>NC_133515.1:89257500-90507500 GCF_049354715.1 Callithrix jacchus
ATTGTTTGAGCTCAGGAGTTCCAGACCAGCCTGGGCAATGTGGGCTGGGTAATGTGCACAAAAAATGCAAAAAATTAGCCAGGCATGGTGGCACACGCCTGTGGTCCCACCTACTCGGGAGGCTTAGGTGAGAGGGTCACTTGAGCCTGGGAGGCGTAGGTTGCAGTGAGCAGAGACGGTATCATTGCACTCCAACCTGAGTGAAACAGTGAAACCCTGTCTTAAAAAAAAAAAAAAAAAAAAAAGGGCCAGGTGTGGTGGCTCATGCCTGTAAGCCCAGCACTTTGGAAGGTCGAGGTTAGAGGATCATGAGGTAAGGAGTTCGAGACCAACCTGACCAACATGGTGAGACCCCATCTCTATGTTAAAGAAAAAAAAAAAAGAAAGAAATGGTTATGGGAAAACTGGCTCACTATAGAGAAAAATAAAATTGGATCACTTTTTAATACCACATATAGAAGTGGACTCCAAGAATATTAAAAACTAAAATGTGAGATATAAGACTGGAACATAGAAAACAAGGTAGGAGAAAATCTTTGTGACCTGAAGCAGAGAACTCCTTAAGGAAAACTTCAGAAAAATAAACCATAGGCATAATTGCTAAAAGAGAAGAATTTAAATGTTTCTGCCACACACAAAACAGATAAGTGAGATGGCTATGTTAATTCACTCGATTTAGTCAATCCACAATGTAAGCATGCAGCAAACCATCACATTATACCCCACAAATGTATACATTAGTATGTCTCAAATTTTAAAAAAAATAAATTTTTTTCAGATAGCGTTTCCCTCTGTCACCCAGGCTGGAGTGCAATGGTTCAATCTAAGTTGCTAGCAACCTCTGCCTCCTGGGTCAAGTGATTCACATGCCTCAGCCTCCCAGGTAAGCTGGGATTACAGGCATGCACCATCATGCCCTGCTAATTTTTGTACTTTTTGTAGAGATGGGGTTTTACCATGTTGGCCAGGCTGGTCTCAAACTCCTGACCTCAAGTGATCCACCCACTTTGGTCTCTCAAAGTGCTGGGATTCCAGGTGTGAGCCACTATGCCCGGCCTCTCAAAAAATTTTTAATCCAGTAGAACACCCTCCCACATTCAAATGGAACCTCACAATGACAAATCTGCCACTCACTCCTAACCTCAGGTAACTACAAAGAAAGTTGCCTTCACACTGAGAAGTTCAGGGGTCTGAGGTGAAGTCTCTGGGAAGCCATAACCACAAGCTCACTTCTGTATATTTGGCAGCTCAAGTTCACATTATCTGAGTTGTCCCAAAAACTCTTCAAGCCATGAATTTAAAATGCTCCTGGACTGATGGTGCTAGAGTCAAAAGTAAATGAAATACTCTCTGAGGAAAATCTTTATCTTAGGCTTCAAAATCTCCACATAATTAAATATAAGATGCTACTGATTATAAAATATACCATCTATTTATATGCTAGTAGAATGAAAAAAAATACACTGTTAATTAAATTATTAAGTGCCATCAATTGTAAGACATACCCCAATTTCAGAAATGTTAACTATTAAAAAAATAAGCACAAGCACAGAAACAAACCTGCAGAGATGTCAAGTATTGGAATTATCAGATGTAGATTAGAAAACCCCTAAGCATATTATATTTAAGGAAATAAAATTCAAGTATAAATAAATTTGTAAGAAACAGAAGCCCATAAAAAGTGATCTAGCAGATTTGAAAAAAGAATCAAATCTTACTTCCAGAAATTAATAAGAATGAAAAGTACTGAAATGGATGGACTTGTCATTGATAGAATATTTCTGAATAAAGAATGGATATGTACACATATTTAAGTCTGATGAGTAACCACTAAAAGAATAGAAACAGAGTTCATAACTTCCAAACTAGTAGAAGGGAAAAAATGGAAGGAAAAAAGCACCAGTTTGGGATTTCAATTTATAGTAGTGGTTTGAACCCTTCAAATAAAAATAACAAGAAAAGTTGGACAAATATCTATTTTAAAATATCTATTTAAAGTCATTAAGGATCAAGGGATCAAAAATCAGAGGAGCCAAGATCCCAGAGGAAAATGAAGTGGAGGTAAATAAGCCCAGCTAAATTGAAACTTCACAGTTTTGTAGGGATAGATGAACAAAAAAATGAGTTGAGGGCCCTAATATCACAGGCTTTCAGTTGGGACCCCCAAAGGGCTATACTTAGGAGTAAGAATAAACCTGAAATAAACCAGGCTCAAAAATGGAATCTCAGTCTCTGACAAATTCAATCCTTATTTGGATTGAGATGATTCTTAATCTAAATGACTGCCAGAAGCTAGAATAGCTCTACCCTCTGGAGGAAAGTAACTTTATCCAGAACCTTGAATTTTTCTCTTCAAATTTATATATAAACTCTCTGGTATTAAATCAAAAATTACCATGCTGGCAAGAAGACAAGACTGAGTGATTGAAGACTAAGAGATAAACCTGGGGAATAAAAACAAATTCATAGGCAATCCAGATATCAGATAACAAAACATGGTTTTTTAAATATATGTGCTTTAAATATACAAGAAATTAGATGACAAGATGGATAATTTTGGCCAAGAACTAAAAACTAAAAAAATACAAATAAAAAATCTAATGGAAATTGTAGAACAGAAGGAATAAAGAACTCAGAAAGGGGTACATATTAGACACAACTGAAGAAATGTCTGAAGAAAATATCCATAATGAAGCATGGAAAGAAAATAGATGTAAGAGCCAACAGACATATGGGACCGAGTAACAGGAGACCCAGAAGGAAAGGGAGACAGAATAGGAGTCCCAGACAGAAAGGGAGCAGAAACAGTATTTGAAAGTTAAAAGTCAGGGAGTATATGGTAACTCTCTGTACTTTCTGCTCAATTTTGCTATGAACCTAAAAACAGCTTTAAAATGTAGTCTATTTTTTTTAAGGGAATAGCTGAGAGCTTTCCAAAACTGAGAAAGCCTTAGATGCGAGAAGTGTTATGAAGCAGCATGAAGACAAAGAAAACCTAAACTTAAGTACATTACAGAATGCTGATACCAATGCAATGAATCTTACCAGGCAAAATTAAAACACATTATATTCAAAGGAAGAATAAGATGAACACTTTATACCTTTCAGGAATATTGGAAGCCAGAAAACAATAGAATAACATCCTTTAATGTGCTAAAATAAAATAACTGCCTACCTAGATTTTTTTTCCTTTTAGAGACCAGATCTCTCTCTGTTGCCCAAGTTACAGTGCAGTGGCATAATCATAGCTCAGTGTAACCTCAAACTCTTGGGCTCAAGTAATCATCCTGTCTTAGGCTCCTGAGTAGCTAGGACTACAGGTGCATAGCACCACACCCAGACTTTTTTTTTTTTGGTTTTTGGAGAGATGGGATCTTAGTATGTTTCCCAAGCTAGTCTCAAACTGCTGGCCTCAAATTATCCCTCTGTCTTGGCTTCTTGAAGTGCTGAAATTACAGGCATAAACCATAGCACACGGCTCTTAGACTTTTATACTTAGCGAAACTACCCTTCAAAATATAAGGCAAAATAGGAATATGTTCAGTCAAAGAAAAGCAAACTATTCACAGTCTGCCTAGAACTTTCAAAGCAATGTTGAATAGAAGTAGTGAAAACAGGATTTTTCCCAAAAATGCAAAGGTTTTTTAACACAAGAAAATAAATCATTGTAATATACCACATTAATAACTTAAAGAAAAAAACACATGATCATATAACTGGATGTAGAAAAGAGCATTTAATGTAATACAACAACGATTTATGATAAAAACCATAACCAAATAGGAATAGAAGGAGACTTCCTTTGCTGATAAAGGACATTGCAATGGACCCAGTGTTAATGTCCCCCCCAAAATTCATTTGTTTAAATCCTCACCCTCAATGAAATGTATTAGTAGATGGGGCCTTTGGGAAGTGATCAGGTTATTCACTAATTCTTGAATGGAATTAGTGTTTTTACAAAAAATTCTCCAGAGGATTGAGCACGGTGGCTCACACCTGTAATATCAGAACTTTGGGAAGCTGAGGAAGGTAAATCACTTAAGGTCAGGAGTTTGAGACCAGCCTGGCCAACATGGCAAAACCCTGTCTCTACTAAAAATACAAAAATTAGCCAGGTGTGGTGGGACATGCCTGTAATCCCAGCTATTCAAGTGGCTAAGGCATGAGAATTGCTTGAACCTAGGAGGAGGAGGTTACAGTGAGCTGAGATCATGTCACTGCACTCCAACCTGGGTAACAGAGAGAGACTCTGTCTCAAAAACAAAAATAACCACACACACACACACACACACACACACACACACACACACACACAAAACAAAACAACTCCAGAGATAGCTCTCACTCTTTCCACCATGTAAAAACACAGTGAGAAGCTGGCAGTCTGCAACCTGGAAGAAGTACCTCACCAAAATCTGACCATGCTGGCATCCCAATATTGGACTTCCCAGCCCCCAGAGCTGTGTGAAAGAAGTTTCTGTTGTTTATAAGCCACTCAGTTTATCATATTTTATTATAGAAACCTAATGGACTAAGATAGAAATTGGTACCAAGAAGTGAGGGTGCTGCTGCAACATACACCAAAAACTGCGTAATGAGCAGAGGGTGGAAGAGTTTTGAGATGCGTGCCAGAAAAAGCCTACGTTGCCAGAATGAACTATCAAGGGTGATGCTGCTGAGGGCTCGGGAAGAAAAGAGGGGAGTTGTAGGGAAAGCTTCCATCTTCTTAGAGAATATCTAAGTAATCACAAACAGAATGTTGGTAGAAATATGCACAGTAAAGGCCATTCTGACAAGGTCTCAGAGAGAAATAAGGACCATTTTATTGGAAACAGAATTGGTGATCCTTGTAAAGTAGTGAAGAACTTAGCTGAATTCTGTTCATGTTCTAATGTTCCATGGAAAATAGAACTTGTGAGTCATAAAATTGGATATTTAGCTAATGCGATTCCTAAGTAAAGTTTTGAAGAAGTGCCTTGGTTCTCCTGTTTAAAGTAAAATGTGAGAAGAGAGAATCGACTTGAATATGGAATTATTGAGCAAAAAAGAACTAGAATTTAAGGATTTGAAAAATTCTCAGCCTATTTGTATTGCCAAAAACAAAGAAAAATGTGTATTGAAAGAGAACACTAAAGGCGTGGCCAAGTAACCCTTTAACAAGGGGATCAGTATATGTGTGAAACATGGATTAATCAGTCAATCAGTCACCACAGCAGGAAAACTGCCAGGTTGAACTGAAGAAGCAGGAGATGGGAGGGAATGAAGGAAAGCTGTTGGTCTTCTGGAATTTTACAGTTCAGGACCGTAGAGCTCTTCAGCCACAAACATGTACTATTCTTGAAGACAAGGGAAGAGTAATCTGGAAGGCAATTCAGAGATCATCGGGGCTGCCACCTCTGTTTCAAAAAGGGGGACCACCGCCTCACTTGGTGGAACTCCTGCCCAGTAGAGACACTAGAGCAGGTCCTTCACCCCAGAGGGTCTAGAAGTCCTGACTTCACTGCCCCAGTGAAGCCTCATCTGTTTAAAATTGTACAGAAGTTCTAACCAGAGCAATTAGGCAAGAAAAAGAAAAGCCATCCAAATTAGAAAGAAATAAGTAAAACTGTGTTCACAGAAGACGTATCTTACATACAGAATATCTGAAAGAAACCTATTAGAGCTAATAAAAGCAACTCCATTTTTAGCATCCAAAAGAATAAAATACTCAGGAATAAATTTAATCAAGAAGGTGCAAGATTGTACACTGAAAAGTACAAAGCATTGTTGAAAAACTAAAGAAGACCTAAACAAATGGAAAGACATCCCTTCTTCCTGGATTGGAATATTTAATATTGTTAAAATGGCAGTATTCCCCAGAGCAATCTACAGAGTTAGTATAATCCCTATCACAATCTCAATAGCCTTTTTGACAGAAGTGAAAAAGTTGGTCATAAAATTCCCATGGAATTACAAGGGTCCCTGAATAGTCAAGATAATCTTGAAAAAGAACAAAGTTGGAGGACTCATACTTCCTGATTTTAAAACTTACAAAGCTGTAGTAATCAAAACAGTGTGGTAGTGGCATAAGGATAAACATATATATCTATGAAATCAAACTGAATCTAGAAATAAACCCTTATATCTATAAATCAATTGATTTTCTATAAGAGTAACAAGACCATGCAATAGGAATAGTCTCTTCAACAAATGGTGCTTGGACAACTAGACAGCCACATGCAAAAGAATGAAGTTGGACTCTTAATTCACATCATCTACAAAAATTAATTCAAAATGATGCAAATATCTAAATGTAAGAGCTGTAAAATTATAAAACTCTCAGAAGAAAGCATAGAATTGTGATGGTTAGTTTCATGTCAACTTGGATGAGCTGTGTGCCCGGTTGCTTGTTCAATAGCTAGTCTAGGTGTTGCTGTGAAAGTAGTTTTCAGATGTGCTTAATATTTAGAATTAGTACACCTTAAAGCAGATTAACATCCATAATGTGGGCGGGCATCATCCAATCCATTGAAGGCCTTAAGAGCAGTCACTGAGGTTTCCTGAAGAGGAAGGAATTCTGCCTCAAGACTGCAATGGAAAATCCTTGCCTAAGTTTCAAGCCTGGCCTACACACTGATTTTGGACTCAAGACTGAAACATCAACTCAGTTATCTGAGTTTCTGGTATGTCCTAAGGATTTCTGATTTGTTAAGCCCTGACAATTTTGTGAGTCAATTTCGTAAAATCAATCTCTCTCTCTCATATATGTGTGTTTGTTATAATAAAGAATAATCTCGTTTTGTCACAGGTTCCTGGCATAAAACATCAAAAACCTTTAGAATTTTGTTTTAGGGGTGTCTCTTATTCCAATGAGGTGAAAAAGAGGAATGACTTCTTCTTCTATGTTAGGAGGCAGGACTGACTTGATTCTAAAATCTAATAAGGACAATATTAGAAAGAAAAATTATAAGCCAATCTCTTTCATGGACGTAGATACAAAAGTCCTAAAACAAATATCAGCAAAGTGAATCCAGTAATATATGAAAAGCATCCACCTGGCGCAGTGGCTCAGGCCTGTAATCCCAGCACTCTGGGAGACCAAGGCAGGTGGATCCCTTCAGGTCAGGAGTTCAAGACCAGCCTATCCAACATGATGAAACCCATCTCTATTAATAATATTAAAAATTAGCCAAGTGTTGTGCAGGCACCTGTAATCCCAGCTACTAGGAAGGCTGAGTCAGGAGAATTCCTTGAATCCAAGAGACGAGGTTGGAGTGAGCCGAGATTATACCACTGCACTCCAGCCTGGGTGACAGAGTGAGACTCCATATCAAGAAAAAAAAAAAAAAAAGAAGAAGAAGAAAAGAAAAGAAAAGCATCATGAACATGTTATATTTATTCCAAGAATTCACAGTTGTTTTATTTTCAAAACTCTGTGTAATTCAGCACATTGATAGAATAAACAAGAAAAACATATAACCATCTCACATAGAGACATGAAAATTACTTGATAAAATTTATCACCCGGCCAGGCACAGTGGCTTATGCTTGTGAGCACTTTGGGATGTCAAACTCCTGAGGTCAGGAGTTTGAGGCCAGCCTAGCCAAAATGGTGAAACCTCATCTCTACTGAAAATACAAAAATTAGTCAGGTGTGGTGATGCTTGCCTGAAATCCCAGATGCTCAAGAGAATGAGGCACAAGAATCATTTGAACTCAGGAGGCGGAGGTTGCAGTGAGCCAAGATCGCACCACTGCACTCCAGCCCCGGCAACAGAGTGAGATTCCGTCTCAAAAAAAAAAAAAAAAAAAAAAAATTAACACCCATTCATACTAAAACATAAAAGGGAACTTCCTTAGTTTGACAGAGTAATTGCAAAAGCCATATAGCAAACATTACACATATATGGTAAATTCTTGAAAACTTTCCTCTACTCAAGCTTACCTTGTTGGCATTATTTTATTTATTTATTTATTTATTTTTAAATTTTTTTTATTGGATTTTAGGTTTTGGGGTACATGAGCAGAGCATGCAAGACAGTTGCGTAGGAACACACATGGCAGTGTGCTTTTCTTTCCTTCTCCCCTTCATCCACATTTGGCATTTCTCCCCAGGCTATCCCTCCCCACCTCCCCCTCCCACTGGCCCTCCCCTTTTCCCCCCAATAGACCCTAGTGTTTAGTACTCCCCTTTCTGTGTCCATGTGTTCTCATTTTTCATCACCCGCCTATGAGTGAGAATATGCGGTGTTTCATTTTCTGTTCTTGTGTCAGTTTGCTGAGGATGACGTTCTCCAGATTCATCCATGTCCCTACAAACGACATAAACTCATCATTTCTGATTGCTGCATAATATTCCATGGTGTATATGTGCCACATTTTTCCAATCCAGTCTATTATCAATGGGCATTTGGGTTGATTCCAGGTCTTTGCAATTGTAAACAGTGCTGCAATGAACATTCGTGTACATGTGTCCTTATAGTAGAACGATTTGTAGTCTTTTGGATATATATCCAGTAATGGGATTGCTGGGTCAAATGGAATTTCTATTTCTAAGGCCTTGAGGAATCGCCACACTGTCTTCCACAATGGTTGAACTAATTTACACTCCCACCAACAGTGTAAGTGTTCCTTTTTCTCCACATCCTCTCCAGCATCTGTTGTCTCCAGATTTTTTAAAGATCTCCATTCTAACTGGCGTGAGATGGTATCTCAATGTGGTTTTGATTTGCATCTCTCTGATGACCAGTGACGATGAGCATTTTTTCATATGATTGTTGGCCTCATATATGTCTTCTTTCGTAAAGTGTCTGTTCATATCCTTTGCCCACTTTTGAATGGGCTTGTTTGTTTTTTTCCTGTAAATCCGTTTGAGTTCTTTGTAAATTCTGGATATCAGCCCTTTGTCAGATGGGTAAACTGTAAAAATTTTTTCCCATTCTGTTGGTTGCCGATCCACTCTAGTGACTGTTTCTTTTGCCGTGCAGAAGCTGTGGAGTTTCATTAGGTCCCATTTGTCTATTTTGGCTTTTGTTGCCAATGCTTTTGGTATTTTGTTCATGAAGTCCTTGCCTACTCCTATGTCCTGGATAGTTTCCTTCTAGGGTTTTTATCGTGCCAAGTCTTATGTTTAAGTCTTTAATCCATCTGGAGTTAATTTTAGTGTAAGGTGTCAGGAAGGGGTCCAGTTTCTGCTTTCTGCACATGGCTAGCCAGTTTTCCCAACACCATTTGTTAAACAGGGAATTCTTTCCCTCTTGCTTTTGTCAGGTTTATCAAAGATTGTATAGTTGTAGATATGTTGTGTTGCCTCCGGTGCCTCTGTTTTGTTCCATTGGTCTATATCTCTGTTTTGGTACCAGTACCATGCTGTTTTGATTACTGTAGCCTTGTAGTATAGTTTGAAATCCGGTAGTGTGATGCCCCCCGCTGTGTTCTTTTTGCTTAGAATTGACTTGGCTATGCGGGCTCTCTTTTGGTTCCATATGAAGTTCATGGTGGTTTTTTCCAGTTCTGTAAAGAAAGTCAATGGTAGCTTGATGGGGATAGCGTTGATTCTGTAAATTACTTTGGGCAGTATAGCCATTTTCACGATGTTAATTCTTCCTAACCATGAACATGGAATGTTTCTCCATCTGTTTGTGTCCTCTCTGATTTCGTTGAGCAGCGGTTTGTAGTTCTCCTTGAAGAGGTCCCTTACGTTCCTTGTGAGTTGTATTCCAAGGTATTTTATTCTTTCTGTAGCAATTGTGAATGGCAGTTCGCTCTTGATTTGGCTTTCTTTAAGTCTGTTATTGGTGTAGACGAATGCTTGTGATTTTTGCACATTGATTTTATATCCTGAGACTTTGCTGAAGTTGCTTATCAGTTTCAGGAGTTTTTGGGCTGAGGTGATGGGGTCTTGTAGGTATACTATCATGTCGTCTGCAAATAGAGACAATTTGGCTTCCTCCTTTCCTATTTGAATACCCTTTATTTCTTTTTCTTGCCTGATTGCTCTGGCTAGAACTTCCAGAACTATATTGAATAGGAGTGGTGAAAGAGGGCATCCTTGTCCAGTGCCCGATTTCAAAGGGAATGTTTCCAGTTTTTGCCCATTCAGTATGATATTGGCTGTTGGTTTGTCATAAATAGCTTTTATTACTTTGAGATATGTTCCATCGATACCGAGTTTATTGAGGGTTTTTAGCATAAAGGGCTGTTGAATTTTGTCAAATGCCTTCTCTGCGTCAATTGAGATAATCATGTGGTTTTTGTTTTTGGTTGTGTTTATGTGGTGAATTACGTTTATAAACTTGCGTATGTTGAACCAGCCTTGCATCCCCGGGATGAATCCTACTTGATCATGGTGAATAAGTTTTTTGATTTGCTGTTGCAATCGGCTTGCCAATATTTTATTGAAGATTTTTGCATCTATGTTCATCATGGATATTGGCCGGAAGTTTTCTTTTCTTGTTGGGTCTCTGCCGGGTTTTGGTATCAGAATGATGTTGGTCTCATAAAATGATTTGGAAAGTATTCCCTCTTTTTGGATTGTTTGAAATAGTTTTAGAAGGAATGGTACCAGCTCCTCTTTGTGTGTCTGGTAGAATTCGGCTGTGAACCCGTCTGGACCTGGGCTTTTTTTGTGTGGTAGGCTCTTAATTGCTGCCTCGACTTCTGACCTTGTTATTGGTCTATTCATAGTTTCAGCTTCCTCCTGGTTTAGGCTTGGGAGGATGCAGGAGTCCAGGAATTTATCCATTTCTTCCATGTTTACTAGTTTATGTGCATAGAGTTGTTTGTAATATTCTCTGATGATGGTTTGAATTTCTGTGGAGTCTGTGGTGATTTCCCCTTTATCATTTTTTATTGCATCTATTTGGTTGTTCTCTCTTTTCTTTTTAATCAATCTGGCTAGTGGTCTGTCTATTTTGTTGATCTTTTCAAAAAACCAGCTCTTGGATTTATTGATTTTTTGAAGGGTTTTTCGTGTCTCAATCTCCTTCAGTTCAGCTCTGATCTTACTTATTTCTTGTCTTCTGCTGGGTTTTGAGTTTTTTTGATCTTGCTCCTCTAGCTCTTTCAATTTTGATGATAGGGTGTCAATTTTGGATCTCTCCATTCTCCTCATATGGGCACTTATTGCTATATACTTTCCTCTAGAGACTGCTTTAAATGTGTCCCAGAGGTTCTGGCATGTTGTGTCTTCGTTCTCATTGGTTTCGAAGAACTTCTTTATTTCTGACTTCATTTCATTGTTTACCCAGTCAACATTCAAGAGCCAGTTGTTCAGTTTTCATGAAGCTGTGCGGTTCTGGGTTGGTTTCTGTATTCTGAGTTCTAACTTGATTGCACTATGGTCTGAGAGGCTGTTTGTTATGATTTCAGTTGTTTTGCATTTGTTGAGCAGTGCTTGACTTCCAATTATGTGGTCAATTTTTGAGTAGGTGTGATGTGGTGCTGAGAAGAATGTATATTCTGTGGCTTTGGGGTGGAGAGTTCTGTAAATGTCTATCAGGTTTGCTTGCTCCAGGTCTGAGTTCAAGCCCTGGATATCCTTGTTGATTTTCTGTCTGGTTGATCTGTCTAATATTGACAGTGGAGTGTTAAAGTCTCCCACTATTATTTTGTGGGAGTCTAAGTCTCTTTGTAAGTCATTAAGAACTTGCCTTATGTATCTGGGTGCTCCTGCATTGGGTCCATATATTTTTAGGATCGTTAGCTCTTCTTGTTTTATTGATCCTTTTACCATTATGTAATGGCCTTCTTTGTCTCCTTTGATCTTTGTTGCTTTAAAGTCTATTTTATCAGAGATGAGAATTGCAACTCCTGCTTTTTTTTGCTCTCCATTTGCTTGGTAAATCTTCCTCCATCCCTTTATTTTGAGCCTTTGTGTATCCTTGCATGTGAGATGGGTTTCCTGGATACAGCACACTGATGGGTTTTGGATTTTTATCCAATTTGCCAGTCTGTGTCTTTTGATTGGTGCATTTAGTCCATTTACATTTAGGGTTAGTATTGTTATGTGTGAATTTGATACTGCCATTTTGATGCTAAGTGGCTGTTTTTCCTGTTAGTTGTTGTAGATTCTTCATTATGTTGATGCTCTTTAGCATTCAGTGTGATTTTGGAATGGCTGGTACTGGTTGATCCTTTCTATGTGTAGTGCCTCTTTTAGGAGGTCTTGTAAAGCAGGCCTGGTGGTGACAAAATCTCTGAGTACTTGCTTGTTCGCAAAGGATTTTATTTTTCCTTCACTTCTGAAGCTCAGTTTGGCTGGACATGAAATTCTGGGTTGAAAGTTCTTTTCTTTAAGAATGTTGAATACTGGCCCCCATTCTCTTCTGGCTTGTAGTGTTTCTGCCGAGAGATCTGCTGTGAGTCTGATGGGCTTCCCTTTGTGGGTAACTCGACCTTTCTCTCTGGCTGCCCTTAGTATTTTCTCCTTTATTTCAACCTTTTTGAATCTGACGATTATGTGCCTTGGGGTTGCTCTTCTTGCAGAATATCTTTGTGGTGTTCTCTGAATTTCCTGCATTTGAGTGTTGGCCTGTCTTGCTAGGTGGGGGAAGTTTTCCTGGATGATGTCCTGAAGAGTATTTTCCAGCTTGGATTCATTCTCTTCGTCCCCTTCTCGTACACCTATCAAACGTAGGTTAGGTCTTTTCACATAGTCCCACGTTTCTTGGAGACTTTGTTCATTCCTTTTTGCGCTTTTTTCTCTAATCTTGGTTTCTCGTTTTATTTCGTTGAGTTGGTCTTCGACTTCAGATATTCCTTCTTCTGCTTGGTCAATTTGGCTATTGAAACTTGTGCATGCTTCACGAAGTTCTCGTAGTGTGTTTTTCAGCTCCTTTAATTCATTCATATTCCTCTCTAAGTTATCCATTCTTGTTATCATTTCCTCATATCTTTTTTGAAGTTCCTTAGTTTCTTTGCATTGATTTAATACATGTTATTTTAGAATGGAGTGCAGTGGAGCGATCTCAGCTCACTACAACCTCTGCCTCCCGGGTTCAAGCAATTGTCCTGGCTCAGCCTCCCAAGTAGCTGGGATTACAGGCACATACCACTACGCCTGGCTAATCTTTTGTATTTTCAGTAGAGACAGGGTTTCACCATGTTGGCCAGGCTTGTCTCAAACTCCTGACCTCACGTGATCCACCCACCTTGGCCTCTCAAAGTGCCAGGATTACAGGTGTGAGGCACCACACCTGACCCCATTTCTTCAACACATAATTGGATAAAATAAAAGAAAGAAATGAAAATGAACGATTTACAGATTAGAAGACAGTTAAGAGATGCACAAATCCATTTCAATCTGTGATCTTTAATCAAACAGACTGTAAATAATAATTTATATCACTTAGAAGACAATTCGAATTTTTTTTTTTTTTTGAAACAAGATCTGGTTCCATCAGCCAAGCTGGTATGCTGGGGAGCAGTCTTGACTGCAACCTTTTCCCTCCAGACTTAAGTGATCCTCTCATCTCAGCCTCCTGAGTAGCTGGGACCACAGGCACACACCACCACACCCAGCTAATTTTTGTATTGTTAGTAGAGACAGGGTTTCACCATGTTGCCCAGGCTGATCTCCAACTCCTGAGCTCAAGCAATTCTTCTGCCTCGGTCTCCCAAAGTGCTGGGATTACAGTTGTGAGCCACCACACCCAGATGATAATTGGAATTTGAACGCTGAAGGGTATTTGATGGTATTACAAAATTACGGTTAAATTTTTTGGCATGATAATGGTATTGTGTTTAACTAATTTTTTGTTTTTTGTTTTTTGAGATGGAGTCTCACTCTGTAGCCAGGCTGGAGTGCAGTGGTGCAATCACGGCTCACTGCAACCTCTGATTCCCAGGTTAAAGTGATTCTCCTGCCTCAGCCTCCTGAGTAGCTGGAATTACAGGCACGTGCCACCACTCCTGGCTGATTTTTGTATTTTTAGTAGAGACGGGGTTTCACCATGTTGGTCAGGATAGTCTCGATCTCCTGACCTCATGATCTGCCTGCTTCAGCCTCAAAGTGCTGGGATTACAGGAGTGAGCCACTGTGCCCAGCCAAGAATGTTTCATTAAATATCTCGATTATTAAGTTTTGGTGCTCCTTACATTCTGTGTTCAAGGTAAGTACCTCACTCATTTTTACCCTAGTTCCTGCCGTACTGGAAGAATTAGATATCTACATAGGAAGGAGGGGAGTGTTGACCCCTACCCCTCACCATACACAAAGATAATTTGAGATGGATCATGGATCTAAATGTGAAAGAAAAAAAATAAGGCTTCTAGAAGAAATATAGATGGGTATCTTCATGGTCTAGTGGTAAGCAAAGATTTCTTGCACTGGGGGTGGGGGTGGGGGTAAGGAGGAGAACACTAATCTTAACAACAAAACTTCATAAATTGGATTTCATTAAAATTTAGAATTTTTGGTCGTTAAGACACCACTGTAAATGAAAAAACGAGTCACAGAGTGGTAGAATTTATTTTAAATACCTATATGTGGCAAAGGACTCATGTCCATAGTATTCAAAGAATTCCTACAAATCAGTTAAGTAAAAGAAACACTGATAACTCAATTATTAAAAATGTGCAAAAGATGAACAGGCAGTTCACAAAAGAAAATTTCTAAATAGCCGATAAACATGAGAAGTTGTACACTATTATTAGTCATTGGGGAAATGCACATTAAAACCACAGTGCAATATCATGCAGACTCACCAGAGTGACTAAAATGAAAAAGGTGGGCTGGGCACAGTGGCTCACATCTGTAATCTCAGCATTTTGGGAGGCCGGGGTGGGGTGGATCACCTGAGGTCAAGAGTTCAAGAGCAGCGTGGCTAACACAGCGGAACCCCATCTCTACTAAAAATACAAAAATTTGCTGGGCATGGTGGTGAGCCCCTGTAATCCCAGCTACTTGGTAGACTGAGCCAGGAGACTCGCTTGAAGCTGGGAGATGGAAGCTGAAGTGAGCCAAGATTGCACCACTGCACTCCAGCCCGGATGACAGAGTGAGACTCTGTCTCAGAAAAAAAAAAAAAAATTGTCAACAACATGTGTGAATCTCAAACACATTATGTTTAGCAAAAGAAGTCAGACACACAAGAACATATACTGTATGATTCTATTTTTTGCAAGGTTCAAGAACAGGCAGAACTAACAGCCAACAAACATATGAAAAAAAGCTCATCATCACTGGTCATTAGAGAAATGCAAATCAAAACCACAGTGAGATACCATCTCATGCCAGTTACAATGATCATGAAAAAGTCAGGAAACAACAGATGCTGGAGAGGATGTGGAGAAACAGGAATGCTTTTATACTGTTGGTGGGAGTGTAAATTAGTTCAACCAATGTGGAAGACAGTGTGGTGATTCCTCAAGCATCTAGAACCAGAAATGCCATTTGATCCAGCAATCCCTTTAATGGGTATATACCCAAAGGTTTATACATCATTCTGCTATAAAGACACATGCACATGTATGTTTATTGCAGCAGTGTTCACAATAGCAAAGACTTCGAACCAACTCAAATGCCCATCAATGATAGACTGGATAAAGAAAATGTGGCACATATACACCATGGAGTACAATGCAGTCATAAAAAAGGATGAGTTCATGTCCTTTGCAGAGATGTGGACAAAGCTGGACACCATCATTCTCAGCAAACTAACACAAGAACAAAAAGCCAAACATGGCATGTTCTCACTCATAAGTGCAAGTTGAACAATGAGAACACATGGACATAGGAAGGGGAATATCACACACTGAGGCCTGTCGGGGAGAGAGATAGCATTATCAGAAATACCTAATGTAAATGATGGGTTGATGGGTATAGCAAACCACCATGGCACGTGTATACCTATGTAACAAACATGCACATTCTGCACATGTATTGCAAAACTTAAAGTATAATAATAAAAAAAGAAAAAAAGAATCCCTCACGATGCTGCCACATTGGGGATGACATTTAGGTATGACTTTTGAAAGGACAAAATATTCAAAGCATAGAACATTTACTGCTATAAATTTCCTTTTTAACTGTTTTTGCTGCATTCCATGAGTTTTGGTATGTTGTTTTTTACACTTTTATTTGTTGTAAGATATTTTTAAATTTAACTTTTAATTTCTTCAGAAAAAAAGAACAGGCACAACTAATCCATGATGATAGAAATCAGAATAAAGGTTGTCTCTGAGCAGAGAGGAGGGCAGAGACCAGAAAACAACATGAGGGTCATTTCCATTCAGGGCTGTGGCTAAGCCAGATCTCGATCAGGGTTTTAGTTACATGGGTATGTACATTTGTCAAAACTCATCACCCTATACACTTAAGATCTGTGCATCTTATGGTATTCATTGTACCTTAATAAAAATTGTTTGTTAACAAAAAGGTTTTTTGTTACATAAATATGTAGTAAGAAATTGTATTAGTTGTTTTATGAGGCAGAGTGACTTCCTGAATAATTTACACTATATTTTTATTGCTGCATTTTCTGACAAAGAAAGTAGATTCATGCTTCCCTGTACCAAAGAAGGTAGCCAGGCCTTTATCCATAGGGTCTTGGAACTGCTAATGCACAGCAGGGAGTTCGTATTTCAGGGCTGAAACAATTGTCAGGAACCTAGAAACCAATCCTCAAATAAGTCTAGATCTGTGAAAATTTTAAGCTGAAGTGTCCCAGAGGGTTGAGACCGGAAGGAAGCTGGCTCCCTGAAATGCCAACAGTCCTGAAGCCTCAGGTGCACTGGGTAGGAGGACCCTGGGTAGGGAGTCCCCGAGCCCTTTTGGTGTTAAGAGCCCAGATACAGCAGTTTAGGAACCTTAGCAAAGACCCTGGAGACCAAACTTGGCAGAGAGGGGTTGAGACAGTTTTTGCCTTCAGACGGCTAAGCAGAAAAGCAAGAGCTGTCCTTGTAGCTTAAGGGCCTGTCTCACTTCTACTCTGGATAAACTGCAGAAACTCTGGAATTCTTACACAACACAAAGGTTGGACTTTTTTTTTTTTTTTTTTTTTTTTTTTGCCAACCTAGGTAAAGGGAGGCTTAAGCCAGATTATGTTTGATATAGACAAAAATCAAAAACAAAACCTTTGCCATTTCTCATGCGCAGTTGTGAAAACTGTCATACCTAATATACTTAAAGTCAATTAAATGTCATGCATCACTTGTTACAGAAGAAAAAGTAGATGTTTGTCTTTTACTCTTTAAGATGATGTTAAAATAACTTTCCAATTATAAAAAGTTATTGTTTTAAAATCAAATTTATCTAAAATAACTTATATGTTATGAACAAAGGACAAATTGCTTTTGAAGTTGCTAAGGAGGTTGACAAAATTATGAGTGAAAGAAGTTTGAGAATCAAAAAAGGTTTGAAAATGCTGCTGCAGGCAATAGGATACAGAGAAATTTTGTGTGCTTAGTTACTTTTAGCAGAGTGACACAGTTAGCTTTGGGGGTTCTGTGTGTGCTGTCTTTGTTTGTTTGTGACAGCATCTTGCTCTGTCATCCAGGCTGGAGTGCAGTGCAGTGGCACCACCCTGGCTCACTGCAGCCTCCACTTCCCAGGTTCAAGTCATTCTCCTGCCTCAGCCTCCTGAGTAGCTGGGACCACAGGTGCATGCCACCACGCCTGGCTAATTTAGTATTTTTAGTAGAGGCAGGGTTTCACCATGTTGGCCAGGCTGGTCTTGAACTCCTAACCTCAAGTGATCCACACACCTCAACCTCCCAAAGTGCTGGGATTACAGGTGTGAGCCCCCTCCTGCCAGGCTATGTTCTCTTTTTCACCGTATTCTCTTATTCTTTTATTTCCTCCCTTCTTCCCACTAAACCATTAAAATGGCCTAGCTATGCCAGAGAACTATAATAAAAGCCTGCTGGAGGTATTTAAAGCCTCACTCTTAAAGTGCGGTCCCGGTCCAAGGGCAGCAGCATCACCTGGGAGCTTGTTAGAACTGTAGAAACTCAATCCCTACCCCAGACTTACTACATCAGAATCTGCTTTTTAGCAAGACCCCCCCAGGTGACACATATGCATGATAAAGTTTGAGAAGCATTGCTCTAAAGCACAGATCTAAGCACATTTTTTACCTGGCTGTAACATCTTTGATGTCTTTCAAATTGCACAGTTGTATTTATATAAAGTATTCAACCTGGCATTCAAAACTCTACAATGTGACCTCTGTCAACTTTTCAACCTTTCTTTGAGTCCCGATAGTTCTATACTCCATCCAGATTGGTGACATCTCTCCTCAAACACATCCAATACTCTTCCCTTTCCCATGCCTTTTTCCAGTGTATGCCCTCTTTTCTCAAGGTTTCCACCACCCTCCTCTATTCACCCCAACCACCTTACAAATCCCACTCTTCCTCTGAAGCACACTCAAACCTGAGCTCTCCCAGATGGCATTTTATAGAGCCCCCTAGTTCAAAATGCTGTCTACCTCCCATGTCTTTAGCAACATTTATACATCTACTAACTCTTAACACATTCTCTTTCCTTGAAGTTATGTGTCTGTCTCCCCCACTTCACCTCGAGCTCCTAGAAAGTGGGGATAGTTTTTTATTCTTCCTCAATGTCTACTACACTGCCATACATAATAGCTGCTCAAGGTCTGCTGAAATGAATTGAAGGGAAAATGGTTTATAGTGACCTATAGGAAGACATCCATGGGCACTGTCTCAGCTCCCCTCTCTCCACATCCAGTTCCTCCCCGACCCAAAGTATAGGAGTTTCTATGGCCTCAGGAACAGGAACCAGTGAGTTTCAAGGGAGGGCTACATCACTTACCTCTGATTTTTTCTTGGCTGGCACCTGCTTCCAGCTCTGAGTCCCAGAGAACAGCATCCAAAGCCCCAAAATGAAAAAAACAAATAAGAATAAAAGGTTGATACATGACAGCAGTGGGACGTCCATCCCCCAAATGGGTGCCATTTTTCAACCAGATGCTCTTCTCAGCTGAGGGGTTTTCTGCCTCCAGGCTGTGACTTCATGTGCTATCACAATGGGCTTTCCCAGGTAAATCTGACAGCATGCAGTCAGTGTGCAGGCTGCTTAGGTCTCTTCTCTGAGCCACACCCAAAGTAGCATCTGCTGCCCCTTCCTGCAGCTGTCCATAGGCTCTGCTCTGACAGCCAAACTCGGGGAAGAACTCCTTTATGACTCTTCTAGGATTGGGCTAGACAGCTTGTCATTAAGTAGGGAGTATAGAGGCAAGGTTTCAAAGACGCAGGCCTTCCAAGTGGCCTGTTCTGCCCTGCAAGCATTTTCTCTAGAGCCAGTCACTCCCTAGAAGTCCAGGTATGGAGTTAAATGTCCCAAACCACAAACTAGAATACAAGATCAAGTAAACTAAAGAAAGCTAGGATATTTTAAGTAGGTACTCTCAGAACATTTGAGACATACGGTTTCCTAAATCTAAGGCTTGACACATTTCCTAGCTGCTATTGCACTGGGACAGAAAAGAGATGCCAGAGGGAAATTAAATGACCTTAGAGGATCACTCTGCCCCAGAATCTACAGTCTCATTTTCAAAGTCTGGAACATTTATTCTGTCAGGTCATCCGGACGTGACTGGATTCTTCAGGGCTAATTCACTAAACAAAAAATGTACAAGGAATCAATTCATGCTATAACAAAGATTAATAGAACTGGCCAAAGCATTCTTCCTTTGTTTTTTTTTTCTTTTTTTGGGACAGAGTCTCACTTTCTCACAGGCTGGAGTGCAGTGGCATGATCTCAGTTCACCACAACCTCCGCCTACTGGGTTTAAGCGATTCTCCTTCCTCAGCCTCCCAAGTAGCTGGGACTACAGGCACGCACCACCACACATGCCAGAATGCAGCACCGAGCTTTCTAAAAGCCTTGTCTGGGGCCATTAAGAGAATGGAAGCATTTTGGACAATATATAGATGGCACGGGGTCATCGCTGTGAAGGTTGCTGACCGGAAGCCAACAGAATGGTATTTTAGAAAATGAATTAAGTAGTACTGTAGGAACAAAGTCGGAAAGGATAGCATATCAAGACATGATTTGTTTTTTCTTTTTTTTTTTTGAGCCGGAGTTTCACTCTTGTTGCCCAAGCCAGAGTGCAGTGGTGCAATCTCAGCTCACTGTAACCTGGGCAACAAGAGGAAGACTACGTCTCAAAAAAGAAAAAGAATTGAAGTTGGGAGACTTGAACCTCTGTGTCTAAGGTTCAAGTGATTCTGCTGCCTCAGCCTCCTGAGTAGCTGGGATTACAGGCATTGGCCACCATGCCTGGCTAATTTTTTGTATTTCTAGTAGAAACGGGGTGTCACCATGTTAGCCAGGCTTGTCTCGAACTTCTGACCTCAGATGATCCACCCGCTTCAGCCTCCCAAAGTGCTGGAATTACAGGCGTGAGCCACCGTGCCCAGCCCAGCGATTTTTAAAGTTGTAAAAATCACTTCGAAAACACCAAGTTTGACTTTTCTTTGCTCACCATAATACCTAACTCTAAGTCATGCACTTTGGTCTTTACTCTGATATAATATCAACTGAGCCATGTGTTAGTCCAAGTTCCCTAACTTTTAGCTGTCAGGGCTCTGTCTTACATCTGCTTAACAGCCTTCAGAGGTTCTGGCTCTATTATCCAGCGGGCACTCCACAGATTCCCGCTACCTGATTGTAAAGGAAAAGACACAGAGGAGACAGCTGCAGATGTGAGAAGGGAAGCTGAGTGTGAATGGAGGCCTAGGAAGAAGGAGGGCCAGAAAGAGCCTGCTGCCCTCACCTTCATCCAGCCCTTCTCCATCAGGCCGCTGTTTCCAGAGTCTTGCACTCTGAGGTAGCAGTCCACGGCACGGCTGTACTCCCAGCCTGCTCCCAGTGTTGAGCTTGTTCCACGAGTCCCTCCACACCCCTGTGGAGATTAGAGCACTGGGATTAGGCATGGGGGGGCAGCATGCTCTAACCTGTGCATGCCTCATGACCCTCCCAGCCCTGCCACTGCTGCTGGACCTCTGGCCTCATACCTGGCCCCCTTCTTAGTAGCTTCCCGCTCATACTCCTACGGCAGAGCCTCCAGCTGGCCAGGCACATACTCCTTGCAGATCTGCAGCGTGTCACTCCATAATCCAGCCTCCTGCTCAGATTTCCAGGTATCAAGAAGGCAGAGGCAGGCATGACAGCTTCCCACTGCCACACAGGTGCCCTGGTCCACGGACTCCTGGGTCCTTAGACCTCTCTTCTCCTTCCTCTTTTCTGTCTTTCCCACTCCCCAGTACTAATCTCCCTGATCTTTCTTCATACCAGGGGTCACTGTGGCTATCTGTGGGCTCTCAGACTCTCTCCGTCCCCTCATGGCCCTGAATCCAGTGCCCCACCTTATTATAATTGAGAGTCAGGCCTGATCTCTGGGCCCGGAGCAGCAGCTCTTCTGCTTTCTGAAAGTCCTCCTCCTCCGAGGCCCTCCAAGCCTGTCCCACAAGCACCTCACGTGGGCCTCGGCCACACACTGAGCTGTCTCCCAGTCCTGATTATGAACAAACCTGCCCCCAAATGGGGACAGAGGAGAGAATGAGTATAGGACTAAGGCCCCAATTCAGGGAGACAAACAGCCATGTCACTGAGGGGTGTAACACTGATTTGTTCTAGGTTTGAATGAAGGTCAAGATAATCATGAACGATCCTGGGACTGTGACTGGGGAAACAGGATTAAGGAATGTATGGGGTAACTCACATGAGGACTGCTTCCCTGGGTTTTCCAGCTCTGATGAATTCAGCTTCAGCCTCTTCGAATTTACCCTACAGGGAGACGGACAGCTGTGCGTGATGGGAAGGAGACTGGCATCACAGGCAGCCACGAGACCCGGGTCTGCACACCAGGCAGCAGTGCACTAGGGGATGGAACAAGAGGGCTCTGCGGTCGGGGTCCAAATCACACCCATACCTCATCCTCCAGGTACATAGCGTATTTGAGATGGATCTCGGGGGTTTTGTGCTTGAGGGCCAGCCGAGAGAGTTCAAAAGCAAGTTCAAAAGAGCTGAAACAGAAGGTGCAGATAAAGTTTTCTTACTTCACACTTCCCTTCATAAAAGGAACAAGACAAGACAAAACAGAGAAAGGACAGGATTGAGGGGAGAAAAAGTGACAGGTTTAAGGATAACAGACATGAAGTGACAGAAAAGCATAGAGATAAAGAGGAAGACAGGCAGGCAGCCCTGTGAAGACCATGTCACTGTCGGCGCGGATCAAGAGACGTCTGGAAAAGCCTGTGGCTTCCCTGAGGCCAGCTGCTCCTGTGGAAGGAGAATGGGCCTGCGAAGGGGAAGGGAGGAGTGAGCCTCTCAGTCCTATGCTGACAGGGCCAGGAGGGCTCCTGGTGCTCATCACCTCCTCCTGAGGTGGAGATGATGATGAAATATACTGGGTGAATTTGAAATCACTGATGATCATAGAGCTAGGAATATTGTTGTGAACCTCACAGGCAGGCCGAACAAGTGTGGAGCGATCAGCCCCAGATCCGACATGCAACTCAGAGATCTAGAAAAATGGCGGAATAATCTGCTCCCATCCTGCCAGTTTGGTGTTTTGTTGTTGTTGAGATGGAGTCTCGCTCAGTTGCCCAGGCTGGAGTGCAATGGCAGGATCTTGGCTTGCTGCAACCTCTGTCTCCCAGGTTCAAGCGATTGTCATGCCTCAGCCTCCCAAGTAGCTGGGACTACAGGTACCCGCTACCATGCCCAGCTAATTTTTGTATTTTTAGTATAGATGGGGGTTTCACCATATTGGCAAGGCTGGTCTCGAACTCTAGACCTCATGATCCACTCGCCTCGGCCTCCCAAAGTGCTGGGATTACATGTGTGAGCCACCGTGCCTGGCCACCAGTTTGGTTTTATTGTACTGACAAACTCAGCTGGCATCATGGACCATGAAGAAGCAAGACAACAACACATCGGAGGGAAAATCCTGGGATTCTCTAGAGATGTAATACATATTTACAAATAAAATACCTCATGAGCTCTGGTGCTTCCAAAAAAAGAAAAGTTCGCTTTGAATTTGACAGAATCACACTTCCCCTACCCAGAAGCAAGTGACTGGCTTAGAGCAGTCTGCAGTGCTGGCTTTACAATCTGTTCCCTCTCCACCCTTCTTAGAACGGCCAAAACTTAAACACTGTTCGGAGCCCCTAGGGAATAGGAGCAGTTAATTTATTCTTGCCACTCTATCATGTCCTTCCAAGGATCTTCCTTTACTATGTTTCTTCATTCTTGCCTCTGCTTCTGGAAATACTTTTCAGTTATACATCAATTCTCTTTATCTAGAAAGGGGCTCTGGCTGGGATGGGGCTCATGGAGAGAAAGTTTGGGGCCTCACCAATTGTCTGCAGCGTGGTCAACAGAAGCTTCCAGGAGTCCCAGCTTGGTAAGCAATCTAACTGCAGCTTCTCCTCCCAGGCTCTTTGCCCACAGATAGGCCACGTGTTTGTGGGCATTGGCCCCTCCTTGAGTCCTGGCCACCTGTAAAGCAAACTCACTCAATAATCCTCCAATACAGAGTTGTTTCCTTCTCATCTCTGACCTTGGCTTTGACAAGGATCCAGTAACTGTTCTAAATTAATAGGGAGAGGCTGCGTGCGGTGGCTTATGCCTATAATCCCAGCATTTTGGGAGGCAGAGGCAGGCCGATCACTTGAGGCCAGGAGTTCAAGACCAGCCTGACCAACATAGTGAAAGCCCATCTCTACTAAAAATACAAAAATTAGCTGGGCATGGTGGTGAGTGCCTGTACTTTTAGCTACTCGGGAGGCTGAGGCAGGAGAACTGCTTGAACCTGGGAGATAGAGGCTGCGGTGAGCCAAGATCGTGCCATTGCACTTCAGCCTGGGCAACAGAGTAAGACTCCATCTCATAAAATAAAATAAAAAGTTAACAGGAAGAAGGCTACATCTCAGGGTTTCTTAACTTAGGTTGAAGTACTTAGGGTCCAAGGAGAGGCTTCACCTGCCACAGACCCTTAAAATTATAAGTGACATTTTCTGTATATAGATGTGAACGTGGTTCTGGCAAGAGAGACTCTGATCTTCACTCCATTTTCAAAGATGCTCTGACTGATTGTGAATTACTTAAAATGGGAAAGAAGGGCTGGATGGTGGCTCATGCCTGTAATGCTGACACTTTGGGAGGCCAAGGCAGGTAGATTGCTTGAGCCCAGGGGTTCAAGACCAGCCTGGGAAACATGGTGAAAAGCTGCCTCTATAAAAAAATTTAAAAATTAGCCAGGTGTGGTGTGCACACCTATAGTCCAGCTACACAGGAGGTTGAAGTGGGAGGATCCATTGCTTAAACCCAGGAGGTCAAGGCTGCAGTGAGCTGTAATTGCATCACTGCACGCCAGCCTGGGTGACAGTGACACCCTGTCTACAAGAAGAAAAAAAAAGAAAAAAAAAAAACCATGGGAAAAAAGGATGCATGTATCCCTCACTGTGGCCTGAATTCCTTACCCCATAGGCCTCTTCCCAAAGCCCACTGGCTTGGTACATGTTCACTGTTGCCTTCCATTCCTGGGCCTAGAGGTAGTGGTACTCGGCCTCCTGTAGTCAGCCTTCAGCCTCCAGCTCCTGCAAGAAGGTGAGTCAAGATGGAGGGATGGGGAGGTGGAGCCTGGCTGGGGAAGAGATAGGTAGAGCCAGGAGAAGGGCTCACCTTGCCCAGATGTAGGTGTGTGTCACTGAGATCTGGATGGTGCTTCCCAACCAGGCGGATCATGTCATCATACAGCTTGTGCTTTTTGTACATGGTGATGGCAAGATCAGGCTCTTCTACTGTCACATAGAGCCTGGGGAAGGGAGATACATCTGGGGCCTCCTAGACCCAGATCCCTACTGTCACTGCCTTCTGGGCAGAGGGTACATATCCTGAGCCCCATCCCTCTTCCCAGCAATGAAATCTCATCTCTCCCTACACCTCCTCTGAGGCCACAGCTCACCTTTCAGCCTCACGGTACTTGCCCTGCTTCTCCATTTCCTGGGCCTGAGTGATGTACAACACCAACACATCTTCTGGTCTCATGCATTTCATCGCCAGCTGTGGAGGCACAGAGGCAGGGTAGCCTCAGGTCCAATTCCCCAGGGAAGCAGGGCTTCAAGGGAACCTGTTTTTCAGGAACTCTGAACTCTCCCAACAATCACAGGAGTTTGGTTATTGCCACTCTACTAGTCAGGTCGGGGAATTCCAAGTCCTTATGGAGCAGAGGAAGAAATATATTCTGCTAAGGTCTGCAATGCCTTGTGCTGGGACATACACTCCCATTGCCACTGTAACCACTGGGCTCTGAAGTGTAAGGCAAGAGCAAAGTCATCATTGTGACCAGAGCCATCAGGAGTGGTAGTTCAGATTCTGCAGCTCGCAAGCCCATCTGTTCCTTCAAGAATGATAGATAGGTCTGGAAACAAGGGCCTCTCTTCATCCCTTCCTTTCTCTGTGGCTAGGGGTCAAAGTGGCTCAGACTGTTTTTTGGTACTCTTTGTCAGCTTTCAGGGAGCCAAGCAAAGAGGAGAAACAGACCCAGGAATGATGCCACACTGCCACTAAGGCAGAGTTCTCTTATCATGAACTCCACCCATCTCTACCTTGTGGGCTTGTTTCCAATGGCCAGCCTGGGTGTACATGTCTATAGCATCTTTCGTTCAGTCTCCCTTAGTATAGAGCTCCTCAGCAATCTGTAGTTGACGAGAGGTAGATACAAAAGGTCAGAGCAACAGGGTTGAATGAGGAAAGAACAAACCTTGGCTGGGATGATGTTTCTAAGAGATGGCATCAAAACGGTCCAAAGACGGTGATTCATACTCTGGAATTATAAACCTCCTGGGTCTCCTTCCCTGAAACAAGGTCCCCTACACCAGAATGTTGAACCTTCACATGGAGATCTTACCCCTAGGGATTTTGGGTCCCCACAAGTATTAAGCCAAGATGCCCCATTCCCCACCCTACCCTCAATTTTGGTTCCTACCTCACTAAGGCTATTAGTGTTCAAGTCCCCCACCAGCAGTGTGTGTGATGTGTGGGCCACCAAGTAATGTTCCTTTCCCAGGATTTTCACCTCTTCCCCCTCATAGCCAGAGTGGGACTTGAGCACCACCCGGGTTCCCGATGACAGGTTCTTCACAATCACCTTGGTAAAGGACAACTCTGAGCCCCTTAGGCTTCCCCAGTCCAAAAGAAGGGTGAACATCCATGCCCTTTGCCACCTCCACAGTCTAAACAAAGCTAATATCTTGTTCCTCCTTGGGCCTTGGATATTGTTGACAGTAATGGTACCTTACATTTATATGGGGATTTACTATTTATGAAATGCGTTCCTATTTAGCTCTTTTGATGCTCATAATTTATTTAATTCTGAAAGTTCCACGGGGTAAAACCAATCACTCTATGTTTTCATAGTCTTGGTACAAACCTTATATATCACTGATCACAGTATACGTATTGATTGATTAACTGACTGACAGAGTCTCACTATGTTGCTTAGGCTGGCCTTGAACTCCTGGGTTCAAGCAATCCTCCTGCCTCCACCTCCTGAGTAGCTGAGACTACAGGCATGTGCCACTGTATCTGGCTAATATTATTTTTTTGTTATGTCTGTGTCCTCTATTATAACAATCTCCTTGATCCAAGGGACAATGTCTTACAGATAATTATCTGTGTATTACCAATGCCTAACACTGCTGACACATAGTAGAGAATGAATACATGTTTCTGGAAAGAACAAAAGAATGAAGAAACCAAGGTATAATAAATGGAAGGACAGAGGTAGAAAAAAGAGAAAAGTGGGCTCAGGAACCGAGAAATTAGCTTGCAACATCAAAGACATGAGCTCAGGGGCCTTAAAACAACAGAGTTCACATTTATAATCCTGTTTATCAAACTGCCCCATTGACAGTGTGTAGGCAGTAAAGTTTTAAACCAGGAAGGTGTAAGTAGCAATCACTGCACAGCTTAAGCCCAGTGCTTAAAAGTTTTCTTACAATAAGCTGCAGGAACCACAGCAGGAAAGATACCAGGGTGTTGCTCTGACATATTCTGTTGCCCAGAAAAATGCTTCCAGAGGGACAAAGATTAAAATTGACACTATGGCTGTGGCCAGAAGGCAGGGAAATGTTAGATATGTATCAGGATGAATGAGCCATGCAAGGTCTCAGTGCAGTAGGCTACCATCCTGCTTACCTGGCTAGGTCCCACATACGTCAGCTCAAACTTGTTCTTGTAAATGCTTCTTCGGAAGCAGCAAACTGTTCCACCCCACCACATAGTGTGCCCTAGAAGGGAAAGTGATAGCATAAAAGGTCACACACATAGTACACTGGCATGGGGAGAGTATCCACAGACATCCTCAACACCTAGGCTCTAGAGTCTAGAGAACGGTTGGCAGTAAAAGAGCTGGCAGTTTTTGGAAGTACCAAAAGGAAACCGGCTACAATCATTGGACTCAAGGGCACCACATATTAATGGGATAAAAGGGAGAAACTAATGCTGCCTACACACAATTCTTTGTCCTTTTTGTGACCTCCAATAAAGTATGAATTTCTCCTTCCTGCCTTTAACACCAGAATTTTAGGTTAGGATCAAAAGGAAAGAGGAAATTCTCTAGTGTCGTGGGAGAGTGCTGTAGGATAAGGGAGGTTTTTCTAGTTTGGTGAAAGTCACCGATCCAGAAAGGGATTACTAGTAACACACCACACAGAGCCATGAGCCATCCCGCTTCCAGGCCAAGGCAGTGACGGTATATAAATTGGCAATCTCCTTGGGCTTTGCCTCTTCCCAGATGCTTCTTTGAGAGCTCCAGTTGAACACCCGAAGCCTGAAATAAAGTATGTGGCTTTTAGAAGAGATCGAGGCTGAGCTAAAGGGTGCAAATGAGCTGATAACCAGAGGAAATTAGTCTTGCTGTAACAGAAAAGAAAGGAAATAAAAAGAACACACAAGCTAGGCATCTAGCAGGAGAGGACACAAAGGTGCACAGGAAGTAAGCTGGGAAAATCAAGGCAAAACTAAAACAGAATAAGAGTGAGAGGAGCGGAGAAAACAAAAAGATCAGGGCAGGTGAGAAAAATGAGCTGTTAGGAGCAAAAAATATGGAACAAGGAGATAAATGGTAGGAGGCAGTGAAGAAAGGACAGAACACGAGGAGACATAAGATTGAAGGGGATAGAAAGACAGGACTGACAAAGCTGGGGTTAAACACATGCCAGAGAAGTGATGAGACCTGGGACATGGCTGTTCATCTGCTGCTCCACCATTCATTCACTCATTCACCAAACATCTGAGCATATCTTAAATATATACAGCATACAGATGCTAATCTAGGCACTGGAGATAAAAGGATGAATAATAAGCCCCCTTCTTAAGGACTCTGATTTAGCCAGACAGATGCAAACAACAAACTGTAATATGATGTGAGAAACTCTACGCAGTCTCAAAGCAGGCAATGGAAACAGATCATAGAGATGAATTCTGCTGTGGAAGTGCAGGGAGAGGCACAGACAAAACAAGAGCACAGGACATCTGGAACTGCCTGCACACCCATGGATGGTGAGAACAGGACGAGGAAAGCACATGAATTACAATCTGAGAATCTCTTTCAACAGACACTCGATTTTGGTCCAGTCTCCCACTCTGGCTCGGAATAATTTGGCTAAAGCATAAAGCAGGGAGTGTCCACAGGGAAAGTAGGTGGAAGATAAAACTAGAAAGGGGACTCACCTGTCACAGCTTCCTAGCACAACGGACTGGCTGCCAGGACTTGCTACAGCTGTGGTGAACTCCCGCTCCTGAGGGTCACGGCTATAATCAAGTTTGTAGCACGTGGCCTTCTTTTCCATAGGCTATAATCCTCCTATCACAGCCTGCAGCCATGATGCTATTGGTTGCCCATGCCAAGGCACAGGGTGGACACGGGTGGTTAACCAACTTCCCCTAAGACAGACAGAAGGAGAGGGTTTCAATCACTCTCTGAAGACTCCACCCCAGAAATTCCTCACTCTCAGCACCTGATACATTCACTCTGACCATCGTACCCTGCAGAAGTCTTTCTCCCAACATTTTCCCATCTCAACACATCCTAATCCGGAACTCTTCACAAACTGTCACACACACACACACACACACACACCCCTATACAGATGCTTCTTAACCTTGTTCTCTAGAAAACCTCAAAATGCTTGCGTATTGGAAATTTTTAATATGCATCTGGTAAAGCTCCTCTGAAAAGGAGATGTCCTACACATTAACTAACACTGTCTAGCCCCACAAAGAGCATAGGGCTTCTTTTTTTAAGGAGGGTTAAATTTAACTATTATACAAGTCTTGTTTTTTTTTTTGTTTGTTTGTTTCTTTTTTAACATGGAGTCTCACTCTGTTGCCCAGGTTGGAGTGCAATGGCACAATCTCAGCTCATGGCAACCTCTGCCAGCTGGGTTCAAGTGATTCTCCTGCCTCAGCCTCCAGAGTAGCTGGGATTCAAGGTGCATGCCACCATACCTGGCTAATTTTTATATTTTTAGTAGAGACGAGGTTTCACCATGTTGGCCAGGCTGGTGTTAAACTCCTGACCTCAGATGATCCACCTGCCTCAGCCTCCCAACATGCTGGGGCTACAGGAGTGAGCCACCATGCCTGGCCTATATGATAAATTATTATTTTTTTTGATATGGAGTTTTGCTCTTATTGCCCAGGCTGGAGTGCAATGGCATGATTTGGCTCACTGCAACCTCTGCCTACCGGGTTGAAGTGATTCTCCTGCCTCAGCCTCCCAAATAGCTGGAATTACAGGCATGTCCCACCATGCCAGCTAATTTTTTGTATTTAGTAGACATGGGGTTTCACCTTTGTTAGTCAGGCTGGTCTTGAACTCTTGACCTCAGGTGATCAACCTGCCTTGGCCTCCCATAGTGCTGGCATTACAAGCGTGTGCCACCGTGCCTGGCCTACAAGTAATTCTTAATATAAATAATTCAAACAATACAGAATTATATGGAGTAAAACATGAAAGTTTCCTTTTTATCCCCCATCTTTTTCCTTTCCCCTCTCCAGAGTAAACTGTTAATTCTTTTCTCTATAAATTTACCTATATAAATATATATTATATATATTTTATGTAAATAGGAATAATTTTCACTTTTCATTCCCCTAAGAGTTTTTATTTCCCTTTGTCTCAAGGTCCTTTGCACCTGAGCCATCCCTTCTTATAAGCAGTAAGCTCCAGGCTCCTAAACACAAATCCTCTTGGTGGCCATATTCAATTTTTTTCTCTGTCCCTGAGGTCTCACTCCTCTAGCCTCCTCACTGTACCTCGACCCAAATGCCTTAGAAGTCCAGCCTCCTCTAGGAGGGTTCCTAGAATTTCCTTATCCCCTATCCCACAGCATCTGTTTTTTTTTTGAGACAGGGTCTTGTTCTGTCACTCAAGCTGTAGCGCAGTGGTGCTATTGCAGCTCACTGCAGCCTCAACCTCCTGGGCTCAAGTGATCCTCCCCCTCTAGCTTCCTAAGTAGCTGGGACTACACGACCATGCCACCACACCTGACTAATTTATACACACACACACACACACACACATATTTTATTATATATAGACTCACATATATATATATATATATATATATATATTTATTTATTTATATATATTTATATATATATTTTTTTTCCTGTTAGAGACAGCGTTTCACCGTGTTGCCCAGGCCGGTCTCAAACTCCTGGACTCAAGTGATCCACCCACGTCAGCCACCCACAACATTCTTTATTCATACCTGTGACTCTCCGGAGCCTTCATCATCAAAGAAATACCTAACAATGGTACCGACTACGTGACCAGAGAGAATTCTGTCAAACAAGCGCAGGGGAGCATATTTAAAACCACTTTCATAAACAAATTGCCAAACATGATGCTGAGGGAAGAGAAGAAAGAGCAGATTTCTTCCTGGTCCACTAGTGTTTCTGACTACTCTTTAGGAGCCCTGAAAGGAGGCATATGAGGGAGCCTAGGTAGCTTCAGAGCAGTAACAAAGACGCAACATCCCTCTGGGCTTCCAGGATCTCACACGGCCTCCTGTTGACCTTGGACTGATTCCTCCAGGGATGGGATTGCAGAACACATGGGACAGGCGAAGGTAGAAAAGCAACAACAGACTACAGAAAGTGCCTTCAATACCCAAGCTTGGCTTCTCATCCTCTTCATTTCCCCTCCCCAGAGAGGCATTTCTCTTGCCTTTCCTTCTTTCCTGGGCCATTCCATCTCCCAGTCTCTATCCTCACCAATCTTCTCCAATCTTGTAGACACAGATGACATCAGTCTGTCCTATGGCAATTTTAGTGGAATCAGGAGAAAAAGCCATGCCCTTCACCATATAGCTAAAAGTTAAAAAAAAAAAAAAAAAGAGAAAAAGCAGTAATGAGTATACATTAAAGAGAAAAGAAAAAAGAAAAAAAGGTACATGTGTGCTCCTAAGGGGGAGAAAAACGTTGGGTACACCATTTCCTATGCCTATGGCTAGGAGACAGACTAGGTCTTCCAGGTTTGTATGACCCTATCAGTAGGTTAAGGTACACATGAATACACTCTTTACCTTCATGTCAGCTGGTTTGGTGGAGAATTTCTCTCTCCGTTCTCCATGTTCATCATACAGCAATACCACTCGGTCCACTGTGCAGACAGCAAATTTGGCATTGTTCTGGGACAAGCCATGCAGGTCACCTTTGCAGCTCCATCCTGCAGAGGCAAAGGGGTAAAAACAAACCCATGTGCTGGTCTAGAATGACAAAAGCATTTCGAGCTTCATTAATTCTAGTGTAATTCTAGTCAATTTTCTTCCTGTCACAGTCCTATCCTCAAAATAAAGAGATGCCTGTGGCCCATCCTGGTCTGTAAGGCCTTCAGACCCTAGACTGTGAGAGCCGTGTGCTTCTAGAGACTCATATGCAAATGTACTAAGCGGCAGTGTGCTAAGTCCACTGTATCAGTGAATCGCTGCAACAGCCTCCTAGTTCCCTTAGATGCCAGGTCTGCTACTGAAATAAATTCAATTCGTCTGATAAGTTTTGATCTTTAGCCATTCATTCAATTAGTATTTTTTGAGCACCTTACTGATCAAGGCACTTGGCCAGGGGCTGAGAGAGAGACAAAAAGCAAAACAAAGATCCTGCCTCCAGGTCTAATAAGATGTTGCAAAATAGGAAAAGTCTCATTAAAGTCTGTATAAAGTGCTGTAATAGTTTGGAGAAGGCTGAGAGAATTTCATGCTTAAATTACCAAAATTAAGCTTTGAAGAATGAATGCAGTTGAGTAGAAATTATCTGAGATGTGAGCAATGGCAATGAGCAAAGGCAAGTTCTGGACAAGAAACACGAATTTAGTTTATTTAAGACTATTTTATACCTTATAAATAGTAGAACAGAAGGGGAAAGGCAGGAAAAACAGGCCAGCTCAGGAAGAGTCTTTGAAGCCAGGCAAAGGAGTTTGGGCTTATTTGGCAGGAAAGGGAGGGACAGTGAGAGCTCAGGATAGGGGGAGTAAAGTAATTAGAGCTGAGACGCAGGATAAACAATGCCACTTGCTTTTCCTCTTACCCACCTACTTCACAGAAACCTAAGTTAGAAGTTATCTCCAGGTGAATTACCCTGACCAGACCTGACCCTTCCAACACTAGCTCTGCTCCTGTATGGTTCTGCTACAAAGGGTTTCCTTCCTTGAAATCAAAACATTTATTCTGCTTTTCTTCTGCTCCAACTGTTTTTTTTTTTAAATTACTTGGACACTAGAGTTCTTGATTAAAACATTGACACTTTTCACTCCAAACTCACCTATCTCCAAAGTCAGAAGTAAAAATGCTCTTTTCCCGCAAATCCTCAAACCAGAAAATAGCCACCCCAGCATCACTATCACCCTCTGACTCTTCATTACATTAGGTTAGAAGGGCTGAGGCTCCTCATCAACTTTTGCTGATCCTCCTGCTTCATCGCTTTGCCCAATCCTGGACGTTGAGCCCCACCTGCATCATGACATCACCTTATTTAGAGAGACTGAAGGAGGATTTCATTTCCAGGTTTTCCATTAGGGCAAAGAAATTTGTAAATTACAGATTACAGATTCAAGGGACAACTTGCTGAGCAATGAGCACAAATCTCTCTCTCTCCTTTTTTTTTTTTTGCCTTCTTCCACTGAGGAGAGAGCACAACTCTCTTTTGTTCTAATTTCCTTCTTTTCTTTCTTTCTTTTTTTTTGGAGATGGAGTTTTGCTCTGTCCTCCCAGGCTGGAGTGCAGTGTCACAATGTCAGCTCACTGCAACCTCTGTTTCCTGGACTCAAGCAATCCTCCTGCCTCAGCTTCCCTGGAACTATAAGAGTGTGCCACCATGCCTGGCTAATTTTTTTGTATTTTTCTTAGAGACGGGGTTTCACCATATTGCCCAGGCTGTTCCCGAACTCCTGACCCAAGTGATCCAGTCGCCTTGGCCTCTCAAAGTGCTGGAATTACAGGCATGAGCCACCATGCCCCGCCTATGTTCTAATTTCCTTCTATTGTCCAGATGCCACAGTATGTATGAAGTGAAGCCTTCCTTATTCCCATAATCAATTAATTCTCCTTTCTCTACAATCTTTACCTCACTAGATTGTTTTATGGAGTGAGGTAGGGAATAAAATAATAAGAGCTTGCCTTTAACAAGTACCTACCAGAGAATAGGCATTTTGATAAGTGGCTGACAAGCATAATCTCATTTTACCTCATAACACTGAGGTAGATGCTGTTATTATCCCTGTTTTACAGATGGAGGAATAAAAGCCCAAGAAGATTAAGTTATTTGCCCAAGTTCCCACATACAGTTTGTAAGTGGTAGAACCACGATTTAATTAATTAATTAATTTTTGAGACAGAGTCTCACTCTGTCACCCAGGCTGGAATGCGATCGTGTCTCACTGCAGCCTCGACCTCCTGGGTTCAGGAGATCCTCCTACTTCAGTGACCCCGGTAGTTGGGCCTATAGGTGCTCACTGCCATATGTTGCTAAATTAAAATTTTTCTGTAGAGGTCCTGGACTGCTGAGCTCAAGTGATCCTCCCACCTTGGCCTCCCAAATTGCTCGGATTACAGGTGTGAGCCACTGTGTCTGCCCAGACGTCTTATTCTTACTAGCTTTGTATTATTCCACCCTTTGAATTTTGAATGTACTTTCCTGTTGTCTATGAATTTTTCACACTGCTTTTCAGTTTACAATGCTCTTTTGTGTATATTATCTAACTCTTACCCACATCCCCTAAAGTTGCTATTAGTACACATGTTTTCCAAATGCAGAAGCTGGTGAGTGCTCAGAGACACTGTATGATGAAGGCTAAAGGTCATTTGCTTAAAGATGTGGTGACCAGGCTGGGCAACATGGGGAAACCCCATCTCTACAAAAATAAATAAATAAATAAAAATAAAAAATAAAATTACCCCGGGGCCTGCTATCCCACGTCTGTAATCCCAGCTACTCAGGAGGCTGAGGCAGAAGAATCGCTTGAACCCAGGGGGCAGAGGTTGTGAGATCGTGCCACTGCACTCCAGCCTGGGTGACAGAGCAAGACTCAGACTCAAGTAAACTGTTAAATAAATAAAGTAGTGGTGGATCTGAAATAAGGGAAAGGTAAGACATTTGAAAAAGAAAGTAAGAAAGTAGTGGTGGAGCTAGAACTTAAATTCTGGTGTGCTAACTCCAAAGCTCACCCTTTCTTCACCGTGTTCCAGGGCTCCTCCCCTAGGGCCCTGCCTCTCCTCAATCAGAGGAGATTAGATCTCTACCATCAGTATACACCGCTCGGTCTTTGCACTCCCCCTTCACGGCTTGCACCTAAGGCGCTTATTTATGGGTGGATGTATACTCGCTGCTTACACGGGCACCTCTCCCTTTAATACGAGCCTCCTGAAGGCAGGGGCAATAAGTCGGGTGGTTTGGAATTCCTTCGAGCGCCAGCACGGGGCCGGGGCCTGTACACAACTGATGTGAACGAAATGTAAGGAAAGCTCAGGGCTCCATCTCACGTCCTGAACACAGTATCGACAGGACAGGGCCTGGGTCATCGCTATACCCTTTCCAGCCTTCTGCACAAAGTAGGAGCTCCACATCATTAAACTTGAGTTTCTTGGCACCCAGGGACTAAGACCAAAACGAAAAAAGAAAAAACAAACTAACAAACTTCAGTTTCCCCACTTTTCTCGGAACGTAAAGCGAAACGGGGAGGGACGGGCACGTAATTCCTCACCTGAAGGCTCAGCAGGGTCCTCAGGTGCTTCAACTGCCTGAAGCGCAACTGTTGTTCAGATGCTACCGGACGGCGACAACTCCCGTGGTTACTTGGACAACCCGCCACGCAGCCGCAGTGACAGCCACAGACGCTTCTGCGACCCGAGCGCTACAAGCCTCGTAGGGTCACATGTCGCTTTGCGACGAATCAAACAGAAGGTGTACAGGCGCAGTGACATCTGGGGCGGGCCCTTGAGAGGGCTTGATGAATGCTCCTCTTGACCAATCCTGTCGCCGCATGCAAACCCAAGATTAAGCCCCGCCCACAAGCCTTCGGCCAGCCCTGGGTCCTACGTCATCGCGGTCCGTCTTGCTGTTTGTCATACCTGACTTGCTGAGTGCACTCTTTTAATCCTCACAACCCTGGAGAAAAGCAGGACAGTTGCTACGATAGGCCTTTTGCAGTTGCCGGAATTGTGCCCAAATAGGTTAGTTACATGACTTGCACGAGATCCAAAGAGTCCAAGGAGTGAGATCACTAGCAGCTGAAGGGCCTGCCAGGTGAGACAGGGAGCACCTGAGGCTCCATGGAAGACATTGGAGTAGTGCAGTGCAGCATCTGCCTCTAGACTGTGACAATTCCTTTTGTTTGCTGGGGAAAGAGGAGTACCCACAGAAACACCCCTCTCTGAGGCCCAGAGGCAAGATGTGGGGGCAGCTGGGGATGCTGAGAGTCCTGATACAGGTGGAATGGGGCCCCCACTTGGGACCTAATGGGTTAGGGTAGAACAAGTGACTCTCCCCTGGACCGGGGGATGGGAAGAGATATCCCATCTGATATCCGCTCCCCAGGTCCAGGGGCACAGACTTTTAACAGACCTACCTTCTGGCTCTCTCACAGTGGAAAGAGGATGGGTACCAGGCCTGAGATTGGGAGAGTGTCATTACCTTCTGGGAGTCTCAGGCAGATCACCATCTTGGACTTTCCTTGGCCCCACCCCCATCCCCAATTTGTTAGTGCATCTCTCTTCTGGGTGTGTTTCTTTACTTAAACGACGATGGTGTTGACGGATCTTGACTTTTTCTGTGAAAGAAAATGGACTGAGTCTCAATTTCAGGAAGGTAATAGGTGCCACCCTTTCTCTCCAGCCTCCCTCCATCTTTTTCTGCCCCTCTTTGACCTTCTTCCTTTCCCTGGCTGCCCCTCAGGGGCAAAAGCACCCTTTCTGCCCTCACTGGCCCCCACATCATCTGTCTTGTCCCCACTGGCCTTCCCTGAGGACTCTGTTCCCGTCCCTTTCCCTTCTGCTTGGGATTGTTGGTGGAGTCGTTGTCCTTGATGATGTCATACTGATGGCAGAACAGCCCAATTACAGCTGAAACACAATACAGTCTGAGCTTTCATCTCCCACAACAGGGAGAAACCCACATAGCTTCTAGAAAAATCCATGAAGAACATCCTGAATTCCTGGTGCCCAATGCAGTCCTCATCTTTGGGCTCTCAACAGCCTCCTCTCCCTCTCTTCAAACTAACGAATCATCCCTCCTCAACTAAGTATCACCCCACTCCATTTCTTTCACTTCTCTCTTTTTTTTTTTCTTTGAGACAGAGTCTTGCTCTGTCACCCAGGCTGGGGTGCAGTGGCGTGATCTCGGCTCACTGCAACTTTCACCTCCTGAGTTCAAGCGATTCTCCTGCCTCACCCTCCCGAGTAGCTGGGGTTAAAGGCATCCTCCACCACATCCCGGTAATTTTTGTATTTTTACTAGAGACGGGGTTTCACCATGTTGGCCAGGCTGGTCTCGAACTACTGACCTCAGGTGATCTGCCTCCCTCAGCCTCCCAAAGTGCTGGGATTACAAGCATGAGCCACCGAGACTGGCTCAATTCTCTCACTTCTTTTTCTCCTGACAACCTTTTCCACCTCCCACCTTAACTGAGTCCCTGGTCCCCTGTCTAGCTGCTTACTCACCAGCTCACATGAGCAACACCACCACAATGATGACCACTTCCCCAGTCTGCAGTGGTCGCTCTCCATCAAGACCCTCCCCTGTGATGTCACCTGAGAAGGGAGAAGGCAGACTCCAGGTTATTGGGGAATAGCTCTCTGTGCAGACATATGCAGGATGGAGATGCTGGGGATTAGAGAGGGCAGACCCATCATAATGTTGCCCTTGGAGTGTAGAGTAGCCCCTCCGTGGGAGGAAGCCATTGGTGGACAGGTGGTTAGCGACTAAAAAGCAGATGGTTGCAAGTTAATTACTCACTCATGCAGGCTGCAGCTGATGTGAAGTTGGGTAACAGGAAGCTTAGAAGCCCTTCCCCCGGAACAACTCAATACCAGCCTGTCTATACCCAGTCCCCTTCCCACCTGCTTTTCCTTCCTTTCCTGGTAGTACAATGGATTAAATCATCCTATTCATCTCAGCTGGATTGTTGCTTGTCTTGGGGAAGTAAGAAAGAGGCTGCAAGCCGGGTAAGCAGCCAGAGAATCCAATAGCACAGACCCTCACCTGGGCCTGAGCTGTTTGAAGTTAGCTGGTCAGAACCCTTGAGAGTTCGGAAGTGCACCCGGGGCCCTGGGGGGCTCTCTCCCCGAAGGCCGATGCTCCTGACCTACACTGTGTAGTCACTGTCTTCAGCCAGGCGTCAGAGGGTACCAGCCCGGGTGGTGGTGTTCACCTCCCAAATCACACGCTGCCCGGGGACATTCTGCCGCTGCAGGGAGATGAGGGAAGAGGAGACCAGCCTCAACCCAGTGCCAGGCCACAAGGCTCAACCGAGACTCCTCAACATCCAAGCACTCCGGGGAAGTAGCGTGAAAAGGGCAGCCTGAGCCAGGATAGCCTGCTTCCAGATCCCCCACCTAAGTGAAGGAATGTGCAGAAATCCAAGGACACAGGTTGGGGGAGCAGAAGGGTGATTAATACTTGCTGGGAAATGGAGTAGCCAATGACGATGTTGCCCTCTGGGACGTCCCAGGACACAGTGGCCGAGTTGGCTCTGAGGTGAGTGACGGTCGCATTCACAGGAGAGGGAGGCCGGTCTGCAGGAGCCAGAGTGTTAACAGGTTCACCCACTGACTAGCTCTGGTGGACCCTCAGCCCGGTTCCCCTTTACTCACCTACTGGCACGAACCCAGGTCACAGCTGACCAGCAGGAGGACCGTGGGGCTTAGATATGGGGAAAGGGGCAACAGCGAAGCCATGTCCCCACCGAGTCCGCTGGCGGGGCACTGGGGCATCCGCTTGACATCCAGGCGGGGCTCCTTGAGGTGGCAGGAGTTGTGGGAGGTCAAGGACTGCCCAGAACTCCCGGTGGTCGGGGGGCGGGGGCAGCACCTCTCCTGGGCTTTCCACAGCTCGCAACAGCCCTATTCCCCCCCACACACACGCCCTCCCTCCTCTGCATTGCCTGGGCGCCCCCAGAGCGCGGTCAGCCCTGCCCACACCCACCTCCACCGGTCCTCGCGGTCGATCAGGCTTCCGGGGGCTGCTCGGTGCCCAGAGGGCGGCCCATCGCCTGACTCGGTGGCTCTGTCCGTACCCCATCCTGACGCGGGCCCTCCGAGGCAGGCAGCGCGGAGCCGAGCTGAGGGCGGAGCGGGCGCGGGTCTGCGGAGCCCCCACAGCTCGGGCGGCGGGGGGAGTCTGTCCCGGAGCAGGGGGCGTTGCCCGGACGCTGGCCTGGGTCCGCGGTGCCGGAGGCAGTGCGGCGGCCTCCGCCAGTCCCTGCAGCGGGATGTGACCGTCCCGGAGAGCCAGCCGCATTCTGCTATGCTGGCCCTGCTTGCTCCGCCGGAGACCCACCGGGATCCGCGGGCCGCCGGGGTTCTGGCCGCCGTCATTTCCCTTTAGCCCCTCACCCCTGTCCTCTCCGGGCTCCTCCCACGACCCTCCCAATGGCGCCTCCGGGGCCCCGATCCCTTAGCCCTTCTCTCTCCCAGCTCAGGCAGCGGAGCCGGCGGGAGCGTGAGGGGAGGCTCCGGTGCGAGGGTCTCCGGTACCTGGGAGATCCCCTTCCTCCCCGCGTGGAAGAGCCAAGTTGGCAGGAGGAACTCCACATCCAGTGCCAGAGGGGCTAAGAGAAGAGGGGACAGAGTGATGGAGATAATAATTGCTTTAACAATCCCTTACTTATAGACTGGGTCAGCTTTTAAGTCTCTTTCCCATTCGTAATCTAATTACGTTCCCTTTCTCATTCATTCTTTCATTTGTTCAGCAAATGTTTATTGTGTTATGTGTCTGGTTAAAACCTGGGGACACAGAGATTAAGAGTGTTGGGCTTCTAGGGAGAATCAAAGCTCAGAGACCTATGGCTTTTTAAAACAAAATTGTTATTCCTTTCTTTTTGTCTTTTTTGTTTGTTTGTTTCGTATTGTTTTGTTTTTGTTTTTCTAAAGCTCTGCCACTTACCCTGTGGTTTTGGAGAAACTGGTTTATCTGTGCCGCAGATTTCCCACCTGTAAAGCAAAGCAAATGAAACCTCAGGGTTGTTGTGAGGCTCAGATGAGACAATGTTGGGGAGAGATCTTTATAAATCTCACAACACCGTGTGAATAGATGGTGATTGTAAATTTGCACCAATGTTTTGGTTCCTTCCTTTGTTCAATAAGCATGTAAGCCCTTAAATTATTTCATGCTTTGGTTGAGCTTCAAATCTGGAGTGGGAACCTGGGTGTGAGTCTGAATTTGTCCAGCTGAGTGACCTTAAGCAACCAACTCAACTACTCTGTGCCTGTTTCATCATCTGAAAAATGAAGGTGTCAATATTGACCAACGTCTTAGTCTTGGTGTATCCCATGAGATACTGTCTGTGAAAAGTGTGTTGTTCAGTGTAAACAGATGCTGGCTAGCATTGTGTTTAGGGCAGACCCTTTGGTTTCTAATTCTCCATGCAGTATTCCTGTCTCTGTGGCATTTTTCCAGCTGTAATGTCCAGTACAGTGTGTGCACACTTGGGGCTCAGAAGCTTCTGCTGCCTTCCTTTCTGAGAGGAGAGGGTAAAATGGGACCAGTGGGACTTTGCCTGTGGAGCATGTGATCAAGTCATGGGCCAGGTCCTCTGACTTCTGCTGACCTGGCCACCCTGATCTCTGGCCTTGGAGGACACCTGCCCAGGGATTCTCACTGCCCTGGGTGTTGTCCTGTACTCCCAGGCTCTAGGTCCTCAGGAGAAGAGGGCATTGTCCCTGTAGAGCAAGAGTCAGGAGCCTCAAGTCTACCCCTTCAGGGGCCAAAGCAGAGGCTGCAGAGTCAGGGTACATGCAAAGAGGAGTTTTCCTGAGGTTACCAGAGGGCTGGGGGCCTAGTCATCAGGAAAGGGTGGTGCAGGCGGTGGTACAGGGGGTAGTGCCCTGAGAGCCCAGGGTGCTTCAGTTAATCATCACTGTGGCTCAGATAAGGCCCTGCCAACTGGAAGCAGAGTCACTGTGACCAGAGGGGTTTGTGTGGCTGAAGAGGCAGGCAGAACAGTGTATCCACAGTGCAGGACCATGCCAGCCACAAAATGGTTTCAACATGTCATTGAGACCCCAGAGCCTGGCCAGTGGGAGGTGAGACCCTTCTCCATGTTGGCTTTCCGTGCTGATTCCTAAAATTGTTTTTCATCCAGTCTTCTGTCAGACCTGGGTTTCTGCTCACCTCTTTTTCCTTCCTGATGTTCTTTCCTTAATATGCCCAGAGTATCAAGTGCAGGCTGAGTTTCCGGTGTGGGGGGTGTGTGTGTGTGTGTGTGTGAGAGAGAGAGTCCAAACTCCGTGCCTGCTGCCACTCCCACCTCCAGCTCAGCAGGCATGAATGAGGCTGTGGCTTCCTGCTCCCTCCTTGTCCCCTCTTCCTTCTAGTTGTCTGGGTATGAGGCAGCTGTGCCAATCACAGAGAAGTCAAATCCACTGACCCGGGACCTAGACATAGCAGATGCTGAGAAAATTGTTCGACTGCTGGGGCAATGTGATGCTGAGATCTTCCAGGAGGAGGGGCAAGCTCTGCCCACATACCAGGTAACCCAGACCCATGTCCTGGACCCTGCAAATAAACATGCCAACCCCAATCCCACCTCTGCCCTCCCTGACGGTGGCTCCTAATACTGGAAACCCTGAGACCCCCTCCCCAATCCACCGTCCTCCTCGTCTTGGCTTCTGATTCCTGCCTGTCCCCTACAGAGATTCTATAGCGAATCTGTTTTGACCACCACGGTACAAGTGGCCGGGAAAGTTCAGGAAGTGCTGAAGGTACAACCTTCCTTCTGCTCCCTGCCTCAACTTTTCTGCTTCCCTCTTTCTCTTTCTTTAGTCTCTATTTCTCACTTTTGCAGAACTCATTCTCCTTTCTCTCTTTTGGAGATCCTCCCTTTTGGATCCTTATTTTCATCTTATTATTAATAATAACTTAGGCTGAACGTGGTGGCTCACGCCTATAGTCCCCGCACTTTGGGAGGCCGAGGCAGGTGGATCACGAGGTCAAGAGATCGAGACCATCCTGGTCAACAAGGTGAAACCCCGTCTCTACTAAAAATACAAAAATTAGCTGGGCATGGTGGTGCACACCTGTAGTCCCAGCTACTTCGGAGGCTGAGGCAGGAGAGTTGCTTGAACCCAGAAGGCGGAGGTTGCGGTGAGCCAAGATCGTGCCATTGTACTCCAGTCTGGGTAACAACAGCGAAACTCCGCCTCAAAAAAAAAAAAAAAATAATAATAATAGTAACAAGTTATCTGCTTAACACTTGTAATTGACAGTCTACTTTCACAGCTATTACCTCACAAAAACCGGTGAAGTTGACATGATTTTTGTTTGTTTGTTTTTATCAGGTGAAAAAACAAAGACTTAGAAAGATAATCACTGTAGCTTGTCAAATACACTCAGCTAATAATTGCTGGATAAGGCTGCTTTTATTATGTGCTTTTATTTAGATGACAAAGCTGCTTTCCTTCTTTCAGGGATAAGTAAGGATTTGAATAAGTAGTGGAGCAAGACCTGGGAGTCAAACTGGTTTCTCTAATCCGGTGTTCTTTTTCTACACTACACTGCATGTATTTGTTCACTTTTGTGATGAGAGGAGGGATAAGGAGCCTTTTCAGTTCCTCTTGCATTACTGACAAAGAATATGCTTCCCCCAACCTAAGCCAGGCCCTGGTGATATACGCCTTTTTCCTTCTTCAGGAGCCAGATGTATTGAGTGGAGGGGGCACCTCTGGCCGGATGGCATTCCTCATGTCAGTGAGCACCGTGGTCCCCGGTTTTCTTACCTCTCCACTTCTTGAGGTGACCCTCAGGACCATAAAGATCACCATAACTGAGCTCCCAGGGCCCCCCTCATTAGACCTGGACTCCAAGCGTGGCTCTCTCTCTCTTCCAAAAGCTAGGCGTCACCATGAAGTCCCATTTCTTCTGAGCCCATCTGAGTCCCACCAGTCTGTTGTCAATGTCTCTACATCCCATGCACTGCCAACTAATCATCCCCAAGTGGCTGCTTTAAGCGCCAGATTCCATGTAGGACTGGGTTAAGCACTGGTCTAAGAGAATCATTATATAGTCTCTGTCCTCTAGGAGTTGAAAATCCAAGATAATTGTTTCTTCTCTGTCATTACCCCTTCACATCCTCTCCCCTTCACACATGTCCTCTAATCAGCTGATGAAGGGTCTGGGACAGAAACCTCTTTACACCTACCTCATTGCAGGGGGTGACAGGTAAGCCAAGTTAGGCTGTGAATATTTTGTTTGGCCTGAATAGTGCTTCTTAGAAATTGAGCTGAATGCCTTTAGGCAGAGATTGAGTCCAGCTTGCCTTAGTCCCCCATTCCTTACTGCCTTACACTTGGTCCACTTTATATACTTATCTCGCCTGACCGGCTGTTGTAGGTATTTGGGTTATTTGGGTTTTTCAACTCTATGGAGTGTCTATCATGGTGCCCAACAAACAGTGGGTGCTCATTCAATGATAGTTTTCCCTTTATTCCCATCTCTTAATGTAGCCTGCCCTAATAAACCATAAGCTTCTGCTTCCCAGCCAGTGCCACTGACCTTGACTCTGTGGTGGCCTCTAGGGAGGGGACGGAAGATAGTGCCTTGCACGCGATTAAGGAACTGAAAAAGGTCTGTGCTTCCCACTGATACTTGACCAGAGACCTCTATCTGTTCCTTCTCATGGGGACATAAAAGCCCCAGCATTCAGCCAAAGCCTATTCCCTCTCTCCCCTGTTCCTGGCCCTGATACCCTCACACAGTAGGTTTGTGCCTGGAATCCTCCCATTTACACTGCGTTGTCCATCCTCTTCTCCTAGGTGGATGCCGGGAAGAAGAGGGTGATTGTCGTTCACATTTCTGTGGGACTCTCTGTGAGTAGAAAGATGGGTTGAGTGGATGAATTTTAGAGAGAAGAAGTGAGTGGGAACGGAATAGCATGGAAGATAGATCAATGAGGTGGGTGCTAGAAAGCAGGAAGTTTGCTCAAGGAATTTCGGTTTTCGTTTCACTAACTTGGATCGAGTTGTATGAATGTGGGAAGATGGGGAAGGGATTCAATTTGAGAATAACTGTATCAATCAATCAGCAACCAAGAGAGGTGGACTGGTCCAAGGGTAAGCAAACTATACCGGCTGGCCAATGCAGCCAGCTGCCTGTTTTTTAAATTTTTTCCTTTTATTGAGACTGAGTCTTGCTCTGTCACCCAGGCTGCACTGCAATGGCATGATCTCATCTCGCTGCAGCCTCCACCTCCCATGCTCAGATGTGGTTCTATGCATGAGCTGTCTGGGGGGAGTGTTACAGAAAAATAAAAAAGATTCTTAGTTCCTTGTGCGAGAGGTCTGGTTTTGTAGGTTTGGAGTAAGGCCCTGAAATATCTATTTTTTGAAAGCATCCCTAGAGATTCTGATGCAGAGCCAGAACTGGGGAACTCTGCTAAATAAACCATTGGAGTGGGCCACCTGACAAAGCTGAGGGCTTCCTGACACCAGAGGGGTATGGCAGAGGCTTGTTGAAAATTTTAGAGCAGCTTTTTTTATTTAGTGGCGGTCTTGGGAAGGGAGACCAGCGGATTTTTCAAAGGTGCTTTTCCACCTCCCAGATTCTAGGCTGTATAACTCATGTGAAGGTGTAAATGAATCTGAAATACCCTAACCCTGATCCTTTTCATGAGGGCCCTCCTTCACCAAAAATGTATCTGCTGCAGTGGATGCTAATTTCAGGCCTGATGACTAAGTGAAATGAGGAATTTCAAAACAGTGTAGGCGTGGAGATCTTCCAGTTGTTTCTTAAATCAGTAGCTCCCAAACTTGGCTGATTTTCAGTCATCTGGGAAGCTTTCTAAAAATACAGATTTTGGAGCTCCATTCCAGAACTACTGAATCTGAATCTTAGGGTGGATGTGGTACCCAGAAATGGCTAGTTATTAAAAAACAAAACTCCCCAGATGATTTAGATGCCCAGCTGTGTTTAGGAATCTAGACGTTAAACCATCTAATATGAACCCTATCTCTGCTTTCTGCTTTGGTCTCCTCTTTCTTAGATCTCTAGCAAGTTTCAGAAATAGTTTGAGGACAAATGACAGGACACATTTTACACCATGGGCATAAAATATGTGAAACTCCTCTGCCCTAGCAGTGATACAAAAATAGTTCAAGAAGGGATGGAACCTTCGCAGGATTGGATGGTAAGGCAAAATGTGGGGTGTCATGTACAGAGGTAACCAACTCTTTGAGGTCCTGCCATAATGGGCGATTCACAAATTATCCCCTAGCAAAGCCATTAGAAATCAACTAAAGAAGATCCTCATTCTTTGAGATTCCATGATTTGTAACTAAGCAGATAACAAGTCTGCCTCATTAACACATTCATTTGTTCCTGATTAATTCATTCAAGGAACGTTTGGCAACCGTGAGGTGCTACACCTACCTTGCAGCTTGGTTCCCTCACCATCATCCCTCCCTCCATTACTAGGGGTTCACTCTTTGGAGGGATTTCCAGAATGTATTTCCATGAATGGCAAGGGCTTCTGATGAACCTTAAGATGGAAAATAGGTGGCAACTTTGACATTTGAATGACAGGCATTCCCTAAGAGGCCTGCAGAGGGTGAGGTTAGTGTGGCCATGGCATTGGGGCTTATGCAAGACAGTCTGGGTCTCAGGCTGGAACTTTAAACTTGAGTATTGGCTTTGCTCTGGGCTTGAGGTGCTGAATGTTTTATTAACCCCCGTCCTTGGGGTTCAGGGACACAGTGCCTCTAAAAGCTCCAAAGCATACGTTTATGTGAAGTTGTTGACCTCTGACCTCAATCCCAAAGCAGTCCTTGATCATGACTCCCAGCTGAGGCCCTTCTTTGAAATCCTCATAGACAATCTCCCCACCTTGTGTCTCTCTGGACCCCAGAAATGACCCCATTGAAGACTGGAGTTCAACATTCCGACAAGTGGCAGAGCGGATGCAGAAAATGCAGCAGAAACAGAAAGCTTTTGTGCTCAATCCTGCCATCGGGGTAGGGCTTCTCCTTTTCCTATGTTCTCCAACCCGCCAACACCTGGGAACTGCTTGCCACTTCCTTGGGGCCTCTGATTTTAGGTTCTTTTACATCTTGTTTAAATTCCTGAGGCTTTGTGAGTCAGCTAAGATGTTATAAACCAAATCCTATTTTCCCATTTACTTTTTCACCTTAAGATATTTGTCTTCATTCCTATCCTGTCTCTCAAACCGATAATCATTAAACACTTTAGTGGTCTGGGCAGTTTCTGTAAGAAGCTCTTTGCCACCTATGTATAGACAGTGGTGAATAGCCACAGTTATGTCTCAGTCTGTTTGTCTTACATATTTACATTTTAAATATGGGCTTTAAAAAATGGGGTGCAGTTTTGTTTCATTCTGCCTTCTGAATCCTCTCCAAAATTGGCTGGTCCTTCTTAACTTTAAAGCTGTTTTCTCCTGTGTCTTTTTTCTCATATGGATTGCGGATATATTTCACTAGCACCATTTCTCCTCACTTGGGCCTTAGGAGGGCCTTAGCCAAATTCTAGCCGGTGCCTCCCTCTACCAGTGATAGAGACATTCTCCTCCATCTTCCTTTTGTGAGATAGGAAGGTAGAATTCCGTATGATGTAAGAATTCCATAGCTTTGACCTCCTAAATACTCGTCTCTCTTTCCTCCTCTCTGCAAATGTTGACTTTCAATCTTCTTTTCTCATCATTACTGTTATCATTCTGTTTGCTGGAATCTCTTTGCTGTCCGGTGTGCTGTGTTCCACATCTGGACCCCTGTCCAAAGCATATGACATGTGATATTTGGATTGATAAACTACCACAGAAAATGGTAGAGGTGGGGGAGAAATTTCTTAGAAAGAAAAGCACTCTCTGGGCCGGGTGTGGTGGCTTACACCTGTAATCCCAGCACTTTGGGAGGCCAAGGTGGGCAGATCACTTGAGGTCAGGAGTTCCAGACCAGCCTGGCCAACACAGTGAAACCACATCTCTACTAAAAATACAAAAATTAGCTGGGTGTGGTGGCAGCTTCCTGTAATCTCAGTTACTCGGGAGGCTGAGGCAGGAGAATCTCTTGGATTTGGGAGGCAGAGGTTGCAGTGAGCCAAGATTATACCACAGCACTCCAGCCAGCCTGGGCGACAGAGCAAGACTCTGTCTCAAAGAAAAAAAAAAGGAAAGTACTTTATGAAAAACCCTTGACCCAGCTGACAAGAGACCCAATCACTGTGACTTCCTCCCCAGAGGGGCCTAAATATATACCCAGGAATGACCAGAGCAGGCCTTTTCCCTCTTTCTAATCTTCCTCTGAGTCAAGCCCACCCCAGCACCCTTCCTCACAGGCACACTGGGGGCCAGCAGTACCATCACATGCACGCCTGGGGGTCACTAACAAGCGGTCTCCGGAGTCTTCATCCTCTCCCAATTCCTCTTGGGTGTCTTCACGTCATTCAGCCTGAGGGACTCAGCGGCTCCTCCCGGATGAAAGGTGGAAGTGCCACCAAGATCCTGCTGGAAACCCTGTTATTAGCTGCCCATAAGACTGTGGACCGGGGCATTGCAGCATCTCAAAGGTAGGGAGGATCTGGACAAGAGAGAGCTCAGTCAGGTGAGTGTGAGATGGTGTGGATGGGGAATGGCAGGTCTAGACCCAAGGACTGGGCTGGTGGCAGTAAGACTGCAGCCCACCATGCCTCCCCGGAAAGGGAGCTGGCGGCGACATGCTGTTGCTCCCACCATGTAGTCACAGAGTCCAGATTGTCTCTAGTGGATCCTGGATTTCTCAGGCCCAGACCTAATCCCTGAGCCTGCCTGGAATCTCCAAAGCTAGCCTGGCTCCCGAGGGTCCTTTGATTTGGGGACCTATATGTTCCATGTAACGTTCTAAGTGCTGGGAATATAGCAATGAACAGAAAAGACAATCCCTGGCTGGGTGCAGTGGCTCATGCCTGTAATCCCAGCACTTTCAGAGGCTTAGGCAGGTGAATCTTGGGGCCAGGAATTCAAGACCAACTTGGCCAACATTATGCAACCCCATTTCTACTAAAAATACCCCCAAGATTAGCTGGGCATGGTGGTATGCACCTGTAATCCCAGCTACCTGGAGAGTCGAGGCAGGAGAATTGCTTGAATCCAGGAGGCAGAGGTTGCAGTGAGTCAACATGACTGCATTCCAGCCTGGGTGACAGAGTGAGACGATCTCAAAAAAAAAGTCCCTGTCTTCATGGTGCCTACATTCTAGGATGGTGAGAAAGACTTTAAATGAGAAAACTTATTGTATGTTGGATAATGATAAGTGTGGTTTTGTTTTGTTTTTTTGGGACAGAGTCTTGCTCTGTCACCCAGGCTGGAGTGCAGTGGCGCAATCATAGCTCACTGCAGCCTTGAACTTAAATGAGCACCTCCTGGTGATTTCTTTTTTTTTTTTTCTTTTTTTTTGAGATGTAGTCTCACTCTGTTGCCCAGGCTGGAGTGCAGTGGCGTGATCTTGGCTCACTGCAACCTCTGTCTCCTGGGTTCAAGTCATTCTTCTGCCTCAGCCTCGTGAGTAGCTGGGACGACAGGCGCACACCACCACACCCGGCTAGTTTTTGTATTTTTAGTAGAGGTGGTATTTCACCATGTTTGCCAGGCTAGTCTCAGACTCCTGACCTCATGATTGACCCACCTCAGCCTCCCAAAGTTCTGGGATTACAGGTGTGAGCCACTATGCCTGGCCAATTTCTTTCTTTCTTTTTTTTTTTTTTTGAGATGGAGTTTCCCTCTTGTTGCACAGGCTCAAGTACCATTTCACAATCTTGGCTCACTGCAACCTCCACTTCCCAGGTTCAAGGGATTCTCCTACCTCAGCCTCCCAGGTAGCTGGGATTACAAGCACATGGCACCATGCCTGGCTAATTTTTGTATTTTTTCAGTAGAGGCAGAGTTTCACAATGTTGGCCAGGCTGGTCTTGAACTCCTGACCTTAAAGTGATCTGCCTTCCTCAGCCTCCCAAAATGCTGGGATTATAGGTGTGAGCCACCATGCCTGCTCCCTCCAGGTAATCTCTGTGAATACTCACTGAAGTGTGAGAATCTCAGTCCCAGCTTTGTTATTCAGAGCCATCCTCACAGTGGGCCTGCTCTTCAGTAGGCCCAGCACTGGGGCCCCCACTGTTTTGTGACACCAGGATTGGGCTCCCGAGTAGTAGAGCACAGAGGGCACAAAGCCATTGGAAGGCACCCCAGTGCTCAGCCACGTTTCCCTTTACAACAGGGTGGAGGGTGGGGTGGGGTGCTTCCCTCTTTGGACTAGGAAACCAAAGTGATGGTGATGATTGTCGTCATTAGTTTTTGGTTAATGACAATAATGAAAAATTGTTGTCACTCAGCTTGGAGTGCAGTGGAGCAATCATAGTCGTAACCTCCTACTCCTGGGCTCAAGTGATCCTCCCACCTCAGCCTCCCAAGTAGCCGGGACTGAGGTGCATGCCACATGCCCAACTAGTTTTTGTATTTTTTGTAGAATTGGGTTCTTGTTATGCTGTCCAGGCTGGTTGCAAACTCCTGGCATCAAGCAATTTCTCCATCTCAGCCCCGCAAAGTGCTGGGATGACAGGCATGAGCCACTATGCCAGCCTAAAGTGATTATTTGTTATATCCAAAGCTCTTATTTTGCAATAAGGAAAAAAGTAGGCCAAGAAAAGGAAACTGATTCTGGAAAGTCACACAAATGATTAGCAGGCTTGGGATGGGCATGAGCAAGGCATGAGGACTGATGAGTCAGACACACTGTTTATGGTTTTTGTTGTGTGTTTATTTAATTTAATTTAATTTTTTTTTTTTTTGAGACAGAGTCTCGCTCTGTTGCCTAGGCTGGAGTCCAATGGCACAACCTCGGCTCACTGCAACTGCTGCCTCCTGGGTTCAAGCGATTCTCCTGCCTCAGCTTCTAGAGTAGCTGGGATTACAGGCACCTGCCACCACCAGCCTGCCCCCGCTATTTTTGTATTTATATTTATTTATTTAGAGACAAAGTTTCACTGTTGTTGCCCAGGCTGGAGTGCAAAGGAGTGATCTAGGCTCACAGCAACTTCTGCCTCCTGGGTTCAAGCGATTCTCCTACCTCAGCCTCCTAAGTAGCTGGGATTATAGGCATGTGCCACCATACCTGACTAATTTTTTTTTGTAATTTTAGTAGAGACAGGGTTTCTCCATGTTAGTCAGGCTGGTCTCAAACTCTGTACTTCTGGTGATCTGCCCACCTCGGCCTCCCAAAGTTCTGGGATTATAGGTGTGAGCCACTGTGCCCACCCGAGTTTTTTTTTTTTTTTAATAATTTAAAACTCATAGAACAGGGCCAGGCACAGTAGCTCACGCCTGTAACCCCGCACTTTAGGAGGCCAAGGCGGGCAGATCATGAGGTCAAGAGTTCAAGACCAGCCTGGCCACCATGGTGAAATCCTGTCCCTTTGAAGAATACCAAAGTTAGCCGGTCGTGGTGGCACATGCCTGTAATCCCAGCTGCTCGGGAGGCTAAGGCAGGAGAATTGTTTGAACCCGGGAATCAGAAGTTGCAGTGAGCCAAGATTGCACCACTGTACTCCAGCCTGGGTGACAGAGCCAGACTCCCTCTCAAAAACCCTCACAGAACAGGCCAGGCATGGTGGCTCACACCTATAGTCTCAGCACTTTGGAAGGCTGAGGCAGCTGGATCACCTAAGGTCAGGAGTTTGAGACCAGCCTGGCTGACATGGTGAAACCCCGCCTCTACTAAAAATACAAAAAATAAGCTTGGTATGGTGCTGGGTGACTGTAATCCCAGCTACTCGGGAAGCTGAGGCAGGAGAATTGCTTGAACCTAGGAGGCACAGGTTGCAGTGAGCCAAGATCATGCCACTGCACTCCATCCTGGGTGCCAGAGCGAGACTCCATCTCAAAAACACATTTAAAAGGAATAAATAAAACTCACAGAACAGTTGCAAGAAGCATTGCACTAAGAACTTGCATATACTCTTCATCTAGGGACCCCATTCAAGTTTTGCCAACTGTCCTAAGAATGACCGTTACAGCAGAAGGATCCAACCCAGATCCTGGGTTGCTCTTCGTTGTCATATCTCTTTAGTCTCCCATCTAAAGTTCCGCAGTCCATTCATGACCTTAATGACCTTGATGCTCTTAACAGACTGTAGTATCCCAGGCAAGTTAATTTGCAGACAGTCCTTCAATTCAGGTTTGTCTACTGTCTCATGATTAGATTCAGGGGATACACAGAACTGATGCTGTGGTCTTTTCACGGTATCCCATCAGGTGCGCATGGTGACATTGCCTTGACCCGTTACTGGCAATGTTAACTTTGAGCACTTGATTCAGATGGTATCTGCCAGGATTCCCTATTATACAGTTACTATTTGCCGCTTTTAATTAATAAGCATTTTATGAGGCGATACTATGTAACTATGTAAATATCCCCACTCCTCCTCTGAATTTCACCCACTAGTTGTAACATTTTATGACATTTCTTGCACAAAATAATTACTGCTATGATGATTGCTAAATAGTGGCTTTTTTTTTTTTTTTTTTTTTTTTTTTGAGACGGAGTTTTGCTCTTGTTACCCAGACTGGAGTGCAATGGCACGATCTCGGCTCACCGCAACCTCTGCCTCCTGGGTTCAGGCAATTCTCCTGCCTCAGCCTCCTGAGTACCTGGGACTATAGGCGTGCACCACCATGCCCAGCTAATTTCTGTATTTTTAGTAGAGACGGGGTTTCACCTTGTTGACCGGGATGGTCTCGATCTTTTGACCTTGTGATCCACCCGCCTCGGCCTCCCAAAGAGCTAGGATTATAGGCATGAGCCACCGCGCCGGGCCTTAAATTGCAGCTTTTAAATGCCATTATTTTTTCTTTTTTACAAACAAAAGTAAATGTATTTACAAAAATTACAAACTGTACAAATTGAGGCAGTTTTCCATTCCTCCAACAGAAGCCAAGAGACTTTACTGTCAAATAAGAGTTTTTGTCATTTTTAAATGACACACAAAAATATGATCCCATTTAGTTATCCACTGCCAGTTTAAAAATGCTTTTCTAAATAATTCCAGGAAGCCTATGAGTGATATGTACATGGATCATTTCCCTCAACTCTATTTCCTTTGTGCTTTACTGTATTCGCTAAATGTTTGATAATATGTTGTATTACCTTTGAAATCAGAAAAAAGATACATTGTCTAAAACTCATAATCAAGAAATAGTTGTATAAGCATATTACTTAAACACAGAGGTTAACCACTAGAAATTAAAAGTGGTAAAAAGTGACTTCTGGCAAACTGCAAGAAGAGGAAGGTGACAAATCCAGCACAACTGGAACAGAACGGGGTAAACAGCACTTAGCAACCGCTTTTTCTTTTCAATAGTAAATTTTGACTATTCCCCTAAATATCTGCCTAGGGGCTGAACACTAAAACTATAATCTTTGGCTTCAAAAAGAAAGTTCATTGACTTTTAATGGCTGCACAATTCTACCAAAGCCAGAGTTTACCTGGCTATTCTTTGCCATCTGTAGTTTATCCTCCCCTGCTACTGTTAAAGAAACAGAATTTGACGCTATTCAATTCTGTATACTCTCTTTTACAGTGTTTTAATCAGGCTCACTACTACTGCTTGAGGAGTCCGTTGACATAATCTCTACATCATCTTCATTTTCTTTATTATGCCCAGGAGGTTCCGCAAAAAGTCAATGCTATGATTTGGTGGTAACGTATTCATTGACATGTCATTCGACTGCCATGGATACTTAGGAGCAAGGACATCTGGCAATTTTCCTGCTGCGAGTGCATCCCCTGGTAAATGGCCATTCACACCATTAGTGGAAGGATTGTTCATCTGACCCAGTAAACCACTTCTCATCTCTAAATCAGTTGGTTAAGGTCTCCGGGGTCCCCTGGAACCCAGGTTAGTGGAGCACATACAGCATTACTTGCACTGATCCTATGTGCATACTTCATTATTTCTTCAGAGGAGATAGAGCCTTTTCTTGCTTTTTCTATGGACTTGAGTTTCTCCTTTGCTTGGTAAACAGCTCCTGCCAGTATTTGTTCTGCTTCCTTTAGCTGTTTTTGTAGTTGCCGAATATCACTGTCTCTCTTCTCTACTTCTTTTTCCAAAACTTGCATTTCATGATGAATTTTTCCCTGATTAACTGCCAATTTAATTAGTTCTTGAAATTCTCCATCTCGAGGAGTTAACAATTCCAGGACCTGGTTTTCTTCTCCAGCCTGTAACAACTTTTGGTTTCTTGAAATTGCCAGCATTTCTACAAGTTCCCTGGACAGGACTTCCAAATCTTCAAGGGCAGACAGCAGCCGCTCTCATGTGCCGCTACCACTTGCCACTCCCAAGCTGCCTACCAGCCACTCCTTCTCCGTCTTACCACTCGAAGACACAGCCATACTCCGCCATTATTTTTTCTACACGTATTCATCAGCATTAACTTGTGAGAAACAATTTTCTCTTTCTCTCTCTTTTTTTTTTTTTTTTTTTTTTTTTTGAGACACAGTCTCCCTCTGTTGCCCAGGCTGGAATGCAGTAGCACGATCTCAGCTCACTGCAACCTCTGCCTCCTGGATCAAGCGATTCTCCTGGCTCAGCCTCCCAACTGGCTGGGACTATAGGCACCCACCACCACACTGGGCTAATTTTTGTATTTTTAGTAGAGACGGGGTTTTGCCATGTTGGCCAAGCTGGTCTTGAACTCCAGGTCTCAGGTATTTCACCCACCTTGGCCTCCCAAAGTGTTGGGGTTATAGGCATGAGTCACAGCGCCTGGCAACTACTTTCTCGTCTCCTTATTTGTTAAAGAATGTGTGGGCTGGGCATGGCTGCTCACGTGGGAGGCTGAGACAGAAGAATCGCTTGAATCAGGGAGGTGGAGGTGGCAGTGAGCTGAGATTGTGCCACTGCACTCCAACTTGAGCAACAAGGCAAGACTCTGTCTCAAATCATCATCATCATCATTATCATCATTTATATTGGCCAGGCACAGCAGGTCATGCCTGTAATCCCAGCACTCAGCAGAGATTGGTGGGTGAGGCTGAGGCGGGTGGATCACAGGAGGTGAGGAGTTCAAGACTAGCATGGCCAATATGGTGAAACCACATCTTTACTAAAAATACAAAAGTTAGCCAGGTGTGGTGACACAGGCCTGATATCTCAGCTACTCGGGAGGCTGAGGTGGGAGGATTGCCTCAGTCCATGAGGCCAAGGCTGCAGTGAGCTGTGATAGCACCACTGCGCTCTAGCCTGTGCGCTCTAGCCATAGCTGTATGCATGGCCCTGTTCCTGTTCACAGTGCATGCCCTGTATTCCTTAGGCTCTGGTCTCTCTGCAAAGTCCAGCCATCTCAGCCAGGAGCAGAGCCAAGGTTTGTGGGACTTGGGAGAAGAGGGACCAGAGAACGACTCTCATTAAGTAAAAGGATAAAAATTATGAAACAAAATTAGATATATAACTGAGAAAAATATTTTTATGAGAAAAAAGACATGTAAAAAACATGCAGGCTGGGCACAGTGGCTCACATCTCTAATCTCAGCACTTTGGGAAGCTGAAGCAGGCAGATCACTTGAGATCAGCAGTTTGAGATCAGCCTGGCCAACACGATGGCACATTTTAGCAGTAGTCTCTACTATCTATCTGTCTGTCTGTCTGTCTATCTATCTATCTATCTGTCTATCTATCTGTCTGTCTATCTATCTATCTATAGACAGATAGATAGATAGATAGACAGACAGATAGATAGATAGATAGACAGACAGACAGATAAAATTTGGCAGGTGTGGTGGCAGTCACCTGTAGTCCCAGATACTCAGGAGGCTGAGGCACAAGAATCGCTTGAACCCCTGAGGCGGAGGTTTCTGGGAGCCAAGGTCATGCCACTGCCCTCCAGGCTGGGTGACAGAGCAAGACTCCATCTCAAAAAAAAAAAATTATAAAATAGCTGCATGAGGTGACTCAGGCCTGTAATACCAGCACTTTGAGAGGCCAAGGCAGGAGGATCCCTTGAGCCCAGGAGTTTGCAACCAGCCTGGGCATTATAGGGAGAACTCATTTCTATTTAAACAATTTAAAAATTAGCTGGGTATGGTGGTGCATGCCTGTAGTCCCAGCTACCCAGGCAACTGAGGTGGGAGGATTGCTTGAGCATGGGAGGCAGAGGCTGCAGTAAGCAGAGACTGTGCCACTGCACTCCAGCCTGGGTGACAAAGCAAGACCCTGTATCCAATATAAATATGTATATGTAAAATGGTTCAGGCATGGCGGCTCAGACCTATAATCCCAGCAGTTTGGGAGGAAAAGGCAGGACAATCACTTGAGTCCAGGATATCAAAACTAGCCTCGCAACACGGCAAGACCCTGTCTCAACAAAATTTAAAAATAAGCCAGGTGTGGTGGCACATTCCTGTGGTTCCAGCTACTCAGGAGGCTGAGGTGAGAAGGTCACTTGAGGCCAGAAGTTTAAGGGTTCCATGAGCTAGGATCAAACTACTGCCCTCCAGCCTGGGAAACAGAGAGAGAACCTGTGTCTTTTTTTTTTTTGAGACGGAGTCTTGCTTTTGGCCAGGCTGGAGTGCAGTGGTGCAATCTTGACTCACTACAACCTCCACCTCCCAGGTTCCAGTGATTATTCTGCATCAGCCTCCTGAGTAGCTGGGATCACAGGCACCCGCCACTATGCCCAGCTAATTTTTTTTTTTTTTTTTTTTTTTTTTTTGAGATGGAGTTTCGCTGTTGTTACCCAGACTGGAGTGCAATGGCACTATCTCGGCTAACTGCAACCTCCGCCTCCTGGGTTCAAGCAATTCTCCTGCCTCAGTCTCCCAAGTAGCTGGGACTACAGGCGTGTGCCACCATGCCCAGCCAATTTTTGTATTTTTAGTAGAGACGAGGTTTCGCCATGTTGACCAGGATGGTCTCGATCTCTTGACCTCGTGATCCACCTGCCTCGGCCTCCCAAAATGCTGGGATTATAGGCGTGAGCCACCACACCCGGCCAATTTTTTGTATTTTTAGTAGAGACAGGGTTTCACCATTTTGGCTGGTCTCTAACTCCTAAACTTAGGTGATCCACCTGGGCAACAAAGCAAGACTCTGTTTCAAAAAAAAAAAAAAAAAAAGGAAAAAACAACTTAAGTTGTGCGACTTGCCTAGTTTTATTTATTTACTTATTTAGAGACAGAGTTTCCCTCTTGTTTCCCAGGCTGGAGTGCAATGGCGCTATCTCGACTCACCGTAAACTCTGCCTCCCAGATCCCAGCGATTCTCCTGCCTCAGACTCCTGAGTAGCTGGGATTACAGGCATGTGTCACCATGCCTGGCTAATTTTGTATTTTTAGTAGAGATGGGGTTTCTCCATGTTGGGCAGGCTGGTCTCGAACCCCCCGACCTCAGGTGATCCGCCTGCCTTGGCCTCCCAAAGTGCTGGGATTACAGGCATGAGCCACCATGCATGGCCTTTGGCTAGTTTCGTGTTTTGCTATTTAAGGTTTGTAATACATGCCTATTCAAGGTGGAGAGAGAATAAATGCCTTTCCAGGAAAGCAATAAAGACAGACAGACACAAATGAAAATGCTACTCTGAGACATCACCTAGAAAATGGCATTCAGAGGCCAGGTGCGGTGGCTCATGCCAGTAATCCCAGCACTTTGAGAGGCTGAGAGGGGCCTCAAAGTCTGTCTGTCTGTCTATCTATCTATCTATCTATCTATCTATCTATCTATGAGCCCAGGAATTCAAGGCCAGCCTGGGCAACATGGCAAGACCCCCCCCCCCATCTCTACAAAAACAAATTAGCCAGACAGGGTGGCACATGCGCCTGTGGTCCTACAGGATTGCGTCACCACACTCCAGCCTGGGCAATACAGCAAGACCCTGTGAAAGAAAGGAAGAAATAAAGAAAACAATATTCAGAAAAGAAACATGCAGGGAGAAATGCAGTCTCTGAGAGACTGAGAAGAGGCTCAGCAGGAGGCCCACTGTGCTCCACAGACCTCCAGGGCCCCAGCAGGAAAGCAAGTTAAAACTGAACTTGGAATCAGTCCTCTTGGCTGGTGGAAGGATTTCAATGTCATCTCTGCAAAGAAAAAACAGATTTTCTGCTTTTGTTATTATTTCATTTTTGAAACTTGTGCTGAAACAATGGTTTATTTCCTTGGATGAGATGACTCGTGTTTGAGATATTTTCTTCCTCACCTAACCAGCGTAATCAGTTGAGCAGTGTGACAGCTCTCTTTGATGTGCGAAGCTGGCTGCTTGGCTCATCTTTGCTATTGCAGAGATCAGGGCTGTCATCTGCCAGTTTTGACAATTTACAGGTGTTTATGGCCCTTTCCCTTGTCAAATTAAACCCATATGTTGATTGCCTTTGGTTGCAGTAGGGATGAAATACTGTGGAAACAATAAAAACACTTCCAAGAAATAGACTTCAAGGAATAACTTGCTTATTGCCCGCAGTGCACTAGGATGAGTTTCATGTCACTACCAGCACTCACAATTCACCTCTCCCAGCAACCAGAGCCCCTGGAGACCAACCAACCCCTTCCGCCTCCCAAGAGAATTGCCGAGCTCTGGAGCCACCCCCACTCAATTTGCTTTACAAAGGGAAAATAATTCTTAGCAAGCTGTTGGAAATTTGCATTGTACCCCAAAAAAAGGGAAGGGGTAGGAGTGCAATATTTAATAAGTGAGCTGGAGAGTGGAGGGGAATATTATATCCAAAAAATTTCAAGTAACACAGGCACACGCACCCTCATATACCCTTTTGTATATGTGTTATACAACTGTTACCAACAAAACAATGGAATCCAGTTTGGAGAATAATTTACAATATTCTTTGCTTTATCAGTAAAGTGAAGGATTATAATCATGCATTTCAGAAAGGAAGGGGACTTCATGATTCCTTCGATGACTGTTAGCTGAATGCCCACAATGTGCAAGACATTATGCGAAGTGTCGTTCTCATTAGCAAGTCCTCACTGCTGCATAACTGACCATTTCTCACCGTATCCATTGCTACTTCCCCTCCCCAGGATATTGCAAGACCTCCTGACTGGTCTCTCCGTTTCTAGTTGCTTTCCCATACACCCTGTCACCCTCACCACCACCATCCTCCATGGTACTCTCCACACAATAGCCAAGAAAGATATAGCAAATGATTCATATTTAAAATGTAAAATAGCTGGGCGCGGTGGCTCACACCTGTAATGCCAGCACTTTGGGAGGCCAAGGTGGGCAGATCACCTGAGGTCAGAAGTTCAAGACCAGCCTGACCAACACGGAAAACCCTGCCTCTGCTAAAGAATACAAAATTACCCGGATGTGGTGGCGCATGTCTGTAATCCCAGGTACTCAGGGGGCTGAGACAGCAGAATCGCTTGAACCCGGCAGGCAGAGGTTGCGGTGAGCCCAGATCATGCCATTGTACCCTAGCCTGGGTGACAAGGGTGAAACTCCATCTCAGAAAAAAAAAAAGTAAAATGAAGCCAGGTGTCATGGCTCATACCTGTAATCCCAGCACTTTGGGAGACCGAGGCAGGTGGATCACTTGTGGAGTTGGAAACCAGCCTGGCCAACATGGTGAAACCCTGTCTCTGCAAAAAATACAAAAATTAGCCAGGTGTGGTGGGTGGGTGCCTGTAATCCCCGCTACTCAGAAGGTCAAGTCAGGAGAATCGCTTGAACCAGGGAGGTGGAGGTTGCAGTGAGCCAAGATTGCACCATTGTACTCCAGCCTGGAGTAACGAGCAAAACACGGTCTCAAAAAACAAAAACAAAACTCTGCAGCTGTCCTGGCACTTTGAATGTCTTACTTTGTTTCTTAAAACAAAAAGCACAGGTTGTGCTTGTTTTCTGCTTAGGGCCTTTGCACTTGCTATGTCCTTTTTTTTGAGATTGAGTCTGTCGCCAGGCTGACGTACAATGGCATACTCTTGGCTTACTGTAACCTCCACCTCCAGGGTTCAAGCAATTCTCCTGCCTCAGCCTCCCAAGTAGCTGGGATTACAGGCGTGAGGCACCATGCCCGGCTAATTTTTGCATATTTAGTAGAGAGAGTTGGTCAGTCTGGTCTTGAACTCCTAACCTTGTGATCTCCCTGCCTTGGCCTCCCAAAGTGCTGGGATTACAGATGTGAGACACCACACTTAGCCTCTTTTATTTTTTTTCAGAGTGAGTCTCACTCTGTCACCCGGGCTGGAGTGCAGTTATGTGATCTCAGCTCACTGCAACCTCCACCTCCCAGGTTCAAGCAATTCCTGTGCCTCAGCCTCCCAAGTAGCTGGGATTACAGACACCCACACATCTGGCTAAATTTTTGTATTTTTAGTAGAGACGGGTTTTCACTATATTGGTCAGGCTGGTCGGAACTCCTGACCTTATAATCTGCCTGCCTTGGCCTCCCAGTGTGCTGGGATTACAGGTGTGAGCCACTGGGCCTGGGTTTTTTGTTTTTTTTTTCCCAAGACAGAGTCTTGCTTTGTCACCCAGGCTGGAGTGCAGTGGCACAATCTCAGCTCATGGCAACCTCTGCTTCCCAGGTTCAAGCAATTCTTCGGCCTCAGCCCCCTGGGTAGCTGGGACTACAGGCGTGCACTACCACACCCAGCTAATTCTTGTATTTTTAGTAGAGATGAGGTTTTGCCATGTTAGCCAGGCTGGTCTCGAACTCCTGGCCTCAGGTGATCTGGCTGCCTCAGCCTCCCAACGTGCTAGGATTACAGGCATGAGCCACTGCACCCACCCACTTGATATGTCCTTTTCATAGAAATGCCCTTCCCCCAGATTTTTAGGTGGCCTGCTCATATCAAATGTCACCTTCTCCGAGAGTCTTTCCCTGGCTACCCAACCTAAAGTAGCCCCCCACCACCAGATGACTTCCTATTCTGTTACCCTCTTTGATTTTCCGAAAGCATAGCACTTACCAGTGTCTGAAGGTATTTTACTTCCTTGATTGTTTACCTTAGTAGCTCTTAATGTTTGGTCCCGGGACCAGCAGTATTAGCATCACCGGGAACTAGTTCTAACTGCATATTCTCAGGCCCTACTCTAGACCTTTTGAATCAGAAATTGTGAGCATAGGATCCAAAGATCTGCATGTAACGAACTTTCCACATGATTTTGATGAAAATTAAAGTTTGGCAACCACTGGCACTCTTAGTCCATCTTCTGCTGCAACATCAGAATACCACAGGCTAGGTTATTTATTTATTTATTTATTTATTTATTTTTTGAGGTGGAGTTTCGCTCTTGTTACCCAGGCTGGAGTGCAATGGTGCGATCTCGGCTCACTGCAACCTCCACCTCCTGGGTTCAGGCAATTCTCCTGCCTCAGCCTCCTGAGTAGCTGGGATTACAGGCACACACCACCATGCCCAGCTAATTTTTTGTATTTTTAGTAGAGATGGGGTTTCACCATGTTGACCAGGATGGTGTCAATTTCTTGACCTTGTGATCCACCCGCCTTGGCCTCCCAAAGTACTGGGATTACAGGCGTGAGCCACTGTGCCCGGCTGGACTAGGTAATTTGTAAACAATGGATGTTTACGTGGCTCACAGTTCTAGAGACTGGGAAGTCCAAAAGCATGGCACTGGCATTTGAAGAGGGTCACCCCATGGCAGAAGGTAGAAGGGCAAGTGAACATGCGAAACAGACAGTGTAGAAATAGGGTCAAACTTTTCCTTTTTATCAAGAGTCCACTCTCATGATAAGTAACCTACCTCCTCAATAATAGCATTCATTCATTCATGAGGGGAGAGCACTCATGGCCTGATAATCACCTCTGAAAGGCCCCACCTCTGAATAGTGTTACAATAATAATTAACTTTTCAACACATGAACTTTTGGAGGACACATTCAAACCGTTGCACTGGTTTACAGTGATTATTTCTCCTCTCTCTCAAGCCTGTCCTAGAATGTAAACTCCAAGAAAATGGAAGTTCATCTGTCTTGTTCAGTATAGTACCTCCAGCACCACGCAGAGCAGGCACTCAATAAACAGTTGTATGGTGGAAGATTGAGAGATTGATGAATGACTGAGCAACTGCTCTGGGATCTGTGTCTCTGGAGCCACGTCCGGGAAGGCCTAGCAGATGGTCCAATATAACTGAGTCCCAGGGGCCTGTCTGCCATCTTTCCACCACAGTCTGGCTATGTTGCTCAGGATGGAGTACAATGGTTGTTGACAGGCACAATCATAGTGCACTATAGCCTCAAACTTGAACTCCTGGGCTCAAGCAATCCTCCCACCTTAGCCTGTGAAATGTCAGAGACTAGGCCAGGCGTGGTGGCTCACACCTGTAATCCCAGCACTTTGGGAGGCCAAAGCGGGTGGATCACCTGAGGTCAGGGGTTTGAGACCAGCCTGACCAACATGGTAAACCCTGTCTCTACTCAACATACAAAAATTTGTCAAGTGCCATGGTTCACACCTGTAATCCCAGCGACTCAGGAGGCTAAGGCAGGAGAATCGCTTGAATCCAGGAGGTGAAGTTTGCAGTGAGCCGAGATGGTACCACTGCACTCCAGCCTGGATGACAGAATGAGACTCTGCCTCAGAAAAAAAAAAAAAAAAAAAGCAGAGATGACAGGCTTGTGCCACTGCACCTGGCCCCACCAGAGCTTTTATCTGTGTAACAGAATTTCCAGGCGGATAAAACTGAGGAAGGGGTTCTGAGGTAAAAGAATCACTTGAAAACTATGATTTGAACTGTTATTAATTGCAGTCTGGAAACTGCAAGCACATTCCAAGGTCCTCCTCAGAGAACCAGAAGGTTTGTGGATCATATTCAATTAGAGGATGAGGACAATGCTTTTTGCTTTTAAATTCTGTACCGCTCTTACGACATTAATCCCAGAGTGACTGCCGACTGACTAAGTGGCTTTCTCTTTCTCAGTCTTTCTGCTTTATATCAATCCTGGGATCTTAAAAAAAAGAAAAAAACAAAAACAAAAACACCACCTCTAAACCAATTAATTCTGCCTCCAGTGGCTTCTTAAAGCAAAAGATTGAAAACATTTGGTCAGCTCCCAGCTCAAATGGGAAAAGTGGAGAGGACATTATCCTGCAAAAGACAGTGAACTTTAGGAAAGGATAAATGAACACCAAGAACTATGGAAGAGGCCTTGGGAGCCCCTCCTTAGAAATAATATGCTGGCTTGAAGCAAATAGTGTGGGCCAGACACCATGCTAGGTACTGGGGTTCTCAGAGGCCACAAGAATATGGTTCAAGTCTTCACAGAGCTCACAATCTGGAGAACAGACAACCATGTAGAGAAATACCCAGCGCAGAGTGCAGAGTGTTAGTGCTGTAGGGATGACTAACTCCTGAGTGCTGCCAGGGAAAGATTGCTGGAGGAAGCGATATTTGAACAGATCTAGAAGACTGTGTCTTGTCAGTTAGGCACAAAAAGAACAACAATCTAGGCAGAAGGGATGACACATAGAAAAACACAGGGATGTAAAAGGGTAAGAATGGGTTTGAAACTAGGTAAGAGAAGTGAAGAATTTATATACACACATATAATATGTATATACAATATATATACACGCACATTAGGACAATTTGAATACTGACTGGCTACTTCATGAGACTAAGAAATTGTTAGCTTTGAAAGGTATGTTAATGCCATTGTGGTTATGTTGTAAAAGAGTCCTTATCTTTTGGAGACACACACTGAAATATTATTTCTGGGTAAAACGATGATATCTGGAATTTGCTTCAATATAATATGGAGGGGGGCCGGGAGCAGTGACTCACGCCTGTAAACCCAGCACTTTGAGAGGCTTAGGCAGGCAGATCACCTGAGGTCAGGAGTTTGAGACCAGCCTGGCCAACGTGGTGAACCCCCGTCTCTACTAAAAATACAAAATTAGCCAGTCATGGTGATGTGTGCCTGTACTCCCAGCTACTTGGGAGGCTGAGGCAGAGAATCACCTGAGCCCAAAAGGCGGAGGCTGCAGTGAGCCAAGATTGCACCACTGTACTCCGGCATGGGCAACAGAATAGGACTCCATCTAAAAAAAAATACACCTACACACACATACATAATATGGAAGGGTTAGGGGAGGGCAGAGATTAAAAGTAAAATCAGGGTGGTCATGAATTATGAATACTTGTTGAAACTGTGTAATGATACATGGGAGGTCATTATACCATTTTTTTTTTTTTTTTGAGACGGAGTCTAGCTCTGTTACCCAGGCTGGAGTACAGTGGCTCAATCTCGGCTCACTGCAATCTCTGCCTCCCAGGTTCAAGTGATTCTCCTGCTTCAACCTTCCGAGTAGCTGAGACTACAGGCGTGTGCCACCAAGCCCTGCTAATTTTTTAATAGAGATAGGGTTTGACCATGTTGGCCAGGCTGGTGTTAAACTCCTGACCTCAGGTGATCTGCCCACCTCAGTCTCCCAAAGCGTTGGGATTACAGGCATGAGCCACCGCATCCAGCCCATTACACTATTTTTTATACTTCCATATATATTTGAAACTTTTTTTTTTGAAATTGATTTTTGCTCTGTTGCCCGGCTAAATTGCCATGGCACAATCTCGGGTCACCACAACTTCTGCCTCCCAGGTTCAAGCAATTCTCTGCCTCAGCCTCCCAAGTAGCTGGGAGGGACTACAGGTGCCTGCCACCATGCCCAGCTAATTTTTGTATTTTTAGTAGAGATGGGGTTTCGGCAGGATGGTCTCGATCTCTTGACCCCCATGAGCCACCTGCTGTAGCCTCCCAAAGTTCACGGATTACAGGCATGAGCCACCGCACCCAGCAATATTTGGAACTTTTCACAAGAAAAAGTTAAGAGAGAGAGAAAGAGAAAGAGAAACACTGCCTAGAACAGTAGCTACCATTATAACAAACATTCAACAAACATTGATTTTTTTCTTGCTTTCTTTGATGTGTCACTAGATACGATCACCACACTACTCGTGTGGTGGAGGCACGAGCTGGAGGGAAAAGCTGAGCGAGCCACCTGATGCTTTTCCTAGGCTGAGCCCTGCTTCCTGGTGGGTACTGTGTTATGCACAGTTTGACACAAAGACGCAGGAGTAGCCTTTCACTATGGATTTGCACAGGAGAGGCTCTTGGCCCCCAAAGTGTGTGCTGGTTTCTCTCCCAGGAATCCTGAAGGCCAGTCTGAGAGATGAGACATACTTGATAAGGGCTGAGCTACGGCTCCAACCCCTGCACTCACAGAAGGCATGAAATTCAGCCTTCTCAGGGTTGACCGTGCCCTGTCTTGGTCTGTTCCTGCTGCTATAATAAAATACCACAACTGAGTAATTTATTAATAATATTAATTATTTCTTTTTTTTCCAGTTCCAATGCAATAAATTACTATTTCTATTAATTTTGGGCAACATGGAAAAACCCCATCTCTACAAAAAATACAAAAGTTTAGCTGGGCGTGGTGGTGTGTCTGCAGTCCCAGGTACTCCATAGCATGGCCTGAGTCCAGGAAGTGGAGATTGCAGTGAGCTGAGATAGCACTACAACACTCCAGCCTGGGGAACAGAGACCCTGTCTCAAATAATGCTAATAATGATAATAATAGAAATGTATTGCTCACAGTTCTGGAGGCTGGGAAGTCTAAGATGAAGGCGCCAGAAGTTTCAGTGTCTGGTGAGAGCCCAATCTCTGCCCCTAAAATGGTGCTTTGTCCTTCCATGATGAAACGCAGAAGGGCGAAAGAAACTGGAGAGTTCTTTTCAACCTTCTTCTTATTATTATTACTTTTTTTAAAAAACACTGAAGTCTCATTCTGTCACCCAGGCTGGAGTGCAATGGCGCAGTCTCGGCTCACTGCAACCTCTGCCTCCTGGGTTCAAGCAATTCTCCTCCCTCAGCTTCCTGAGTAGCTGAGATTACAGGCACGTGCCACCACTCCCGGCTAATTTTTTTTTTTTTTTGAGATGGAGTCTCGCTCTGTCATCCAGGCTGGAGTATAGCGGTGCAATCCCGGCTCACTGCAACCTCCACTTCCTGGGTTCAAGCAGTTCTTCAGCCTCAGCCTCCCAAGCAGCTGGGATTACAGATACCCACCACCATTCCTGGCTAATTTCTGTATTTATAGTAGAAAATATAGAAATTATTTATCAATGGGATTTCACCAAATTGATCAGACTGGTCTTGAACTCTTGACCTCGTGATTCACCTGCCTTAGCCTCCCAAAGTGCTGGGATTATAGGCGTGAGCCACTGTGCCTGGCTTAATTTTGGTATTTTTCATACAGACAGGGTTTCACATGTTGGCCAGGCTGGTCTCAAACTCCTGATCTTGTGATTCCCCCGCCTCCCGCCTCAGCCCCCCAAACTGCTGGGATTAAAGATGTGAGCCACGGTGCCCAGTCACTTCAACCTTTTTATAAAGTCACTAATCCACTCATGAATCTTCTGTTCTCATGACTTAATCACCCTACAGGTAACACCTGTTAATAGTAGCACATTTGGGGCTGGGCATGGTGGCTCACACCTGTAATCCCAGCACTTTGGGAGGCTGAGGCAGTTGGATCAGGAGGTCAGGAGTTTGAGACCAGCCTGGCCAAGATGGTGAAACCCTGACTCTACTAAATATACAAAAATCAGCCAGGTGCAGTGGCAGGTGCCTGTAATCCCAGCTACTTGGGAGGCTGAGGCAGGAGAATCACTTGCACCTGAGGGTGGATGTTGCAGTGAGCCAAGATCACGCCACTGCACTCTAGCCTGGGCAACAGAGCAAGACTCTGTCTCAAAAAAAACAAAAACAAAAACTATCACATTGGGGTTTAAGATCCAACATATGAATTTTGGAGTGACATATATTTAAACCATAGCATTCCACCCCCAGCCCCCCAAAACTCTTGTCCTTCTCACATACAAAATGCATTCATTCCATCCCAATAGCCCCCAAAGTCATAATTTGTTCCAGCATCAACTTTCAAATCTAAGTACAAAGTCTCACCTAAATATCAGTTAATAAATATATGAATCAGACTCAAGGTATAATTCATCCTGAGGCAAATTGCTCTCTAGCTGTGAGTCTGTGAAATCAAACAAATTTATGTGCTGCCAAAATACAATGGCAGAACAGGCATAAGATAGACATTCCCATTCCGAAAGAGAGAAATCAGCAAGAAAGAAGGATTAACATGTCCCAAGTAAGTGTAAAAGTCAACAAGGCAAACAACGTTAAATCTTGAGGCTTGAGAATAATTTTTGTTTATTTTTATTTTATTTATTTATTTATTTGAGACGGAGTTTCGCTGTTGTTACCCACACTGGAGTGCAATGGCACGATCTCGGCTCACCGCAACCTCTGCCTCCTGGGTTCAAACAATTCTCCTGCCTCAGCCTCCCGAGTAACTGGAACTACAGGCGTGCACCACCATGCCCAGCTAATTTTTGTATTTTTAGTAGAGACGGGGTTTCACCTTGTTGACCAGGATGGTCTCGATCTCTTGACCTTGTGATCCACCTGCTTCGGCCTCCCAAAGTGCTGGGATTATAGGTGTGAGCCACTGCGCCCAGCCTATTTTTATTTTTTGAGACAGAGTCTTGCTCTGTCACCCAGGCTGGAGTGCAGTGGCGTGATCTTGGCTCACTGCAACCTCCACCTCCCTGGTTCAAGCAATTCCCCTGCCTCAGCCTCCTGAGTGGGTGGGATTACAGGCGCGTGCCACCATGCCCAGCTAATTCTTTTGCATTTGTAGTAGAGACAGGGGTTTCACCATGTTGGTCAGGCTGGTCTTGAACTCCCGACCTCGTGATCCGCCTGCCTCAGCCTCCCAAAGTGCTGGGATTACAGGCGTGAGCCACTGCACCCAGCCAAGAATAATCTTTGACTCTATGTCCTGCCTTCCAGACAAGCTGGGGTATGCACTGGCCCCCAAAACCCTAGGTAGCCCTGTTACCATGGCTTTGCTGGCCATAGCCCATGCTGCAGCTCTCAGGGATCAGAGTCACATTCCTGTGGCTCTCCCAGGCTGGCATTGCATGCCAGTGGCTCCAGAGTTCTGGGGTGTTAAGGCAACTCTGCCCCCATGGCTTCACTAAACTTTGCCCTAGTGGGGCTCTCTGCTGTGTCCCTGCATCATGGAAGTTCTCTGCCTGGGCCTCAAGGCTCTTTGAGGCATCCTTTGAAATCTAGGTGGAGAGAGCCATGCTTCCACAACTCTTGGACTCTGTGTGCTTGCACAATTAGCACTGTGTGGATATTGCCAATGTTTATTGCTTGTGCTCTCCAGAGTGGCAACCTAAACTGCACTTGGACCTTGTTTGAGACACAGCTGGGGTGGCCATGGAGTGTTGCACCAGAATTCAGGGAGCAGAGACTTGAGGCAGCATGGGGCAGTGAATGCTAAGGTCTCATGTAGGCACCCAAGACCCTTCTTTTGACATAGTTCTGTCCATCAGGTCAGAACTCTGGGCCCATAATGAGAGGGGCAGCATCAATAATCTCTGAAATGCCTTCAGGGACATGCTTTTATTATCATGATAAATAGCATTTGGGTTTCTTCTAGCCATGAATCTTCTTATCCAACAGTTACTCAATGTTCTCTTCCAAACATGTTTTTACAATGTGGGAAGGCTACGAATTTTTCAAATCTTTAAGTTCTGCTTTCCTTTTATTATAAATTCTGTCCTTAGGTTGTTTCTTTCTCCTCACAGTTTACTATAAGCAATCAAGAGAAAGCATGCAGCATCCTCAACATTTTGTTTAGATACTTCTGCCAAATCTCCTAGATCATCCCTTGCAAGTTCTCCCTTCAATAAAGCATTAGAACATGAATACAACTCGGCCAAGTTCTTTGCCACTTTACAAAACAATGGCCTTTCCTGCAGTTTACAATACCTTCTTCCTATTTTCTTTTTACTCTCTTCTTGAGAGACCTAATTTTTGTTTTATTTTGCTTTTTGCTTGAGCTCCCATAAGGGTCAGGATGTCTCTAGTGGCTCCCTGACCCCATGTATCCTGACTGGGAGATACCTCCTAGCAGGAGCTCATGGATACCTCATATAGGAGAGCTCTGGCTGACATCTGGCATGTACCCTATTCCTCATTTTTATCTAAGATCTCATTAAAATAGTGTTTACTGACCATATTTCAGCCAGCATTCTGATCACAACCACTTAAGTAATCTCTAGGGCTAGGCACGGTGGTTCACACTTGCAATCCCAGCACTTTGGAAGCTGAGGTGGGTGGATTACCTCCTAAGGTCAGGATTTTGAGACTAGCCTGGCCAACATGGTCAAAACCCATCTCTACTAAAACTACAAAAATTAGCCAGGTATGGTGGTGCGCACCTGTAGTCCCAGCTATTTGGGAGGCTGAGAAAGGAGGATCACTTGAACCCGGGAGATGGGGTTTGCAATGAGCTGATATCGTGCCACTGCACTCCAGCCTGGGCAACAGAGCAAAGAGTTCAAGACCAGCCTGACCAATATGGTGAAACCCCATCTCTACTAAAAATTAAAAAAAAAAAAATTAGCCAGGTGTGGTGGTATGCACCTGCAGTCCCAGCTACTCAGGAGGCTGAGGCAGGAGAATAGCTTGAACCTGAGAGGAGAAGGGTTGAACCTGGTGGTGAAGACCACAGAGGTCTTCTTCCCAAAAGTGCCATTTTCATCACATCATATATATACTACCAACATGACTTATCACTGTTGATGTTGACCTTGAGCACCTGGCTGAGGCAGTGATTGTTAGGTTTCTCCACTGTAAAGTTTTTGTTTTTTTTTCTTTCTTTTTTTTTTGAGACAGAGTCTTGCTCTGTTGCCCAGGCTGGAGTACAGTGGTGCGATCTCAGCTCACTGCAACCTCCACCTCCCAGGTTTAAGCAATTCTCCTGCCTTAGCCTCCTGAGTAGCTGGGTTTACAGGCACATGCCCCCATGCTTAACTAATTTTTGTATATTTAGTAGAGACAGGGTTTTACCATGTTGGTCAGGCTAGTCTCGAACTCCTGAATTCGTGATCTGCCCCCTTCAGCCTCCCAAAGTGCTGGGATTACAGGCGTGCGTCACTTCGTCCAGCTGAAAGTTGTTCTCTTTTATCCACTTTCCTTATGTGCTGTTTGGAAGGAAGCCACTATGAATAGCCCATGTGCGCAGAGGGAACTATGCTCCACCTCCTTAAGGGTGAAGGATCATCTAATACATTATTTGGAATTCTTTTTCACAGAAAATTTGTCTCTTCTCCCACTTATTTATTTTTCAGTCATTTATATCAGTATGGACTCATGGGTATTTATTTTACATTTTTAATTATTATTTTATTTTAATTTTTATTATTATTATTATTTTTGAAACAGAGTCTCACTCTGTCACCCAGGTTGGAGTGCAATAGCGTGATCTCAGCTCACCACAACCTCTGCCTCCTAGGCTCAGACAATTCTCCTGCCTCAGCCCCCTGAGTAGCTGGGACTACAGATGTGTGCCACCACACAAAGCTAATTTTTGTATTTTTAGTAGAGACGGGGTTTTACCACGTTGGCCAGGATGGTCTTGATCTCTTGACCTTGGGATCCGCCTGCCTCAGCCTCCCAAAGTGCTGGGATTATAGGCATGAGCCACCGTGCCCAGCTGATTATTTTATTGTTCATATTATTAGGAGCCATTTTTAATAATCTGTGTCACTAAAGAAATAGAACAGGATTAAAAAACACTAAAAAATGTATAGGCTGGGGACAGTGGTTCATGCCTATAATCCCAGCACTTTGGGAAGCTGAGGTGGGCAGATCACCTGAGGCCAGGAGTTTGAGACAGCCTAGCCAACATGGCAAAACCCCATGTCTACTAAAAAATACAAAAACTTAGATGTGGATGGTGGCTCACACCTGTAATCCCAGCTACTCGGGAGGCTGAGGCAGGAGAATCGCTTGAACCCAGGAGGCGGAGGTTGTAGTGAACTGATACTGTGCCACTGCACACCACCCTGGGTGACAGAGTGAGACACTGTCTCAAAAAATAAGTTGGGGTATTTATTATACACCAACTCCTTTCACTTATTGGTGGAAAGGTCCTTCTGAGTACATTAACACCATGGTGATTGCAGTCTGCCTCAAGTGTGGGTTAAATATGTACCTATGGCCAGGTGTGATAGCTCATGCCTATAATACCAGCACTTTGGGAGGCCAAGGGGGGTGGATCCCCTGAGGTTGGGAGTTCAAGATCAGCCTAACCAACATGGAGAAACTCTGTCTCTACTAAAAATACAAAAGTTAAAAAAATAAATAAATAAAAATACAAAACTAGCTGGGCATGGTGGTGCCTGCCTGTAATCCTAGCTACTTGGGAGGCTGAGGAAGGAGAATTGCTTGAACTGGGAAGCGGAGGTTGCAGTGAGCCAAGATCGCGGCTGCACTCCAGCCTGGGCAACAAGAGCTAAATTCGTCTCAAAAAATATATATATATATATATATACACCTATGGCCACGAAAGCCACCAGACAAAGGGATACAGGTGCTGGCAGGAAAAAGGCATGAGAGTGAGGAGTTCTATGCCAAGGGAAGGTGTGCAGGGTACAATATACCTTGTTTCACTCTGATATACTTGTATTTCACATTAAGTCCATTCTGTTACTGACTCTTCAAAGTGGTAGCCAGTGAAGATAGCTAAACAAAATTAATAGAGGTGAATTAATGGAAGTAGTCTATGGGATGATCTTATGACTTGTTCTCATCAGTAAGAATGGCAGACGTGATATTGTACCAGCTTCAGAGCCTGGGCCTTGAGATGCCTTGCAGCGTAGATCTCCACATAAGGAAGCAGGACTAGCAAAGTAAGGGATAAGAGACAATGTGGAGGAATACCAAAGTGGTAATACCAAACTGGGCACGGTGGCTCAGGCCTGGAATCCCAACAATTTGGGAGGCCAAGGCGGGAGGATCACTTGAGGCCAGGAGTTGGAGACCAGCTTAGCCAAGATGGAAACCCCATCTCTACTAAAAATACAAAAATTAGCTGGGCATGGTGGCATATGCCTGTAATACCAGCTACTTGGGGGGCTGAGGCAGGAGAATCATTTGAACCCTGGAGGTAGAGTTTGCAGTGAACCGAGATTGTGTCACTGAACTCCAGCGTTGGCAACAGAGTGAGACTCCGTCTGAAACAACAACAACAAAAACAGGCCAGGCGCGGTGGCTCACACCTGTAATCCCAGCACTTTGGGAGGCCGAGGTGGGTGGATCACAAGGTCAAGAGATCGAGACGATCCTGGTAAACATGGTGAAACCCCGTCTCTACTAAAAATACAAAAAATTAGCTGGGCATGGTGGCGCATGCCTGTAATCCCAGCTACTCGGGAGGCTGAGGCAGGAGAATTGCCTGAACCCAGGAGGCGGAGGTTGCGGTGAGCTGAGATCGTGCCATTGCACTCCAGCCTGGGTAACAAGAGAGAAACTCCGTCTCAAAAAACAAAACAAAACAAAATAGAGTCCCAAGCCAACAGCCAGCATCAGCTGCAAGACATGAGAGTTATACCAGCTTGGACCTTTCAGCCCAGCTACTCTGCAGTTGAACGCAGCAGCTCCATGAGTGAGCCCAGACAAGACTGAAGGGGAACCCCCTGGCCCACCGAAAGAATCATACGAAATAACAAAACATTGTTGTCTTAAGCCACAGGATTTTGGATTCGTTTGTTACCTGCAATAGGCAATGAAATGCATATATTAATAATATACACTAACTCCAGTCAATCATTGTTTGGCAGTCACTCCTGGGGACATGAACACCCTGGCTTTTCTGGTCTGCCCTGCTCATGAGTCAAGCCTGCTTCAGTGATCAGGGAAAACTCCCAAGCAGAGAGTCCCAGATGCTTGCAGGAAGAATCTGTCAGCATATATAGAAAGAGCCAGTGCTGGGCGGATACGACTGGGGACAGAAGCATTTGCTACAACGTCAGAGCCTCTTTTTCTCTGATTTATAAATATGTGGGGTGGAGGTGGGGGAGATGGAGAGGAGGTTTTGTGAGGAAGCAAGAATTTTGGAGTGAATGGTGCCTCTGAGACAATACCACCTAGGGGAAGAGTTTGCAGAACACAGAGGTGGAGCTATCAGAGACTTTGAAATTGGGGGCCTATCTTTTTTTTTTTTTTTTTGAGACCAAGTCTCCCTCTGTCACACAGGCAGGAATGCAGTGGTGCAATATTGGCTCCCTGCAACCTCCACCTCCTGGGTTCAATCAATTCTCGTGTCTCAGCCTCCTGAGTAGCTGGGATTACTGGTGTGCACCACCTTATGCAGCTAATTTTTATATTTTTGGTAGACACAGGGTTTTACCATGTTGGCCAGGCTCTTCTCAAGCCTGGCTCGTCTCCTGGCCTCAGGTGATTCCCAGCACTTTTGGCATCCCAAAGTGCTGGAAATTACAGGTGTAAGCCACCAGGTCCAGTGGGGGGGCTTCCTTGTTCATTTCAACCTCTGGAACTGCATATGACAGCAGATGGCCTGCTGTCAGACTCTGTGCCTAGAATCCCACACATCCCTTGCTCTCAGGTTCCTCGCTGTTGCCTGTTGCCCCTGGTTGGGGTACCCACTTATCTCTTGCTGAACTCCTCACTCACCTCACTAGTCACCTGCCAACCAGTTGTCATTCTCACCTCTCAGTACCTACCTGTCTCCCGGCCCCTGTTCCCAGGTCCCCAGTGATAAAACATCCTATGCCCAAGCCTTTCTCCATGTCTTGTTGTGTTTAACTCTTGTTCATGCTTTTCTGCTCCATAGGAAGTGCTTTTGGATATCACAACTATTAAAGCTTAAGGAGGCTTAAAAAGGGATTTGTCTAAAAAGATCTCATCAGTGAGATGAAATTACAGGAAATCTCAGGTGTGGTTTTCTCCATTACTGCATTGTGAGGGAGATTGTATTTAAAGTTGTAACAGATGTGATATCCCAGGCTGCAGAGTTGTTCCCAGGTACCAAATGTTGTGAATTAACATTTCAAGACATCTTAGAAATTTACCAGCAGACATCTTTATTTTGTCTGAGCACTGAGAAAGCTAAAGAAAAGCAAATTTTGTGTATATACTAAAATGAAGCAAGTTCCTGTATTTGGAATACAAGGAACTAGTTCTACAAAGGACTGATCAAAGAAATTCACTTCCAAGCTGGCTGCAGTGGCTCATGCCTGTAATCCCAGCACTTTGGGAGGCTGAGGTGGGAGGAGCTCTTGAGCTTGAAAATTCAAGACCAGCCTGGGCAACAAAGTGATGCCTTGTCTCTACATAAATTACAAAAAACTAGTGGGGCATGGTGGTGCATGATTCTAGTCCCAACTACTCAGGAGGCTGAAGTGGGAGGATCCCTTGAGCTTAGGACTTTGAGGCTGCTGTGAGCCAAGGTTACAACACTGCACTCCAGCCTGGGTGACATAGAGAAACCCTGTCTCAAAAAAAAAAAAAAAAAAAAAAGATATTCACTTCCACTTTATTAAAACCACAAGAACAAAAATCACTGCATTTGCATTAGGTATGTAAAAACACTCAGGTTGTGTCAGCACTGTAGCTCACGCCTGTAATCTCAGTACTTTGGGAGTCTGAGATGGGTGGATCCCCTGAGGTCGGGAGTTTGAGACCAGCCTGATCAACTTGGAGAAAATCCATCTCTACTAAAAACACAAATTTAGCCAGGCATCACACCTGTAATCCCAGCTACTCAGGAGGCTGAGGCAGGAGAACTGCTTGAACCTGGGAGGTGGAGGTTGCGGTGAGCCGACATTGCGCCATTGCACTCCAGACTGGGCAACGAGAGCGAAACTCTGTCTCAAAAAAACAAGACAAAACAAAACCAAAAAACACTCAGGTTAAAATATCCAGAAGCAGGTCGGGAGAGGTGGTTCACACCTGTAGTCCCAGCACTTTGGGAGGCAGAAGCGGGTGAATTGCTTGAGGCCACGAGTTCAAGACCAGCCTAGCCAACATGGCGAAATCTTGTCTCTACTAAAAATACAAAAATTAGCTGGGTGTTGCTGTGCATGCCTGTAGTCCCAACTACTCTGGAGGCTGAGGCATGAGAATTGCTTGAACCCAGGAGGCACAGGTTGCAGTGAGCTGAGATCATGCCACTGCACCCCAGCCTGGGCGACAGAGCAAGACTCTGTCAAAAAAAAAAAAAAAAAAATCAGAAGCAAAAATCTCACTTTAAAAGAAAACCTTAGTCTTGAGGCCAGGCGCGGTGGCACGCCTATAATCCCAGCACTTTGGGAGGCCGAGGCAGGTGGATCACGAGGTCAAGAGATCGAGACCATCCTGGTCAACATGGTGAAACCCTGTCTCTATTAAAAATACAAAAATTAGCTGGGCATGGTGGTGCATGCCTGTAGTCCCAGCTACTCGGGAGGCTGAGGCAGGAGAATTGACTGAACCCAGGAGGCGGATGTTGCGGTGAGCCAAGATCGGGCCATTGCACTCCAGCCTGGGTAACAAGAGCAAAACTCTGTCTCAAAAAAAAAAAAAAAAAAAAGATAACCTTAGTCTTAAATCTAAGATCAGAACACACAATGTGTTATCCACCTTTCCTCTGAGTTGCAAATGGTAGCAAAAATGAAGGGTTGGTTTCCTCTCCATTCTAATATTTTCTACATCTTATAATAGTTAACATTTTTGAGTATCAACTATGAATCCAAACCTCCCGTTCATTTATCTAATCCTCAGAACATCTACTATGCCAACTACTTCTAGTTGAAATTCAGGACCACACATCTCAAAAGGATTGTCAATGCTGCCAAGCAGTCCTACTACACTTTCCCAGTACATTCTTTCCTCCGTTCTCCAAAGCAACTTTTTCACACATTCTTTGCTCTCTGCAAATCTCCCACATCCTCCTCCACTTCCTCAGTCCTGCCTACCTCTCCCACATCTTCCCACATCCCTCTCCATCTCACTCAATTCTAGAGCTTTGTTACGTTCCGTGGACATTCCAAACTCTTTCCTCTGCCGTAAAGCTTTTGAAACTCCCCTTCCCTCTCACTGGAATGCTCCACACCCTGATCCTCATAGGGCTAGCTGCTTTTTGTCTGCCTTACTTCTGTCTCAGCTCAAACATCAAATTCTCAGAGGCTTTCCTTGTCATCTAAAGATGCTTCCACCCAGTCATTATCTTTCACATCAGCTTGTTTTACTGTCTTCCAAGCATTTATAAATATCCCATGTTGTCTTGTCTATTTATTTCTCTCCCACCTCTACTTGAATAAAGCTTCATGATAGGCTGGTCACAGTGGCTTGTGCCTATACTCCTAGCAGTTTGGGAGGACAAGGTAGGAGAATCACTTGAGCCCAGGAGTTTGAGATCAGCTTGGGAAATAGAGCAGGACCCTGTCAAGAAAGAAAAAAAGAAAGAAAGAGAGAAAGAGAGAGAGAGAGAAAGAAGAAAGAGAAGAAAGAGAGAGAGAGAAAGAAAGAGAAGAATGAGAGAGAGAGAAAGAAAGAAAAAGAAAGTAGACCGGGTGCAGCGGCTCACGCCTATAATCCCAGCACTTTCGGAGGTTGAGGTGGGTGGATCATGAGGTCAAGAGATCAAGACCATCCTGGTCAACAAGGTGAAACCCCGTCTCTACTAAAAATACAAAAATTAGCTGGGCATGGTGGCGCGCACCTGTAATCCCAGATAATCGGGAGGCTGAGGCAGGAGAATTGCTTGAACCCAGGAGGCGGAGGTTGTGGTGAGCCATTGCACTCCAGTCTGGGTAACAACAGCGAAACTAAGTCTCAAAAAAAAAAAGAAAAGAAAGAAAGAAAGAAAAAAAGAAAGAAAGAAAGAAGGAAGGAAGGAAGGAAGGAAGGAAGGAAGGAAGGAAGGAAGGAAAGAAGGAAGGAAAGAAAGAAAAGAGAGAAAGAAAAAGAAAGGCTCCAGAAAAGCAGGGCCTTCCAGCCAGGTGCAGTAACTCACACATGCAATCCTAGCACTTTGGGAGACCAAAGCAGGTAGATCACCCAAGTTCGGGAGTTTAAGACCAGCTTGACCAACATGGTGAAACCCCGTCTTTAAAACCAACCAACCAATCAACCAACAAACAAACAAAACAGGGCCTTCCTTACCTGATTTACTTCTATATTCTCAATACCCAAGTCTGAGTCTGTAACATAAAAGGCATATAAGAATAAAGATTTCTTGGCCAGGCATGGTGGCTCACACCTGTAATCCTAGCACTTGGGGGAGCCAAGGAGGGTGGATCACCTGAGGTCAGGAGTTGGAGACCAGCCTGGCCAACATGGTGAAACCCCGTCTCTACTAGAAATACAAAAAATTAACCAGGCATGGTGGCGTGTGCTCATAGTCCCAGCTACTCTGGAAACTGAGGCACGAGAATTGATTGACCCTGGGAGGCAGACATTGCAGAGCAAGACTCCATCTCAAAAAAAAAAAAAAAAAAACAAATGTATTGAGTAAATTATCTCCAGCTTTAGGTACATGAGAAAACTGATGATTAGAGAATTCAAATAAATTGCTTAAGTTCACTCGGCGAGTAAATAACAAGGTTCGGATAAACCTAAGTCTATTTAGTCCAGGCTATATCCCCATCTACGTAAAAATGGATTTGTCTTCTGAGGCGTATTTGTGAATGCGAAGAGAATGTAAGACAACTTCAGCATGAATAGTCAAATTCCTCAGGCCAAAAACCAAGGAGATGCTGAGGACATTGGGCTGGACGGAGCCCGCAGTAACTAAGGAGCAGCAAGGCCCGGCTGTTCCCAGCTTGCTCCTGGCTAGCCTCCTACTCCTCTGCCTTCCCTCCTGTTTCCTGCAGTCTCTGAGCTTTTGGCCACCTGCACTACAGTACAGTTTCAGACAGCCTCTGCGTTTCCCTTCATGCCCATGAGGTGGACTAGTTCATGGCTGCCAATAGCATTCAATAAGAATGCAGAAGGCCAGGCACGATGGCTCACAGTAGCCTGTAATCCCTGCGCTCTGTATAGGAGGCCGATTGCTTGAGCCCAGCAGTTCCAGATCACATAAGGAGATCAGATTTTTTTTTTAAAGACAGGGTTTCGGCCAGGCATGGTGGCTCAAGCCTGTAATCCCAGCACTGTGGGAGGCCGAGGCGGGTGGATGACGAGGTCAAGAGATCGGGACTATCCTGGTCAACATGGTGAATCCCTGTCACTACTAAAAATACAAAAAATTAGCTGGGCATGGTGGCACATGCCTGTAATCCCAGCTACTCAGGAGGCTGAGGCAGGAGAATTGCCTGAACCCAGGAGGTGGAGGTTGCGGTGAGCCGAGATCATGCCATTGCACCCCAGCCTGGGTAACGAGCAAAGCTCCATCTCAAAAAAAAAAAAAGACAGGGTGTTACCACGTTGGTCAGGCTGGTCTCAAATTCCTGACTTCAGGTGATCTGCCTGCCTCGGCCTCCCAAAGTTCTGGGATTACAGGCGTGAGCCACCGTGCCTGCCTGATTTCTAAAAAAAAAAAATACAAAAATTAGCCCTGTGTGATGGTGTCCACCTATAGTCCCAAGCTACTTGGGAGGCTGAGGTGGAAGGGTCGCTTGAACCTGGGAGGTCAAGGCTGCAGTGAGCCAAGATTGCAGCACTGCACTCCAGACTAGGGAGATCTTATCTATTTTTTTTTTTTTTTTTGAGATGGATTCTCACTTTTGTCCCCCAAGCTGGAGTACAGTGGCACAGCCTCAGCTTATTCAACCTCTACTTCCCAGGTTCAAGGGATTCTCCAGCCCCAGCCTCCTGAGTAGCTGGGCTTACAAGCATGTGCCACCATGCCTGGATAATTTTTGTATTTTTGGTAGATATGGGGTTTTGTCTGCTCTGTTGACCAGGCTGGAAAGATGGATCTCAGGAAAAAAAAAACACACAAGTATTACAAGATGCACTACAAATATAATAATGAGCATGGCAGACACTGTCCCTGCACCTAGGGTTCTGCAGTCTTATACTCCTTTCTGGTCTTTGGTATTTGGCTCAAGGTTGAAAGAGACTAAATTAATCTGTTTAATTGACTTGATTATTTAAAGGTCATCATATTAGTTGGCAGAAATTGTCCCTAAAGAAAATGTTTCTTGGCCAGGCGTGGGGGCTCACACCTGTAATCCCAGCACTTTGGGAGGCTGAGGAGTGTGGATCATGAGATCTAGACCATCCTGGCCAACATAGTGAAACCCCATCTCTACTAAAAATACAAAAGTTAGCTGGGCATGGTGACACATGCCTGTAACCCCAGCTACTCGGGAGGCAGAGGCAGGAGAATTGTTTTAACCAGGGAGTTGGAGGTTGCAGTGAGCCGAGATCGTGCCACTGCACTCCAGCCTGGGCAACAGAGCAAGATGCTGTCTCAAAAAAAAAAAAAAAAAAAGCTGAATTAAAGAAGTTAAGTAAGGCCACATGGTGGTACATGCCTGTAATCCCAGTACTTTGGGAGGCCAAAATGGGAGGATTACTTGAGCCCAGGAGTTTGAGACCACCCTGGGCAACATGATGAGACCTTGTCTCTACAAAAAATTTAAAAATTAGCCAGGTGTGGTAGCATGCACCTGTGCTCACAGCTACTGAGGAAGCTGAAGTAGGAGGATTGCTTGAGCCCAGGAGGTTGAGGCTGCAGTAAGCTGTGATCACACCACTGCACTCCAGCCTGGACAACACAGTGAGACCTTGTCTCAAAAAAATAAAAAGGAAGAGAGAAATGGATTGCCCAAGTTTTCATAGGTAGAATATACTCACGTGGAGGAATTCCAGCTCAGGCAGTCGGATTCTAGCACCTCTTACTATACTCTGTGTAGTTACTGTTTTGACCCATCTGGGATCAGATACAAGGACTTTGAAAGGGGCCCACCTACAGCCTGTCTCCTAGTCATGATATAAACTGAGGCAGGAGTGAGATGGCAAGGTGGTCAAGGCTAAAGTCTGTGGCCGGGGCAGAGGTAATGAGGGCCTCAGCAGCCGTGTGCTCTGGCATATTCATACTATGCCATTTATTTAATATTGCTTATTTATGCCAGTGCAGTGGCTCACGCCTGTAATCCCACCACTTTGGGAGGCTGAGGCGGATGGATCACGAGGTCAGTAGTTTGAGATCAACCTGACCAAGATGGTGGAAACTTGTCTCTACTAAAAATACAAAAAATTGCTGGGTGCAGTGGCGCATGCCTGTAGTCCCAGCTAGTTGGGAGGCTGAGGTGGGAGGATTGCTTGAGTCCAGGAGTTCTGGGCTGTAGCGCACTATGCCGTTTGGGTGTCTGCACTAAGTTCCTCATCAATATGGTGACCTCCAGGGAGTAGAGGACCACCAGGTTGCCTAAGGAGGGGTGAACTGGCCCAGGTTGGAAACGGAGAAGGTCAAAACTCCCATGCTGATCAGTAGTGGGATCGTGCCTGTGAATAGCCACTGCACTCCAGCCTGAGTAACACAGCGAGGCCCCGTCTCTAAAAAAAAAATACAAAAAATTAGCCGGGACATGGTGGCATAAACCTGTAATCCCAGCTACTCAGGAGGCTGAGGCAGAAGAATTGCCTAAACCCAGGAGGCGGAGGTTGCAGTAAGCCAAGATCCTGCCACTGCACTCCAGCCTGGGTGACAGAGCGAGACTCTGTCTCGAAAAAAAATTTCTTATTTATTTATTAAATAGGAGGCTGGTCTCAAACTCCTGAGCTCAAGTGATTTGTCTGCCTCATGCACCCAGAGCGCTAGGCTTACTGGTGTAAGCCACCATGCCCATCCAATATTACGTTTTTAAAACAACCAATATTCCCCTGTAATTGATATTGGTTCTACTATTTGTGAGGCTACAGAATTTTCCTCAAAAAAGAAATTGTCTTTGCAATGCCATCAGACAGAATTGGAGAGAGAAGGAGAGAAAAAACAACATATTATCTTTTGGTCTGAGCTTATGTTCTAAATTTTTTTCTAGCTTGTTGCTGTTAAATGTCTTTCCTTTCCTAAAATTATGGAGATCATAGATAGTAGTCAATTTTTAAAAATGTGTTTACTGGCTAAGTGCCATAGTTCATAGATGTAATCCCAGTACTTTGGGAGGTTGAGACAGAAGGATCAATTGAGACCAGGAATTGGAGACCAGCTTAGGCAATATGGTGAGACTTCATCTCTATAAAAAACTAGAAAATTAGCTGGGTGTAATGGCATGCACCTGTAGTCCCAGCTACTCGGGAGGCTCGGCAGGGAGGATGACTTGAGCCCAGAAGTTTGAGGCTTCAGTGAGCTTTGATCGTGTCACTGCATTCCAGTCTGGGTGATGGAGTGAGACCCTGTTTAAAAATGAAACAAACCAAGCACAAAATGTGTTTACTTACATAATTAAATAGTTGAACATCTTATGTCAGTGATCTGTCTGTTAAAAAAAATTGTGTTTGTGTGTATTGTTTTTAAAGCCAGTGTCTCGCTATGTTGCCCAGGTTAGAGTGCAGTGGCTGTTCACAGTCATGATTACAATGCACTACAGCCTCAAACTTCTGGCCCCAAGAGATTCTCCCACCTCAGCCTCCTGAGTGGCTGGGCCTCCAGACACACACCGCCACTACTGACTTAAAAAAAAAAATTAATTTGTCCTTGATATCCAGAAGTTTGTGGACCACTGTGCCAGGCATCCTTCACTGAGTTAAAAACACAATGGTGAGTAATATAGCATTCTAATTTTGAATGTTGGCAATGGATACCAGCCTTGAATCCAAACGGGAGCCAGACTACCAAATAGGTACTGTGCTTCATCTTGATTGTGAATGTGAGAAAATGGACTTTTATGGGAGCTATGTTGCCCTAACAAAATAGGCTCTGAGACTGTCGAGGTCTCAAGTGAGCATTACTGATCACAAAAATTGCTCATGGAATCGAAAATAGAATGATAGTTACCAGAGGTTGGGGGGAGGGGAAAATGGAAGTGGTTGGAAGTGGTTCTTTAATGGATACACAGTTTCAGTTTTGCAAAATGAAAAACTTGTGGAGATCTATTGTACAACAATGTGAATATACTTCACGCTATTAAACTGTATACTTAAAAATGATTTTAAAAGGTTTTTTAAAAAACTAAGGCCCTGGGCAGTGGCTCATGCCTGTAATCCCAGCACTTTGGGAGGCTGAGTTTGGCAAATCAGGAGGTCAGTAGATCAAGACCATCCTGGCCAACATGGTGAAACCCCATCTGTACTAAAAATACAAAAATTAACTGTGTGTGGTGGCACACACCTCTAGTCCCAGCTACTTGGGAAGCTGAGGCAGGAGAATCGCTTGAATCCAGGAGGCAGAGGTTGTAGTGAGTGGAGATTGCATCACTGCACTCCAGCCTGGGAGAAAAGGCGAGACTGTCTCAAAAAAAAAAAAAGAAAAAAAAGGAAGAGTCTTCTTTTTATAATTCCCAATTCCAGTCCCACTACCCTTAGATATTTACTTTTATCTAGAAATTATTGTACCTACCAGCATGGATGCAGAGTAGGCTAGCATGTGGGAAGTCCATTAGAGGGTGCCTTCAGGATCAACACCTGTGGGGGAAGTGAAGGAAGCAGGACTGGGCAGATGGACAAGTTGGACTCTGCTACACTTTCAGCAAATGTTTCAGCCGACTCCATGGGGAGCTCTGAAGCTGGGCTAGCACTTCAGGGACATCTGAGTCAAGGTGAGGTGGTCAGGCCTTTATACCCCAACATATCAGCTGCCCTGAGAAGCGACCCTGGGCAGAATGGCTCTTTTCAGCTGAGGAAAGTCTCAGAGAAAATTCCGAACAACTGGGGGAGTATTTCAGTCCTGAAGGGGAGGATGGGAAGTGAACCTGTGTTTTATATTCAGTCCACTTGGGACCACTTATTGTGTAGGTTCCGGGATCAGCTCTTCCTGGATCCTGGTGGGCCTCTTTCCCTGAGGGAAGTTGATAAGGAGAGGAGAGTGGGGGGAAAGACAGCCTCCAGCACTGCAGTCGATCTCAAGGTTGCAACTCTACTGATTGTCTCTCTCCTTTACTATCCAAATGCAGATTCCTCTCACCCTTGGTTAGTGCCTCTGCTGGTCTAGGCGGCCTACCTGGTGATGCAGCCCAGACTTTCATGCCCAAGGGGTCTAAGCACCTGTTACCAATCATGGAGTAAAGTGGCGTGATCTCAGCTCACTACAACCTCCGCCTGCTGGGCTCAAATGATTCTCCTGCCTCAGCCTCCTGAGTAGCTGGGATTATAGATGCCTGTCACCACGCCCAGCTAATTTTTGTATTTTTAGTAGAGATGGGGTTTTACTATGTTGGCCAGGCTGGTCTCGAACTCCTGACTTCAAGCAATCCACCCCCCTTGGCCTCCCAAAGTGCTGGGATTAAACATGTGAGCCACTGCACCAGACCAACAATTTTTTTTTCTTTTGGGCTGGAGTTTCACTCTTGTTGCTCCAGCTGGAGTGCAATGGCAGGATCTTGGCTCACTGCAACCTCTGCCTCCCGGGTTCAAGGGATTCCGCTGCTTCAGCCTCCCGAGTAGCTGGGATTACAGGCCTGTGCCACCACGCTGGACTAATTTTGCATTTTTTTTTTTTTTTTTTTTCAGATGAAGTCTTGCTCTGTTGCCCAGGCTGGAATGCAGTGGCACGATCTCAGCTCACTGCAACCTCTACCTCCGGGGTTCAAGTGATTCTCCTGCCTCAGTCTCCTGAGTAGCTGGACTACAGGCATGCACCACCATGCCCAGCTAATTTTTTGTTTTTAGTAAAGATGGAATTTCATCATGTTAGCCAGATGGTCTTGATCTTATGACCTCGTGATCTGCGCACCTCAGCCTCCCTAAGTGCTGGGATTACAGGCGTGAGCCACCATGCCTGGCCCCTAATTTTGTATTTTTTAGTAGAGATGAGGTTTCTCCATGTTGGTAAGGCTTGTCTTGAACTCCCAACCTCATGTGATCTGCCTGCCTGGGCCTCCCAAAGTGCTGGGATTACAGGAGTGAACCACCACGCCCAGCCAACAATCCTTTTTAAAGTTTTGGCTGATGTACTTATCCATTTACTAACAAAATTGGGTAAGAGAGTACTAAAGGACAGCTAAGTGGAGCCCTTGTGTGCCAAACAGGGTCATTTCAGCTTCCATTGTGTAACAGAATGTCAACTTCCTCTTTTGTTGTTTTTTTTGTTTTGTTCTGTATTGAGACAGGGTCTTGCTCTGTTGCCCAGGCTGGAGGGTAGTGGCACAATCTCAGCTCACTGCAACCTCTGCCTCCTGGGCTGAGGTGATCCTCCACCTCAGTCTCCTAAGTAGCTAGGGCCACAAGCATGTATTACCACACATGGCTAATTTTTGTATTTTCAGTAGAGATGGGGTTTCACTATGTTGGCTTGAGGTCTTCAACTCCTGATTTCAAGTGATCTGCCCACCTTGGCCTCCCAAAGTGCTGGGATTATAGGCATGAGCATACATGGGATTATAGGCATGCATAGCCTGTACTTCCTCCTGATGATCAGGATCAATAACCCTTGACAGCGTGGTGACTTCTCTTTATGTTGTCTGGTCCCTTGACACAGGTGTCTGAGGTGCTCAGGCAGCAACCACAAAGTTCAGTGGGACTCTTGCTGCACCTCTTGGTGGAAACAGTCCTCTAGGAAATCAGAATTTCTAAGCTCAAAGAGCCCAGAGCTGAGATGGGATACACAAAGCTGAGCCATTTCTTTTTCTACCCCTTTGTTTCCAGACCCATGTATTCTGCCTACTGGGGACAAAGCACCATATGTTTCTGCAGAGTTGGATGACAGTAGACTACTACACATTCAATTAGTATCCTCGAGAGCTATAGGACTTGAAGAATTATATGCTTTTTGAAAAATATAGCTCCTGGGACCAGAAGATCCCAAAGTCATGTATCCCCTGCCATATCTTCTTTGTTATAAAATGGGCTCTTTGTTTTGATGCACTGTTATATGAGATCCCATATCAATGGATCAAATATTTTGTAAGCTCTTGAAAGTGCTGCTGGCTGAGAACCACTTTGAGGCTCCATTAGTAGGAAAGGCAAACTCATACCTGAAATATTTGCATATTGAAGTTCAAGTGAATTGCTGCCCATTATAAGGTGAAGGTGTCCACGGTGGGCAACTTACCACCAAGTGGCTGATTGGTCTACTTGAGGGATGGTGTCAAATCAGAGGGTTGGTTTTCTTTTTTTTCCTGAGATGGAGTCTCACTGTATCTCCCAGAGGGGAGTACAGTAGCGCCATCTCAGCGTACTGCAACCTCTGCCTCTCAGGTTCAAGCAATTTTCCTCTCTCTGCCTCCTGAATAGCTAGGACTACAGGTGCATTACACCACACCTGGCTAATTTTCGTATTTTCATAGAGATGGGGTTTCACTAAGTTGGTCAGACTGGTCTCAAACTCCTGACCTCAAGATCCACCCACCTTGGCCTCACAAAGTGCTGGGATTACAGGTGTGAGCCACCAGGCCCAGCCTCGGATGGTTGGTTTTCATCTTTCTTCATCTTCCTTGCTGGCAGGTTGGACATGTGGTAGCAGTAGTAGGTAAAAGTGGTGAGTGGGAACCCATGGTGTTGGGTCCACTCATAGCCTCCATCTTTGCCACTATGTCTACTACGTTCATAGACGAATTATATGCCACTGGAATGGTCAATGACAGATGCTGCCTGATGTCAACTGGCTAAGTCATTCTATTTGTTTGCTTAGTGTTTTTTCTGTTTTTTTGTTGTTGTTGTTGTTTGTTTTGTTTTGTTTTGTTTTGTTTTGTTTTGTTTTTTTCCCACAGACGGGCTGGAATGCAGTGGTGTGATCATGGCTCACTGCAGCCTCACCCTCCTAGGCTTAGTTTCCTGAGTAGTGGTCAGTTTCCTGAGTAGTGGGAATCACAGGCACATGCCACCATGCCCAGCTAATTTTTAAAACATTATTTTCTGTAGATACAGGGTCTTGCTACGTTGCCCAAGCTGGTCTTAAACTACCGGCATGAAGTGATCCTCCCACGTCAGGCTTTTAAAGTGCTAGTATTATAGGTGTGAGCCACCATACTCAGCCAATGTTCTCCTATGCTTTCTGGTATTAATATAAGCATTAACATGAGATCTTCATATTTTGTGTTCATAGATTCATCCACATATCTCTATCCCAATCTCGTTACCTCTGATATTATAGTCTTTTTTGTTCCATGATCCTGACCACTTGGCTAAACTATCCTCCACCTACCATGAATCTGTTTATATTCTGACCTTGGGCCATTTCTCTTTCCACACAAAGTAGATAATCCAGTACACTGCACATTGGAAGGATATCCCTTCTCTCCTGTCTTTCAAAGCTATTCGTGAATGGACTGTAAGGCAGGTGAGGTCCATTTGCATATTGGACCTTGTATTAATCTGTCCTCACACTGCTATAAAGAAATTCCTGAAACTGCGTCATTTGCAAAGAAAATTGGTTCCACAGGCTGTACAGGAAGTATGGCTGGGAGGCCTCAGGAAACTTACAATCAAGGTGGAAGGGGAAGGGGAAGCAGGCACCTCTTACATGGCTGGAGCAGGAGAAGAGAGAGTGAAGAGGAAGGTGCTACACACTTTAGTTTTTATTGTACTTTAAGTTTTTGGATACATAAGCAGAACGTGCAGGTTTGTTACACAGGTAGAGACGTGTCATGGTGGTTTACTGCACTCATCAACCCATCATCTACATTAGGTATTTCTGCTAATGCTATCCCTCCCCGAGCTCCCCATCCCCCTGGCGCTACACACTTTTAAACAGATATCACGAGAAGTCATTCACTATCACGACAGCAAGAGGGAAATCCACCTTCATGATTCAATCACTCCCACAAGTTTCCTCCTCCAACAGTCGGGGGGAATGCAAATCCAAACCATAACACACCAAATACCAAAATGACCCATCCATGAATCAAGCTTGGCTTTTCTTCTCCTCCGTCAGTTGGTCATAGGAAAATCTCCCATGCAGCCATAAGGTGAGCTGAAGGAGTGGTGTCAGTGTGACAGTGGAGCATGAAATGGAAACTGGACCATCTGTTGTTGATGATGTTCTTATGCTCTCTGGCTTGCTCGTGCCCAATTCCAGATGAACAACTTCCACCTTACAATGCCTTGCTACTGAGCCCATCTGACCTTATAATTTGGTGGAGATGACTGACAGATATAAGCTCATGATAGACAGTTTTCTGGTTGCATGGCCATGTGCTCTATCTATACTAGGCCTTAATATTATGCCAGGAGCTATTTTCTCCAAAAGTGTATGTGGCAATAGAGATTATTAATGCATTCAATTTGAGTAGTCTACTGTCATCTTCCAGCATCCATTGGATTTTTGTAGGGGTAAGATGAGTGAATCAAATGGAAACATGATGAGGACTAGACCCCTGAATACTTTAGGTTTTCAGGGATGCCATTTTCCCTGGGTTGGGATATTGTTTATTTTTTTGGCTGCTGCAGGAGAAATGAGGGCAAAGGCAGTTTTAGGGCTTCCACCTGGCTTCTCTCACTTTGGCAGCTCTAATGCCACTGGCTAATAAACCAATCTTCAGGTGTGCCAACTGCCAAGTACATCTATTCTTTCTTTATTTCTATTTATTTACTTAGAGACAGAGTCTCGCCATGTTGCTCAGGCTGTAGTGTAATGGCATAATCTTGGCTCTCTGCAACCTCTGCCTCCCAGGTTCAAATGATGTTTCTGCCTCAGCCTCCCGAGTAGCTGGGATTACAGGCACCCGCCACCAATTTGCCAAGTTTCACAAAAAATGGAAAGCTATCTAGAGGAGACAAGCCGATGGAGATAAAAATATCACATTCATAATGATAAAACTGTTGAAGATAAAACAGCTTCGGTGTGAGGGCCAAATGGGCTTGCTAGCGCTTCCTGTATCCAACTTCGCCAAGTCTAGACCTGCTATCTCATCTGAGTGAAAACTTTGGTTCTACAAAGGAGGCACACTTACAGAAGGGCCATTCATGCTTAGCCGAGTTGTGAGGCTGAGGCTAGGCTTTCCTTAGCATGAAGACGAGAGAGACTTCCCTCTCTCTCTCTTTTTTTGAGACAGAGTCTTGCTGTTTCACCAGGCACCAGGTTGGAGTGCAGTGGTGCAATCTCAGCTCACTGTAACCTCCACCTCCTGGCTTCAAGCAATTCTCCTGCCTCGGCCTCCAGAGTAGCTGGGACTACAGACACATGCCACCACGCCCAGCTAATTTTTGTATTTTAGTAGAGACGGGGGCGGGGGTTCACTATGTTGACCAGGATGGTCTCGATCTCTTGACATTGTGATCCACCTGCCTTGGCCTCCCAAAGTGCTGGGATTACAGGCATGAGCCACCATGCTCAGCCTCACTTTTTTTTTTTTTTTTGAGACAGGGTCTCACTCTATTGCTCCGACTGGAGTAGGGTGGCACAATCTCGGCTCACTGCAACCTCCACCTCCCGGGTTCAAATGATTCTGCCACCTCCACCTTCTAAGTATCTGGGACTACATGCATAAGCTACCATGTCCGGCTAATTTTTGTATTTTTTGGTAGAGACCATGTTTCACCATGTTGGTCAGGCTGGTCTCGAACTCCTGACCTCAAGCGACCTGCCCACCTTGGCCTCCCAAAGTGCTGCCATTACAGGTGTGAGCCACTGTGCCCGGACAGCTTATTCCCTTCTCTATGATGCTTCCCTCACACCGTTACAGGTTTCTTCTGAGAGCACTCCATTATATGACTTGCACAAGGAGTCAAGGCTCAGTCTCTGCTTCCACAGACAAAACAAATATCTGTAGAATTTTTATCATGAGCAGCTTGGTAAAGATGAAAAAAAGTTAATTTTATTTTGAAAATAAAAATCTTATGTGGATTCGAAGATAAAGCATTCTAATGGGTTGAGGCTGAATATTTATAGCCTAAAAACCATGATTTCATTTTCTACAGTACCCTGAGCTAAAGTTTGTCAAAGCAGGTCATTCATTCACTTTACCACGAAAGAGTCAGATCTTTATTTGTAGATGTAAAGCATTGTTACACTTAGTAGGGCAGCGGAGTGGGTGGAAGTTGTGGAAGTGGAGACAGTGAGTGTAGGTCACACATTGAAGATATTTATGGGCAAGAAAGAGAGGAAAAATACTTTGGTATGAAAGGGCGGTAGGGTAAAGAGATTTCTTTAAGCTGGAAGGGTCTTGAATATGCTTGTAGAAGGAGGTGGAGGAGTATCAGAACTAGAAAATAATGAAAAAAATGGAGCAACATTCCAAGGAAGATGAGAAGGGATAGTGTCCCGTACACGGTATATTGAAGGAGGTATTAGGCTATGGTGAGGAGGAGGAGGAGGTGGTTAGAATGGGTGAACTTATGGGTAAACCTAGGGACTGAAGGAAGGCAAGGTGAGACTGCAACTGGTGGCCAATAATGTTTACATGATGTAGGAAGCAATGTTATTAGTTAAATAAAGAGGCAAAAGTAGAGGTAGGAGTCTTCAGGGGAGTGGCAAATGCTGATGGAAGTAACCAGAGATAAATCAAAGGATGACTAAGTTGATTATAGAAACTGTATATGGAAAGCTAAGAAACTGTGACTCAATCAAGTGCTAGGGAGTGTATCTCAGTAGGGTAGTGGATGGAGATTTCTCCATCACCCAGGCTAGAGTGCAGTGGTGCAATCTTGGCTCACCACAACCTCTGCCTCCCAGGTTCAAGAGATTCTTCTGCCTCAGCCTCCCAAGTAGCTGGGACTACAGGCGCCTGCCAGAACACCCAGCTAAATTTTGTATTTTTAGTAGAGATGGGGTTTCACCATATTGGCCAGAATGGTCTTGAACTCCTGAACTTGTGATCTGCCCACCTCAAAGTGCTGGGAATACAGGCGAGAGCCACCACAGCCAGCCATGGGTGGAGTTTTAAGAAGATAGATTTGGCATCCCCTGATGGGTGGGCTTGAGTAGGGTGAGAATAGAAACAGAATATCTAAGGAAATCCAGAATGAGGGTGTGGACGATGAGAGATATGCAAATAGGAATAACAAATTAAAAAAAAAAAAAAGAAATTAAAACCTGGGGATAGAACTCCAGAAATGCAAAGTAAGGTCAGCTGCATGATCTGATCTAGTAGGTTCTGCAGGTTCTGAAAACCAGTTGGGGCTCCAGGACCAAGCAACAGGACTGGATGATAAGCCAAACTCAACTCAACAGCCAGGGATGGAGAAGACATTTTTTCCTTTTTCTTTTTCTTATTTTTGTCTGATTGTCCACACCAAATATTATTATCATTTTTTTGAGAAACTCAGTTGAAATTGAAACTTGGTGTATTATTATTTTTAAGACAGAGTTTTTGCTCTTGTTGCCCAGGCTGGAGTGCAATGGTGCTATCTCGGGTCACTGCAACCCTGCCTACTGGGTTCAAACGATTCCTGTTTCAGCTTCCCGAGTAGCTGGGATTACAGGTGCCCACCACCATGCCCAGCTAATTTTTGTATTTTTAGTAAAGACAGGGTTTCAACATATTGGCCACGCTGGTCTCAAACTCCTGATCTCAGGTGATCCACCCACCTCGGCCACCCAAAGTGCTGGGATTACAGGTGTGAGCCACCGTGCCTGGCCAAAGAAGGCTTTCTTTTTCTTCTTTTTTTTTTTTTTGAGACAGAGTCTTGCTTTGTTGCCCATGCTGGAGTGTAATGGCCTGATCTCTGGGTTCACTGCAACCTCCACCTTCTAGATCCAAGTGATTCTCCTGCCTCAACTTCCTGAGCAGCTGGGATTACAGGCACATGGCACCATGCCCGGCTAATTTTGTATTTTTAGTAGAGACGGGGCTTCCCCATGTTGGTCAGGCTGGTCTTGAACTCCCGACCTCAAGTGATCCACCCACCTCGGCCTCCCTAAGTGCTGGGATTATAGGCATGAGCCACAGTGACTGACCAAATTTTGTATTTTTTGTAGATATGGGGTTTCTTCATGTTGTCCAGGCTGGTCTTGAACTCCTGACCTCAATTAATCCGTCCTCCTCGGCTTCCAAAAATGTTGGGATTACAAGTGTGAGCCACCTTGCCTGGTGAGAAGGCCTTCTTAGAGTACAGACATAAGCTTTGGAGGGAGGTGGTACATACTACATGTGTAATGGATAAGGCTATGAATTATTAAAGACATTTGGGAAAACATATCAATTGCTGAAATGTGCTGTCTGACCCATAACTGAAGGGAAATATAAGGAAGTATGTAGATACTTCTAGATGTCCTCTCAAACTCCCTATGATACCTTTTTGTTTTTTTCCGGCACAACAGAACCTTTTTGAAAAATGGAGGAAAAGTTATGAATCCTCTTCTCAAAAAATTCACATATAACACAAAATATATTTCATAGTTTAAGGGAGTCCATGAATTTTTGAAATGCATCCATAAAGTTCAAGAGAAGTTGATGAGAGAGATGCAAATAGAAATAATAAATTCAATCAATAGACCTAGGGATAAAATACTTTCTGGGGAATTATACCTTTATAATAATAATAAACTATCTTTATCTGTGGAAGATTAAGAAGAATCACAACATCACAATCCCTATCCTTCAAATTAATACCTGGGGATGGAGCTCCAGAAATTCAAAGTAAGGACAATTGGATCATCTAGTCTAGTGTGTTCTGAAAACCAGTTGGGGTTCCAGGACAAAACAACAGGACTGGATGGTAAGTGGTACTCAACTCAACAGCCAGAGATGGAGAAGACTCTTTCTTTTTCTTCTTCTTCTTTTTTTTTTTTTTTTTGAGACAGAGTCTTGCTTTGTTGCTCTCACTTGTATTGCTCTCACCTGTCTTTCCTCCCAAGAGGCAATCAATTCTCAGTCCTATATCACACTACGGTAAATTCACTAGATTGTTTGGAAGCAGCTTCTGGAAGCAGGTGGATTTGGGAGATCAGCAGGTGTTACTATGCTTTTCTTACTTTGCCGAGTATCAACACATAGATAACGTAACAGAAGATGTCACATTCTGGATCTTTCAGAAGGCTGTTATGGACACTACAAATAATGGTCTCTGACCACAGACATAGCTGAATCATTCAGCAAATATTTACTGGGCGCCTGATATGTACAGGCACTGTGCCAGGGACTGAACCCACCGAAATAAAGAAGACACCATTTCTGTCATTGATGAGTGGCTTCACATGTAAAAGCGTGGATGCAGTTACTAGTGGCCTTAAAAACAAAGACACCTAAGTTTGAGGCATTCTGAGGAGATGGAAAGGGCTCTGAGCTGGCAATGTGATTTTTGGTTTCTCCACATCCCAGACTTCTGAGCTTGGCAAGCCACTCAAACCTCAGTTGCTTCACCTACCAAATGGGGTTAATAGGTAGAACTGTTGCCTATCTTCAAAAAGATAACCTCTGTAAAAATGAACATAAATGAGAAAACACAAGCACGGGGCTTATCTAAAGTGATAGTTGGCAGAGGGAAGAGGGAGGGAACAGGTCAGCTCCCCAGGTCTAAATAGCCTGCGCTGCGTCTCGCACGAGGCGGGATCCGCTCAATCAGCCTTCCCGGATGGATCAAGCTCCGCTTCCGCCGCAGACAGTCGCTGAAGGTGTGAGCGCCGGGCGTCAGACGCAGGGAACTACCAGGGCCTCCCTCGCGCGCCTGCTCCTGCGGAGAGGTGGAGACCGGAAGGGTGGGGGCGTGGCGAGGCACCGCAGACCGCCGGCTCGCTCTCTCAGAGGCCCGGCTGTGGAGGCGGGGACGCGCCCGCGCTCGTTCGCGCGCCCTGGTGCGTACAGTAGTGACGGCCGCGCGGGAGCGGTCACATGACCGTAGCGGTAGCCTGTACAGTAAGAACCCAATATGGCAGCGGCGGTAGCAGTGGCAACGGCAGCAGGAGGACCGGCCGCCCCATAGACCCCCCCGCGCACCACCCCCGCCGCTTCCTCTGCTTGGGTGCCCCTCCGGCCTGACTTCCCCTTTCTCCCACCTTTCCCGGCACCGCGGGAAAAGCAGCGCAGGGCAGAGCAGTCAGGGAGGGCGGCCGGAGCCCGGACACGGGAGCCTCCCAGTCAGTTCAAGACCCGACATGAGGGAAAAGGGACGTAGGAAGAAGGGCAGGACCTGGGCGGAGGCCGCCAAGACGGTAAGGGGGATGGAACGAAAGGGAAGGCCGGGAGGATTTTGTTCCCTTGTCGCTCGCCAGTCGCAGGGGAAGGGAGGCCACTGGCTCAGCGACCCGGTGGAGGGGGCACAAAACGGCGCATAGAGGGCGGCGGTCAGTGTCGGGGTTGCGATCCCTGTGGGAATGGAGGCGCCTGGCGGAACGTGAGCGCCGCGGGGCCATGGCTTCTCTCCGCATCTGCGGCGAGTCCTCTCGGTGTTTTGAGGCTGTCTCTTGGGGTCACGTCGCTATCACCTCCGCTCTGTGGTAGCCCCCGCCCCGGACGGGGAAGTCTGTGGTGCTTGCATGGTAGCCGGTTCTTCTCCCTTGTGCGGCTGGAGAGCCCCCATTGGATGCAGATAGGCGAAGGCTTGTGCGTGCATTCAGCCCCGGAAAGGAGAGGGGAGCGCTGGAGCTGGATAGAATTTACCCGTTACGGCGGACATGCCGCCTGACTTCGGGGCCTCTGTTTGGCTCCCGGAGCGGACGTGAGATCACGAGGCTTTTGTTTTTGTTTGGTGTTGGAGTCGAAAGTGCAGGAGGTGTTTAGAAACGAAGTAACAGGTGGGACTTGTAGAATTTTTTTTTCTGTTTCCGTAGAGACCTACTCTGAACAAGGCAGCAATGCATGGTGGGACGTGTAGTTTACCCGGCGTTCACTTTTCCCTAGCAAAAGTGATGGTGGCTTAACGAAGTTGTAATGAGTGGGTAAAACAGTTTTTTCCTCTTGATTCCGTTGTGACGAAATTTAGAGGTAGGTTTTAAAAAGTGGAATACTGAGGATTAGTGAGAACTTTTGCCGTATTTGAAGAAAAATTAAAAGCATGTTGTATGCAGAAATGAAATGGTAGGAGATAGTGAAGTTCATTCCATCGTTGAGGGTGCAGCAGAAAAGTAATAGGACGTTAAACAGCAACATTTTAATAGTGGAAAATGAAGGGTATTCATCCCTTTAATGGTGAATCATGTCAGTAATAACCCTTATTATATGTCATGGTTTATTTTTTAATGAGTTTTTAAAAATAGTAATGTTCACTGTGGGGAAATTTGGAAAGTTATAGGAAAGTATAGATAAGACAATTAAAGAAAATCACATTTCACCCCTCGGCTGTATCTGCTAATATTTGGTATATTACAATCTATTCTCTTTTACGTATTTCCCCAAATCTAGGTCATACGGTTTATTGAGACTTGTGCATTTGTTTGTAAACTTTGTGCATTTGTTTTGTAAACCTTATGCATTAGGAGGTTGATTAGTCTTCAATTTGTATTTCTCTTAGTTGGAAATGTAAAAAAGTTAAGAAATAATAGCATTTTTTACTTACTGTTTTCACTTACAATGTATCTTCGTATAGCTTCCTGTGCTAGTATTTTCCCTCTAGAAGATAAGACTCTAGAAATACTTTTTTTTTGATGAAGCAGGCTGCTTCTCACAGAAGGCTATTTTACTCTCTGGTGGATACTTCAAGACTTCTTTCTGTTAAAGAAGCATGATGAATTTTAATTATAGGTAAGCAGAACCTGAGCCCTAATTTATGGCAATTAATTTTAAGTTTCTAGGATCTTTAAAATTGTTCTTTTAATTTTAAAAAGTATTTTATAGAGACAGGGTCTTGTTTTGTTGCCCAGGCTGGGCTGGTCTTGAACTCCTGGGCTCAAGTAGTCCTCCTACCTTGACCTCTCAAAGCACCAATATTACAGAAGTTTCTAGAATCTTCAGAGTATTTTCTGAATTATGATTCCTTTGATTGGGAGATTGTGATGAATAGGAGAAATTAGTCTGCATCTACTTAGCTTTTCTTATATTAGACTATTCGCTCATTTCATGCCCTAACTAGCTATGAGAAAAAATAGTATTTAAAAGTTGAAAAAACTGTTTGATTAGTAGAGTTCCTGAGGGGACCAGTATATTAGCAGCTTGGTGTTTTTATTTGATTCTGGCAAATACATAAATCCCCAGTCTCAGTGAAAATGTGTTTTAGAAAGAGAATGATGACGCTAAAGTTTTTCTTTGTCTAGTAGCCAAAATCTAGAAAACACTCTAATTTTTGGGGGTTATTTTGTTACCTATACGTGAGTGGATTAAACTAAATCTCAGTGTTCAAAATACTTCTGTTTTTAGGAGAACTAGATGAAAACGAAAGGACTGGGCAAAGATACATCTGTAATATTTCAGACTGCAGAATAATGAAATCAGAAAATTAGTGATTTGACAACCGAAAGTAATTTTGACTTAAATAAGAATGCTAGTATTTAGATCAAGAGAAATAGGAAAAGAGGTTTTAAGGCGCTTAAACTTATTTCTTAGGCATTAGGATGTCAAGTGATCTAGAAACAGTTTCATCAAGAAAGCAAGTGTCTGTTTCTTATTTCATGTGTTCTTGGTACCTCCATTGTAGAGCTATCATGTTTTAGAGAGTACTACTAAAATCGGGTTATTTTCCTAACCAATAATATAGCAACAGATCTATTCAACACCTTAGATGTATATATGTGATACTGGGATGATACAGGTGTGTGTGTGTGTGTGTGTGTGTGTGTGTGTGAGAGCTACATGGGTTGAGGTGAGGTTACTATAAACTAAGAAAGCAAAATAGTAAGATTCATAATGATTATTATCACTTTATTTATTTATTTAGAATGGGTTTTGCTGTGTTGCCCAGGCAGGAGTGCAGTGGCTTCACATGTATGATCGTGGTATACTACAGCCTTGAACTTCTGGGCTCAAGTGATCATCCTGCCCAGGCTTCCCAAGTAGCTGGGACTACAGGCATGTGTCATTGGTCTGGATTCATAATTATTATATTAGATGATGCCAAAAGGCTGATAAAATGAACTTAAATGTATATACTCGCCCCAGTAACTAAGGACACCAGAGAGAGGTGATGGAGCTGTGATTCAGCTGATCTTGAATGCACATTGACTACACTGCACTGCCTCCCTGTTGATCTCATTTGTCTTATTTAAATATGCTAGTTACAAAAAGCATTATTCTAGTATTTAGTTAATAGTTTCACATGTTTTACTTTTTTTTTTTTTTTTTTGAGACAGAATTTGGCTCTGTCGCCCAAGCCGAGTGCAGTGCCGTAATGGTGGCTCATGGCAATCTCAGCCAACCCCTCAAGCAATCCTCCTGCCTCAGCCTCCTGAGTAGCTGGGACTGCAGGTGTGCGCCATCACTCCCAGCTAATTAATTTTTTTTTTTTTTTTGTAGAGATAGGGTCTCCCTATGTTGCTGAGGCTGGTCTTGAACTCCTGGGCTCAAGTGATAGTCCTGCCTCAGCCTCTCGAAGTACTGAGATTATGGACGTGGGTCATCATACTCAGCTGTATGTTTTAAATTTTAAGGACAGTAGTGGTGGTAGTAATGAATGATTTGGGTGAGCTATATATATGTAGTGTTTAGTACAATTTAAATTGAAAAACTTGTACCTAACCAGGGATATTGAGAACTATTACACTGACTTTATTTATTCATTTATTTATTTTGAGGCGGAGTTTTGCTGTTGTTACCCAGAGTGGAGTGCAATGGCACGATCTTGGCTCACCGTAACCTCCGCCTTCTGGGTTCAAGCAATTCTCCTGTCTCAGCCTCCCAAATAGCTGGGACTACAGGCACGCACCACCGTGCCCAGCTAATTTTTGTATTTTTAGTAGAGACAGGGTTTCACCTTGTTGACCAGGATGGTCTCGATCTCTTGACCTCGTGATCCATCCGCCTCGGCCTCCCAACGTGCTGGGATTATAGGCGTGAGCCACCGCTCCTGGCTACACTGACTTTATTTTTTGAGGCAGGGTCTTTGTCACCAAGGCTAAAGTGCAATTTTGTGATCACGGCTCACTGCAACTTCCAGCTCCTGTGCTCAAGGGCTCCTCCCCCCTTAGCCTATGGAGTAGCTAGTAGTACACACATGTGCCACCATGCCCAGCTAATTTGTGTGTGTGTGTGTGTGTGTGTGTGTGTGTGTGTGTGTGTGTGAGAGAGAGAGAGAGAGAGAGAGAGAGAGAGAGAGAGAGAGAGAGAGACAGGGTCTCACTCAGTTGTCCCAGGCTGGAATGCAGTGGCGTGATCTAGGCTCACTGCAGCTTCTGCCTGCTGGGCTTGAGGAGTTGTCCTGACTGAGCTTCCCAAGTAGTTGGTACTACAGGCATGTGCTGCTATGCCCGGCTGATTTTTTGTATTGATGGGGTTTCGCCATGTCTCGCGGGCTGGTCTCAAACTCGGGTGATTTGTCCACCTCAGCCTTCCACTGTGATGGGATTATAGGCGCGAGCCACTGCACAGGGCCCACAGCTAATTTTTAAACTTTTTTTGTAGAGACGGGGTCTCACCAAGTTTCCCAGGCTGGTCTCGAACTCCTAGACTCAAGTGATCTGCCTGCCTCGGCCTCCCAGAGTGTTGGGATTACAGGTGTGAGCCACTGCACCTTGCCTGCATTGACTTTAGGATTATGTTCAAAGTTAGGCTCATTCAAAAGAAAGATGAATCGTCTAAATATTTGATTACATCCTGAGGATTTTAGCAGTTTTTGCAAAGCAAAACTTTGAAAATAGCAGTCTTATTGATCTTGTTTACTTTTTGACTTTTTCCTCCTTACCCATCGCTGGAGAAGCATTACAAGGCAAAAGAGTCCCAAAAGGACAAATGTTATGTGTGTGATGGTAGGTGGAAGAGATGGAGAGGCAGACTTTAGAGACTATACACTGAAGGGACATTGGGTATTTTTTTTGGGAGGAAAGTGATGAAAAATATGAGAAACAAGGTGTGGGTGTTAGAGATGAGGAACATAACCTGTAGTGTAGATCTTTGGAATATAATTTGTAGACTGAAGAAAAAGTTTTTTTTTTTTTTTGAGATGGAATTTTGCTCTTTTCACCCAGGCTGGAGTGCAATGGCGATCTCGGCTCACCGCAACCTCCGCCTCCTGGGTTCAGGCAATTCTCCTGCCTCAGCCTCCTGAGTAGCTGCTGGGATTATAGGCACGCACCACCATGCCCAGCTAATTTTTTGTATTTTTTTTTTAGTAGAGACGGGGTTTCCCCATGTTGACCAGAATGGTCTCGATCTCTTGACCTCGTGATCCACCCGCCTTGGCCTCCCAAAGTGCTGGGATTACAGGCTTGAGCCACCACGCCCGGCCAAGTTTTTTTTTTTTTAATTTATGTAGACTTGATTCATTGGTTTATATTTTGAATGTAGACAATATTTTAGTTTTTGTCATTTACCTTATTTAATTTTAGGGAATAAGGTAAAAGAAAATTTCCATTAAAGGGATGACACTGGTAGGCTAATTACTTTGAGGTAGGAAGTATAGAAAATGGAAATATTATTTTCTGAGATGGAGTCTCACTCGTTGCCCAGGTTGGAGTGCGGTGGTGCGATCTTGGCTCACTGCAACCTCCACCTCCCGGATTCAAGTGATTCTTCCGCCCCAGCCCTCCAAGTAGCTGAGATTATCACGCCCGGCCAATTTTTATTATACAAACTTTAGAAAGTAAAACTGGGCAGAATCTTGGCTCATGAATTATATAAAAATTGGTGAGAAAGCATTATCAGTGGCATGCGCTAAACATTGAGAAACTGAGAGCTAAGCTATCAGGACACAAAGGCCTAAGAATGATAGAATGGACTTTGGGGACTCTGGGTGGGGGAAGGGTAGGAGGGGGATGAGGGATAAAAGACTACACATTGGGTACAGTGTGCACTGATCAGGTGATGGGTGCACCAGAATCTCAGAAATCACCACTAAAGAACTTATCCATGTAACCAAACACTACCTGTTCCCCAAAAAGTATTGGGGGGAAAAAAGAACTTACAACCCCCCACAAGAGCCAATACATAAGAGACTTCTGGGAAAAAAAATTCTGAGAAACTGTCTGGGCCCAGTCCTTTTTGATGAGCTAATTCCTTGATAATTTTATGTATTTCTTCTGTGGAACTTAGTTTGCCTCAGCATCCTCTCTCTACGAGGGTCAATTTTAGTAAATTATATTTTCATTAACAATTATCCATATGATATAGATTCTCAAATTTATTTGCCTAAAGCTGTGGAAAATCTCTTAGAATTTAAAATTATCTCTCTTTATAGTTATTTTTCCCTTATTGATGCTTACTTTGTATTACTATCTTTTTTCTTTATTAATTTTGCTAGTGGTTTTTTTTTTGTGCGTTTTTTTTTTTTCTCCAAAGAAAAGGATTTTATGAATTGGTTTTTTATTCTCTGACCTCAGTAGTTCACTTAAACCTTTACAGTTTAACTCTTAGGCTTTGTTTTGGTTTCCTTTGTTACCTTTCTAGCTATTTGAGTTGGGAATTTATTTACTTTATTTTTTATTTATTTATTTTAAAAAGAGTCTCACTCTGCCACCCGGGCTGGAGTGCAGTGGCCGATCTCAGCCCACTGTAACCTTCGCCTCCGGGATTCAAACTATTCTCCTGCCTCAGCCTCCCAAATAGCTGGGATTACAGGTGCTTGCCATAATGCCCAGCTAATTTTTGTATTTTTAGTAGAGATGGGGTGTCACCATGTTGGGCAGGATGGTCTTGATCTCTTGACCTTGTGATCCGCCCACCTCTCCTTCCAAAGTGCTGGGATTACAGGCGTGAGCCACCGCATCTGGCCTATTTATTTTAATTTTTAATTTTTTTTTCCCCTTGAGACAGTGTCTTGCGTGTTGCCTAGACTGGAGTGCAGTGGCGTAATCTCAGCTCGCTGCAGCTTCTGCCTCCTAGGCTCAAGGGATCCGCTTGCCTCAGCCTTCCAAGTACCTGGGACCACAAGCGCGCACTACCATGCCTGGCTAATTTCTGTATTTTTTGTCGAGATGGGGTTTTGCCACGTTGCCCGTCCTGGTCTCAAATTCCTGGGCTCTAGCAATCTGCCTGTTTTGGCCTCCTAAAGTGTTTGGATTGCAGGTGTGAGCTGCTGTGCTCTGCTAATTTTTAATTGATGTAGCTCTTTGGTCTTGTGAATTTTCCTCTGAACTCTGCTTTACATTTATCCCATAGATCTGTATGCAAAATTTTTACTCATTGTGTTTCTGAAATTCTATAATTTATTTCTCCTGTCACCCAAGAGTTTAATACAAAGTTCTTTAATTAAAAAAAAAAAATTGAGAAACTGCTCTCATGCATAATTTTCAAAACAACTGTGTATTTATATTCATGAAATTACTTTCTGCAAGTCTGTTAGTACTAGGTGGCTTGATGTAACACTTTGCTTGACTTATCTTCCTTCTTGCCATATTATTTAAAGTTCTCCTGCATAAATTTTGTGTTAATTTCGTCTTTTTTTCTGTCCTGTTTTTATTGCCCTATCTGGAAAGCAGACAAGCCTCCTAGCTTGTTGAAGGGGTTTGGAAAAAGGCAGAATCTTTTTTGAACACTTAAATTAAAAATTTCTATGAAAGGTGCTGCTGCTGCTGCTGCTACTCCTGCATCTCTTATAGAATTCCGAAAGGCGTTGAGAAAAAACCTCTGGTTTGTGAAAGTCCTGCTGCTTTCCCATCCACAGATTCTGTGTACACTTGAGAAGCTGGACAGTTTTGCTGTGGGTGAAGGGACATTTTTTTTCCCCCACTACAAAAGCTGTCTGAAAGGAGGCCAGTGTGTGGAAGATATAACTAAGCTTGCTATCTTTGTCATGTTTACAAAAGAACTTTGAATGCCCCTCTAGTTCTGTATTCTTTCTTTTTACATCTCACAGAGGCCGTCCTCATAGTTAGTTGATGGTATTTTATAATTTAGTATTTTTAGTACAGTGTGATTTCTTGTGTTTTTACTGTTAAAAGGTTATTGAATGTACTAAATTTTAGAATATTAAATATGATTTTAAAACAGTGATACTTGCTTTAAATTTATTTCCTATTCAATATAGGCTCATTTTTTTTTTTAAAAAAAACAAACAAGTAGAAGTATATAAAGAGTTAATCCTGGAGGATTCAATATACTGAAAACGGGGACTAAGTAAGTCTGCGTACTGAAATATTAAAAATATTTACCATACTGAAATTAACTGTGGTTGCTAGCTTGTTACATATGGCTTTCTGGATTTTTTACTCTGTTTATACAAACAGGTATACCTTTGTTTGACATGAAATTCTGTAACTTTATGAATATCATGGATATCTTTTCATGTCATTACTTGTATATTTAGTATCTGCCTCTTTTTTTTTTTCTTTTCTTTTTTGAGATGGGGCCTTGCTTTGTTGACTAGGCTGAAGTGCAGTGGCATTCCCAGATCACTACAGCCTTGACCTCCTGGGCTCAAACTATCCTACTGCCTCAGCTTTCTGAATAGCCAGGATGACAGGCATGTGCCATCATATCAGGTTGTTATTTTTTTTTGAGACAGAGTCTTGCTCTGTCACCAGGCTGGAATGCAGTGGTATGATCTTGGCAACCGCCGTCTCCTGGGTTCAAGCGATTCTTCTGCTTCAGCCTCCCAAGTAGCTGGGACTATAGGTGCGTGCCACCACGCCCGGCTAATTTTTGTATTTTTAGTAGAGACAGGGTTCACCATGTTGGCCAGGATGGTCTCGATCTCTTGATCTCGTGATCTACCTGCCTTGGTCTCCCAAAGTGCTGGGATTACAGGTCTGAGTCATCACGCCTGGTTGCCAGGGTAATTATTAATTAAAAAAAAAATTTTTTTTTTTGTACAGATGGGGGTCTCACTATGTTCCCTACCCAGGCTGTATTACATCTTTTGAAGATGCAACTGAGCTGTTAGCTGTCATGGTGAATTGAGGCTCTAGTGGAGATTCTGTAGTAAAGAGCTTCTGTAAGTTCACAAATGCTTCTTTCATCTTAAAGCCTAGGCTGTGCGCAGTGGCTCACACCTGTAATCCCAGCACTTTGGTAGGCTGAGGTGGGCGGATCACAAGGCCAAGAGATCAAGACCATTCTGGCCAACATGGTGAAACCCTGTCTCTACTAAAAATACAAAAATTAGCTGGGCGTGGTGGCAGGCACCTGTAAACCCAGCTACTCAGACTGAGGCAGGAAAATCCCTTGAACCCAGGAGGCAGAGGTTGCAGTAAGCTGAGATCACGCCATTGCACTCCAGCCTGGACGACGAGCAAAAACCCTGTCTCTAAAACAAAAAAACAAAGACTTTCTTTTAAAGTGTTTTTACTTGTAGACCTTAACTAAGTTTCTTACATAGGAATGCTAAATCTTTTTTTTTCTTTGTAACTTTTTAAAATTGGAGATAAAAGAGAAGATTATTTTTCTCACTTTTTTTTTTGGAGACAGCATTTCACTCTGTTGCCTAGGCCAGAGTAAGTACAGTGGTGTGATCTCAGCTCACTGCAGCCTTGACCTCCCAGGCTCAGGTGATCCTTCCACCCCAGCCCCTCGAGAAGCTGGGACTACAGGCACGTGCCACCATGCCAGGCTAATTTTTTTTTGTATTTTTGTAGGGACAGGGTTTCAGCATGTTGCCCTTGGTAATCTTGAATTCCTGGGCTCAAGCAATCCTCTCGCCTTGTTATAAAACTATTTATAACATCTGCTGAGTAAGTTGATCCATCTTTTGGCAAAAATTAATGTTGTGAGAGAGTTTTCATTTGAAAATTTCTTGGCTACTGACATTAATTAGGAGTTGATACTAGAGTGGACTTTCATTGAAGTTCTCAGCCTGGGATGGCCCGTGTCATCTTGAATCTTTAACTCAGTGATGTTTGAATTATTCAGTAGCTGGCTTAGCCATATTCAATTTCAAATAAATGTTCAATGGTGTTAGTAACTTATTTCTAAGTGGTACACAAGATTTGAAAAGTTTTGCTATTGATTTATAATGATGAGTTTATGTCTGATTTGAGAGGTTCTGACAAATTTCCTAAGAAACAGATGTAACCATGAAATACATTAGTGTTATGAAAGGTTTTCTTTTTTTGTGTATATTTTGTGTTTGTGTAAGAATGTAAAAAGGGATGGATTACAAGATAAAGATAATAGAAAAATGGTTTTCATACTAAAAGACATGAAAGACATAATGGGAAAAGGACTTTTTTTTTGAGACGGAGTCTCGCTCTGTCACCCAGGCTGGAGTGCAGTGGCATGATCTCGGTTCATTGCAACCTCCGCCTCCTGGATTGAAGTGATTCTCCTGCCTCAGCCTCCTGAGTAGCTGGGACTACAGACATGTGCTACCATGCCTGGCTAATTTTTTTTATTTTTTGCAGAGACAGGATTTCACTGTATTAGCCAGATGGTCTGGATCTCCTGACCTTGTGATCCGCCTGCCTCAACCTCCCAAAGTACTGGGATTACAGGCGTGAGCCACTGCACCCAGCGGAATAAGGAGTATTTTTAATAACTTGTGAAGGCCTTTTTGTTTTTTTTTTTTTTAAATGAGACTGTTTTGCTCTGTTGCTCAGGCCGGAGTGCAGTGGTGTGATCACGGCTCACTGCAGCCTCAAACTCCTGGGTTCAAGAGATCTCCTGTCTCCAGCCTCCAGAGTAGCTAAGACCCAGACTTGTGTCACCAAGCCTGGCTAATTTTAAAATTAAATTTTTTGTTGTTGTTGTTGAGATAGAGTATCACTATGTTGCCTAGGCTGTCTAGAACTCCTGGGCTCAAGTGACCTTCCTACCTTGGCCTCTGCAAGTGCTGGGATTACAGGCATGAGCCACTGTGCCTGGCTGGGACTAGTCTTAACAATAAATATGTGGACCCTATTTAAGAAAACTAATTATTAGTTGGTGGTTAAGAACATGGACTTTGAATCACACAGATCTGGATTTGATCTTGGCTTTACTGTTTATTGTATTAGCTTGAGCTAGTTATTTAAACCAGTGCTCAGACATTGGTGTGCATAAGAATCATCTGGGGATCTTGTCATAATAGAGATTTTGACTCAGTAGGTCTGTGGTGTGGCCAGAGAGTCTTCATTTTTAACAGGTTCCCAGGTGATTCTGGTGCTGTGGTCCAAGGGCCATATTTGGAGTTGTAAGACTTGATGTTTTCTAAGCGGTCTCAATTTCCCCAACTTTAAAATGGGGATAATAAACCTTCCATTTGGGGTGTTAAGTGATGAGGTGAAAATGTATAAAAAGTTATTTGTACAATGCCTGGCGTATTGTAAGAACTGTTTTTTAATATTACTTAGAAATTAATAAATATGAATTATTTTGTGTTTCTGAGTAGGAAAACTAAATATATAAAGATTTATTATTTAAACATTTAGTTTATATTTAATAAACTAAATAAATACAATAAACAGTTATTTCTGTGCCAGCTCACACCTGTAATCCCAGCACAGACAGGCCAGGCCAAGACAGAAGGATCACTTGAGGCCGGGAGCTGGACACCAGTCTGGGCAACAAAGCAAGACCCCGTCTCTATTTAAAAAAAAATGACAGCAAACCACATTGCCATGTATGTACCTACGCAACAATCTTGCATGTTCTTCACATGTACCCCAAAACTTAAAACGCAATAAAATTTATATTTAAAAAAAGGTAAAAAAAAAAAAATGATAGCGAGAGAGCAATGTTATTTCTTAGCAGCAAGTAAGTGCAGAGGTTTGAGACAGTTCTGATGAAAATCTGTTTTATTTCAGGAAAGCCTCATTTGCTGCTTGTTTCCCAGAGTCAATGTGGAATCACACAGAGACTTAACCCAGCTTGTGTTCAGGAGATTGTGTACACAGCCCCACTCTCCTGCCTCACATCTCTTCTCTCTTTTTTTTTTAAGCATTGGCAACTCTTTATTAATCAACCTATTTGTCTTAAAGAAGGAAAAAAAAAAGACTAGATTATAAAATTTTTACCCTGGAGGTCTTTCAATAAAGAGGCTGGGTATTAACCTTAGCAACAGTTGTGCCTCATGAAAGGACATTAAATACAAAGTCAGAAGACAGTATTCTGTTTTCTCAGTAAACAGTAAGCACAGCCTTTATTTAATACTGAATGAAAAAGACTTGTGGAATGCCTACCAGCAGCAAAATACATTCATTTCTTTAAAGGATACAAAGATCAAATTTAGACACTGCCTGGGTCTCATTTTCTTCTAATACCCAGAACAATCACTGTTACCATTAATACAAGTCACCTACAAGCTTCTGTGATCTAATTCTACTTAATTTTTATTAAAATAGTTCAATGATGTTATATTATTAGCTCCTCCAAAATAACGCTAGCAAAGCAAGCATCCTTTTACACGGTTTTATAAACCTTAAGATGTGTTTTAGACTAGAATAGTCATTTGATGATAGGGCAGTGGGTCAATAAAGAAACCATTATATACACAGAATACAAATAAAAGTTTATTGTACAAAATTAAGCCCTTCATATTTCATAGTTCACCAAGGCTAAAGAAACACTAGTTTAAGTCCTTCACAAAAATTTCACTTTCACTCTCCCTAATCTCTAGCTATTAAAATGACCCAACTAAATGTTATCAAAACAAACACATAATACCAAGTCCTTTTAAAGATGACTGTCCCAAATGTTATTTATTGGCATAGGTGATCTTCATAGCATGGGATGGTATGATCTTAAATCTCTGTAAAACATCCCTGGCAGTTCCAGCCTGCCGATCATTTTCAAATTCAACAAAAGCAATGTCATGCCTCCTTGGTACGACATACTTCCTTGAAGCCAGGGAACTGATTAAACAACATGGATAACATCATCTCATTAGTCTCTTCTGGTAAGTTATTAAGGAATAAAATACAGTTTGGAGGGTAATCAGGGACCTGAGGATTTGGTGTTGAATTTCCTTGGGTATTGGCTGAATTTGGAGTTCCCTGGCCAGGCTTTTTGTTTGTGGTTGCTGCAGTCTGTTCCACAGTTTTGACTTTTTTTGTTTCTTTGTCAGCAAAAGTGCCATGCATTTTAGATATTATATCCGAATCTGTTTTTGCATACTGTATTTGCATTGGTTTACCATAAAATGGAAATCCTTGTAACTGTCTTAAAGCATTCGTGGATGAGCCCAGTTCCTTAAATATGACAAAGGCCTGCCCCCTCATCTTCATGGTCTTTAAAGCCGCAATGTCCACCACATGACCAGACTGAGAAAACAGGGCATAGAGGGATCTCTTCAGTTCTTCCTTTTTAATTTTGTCATTCATATTGTTGATATAAATTGTATGATTTGGTCTGATATCCATGTTTGCATTAAATTCTTCAAAAACAGACAGTAAATAATCTAAGGTGTACACTGTCCCTCATCTCCCGCCTCACATCTCAATTGCTGACATCTCTACCCTAGAGCTACCCCTTATTTGCACAGTATCTTCAACTCCTCTTTTCTTTTTTACCTCCTGCCACCATTGTAGTAATGATGTTTGAGTGTGAATCTAACTGCATTCTCATAATTTGTTCAAAATGAATTGGTTTTGGTCATGAGTAAATAATAAAATACTGTTTTCATCTTCTGCTTTTGAACTTAAAAGAGTGTCTTCCTCTTGCATCAACTGCAATTCATTTTATTCCATCCATTGGTGTTGATTGAATACTTCACTGATTCTGTGCTATGTCAGTGCTTATGAGAAACATGAAGAACACTGTTTTTGCCATCTTGGAGTTCACAATGTAATAGAAGGCAGAAAAATGATTTATAGAAGCTGTGATGATTTATACAAGTTTTATGTTTTTAGTTACTAAAAATACTCTTTTTTTCCATTATACTTTTAATGGGTTATTACTGATATTTAGGAAAATGTATTTTAAAAAATATACTGCTACTGCTGGCTGCAGTGGTGCCCGCCTATAATCTCAGCTATTCAGGTGGCTAAGGGAAGAGGATCTCTTGAGCTCAGGAGTTTAAGACCAGCTTGGGCAATGTAGTGAGACTGTCTCTTTTTTTTTTTTCTGAGACAGAGTTTCGCTCTTGTTACCCAGGCTGGAGTGCAATGGCGCGATCTCGGCTCATTGCAACCTCCACCTTCTGAGTTCAGGCAATTCTCCTGCCTCAGCCTCTTGAGTAGTTGGGATTACAGGCACGTGCCACCGTGCCCAGCTAATTTTTTTTATTTTTAGTAGAGACGGGGTTTCACCATGTTGACCAGGATGGTCTCGATCTGTTGACCTTGTGATCCACCCGCCTCAGCCTCCTGGGATTACAGGCATGAACCACCGCACCCGGCCCGAGACTGTCTTTTAAAAATAACAAGAGCGAAACTCCGTCTCAAAAAAAAAAAAAAAAAAAAAAACTTAGGCTGGGCTGGGCACATTGGCTCACGCCTCTAATCCTAGCACTTTGGGAGGCCGAGGTGGACAGATCACAAGGTTAGGAGTTTGAAACCAGTCTGGCCAACATGGTGAAACCCTGTCTCTGCTAAAACAAAAATTAGCTGGACGTGGTGGCGCGCTCCTGTAATCTTAGCTACGTGGGAGGCTGAGGCAGCAGAATCACTTGAACCTGGGAGACAGAGGAACAGAGATTGCATCCCTGCAGTCTAGCATGCAGCGTGGGCAAGACAGAGGGAGGCTTGCCTCAAAAAAGAAAAGAAAAGAAAAAAATGTATAGGCTGGCCACAGTGGCTCACACCTGTTATCCCAGCACTTTGGGAGGCTTAGGCAGCAGAATCACTTGAGTCCAGGAGTTTGAGACCAGCCTGGGCAACGTAGTGAGACCTCATCTCTACAAATAGTAAAAAAAAATTAGGCATGGTGGTGCATGCCTGTGGTCCCAGATAGGAGGCTGAGGTGGAAGGATAGCTTGAGCTCAAGTGGTTGAGGCTTTAGTGAGCTGCTGAGATTGTGCCACTGCACTCCAGCCTGGGCTGCAGAGGGAGACCCTGTCTCAAAAAAAAAAAAAGAAAAAAAAAAATATATATGTATGTGTATATATGTATGTATATATGTGTGTGTGTGTGTGTATATATATATATATAGGTGTGTACACACACACATGTATATATATAAATCTCATGGGAATTTAGTTTTAGTAGGTAGTATTTTAAGATGGCCAGAATATTCTCATCTGTATAATACCCATCCCTTGAGCATGAGCAGGATTTATGAATACATGGGATGTAACAACTCCTGTGATTTGGTTATGTTTTACAGCAAAGATGAAGGTATTTTGCAGAGATAATTAAGTTGACCCTTGAGCAACACTGGTTTGAACTGCATGGGTCCACTTATGGGTGTTTTTTTTTTGTATTAAATATGGACAACCCTCTGTATCAGTGGGTTCCACATCTGCAACCAAATGCCCATTGAAAACATAGTATTCCAGGGACGTGAAACCTGTATATATGGAGGGCTGCCTTGTGGTACTTGTCGTATTAGCGAGTTACACAGGGCCAACTTTGGGACTTGAGTTTTTTGACACCTGCAGATGGTCCTGGAACCACTCCTCCATGGGTATCAAGGAGTGACTGTACTCTGACTTTAATCAAAAGGGTGAACCCCTGATGTAATCAAGCCTTTTAAAACACAATCTAGAGGTCAGAGAGAAGCAAGAAAGATTTTCCTTCTGGTCTTGAAGCAAACAAGCCATGTTTTGAATTGCCTGTGGAGAAGACCATGTGGCAAGAAATGGCAGGCAGCCTCTAGGAGCTGAGTAACTCTCGTCTAAGAGCTGATGGTAAACAGAGCCTCAGTCCAGTACTCAAAAGGGACTGAAAGCTGCCAACAGCTAACAACTAGCGAGCTTGGAAGAGTACTCCAAGACTCAGGTGAATTCACAGCCTTAGCTGATGCTGCAATTTCAGCCTAGTGAGGTCCTACATGGAGGACCCAGCTAACCTGTGCCCAGAATCGTGACACACTTGAGACTGTGAGATAAGTTTGTGGTGTTTTACTGTATTTGATAATAAAGTTTATAAATAAAATGAATCTGTGTTGTTATAATAGCAATATAGTAGTAATACTAAAATTTGGGAGTGTGATGGAGCAGGGTTGCCTCAAAGAAAGTTTGACTTGGGTATTCAAGGATGACGGATAAAGTATTTACAGGTGAAGAATAGGCAAGGGTATTCAAGGCAGAGGGAAGAGCTGAAAAGAGGAAAGGCTGAAAATTGCAAGATATGTTTGATGTGTGGCTAATTAACCTGTGAGTGCTGTGTAGCATAATGGTAGGTAAAACCAGAGAAGGTAGGTTGGGGCCAAAATGTGGAGGGTTGTAGAAGTTGGGCTGACAGGTATTTTCTAGGAATAACAGAGAATTTTTAGGCAGTAGATAATAATGTATCTGTTTTAAGCAGATTGGGGCATTTGTAGGATATATTGTAGAGGGCAGAAAAGACTGATGGGAGGGGATGTAAATTTCTTTTACCGTCTTTCACATTTTTCTCATTTCATACCTTTTTTTTTTTTTTTTTTTTACCCATACTTATCCTGCTTACAGCTTTTTAACACCTTTACTTAAGATTTTTTATTTATTTATTTTTTTGTAGAGGCAGGATCTCACTATGTTGCCCCAGGCTGGTCTCAAACTCCAGGCCTCCATCTATCCTTGTTCTTTGGCCTCCCAAACACTGGGATTATGATGTGAGCCACTGTGCCTGGCCTACTTTTTTGCCAGCCTCCTGAAGTTTCCACACATACAAGAGGTCTTGGAATACTCTACAGCACAATGTAATTATTCTTTTTTTTTTTTTTTTTGAGAGTCTCCCTCTGTCGTCTAGGCTGGAGTGCAGTGGCCTGATCTCAGCTCACTGCAACCTTTGCCTCCTGGGTTCAATCCATTCTTGTGCCTTAGCCTCCCGAGTAGCTGACACTACAGGCATGTACCACTATGCCTCGCTAATTTTTGTATTTTTAGTAGAGATTGGGTTTCACCATGTTGGCCAGGCTAGTCTTGAACTAGTGACCTCAGGTTACCTGCCTGCCTTATCCTCCCACGGTGCTGGGATTACAGGCATGAGCCACTGCACCCAGCCAGATTCTCTCATTCTTTTTTTTTTTTTTTTTTTGGTTGGTCTTCCTCGCCAACTCTCATTTTTAAAGGAAAAAAAACCCAAAGCTAACACTCTTTCCCCCGTTATTCTAGGTCTTGTTTTTTTCCTCTGAATTTCTTTTCTTCTTCTTCTTCTTTCTTTGAGACAGTGTCTTGCTTATGTCACCTGATAGTTCAATCACAGCTCAATGCAGCTAGGAACTCCTGGGCTCCAGTGATCCTCCCACCTCAGCCTCCTGAGTAGCCAGGACTACAGGTGTGCACTACCACACCTGGCTATTTTTTATTTATTTTATTTTTTGTAGAAATGGGGTCTCACTGTATTAATCCCTGCTTGTCTCCAACTCCTGGCCTAAAGCAATCCTTCTACGTCAGCCTCCCAAGTAGCTGCAACTGTAGGCATATGCCACCATGCCTGGCTAATTAAGTTTTTTATTCAGAGATAGGGTCTTACTATGTTGCTCAGGCTGGTCTCAAACTCCTGGCCTCAAGCCGTCCCTTGTTTCAGTCTCCTGAGTAGCTGGGATTATGGGTGTGAGTCACCGAGCCTGTCTTTTCTTAGATTTTCTGTTGCACTGTTCCTTCCATACCATCTTCCTCCGTGCTGCTGGTCTTTGGGTTGGTTCAGGTGATAGACTTAATCAGGGTTGACTCCTTGTGGGGGAAATCACATCTATAGTCCTAGCGCACTGGAGGCAAAGACAGGTGGATCATCTGAGATCAAGGGTTTGAGACCAGCCTGGCTAACATGATTAAACCCTGTCTCTACAAAAAATGCAAAATTAGCTGGGCATGGTGGCGCATACCTGTAAACCCAGCTACTCAGGAGGCTGAGGCAGGAGAATTGCTTGAACCTGGGAGGTGGAGGTTGCAATGAGCTGAGATCATGCCACTGCACTTCAGCCTGGGCAACAGGGCGAGACTCTTATCTTAAAAAAATTAATTAGGGCTGTGTGTTACACAAGTACTGGGGACCTTTTTTTTTTTTTTTGAGATGGAGTCTCACTGTCACCCAGGCTGGAGTGCAATGTGCAACCTTGGCTTACTATAACCTCCACCTCCCAGGTTCAAGTGATTCTCCTTCCTCAGCTTCCTGAGTAGCTGTGACTGTAGGCGTGTGCACTCCAGCCTGGACAACAGAGTGAGACTCTTGTTTCAAAAAAAAGAAAGTAAATATTGATATATATTTATTTCTGACAAGAATTAAGGACACTTTAGCCCAGTGAAAACCTGCCTGTCATTGGTTTGGAACATGAAAGTCAAACCTTGAGAACAGATGTGTGGGACAAGAAGGGCAGCCATTTCCCAGTTTGAGGATTGGATTGCTTCATATGTATTTTTTAGCTCTGTTTTCTAGCAGATAAGAGGTAGTAAATGACAAAGTTTTAATGAAAATGTTTTTCAAACTAGACCTCCCATAGGGAATTTGTTGATTCTGAAAGTTGTCTATGAAAATGGAAGTTTTAAGCTTTAATGGCAATCTTAAAAGTTACATATTGTTAACTTGCTGTTTGATTTTGGTATCCATATTTAATGGAGTAGGCAGGCGAGAGGGAAATGATGCATTTGTACCAAGCAAAGGTCACAGCTGTCATCATGGTGCATCAATAGAATGAAGGTTTCACCATAGTTTGAATAAGAAAATGTGGTCACATGTGTCCGCAGAGCACATCTCAGGTCTCATGAGTAGGAGTTAAGACCAATATAATGTAGTTAACAGTCTAACGTTATTTTAATTTTTACTTAAAATGGAAGCTCATTGTTTTATAATTGGATTTAAAAATTTTTTTTTATTTCAATTTGTTTTTGAGACAGTCTTGCTCTGTCACCCAGCCTGGTGTGCAGTAGCACAATCTCGGCTCACTGCAATCTCTGCCTCCTGGGTTCAAGCAGTTCTTGTGCCTCTGCCTCCCAAGTAGCTGGGACTTACTGGTGCACACCACCACACCTGGACTATTTTTTACATTTTAGTAGACACGGGGTTTCACCATGTTGGCCAGGCTGCTCTTGAACTCCAGGCCTCAAGTGATCCACCCACTTCAGCTTCCCAAAGTTCTGGGATTACGAGGGTGAGCCACTGTGCCCGGCCTGTATTTGTAAATTTGGGCTGGGCACGGTAGCTCACCCCTGTAATCTCAGCACTTTGGGAGGCTAGGGTGGGTGGATCACCTGAGGTTAGGAGTTGGAGACCAGCCTGGCCAACATGGTGAAACCCTGTCTTCGGGTTGATGTTTTTTGTGACTAAGTAAAAGATTACTATGTACCCAAAACTAAATCTAATTCTCAAAACATGTTCTTCCTTTTGCATTTCATTTTTCTTTCCTTTAACAAAATTAAAAACATTTAAATTTGTATTTCATTTTCTTTTCTTTTAACAAAATTTAAAAACCTAGAATCATCTGTGTTTTTAAAGTCACCTGCCACTAAAAGTCTTAGGGATTTTTGAAATCTCTCATTTCCATTTCCAATTCGTGAGGCTTAGTTGCTGTAGTTTGCGAAACTGGATTTCATTACCTGTCTATTAAAGCCCCCTCCAATCCATTTGACCTCCCTGTTTTTGTTAGAATAATCTTAAAATGTGAGTCTCACTGTAATGTTTCTTTTCTCAGTTTTTTGCTAACTCCTCACCTGCCAGTAAGGTAAATTCAAGGCTTATTGCATGGCATTAAAGGTGTTTTATTATGATCTTGCCCTCGCCTCTCTGTTCAGTTCTCTTTTACTGTTGCTGCTTTTGTGTCCAGTGCTCCACCGTAATGAGTGGTTCATGAAACATGCCATTTCTTCTGGGTATATGTGTTTTCTTATTTACTTTTTCTGAAATTCCCTCACCTTTCTTCACTTATTAAGTTCACTTCTATTTTTATTTTATTTTATTCTATTTTATTTTATTTTGTGTTTTTTTTGAGACGGAGTCTCGCTCTGTCACCCTGGCTGGAGTGCCGTGGTATGATCTTGGCTCACTCTAACCCCTGCCTCCCGGGTTCAAGTGGTTCTCCTGCCTCAGCTTCCCGGGTAGCTGGGATTATAGGCGCCTGCCACCATACCCAGCTACTTTTGTATTTTTAGTAGAGATGGGGTTTCACCATGTTGGCCAGGCTGGTCTTGAACTCCCGACCTTAAGTGATATGCCTGACTTAACCTCCCAAAGTGTTGGGATTACAGGTGTGAGCCACTGTGCCTAGCCTCTTTTTATTTTAAATTCCAGATGAAAACTCACGTCCACATAAGTTAATTACTTCCTGTTGTGAGTTTCTTTAGTTTGCATTTTAAAATTTGGTTGTACTCAAAAATATTGTAATGAATTTGTCCATCTGTCTTTCCTACCAAAATGAGAGCTTTTTTGAGGGCAAGAATGAATGTCTTCTAAAAACTTTATTTTTTGGCTGGGCATGATTGCTCATGCCTGTAATTTCAGCACTTTGGGAGGCCAAGGCAAGTGGATCACCTGAGGTCAGGAGTTGGAGACAGGCCTTGACAACGTGGTGAAACCCCATCTCTACTAAAAGTACAAAAAAAATTAGCCAAGCGTGGTGGTGTATGCCTCTAATCCCAGCTACTTGGGAAGCTGAGACAGGAGAAACACTTGAACCTGGGAGGCAGAAGTTGCAATGAGCTGAGATCATGCCACTGCACTGCACCTGGGCAACAGAGCAGGACTCCCTCTCAGAAAAAAAAAACAACGTATTATTTATCTTTAGCACTTGTTGTATAATATGCACATAATAGGCATTTAATAAATACTTGTCAAATTAATTTGAAATGTTTTTTTTTGACTAAGTTTCCCCTTCCTTGTGGAATCGGATATTTAGATCTCTTGGAGGTCTAATGTATTAAAGATAAGTGGTTGGAGAATGAAATTAGAAAATATATGTACCACACATACTTTTGTAATTGTTTATATCCTGATATGTGCCATTGTAATACAAGTTAAACTCGTTGGTTTTTTGGTGCCTTAAAACACTGTAATTTCTAAATCTCTTTGTTTGGGTTTGTATCAGTTTTAGATATTTTCTTTATCTATATCCAGTCAAACATTTTGTCAGCCCTCCTTATTAATATCCTAGACATACATAAATTTATTTCACTTTAGTATGTGTGAAACTTGGTTCTAAATTAGAATTAATGCATGTTTTTTCACTCTGTTAATACTGAGATTTAAAATTTAGGAAAATGATTAACATAGGTTTCCTCCATTTCACAAAAGTTAAATGACTTTTTTTAAAGATAGGAGTAATATGACATTAAATTAATTGGAAAATAGAGGGAAAAAAATCCCTCATCATTCTAGCATCTGATACAGTACAGTACTTTGGAGTTGGAGTCTGATTTTCCGCAGTCTGCCTGCTGTCATTTACTTTGTTCAGTTTGATTTGTTGGATTTTGTTGAGGATTTGTGCATCTATGTTCATGAGAGATAAGGGTCTGTAGTTTCTATTCTTTTTTTTTTTTTTTGAGCTGGAGTCTTGCTCTGTCACCCAGGCTGGGGTGCAGTGGTGCAATCTCAGCTCTGCCTCCTGGGTTCAAGTGATTCTTCTGCCTCAGCCTCCCAAGTAGCTGGGATTACAGGCGCATACCACCATGCCCGGCTAATTTTTGTGTTTGTAGTAGAGGCGGGGTTTCACCATGTTGGTCAGGCTGGTCTTTAACTCCTGACCTTGTCATCTGCCTGCCTCAGCCTCTCAAAGTGCTGGGATTACAGGCACAAGCCACTGTGCCTGGCCTGTAGTTTCTATTCTTTTAATGCTTACCTGATAGAATGAGTTAGTAAGTGCAGATGCTTCTGATTTGCAGTAGGGTTATGTCCCAAGAAGCCTACTGTAAATTGAAGATATCCTAAGTTGAAAATACATGGCTGACTGGGTGCTTGAGTTCCCTGCTGCTGCCCATCATCACAGGTATGAATGTGTATGCCTTTTGCAGCAGCATAAACTTGAAAAATCAAACCACTGTAATTTGGGGACTTTTTGCATTCCTTCTGCTTGTTTTCTGGAAGATATTGTAGAGAATTGGTATAGTTCCTTTAGGTGTTTTGTAGAGTTCACTAGTAAACCTATCTGGGCCTGAGGCATTCTGTTTTGAAAGGTTATTAATAATTAATTCAGTTTCTTTAATAGATGCTAGGCCTATTCAGATTATCTGTTTTTTTCTTGTGTGAGTTTTGTCAGATTATGTTTTTCAAGGAATTGGCTTTTTCTTCTAGGGTATCAAGTATGTGGGTATAGAATTGTTCAAAATTTTTTTTTTATTATTTCTTTCTTTTTTCTTTTAAAGACAGGTTTTCACCATGTTGGCCAGGCTGGTCTTGAACTCCTGACCTCAGGTGATCCACCTGCCTCAGCCTCCCAAAGTGCTGAGATTACAGGCGTGAGCCACCACGCCCAGCCCCAAAATTTCTTTATTATCCTTTCAATATTCATGGAATCTCCAGTGATGTTCCTTCTTTCATTTGTGATACTAATAATCTGTGTCTTCTCTCTTTTTTACTTAGCCTGGCTAGATGCTTATTGATTTATTTATCTTTCCAGGAAGCAGCATTTGGTTTTGTTAGTTTTTTCGTATTGATTTCTTGTTTTCAATTTCATTGTTTTCTGTTATAATTTTTATTCTATTTTTCTCTTACTTTGGATTTCATTTGCTTTTCTAGTTTTTAAAAATGGAGGCTTAGGCCAGGCGTAGTGACTCAAACCTGTAATTCCAGCACTTTGGGAGACCAAGGCAGGCGGATCACAAAGTCAGGAGTTCGAGATCAGCCTGGCCAATGTGATGAAACACCATCTGTACTAAAAATACAAAAAAAATTAACCAGGCATGGTGGCAGGTGCCTGCAGTCCCAGCTACTTGGGAGGCTGAGGCAGGAGAATCGCTTGCACCGGGAGGCAGAGGTTGCAGTGAGTCGAAATCACGCCCATTGTACTCCAGCCTGAGCAAGAGAGCTCCATCTCAAAAGAAAAAGAAAGCTGAAATTTTGATATTAGATGTTTTTTGTTTTTTGCTGGAAGCAGGTTCTGTTGCCCAGGCTGGAGGCTGGAGTGCAGTGGTGTGATCTCAGCTCACTGCAACCTATGCCTCCTGGGCTCAAGCAGTCCTCCCACCTCAGCCTCCCAAGTAGTTGGGGCTATAGGCATGCACCACCATGCCCGGCTAATTTTCGAATTTTTTTGTAGGGACAGAGTTTTGGTATGTTGCGCAGGCTGGTCTTGAACTCCTGAGCTCAAGTGATCTGGCCGCCTCGGCTTCCGAAAGTGCTGGGCTTACAGGCATGAGCTACCATACCCAGCATAGATCTCTTTTTTTTTTTTGAGACAGATTCATAGATTGCCTTTTTTTTTTTTTTTTTCCTTTTCCTTTTCTTTTTCTTTTTGAGAAAGAGTTGTGGTGTGTCACCCAGGCTGGAGTGCAGTGGCTCGATTTCAACTCACTGCAACCTCCACCTCCTGGGTTCAAGCAGTTTTCCTGCCTTAGCCTCCTATGAAGCTGGGATTACAGGCACCTGCTTTGGCTTCCCAAAGTGCTGGGATTACAGACATGAGCCACCTCGTCCAGCCCAGATCTCCTTTTTTAATACGTGCATGCAGTCTGTAAATTTTCCTCTAAGCATTGCTTTTGCTGTATCCCACAAGCTTTGATGTTATATTTTTCTTATTTATTTATTTTTGAGATGAAATTTCCCCCTTGTTGCCCAGGCTGGAGTGCAATGGCATGATCTTGGCTCACTGCAACCTCTGCTTCCCGGATTCAAGCTTCTCCTGCCTCAGCCTCCGGAGTAGCTGGGATTACAGGCATGTGCCACCACGCCCAGCTAATTTTTGTATTTTTAGTAGAAATGGGGTTTTACCATGTTGGTCAGGCTGGTCTCGAACTCCCGACCTCAGGTGATCTGCCTGCCTTGGTCTCCCAAAGTGTTGGGATTACAGGCATGAGCCACCTGTAATTATTTAAAAAAATTTTTTTTTTTTAAGAGACAGTTTTGTTGACCAGGTTGGTCTCGAACTGCTGAGCTCAAGCGAACTGCCCACCTTGGCCTTCCACAGTGCTAGGATCACAGGTGTGAGCCATCGTGCCTAGAAAAATATTTTAAACTTATTTTGAGATTTCTTATTTGACGCATGTGTTATTTAGAAGTGTGCTGTTTAGTTTGCAAATATTTAGGGATTTTTCCAATTATCCTTAAGATTTGTAGTTAAATTCCACTGTACTCTGAGAACAGGCATTGTATGATTTGTTTTTTTAAATTTGTTATGGTGTGTTTTATGGCTCAGAATGTGGTCCATCTTGGTGAATATTCCATGTGAGCTTAAGAAAGGTCTGTTTACCTTGCACAGTCTTCAGCTCCTCTCTGCGTTTTGTCCAGGTTTTATAGCTACATTCAGCAGGAGTGATAGGGTAGTCCATCTTAAGAATTGGAACTCATCCCTATATTTTGTGGTATTTCCTTCGGAAAGATCAGAAATGTGGTTACTTGTAATTTACTTCTTTGATATGTTGCTTTATTTAAGGTATATACCAATTTGTAATGCCACCAACAATGTATGAAATCACCAGTTTTGTCACATAGAGATGTATTTTAAGGGCAACACTTTTTGCTTAAAAGTATAAAACAGCTTGGAAGTTCAACTATAACCAGATAATATTGCCTTAAATGGTTAGAAAAGCATAAAATATGTTATTAAATATATATTTCAGTCTGAAGTTTTTCATGTCAAATTCAGTTTCTTAGCTGGGTATGGTGGTATGCTCCTACAATCCTAGCTACTTGGGAGGCTGGGGTGGCAGAATCACTTGAGCCTAGTTAGCAATTCAAGGTCAGTCTGGGCAACACAGCAAGACCCTATCTCAAAAAGAAAAGGCCAACCGTGGTGGCTCACGCCTGTAATCTCAGCACTTTGGGAGGCCAAGGAGGGTGGATCACCTGAGGCCAGGAGTTCCAGACCAGCCTGGCCAACATGGCGAAACCCCATCTCTACTAAAAATACAAAAACTAGCCAGGCATGGTGGCGGGCGACTGTAATCCCAGCTACCGGGGAGACTGAGACAGGAGAATAGCTTGAATCTAGGAGATAGAGGTGACAGTAAGCCAAGATCGTGCCACTGCACTCCAGCCTGGGCAACAAAGAGTGAAACTCTGTCTCAAAAAAAAAGAAAAAAACTTAGATTTTTACTTAAGTTCACTTTATTTGTCACCATTTCTTCTCTTTGTCAATCTCCCTCTTTATATTAGGCTTAAATTTTTTGTTTGTTTTTTCTTTTGGAATATAGACACAACGGAGATGAGGAAGTCGTGGCTGCTGTGGAGTAAAGGAAGGCACCAAACTAATATACCCTGGGTTGTGATGGAGAGGTCATTTTGTCATTTTCTTCTGAAACCTTTTCTGGCTTTCGCTATATAGGATAAGAGATTTAGGCGGAGACCAACGGAAATGCTATAAATATTGTAAATTTTAAAAAATCAGTTGTTTGCATCTATTAGCTAATGGAGGGAGTGGATCATTGGTGATTGTCTTAGGTTGGCTCAGGGTAGAATCAATTTGCAAATATGAAATCTCAGTGGCATATATGTGGGGACTCATTGTATAGAGCATTTAATATAGTTAAATAAATATTTATTGAGCACTTGTTTATGCCGGGCACTGCTCTAGGATCTGTGGATGTAAGAGTGAACAAATGAGGAAAAATAAAATCCCTGCCTGCAGAATTGCTTGAACCCAGGAGGTGGAAATTGCAGTGAGCCGGTATTGTGCCACTGCACTCTAGCCTGGGTGACAGAGATTCCGTCTAAAAAAAAAATCCCTCCTGTGTGGAATTTAACAGATTTGTAGGTAGGGGTAAAAGATGGACAAACATGGTAAATAAATTACGGTATATAGTATGTTAGTGGTAAATGCTGTGGGGAAAAGGAAAGCTGGATGACTGGGGAATGCTGGGCTGGTTTTGATGTAGTTCGCAGTTTAAATAGGATATTCAGGGAATGCTTCACTGAGAAGTTGACATTTGACCAAACATATGAAGGCAGTGAAGCTTTGCATATATCCAGGAAAACGGCATTCTACATGGATGGAATAAACAGTGCAAAGATTCTGAAGCAGGAGAGTGCCTGTCTTAGTCTAGCAATGATGAGATGGCCAGTGTAGCACCACGATTAGTTGGAAGCTTATTCCAAGAATGCAAAGCTACTTTTTTATTAGGAAACTATAGATTCATTAAATTACTAGGTCAGTAATAAAAACGATATGTAGAGATGGGTACATATGGGTACAATCCTTGTCCCAGCTACCCAGACAAGGATTTTATTTTGTATGTTCTTTTGTGTCTAGGTAGTGCCAAGTGACTATTTTTTGCCGTAGAATGTGAAGAGAAGTAATATGTGTCACTTCCTAGCCAAGGTATTCAAGAATAGGGTGTGCTTTTTCTATGTGTTGTCTTTTCAGGTTGGATACCGAGAACTCTGTGGCTCACCACATGGCTTGCCACATATTGGAAAGAGCTTTGTTTTTTTAATTGCTTGATTGAGAAAAGCTGCCCGTCTCCCCCCGCCCCCAAAAATCAAACTAACAGCCAATAACACAATGATAGTAAATTGCTAGAGACAAGTACATGAAAATATTAGAAACATGATGAAGACACTTGCTATTATTATTGTTATTTGGCATTTTTCTAGAACTTGTAGCCAATATAGTATTAAAAATGAGGTGTAGGACACTGTCCCAGCTGCCACCTAGACTCGGAGCTCCATCCAAACCTCCAGCAAAGACATCCCAGCCATGGCCATGCAGAAAATCTTTGCCCAGGAAATCCTGGACTCGAGGGGCAACCCCACAGTGGAGGTGGACCTGCACACAGCCAAGGGCTGATTCTAAGCAGCTGTGTCCAGTGGGGCTTCCATGGGTATCTGTGAAGCTCTGGAACCAAGAGTTGGAGACAAAGCCTGCTACCTGGGGAAAGGAGTTCTGAAAGCTTCGGAACACATCAAGACTCTAGGCCCTGCTCTGCTGGAGAAGAAACTAAGTGTTGTGGATCAAGAAAAAGTTGGCGAATTTATGATTGAGCTGGATAGGACTGAGAATAAGTCCAAGTTTGGGGCCAGTGTCATCCTGGGGATGTCCTTCACCATGTGTAAGATGGGAATAGCTGAGAAGGGGGTCCTCCTGCACTGCCACATTGTAGATCTCACTGGAAACCCTGACGTCATAACTCCCAGTGCCAGCCTTCAGTGTGATCAGCGGGGGTTCCCATGCTGGAAACAAGCTGGACATATAGGAGTTCATGATTTTGCCTGTGGGAGCCAGCTTCTTTAGGGCAGCCATGCACATTGGTGCTAAGGTCTACCACCACCTCAAGGGGTCATCAAGGCCGAGTATGGGAAGGATGCCACCAATGTGGGTGATGAAGGTGACTTCACACCCAACATCCTGGAGAACAGTGAGGCCCTGGAGCTATTGAAGATGGCCATCCAGGCAGCTGGTTACCCAGACAAGGTGGTGATTGGCATGGATGTGGCAGCATCTGAGAATGGGAATCGAAATGGGAAGTATGATCTTAACTTCAAGTCAGCTGATGATCCCACATGGCACATTGCTGAGGAGAAGCTCAGAGAGCTGTTTAAGAGTTTTATCAAGAACTGTCCTGTGGTCTCCATCGAGGACCCCTTTGACCAGGATGGCTGGGCCTCTTGTACCTCATTCCTCTCGGGGACAGGCATCCAGATTGTGAGGGATGACCTGACAGTCACCAACCCCAAGAGGATTGCTCAGGCCATTGAGAAGGCCTGCAACTCCTGAGGTCAGGAGTTTGAGACCAGCCTTGCCAACATGGTGAAACCCTGTCTCTAATAAAAAATATAAAAATTAGCTGGGCCTGGTGGGGCATGCCTGTAATCTCCACTATTTGGGAGGCTGAGTTGGGAGAATTGCTTGAACCCAGGAGACGGAGGCTGCAGTGAGCTTGAGATCATGCCACTGTGCTCCAGCCTGGCCAATAGAGTGAGACTCTGTCTCTAAATAAATAAATTTAGAGCATTATCAAGATTGTGTTTCTGTCTCTCTATGTTTGTGGTGTTGGTTTGATCCTCACACTCTGTGTGGAGCAAAAAAGCTGTTAGCTTTAGCCTCACGTCATGCAGATTTAACTCCAGTCATTATTGGGTTGAACAGAGTTTTGATTTTTCTCTTATTCTGCCCTTTGGCCTCGGCTTGAGCCTTCTTCCCATTAGTAAACCATTTACTGTGGTCAAGAGGATGGGAAGTGTTAACTGAGTTTCATGTATTACTGCTAGTGTTGCTTTACACCGTATAAATTGAGAATGGAGTAGAGGATGGATCTTCAAAGAAAATCAGGGCCTTTTTAGCAGAAGAATGTTGAATTGTAGGCAAATTCCTGAAAACAGAAATCTACCTTGGGCTTTATGGAGTCCATGGACCCACAGCAACTTAACAGTAAAAATTATGCCTTTGTCTGAGAACAGTCTTTATAGCTGTCGTTCTCCACCCTTAGAAAAGATTATGTATTGCCTGGCATAGTGGCTCATGCCTGTAATCCCAGCACTTTGGGAGGCTGAGGTGGGCGGATCACAAGGTCAGGAGTTCAAGAACAGCCTGGCCAATATAGTAAAACCCTGTCTCTACTGAAAATACAGAAATTAGCCAGGCATTGTCTGCGCCTTTAATCCCAGCTACTCCGAAGGCTGAGGCAGGAGAATCACTCGGACCTGGGATTCGGAGGTTGCAGTGAGCCGAGATCACACCACTGCATTGCAGGCTGGGAGACAGAGCAAGACTTTGTCTCAAAAAAAAAAAAAGAGTAAGATTAGTGAAATCTGTTTTGCCGGGCAAGGTGGCTCATGCCTGTAATCTCAGCATTTTGGGAGGCCGAGGTGGGCGTATCATGAGGTCAGGAGTTGGGGACCAGCCAGACTAACATGGTGAAACCCTATCTCTACTAAAAATACAAAAATTAGCTGTGCCTGTAGTCCCAGCTACTCAGGAGGCTGAGGCAGAAGAATCACTTGAACCCAGGAAGCAGAGGTTGTGGTTAGCCGAGATTACGCCACTGTAGTCAGCCTGGGTGACAGAGTGAGACTCTGTCTCAAAAAAAAAAAAAAAAAGAAAAGAAAAAAGATTACATATTGATAATGGGTTTGGGAGAGAAAACAGCATTTAAAAATTTTTTTTGTTTATTATTAAAAAAACAAAATGCTTCATGAATTTGCATGTCATCCTTGTGCAGGGGCCATGCTGATCTCTGCATGTTCTTGTTGTGTGTGCTGCAGAAATGAGCACAAAATGCCATTTTGACAGAGGATAGCTTCATTATCAAAGGCATATGTGAGAATTATTTTTGAGGGACTTTGGAATTGGACTGACTTAATCTTGTGGAGCTAATCTATTGAGGACAGTAGAGTATAAGTTTGGGTAGTCACAGTACAGCCGTATTTTGAATGACTTTTTAGGAAATGCAATTGTAGTAGATGCTTAGGTATTTGTTCAAATCAACTATAGTAAGAAAATCAATTATTTTAAGAATATCAGACATTGACAAATAAATTATTTCCTTTTCCATAATTATACCTTTCATTTTACTTCTCTTAGGTAGATATAATTGTGATTTCCTTGTTGATCCCAGACTTTTTGGGGGTAGAGATGAAAAATTATAATAAGAAATTCTTTTTTATTGCTAATTTACCGTTGTTTTTGCCTTTTTTTTTTTTTTGAGATAGAGTCTCCCTCTGTCGCCCAAGCTGGAGTATAGTGGCGCAATTTCGGCTCACTGCAACATCTGTTTCCTGGAGTCAAGTGATTCTTGTGCCTTAGCCTCCCGAGTAGCTGGAACTGCAAGTGCACGTGGTGGTGTGCACAACCACGCCTTGTTAATTTTCGCACTTTTAGTAGAGACAAGGTTTCACCATGTTGGCCATGCTGGTCTCTGACTACTGACCTCAGGTGATCTACCCACCTGGCTCTCCCAAAGTGCTGGGATTCCGAGGATGAGTCACCACGCCCAGCCGATTTTCTTGCCCTTTTTTTTTTGAGACGGCTTTTAGTTTTATTGCTCAGGCTGGAGTGCAGTGGCGTGATCTCGGCTCACTGTAACCTCCACCTTCCAGTTTCAAGTGATTCTCCTGCCTCAGCCTCCTGAGTAGCTGGGATTTACAGGCACCTGCCCTCATGCCCTGCTAATTTTTGTATTTTTAGTTGAGTCAAAGTTTCACCATGTTGGCCAGGCTGGTCTTGAACTCGACCTTGTGATTCACCTGTCTCTCCCTCCCAAAGTGCTGGGATTACAGGCATGAGCTATTGTGCCCGGCCTTTTGCATTTTAATCAGAAAATAAGTTGGAACACTTTATGGCTTTGAGGTTTTTTTTTTTTTGGTCGAAGTTTCATTCTTGTTGCCCAGGCTGGAGTGCAGTGGCGGGATGTTGACTCATTGCAACCTCCGCCTCCTGGGTTAAAGTGATTCTCCTGCCTTAGTCTCCCAAGTAGCTGGGATTACAGGCATGCGCCGCCATTCTCCGCTAATTTTTGTGTTTTCAGTAGAGATGGGGTTTTGCCATGTTGGCCAGGCTAGTCTCAAACTCCTCACCTCAGGTAATCCACCCACCTTGGCCTCCCAAAGTGCTGGATTACAGTCATGAGCCACTGCACCTGGCCAGTTTTCCAGGTTTTCTAATAAACAGCCAATTTTCAGAACCGTTCCATTAATGATTGGGATAAAAAGTGAAATATTTCTGAAGAGTTTAAAGTTTGAGGCCAGGCGTGCTGGCTCACACCTGTAATCCTAGCACTTTGGAAGGCCAGGGCAGGAGGATTGTATGAACCCAAGAGTTTTGAGACCAGCCTGGACAACATGGTGTGACCTTGTTTCTCAAAAAAAAAAAAAAAAAAGTCAGCTGAACGTGGTGATGTGCTCCTGTATTCCCAGCAACTCGGGAGGCTGAGGTGGGAGGATTGCTTGAGTCTGGGATGTCAGTACAGCAGTGAGCTGTGATCCCACCACTACTCCAGCCTGGGTGACAAAGGGAGACCCTGTCTCAAAAAAAAAAAAAAAAAATTTTTTTTTATTAGTCTGACTGATTTTTGCCATTCATATATTCTTATTACTTACTCTTTATAGACCTGGGTGAGAATTATAGTAGAAGGAATATTGGGATGAGAGATGTACTCTAGTATTAGTTAGGATCTGTGATTGCTGTATTAGCTGCATTTTCTTAGTGTATGATTTAGCCTGCTTCATTTTATTAGAAGTTTTTTTTTTGGAGACAGAGTGTCGCTCTGACACTAGGCTGGAGTGCAGTGGTGCAATCTCGGCTCATTACAACCTCCACCTTCAGGTTCAAGAGATTCTTCTGCCTCAGCCTCCCAAGCTGCTGGGACTACAAGCACGTGCCACCACACTCGGCTGATTTTTGTATTTTTTTTAATAGAGACAGGGTTTCACCATGTTGGTCATGATCTCGGCCTTTCAAAGTGGTGGGATTACAGGTGTGAGTCACCAAGCCCGGCCTTTTTTTTGTTGTTTTTCTAAATCAGGGATGGCCTCACAACTCTAGAATTTGACACCTACTTTTTAGCTTAGACATAGAATCCTTCTAGTGAAGTTATTCTGTGATGGGAACACTGTATATTTGTAGAATGGCACTGTCAGCCTTGGTTTCCTGCTGCTATTCCTTCTTTGTTGGCTGGACCCAGTATGAAATCTTGATCCTCCAGTGTGGATAAGAGTTGGGGTTATTTAAGACAAACTAAAACCATTATGTTTCAAGATGATAAAAATGTTCTGAGGAAACATCTTAGTATTTAGGTCATTTAAATTTATTATATTTTAAAAATTAGAAATGGGGGCCAACGGTGGTGGCTCACACCTGTAATCCTAGTAGTTTGAGAGGCCAAAACGGGAAGATTACTTGAGCCCGCAATCTGGAGTTTGAGACCAGCCTGGACAACATGGCGAGACTCCATCTCTAATAAAAATACAAATAATTAACAGGGCTTGGTGGCGTATGTCTATGGTCCCACCTACTCAGGAGGCTGAGGTGGGGGGATTGCTTGAGCTCGGAATTGCAGTGAGCTGTGTTCGTGACACTGTTCTCCAGCTTGAGTAGAGACCCTGTCTCAAACACACGCACGCATGCACTCGCGCGGAGGGAGATGGATGGGTTCTTACTCTGTTGCCCAGGCTGCTGTTAAATTTGTCCTGAAGTAGCCCTCCTTGCCTTGGCCTGCCAAAGTGCCAAGCCCAGCTTCATATTTTGTGGAAAGTGTTTTCTTTTTTTTGTATTTTTTTCTTTTTGTGGAAAGTTTTAAAACAGCAAAATGTGTCTGGGCACAGTGGCTCACATCTGTAATCCCAGCACTTTGGGAGGCTGAGGCAGGAGGATCACTTGAGGCCAGGAGTTCAAGACCATCCAGGCCAACATAGCAAAACCCCATCTCTACTGAAAATACAAAGAATTAGCTGGGCATGGGGGTATAATTCCAGATACTCAAGAGGCTGAGGCATGAGAATCACTTGAACCTGGGAGGCAGAGGCTACAGTGAGTTATCATGCCACTGCCCTCTAGCCTGGATGACAGAGTGAGACTCTGTCTCAACATAAATAAATAAAAATAAAAACAGCAAAACGTAAAGAAGGAGGAACAGAATTATCTTACTTATTTTGGGGTCATGGTTCCCTTTTGGAATTTGTTTTCCTTTTCTGCCCACCACGAGTCACTGCAAATGATTCCTTTGGAACTTGATGAAAACTGTGGATGTCCCCAGAAAAATATATAAACACTAAATACTATATCTAATTCCAAAGGGGTTCATGGACTCCTGAAGCCTGTTTATACTGTGGTCCTGAATTATTAATAAATACTCTGAAGTCATTATTGTTATTTTTGAGGTGAAGTTTTGCTCTTGTTGCCCAGGCTGGAGTGCAATGGTGTGATCTCGGCTTCCTGCAAACTCTGCCTCCCAAGTTCAAGTGATTCTCCTGTCTCAGCCTCGTGAGTAGCTGGGATTACAGGCGCCCACCACTATGCCCGGCTGTGATTTTTGGTATTGTTAATAGAGACAGGGTTTCACCATGTTGGCCAGGCTGGTCTCGAACTCCTGGCCTCAAGTGATAATGCCCACCTCGGCCTCCCAAAGTGCTGGGATTATAGGCCACGCTCCCAGCCTAAGATCATACTAATATTTGTATATTTATTTCTAATCCCTCTTCTAAAATTTAATTGAAATCTTACTGTATATTCAATTTTGTATATCATAAGCATTTCCTTACCTTTGGAAACTCAAAAGTTTTTTTTTTTTTTTGAGACAGAGTCTTGCTCTGTCGCCAGGTGCCAGGCGCCAGGCTGGAGTGCAGTGGCATGATCTGAGCTCACTGCAACCTCTGCCTTCTGGGTTCAATCAAGCAATTCTCCTGCCTCAGCCTCTTGAGTAGCTAGGACTACAGGCAGGGCCACCACGCACAGCTAATTTTTGTGTTTTTTAGTAGAGATGGGGTTTCACCATGTTGACCAGGATGGTCTCAATCTCTTGACCCTGTGATCTGCCCTCCTCAGCCTCCCAAAATGCTGGGATTATAGGCGTGAGCCACCGTGCCTGGCTTAAAGGCATTTTTAATGACAGCATATAATATATTCATTTTCAATTTAGGAATAATTTATTGGGTTCCTCTTAAGTTTTGGGTATTTTCTAATTTGAGGAGCACAAATATAAGAGGCTTGTGGTGTCTCTTTCCTTCTTTACTAAGGATCTTGTTGGAATGTGAGTTAAATTACTTGATTATCTTAGTGTTGTGTATTTAGATTATTTATTTTTATAACTATGTTACAGATGATACTGTAGTAACACTTTTGTGCCTAGACCTCATGTATTTCTGTTACTTTGCTTTGATAGATTGCTAGAAGAAGAGTTACTGGGCAAGAGGGTGTCACTTTTTGAAAGGCTCTTGAAGTTTAATTAATACCAATTTTTTTTTTTTTTGAGATGGAGTCTCGCTCTGCCACCCAGGCTAGAATGTAGTGGTGTGATCTCCGCTCACTGCAATCTCTGCCTCCTGGGATCAAGCAGTCCTCCCTGCTTCTTGAGTAGCTGGGTCCACAGGTGTGTGCCACCATGCCCGGCTAATTTTTGTATTTTTATTTATTTATTTGAGACAGAGTCTCACTCTGTCACTCAGGCTGGAGTGCAGTGGCATGATCTCAGCTCACTGCAACCTCTGCCTTGTGGGTTCAAGTGATTCTGCCTCAGCCACCTGAGTTGCTGGGATTACAGGCACGCACTACCATGCTCGGCTAATTTTTGTATTTTTAGTAGGGACGGGATTTTGCCATGTTGACCAGGCTGGTCTCGAACTCCTGATATCTGGTGATCCGCCCGCCTTGGCCTCCCAAAGTGCTGAGATTACTAGTGTGAGCCTAATTTTTATATTTTTAGTAGAGATGGAGTTTCACAGTGTTCCCCAGGCTGTTCTCTAACTCCTGGGCTTCAAGCAGCCCATCCACCTTGGCCTCCCAAAGTGCTGGGATTACAGGTGTGAGCCACTACGCCCGGCCTGTTACCAAATTACTTTCTAAAAAGGTGTATCGTTTTACTTTCTCCGCTCTTGAGTGTGTAAGTGCCTGTCTGGTTCTGCTCTTGAAGAATCGAATATTACCAGTTAAAAAATCTTTGCTGTTTTGTTAAGTGATAAACTTTGAGGTATCTGTCAAAAGGAGTAGGGAAGATATGGCATAACAGCGGCATGAATGAAGGTGGTATGCTGGCAGTGTGTGAGAGGCACTGTCTGCCAGAGCTGAGGAGGTTCTTGAGGGACATGCGTGTTACAGGACACTGAAAGATTCTATTTGGATGTGTTTCTTACATGGATTGTGCTCCACAGTAAACCTGTGCTTGACACCAGCTCCTCAAGAAAGACAATGGCAGCCGTCTCTTAAAATGGCTCACTTTGGAGGATTAGTGGACTAGGCCATAGTCTCTGCTGCAGCAGCTGGTTCCAAGGCCATATTGATATTCATCATCTCCCTCTGCCACTGCCTAGATTTCCTTCACTCATGGCCAGACTGCAGCTGATCGAGGTTGTTTGCCTGAGGCCATCATTCCTGAGGAGTCTAAGCCCCTATTTTTCTTTTCCTTATCATGTCTTTACGGTATATTGTACTTGAGGAGCACCTACTAGGTTAAGCTACAAATTGCTGTCACCTTCAGGGCAGAAGAGGTTCAGTGTAACCGACTTGCCACTGAAATGGTTGGCCCTTCTTTTTGAGGAATTGTAACATAGGGTGCGGAGAGTTGGATTCTGCTGATGAAAAGTTGGGCAACTTAGTAGCAGCAGTGGCTCTTGTCATTAATTAGCTGACAGAACCTTAGGCAAGTTATTTAATTTCTCTGGACCTCAGTTTTCGCATCTGAAAAACATGGGCTGATAGTATCTGCCTCATAGGTTTATTGTAAAGGTTAAATAAGCTAATATATGTAAATCACTTAGAATAGTGCTTGACAAATACTAGGTAAGTATTAACTGTTATTAATTCTTCAGCGTTTGAAGAGAGTTTGGTTGAGAGCTTTTTTTCTTGAACTAGGGAGCGCATATAACATCCAGACTTTTTGGTTAATTAAAAGAATCCAAGCTAGGAAAGACTAACCCAAAGTGACTTGATAGAGCTGTTCAGAATTGAGGGACCCCTAGGTAAACTATGCCCATGAGCTTACGAAGTCAGCTTGTGTAATCTTCTCTGTATATCTGTAGGTGCCTCTCTGTATAGATTTGGTATTTAAATATTATCAGCTACTTTTACATTCAAGTTTCTACCCCCAAATCTGTAAATTTATTTGCATTTTCCCTTACCTTTTATCCTTTTATTTTTTTGAAGAGGCATTTTTACTAGTGTCTAAAGCTAATCTTGCCACCTGTGTTCCTAATTTCATCAGCCAACCATTAAGTATTTTATATCTGTCATGTAATAGGCACTAGTAATACTAGATGCATAAGGCTGGGCATGGTGGCTCACACTTGCAGTCCTAGCTACTTGGGAGGCTGAGGCGGGAGGATTGCCTGAGGCTTCAGTGAGCTCTGATCGTTTCTCTTCACTTCAGCCTGGGCGACAGGGCGAGTCCCTGTCTCAAAAACAAAAAACCGGTGCACTGTGATAAACTGTACTGGGGATGTGTAGGGTGCTGCTATAGGAGCATAGCTATTTTTGAAGCCGTGGGAGGACGAAAATGTCTAAGGAAAGTAGAAAATGAGGAGAAAAGAATCCTGAAGAAGACAAACATGGAAAGACTGTGGAGTATGAGAAAGTTGCTAGTAGAGAAGTAGAGTAGAGTGAACCAACAAGAGTCTAGTGTGACAGAAGCTGAACAGAAAAGTGCATCTCAGGACACAGGTAGTGATCAACAGATACTGCTAAACAGCCAGGTAAGGACCTTTTCCCTCTTTCCTCTGAAGGCTCTGTTGGGTAACATTTCTGTCTGAATACCATGTGTTCCTTGCTATTCTCATGTGTTGAGCTCCTCAACTCAGGTGAGTGTTCGTATAGTGAGTTTGGTGGCTGAAGGAAACCACATCCATCCTCTGAATTCATTTTGTTCTTGAGTGTCAAATCTGAACTAGTAGCTCAAATTCAAATGATGGCTCAAGTTCAGATAATGAGGAATTTGTCAAAAACTGTATCCGAAATTACTTGCAGGGAAATACTGGTGGGAAGCATGGAGATGGGATATATCTAAGGGATGTTTGGGTTTCCCTTTATCCTGGTTCAGTGAAACTTCATTTGACAAGACAATTATTCTTCAGTTCCACATTTTCTGCTTCCTTTATTGTCCTAGAAAGAGTTGTTTTAATTCCCTGTTGCTACCTCTAGACTCCAGTCAGTGCTAAATCCCCTTACATCTGATTTCTTCCCTCCAGATTAAGTGGAATCTAAATTGACAAAGCTAATTAAAGATCCCTTTGTTGCTAAATACAGGGGATACATTTCTGTTGTTATCTCAGCTTCTAGGCAGCATTTGACATTGTCGACCACCTAAACCTTAGAATACTTTTGTCTTCTGAAACACCAAAGTTTTCTGGTTTTTTTCTTATCCCTCTGGTTAGTTTATTTGCTAGCTTTTCTTCTCTGGCTCTCAAAGGTTGATGTATTGTTCTATAGCATAAGCCCTCCTCTCTTCTCACTCTATATTGCTGGCTGATCTGATTTACTGCTGTGGCACAAGTTACCCTAATTAAAGCTTTTGGGCAGTTAAATGAGCCTTATGACACTGATAGAACTCTATGTAAAGATCACTGTGTTATTAATTTGCATATTTTAAATGTAATCAAGTAGATTATACAGAAATCAGACTGTGCACATCTGTATATCTGGAATGAACTCATAGTGCAACAGTAATTGAAATATTCCTGTTATTTAGGCTAGAATCAAACTTGAATCTTAGAGGCAACTCAATTATTCTTGACTGCTCAAAAAATGTAATTTTCAAATCCTTTTTATTAACTGAATTGGGAATCTGCAAGCTAAGAAGTAAATATATTAAGCACCCTCTTAAAATCTAGATTTAAATCTGTGTAGTGTTGATTTTTAATTCTTCTGAGTGGTTATTCATCTTGTCATAAAATAGTTTCTAAAATTGTACTTTAAAGTTACATGAACATTTCAGTGGAATCAGGTTTTCTTTGATAAACACCGCCCTCCTGTGGTTAACGTAAGCTAACAGTTTTGCAAAACTGCTGTAGTCTTTTCCACTTGTAAAAATAATGTGTGGTTTCATACAGCATATTTGCCCAGTAATATATGTGGTCATTTAGGTTTTTTCCCCCTCATTGTCTCTCTCTTAGTTTTTATTTTTAATTTTCTTTTTATCATTTTATTTTAGTTTTTTTCTAGTGTGTCTGCATATTTTTCTCATTTCTATCTATGCACATTTTCTTTCTTTTTTTGGTGGGGGGACAGTCTCACTCTGTCCCTCAGGCTGGAGTCCAGTGACGTGATCTCATCTCAGCTCACAGCAACCTCAGACTCCTGAGTAGTTGGGATAACAAGGCGTGTGCCACCACACCCAGCTAATCCTTCCTTCCTTCCTTCCTTCCTTCCTTCCTTCCTTCCTTCCTTCCTAATCCATCCTCCCTCCCTCCCTCCCTCCCTCCCTCCCTCCCTCCTTCCTTCCTTCCTTCCTTCCTTCCGTCTTGCTCTGTCGCTGAGGCTGGAGTGCAATGGCTCGACCCCAGTCACTGCAGCCTCCGCCTCCAGGGTTTAAGTGATTCTCCTGCCTCAGCCTCATGAGTAGCCAGGATTACAGGTGCTCACCACCATGCGTGGCTAATTTTTTTATTTTTAGTAGAGACAGGGTTTCGCCGTGTTGGGCAGGCTGGTCTTGAACTCCTGACCTCAAGTGATCCACCCGCCTTGGCCTTCCAAAGTGCTGAGATTACAGGTGTGAGCCACTGCACCCGGTCTAATCTTTGTATTTTTAGTAGAACCAGGGTTTGGCCATGTTAGCCAGGCTGGTCTCTTACTCTTGGCCTCAAGTGATCTGCCTGCCTTGGCCTCCCAAAGTGCTGGGATTATAGGCATGAGCCACGGAACCTGGCCCATGCACTGTTTCTTATGTGAATTATAAGAGTTAAATGTAAATGAATATAGAACAACTATTAAGGGATCAAAGGGGGGAAGCTACATTTAAATGTAAACATGCTAAAATAAATCGAAAAGAGCAGTCAGTTACAATACATAAAATTAATAAAACTTCCATGGAAATTCAATAGTGATAAAAAGGATGAAGAATAAACTGGAAAAAGGGTTTGTAGTAAATTTGACAGTAAACGTTTCAATATATTTAATATAAATTAGAGAGCTCTCACAAATGGTATATAAGTAAGTGAACGATGGCCTTGAATAGCCAATTCACAAGTGAGGAAATACAGTAATTAAAGCACAAAAATATATTTAAATTCATAATGCTACTTTATAAAATTATAGTCATAAGATTTATAATGGTATTTCAGACAAAAACCAACATCACCTTGGGAGCATGCTAGAAAACCAGCTAATTAGTTACTTATCCTGCTTTTTTTTTTTGAGACGGAGTTTCGCTCTTGTTACCCAGGCTGGAGTGCAATGGCGTGATCCGGCTCACCACAACCTCCGCCTCCTGGGTTCAGGCAATTCTCCTGCCTCAGCCTCCGAAGTAGCTGGGACTACAGGCATGCGCCACCATGCCCAGCTAATTTTCTGTATTTTTAATAGAGATGGGGGTTTCACCATGTTGACCAGGTTGGTCTCCAGCTCTGAACCTCTTGATCTGCCTGCCTCGGCCTCCCAAAGTGCTGGGATTACAGGGGTGAGCCACCATGCCCAACCTGCTTTTTTTTCGGGGTAGAGGGGGATGGAGTTTTGCTCTTATTGCCCAGGCTGAAGTGCAATGGTGCAATCTTGGCTTACTGCAACCTCTGCCTACTGGGTTCAAGTGATTTTCCTGCCTCAGCTTCCCGAGTAGCTGGGGTTACAAGTGTGTGCCACCATGCCTGGCTAATTTTTGCATTTTTGGTAGAGACGGGGTTTCACCATGTTGGTGAGGCTGGTCTCAATCTCCTGACCTCGTGATCTGCCACCTTGGCCTCCCAACCAATGTGCTGGGATTACAGGCGTGAGCCACCGTGCCTTTCCTAAACATTTTTGTTATAAAGAAAATGAACATTCCTTACCTTGGCCTCCCAACCAATGTGCTGAGATTACAGGCGTGAGCCACCGTGCCTGGCCTAAACATTTCCGTTATAAAGAAAATGAACATTCCTTAAGAATGTGTGTTTATGTACACACACACACACACACACACACTTTTTTTGAGAGAGAGTTTTGCTCTTTTTGCCCAGACTGGAGTGCAATGGTGCGATCTCAGCTCACTGCAACTTCTGCCTCCCGGGTCCAAGCAATTATCCTGTCTCAGCCTCCCTAGTAGCTGGGATTACAGGCACCCACCACCACACCCTGCTAATTTTTGTATTTTTAGTAGAGACAGGGTTTCAACACATTGGCTAGGCTGGTCTCAAACTCTTGACCTCATGTGATCTGCCTGTTTTGGTCTCCCAAAGTGCTGGGATTACAGGCGTGAGCCACCACGCCCAGCCTCGTTAAGTAGTTTTAACTAACAGGTTTTCTCTGTTTCATTAAAGTACAGAACATCTGGGAAATCAGTGAAATCCTCACTAAAACGACATAGTTTTTGGTCTCCACTTGTAATAGTTCAATGCCTTATGATGTTTCAACCACATTAAAATATTAAAATAACAATTCCTTGTTCTGTAGAATATATCAGAAAATATTAATTTGTATTAGCATGGATAATATAATATTTTCAATTCTGAGTGTGACTCATTCTGATAATGATTTAATAATCACCTTTCAATTAAGATTTGATATGCCAGAGAATTACACTCCAGAAATACTAATTTCCATTTTCTAGCTCCTTGGACAGATGTATGTATTCACACATGTAGCCATTTCATGGTGTTTATTATTGTGATGTTTTTGCCATTTAAATTGGCAGGAAAAAACCCACATTGAAATGTATTTTATTTGACTGCTAGTAAAGTCGAATGTATTTCATTTGCTTCACAGATTTTTATTATGGGATATTGAATATGTACGTAAAAGTGGACAATAACATAGTGAATATCTTTGCTCACCATTTAGCTTCTGTAATTATCAATTTATGGCCAGTCTTGCTATATTTAAACCGCTGTCCTCTTGTATATTTTTTGAAGTAACTCCCAGACATCACATGATTTCATCCATAAATACTCTAGTGTGCAAATGGTTTTTCATCTGGTTATTATCCAGTTATATTAACCCTTTTGTGAACTATTTCTTGTCCAGGTCCATAGTGTATTTTTGTTCATTTTCAGTACTTTAATACATTTTTAACATACAGACAATAAATAAATAGAGGTTTGGTTTTCTGTATGGGCCTTAACTTGATGAAGGCAGTAAGTTCAACTTTGGACAACTGAAATTTGAAATGCTTATGGGATATCCAACGATTACAGGTTTTTAATAGTTTGTAGTAGACGGCTTGATCCTTCAAAGTGTGAGTGGTGAAGGCTTGGTGCGGATAATGTTATTCAGGGAGATTTTGGTGGAGTGAAAAGTAAAAGGGGTAAGTGGATGTTTATAAAATATTTGAGGGATGGGCATAGAAAAGACATCTATAAAGAAGACTGAGAAAAATGTTTTTGGGAAAAAGAAAAGTTTAGGACTGTGACATCTGTGAGGGGAACAGTTAATAATGTCAGATGTAGTAGAGAGATCAAAGAAGATGATCAACAGAAATATGCATTGGATTTTATGGCTGACCAAAAGAAAATAGTTGCAAACACAGGAGACAGTATGTTATCGTGATGCAAGACTTGGATTTGAATTTTGGCTGCCGCTTATCTTGCTATGTTATGTTTGGAAATATTACTGGTTATTGCATTTTTGTTTCATATAGAAATGTAAGTGTAAACAAGAAAATAAAACATACACAAAATACACATGTATATCTGTTGAGACTCTGTTAGCTATTTGTTTCAAGAATATTCCCCAGACATCTTGAAGCATAGTTACAATAGCTGCTTCTGTCTGATAATTCTATCATCTGTGCCACCTTGGGTTTATTGTGTATAGCTTGTCTTTTCTCTTGTGAGTTACTGATTTCCTTACTCTTCATATGTTAAGTTTGAATTGTATATTATACACACACACACACACACACATATATATATATATACTTTTTCTTTTTTTTTTGAGACAGGGTCTTTCTCTGTTGCCCCGACTGGAGTGCATTGGTACAATCTCCGCTTACTGCAACCTCCACCTCCCAGGTTCAAGCTATTCTTGGCCTCAGCCTCTCGAGTAGCTAAAATTACAGGCATATACCACCATCCCTGGCTAACTTTTTCTTTTCTTTTTTTGAGACAGAGTCTTGGTCTGTTGCCCAGGCTGGAGTGCAGTGGCGTGATCTCGGCTCACTGCAACCTCTGTCTCCTGGGTTCAAAGGATTCTCCTGCCTCAGGCTTCTGAATAGCTGGGATTACAGGCACTCACCATCATGCCTGGCTAATTTTTTTATTTTTTTTTTTTGAGGCAGAGTCTTCCTCTGTCGCCCAGGCTGGAGTGCAATGGTGCAATCTCGGCCCACTGCAACCTCCGCCTCCCGGGTTCTTGCAGTTCTCCTGCCTCGGCCTCCAGAGTAGCTGAGACTACAGGTGCACACGGCCAGGACCAGCTAATTGTATTTGTGTGTGTGTGTATTTTAGTAAAAACGGGGTTTCACCATGTTGCCCGGACTGGTCTTGAACTCCTTTACCTCAAGTCATCTGCCCACTTTGGCCTCCCAAAGTGCTGAGATAACAGACATGAGCCACCGTGCCCAGCTTGTAGGACCCCTTGGGAGGTTCTGCTTTCTTGGAGTTTTAGGTCCCTGTGTAGCTGCTGCTGGTGTTACCACAGCTGCTCCCATGGGATTGCCTCAGCAAGGGCAGAGAAAAACAAAAGCGGGGAGAAACCCAGAGAATTTTCCCTTTCTCTATCTAGTATTTAGAAATGTCCTCTTGACTTTGCCTCAGACCAAAGCAAGAGATTTTTCTTTTGTAAAACTTTCTGCCTACACTTAGCCTGCAGTTCTGGGTTTGGGGCTGCCTTTGAGTCAGGCTTGGGGGAGGTATCAGAGGGAAACATAATTGGGAAAATCACTGCTGGACTAGTGGTACTTCTAGTTGTGGTTTTCTCCCTAAGCCATCTGCTACTATTTCCCAAGTCCTCGAATAGCTGCTCCATGCATTCTGTCCAGGTTTTTAGTTACATTCAGTGGGAGAGACAGAATGGACTATGCCTACTCTTTACTGGAACCAGAACATAGATATCACTTTAATTTTATTATAATTATATTGTTCACTTGTTTTGGTTAAGGATTTATTGTATACCTGTGATTTACTAGGCTTTGCTGTACATTTACCAGGAAATGGATGATCTAACATGCCTGCTGGGTCACAGATAGTGAAGGGATGTGGGGATGGAGGCAGAAGGTAAACAATTACATATTTATTAGTAGTGAATAATTTGGGTTATTAATTTTAGCTTTTTTGGTCAATTTCTACTTCAGGATTTGACTTACTGTTTATGACTGAGAGAAAGAAGATCTGATATATATTGTTAATTTTTTTTTGATTCTGAAATACAAGGAACGAAAAGTCTGTATATGTATGGTCTGGATATAATTATTAAGCTACAGTTATAAGAAATATAATTACATATGGAATTATAAGAACTTAAGAAATAATTTATTATTATGTACTTGTTTCTCAGGTCTTAGAAAAATACCCCAATACACCTATGAGTCATAAAGAAATTCTTCAGGTTATCCAGAGAGAAGGACTAAAAGAAATCAGGTGAGTTATTTATAAATATTATTAGTAATAATTAATAATACTTGATCAGAGTATTTGGTAGCATATAGTAGTATCCTTTAGTCTCAAAGATTATTTATTAAATTTTAATCATTTGTTAATAATTTATTCAGCTGTTAGATCCTTGGAATTTTTTAAGTCATTACATAGTTTTAAAACCAGAAGTAAATTAAATTCTTAGAAAGAGCATAGGTATCTTTAAGCTCATGCACTTTAAATTTTAGGAAGGGCTGGAGCCATCTTCAAGCCTTCATCTGTTACTTCAGGCTTTTGATTTAATAAACTTGGTCATTAGTGATAAAAGTTATTGTCATACAGGGAGAGTCCTTGAGGTCGAGAGATAGTCTAGGAAGAAATAACACTGGCTAAAAAGGATAAAATGAAAAAAACTGTAAAGCAGTATATATGTCAAGTAATGATCTTATCGTGTTCAAACATAATAGACTTGGGTCATTAATACAGGATTAAAGATAACACACACTTTAATTTCTAAGAACCTTATTATATTACAATAACAAGCCAGGCATGGTGGCTTACACTTGTAATCCTAGCTCTTTGGGAGGCTGAGATGGGAGGATTGCTCGAGGCCAGGAGTTTGCGACCAGCCTGGCCAACATAGTGAAACTTCATCTCTACAAAAAATGGAATTAACTAGATTTGGTGGTGTGCTCCTATAGTCCTAGCTCTTTGGGAGGCTGCGGTGGGAGGATCACTTCAGTCCAGGAGTTTGAAGCTGCAGAGTGCTAAGAAGGTGCCACTGCACCCCAGCCTGGGTGACAGAGCAAGACTCTGTCTTGTAAAAAAAAAAAAAAAAAGGCCGGGCACGGTGGCTCAAGCCTGTAATCCCAGCACTTTGGGAGACCGAGGTGGGTGGATCACGAGATCAAGATATTGATACCATCCTGGTCAACATGGTGAAACTCCATCTCTACTAAAGACACAAAAAATTAGCTGGGCATGGTGGCGCGTGCCTGTAATCCCAGCTACTCAGGAGGCTGAGGCAGGAGAATTGCCTGAACCCAGGAGGTGGAGGTTGCAGTGAGCGGAGATCGCGCCATTGCACTCCAGCCTGGGTAACAAGAGTGAAAACTCTGTCTCAAATAAAAAAAAAAAATCACAGTAATACATACTAGTGTTCTTTGTTTTGAGATACAGTCTTGCTCTGTCGCCCAGGCTGAGGTGCAGTGGCACGATCTCAGCTCACTGCAACCTCTGCCTCCTCTGTTCAAGCAGTTCTCTTGCCTCAGCCTCCTGAGTAGCTGGGATTATAGGCATGTACCATCCTGCCCAGCTAATTTTTATATTTTTAGTAGAGACGGGGATTCACCATGTTGGCCAGGCTGGTCTCAAACTGACCTCAGGTGATCCACCCGGCTCAGCCTTCCAAAGTGCAGGGATTACAGGCATGAGCCACCACACCTGGCCAATAGTCAGTGTTCTTAATCAAGACTGTCATCAAGAAATGTTAAAATTATATTAAGTATGCTCTGTATATTAAGACAGAAAATTGGGAGTCTATGTTAGATTTTCATTAACATAGGAAAAGTTGCAGTGCTTTCAAACTACTAGTGGTTTTCAACTTCTAGTGGTTGTCAGCTATGGGTGGGATTGTGTAACACTCTTAGAGAAAGAGTTCAGAATTTTGGAGGGCTGTTTTTGATTATACAGTGATTGCAGTGGGGGAACACAGTGTCATTTAGTGGGCAGGTCACAGGAATGCTAAATGTCTGGCACTGTGCTGGATATTGCTTCACACTGAATAGTTTTTCATCTCAGGTACCAGTAGTGTTCCCATTGAGAAACAGGAAGCTATGCCCAAATATCTGTAAATGGACAATATATTTCTTGATGAATAGCCATTGCAAATTCTAGATTTTATCCTCATTTTCTTTTTTATTTTAAGACAAAGTTTCACTCTTCTTGCCCAGGCTGAGTGCAATGGCGTGATCTCGGCTCACACTGCAACCTCCACCTCCGAGGTCGAAGTTATTCTTCTGCGTCAGTTTCCCAAGTAACTGGGATTACAGGCATGTGCCACCACGCCTGGCTAAGTTTGTATTTTTAGTAGAGACAGGATTTCTCCATGTTGATAGAGCTGGTCTCGAACTCCTGACCTCAGGTGATCTGCCCACCTCGGCCTTCCAATGTGCTGGCATTGCAGGTATGACCACCATACTTGGCCTTTTTTATTTTTATTTTTATAGAGTCTCTGGCTAGGTTCGGTGGCTCATCCCAGCACTTTAGGAGGCCAAGGTGGGCAGATCATGAGGTCACGAGTTGGAGACCATCCTGGCCAACATTGTGAAACCCCGTCACTACTAAAAATACACAAATTAGCTGGTAATGATGGCGCGTACCTGCAATCCCAGCTTCTCGGGGAACGGAGGCAGAGGTTGTGGTGAACTGAAATTGAGTCACTGCACAGCATCCTGGCGACAGAGCAAGACTCTGTCTCAAAGGAAAAAAAAAAAAGAAAAAGAGATGGAGTCTCATTATATTACCCAGCCTGGAGTGCAATGGCTATTGACAGCCATGATCATGGTGTACTACAGCCTTCAACTGCTGGCCTGAAGTGATTCTCCCATCTCTGCCTTATGAAGCTGGGACTATGAGCACTCCTTTTCTTTTCTTTGACATGAAATTCTAATTGAGTTTTTAAATTGGCTCTCTCTAAAGCAGTTTAAATTTTTTTTTATTTGATTTATAGTGAAACTTAAGTAGGCTGAAACAAATTAGGTTTGCTTCATGGATATGAAAAAGTGAATTATAAATTAGTCTGTCTTACTTTACATAACACATCCCTGAAAAATTGAGTGTACATATCTTAAAATTAAAACATTAAAATGCATTTTGAAGGCTGGGTGCAGTGTCTCATGCCTGTAGTCCCAGCACTTTGGGAGGCCGAGGTAGGTGGATCACCTGAGTTCAGGAGTTTGAGACCAGCCTTGCCACCATGGTAAAACCCCATCTCTTTTTTTTTTTGAGATGGAGTTTTGCTCTTGTTATCCAGGCTGGAGTGCAATGACGTGATCTCAGCTCACCACAGTCTCTGCCTCCTGGGTTCAAGCAATTCTCCTGCCTCAGCCTTCGGAGTTGTTGGGACTACAGGCGCGCGCCACCATGCCCAGCTAATTTTTTGTATTTTTAGTAGAGATGGGGTTTCACCATGTCGACAAGGATGGTCTTGATCTCTTGACCTTGTGATCCACCCACCTTGGCCTCCCAAAGTGCTGGGATTACAGGCGTGAGCCACCCCGCCTGGCCATACCCCGTCTCTTTAATAAAAAAAAAAAAATCAGCCAGGCACGGTGGCATGCACCTGTAATCCCAGCTCCTTGGGTGTTTGATGCAGGAGAATAGCTGAAACCCGGGAGGTGGGGGTTGCAGTGAGCTGAGATTGCGCCACTGCACCAGGGAGCAAGCAGGAATAGTAAATAAAGATTAGTAAACAAAACAAAACAACAGCAAGAAAAAAATGGAAGAGTTTTTTTAAAAAAAGGTAGTAAAGTATGTGGATCATCAGATAGCTTCTGGTTCACTTGGTGACAATTTAAAGTAGCTTTTCCTGGTTAAACTATATTGTGGTTATGCAGTTATGGGAATACAAAACAGTTCTTTCTACGTCACCAGTAACTTTCATTTTGCCAAATCTACAGGATTTTTACTTCTTGCTTCTCCTGCGTCTTAGAATTATTTAACATAGGAGGCTATTATATTACTTCCTTCTTGAAACTTAAGTGATGCCATGAAGCTTCCTACCTTCCTTCCTCTAAGCTTTCTTTCTCAGTGTTTGTGCTAATAACCTTCTCTCCAATTTAAATGCAATTTTTATTTCCATTTCCAGAGCTTTAATTATCATTTCTGTTTTGTTAACTCCCACATATATAAGGAAGCTACTTTCCCTTTCAGCTTCTGTACATGCTGACCAACCTTAGCAGGGGATGTGCTTTCACTCAGCTATTTGACAGTTAAATCTTTCAGGTGTCCATTTGGATACCTCTTTTTCAGAGAGAATTCTGTCTGACTTAGTGGTCTTGATCATATCTACCAATTTTAGTTTTTTGTAGTGTTTTGTGTTTTTTTTCTTTTTTTTTTGATTCAGAGTTTTGCTCTTGTAGCCCAGGCTAGAGTGTGACAGTGCAATCTTGGCTCACTGCAACCTCCACCTTCTAGGTTCAAGCAATTCTCCTGCCATAGCCTCCTAAGTATCTGGGCCTACAGGCATGTGCCACCACGACTGACTAATTTCTGTATTTTTAGTAGAGACATGGTTTTACCGTGTTGACCAGGCTGGTCTTGAACTCTTGGCCTCAAATGATCTGCCCTCCTCAGCCTCCCAAAGTGCTGGGATTACAGGCGTGAGCCATTGCACCCAGCGTGTTCTGTGTTCTTCATAGCACTAAGGTTTGAAATTATACATTTTTGTAACAGTTAAAAAAACATAGTTTCTTTGTATCTTACATTAAGCTAGCTCCAGAGGCAGTGACATTATCTTTCCTCCACCCCTCAGCATATGGTTCATAAATATGGTGCATAGTATTTCAGGCCTACTTGTTAATGAATATATGAGGTATTTTTGGTTGGAAGGTTATTTTCTTTAATATTTTTCTTTCTTTTCTTTTTTTTTTTTTTTTTTAATAGAGAAGGGGTTTCACCCTATTGGTCAGACTGGTCTCGAGCTCCTGACCTCAGGTGATCCACCCGCCTTGGCCTCCCAAAGTGCTGGGATTACAGGCGTGAGCCACTGCACCCGGCCCGAAAGATCATTTTCATATGTAGTTAGAGATTATTCTCTTGCTGCAGTGATGTATCAAATGGTAGTCTTTTTTTTTTTCTTCTGAGACAGGGTCTCGCTGAGTCACCCAGGCTGGAGTGCACTGGCCTGACCTTGGCTCGCTGCAGCCTCATTTTTTTGGGATCAGGCAATCCCATGACCTCAGCCTCCTGAGTAGCTGGGATGAGAGGTGTGTGTACCACCTATCCAGCTTTTATTTGTATTTTTTGTAGAGACAAGGGTTTCACCATGTTGCCCACACTGGTCTCAGACTCTTAGGTTCAAGCGATCCTCTTGTCTTGGCCTCCCAAAGTGCTGGGATTACAGGCGTGAGCCACCATGCCCAGCTGGTAGTCTTATACTCTTAAAAGTTTTTAGAAAGATTACAGAATGAAACACATACTATGCTTCTCAAAGGTGTGTGACTACTTCCTGTTTTATTTTCATTCCTCAGACCTCAGTACATGACTTGGAACTCTTCTCCCTTTATATTTTCCCTTTGGCTCCTACATTTGGAAGTATTTGGCTTAGATTATTCAATACCATTTTTGTTTGATTTTAAAATTAAGTGGTAACAACTGAAATTATGAACATATTAATGAATGAACAAAATAAGTTATATGTATGCAAGGAATATTATTCAGTCTTAAGATAGAAAATTCTGATACATGCTACAGTATGGATGAACCTTGAAAACATTATGCTAAGTGAAGTAATCAGACCCAAAAGTACAAATATATGACTCCACTTACATGAAATACCTAGGTAAGTTCGTAGAAAGTGAGTTACTATTGAATGAGTACAGAATTTCTGTTAGAGACGTAGACAAGTTCTGAAAATGGATGATGGTGACAACATTGTCAATGTACTTAATGCTACTGATTAAAAATGGTTAAAATGGTAACTTTTGTGTTATGTAGGTTTTACTGCAATCAACCAATAAAATATTTAAAAAGAAGTGGTTAGCTCCTAGCTGAGAAAACTTCAGCTACTAACCCGTTTAAGAAGTTAGGTGGTAAGATTGACAATCATTTTTCCAAAGTATGGAATTCTCAGAATTAATTAGAAACATGAATTCCTTTTTTTTTTTTTTTTTAAAAAAACATTGCAATCTTTAAATTAAATGCCTGTTTATAACTATAAAGCATAGCAGCATTTTAGAAAATACAGGAAGAAAAAGGTCCTTAAATTTTTCCCCCTCACCATTATGTATGACTTTGTATATTCCATTATTATTATTTTATGCATTAATGCACTAATTTTAAAGATAGTTTAGGCTGGGCATGGTGGCTCATACCTTTAAACCTAACACTTTGGTGTTTGTATTTTAAAGTACAAAAATTTGCTGGGCATGGTGGTGCGCGCCTGTAGTCCCAGCTACTTGGGAGGCTGAGACAGGAGAATTGCTTGAACCTGGCAGGCAGAAGTTGTAGTGAGCCAGGATTGCACCACTGTACTCCAGCTTGGCGCCTGGCAACAGAGGGAGACTGTCTCCAAAAAAAAAAAAAAATCTATATATTGGGTAGATATTTTGTTTATTGGGTTTATTTAGTTAAACAACTCGTATTCTGGCTGTGATCTCAGCACTTTGGGAGGCCAAGGCGGGCAGATCACGAGGTCAGAAGATCGAGATCATCTTGGCTAACCCTGTGAAACCCCATCTCTTAAATAAAGAGCCCATAGTCTCATTATTATATCTCGTGTGTTGATTCTGGATTATACTGTGCATTTGTATGAATCTAAATATTGAAGGAATGGCTAGGTATTTTGTCCCTCTAAGACACTAGAAATAAAAGCAAGGATTCAGAGAGATGTGTCCACTTGTGTACATTTTGATGGTATACTTCAGTTACTCTCTAAGGGAAACAATTCAGAATTTTATGTTACCTTGAATCAAAGTAACATTTATGGCAAAATGGCTGTCATTAGCCATCAGGATATAAAATAGCCTTTTAAAAAGTGCTTTCTTTTTAGTCCAGTGATGTTGATTTTACAGTTTGCAGAGAAACAAAGAGCACCTAGTGCCCCAGTTTGTTTTTAAGTTTCTCCCAACTCGAGCCCATATTTCTTCTTGTCATTACAAACTATGCCATTGGTCAGGAAGTGTCAGAGGTGATTCAAACGGCAGCCTCCCAAATATGCTCCCATAGCTACTCCCACACAGCTTCATGGAACTATCTGAGATTTTGGGCATTGATAGTTTATTTAAATGTTCTCTGTAAGCCTCTGAGCTATACAGTTCTATAGTTCTTAGGGTCTGATCAGAAGACCAGAAACTACACAGTAATTTGAACAGGAACGTTACCAGCTGGAAGTTATTAACAGATTATTAACCAGGGATTAACTATTCAAAGGTAAAGAGAAAGCAGGGCTCTGGTTCAGTGGATGACAAAGTTCAGCGGTGCTGTAACCTGAGGTGGCCACAGGAAAACTGCCTGCTAGGTACTAGAAGAGCTTTGCTGTAAAGCCCTTTGCTGGTGAACCTGTCCAACCTTTTGGGGAATAAATATTAGCTATTATGTATTTATGTAATATATAGAAATATACAGGTACAGCTAAACACATGAGTGAATGTAACTTCTTTCTTTCTCTTTTTTCTTTTCTTTGAGACAGGGTCTCACTGTAACCCAGACTAGAGTGCAGTGGCACAATCATGGCTCACTGCAGCCTTAACTTCCTAAGTAGCTGGGACCACAGGCATGTGCCATCATGCTTGGCTAATGTTTTATGTTTTTTGTAGAGACAGGGTTTTGCCATGTTGGCTCAGGCTGGTCTTGAACTCTTGGACTCAAGTGGTCCTCTTGCTTTGGCCTCCCAAAGTTTACAGTCATGGGCCACTGCATCTGGCCACCTCTTGTTTGTTTTTTTTCCAATCACAGCTCACTGCAGCCTCAAGTGATGCTCCCACCTTAGCCTTTCTAGTAGCTGGTACCACAGGCACACATCACCATTCCTGGCTAATTTTTAAATTTTGGGTAGAGACAAGGTCTCTGTGTTGCCCAGGCTGGTCTGAAACTCCTGAGCTTAAGGGATCCTCCCACCTTGGCTTCCCAAACTGCTGGGATTATAGGTGTAAGCCATGACACTTGGCCTAAAGACACTTTTTTAAAATATAAATTTTTACTTTTGGAAAATTCTAAGCTAAAACAAAAGTATACATCCTCCATCATAAACTATAGTCTTTATACCTTGGGTGTTCTGAAATAAATTGCAGTCATTTTATCATATGAGTATGTCAGTATATATCTAACAGATAAGGACTTGAGACTAGTTGTGTGCAATTTTGATATTTTGGCTTGTTATACAAAATAAAACAATTAAATCTACACATTAAGCATACACACTGTTAACAGAATACACACCCTGAATACTCTTTGAAACCATGCCTGTTAATTCTTTACTGTTACTCATGACTGCTTCTACTCTTAGGCTAGATATACAATAGGTTTTCCCCCTCCATCAGCTGTGGCTGCCATTGGTTGACAGATGTGCTTTTATAGCATTAATTGTAGGAGTTAATGCCTTCCTTCTAAAGTAGCTATTACCTTAGTGCTTTTCCCCCTCCCTGCCTTTGGAGTTTCCTTAACCTGCTTTGCTCATTTTGTTAGCTGTATTATCTTGACTCTTCTTATATCAGCTAATGGAGAAATAGTGTTTTTAGGAAAGAAGAGAAAAATAGTAAAGTATTTCGTTCTTGAGATCCTATTCTGAATAGTTTTTCTTGTCTTTCCATTCATGAATAGAAGAAGGGAAATAAATTAGGAAGATTATTTGTTCATGAATTTATCATCCATGAATTGGGCATTTTCTGAATTAAACCATTCCTGAGTGATCCCAAGGGTTCATGATATATAATTAGTAATTTTGATGAGTTTGAATCTTCCACACATATATTACATATAAGATGAATAAGTAAGTTATAAAGCTAATGAATGCATGTGGCCAACTGCCTAGATTGTTAAGAACTCTGGGAACCACCCAGCAAAGATCAGGCTCAGTAAACATTTTAGAGATTGGGATTTTACCTCTTTGGGGGAGTCCTAATGACATCTGTTAGTACTAATTTGTCTATGAAGAAAATAATCTCTTTCCTACAGTATTTAAGGTTATATGTTTTAGCTTACCTTATACAAAAACCAATCAGAGCACCTATTTTTCCCCCATCTCTCCACATGCAAAAGTATATAGCAAGGGAAATAAAGTCAATGTTCTCTGTGACTTTCCAGCAGAAATCCTTACCCCTGCAGAGTAGATCATTCGATTATTTGCTAGGATTTCATTAGAAAGAGCTTAGTTTTAGAATGAAGAACATCTTTTATTGTATTGATATTATATCTAAGGTTGGCTGATACCTTCATGGTTAAGCCTGCATCTTCCTCCTCCTCTTCTTTTTAAACATCTTTAAAATATTCTTTGTAGAGATGGGGTCTCACTATGTTGCTCAGGCTGATCTTGAACTCTTGGGCTCAAGCAATTCTCCTGCTTTGGCCTGGGCATGAGCCACTGTGCCCAGCCATCTTCCCTGCCTATTAGTTGTAATCTGCTTTGAGGTTCACAAAACTGGTAGGGATGTCAAGAAGGATTAATAATGAAAAAATGACAACGAAATACTTGGGTCTCGACAGAAAAGAGTATTCTTATCCATTGTAATTCAAATCCTCAAGAGCTCTATTACCGGGTCACAGGGAAGCTCATAATAAACCTTAAGTCCGTAACTGATGGCTTTATGGTGGCTCCTTGACATTGAAATGCATGAGAAGAATATTAAAGAATGGGAAGTATTCCTTGTATTCACTTTTAACTGTAAATTGCCCTAACAGTTTTACTTAAATAATCAAATTACTGCAACTGTTTTCTGAAGTAGTTTAGACTTTTTAGCTAAATTTGTATATTTTTAGATATATTTGGATATGATATTTTTGTCTAACTTTTAAATTTTAATGAAGAAATTAATGTTTTATGTAGCATAATGAGAGGGTTGCTAATTGGGGGAATTGTGGATATTGCTGGGGGTAAGAAAAATAAAAAAATTAAAAGCTTTTTTTTTTTCCCTTCTTTCATTTTGCTGCACTGCATTCCAACTCCAGAAGGTAAGAAGTATTACTTTATTCTAAAGAAGTATTATGCAATTATAAAGCACACTTTTGTAAATTTAATTGAACTTACCTTTGGATGCATCAGTTTTACTCTTTAAAACTACATAATTGTCCAGAAACTAATGTTCATTATTATGTTAATGTTAATTCATTAAGTGTGCTTTTTTTGGTTCTTGCAGTTTGTAATCATTGATCATAAGTTTAGAAATCCAGTCTGCATTAACATTTATTAAAATCAACATTTGACTCATAATAGCATTGGAATACCAAGTGTTTTGGAGATTAATAATGAAAATATTTAGGCCAGGCGTGGTGACTCACGCCTATAACCCCAGCACTTTGGGAGGCTGAGATGGGCGGATCACCTGGGGTCAGGAGTTCGAGACCAGACTGACAAACATGGTGAAACTCCGTCTCTAAAAAAAAAATTAAATTAGAAAAAATAAATAAAATATTTAATAGACTGGAAACGTGTATATTAACATTTGCTTTATGGCTGTAAGATTGGAAATGTATGTTTATGCTCTAATTTAGAGAAAATATTGGTAAATTGGCCAGGTGCAATGGGTCACGCCTGTAATCCGAGCACTTTGGGAGGCTGAGGTGGGCGGATCATCTGCAGTCAGGAGTTCAAGACCAGCCTGACCAATATGGTGAAACTCTGTCCCTACTAAAAAATACAAAAATTAGCTAGGCATGATGTTAGGCACCTGTAGTTCCAGCTACTCAGGAGGCTGAGACAGAATTGCTTGAACCCGGGGAGCAGAGGTTGCAGTGAGCCGAGATCGTGCCACTGCACTCCAGCCTGTGCAACAGAGCGAGACTCCCTCTCAAAACAAAAAAAAAGAAAAAAGAAATTGGCAAATCCTCTAGGGCCATGATATTTAAAGCCAGGGCAGAATGGGTTAAAAATTATAGTCTGGATCCTTGACTGAATTGGCCTTTTGTGTGTGGGCATGGCCTTTTAAATTTGTCTCCGCCATAGCAGCTCCCGTGTTATATTATTGCCTACCTTGCCTGTGAGACTTGAGGCCAACAGTCATGTCCATGTATTTTAATGTTATGTGGACACGGCATGCTTGAGTTAGAGTTTAATTAGTCTTTTTAACTTTAGTTAAATCTGTAGTTCATTAAGTTCATTTGTAAGAACCTATTTATTGTAAGCAAAAGTTTGTGAATGAAAGTTTAATTAAAGTCTTACCAAGTTAAAATTATAATTAAATCAAAAACTAGGTAAATTTTTGTTTTGTGTTATGTTTGTTTGAAGGAAGCATATTTACTTATTTATTTTTTTGGAGACACAGTGTTGCTCTGTCACCCAAGCTCTGGAGTGCAGTGGCAGGATCAGCTCACTGCAACCTCTGCCTTCCAGGTTTCAAGTGATTCTCCTGCCTCAGCCACCCGAGTAGCTGGGATTACAGTCATCTGCCACCACTCTTGGTTAATTTTTGCATATTTAGTAGAGATGGGATTTTACCATGTTGGCTAGGCTGGTCTCCACTTCCTGACCTCAAGTCAAGGAAGTCCCGCTTCATCCTCCCAAAGTGCTGAGATTGCAAGTATAAGCCACCATACCCAGCCATTGATTGGGTTAAGTGCAAATGATAGGAACCAAATGTGAATAACTTAAGCAAAATGAGGTTTATTTGGAGAATATGGAGGTAAAGGCAAGACTCAGACTCAAAGGCAAAATACAGGCTCTGAAATTAGGAGAAGGAAGGCAGCTTCAGAGATCAGGTAGATGGAACTAATGCCTAGTCTCATCAAGACATTCCAGCTGGGCTAAATTAGTCGTCTGCTCTGCTCAAAGTTAAGCTTTAAGGAAGAGTGAACTTGGTTGGCCCAGTGCCTAGGGATGGTAAGACGTCTTGATGGACAGTCTTACCAAGACTGCTTCCAGTAGGGTAGGACATAGTTTCCCAAAGCAAAAGTAAGCATTTTTTTTAAAAGACAGAGTCTTGCTTGCTCTCTTGAACAGACTGAAGTGCAGTGGTACAATCTCTGCTCACTGCAACCTCTGCCTCCTGGGTTCAAGCAATTTTCCTGACTCAGCCACACAAGTAACTTGGATTTCAGGTGCACACCACCACACCCAGTTAATTTTTTGTATTTTTAGTAGAGACAGGTTTTCACTGTGTTGGTCAGGCTGGTCTTGAACTCCTGTCCTCAAGTGATCTGCCTGCCACAGCCTTCCAACGTGCTGGGATTATAGGCATGAGGCACCATGCCCAACCAAAATTGAGCATTCTTTACAGAAGAGGGAATGGATATTGGCCAGGCAGAAGCAATAGCTTTCCATTGCTCTCTATAGAAAATTAGAGTATACCCGAAAAATGTAAGCCATAAGCAGTAGTAAGAAATAATTTTTTAGGCAGATTCTCCTAAAGGAGCATTGTATGAAACCATAGTGCAGTTTCACAGCCAGAATATTGTTTCTGATATAACCCACCTGGTTTTACTGGTACCCAGATGTATGTATGTGTGTGGGGTGCTAGGTGATTTTTTTTTTTAAGATGGGGTTTATTTTATTTTATTTTTAAGATGGGGGCTAGGTGATTTTTATCATGTGTATAGACGCATGTGCCCACCACCACAATCAAGATACAGAATACTTTCAATGAGTATCCCTTGTGTTCTCCTTTTAAAATCACATGTACTTCCCTATTATCTCCTCTAGCTCACCTTCCTGATACTAGTCTGTCCTACATTTCTATAATTCTGTCATTTCAAGTGTTTAATAGAATCATACAGTATGCAACCATCTGGGATTGGCTCCCCTGCAACCCCCACTCTTGGTATGTCTCTGGAGAGTCTTCCAAGTTATCGTGTCCATAGTTCATTCTTTTTTATTGCTGAGTAATATTCTTTGGCATGGATGTACCACAGTTTCTAACTGTTTATCCGTTGAATGATATCCGAATTGTTTCCAGGTTTTGGCTATTAAAAATAAAACTTCTATGAACATCTGTGTCAATGTTTTTGTATGGGCATACATTTTCCATTCTCTGGGATAAATGTGCAGAAAATGCTGTTGCTGGGTTGTGTGGTAAGTGCATGTTTAATTTGAAAGAGACCTTGAAACTAAATGAATTTCTTGTAAACTGCATATAGTTCAGAGTTTTGTTTTGTTTTTTTTTTTGGCCCACACTGCCAATCCTTGCCTTTTGATTTGTGTATTTACACCATATATATTTAAAGCAATTATTGATAGGTGAGTTTGTCTGCCATTTTTTTTGTTTCTGTTTGCTTCCTCTATTTCTCATTCCTCTGTTTCTTCTTCTTGACTTCCCCATGGATCGTATTAGGATTCTGTCTTGATTTATTTATAGTATTGTATTTATTTGTATGTCTTTACATAGTTTTCTTAACTGTTTCAACACTTTGGGAGGCCAAAGCGAGCAGATCATGAGGTCAGAAGATCGAGATCATCTTAGCTAACCCTGTGAAACCCCATCTCTTAAATAAAGAGCCCATAGTCTCATTATTATATCTCGTGTGTTGATTCTGGATTATACTGTGCATTTGTGTGAATCTAAATATTGAAGGAATGGTTAGGTATTTTATTTCCCTCTAAGACACTAGAAATAAAACCAAGGATTCAGAGAGATGTGTCCACTTGTGTACATTTTGATGGTATACTTCAGTTACTCTCTAAGGGAAACAAATCAGAATTTTTAGTCAGTATTTCTTTATATGCAGTAGTCACCATTCTAACAAAAGGTAGAATGACCTTTTTTTTTTTTTTGAGATGGAGTTTCGCTCTCGTTACCCGGGCTGGAGTGCAATGGCGCAATCTCGGCTCACCACTACCTCCGCCTCCTGGGTTCAGGCAATTCTCCTACCTCAGCCTCCCGAGTAGCTGGGATTACAGGTGCGCACCACAATGCCCAGCTAATTTTTTTTGTATTTTTAGTAGAGACGGGGTTTCACCATGTTGACCAGGATGGTCTCGATCTCTTGACCTCGTGATCCACCCGCCTCGGCCTCCCAAAGTGCTGGGATTACAGGCTTGAGCCACCACGCCCAGCCAGAATGACCTTTTACAAAAGGTAGAATGAATAAGCATTCTGTTTCTCTTAGAAAGTCTTCTCTCTGTGTGTGTGTGTGTGTGTGTGTGTGTGTCTCTCTCTCTCTCTCTGTGTGTGTGTCTCTGTCTTTGTGTCTCTGTTTCAGGCAGGAGTGCAGTGGTGTTATCGTAGCTTACTGCAGCCTCAACCTTCTGGGCTCAGGTGATTCACCTACCATAGCTTCTATAGTAGCTGGTACTACAGGTGTACATTGTCACATCTGGCCTACTTTTTATTACCTATTCCTCATAACATTGAAAAGCCTGATGCTGTAATAAACCAGTAGTGAAAATGGCCTTGACTAAGATGGGAGTCCATTCACATGGTCTGTTTAATCTTAAATAAACCCTGTGAAGTCATTATCTCATAGATAAACATATCAAATCAGTGAAAAATTACATATCTAATGAGTGGTAAAACTTGAACCCACATCTGTGAGTCTAAAATATAAGTGGTTTCTGCTGCCTCACTTTTGAATAGGACTTAGGAGATTGGACAAGGATCTTAATGAACTTTGTATTTCTCTTTAAGTGACAGATTGTTCTCTAAGACCCCTTATACCAAGAGTTTGTAATTAATCTAAATAATATTGATAATATTGAACTTTGTTACTTCATTTGTTTACTTAAAAATAGAGCATAGAATTACTGGACTCCTTTTCTTTGAGACGGAGTCTTACTCTGTCGCCAGGTTGGAGTGCAGTGGCGCAATCTCGGCTCATTGCAACCTCCGCCTGGGGTCAAGCGATTCTTCCACCTCAGCCTCCCAAGTAGCTGGGACCACAGGTGCATGCCACCACGCCCGGCTAATTTTTGTATTTTTAGTAGAGACGGGGTTTCATCATGGCCAGGATGGTCTCGATTTCTTGACCTCATGATCCGCCCGCCTCGGCCTCCCAAAGTGCTGGGATTTGAAAGTGTTATGCCTACTTGTTACTGCTCGTGGACAAAGCCATGCTTTTTAGAAGACATTACTGGAAGACAATAATGGAGTGATAGAGTGAAGGTTTATAGTTAAGTGTTAAGAGTAAGATAAAGCAAACAAAAAAATTTCCAAGGAATCTTTTGTTGCTATGACCTCCCTCTCTAGGCGATTCCTAGATAACTCTGCTTATTTGTTCTAGGCGCATCTGCTGCTCTGTTGACCCAGACTCATTTTGGGACCTACTTATCCCAAAATTCTTGTTTAAGAGTTTTTCTACACTCTTTCCCCTATGTCTTTAGTGGTTTTATTCCTGTTTGTTTGATGGTATGTTTTGGGGAGGAAAACAGTATGAAGAAACAGATTCATTAAAGTGTGGATGAGTCAGATCTACTTTTTAAATCAAAGTTTTAGATTGAAAAGCTACATTTATATTATTTCTTTTTAAAAAGCAGATTAGTTGTTAATCTGAATGAATCGATCATTTGTGGAATTACAAGTAATATGATCAAGGGAAGGAAGAATGTTTACTGAAAGTATATAGGAGTCCACAGATTTAAATTTGAATCTAAAATCTACCATGACTATTAAATTGGTAATTTCTGAATTCACTGTTTTCCAGTGTAAGTGTGCTGTTGAGGTCAGTTTTGTTCTGTGTGTTCTATTTATAAATGTATGTTAAGTATGAGGTAAAAATCTATTTTTTTTTAGATTATGTAGTTTTAAAGGTTTTAAAGTTATGTAGTATTACATTTTGAGAGTTTATATGTGAATAATGATTATGGGTGTGTGTTTACAGATACATGTTTAAGTATATATCATGTAAATGAAAGATTGTAGATACATTGACTATACATTTATATTTTTACATTTAAAATTGACTTTAGGCCAGGTGTGGTGGCTTATGCCTATAATCACTTTGGGTAGTGGAAGCAGGAGGATCGCTTGAGCCCAGGAGTTTGAGACTAGCTTGAGTGACATCGGGAGACACCATCTCTACTAAAAAGAAGAAAAAAAAAAAACAAGTTAGCTGGACGTGGTGGTGCAGGCATGTGGTTCAGCTACTCAAGAGGGTGAGGTGGGAGGATCATTTGAGCTTAGTAGTTCAAGGCTGCCGTATGATTGAGCCAGCCTGGGTTATAGAGCAAGACGTATCTCAAAATAAATAAACTAATTAATGAATTTAATTAAATAGACTTGACATGAGGGCATTTAAGCTTCTGGTCTAGACTACTTCATTTTTTTTTTTTTTAAACCTTGAAAGTCTGAGTCTATATTGAAGTTCAAGGGATTGAGCTTTGAAGGATAAATATAGATTATGTATAATTCAGCCAGGAATAGGGAAGATGATTAATCATCATCACCTTAAGGCCAAGTTTTGACAACTGTATTTTGTAGGAAGAAGTACAGAAAAAATGGACAAGAGATTGGGGATTAAAGTAGGAATTGGGGTAACTTATTACAAGGGAGAATATCTCTAGCATCATATAAGTTGAATTTTGGGACCTACTTATCCCAAAATGCTTGTTTAACACTTTTCCTACACACTCTTTCCTCTATGTCTTTAGTGGTTTTATTCCTGTTTGTTTGATGTTATGTCCTTTAAACCTGTTTATTAAAGGTTCGAAATTGGGATAACAAATACTGGTGGACACTGGTGAATTTGAAGATGGGCAGTACAAGCTTATTGTATTAACATTCTTTGGATTGAGTGCAGCAGGGAATGCCAGTGAGGAGACCAAAAATAATCTGGAAAGGAGTAGACTTCAGGGTTTCATGAAGTCTTAAAATACTTGAATGACTATGATTGGAATGATAAAGAAATAATGTCAAACTTTTCCCACCCACCTTCAAAGATAATTTGTTGCAAAATCAGTTTCAAAATTCAAACACTGCAGAGGAAAACAAAGAGCTCCCCAGATTTTCCCACCATTATGCTACTGATTTCTATCATAAAGGTAGACTTGTAAATAGACTTATAGGAAGATTATTTAGCTTAGCTTAAGAAGGAATTTGTGAATGACTGGAAATGCTTGAGGACATAATGCCTTTCCACCACTTCTATAACACATTGGATGATTACCTGTTTAGATGTTTTAGAGGGAGTACAAGTACCTATAAGTAAATGGACTAGGTCACCTATGAAGCTCCTGTTTGGATGATTACCTGTTTAGATGCTTGCATAACACATTGGATGATTACCTGTTTAGATGTTTTAGAGGTGGTACAAGTACCTATAGGTAAATGGACTAGGTCACCTATGAAGCTCCTTGTCAACCTATAGATTTATCTGATTCTTGTCTGTAGGTGTTGAAAAGAGAGAGAGTTGTGTAAACTGAGCATTAAGTAAAGAATGATCAAAAGTTGTAGGATTTTATTTTACCCAGCAATTTCTCTTCTGCGTATATAGACAAAAGAATGGAAAGCAGAGACTTAACAGATAGTTTTAACACTAGTGTTTGTAGCAGCGTGATTCACAATAGCCAAAAGGAAAAAACAACCCAAATATCCATTGTTGGGTGGATGGGTGGATAAACAAAATGTATCATGTATATTTAATGGAATATTCAACTTTAAAAAGAAAGGAAATCGACATCTGCTGTAGCATGGATGAATCTTGAAGACATTGTACTACATGAAATGAGCCAGTCGGAAAGTAACAATTACTGTATGATTCTGCTTATATAAGATACCTAGAATAGTCAAATTCGTAGAGACAAAGTAGAATTGTGGTTGCCAGGAGCTGGCAGGCAGGGCAAGGGGGTGGTTGTTTAGTGGGTATAGAGTTTCCATTTTGTAAGTGAAAAGAGTTCTGAAACTTGGTTGCTCAACAGGGTGAGTGTACTTAACTCTGCTGAACCTGTACACTTAGATTAAGGTGATAAATTTTATGCATATTTTATCACAATAAGAAAGTTGTAGGATTTTGCTTTTATTTGAATGAGGCACAATTTAATCTAATGTAGGAGAAACAGCCATCATGTTATATTAGTAGGAAATAGAAAACATTTGGCTAAGGTAAAGAGAATGAGTAGAAGTATGTCTTTAACTTTTTAAAGAAGGTTAATGTTCATTTTACCTAGTTAAATTTAAAATCCAGACAGTGATAGGTGGTTACGAAAGTGAAGGATAAGAGTATGATTTTTATTAACTTCTGCTCACAATGCGATGATTCAGAATTGGTAAAACAAGTAAGTTTTCGAGTTTTGGCAAGAGCCTTTATAATGGGGAGAATTATAGACAAGACAAAGCAAGCTGAAGCTGAGGATTTGACTTTTAACTTTCACTGAATAGTTGATGGGCCATGTATACCTAACAAACTTTATTCTGGACTTCGTTTACATGTGTCTTTGAGCCCCAGAAAGAAACTAAGAATGGAAGAAACAATAGTGAAAATGTCATGATTTTCAGTGGAGAAATTAGACCTCATTAGTTATGGGAAAAGTTATCAGTTAATTTTGGGAAGAAATCTCTTTTTAAAAATATATTTAATTAGAAAACATTAAGAATCATGCCGGGCATGGTGGCTCACGCCTATAATCCCAGCACTTTGGGAGGCCGAGATGGGTGGATCACGAGGTCAAGAGATCGAGACCATCCTGGTCAACATGGTGAAACCCCGTCTCTACTAAAAATACAAAAATTAGCTGGGCATGGTGGCACACGCTTGTAGTCCCAGCTACTCGGGAGGCTGAGGCAGGAGAATTGCTTGAACCCAGGAGACAGAGGTTGTGGTGAGCCGAGATCGCGCCATTGCACTCCAACCTGGGTAACCAGCAAAACTCCGTCTCAAAAAGAAAAAAAGAATCATTTTGCTGCAAGTGCTACTGCATTTACAGTTGAATATACTCTTGTTTGTAAACCAGGGGGTTGGAGACTGACAAATTGGAAAACATAAACTCTAAACCTGAGTTTCTGATTTTGTTCCTTTCTTGAATTGGTAGCAGAATTGCAAATATGGCTAACAATTTTTAGATAGTGTGCATTTTAAACTTGTACTTATGTGCCGTATTTTCCTGGGGGGGTGTGTGTGTGTGTGTGTGCATGCACACACTAGCAAATAAGGTAGACTGTGTCATTTGGCTCTGCCTATCTCCAGTTCAGTTATTTTTATTATTACATTGAAATTTAAGAATGAGTACTTATTTCTTGTGGAAACTTCCACTTCCTCTTTTATATCACCTGCACATACCACTGTGTTGCTACATGATAGGTCCTTTGTAAATATTAAATGAATGAGGAACGAAGACAGCCTCTTTTTCATATTTTTTTTTCCTGAGTTAACTTTATGGAGCTTTAATATTATTTGATTTTATATTTGTATCTGTTTTCTTTTACATTGAAACCCTTGGTTCAGAACAGCATTATAAATGTATTTATCTTTTCAGTACATAAACATAGTTTCAAATTAATAATTTCAGCATAAATACTAATTATTTTATACACACACACGTACACACATACACACACTTTTTTTTAGAGGAGGACAACACATTTAGTTTTATTTCAATCAAATCACAACACTTTCTTTTCCAGCTGCTGCAAAGTGCATCTACAATATTTTATTATGATCCATTTTGAAAAGGTTTCCTGTCACATTACAGCAAGCCTCTTTCTTGAAACAGAGGAATAATCACAAATTTTCCTCAAATAAAAATAAAAACTTCATTCCAGCAAGTGGTAAATACATAAAAATTGCAGTAAGCCAGACACTTAAAAGTATAGCCAAGAAGTCTTCCAACAGTTTATTAGAAAGAATGTAAACATTTTAAAAAATCCCCACTGTCACGAATATAAATTGAGGTTTTCAGCCCTCGTAGAAGCTGAATCAAAAAAAATAAAACTCCAACAGTGTATTAAACATTTTTCACTCATTTGCCATACTGACAATGCAGGTACAAATTTGGTCTAAATGTACAGATTCAAACAACAATGTACAGCTTTCTTCATCCTCCATGCTAAGAAATGTAAAAGCAATACCAAATATATAGGCTTCAAAAACCATCTAAGTTAGGACATTCTCTAGTTTTCGCTAAGATACATCTGGAATACTGACAAGTGATCACTCACATAGAATGATGTAAAGTAGATTTTTTGAAAAATAAACTTTAGTGGAATGGTCCTAAAGGATAACACCTGAAGAGTAGCAGGTTGCCAGTAAGGTGTCAGCTAATTTGTTCCAGCCACTTTTGAATTCATGTTCTGTAATCTAAAATTTAGTTTTCTTTCCCTAAGCTGAGAGCTTCCTGTCATGTTAGTATCTGTGATATGAAGAAAAGATGACTTAGATGAGATGTTTTTATGTATCACAACTGCTGCATCAATTGCTTGGGACCTCAGCAGCTTCATGAAAATCTGTGAAATGTTCATATATAAGGTTATTGCCTTAGCTGACTTAAAATTGTCCCATACAATGGTTCATATCAACCCTTAGTGAAGCCTTTTAAAAAACAGAAAATGGGTGAAAGTAGGCAAATACAGCATCTGCCTTTAGAGCTATCAACTCAAGAATTCTCTCAATTATATAATCTTGCAGAGAAGTCATTTTTCTAAGTCCCAGTGATGACAATATTCCTTACTTCAGATCTGGCATTTTTTTCATCATCAGTATCTTGTTAATCATCATCTGCTCCATCTAATTCTGGTAAATCTGCATCCTCATAACCACCCACGTCGTTCATCAACTCAGAGAAATGATCAAAATTAGACATGTCTTCATCTGAGTAATCTTCCCAGTCTTTCCAATTATTAAAGTCCACACCAAGCCAATTAAGGTTTGCCCTTTCTTTTGTTAACCTTTGCCATGACTGGCCAGATTCTCCTTTTAGTAAACATAAAATTGATCTGTCCATTCTTTTATGCTTGAAATCATTTGAATCAATACAGTGAAAAAAATCAATTTCATTTAAATGCTTAAAATTATCACTTCCTCCAAGACAACTGATGCAAGTTTGGATTTTTCAAAATTTGCATTAACATCCTTACTGTTTTCAACACAAAATTCAATGAAGACATGGTCCCTTCCATCGTACAACTTTGCAGAAGCAGGCTGCATTGTAAACAGGGTAGGGGGACAGGCGAACACGTGGGCGGGCCTCTGGTGGCGGCGGCTGCTGCTGCTGTTGCGGCTGCTGCTAGGCAGTCGACTTCTCTCCCGTAGTTACTCCGCGTTTTCTCCCTGTCACAACCTCTTCTTGCTCCCGTCAGTCCACGGTGGCAGCCACTGGCTCGACCTCTGTCCCTAGAATGCACCACGTGGAAAGAGCGGCTTCTCTGGTCCGCGAGAAGAGGAAAGTGTAGGAAAATGGAAGTGAGGACCTATTGTTATATTTTTATATAGAGACAACCTTACAGAGTAAAGAGTTAACTACAAGTTTCTTTTACCTTTTATTATCATTTTTGGGCTTTCAAAATTTCTATGTGAAGGCGGAAGATGAATTCTTCTCCCCAACTCCATTTTTAGTATTAATGTTGATAGGATTCTTGCCAATGAGATTCAGTGCATTAAATCTGTAGGTTACCAGATAATCTGAATTACTTGCAACTCATTATATCATAAGCAGGAGATGTTCTAAGAGTGTCAGTGATATTATTGTACTCTTTAGATGGTAGATCAGTTTGTGCCATATTGAATGCATTCATTAGCGTCCACCCTTCATCATAGTGCAGGTCCAGAAACAGCAGAAAGGTGAACACTCTAAATAAAGCAGAGAGACTTTAGGTGCTCCAGCGTTTTCATTTCCTTTCTGCTTTTTATTTCGGAAGTGGATATTTATGGTGTTTGTTTTGGAATGGTTTTCTTTTCCTTTGGCGGGTCAAGTGGTCAAGAGCTTTGTTTTCTAGATACATTTTGTTATATTCGACCTTGGAAGAATATATACATGTTCATAGAAAATATGGGAATAGGCTGGGCACGATAGCTCACATCTGTAATCCCAGCACTTTGGGAGACTGAGGTGGGTGGATCACTTGAGGTCAGGAGTTCCAGACCAGCCTGGCAAACATAATGAAACCCCGTCTCTACTAAAATACACACAAAAAGGTAGTCTTTTCTTCCTTCCCTGCCTCCCTCCTTCCTTTTTTTCCTTCTTTCTTGCCACCTACCCATCCATCCATCCTTGCTGTCTTTTTCCTACAACTAGCAAATTCCTTGAACTTAAATCTCAGAAGTAGGCAATGGAAGTGAAGATGGAGATCTAGATCATTCCCCCTTTTGTTCAGGGTACACATACAGGTTTATTACATAAGTAAACTTGTATCATGGCAGTTTGTTGTACAGCTTATTTCATCACTCAGGTATGAAGCCTGGCACCCATTAGTTATTTTTCCTGATAGTCTGCCTCCTTCCCTCCCTACCCCCCCCCCCCACCTTTTTTTTTTTTTTTGATACAGTCTTGCTCTGTCTCTCAGGCTGGAGTGCAGTGGTGTGATCTCAGCTCAGTGCAACCTTCACCTCCCGGGTTCAAGCAGTTGTCCTACCTCAGCCTCCTGAATAGCTGGGATTACAGGTGCACACTACCACACGTAGCTATTTTTTTTTCTTTTGTAATTTTAGTAGAGATGGGGTTTCACTATGTTGGCCAAGCTGGTCTCAAACTCCTGACCTCAAATAATCCACTCACCTCTGTCTCCCAAAATGCTGGGATTACAGATGTGAGCCACTGTGCTGGGCCCCTATTTTTTCTTTCTGTATTTGCAAACTACACAAAGAGCTGGGCTACCCCCCCAACCTTTTTTTTTTTTTTTTTTTGAGATGGAGTTTCACTCTTGTTGCCCAGGCTTCAGTACAATGGTGTGATCTCCGCTCACTGCAACCACCGCCTCCTGGGTTCAAGTGATTCTCCTGCCTCAGCCTCCCAAGTAACGGATTACAGGCATGTGCCACCACACCTGCCCAATTTTTATATTTTTAGTAGAGACTGGGTTGGTCAGGCTGGTCTTGAACTCCTGACCTCAGGTGATCCTCTTGCCTCAGACACCCTAAGTGCTGGGATTACAGGCGTGAGCCACCACACCCAGCCCCCCATATTAAAAAGAAAAAAACAACTTTATTGAGGTATAGTTTATATACCGTTAACTCCAAGCTCCATCTCTTTTTCTTTCTTTTACTTTCCCTTTACCTTTTCCTTTTTTTCTTTCCTTTGTGTTTCTTTCCTGACAGGGTCTTGCTATGTCACCCAGGCTGGAGTGCAGTGGTACAATCATAGTTCACTACAGCCTTGAACTCCTGGGCTCAAGCGATCCTCTCACCTCAGCTTCTGGAGTAGCTGGGAATATGGGCACACACCACCACTCCTGGCTAATTTTTTAAATTTATATATATATATATTTTGTAGAAACAAGTTCTCCCTATGTTTCCCAGACTGGTCTCAAATTCCTGGGCTCAAGTGGTCCTCGCGCATCAGCCTCCCAAAGCATTAGGATTTTGGGTATGAGTCACCACACCAGGCCAGAAACTTTACCCATTTTCAGTGCGCAATTCAATGGTTTTTAGTAAATTTACTGAGTTGTGCTACCATCACTGTAATCCAGTTTTAGAATATTTTCCTCACACCAGAGAGATCTCTCTTACTTGATATGGGTAATGCTGGTTCCTCCCGCCAGCCTGTAATCTGCTTTCTATCTCTGTAGTTTGGCCATATCTGGACATTCATATAAATGGAGTCATATCATATATGGTATTTTAAGGTTAGTTCATGTTTGTAGCATTGATCAGTACTTCCTTTCTTTTCATTGGTCCATATTGTTGTACAGAGTTTTCTCATATACATACTTTAAAAAATCATATATATTTATTTAACTTTTTATTTTATTTATATGACCTATTAATTGCAGACATTTAGAAAAGTTGCAAAAGTAGTGCAAAGACTTTTGATACAACCTCTACCTAGATTCTCCAGATGTTAACATCTATCTAATTGGTGTTTGTGGGATGTCTGAGAATAAATTGTAGACATAATGCCCCATTCACTTTTAAATACTTCAGAGTAGGCTTGATGCAGCGGTTCACACCTATAATCTCAGCACTTTGGGAGCTGAGGCAGGAGCATTGCTTGAGTGTAGGAGTTCAAGCAACAAAGTGAGACCAGGGCAACAAAGTGAGACCCTGTCTTTATACAATAATAAAATAGGAGTAGGAGTTCAGGGCAGCAAAATGAGACCCTGTCTTTTACAATAATAAAATAGCCAGATGTGGTGGCGCATACTGGTGGTCCCAGCTACTCTAGAGGTTGAGGCAGGAGAATCAAATTTGAGCCAGGAGTTCAAGGCTGCAATGAGCTAGGATTGCACCACTGCACTCCAGTCTGTGGGGCAGAGCAAGACCCTGTCTCAAGGGGAAAAAGAATCAAGCAACCAAGCAGACTTCAGAATATATTTTCTAAAGGCAAGTACATTCTTTTATAGAACGACAGGGTAAAGTAGTTAGTAGAAAATCTACATTGGCACAATATTATTATCTAATCAGACTTTATCCAAATTTGATAATTCTTCCACTGATGTTCTAATCCAGGATCACATGTTATGTTGTATTTGCATTTAGTTTTCATTTACTCTTCTTTAATCTGGAATTGTACTTCAGTCCTTGTCTTTCATAACTAGACATTTTTTGAGTGCATGCCAGCTATTTTGCAGATTGTTTTTCAATTTTAATTTCCGGTGTTTAATCATGATTTAAGTTGTGCATTTTTGGCAGGAATGTCACAGGATGGATATGCCATTTTTACCGCAAGATATCTGGAAGCCTGGCCGGGCGCGGTGGCTCACGCCTGTAATCCCAGCACTTTGTGGGGCTGAGGCGGGTGGATCACGAAAGAGATCGAGACCATCCTGGTCAACATGGTGAAACCCCATCTCTACTAAAAATACAAAAAATTAGCTGGGCATGGTGGCGTGTGCCTGTAATCCCAGTTACTCAGGAGGCTGAGGCAGGAGAATTGCCTGATCCCAGGAGGCGGAGGTAGCGGTGAGCCGAGATCGCTCCATTGCACTCCAGCCTGGGTAACAACAACAAAACTCCGTCTCAAAAAAAAAAAAAAAGAAAAGAAAAGATATCTGGAAGCCCATGATTTCAGTATATCACAGTATTGGTGATGGTAACTGTGATTTCTTGGTTTATTTGATGTCTACCAAGTTTCTTCACTGTAAAGATACCATTTTTCCCCTTTGTAATTAATAAGAATTTTGGGGTGAAGATACTTTGAGACTCACTCTATAAACATCTTGTTTCACATTGTACTTTTGCCCACTAGTTTTAGCATGTCATTATTAGTTAATCTGTCACTGCTTAACAATATCACAGATTTAGCAGCTTAAAACAACACATTTATTATCTCAGTTTCTGTGTGTCAGGAGTCTGAGCATGGCTTTACCTCGTCCTTGGCAATGCAGCAGGGTGTTGGTCAGAGCTGAGTTTTTGCCTGAAGATTTGATTGGGGAATGGTCAACTTGCAAGCTCATGTGGTTGTTGGAAAGATTCAGATCCTTGTGGGTTATCAGATTGAGGGTCTGGATTCCTAGCTGGCAGTTGGCTAGAGGTTGTCCTGAGTTCTTGCCATGTGGGTCTCCCCAGCATGGCCACGTACTTCCTCCAAGGCAGCAAGGAAGAGTCACCAAGCAAGGATACTGCAATCTTATGTGAAATAGTCACTTATGTGAGATCCTATCACCTTTGTTCTTTTTTGATGATTAGAAGCAGATTACAGGCCCTACCCATACTGCAGGTGGAGGGATTGTGTAGGGCGCTGAGTACCAGGAAGCAGAGATTACTGGAAGCCATTTTAGGTCTGTCTACCACAGCATCCACTAGTCTTACTTACCTGAAACTTACTATCACTCTTAACACATATGGTGATTTTCTAATTCCATCATTTTTGGTATTTTGTTGTTGTTGTTGGAATTGTACTGTAAGGAATTCTCCCCCACTTGTTGATTTGTTCATTTATTTCTATCAGAATGAACTCGTGTTATTATTTGGTTTATTTCTGCTATAATCATTTATTGCTTTAGAATAAGTATCAGTTAATCTCTCCAAGAACAGCATTTAGAGAAGTCTTTAGCATGTTTTTTTTTTTGTTTTTTGTTTTTTTTGAGATGAACTTTTCTTCTGTCGCCCATGCTGGAGTGCAGTGGAATGACTTTGGCTTGCTGCAACTTCAGCCTGCCAAGTAGCTGAGATTACAGGTGCCTGCCACCATGCCTGGCTAAGTTTTTTGTATTTTTAGTAGAGACAGGGTTTTGCCATGTTGGCCAGGCTGATCTCGAACTTCTGACCTCAAGTGATCCACCTCTCTCAGCCTCCCAAAGTGCTGGGATTACAGGCATGAGCCACTGCTCTGCCCAGCATGGATTTCTAAACAGGATTTGAAGTATAGTAAGTCATTTGTCAAATATACTGTAGATGAAAAGTAAATTTTAACATGTGAGCCATTGTATCATATGTTTCCAAAGCCTTTGAAATTCTATTTGAAAATATACTTTGATGCAGCAGATTTTCAAGTTACCACCAAAATGCTAAAAATGCTTTATGTTAATTTTTTTTAAGTGAAAAACTAATTTTTCCCCTAAAAATCATTACCATGTAATTTGCATGATTAAAAGTTTTGGTGATATGATCTAAATACACTCATTCTAAAACCACTAGTTTTCTCAGCTTTATCTTTGGCTTGTCTCTTGATCTTTGATTGTTATGTATAGGCATCCCCTTCTTATTTGTGGGCGTTTGGGGTTCTCACTCTTTCAGTATGTCTTCTTGTACTTAGTGAACAAGTACTTTGCTATTCAGTGTGTCTTTTTAAGTAAAAGTCTTTTCATTTCCATCTGTATGCAATTTCCCCTCTTACCTGCTGTACTGGTTTTTTTTTTTCTTTATTTTTCTAGCAACCAAAGGAAGCTGTTCTAGTTTTTGTTTTGTTTTTAATAGCATGCCCTGTGACAAAGTGATTTTGAAAAAGGGCTGTATTGTCTTTCAGAAGTGTCCTTGTTTTAATAGTTTATTTGTATATTTCTGGAGTGTTTGCTTCAATATTTCTTGTAGAAATGATGCCTGATAACCCCCACCCCAATTAAATTAAGCAGTGAAAAAAATGTACACCGAAGAACATATCCTGAAAAACTCTTTAAGTAGGAATAACCATCGTTTATTGCATTTAATTGAATAAACCAAGAAAGTTGTTAGGCTTTCGTTTCTTCACTGTGAGGTAATATTAATTCCTAAATGATCTCTGAAGTTGAGGAAAAAGAAAATAGACAAATTTCTGAAGTGTGTTGTTATTTTAAAAATGAAAGTTGGAAAAAATATAAAACATTTACGTTTCTCTTATATTACCTAATTGCAAATATATTCTACCTTTTTTTTCAAAAAACATTTTCTCCATTCCTGAATTGTTTACTTTGGTGCATTTCTTTTTGGCTGGATTTCACCATCAGATAGAATTTTTAAGTTTATTGGATGATCTTTTCCCTGAGTTCTTGTGGGTTTAAGAATGTTTTCTTTGGCCGGGCGTGGTGGCTCATGCCTATAATCCCAGCACTTTGGGAGGCCAGGGTGGGTGGATCACGAGGTCAAGAGATCGAGACCATCCTGGTCAACATGGTGAAACCTTGTCTCTACTAAAAATACAAAAATTAGCTAGGCATGGTGGCCCACAAATGTAGTCCCAGCTACTCAGGAGGCTGAGGCAGGAGAATTGCTTGAACCCAGAAGGCAGAGGTTGTGGCAAGCCAAGATCCTGTCTGGGTAACAACAGCAAAACTCTGTCTCAAAAAAAAAAAAAGAATGTTTTCCTTTTTTCCTTTTTTTTTTTTTTTTTTTTTTTGAGACAGAGTCTTGCTGTGCAGTGGTACGATCTCAGCTCATTGCAACCTCAAGCGATTCTCGTGTCTTAGCCTACCACCACGCTCAGCTAATTTTTGTATTTTTAGTAGAGATGGGGTTTTGCCATGTTGGCCAGGCTGGCCTTGAACTCCTGACCTCAGGTGATCCGCCCACCTCGGCCTTCCGCAGTGTTGGGATTATAGGCATGAGCCACCGCACTCAGCCAAGAATGTTTTCTTTGCCTTTTTGTTTGAATGCCATCTATGCTAGATATAAAATTTTTCATCCATATTCTTAAGAACTTGGTTTACTGTCTTTTGGCATTGAGTATTGCTAAGAAAGCAAATGTTGCCTGCATTATACAGTGCTTGCTTTATCGGTCAGTGTTTTGCCGCATAATCTTAAATTTTCAGTGGCTTATAACAACAAATACTTTCTTCCTCATGTCTTTAGATTAATCGGGGCTTAGTTATTGTTGGCTAGACTTTGTTCTAGGCTGTGGATTGTTCTCTTGTTCTGCAGGAATCAGTCACTTTACTCTCATGGCAATCACAGGAGTCAGCCAAACAAGCAAGCACATTTTAGCCTCTGCTTCCATCATGTCTCTTATTTCATCGATCAGATCAAGTCTTGTGCCAAGCCCAACATCACTGTGACAGGGAAATATATTTCACTTAATCTAGTGTACTGCAAGGTCACAAGATGGTATGAATGATGAAATAAAAACACTAATTCAAGCTACCACTTAGGCTTTTAATGCCTAGAACCTGATTTGACTTTTTTCTTTATCCTTGAAACTTTAAGATTTAGGAAAATACTAACTTTTTTTTTTTTTTTTTTTTTTTGAGATGGAGGCTCAGTATGTTGCACAGGCTGAAGTGCATTGGTTCACTGTAACATCCGCCTCTCAGATTCAAGTGATCCGCCCACCTCAGTCTTCCAAAGTGCTGGGATTATAGGTGTGAGTCACCATGCCCCGCCAAGATTTAGAAAACATTTAGATGTTTCTGAGTATCTGAGTACTTGGGGTTAATATGTACAGATTTGGGTAGCGTCTTGCCTCTTGCATAATCATGTAATATACATTATTGATTCATAAGGATAATCTTTTCTCATTAACAGAAGAGAGTGGTATACCTGTGAATATTCTTCTTTATTATTCTTCTGTTTCCTTTTCATAATCTCTAAATTTAAATGCTTTTATTTAGGTGCTTTGTATCTGTTAAGATACTTTCATTTGTAAATAGCAGGAAACACAATGTAAATTGGCTTAAAGACTGAAGGAAATTCATTATTTAATGCAAGTGAAAAAAAAATAGGCAAAACTTTATCCCAGTGCTCCAGTCAGTTTCATCAGTGTCTCAACTCTGCTTCTTCAATTTTGTTGCGTTCTCAGTAGGCTGGCTCATCCATCATAATTGCAAGATGACTGGTCACAGGCCTTAGAGTTGGATATTCTGGGCTCAGTTATGGAAGAGAAGTGAGATTCTACTCTTGAGAGTCATTAAATAAAATCACTCATCACTGAGTCTGGCTGGCTCACAATTGAGTCAGATTTTTTCCTTACAGTATATGTAGTTGTAAATATTTGTTTCAGAGAAGTATAGGATTCTGTAGAACATAAAAATGGCTTCTTTTAGCAAGAGACATTAAGGCTGAAACCTGAAAAGTTGTATTGGAGGTTGCTAGGAGAAAAAGAAGTGAGGGTTATCATTGCAAGCAGAAGTGTTAGGCCAAGTAGTCAGAAGAATTTTAAATCAATAAATGAAAGAAAGGTAGAGTAGGATGGCAGAGTGTGTGTGTAGCAGAATAGTCAAGGTCAGATTATTTTGATAATTTTGTACTTTATCTTAACATTATGATATTATGGATGAATTTTAAGCTGGACAGGGGTAATATGATCATATTTATATATAGAAGGTTAGTCTGGCATCAAAGTGGAGAATATTTGTGTGTGAGGGTGAGATTACTATCACTGGAGATAGGGAACACTGGAACACTACCAGATTAGGGTAGAAGAGTAAGTTGGTAAAGTAACTGCTGTAGTTACTGAATCTTGACCCTGTGACATACACTTTATATGTACATTATCTGTGATCTGCACAATTGAGTTACACAGTAGGCAGTATTACCTCTATTTTGCAGACGAGTAAATTGAGGGTATTTAAAATGACTTGGCCAGGCCACACTCATCTGTATTCAGACTGTATCAATTGTTAAATCTGGCTCTTTTACCAAGCAGTGATGACTCCTTTCATTAGTTGCTATATTTGCTTCATCTAAGCAGTGCAGTTATTGACTTCTGGCCTCTTAGCCCTACTAGCTACTAATTTTATTACATAGAGAACTGAAAGGGCCATTGGCAATATGATCAAAGTCACTTTAGTTCTTTGGGCCTTATGTACAAAACATATTAGTATGTTTGCTTACGTGCTTACAGCATAAAATTATAATAGCACTGCACTTGTCTATTTCCTTGAAAGAACACCTACCTCTTCAACCCCAATCTCTTGAGCATGGACAATAAAATTAGAAGCTGACTTGTTTCGTGATAGTTACATAATCTTTAAGGTGGTTCTTACTAATAATCTTTAAGGTGCTTCAGGTGTTAGTACTTACCCTATTGAATTTACTTGTACTTTTAAGTTGGTATTGATCTCAGTACTGTGGTTTTATTACCCATGCACATTGTGTCTTATTTCTTCAAGTCATTCAGTCATTTTGATTTAATTACAGAATTCTGGAGCTCTACCTTCCCATGAAGATATATTCTAGCCATCATGGGTAGTGTGTCCTGTGTTGCTTCTCTGCTATTGCTTTATTATTCATTAAAATAAACTCTGCCAGGTTTAACTTTCTGTATTTTCCTGAGATCATGTCTAAATTTTGTTTTAAATGGTACTGTGTCCTGTATATCTTGTGGGTGTTTCAAAACTTTGTTTCCTTTTTTCCAGATTTACAAGGAAAATATGACAGTTTGTAGTTACTTTTGCTGTATCTTTTCACCAGATACGTGTGCCATTTACTTTCATTTTATAGGTTTTACTTTAAGGACTGTTTTGTTACTATTTGTTGTTCTAAGTACTTAAGCCTAGACTAGATTGTTTTTTTCCCTCTGATTTAAAGCACTTTATGAACACACTTTTGCAGTCTCTTATCCATAATTACAGTATCCCCAGTGCTTGAAAAACAAAGTTTCCTTGTACATTTAGCACCAAACTCGTTGACAACCACAGTTCTCTTGAAGTGCCATGAGACTGTTTATCCCATTTAGTGTTAGTATTAATGTTTCATTGCATTTGGTTATGGGATGCTGCCCCTAATCATGACAGTGTTATGTAATTCATGGCATATCGTGTTACCTTTTTCAAATAAAAAAATTCTTATGTCTGAAACATTTGGCCTAAGTGTTTTAGTTCAGGCACTGTGGACTTGTGTCTATATTAATAGCACTGGTCACAGTGTGGTGTGGCTGCTTGCTCCCTTGTCTATCTTCTCTGTTTGATTCTGAGCTAAGAAAACTTCTCTCTTTGGATCCATAGATCCTAGTTTACTGCCCTAAACAGAGTAGGCACTTAATACTGGAACAGAATACGATTAATTGGGGTAAACTTACTAGGTAGGTTATTGAAAAAATTTTTTTCTTGGTTATATGTTCTTTTTTTAAAAGTCATCTCTTCCAGTTCTGTTTCTCTTTTCTTTCTTGTTACTGGAATCTTGGCTTCACCATTTAGTGATAAGGTGATCTTCAACAGCCTATTGAAAACCTATAGTTTCTTCATTTATAAAAATGGTGTAGTAATTTTGCTTACCTCATAGATTGTTGTAAGGACTGAACAAAGTGCTTCTTGGAACTTAGCATTCCTTTAGCTGCCAACATGGCTGTTACTGATTTTTGTCTTGTTGGTTACTTTATTACATGGTCAACATCCCCTTCTTAATGGACTTTGAGATCATTTTTCAGTGCTTTGATGCTTTCAGTGATGGACGAAATCCTCGCACATTTGTCCCTAAGTCCTTTGGCCTTGGTTTTATAGGACAGATTCAAGTGGAATTGTTGCATCAGTGGTCCTAAATATTTTTAGTTTTAATGCATATTTCCATATTACTTTCCTAAGGCAGAATTGAGTAATGTAAGAAAAGGTAGCAGTTTTCTGTCCTCCCATTAGTCTATAAGAGAGTTCATTTGCCCATAACCTTGTCAGCAATGGATTTTATTAATCTATTTGTTGTTGTGTTGTTGTTTTGAGACTAATTTTCATTCTTGTTGTCCAGGCTGGGCTGGAGTGCAGTGGCACAATCTCGGCTCCCTGCAGCCTCTGCCCTTCGGGTTCAAGTGATTTTCCTGCCTCAGCCTCCCGAGTAGCTGGGATTACAGGCACACGCCACCATGCCCAGCTAATTTTTGTATTTTTAGTAGAGACGGGGTTTCACCATGTTGACCAGGACGGTCTCGATCTCTTGACCTCATGATCCATCCACCTCAGCCTCCCAAAGTGCTGGGATTACAGGCTTGAGCCACCACGCCCGGCCCAGAAATTTGTATTTTTATATAATCAATATGTTTCTTTGTTTTGTGGTTTTTGGGTTTTTCTCTTTGGTGGAAAGCTTTCTCTGCTGTGTGTGTGTGTGTGTGTGTGTGTGTGTGTGTGTGTGTAGCTTTCTCTGCCTTCTAGGTTATACTCTTTTTGTGTGTGTTTGTGTGTGTGTGTGTGTGTGTGTGTGTGTGTATTTTAAGCCAGGGTCTCACCCTGTTGCCAAGGCTAGAGTGCAGTGGTATGATCATGGCTCACTGCAGCCTCAAATTCCTGGGCTCAGGTGATCCTCCTGCCTCAGCCTCCAAAGTTGCTGGTACTACAGGCATGTGCCACCATGCACAGCTAATTTTTTTTTTTTTTTTTTTTTTGTAGAGACGGGTTGCTCAGGCTGATCTTGACTCCTGGGCTCAAGTGATCCACCCACCTCACCCTCTGGGATTACAGGCATCAGCCACTGTTCCTGGATGGTTATACTGTTTTCTTTTAATTTTTTATATTTTGCCTTTGGCCTTTAGTTCATTTGGAATATGTTTTTATATACTGTGTGTACTTCCCCCCCCCCCCGAGATGTATGAGAGATTCTAGCACTGTTTCATTTAGGACTTTTTCAGCTTCTTGTGACTTAAATCTCAACAAAATTCCAAAGGTAGTACTGGCTCAAGGCAAGACTTGATATAATGGTGAGAAACAGCTGCAACACCTATTGGAGGAGGCAGGATCTGGAGCATGAGTAGTAGCTGGGTAGGCACCATGGCTGGGATCACCACCATAGGGGCAGTGAAGTGCAAGATCCAGATTCTGCAGCAGCAAGCAGATGATTCAGAGGAGAGAGCTGAGTGCTTCCAGTGAGAAATTGAGGGACAAAGGCAGCCCAGGAACAGGCTGAGGCTGAGATGGCCTTGTTGGACCATAGGATCCAGCTGGTTGAAGAGGAGCTGGACCATGCTCAGGAGTGCCTGGGCACTGCCCTGCAAAAGCTGGAAGAAGCGGAAAAAGCTGCCAGTGAGAGTGAGAGGTATGAAGGTTATTGAAAACTGGGCCTTAAAAGATGAAGAAAAGATGGAACTACAGGAAATCCAACTCCAAGAAGCTAAGCCCATTGCAGTATAGGCAGATAGGAAGTATGAAGAGGTGGCTCGTAAGTTGGTTATCACTGAAGGAGACTTGGAACACACAGAGGAACGAGCTGAACTGGCAGAGTCCCGTTGCCAAGAAGTGAATGTGCAGATCAGACCGATGGACCAGAACCTGAAGTGTCTGAGTGCTGCTGAAGGAAAGTACTCTCAAAAAGAAGACAAATATGAGGAAGAGATTAATATTCTTACGATAAACTCAAGAAGGTAGAGACTATGTCGAATTTGCTGAGATACTGGTTGCCAAGCTGGAAAAGACAACTGATGACTTGGAAGATAAACTGAAAATGTGCCAAAGACGAGCGCTCTGTACCCAAAGGATGGTGGACCAGATTCTGCTTGACCTGAGTGAGATATAGAGCACCCCAGTCCCACCCTGCTACTATTCCTCCCTCTGACCCTGACTCCGCCTGAGGCCAGCCTTCCCAAAGCTAACCTTTAGTTGAGGGCCTTTAACTGGAAGGCTGCTTTCTCCTTTTGCTGCTCCCTCCTCCCTTGTGTCTCTTTTTGCAAAACTGTTTCTTCCTCTTCCCAGAGATTCCAGCTGGTCTAGAGGCTGAGCACCTTTGGGAACAACGTTTAAGGGAATGTGAGCACAATGCATAATGTCTTTAAAAGCATGTTGTGATATACGCATTTTGTAATACCTTTTTGTTGTTTTGTAGCAACCATTTATAAAGCATTCCAAATAATTCCACAGCTTCAAAGCAGCAGTCCATTCCTTTCTTACTTTTGGAAGGTAACTTTTCAGTTCAATGCATATTGCCCTCTCCATAGAGGAGAAGAAAAGGTATAGGCCTGTCTTACTGAGAGCCAAACAGAGCCCAGGGAACGACTCAACTATGGGAGACTTCATTGCTCTGTACAGAGTACCAGCCAAACCAGAAAGGTGATTCCAGGAGGAGTTAGCCAAACAACGACAAAAACAAGAAAAATGTGCTTCTCAGGTTTTCAGCTTTAAGATATCTTTGGGCAATATTACTTCCGTTTTTTCTTTTTTTCATTTAAAGTGACCAAATTAAGATGGTAAGACGTCTGAGACCAAATTTTTATTCCATCTCTACCCCCTCCCAACTGCTTATAGAATGGATCATTGGCCCTTATGTTGAGGTGACCACTTAATTGCTTTCCTGCCAGAGAGAGATTATGTTTTTGCCACTGATTTAGCCATATGAAACTCATCTCATTATTCTTTTCTTGGTTTGAAGCTGCTTTCTCTAAAAGTGCCATCTCATTGTGCTTTATATCAGTCAGTGCTAGAGAAATCTTGAATAGCCTAGGTACAAAACTTCAAAATTTTTTTTTTGCTTGAAAACTTTATTAAAATAAGGATTAAATCTGAAAATAGAACAATTAGAATGCCAGCCCTTTGCATAAAATCAGCAAGAAAAAGGAAAGAGGGAGAGAAAGGAAGGGAGGGAAAGAAGGAAGTGGGGCTGAGAGAGGGAGGTTGGGGAGGGTTAAAATTTTTTTATTAGTTTGAAGCTTTGCTTCTTTGGGTTTGTGGCACCCTGGCCACTCTGTCTGGCTGTGACAGCCTCTACAGTGTGTGGGCTGGCACTTTGCTGATCTTTTAAAGTTTCTTTACCCAATACCCATTTTCTGGTAAGATTTCAATGAGGTCTGTTATATGTACATCCTGCAGCTTACTGGTTTAAAATGTGTTCTTCTTCGATGTGGTCTCTTTGAGGCCGACTGGAAGAAAGAGAAATCAGTAGTGCGACTCTTTTGATATTTAATATTGACAAGCGTCTTTTTGAAATAAAGAACCAGTTCTTCCAAAAAACAAAACAAAAAAGGCTTGATACAGTGGCAAAACTAATACCACTTTAAAATTTTTGGCTGGACACGGTGGCTCACACCTGTCATCCCAGCACTTCAGGAGGCTGAGGTGGACAGATCACCTGAGGTCAGGAGTTTGAGACTAGCCTGGCCAACATGACAAAACCCTATCTCTACTAAAAATAGAAAAATTAGCCTGATGTGGTGGTGGGCACCTGTAATCCCAGCTATTCAGGAGGCTGAGGCATGAGAATCACTTGAACTCAGGAGACAGAGGTTGCAATGAGCTGTGGTCATGCCATTGCACTCCAGGTTAAGGTATAGAGCGAGACTGTGTGAAAAAAAAATTGCTTCCCGACTTTTCTCAGTTCTGCCCCGTTTTGGTGTTGAATTTCTCTTTATGAGCCGTACTATGTCATTCCTCAGTCTGTCTTGCGTGTTGTTCCATTCTGCTTCTAAATCCTTCCTTTGTGGTCACACAATGACTAATGTTGTAGGCATTGCATCCTAATACCACGCAAGGGAAGAGAAAGGATCCCTTTCAGAAGATTACCGGTGAACAAGTTTTTTTCCCGGTATGCCCTAGTAAATAGCTCCCTAGATTGTTGTTGGCCCTGATTAAGTCATGAATCTGTCAATGTGGACTTGGGTTGGGCGGGGAGCGAGAGAGAGAGAGAGAGAGAGTGAGTGAGAGAGTGTGTGTGTGTGTGTGTGTGTGTATGTGTGTAAAAGCTGATTAATTTAAACTAGTTTGGATTTACCCCTGGGATGGGCATGGGATTAAGTCCCTCTCAACCACATGACTAAAAGTGGGAGAAGTTTTGTTTCACAGGAAATTTTTGGGTACTGTCTCCAGATGTCAGGTAGTCAAACTACAGGGGACTATGGCATGGCCTCATGTTTTTCCTACTGAACTCAAATGATCTCTTAAATTTATTATGACCTGTTTCTGCATTTTCTGTTTTCGTGATTTTTCTCTCTCAGAAACATACTGCTTCAGTAATAGTGGCTAAGAGTACATGTTAATATCTTTTTAAGCAAGTCTCCTATCATTTTTTTCCTTGAAATTTCTTGGCAATTTTTATATATTTATTTGATATAAACTTTGGGGTCCTGATTGGAATTATATATATATTTTAACATGGAAATCAAATTTAGATAAGCATAACTGTGGAAATGAATTTGGAAATGCTCAACAGTTCTTCTGCAAAGACTTTGCTTTTCTTTGTTATACTGTTTACCAATGTTGTGGGGGGATGAAACTCTTGTTTTTGACCCTGAACACTTTCACAGTTTCAAGAGACAGTGGACTCATGTCGCTGCTCTCCCCAACAGAGAACTCTTTAGATAGACTAAGAATCCAACAGCCTCTTCTAGTAAGCTTATTTCTGGTTATTGAGTATTGTCAACAGAGAACTGAGAGGGAAAAGAGCTGGAATTGTGGGGTTAAGCTGCCTTATACCTCAGATATTGTGAGAAATTTTTAAAAAACTAAGGATACCACACATCTCCAGAGACTCTAGACCACTATTTCCATTTCACAGCTTCCATACGAACTGTGTGTTTGCTTGCTACCTAATTTTTTTCTTGTGAAGTATAATCTTTTATCTAATGATTTTGTTATTTTCCTTAGATACAGAAACACTGTCTTAATTATAGCACTATTTTAAAATATTGGTTGGTGCAAAATTGTGGTTTTGCACCAACCTAATACTACTACAGCTCTTAATCTTATGCTAATCACCAGATTTTTAACAATATTTTTCCTACAACTGTACTTTTGTGTTCTATATTTTAATACTGTTCTTATTTAGAAGCTCTTGTTTTTATCCAACTTCTTTTTTTTGTTTTGTTTTGTTTCGTTTTTAAGATCGAGCCTCACTCTCTCACCCAGGCTGGAATGCAGTGGCATGATCTCCACTCACTGCAACCTCTGCCTCTTGGGTTCAAGCGATTCTCCTGCCTCGGCCTCCTGAGTAGCTGAGACTACAGGTGCATGCCACCATACCCAGCTGATTTTTGTTGTTTTCGTAGAGTCAGGGTTTCACAATGTTGGCAGGCTGGTCTCAAACTCTGAACCTCAATTGATCCACCTGCCTTAGCCTCCCAGAGTGCTGGGATTATAGGGGTGAGCCACCATGTCCAGGCCAACTTTTTGGTCTTTTTGTAATTCCTGTTATGTAAAAACTAAAGGTTAATAATCGGAGATAAAAATTTCATATAATTTTATGCTAGTCAGTTTATAATTTGATATTTTATACTGAACTCTTTTTTTTGAAATGAAGTTTTACTTTGTTGCCCAGGTTGGAGTGCAGTAGTGCAATTGGCTCACTGCAACTTCTGCCTCCTTGGTCTCGAACTCCTGACCTCAGGTGATCCACCCACCTTGGCGTCCCAAAGTGCTGGGGTTACAGGCATGAGCCACTGTGCCTGGTCTATACTAACTAAGTCTTTAATGCACATGATTCCATTTGGTTGTATGTCAGAAAGCATGCATCTCTAAGTTATAGTTCTCTTTCCTCTTTCTTAATATGTGAGTAATTATTTTAAAAAGCCAACATTGGGCTCAGTGGTGAAATACTGGTGCTATTCTCTTCAGGAAGGCACAGGCCAGGCGTGGTGGCTTGTGCCTGTTATCGAATCGCTTTGGGAGGACAAGATGGGAAGATATCAAGCTCAAGAGGTTGAGGCTGCAGTGAGCCATGTTTGTGCCACTGTATTCCAGCATGGGTGACAGAGTGAGACCCTGTCAGAAAAAAAAAAAAAAAAAAGGCGAAGGGACAAAATCAAGAATACTCATTTAATAATTTTTATTGCTGTTTGTTTTGTTAGATAAGTACAAGAAGACAGAAAAATGAAAAATGATTACAGTTAGGAAAATAATATGTGTGTATAATTTCTATGGATTATTTTATACCTGAAATTATAGTAAAGATGATAAATACATATTAGAATTAATAAACATTTAACCAAGTTGCTACATATAAAATAAATACTCAGAAGCCTACTTAATAACTTTTCTTGAGACAGAGTCTCACTCTTTTGCCCAGGCTGGAGTGCAGTGGCACGATCTCGGTGCACTTCAACCTCTGCCTCCCTGGTTCAAGCCATTCTCCTGCCTCAGCCTCTGTAGTAGCTGGGACTACAGGCATATGCCACCACACCTGGCTAATTTTTTTGTATTTTTAGTAGAAATAGGGTTTCACCATGTTAGCCAGGATGGTCTCGATCTCCTGACCTCATGATCCTCAGCCTCCCAAAGTGCTGGGAGTATAGGCGTGAGCCACTGTACCCAGCTCTTAATACCTTTTAAAGTGATCTCATGATAGGTTCGACTACAAGAGACAATGGCAATATGTTAGTTTCACAACAAGATTCAGTCTGGTGCAGCAGTATGCAAGGGAATTAATACTGTTTTTTTTTTTTTCAAGATGGAGTCTCACTGTGTCGCCCAGGCTGGAGTGCAGTGGCTTGTTCTCAGCTTACTGCAACCTCTACCTCCCAGGTTCAAGTGATTCTCCTGCCTCAGCCTCCCAAGTAGCTGGGATTATAGGCGTGCACCACCACGCTTGGCCAATTTTTGTATTTTTAGTAGAGAGGGTTTCACCATGTTGGTCAGACAGGTCTCTATCTTCTGACCTCATGATCCACCTGCCTCGGCCTCCCAAAGTGCTGGGATTATAGGCATGAGCCATTGCACCTGGCCCCAGGAATTAGTACTGTTTATTTGAATCTGTGTGTGTGTGTGTGTGTGTGTGTGTGTGTGTGTGTGTGTGCGCGCGCGCTTTTTTCTCATTGTACATCTGGACATTTGTAAAGCTTGCACTAAACAAAATAGACTGTTTACAAAATATGTTTGTGATACTTTTGTATTTTTCTTGACTTAAATGTTAGATACTGGATCAGCATTAAGGAATTACTATTTTGTAGATACATGGGAATGATTTTTACATCCATTTTCTCCATGGCAGCCTCTTTCTAAGAAATTGATAGACTTTTTATAGTTCATAAGACATGTTTAAGTCAAAGGAGTATTGACTAATTTTATCTTAAGTAAGTGTTACATAGGATATTCAGAGACAGAAATTAATCTTTGTGTTTCTCATCACGTCTTCTTTTTGTTTTGCAGTGGGACTTCCCCTCTTGCATGCCTGAATGCAATGCTTCATACAAACTCCAGAGGTGAAGAGGGCATCTTCTATAAGGTTCCAGGTAGAATGGGAGTATATACTTTGAAGGTAAATATTTTGTTGGGGAGTCATTTAAAAAGGAAAACCAGGAGGTGACCACATAAAAATATTTGACTCATAGAGACAGAATTCTGTTCTTGAAGAGCTTGTTTTCAGGAAGAGGTAATATTTTCAAACTTGCACCCAGTACATTTTTAAAAACTAATCTATAGCTAACTGTAGGTAGATCAGAATAACTTTATTTTTTATTTTTTAGGATAATCTTATCTTGAAAAAATGAAATTCAAATGACTTCCAGTGACCTTTTAAGGAGCTCCACAACATTTGTATAATAATTGTTACTTTGGAGCATTCTGCCTAGATGCTTTACATTACATTCTCATTTCATTCTCTACCACAATTCACAGTTGTGGTTATTATTCCCTTTTTATAATGAAGAAAGTAAAAGTTCAGAAGATTGGATTTTCTTGCCCAGTGTTGCCCATATCGTATCAGAACTAGTACAGGAACCCAGATCTGACTGAATTTCTAAGCCCATATTCTTTCTAACATAACAAGCTTGCTAATTTCAAAGACATTTTATTAGCTCATGTAACTGAAAAGTCTAAGGAAATCCAGGCTGGATCCAGAAGCTCAGTTGACATCATCAGGGTTTGTTGTCTCCACTTTCTTCTGGCTTTGTTTTCAGTCAGGGTCTTTTCTTATCACACATAACTTCACCCCCAACCTGCAGTCTGCAAGCTGTAAATCTGAGAAGAGACAGGAGCTAAAGTAGGAGCCTCTGACTTAATTCTGATTTGGCTTAATTGGTTTGGCTTTGCCCACATATGAGTATACCTTAGTTATCATGCTTGTCAAATGTATGTAGTCTTCTGATTGCCCAGTTGTAGATATGGTTGAGATTACTCTTGCTTAGGCCAGGTGAATTGAGGAGAGAGGATTTTCTCCAAAGGAAATTTATCAGCTGGAGGGGAATGAATGCTTGGCAGGCAGTGACTGTGTCCATTTATATATGTGTTACCTTTTTAGCTTTCAGCTGTAGTCATCACTATGCCCAGTGGTTGTGTGGAGCCCTAACATTAAAAAGATCTAACCTCCCTCTCTCTCTCCCTTTCTCCTTTTTATATACTTGGTTGAACTTCCTATGGTTACAGGGCTTTATTCTCACATGAAACTTTCTGTATTTCTTTTTGGTTTTAGCTGTTCTAGACCTTCCATACTGTTTACAAAATTTATTAAATGCTTATTCTATTGTAGAGATGGGGGAAAGGAAAACCAAAGTGTTTTTCCTATTCTCATCCACCATTAAGTACAGTACTTCTAACACCAGATGAGTGGAGATTTCTCCTCATATACAAGCAGTTCTCCAGCAGACATTAGGTTGTTGTCCTTTAATAATTAAGAGTTCCAGTCTGTGGCCCCTTAGGAACCTGACTGCACAGCTTGAGGTGATTGGTGGGCAAGCAAGCATGACTGCCTAAGTTCTGCCTCCTGTAAGATCAGTGGTGACATTAGATTTTCATATGAGTGTGAACCCTATTGTGAACTGCATCTGTGAGGGATCTTGATTGTGCACTCTGTATAAGCATCTAATGCCTCATGATCTGAGGTGGAATAGTGTCATCTGAAACCACCCACCCCTACTCCCCACCCTTCTGTGAAAAAATTGTTTTCCACAACACCTGTCCCTGGTGCAAAAAGGTTGGGGACTGCGGCTCTAATTCAACTCCATTCTGATGCTATCTGTCTATCTATCTATCTGGAGACAGTGTCAGATTCCACAGGTTGAGGGCTCGGCACCCTCCCATCCCCTTCAGATGACAGTTGTTGCAAGTACCACGTTATGACTTGTACTTCTGACTAGTTGTAGTTGGGGTTCCCTCCTTGGGTTTGATTAATTTGCTAGAATGGCTCACTAAACTCAGGGAAATGCCTTGCTTACATTTACCCATTTATTATAAAGGATATTAGAGTAGATACAGATGAATGGCCAGATGGATAAGATGCTTAGCATGAGGTTTGTAGGAAGGTACACAGAGCTTCCCGGGCTTGCCACCCTCCAGGAACCTCCGTGTGATCAGCTAAATCTTTTATTTATTTATTTATTTTATTTATTTATTTATTTACTTTTATTTTGAGATGAAGTCTTGTTCTGTCACCCAGACTGCAGTGCAGTGGTGCCATCTCAGCTCACTGCAACCCCACCTCCTGGGTTCAAGCAATTCTCCTGCCTCGGCTTCTGGAGTAGCTGGGATTACAGCAGCCCACCACCTCAGACAGCTAATTTTTTGTATTTTTAGTAGAGACAGAGTTTTGCCATGTTGACTGGGCTGGTGTCGAACTTCTGACCTCAGGTGATCTGCCTGCGTTGGCCTCCCAAAGTGCTGAAATTACAGGCGTTGAGCCACAACGCCCAGAAGTGATCAACTAAATCTGAAAGCTCTCAGAACTCAATCCTTTGCATTTTTGTGAAAGCCTAAATACATAGACACAATTGATTAAATTATTGGCCATTGGTGATCAGTTCAACCTTCAGCCTCCTCCCTCCCTGAGATTGTGGAGTGGACATAGTTGGTTCCCCTGGAAACCAGCCCCCATCCTGAGACTATGCAGTAGCTCACCAAGAGGAGCAAAAGATGCTCCTATCACTCAGGAAATTCCAAGGGATATAGGAGCTGTGTCAGATACTCCTTTTACTCAGGAAATTGCAGAGGTCTTAGGAACTCTGTGTTGGGAACTGGGGTCAAAGACCAAATATGAGAGCAAAAGATTCTACTAGTAACACTATTGCTTAGGAAATTTTAAGAGCTGAAAAGAGTTCTAAGTCAGGAACTGTATCAGGAACCAAATATATATTTCAAACAATATCACAATATTACCTCTGTGCTGGACACTATAGAGGCTGTAAGGAAGGTTAAGCTGTGGCCCCGATCTCTTGAAGCTCATATTATAGTTCCTAAAATAACTGCATACTCTGAAAATGTTCCATGTTTTTAAAAATAATATAGAGAAATAAGAATTAATTTTGAATAAAGGAATATAGAAGTTTTTTGTTGTTGTTAACATGTAAGATTTGAGCTGGTCTTTGTTAGATAAGTAATAAGAAGGGCCTTCCAGGACATGGGAATAGCTTAAGCAAGGACACAGTTGGAAAGACTCAGAGTGGCCTTGAAAGTAGAGTAAACTGGAGTGATAAGACCATAATCTTTGCGTGGGCTTAAGTGGCAAAGATGCCGGTGTGGTAAACATCAGGTAGAGAGACCAAACACTGGAGTCCTTTGAATACCTGATTGAGCTGTATATGTGTGGGTTGGGGGTTGGCAGATGTCACAGGTTTTTCTGGAAAGAAAGCATGATCAAATCCAAGTTTAAGAGGAGAATTCAGAGATTGAAGGGTGAAACAGGAAAATTTGTCAAAAAGGTGGTTATGGTTGGTTGGAAGAAATACTCAGGGCCTGAATTAAAAGACAAGTAAAAGAGATGGAGACAAGGGTCAATTGAGGAATAAATAGAATATGTGGCATTTGGAGTGGGTAAAAAGGACTGAAATGATTCTAGAATTTGGGACATGAGCAATTGATCCTGTATGGATCACAAATTTTAAGAAAAGAAGATAATTATATTTATATTTCAGATACTTGTTCAACCTACAAGTCAAGATGTCTGGCTGGCAACTAATTCTATAAAAGCTGTCCTGCATTTTTAAGGAAAGAATAGAAAAAAATGGTGTGTGTATTTTAAGAAAGTGTATAACGTAAGAGATGACTCAGAGAGAAGTGGCACTAGGACATAAACGTAAATGAAAAACAGCTAACTTACCTAGATCAGAGTTTATAGTCTTGGCTGTAATGTCATATAGATGTCAGTTTTGTGTTAGAGGATCACATTTTTGTGTCTGTCAGAATTGTTTTTTATCTGATTATTAAAACAATGTGGGAAAATAAAATATTGGAGGAAAAAAGAACCATCCATAGTTTTATGACTTAGAAATAATATTCACAGGCTAGGCACAGTGGCTCATGCCTGTAATTCCAGCACTTTGGGAGGCCAAGGCAAGAGGATTGCTTAAGCTCAGAAGTTCAAGCCTAGGACCAGTCTGGGAAACATAGTAGGACCCTGTCTCTATAAAAGTTTTAAAAAATTAGTCAGGTATGGTGACACACACTTGTAATCCCAGCTACTCCAGAGGCTGAGGTGGGAAGATTCCTTAAGCCTGGGAGATCAAGGCTACAGTGAGGTGTGATTGCACTACTGCATTCCAGCCTGGGTGATAAAGTGCGACCCTATCTCCCAAAATAAAAAACAAAAAACCACAAACACTAACGTGTTTAGCCATACATGTGTATTTTTATATATATTATGTAAATACATAATAGCTAATATTTTTGACCTCTTAGATTGGGCATGATTCTAAGCATTTTATGTTTATTAGCTTATTTAACTTGAGCTAATAGATTAATGATCTTTTAAGGTAGGTACTATTATCCCCACCTTATAGATGGGGAAACTGAAGCATGAAAGGTTAAGATTTTAACCGAGGCTGCACAATTAGGAGAGGGTAAAGCCAGGAAATCTTGTTCTCTAGTCTTTGGTCTTGGAACCATTCTGTTATCTCTCTCACATTCTAAGCTGACACAGTTATCCTTTCTGATTAGCATTCCCTCTATCTAAGTGCAGAAACCAAAAAGTTTCATATGATTTGTTAAATGATTTCTTTCTTTTCTTTTTTTTTTTTCTTTTGTCTGTCAGGAAGGAGACAGGCATATAAAAGAAAGATTTCTTTTTTATTTAATTCTTGCTACTTACTAACCAATATTCAGGAACCAATGAGATTCAAATAACGCACTATCTCTTGCTGTCTAGACTCTTATTCTCTAATCGAATTCAGAGTATATAATGGTACTTATACACATACCCACATGGACATACATATACTTAATACAGTTATTTTATTTAGTTTTTTGAGACAGGATCTCAGTATATTACCCATGCTGGAGTGCTGTAGTGCAGTCACAGCTCACTACAGCCTCAAACTCCCTGGGTTCAGGCAATCCTCCCAACTCAGCCTCCCAAGTAGCTGGGACCACAGGTACATACCACTACACCTGGCTAATTTTTGTATTTTTTTTTGTAGAGACAGGGTTTCACTGTGTTGCCCAGATTGGTCCCAGCCCAGATTGGTCCCAAACTCCTGGGCTTAGTTCTTCCTCCCACCTCAAACCTCACAAGTAGCTGGAACTATAGGAACTTGCCACCATACCCAGCTAATTTTTTTTTTTTTGGTAGAGACGGGGTTTCACCATGTTGCCCAAGCTGGTCTTGAACTCCTGGCCTCAAGCAGTCTTCCTGCCTCAGCCACCCAATGTGTTAGCATTATAGGCATGAACCATCACACCCAGCCAATAAAATTATTACGTAGTTTTAAAATCTAGAATATTATCATTATTTACCCAATTTTGTCTAATTTAAACCTGTGTTGTACCTGCATATGAATGTTGTATATAGTTTTTATCTTTGGATGTAGTTGGAAACATGAGCTAATTTGCCTCAAAGAGATGACAGGAATTCAGAAAATATTGCTGGTTCTGCTACTGAATCCTATAGTAACAAAAATTAATCAGTGCAATTAAGTTGCAACATTGCATATCAGAAATTTAATTTTTACTTGCTGAAATGGTAATGATTAATCCTAATTGGATGCCTACATTTTCAGAAAGATGTGCCGGATGGGGTGAAAGAGCTATCAGAAGGTTCAGAAGAAAGCAGTGATGGTCAGTCAGATTCCCAGAGTTCTGAGAACAGCAGCAGCAGCAGTGATGGTGGCAGCAACAAGGAGGGAAAAAAGAGCAGGTGGAAAAGGAAAGGTAAATCCACCTGATCCTTCATTAAAGTACTAAATGCTGTAGGACAAATGCCATTGTTAGTAGTTTCTCTTTTCCCAGACCCCAGGTTAGTCAGTCACTTTGCCTTACCCTCTATAACAGTCTGGTCTAGGAGAGTTTTCTGCAATGATGGAGACGTTTATGTCTTTATGGCCAGCACAACAGAGTAGTCACTAGCTACATGGGCCTGTTGAACACTTGAAATATGGTTATGATGACCAAGGAATTAAAAAAATAAAAAATGCCCTCTTTTATAGAGCTTTTTCAGGTTCACAACAAAATTGAGAGGAAGGTACAGAGATTTACCATGTATGCTTTCTCCCGCTACATGCACAGCCTTTCCCACTACCCACATTTTCCACCAGAATGGTATATTTGTTACAACTGATGAACCGACATTGGTAAATCATCACCTACCAGAGTCCATGGTTTACATTAGAATTTACTCTTGGGAGATACATCCTATGGCTTTGAACACATGTATGATGATGTGTATTCACCATTATAGTATCAAACAGAATAGTTTCATTGCCCTAAAATCTTCTGTGCTCCAGCTTTACATCCCTTCCTTCCTCCAAACCCTTGACAACCATTGACTGTTTTTTTATTTTTGAGCTGGAGTTTTGCTCTTGTGGCCCTGGCTGGAGTGCCATGGAGCAGTCTCAGCTGACTGGACCTTCTGCCTCCTGGGTTCAAGCGATTATCCTGCCTCAGCCTTCTAAGTTGCTGGAACTACAGGCACCCACCATCATGCCCGGCTAATTTTGTAGTTTTAGTAGAGGCAGGGTTTCACCATGTTGGTCAAGCTGGTCTCAAACTCCTGATCTGAGGTGATCCACCTGCCTTGGCCTCCCAAAGTGCTGGGATTACAGGTGTGAGCTACTTTGCCTAGCCTGACAACCACTGACATTTTACTGCTTCCATAGTTTCACCTTTTCCATAATGTCATAGAGTTGGAACCTTTTCAGATTGGCTTTCATTTAGTAATATGCATTTAAGGTTCCTCTGTGCTTCATGGCTTGATAAGTCATTTCTTTCTCTTTTGTTTTAACTTTAAGTTCAGGGATACAAGTGCAGGTTTGTTACATAGGTAAACCTGTGCCATGGGTGTTTGCTATGCAGATTATTTCATCATAAGGAATTAAGCCTAGTAACCACTAGTTAGTTTTCCTGTTTCTCTCTCTCCTCCCCCACTCCACCCTATGAAAGACCCCAGTATGTGTTGTTCCCCTCTATGTGTCATGTATTCTCATCATTTAACTTCCACTTATAAGTGAGAACATGTGGTATTTGGTTTTCTGTTGTAGTAATCGTTTGCAATAGGTCATTTCTTTCATTGTCTAGGTGTGCCACAGTTTGTTTATCCATGCACCTACTGAAGGACATCTTGGTTGTTTCCAAGTTTTGGCAATTATGAATAAAGCTGCTTTAAACATCTGTGTGCAGATTTTGTATGTGCGTAAGTTTTCAGCACCTATGGGTAAATACCAAGGAGTGTGATTGCTGGATCCTATGATTAAGAGTATGTTTAGTTTATAGAAACTTTCAAACTATCTTCCAAAGTGAGTGTACCATTTTGCATTTGCACCAGCAGTGGATCAGGGTTCCTGTTGCGTCATGTCCTCTTCAGCATTTGGTGTGGTCATTGTTCTAGATTTTGGCCTTTCTGATAGGCGTTTAATAGTATCTCATTGTTTTAATTTGCATTTCTCCAATGACATATGTTGTGGAGCACCTTTTCATTTGCTTATTTGCAGTCTACATATCTTCTTTGGTGAGAAGTCTCATCAGGTCTTTGGCTTATTTTAAAATTAGGGTTTTTTTTCTTAATTGTTGAGTTTTAAGAGTTCTTTGCATATTTTGAGTAACAATCCTTTATTATATGTCTTACAAATATTTTGTGTCTTTTTTTTTTTTTTTTTTGAGACATAGTCTCGCACTGTTGCCCAGGCTGGAGTGCAGTGGTGCCATCTTGGCTCACTGTAACCTCTGCCTCCTGTGTTCAAGTGATTCTCCTGCCTCAGCCTCCTGAGTAGCTGGGATTATAGGCACCTGCCACCACACCCAGCTAAGTTTTGTATTTTTAGTAGAGACGGGGTTTCACCCTGTTGGCCAGGCAGGTCTCGAACTCCTGACCTTGTGATTTACCCTGCTTGACCTCCCAAAATGCTGGGATTACAGGCTTGAGCCACCACACCTGGCCAAGCCACCGCCCCAGGGCTGTCTTATCTTTTTATTTTCTTGGCAGTTTCTTTCATAGATCAAAAATTTTTAGCGAAGTGTAGTGTATCAAGTTTTTCTTTTGTGAACTGTGTCTTTGGTCTTGTATCTAAAAGTCATCACAAAACCCCTAAATTTTCTTCCATATGGTATGGTATGGTATGGTATGGTATGGTATGGTATGGTATGGTATGGTATGGTATGGTATGTTGTAGGGGTTTTATAAATTTTCATTTTTATTTAAATCTGTGATCCATTTTGAGTTAATTTTATGTGAAGGGTATGAGACCTGTATCTGGATTTCTTTTGTTATTTACAGGTGGATTTCTAATTAGGAATTTAATTTAGATTTTAATTTTAAATAGCCACATGAGGATAGTGGGTACCACACCAGACAACATTCTAGGTTTTACCCTGATTTGTTCTTAAGTCTTAAGTCGTTCATAACCTTTTTAAGATGCTTTTATTTTACTTGGCTCTGTAATCTTCTCTTCTAAATTTTAAGCCCTTAATGCTCTAACAACCCTCCTTAGGAAAAGAATGCTTTTCATTTCTACTAGGAAACACTGAATTTAGTTTGCTGGTCTTTGCTCTCATTCCCTTTGGTGTCTACTTCATAGCTCACTCGAAAAGCTTTCTTTAGGGAATAATGTATGTTGCTACAGCTTCCCTGGAATGGATTTTCTGGTTTAGGATATGAATTACTATTTATTCCTGCTAATTATTCTGTAGCTTCTTTTCAGAGTCTGTTCAAAGTGGGCAAATCTTTTTTATCCCAATATCTGTAATTTTAGCTGTACATAACAAGGCAAATTTTTAAAAACTCATGATGATTCTTTCACAAGGACTGATAATAGTTATGTTCCAGAGCAAAAGAGATGTTCAAGCTTTTTCCTAGCTTGAATATCCTCTTAGATTTGAGTGATGATAGGTAAGTTGTCTTTGGAGCTGGCTAGCTCAGGTTATGCTGGAAAACTAGACTCATTCATTTAAGTCCCTTCAGAATAGTTAATATGCCTATGTTAGAAAAATAGTTCTGATTCATTATTATCCCTCTGTTAATGTTCTTGCTACTCCTGGAAAGAATTGAGATAATTGATGGCCTCATCTGTGCTCTCTGCTATAGCTACCACATACATAATTTGAGCGAACTTTGTAATCAGAGAATCTTAGCTTTAAGATGATAACCACTTAGCTACCCAGACCTCAATGGTTAGGAATAAAGGGAATGAAAGCAAGAGAAAAAGGGCGCTTCTAACAAGTATTGTTGATATATGTTTTTAACGTAATCCCTGTCAATAATGAAAGGAAGTATGGTTCAGGGCCCCGAATTCCCTAGGGTCCACTAAGCACCTATTTTTGAAAGAATCCAAAAGTGTAAAGGGCTCTCTCTGTCTATCCCCTGCTTCTCCTCATTTTATTTTTTTAATTCTGATTTTTTCACAGGTGTTGATTCTCCCCATTTTAAGCTTTTCCTTTGAAGTTTGGAATTGCAGATCTAAGTAAGATTAGGAACCAAGCCAGGTCATCAGATAAGGGAAGCAATTAGCAAGATTTATGTTTTCTGGATGGGATTGGGACAGGGAAATCAATATTAAAGAAAGTTTAGTAAAATGGGAATATAGTTGGAGCCCTTGCTTTTTCAAGAGCCACATATGCTGCTCTTTGAATAGTGGCTGTGGTATCTGTATTTCTTCTGCTTAGCACTAATGGTTATTGCTGGGTGCAGTTTCTCATGCCTGTAATCCCAGCACTTTGGGATGCCGAGGCAGGCGGATCGTGAGGTTAGGAGATCAAGATCATCCTGGCCATGGTGAAACCCCATCTCTACTAAAATACAAAAAATTAGCTGGGCACGGTGGCACGTGCCTGTAGTCTCAGCTACTCAGGAGGCTGAGGCAGGGGAATCACTTGAATCCAGGAGACAGAGATTACAGTGAGCTGAGATTGTGCCACTGCACTCCACCCTGGCGAAAGAGCAAGACTCTGTCTCAAAAAAACAAAAACAAAAACCCTAATGGTTATTAATGGCTATCTCTAAGAATTTGAGATGAATGTATTAAGATACAGGAAGATACAAGAAATAACCATAGAACCCTATTGCCAGTAGCCAGATAGGTAGATATGAATAGCTTAAACTTGCCCCACACTCTGCATAATAGAATACATGAACAGCAAGTTAATGTCAAATTGAATGTTGGGTCTAATTGTTTATGAACTGCCTTTCCTTTATTCCTTTTCCAGAAATTATCATATCGATTATTTTTCCTTGGTTTACAATAAGATGAATTGTTCTGTAAAGCTCTTTTCTGGTTGTAGGTAGTCTAAAGCTGAGAGGAAAATTGACTATGTGATATCTGGAAGGTGGGGTGAGAGGTGCACATGTCACATGTAATTCATGTTTATTTAAGTAGCGCTGATATTCTCAAGCAATGAATGAATGCCAAGCTATCAATAATGAAGAATTATTTAGTCTCTCATAGAATGTGCATTTGTCATTTATATGTCATACATATGACATAGATACCATATAATTTTTAGGTATATATTATATATTTATGGATGTTTTTGTAGAACAGTGCAAATTAAAGTGACATGTGTAACCAGCAGTCAGCATGCAGCAAAGCAGTTCTAAATCTTAGTTATCAATAAAGGTAAAGCAAGCTAATTGTGCCTATTACTTTTTCTTATTTAGGGCTTTTAATCTCAATCTGACATCACTTTATTTCAAATGCATTGTAAGACAGGAAGAACACTGAGATAGTATCAAAACCCACTTCCTTTTATGTTCAAAAATAAAGAGCTCTGACAGCAAAACTGATACTTGTAGTTGAAAATCGATAGAAACTTTCTTGATATATGTATACCTTTCAGCCCAATAGGAGCAGAGAATAGAAATTTGAAATTCAGTTCAATATTAAAACTAGTTTATTGATTTCTATGTAAAGTGGAAGAACTCTAGTTTTGGTTCCTAGTTTTCAGACAGGAAACACAATGTTCAGAGAAGAGTTTTATGGAATTCCAAATCAAGGTAAGGTAGAATAATAACTTCAGAAAAACAAATACTAAGATCAACTATTATATTGCTTTTTTATGATCATAGCTAAGTGAAGTCTCTGCCTTTTCCCCAAAATAAAATACTGCATTATGAAGCAAGTGTAAGACTATTATTTTTATCTTGTGATAGAAAAAGTTTTGTTAGATTTTGGTCTGCTTTTAAAATGTCTTAAGAATGAAATCAATTACATGAAATATACTTTTCTCTGTAAGGAATCACTGTTTCCTCTAGTGTGGATTAATGTTAATTGTACTGCTTGTTCAGAACTACTTTAAATCAGGAATTTGATATATATTGTGTCTGGAGTTATTTAAAATACCATAAACCTATCTACCTTCTGACATTTATATGTGTTAAGTTACCGAATGGGGATGATTATGTCTCCTTGTAAAAGTATACTGGAAGCAAAACTTTTTTGGCAAGTTAACTTAGGTGGAGAGAGACCTTTTGGAGATGTTCTGTTTTCTTCTGGAGTTATGATTGGTGGCTGAATTGGAGGTTTTAGCTCTGTCTTGTGTTAAGGATGGCTACACTGTTAGAGCTTTGGATGATCAGGGTACCCAGAAGCAAGGAAAGTGTTCAGGTGTGGCCTTTCTCATTTAGGCCAAGGGACTCTGAATGTAATTAGGAAACTCCGCCTGCCTAGTTTGGAGTAGATTGTACTTGGTGTTGGAGGAAGGTACTTAGAACTAAAAAGGATCTATTACCTCTAAAGAAAGGCCTGTTAGAATAAAAACTGTCCTTCAAGAGAAACGTCACTGTTCTAAAGACTAAAATCATTTTGGAAACTTCGATTGTTATTATTCCTTCAACAATCAATTCTTCAACTATATATGGCTCTTAAGTTTCAATTTTGTTATCAGTGCTTCAGTTTCTGATATCTCCCTAATACTTAATAGGGGCCCATTAAATGTCTTTGGGAGAAAATCAAAATTTAAGTCAGAGATTATTTACTAAAGCTTTTAACTCAAATGCATCTAATATTAATAGTCTTTATCTTTTTGACCTCGCTCAACATTATAATCATCCTTTGAAGTGGAAAATTCTCCATGCTGTAATGTATGTGAAAAGTAGTACCTTTCGACTTAAACTTAGTGAGCAGTATGTAAATATCCAGCAACCCAAAACTGCTTTAGTGAGCTATGTAAAAGTGACTGATAAGCCTCAAGTTCTAAAATTTGTTTTGTTGTATTTATTTTACTTATTTTTTGAGACAGAATCTTGTTCTGTCGCCCAGGCTGGAGTGCAGTGGCACAATCTTGGATTACTGCAGCCTCACTTCCTTGGTGCAAGCAATTCTCCTGTCTCAGCTTCCTGCACCCCCGTAGCTGGGATTACAGGTGTGCGCCACCATACCCAGCTGATAGTTGTATTTTTAGTAGAGCCGTGATTTTTGCCATGTTGGCCCGGATGGTCTTGAGCGCCTGGCCTCAAGTGATCTGCCTGCCTCAGCCTCCCAAAGTGCTGAGATTACAGGTATGAGCCATTACACCCAGCCTAAATTTTGTTTTAGATGTTTTTCTGAAAACACATAAATTAAGCTTTAAACAAATAATGTATTGGCCAGGTGCGGTGGCTCACGCCTGTAATCCCAGCACTTTGGGAGGCCCAGAAGGGCAGATTACCTGAGGTCAGCAGTTGAAGACCAGCCTGGCCAACATGGTGAAACCCCGTCTCTATTAAAAATACAAAAATTACCCAGGTATGGTGGTGCATGCCTGTAATCCCAGCTGCTTAGGAGGCTGAGGCAATATAATTACTTGAACCCAGGAGGCGGAGGTTGCAGTGAACCAGATTGCACCATTGCACTCCAGCCTGGGTTACAGAGTGAGACTCCACCTCAGAAAAAAAATCTTCTAGATTACTGTTTGGGTTTTTGTTTAATTTTTTTTTTTTTTTTTTACAAAAAATAATAGTAAGTGTTGATCTTTTGATCCAAATTTGTTAATCTTTTATGTTATATGTTTATATAGAAGCAAACATTTTTGTTTCTAATTAGACAAAAAAATGTGTTAAGAATTGTTTTAATCTGTTGAGCAGTCCACATTAGAGGATAATTATAATCCTGAAAAGTATTGGTTAAGCCATTGGTTCATTTGTAACAATCAAAGTACTATCTCTGTTTAAACTACTTGTTAGGCCTGGTGTGGTAGCCCCCACCTGTAATCCCAGCACTTTGGGAGGCCAAGGTGGAAGGATCACTTGAGTCCAGGAGTTTGAGACCAGCCTGGGCAACATAGTGAGACTCCTGCCTCTATAAAAGGTAAAATTTGCCAGGTGTGGTGGTGAGTGCCTGTAGTCCCAGCTGCTTGGTAGACTGAGGCAGGAGGATTGCTTGAAGCCAGGAGTTCGAGGCTACAGTGTGCTATAAATGGCACCACTGCATTCCAGCCTAGATGATGACAGAGTGAGATGCTGTCTCGAAAAATGGACAAGCAAATGAACTACTTTTTACAGTCCTTCCTTCTTCAGTCTGTAGTATTTGCCAGGTATTTCGGAAACAAATTTGAATGCGGTGTCAGCCCCACCCTTAAAGTTGTCTCAGCATATTTAGAGGGATAGAAAAATAAGTAGATAATTAGCACATAACTTCATAAAACATGTGTGTTTATATTTATCATGTTATGACTGCATTAGAAAAGGGATACTAAGTTAACTTTGCCTGGATTACTAAGTATTTGCTATAAAAGTTCTGAGATACTGTTCTTCTCTAGAGAGTTTAATCTCTGGGGAAGACAGGATGTATTACGGAAAGAAAATATATATAAAGGCAAGAAGGTGGGAATGTGTATAGTGTTTTCACGAAGCCATAAAAAGATAAATTTGGCTGGAAGAAGGGATTTCTGGAGGGAAAGAAATTTGGATCATACATTTAACCTTTAATAATAGTCTTATTATTTACAGGATATTGTTAGGCACAAAGTTTCTTAGGAAAATTGAGGTATAGATCAGAGACTATGACTGATGACTCTTCAAATTTTTATAGCCAGATGCCAGGAAGAACAAGATTGTTTATAGGCTGGTTTTGGTGGTGCACACCTGTAGTCTCAGCACTTGGGGAGGCCAAGGTGGGAGAATCACTTGAGCCCAGAAGTTTGAGACTGCAGTGAGCTCTGATGGTGCCACTGAATTCCAGCCTGGTGACAGAGAGATCCTGTCTGGAAAAAAAAAAAAAAAAAAAGACTGTTTATTGACCCTTTTTTGTTGGTTTCACACTTCTGTTCATTGAGAGTTTCTGAGTGAATAAACCAGCTTCTTTTATTTGCTTTCTACTTACTAGTGTTTAAGTTAGCTCAATTTATTTCTCATCACTGGTATACAGGCTAAAAGTTTTGTTTTACTTTTGAAAATCATTTGTTGCTGGGCACGGTGGCTCACTCCTGTAATCCTAACACTTTGGGAGACTGAGGCAGGTGGATCACAAGATCAGGAGTTTGAGACCAGCCTGGCCAACATGACGAAACCCTGTCTTTATTAAAGATACAAAAAAACAAAATTAGCTGGGCGTGGTGTGGCACATGCCTGTAATCCCAGCTACTCAGGAGGCTAAGGCAGGAGAATTGCTTGAACCTGGGAGGCAGAGGTTGTAGTGAGCCGAGATCCTGCCATAGCACTCCAGCCTGGGCGACAGCGCAAGACTCCATCACAAAAAAAAAAAGAACATCATTTGTTGTGGGTCGTATACTTCTGTGCAGGATGACATTAATTGGTGACATTAACTAGTTTCATTTGAACTAGTAATAGAGAAATATGAGGGATTATTTTTCTGTAAGTGCCACTTTGTGAGAAAAGATTATAAACAGAGTCTTGATATAGTTAATTGCAGCTTTAATGTGTTTTTTTTCTTTCTTTAATGCTTATTTTTTAAGCAAGGTCTCTCTTTTTTTTTTGAGACAGTCTCCCACTGTTGCCAGGCTGGAGTACGGTGGCACAATCTTGGCTCACTGCAACTTCTCCCTACTGGGTTCAAATGATCCTCCCTCAGCCTCCTAAATAGCTGGGACTACAGGCGAGTGCCACCACTCCTGGCTAATTTTTTATTTTTAGTAGAGACGGGCTTTCACCATGTTGGCCAGGATGGTCTCAATCTCTTGACCTCGTGATCTACCCGCCTCGGCCTCCCAAAGTGCTGGGATTATAGGTGTGAGCCACCATGCCCAGTCAACAAGGTTTTATTGTTAATAGTTTTTCTCTTTGTAAGATGTAGTCCTAGGAAACCTTGTTCATGCTCTTCTCACACACCTCCTACTCCTATCACCACCACCTCAGTTGTTAGCTAGTTTATTCTCAAATTATTCATCATGTAAGGACCAGTTTTTTTCCTTCGATCCATTGTGGACTGATAGTGTTGTAAAATGCATTCAGAATGGCCCAGCATTGTCACATTTCTATGAAAGTGCCTAAGTGTTCCTGCTTTTATACTTACCTTGTCACAGACCAGTCTGTGGACATTTGAACAGCAATAGTTTAGATGATTTTTCAGCTTTACTTTTAAAATGGGCGAGAAGGTGCCAAATTTCATCTTTTAATGAGAAAATACAAGAAATGATCTCGTCTCTTTTTTTAAAAATTTAGAACATAAAATAACCCCACGTCCCTAGTAAATAATTCACTATTATGATGCTTCATCAGCATTGCGCAGACATTATGACATCTCCAAATCACTACTGATCCTTTCTCAAAAGTAGCTACTGTCCTAACTTCTGTCAATTTGGGTCACATTGCCTGTTTTTTTAAATTTTAAATTATAATATATATAAAGTACTTTTTCTCTGAAAGGCTTGGAACCAAAATGTTTTGGAGTTTGGATTTTTTTAGATTTTGAAATGTTTGCATTATTTGAGTTGAGCATCCAAAATTCAGAAAGTTCAAAATCCAAAATGTTCCAGTGGACATTTCCTTTGAGCATCATGTTGGCACTCAAAATTTTTCTGATTTTGGGCATTTCATGTTTTCTGATTTGGAGTGGCCAACCTGTATTCATTGAAGTACACATAATATAAGTATACGCTTGTAGGATTTTCACAAACAAAACAGTACTATAAACTAGTAACCAGATTAAGGAGCAAAATACTGCCCTGGTATCTCTCCTCTGAGCTCCCTTCTGGTCACACCCATTGCCCCAAAATAACCACTCTAACAACTTTTTATAGCATAAACAAGACATGTCTGGAACAGGATAATGTCCAGAGAAAGTTTTTAAACTTATGTAATCAAATTATACTTAAATAATTTTTTGCTATTACATTATTTGCATGTGTGTAAGACTCATTCACCTGTTGTGTAGAAATACATCAGATTCTTGTCTTTTTTTTCCCCTGTTTTTATTTGGGATTCTTAAAACTATATAGTATTTTCATTGTATAAACATCCACCAGTACCCAAATTCATTTATCCTACCATTGATGAACATTTAGGTTATTCTTATTTTTTGCCTATTATGATTAATTCTACTTTTAGAAAAAAATTTATTTTTGTACTTATTTCTGTTGGATATATACTCCAGAGTAGAATTAGCTATACTATGTATAGCCAAGCAGTTTTCCAAAGTAGGTGTAATAGTTTAAATTCTCACCAGCAATGTATGAGCATTCCCATCAGTCTTTTAAATTTTGGACTTCGGTGAGTGTGTAGTAGTATCGCATGTGGTTATAAGTTGCCTTTCTGTGGTTGCTAATGGAGTTGGACTCCTTTTCATTATTAATCATTTTGATATCATATTTGTGCAATGCTTGTTTTGGTCTTTGCCCATTTTTCTGTGAATTATCTTTTTCTTAGTAACTTGTAGGAGTTAATTCATGTATTCCTTCGTTGCATATATTTATTACAAATAACTTCTCTATGGCTTGCATTTCACTTTTTTAAAGTTATGTTTTGATGAATAAAACTTTTTAATATACTGAGTATGTCCTTTTCTTTAGAAAATTGCCTAGTACATTGACATGAAGATAGTTTTCTCTGTGTGTGTATATACATATTTCAATAAAAGCTTTATTCTTTTATCTTTTACATTTAGATCTATAGACCATGTGGAATTTTTCTGTATTATGTGAAATGAGGATCATCATTTTATTCCTTTTACCCTGCAGGGATATCTAAATTACCTAGCACCCTTTTTTGAAGACTTGTTTCCTTTATTGCAGTGTCTTCTATGTGATAAGTCAATTGACCATATAGTTATGGTTTAGTTTCTGGACTTTGCTTTGTTCTGTTATGTTTTGTCTTTCCTTGTAACAGTACCACCCTATTTTAATTACTTTAGCTTTATCATTAATCCTGATATCTAATAGTTTAGTTCTTTCTGTTCTTCAGTGTTTTCTTGGCTTTTCCGACTGATCTCATCTTCATGTAAATTTTAGAAGCAGCTTGTCAGTTTCCACGTGTCCCCTTTCCCATCAGCCTGCTATGATTTTGGTTAGGGTTGCATTGAATCTATAGATAAATTTTAGTTCTGTTGACTTTTTTTATTGTGTTACTGTATTTTTTGCAGTTCAATTTTGTTCATTAATGCTATGGATTTTTCTGTCTTACAGGTCTTTGCACATTCTTATTAGATTTATTCCTTAACTTTTTTTTTCTGTCATGAATGGCTTTAACCTTTTTTGCTTTATAATTGTGTGTTGCTGATATATAGAAATACAGTTTTTATAAATTGACTGTGTCTGTGAAGTGTCTAGGACTTTACCTGATTTGTATGTGAACAAGTTAGCCTCTCATGGATGTTAACAAAAGAAACAAGAATCCTGGGTCTTAGAAAAAATACTGTATTACCCATGATATAGTAAGCAAATGACTATCAGCATACTTTTTGTGTCACCTTTCTCTTACCCCAAGACTCATAGCAATGAAACAGAGGCCCAGGTGTATGCTATTTGTGCAGTGCGTTTGCATCTCAGCCAAGAAACATTGGTTTGAGGTATTCACTGCTTTTAGCAGAAGCAAGCATATTTTACCTGGGAAGAGACATTGCCTCGTCTCATGGTTGCTCTGCAACTGCAAACATAACCCTGAAAGATGGCCCAGGTAAAGAGTGTTCTGGGACTTAAAACACTGTTAGCATTCCTTGCAGGTACACACAGCAGCACTCAGGGCCTGTGATGGATTGCATCTCTGAACATTGATGCTGTATATAACAACATTATAAAACTAGTTTTTAAAATCTGTTAGTCTATACATAGGTTTATTTTTAGGATTGTCTACTTAAACAAACATGTAATTTATGAATAATGGCATTTTTCTTTCTTTCTTTCTTTTTTTTTCTCACCATTTTGTACCAGCCAGGACTTACAGTAAATAATGGAACAAACATGGTTATCAATTATCCTTTTCATTCCCTATCTTTAGGGTAAAACTTTTAATATTATAATTTTTTTTTTTTTTTGAGACAGAGTTTTGCTCTGTCACCTATGGTATAGTGCAGTGGTGTGATCTTGGCTCACTGCAACCTCCTCCATTTCCAGGGTTCAAGTGATTCTTGTGCCTTGGCCTACTGAGTAGCTGGGATTACAAGTGTACATCACCATGCCCAGCTAATTTTTGTATTTTTAGTATACACGAGTTTCTGCCGTGTTGGTCAGGCTGGTGTCAAACTCCTGGCCTCAAGTGATCTACCTGCCTTAACCTCTCAAAGTGCTGGGATTATAGGCATGAGCCACTGTGCCCAGCCTTTTAAAATTACTTTTTAAGAATGATGCGTCATAGTAGGTTGTTTGTAGACATTCTTTAGTAGATGAAGTTCCCTTTTATTTGTAATTTGCTAAAGGATTTTATAATGCACACATGTTGAATTTTATCAGTTGCTTTTCCTTCATGTACATAATTCTTATAGTGAATTACATTGATTTTACTTATTAAATGTTAAATCAACCTTGGGTTCCTTGGATAAACCAACTTGGTTGTGATATGTTATTAATCCTATATATCATTAGATTTTATCTGCTCATATTTTGCATTTAACTTTTTTATTTTATTAAGATTTGCCTGCATTTTTCCCCATATAATGTCCCTGTCAAAATTTTGCATCATAAAAATCTTAGTAATTGGTTTTTGGTTCTCTGAAAGAATTTTTGTAAGATTGTTGTTTTTGTAGCCTGGGCATAGTGGCTCACACTTGTAATCCCAGCACTTTGGGAGGCCAGACTGGCAGATCACCTAAGGTTATGAGTTTGAGACCAGGCTGGCCAATATGGTGAAATCCTGTCTCTACTAAAATGACAAAAATTAGCTGGGCATGGTTCTGGGCACCTGTAATTCCAGCTACTCAGGAGGCTGAGGCAGGGGAATTGCTTGAACCTGGGAAGTGGAGGTTGCAGTGAGCCAAGATCACATCATTGCACTCCAGCCTGGGACAAAAGGAGAGTTTGTCGCAAAAAAAAAAAAAAAAAAAAACCAAAACCAAAAACAAAATGATTGTTTTTCTTCCTTAAAAGGTTTGGGGGCTGGGCACAGTAGCTTACTCCTATAATCCCAGCACTTTGGGAGGCCGAGGTGGGCAGATTACTTGAGGTCAGGAGTTTGAGACCAGCCTGGCCTAATGGTGAGACCCCGTCTCTACTAAAAATACAAAAAATTAGCGGGGCGTGGTGGCATGTGCCTATAATCCCAGCTACTCTGGAAGCTGAGGCAAGAGAATCGCTTGAACCCAGGAGGCAGAGGTTATGGTGAGCGGAGATCATGTCATTGCACTCCAGCCTGGGAGACAGAGCAAGATTCTGTCTTTAAAAAAAAAAAAAAGTTTGGGAGAATTTCCTGATAGAAGTTTAAGCTTAGGCTGAAATATTTCTTTTTAGGGATATTTTACTTTTAATTAGAGCTTAACATAAATATGATAAAACACACAGATCACAAGTCTATAATTCACATACATGAATGAGAATATGAGTTAGAATAAATGAGAATACTTCTAATTCCTTGACTTGGGGAAAAATTCTGTTAGCCTGGGCAGCACTATTATATCTTATATTCAGTGAATGACAGTGTTAAGTTCACAGCATCTGTGTAGCTCTGGAAAATAGGCTAAATAAAAGCAAGTGTTATCCTTCAAATTGTGTTCCCTTCAAAAACATATGTTGAAGTCATAACCTCCAGTACCTCAGAATGTATCCTTATTGGGAAAAGAGTTGTTGTATACTTAATTAGTTAAGATGAAGTCTTACTGTAGTAGGGTGGGTCCTTAGTCCACTAAGATTGGTGTCTTTATAAGATGGGTCATATGAAGACATAGAGACATGAAGAGACTGCCATGTGAGGATGGAGACGAGGTTGAAGGGATGCTGCTATAAGCCAAGGAATGCTGAAGATTGCTGGATGTTGCCAGAAACTAAGAGAAAGGGATGGAATGGCTTATCTGACAGAAGAAACCATCTCTGCTGACACTTCAGTTTTGGATTTTCAGCCTCCAGAACTGTGAGAGAAATAAATGTCTGTTGTTTTATGCCACCTAGGTTATGTACTTTTAAAATGACAGACCTGGAGAATTAACACAGGGAGTAAAGTTCATTCTTCAGTATACAATGTATTCAGTATATTATATTCTGGTGAAATTTTTTAAAGTATTATATAGTCATCATCTCTGCTGCCATAATCTTTCGGTTAATGTTTTAATCATCTTCTTTAAGTGAGCTTGAAGCCAAAGCTGAAGGGCAAGGAAGCTTATACATACATGGGTTTGATGTCACCTACTTTCTTAATTTCTTTTTTTAGTGGGGAGACAGGCTCTCACTCTTGTCACCAAGCTGGAGTGCACTGGTGTGATCACAGCTTACTGCAGCCTCAACCTCCTAGGCTCAGGTGATCCTCCTACCTCAGCTTCCCAAGTAACTGGGATTACAGGTATGCTCCACCACACCCAGCTAATTTTGTATTTTTAGTAGAGTCAGGGTTTCACCACGTTGGCCATTCTGGTCTCAAACTACTGACCTCAGGTGATCCACCTGCCTTTGCCTCCCAAAGTGCTGGGATTACAGGCATAAGCCACTGCACCCAACTGAGCATCACTTTTTTAAGATACATGCAAAAAGATGTTGAAACAACTAAATACCCCAAAAGATGAAATTGCATTCATTCCTCCAAGATAAATTCCAAAGAAATTAGAGTTATAATAAATGTTAAATATGAAACCAAGCACTACAGCAAAACATGGGTGAATTTTTAAAACCTGAGAATAATGAAATTTTTTTCTGTGATGCTTCTTGAGGGGTACACGTTTATCTTTTTGCCTAGCAAACCCACTGTTAAGAATCAATCTCGGAGATAAACTGTCAAAAATATAAACTGACAGAGATTAACCAGCGATTCTCAAACTTGAGCTTGCCATCAGAATCACCTGGAGAACATATAATGCAGATTCCTGGGCCTCACCTTCAGAGTATCTGATTCAATAGATCTGAGCTTACACCCAATCATTTTCATTTCTAACAGATTTTTACGTAGTAATGATGTTGTTCTGGGTATCACATCTTAGAACCACTGGTTAAGATGTAGTCATGAGAACAAAAGACCAGAAAGAACTCAAATACCCATCAATAAAATCTGGTGGAAGAAATCATGGTAGATATACACAGTGGAATTCTATGCAACTGTTAAAAGGAATGCAGAAGAGTTCCATGTTCTATTCTAGGATATCCTCCAGGATACATTGAGTTTTTTCATTCAAATCAAAGTGACTCCACCCTGGGTGACAGAGTAAGACCCTTTATTTAAAAAAAAAAAATCAAAGTGCTAGACAGTTAGTGGTGTATGATCTTTTGTTTAAAGAAATAAGTAAAAGTATTAAAACAGGCCAGGCATGTTGGTTCATGCCTATATATATTCCCAGCACTTCGGGAGGCCGAGGCAGGTGGATCACCTGAGATCAGGAGTTCCAGGCTAGCTGGCCAACATGGTGAAACTCAATCTCTACGAAAAATATAAAAATTAGCTGAGTGTCGTGGCAGGCACCTGTAATACCAGCTACTTGGGAGGCTGAGGCAGGATAATCGATTGACCCAGGAGACAGAGGTTGCAGTGAGCCAAGACCGCCCCATTGCACTCCAGCCTGGGCAGCAAGAATGAAATTCTGTCTTAAAAAGGAAAAAACAAAGTATTAAAACATATATGCTATATTTTCATAAAATAAAGGAAAAATATGAATAAAAACAATGAAAAGGCAAACAAAAACCTATTAAAATGATTTTCTATAGAGAAAGAGATATAAAGTAGTATAGTTAAGGAAGAGAGCTAGACTTCTGTGAAATAGGAGTCTCACTTGGGCCAAAAGTTATGCAGGATTTGCCTGGGACAACTTTCTGTGATAGGTAGTTAAAAAAAAAAAAAAAAAAAAACCTCAAATACTGGTGGAACCATGTGCTTGAGAGCGTTTACAACTTGAAGGAAGTTCCATTAAGTCAAAATGGGACAGTCGGAGTGCTAAATATATATATATTTAAACATATGTAGTTTGGTGTATAGTATCAAATCTTTGATATTTGCATTTGATTTAATATTTCAAATATATAAACATCTATGAGAACTTGTTGGTTTTAGTTATTGTATGAGTTCTCTGAAGCTGCAGTTCATCACAAAGTGGCTGGCTTAAGCAAACAGTTATTCTCACAGTTTTGAATGCCAGAAGTCTGAAAGCAAGGTGTTGGTATGTCTGCACCCCCTATAGAGGCTTTGGGGGAGAATCTGCTCCCTGCTTTCTCTTACCTTTTCCTTGCTGACTTCCTTGCCTTATATAAACACATTACTCCAGTCTCTGCTTCTGTCTTCACATTACCTTCTCATCTGTATCTGTCTTCTCTTAGTGTCTCTTCTGAAGAGATTTGTCATTGGCTTTAGGATCACTTGAATAATCCAGAATGATCTTGTCTGAAGATCCTTAACTCAGTTATACCTGCCAAGACTCTTTTCCCAAATAAAGTAACATTCACAGATTATGGATCTTATAATATGGACGCATCTTTTTGGTTGCCACCATTATTAGCCAGCTATACATTACCTAGTCATTACTCTGAGAATGAAGTTCAAATATTGGCTCTGCTCCTTTACTGGCTATATATCATTTGGCAAATTAATTGAATTTCCTGATATGTAAAACTTAGATAATACCATAGTAATGTGCAGATGAATATGTATCTTTGAAATTTATTTTTGTATATAAATATATAGCCTTAAGATAATTCTCGTATTTTTGTTTGCATAGAAAAATATGAGGATGCCAACCAAAAATTTTTGTTATTTCTAGAAGTATAATTTGAGGAGTTTGGGTAGGAGTAGAAAGAAAACTATGCTAAGAGAGAGTAGTTATGAGAATTCAGTGAACTACTGCTAAAATGAACCTAGTACGGTGTTAGGCATATAGAAGATACTTGTCCACTGTTATTATTAAAAGTAAAATTATGTCTTCAAAGATACTCAATATAGTGACTAAAATGAATTATGAGAGATAAGTTTCTCAGTAAAGTTTAAATCTTTATGTTTAAGCCTTTTTTTTTTAAATGGTAGGGTCTCATACTATCACCCCTAGGCTGGAGGGCAGCCTCCCAAGTAGCTAGGACGTGTATGCCACCATGCCCAGCTAATTTTTTAAATCTAGAGACAGGGTCTCACTATGTTGCGTAGGCTGGTGTTGAGTTCCTGGCCTCAAGTGATCCGCCCGCTTCGGCCTCCCAAAATGAGGCCGAGGATTTTTGGGGGGGATTAGGGGTGTGAGCCACTGTGCCAGGCCTGTGTTTAAGTCTTGTTTGCTGATTGTAATACTGAGCCTTTAATATTTTAAAAGTCAGAACAAGATTTAGGTGACATAGCAAGATTCCATCTCTTAAAAAAAAACCACCATCTTTTTTTTTTTTTAATTACCTGGATGTGATAATACACACCTGTGGTCCCAGCTGCTGAGGAGTTGAAGGTAGGAGATTGCTTGAGCCTGGGAGGTCAAGGCTGCAGTGGGTTGAGGTTATGTCACTGTACTCCAGCCTGGGCAACAGAGTGAGACCCTGTCTTAAAAATAACAATATTATAATAATAAAGTTAAAATAGTGCTTAAATTTCATAGAAGTTGAGATTAGTACTTAGCATTAAGTCAATTCTGGGAAATGTTTATACTGGTAGGTTCTGTAATTTTCATGATTTATTTTGGTTGGCTTAGTTAAATGCTTCTGGTTTCATTTGTTAAAAAGAGTATTTGGCTTAAGGGTAAACATTCCAAGCAGTTTGTCCTGGTAATTACAGACAGCTTTTTTGTCCCTTTTCTGGGCTACAAAATAGAATTCTTATAGTTTCTAGTGGCGTTATGTTGGCTTTTTATTTTCTGTTTGTAATCAGGCGGTATTTGATGTAGGGGAGGAAATGTATAGTCTTAAGATTTCTGCAAGACATTGTTGAGAGAATAAACAAAGTTAATAGTTTTAACTTTTACTTTTTTCTCTTTAAAAACAATGGCCAAGTAAAAAAGACAATAATAAGCATTGGTAAGGATACAGAGAAAGCGGCCTCATACATTCCTAGTGGAATTGTAAAAATAGTGCATCCATTTTGGAAAACAACTTGGCAGTTCTTCAAGTTTAACATAGAATTATTGTAAGATCCAGCAATTCCACTCCTAGGAATGAACCCAAGAGAACTAAAAGCACATACATACAAAAATATGCACACAAATGTTCTTCATAACATTGTTCATAATAGCCAAGAAGTAGAAACAGTCTAAATGTTCATCAGCTGATGAATAGACAAAATACAACATATGCATGCAATGGAATATTATGTTACAATAAAATGAATGAAGTATTCATACATATTGAAGCATGAATGAGCCTTCAAAAGTAAGTGCTTTGTTGGAAAAGCCATCACAAACGAGCACTGATGGATGATTTCATTATATGAAATATACCTAATAGGCAAACTTAGAGAGACAGAAAGTAGATTACTGGTTACCTGGGACCAGGGACATAGGTGGGGTAAAAGATGAGTAACAGTTAACATGTATGGTAGTTTTTGAGTGGTGATGATGTACAACTTTGTGGATATACCGAAAGCCATTAAATTTTACACTTTTTTCCCCCAGCATTATCAGAATGAATTTAATTTTGTTAGCTTACCAGGGAAAATTAAATCGCTAACCACACAGCAGATTGATTCTGAGTGGATTGCAAAACCAGAGTTTAAACCCAAATCCTGATGCTTTTAAAAGAAAACAGAGAATAACATATTTGTGGTCTTAAGGTAAAGAATGATTCCTTAAATAAAAGATACTTAATATACTGGGGAAATGACAAATGAGATTATTTAAATATATGTAAGTATTTCTCATCAAAAGACAGAGAGAGAGAGGAGAAAGAGACAGAGAGAGGATGTATTAGTTTGTTTTCACATTGCTATAAAGAAATACCTGAGACTGGCTAATTTATAAAGGAAAAAGATTTAATTGACTCACTGTTCCACATGGCTGGGGAAGCCTCAGGAAACAACAATCATGGCAGAAGGCGAAGGGGAAGCAACAAACTTCACATGGTGGCAGGAGAGAGAAGCGAGCAAGAACAGGGAAAACTGCCTTAAAAAAACATCAGATCTCGTGAGAACAGCATGGAGGAAGCTGCCCTCAAGTTCCTACTTCAACAAGCGGGGATTACAATTCAAAATGAGATTTGGAGCTGGGTGGGGTGGCTCGTGCCTTTAATCCCAGTGCTTTGGGAGGCTGAGGTGGGTGGATCACCTGAGGTCAGGAGTTTGAGACCAGCCTGGCCAACATGGCAAAACCTTTTCTCTACTAAATATACAAAAATTACCTGGGCATGGTGGTGGGTACTTGTAATCCCAGCTACTCAGGAGGCTGAGGCAGGAGAATTTCTTGAACCTGGGAGGCAGAGGTTGCAGTGAGCTGAGTTCGTGCTATTGCACTCCAACCTGGGTGATAAGAGCAAAACCTTGTCTCAAAAAACACACAAAAAAGATGAGATTTGGGTGGGCACACAGAGCCAAACTGTATCAGAAGACTAACTAAAAAAGGACTCCTGTCTAGCATATGTAAAGAACTACACAAATCAACAAGAAAAAGACAGTTATTAATAAAACAACAGGAAGATAGGCAACATGAAATAACAGTCTTCAAAATAGAGGTTATTCTATGACCAAGAAAGTGTTAACAAGTGTTCGACTTTCTTAGCAATCAGAGAAAAGCCTAATATAAACACAGCAACCAGGAGATTGAAATGAAAATGACATAAAATACCAAGTGTTGGCAAGGATGTAGAAAACTACATATAAATATAAAACAGCCTGTAGAATTAAAAAGCTATATATAAAAAAGTTCCCACTCTACAATATTTATATAAAATGTAAAAGAGGTAAAAGTAACCTCTGCAACGTAGTACAGAGATGGCAGTGTAGTGCTCATCCTTAAGGATAGTGACCAGCTGGGATCACAGAAAAATAGCTGTGGGCTTAAAGTTTCCTGTTTTGTTTTGTTTTTTTTAATTTTAAATATAAAAGCTTCATTGTGCTACCCACTTATGACCTGTGTACGTTATGTTTGTTTGTTTGTTTGTTTTTTTAGCTTTTGTTTTAGGTTGAGGGGTACATGTGCAGGTTTTTTTATATAGGTAAATTATGTGTCATGGGGGCTTGGTGTACAGAATACTTTGTCACCCAGGAAATAAGTGTAGTACGTGATAGGTAGTTTTTTGATCCTCACCCTTCTCCCACCCTTGATTCTCAAAGAGGCCTCAAATTTTGTTCTTTAGACAAGATATATAATATATGAATTATATCTTTTGTGTGTGTGTGTGTGTGTGTGTGTGTGTGTGAGATGGAGTGTCACTCTGTTGCCCAGAGTGGAGTACAGTAGTGCGATCTCAGCTCACTGCAACCTCTGCCTCCCGGGTTCAAGTGATTCTCTTGCATCAGCCTTCTGAGTAGCTGGGACTGCAGGCGCATGCCACCATACACACCACTACTTCTACCTCTTTTACCTTTATGTAAATATTGTGCAGCAGGAACTTCTGTACATGGCTTTTTACACGTTCCGTAGGCTGTTTTGAATTTATACGTAGTTTCTCATGTTGCGAAAATATCACCCAATTAATTATTCCACTGCTTATGTGCATGTGAGTGTTTTTCATCTGGAAATTTTTGTATTTTAGTAGAGGGGGTGGTTTCACCATGTTGGCCAGACTGGTCTTGAACTCCTAACCTTAAGTAATCCACCTGCCTCGGCCTCCCAAAGTTCTGGGATTACAGGTGTGAGCCACTGTGCCCACCGTATGGTATATAAATTTTATCTTAAAGCTACTAAAAAATTGGTCAGTATCAAAGTATACTGAGGCTATGATTTCTTTTTGCAGTTGAACTCTCGAATTAGTCATTTTTAAACATCAAGCTTATTGTACATCAGCTCTTTTCCTTATATAAACCTTTTCATAAAGGTTGGGATACAGAGTTAAACTAAGTACAACAAGTCAGCATCTTTTTTTATTTTTTGACACCAAATCTTGCTCTGTTGCCTCAGGCTGGAGTGCAATGGTGTGATCTCTGCTCATTGCACCCTCTGCCTCCCAGCTTCAAGTGATTCTCTTGCCTCAGCCTCCTGAGTAGCTGGGATTACAGGCGTGTGCTACCACGCCCAGCTAATTTTTGTATTTTTAGTAGAGACAGGGTTTCACCATATCGGTCAGGCTTGTCTTGAACTCCTGACCTCAGCTGATCCAACGACCTCAGCCTCCCAAAGTGCTGGGGTTACAGGCCACCATGCCTGGCCAAGTCATCATCTTAATTGTTTGCTGCTGTCTTCTTTAAATGCGTCTACTGTGCCTTCCTTTCTTAGGACATCTAAGTAATTTGAAATACTATAGTCCAAAACTTGCATACTCCAATGAACTATTAGGCTTCTACCTTTTTTTTTTTTTTGAGATGGAATCTCGCTCTGTCACCCAGGCTGGAGTGCGGTGGCATGCTCTCGGCTCACTGCAACCTCCAACTCCCGGGTTCAAGCAATTCTCCTGCCTCAGCCTCCCAAGTAGCTGGAGTTACAGGTGTGCACCACCACGCCCAGCTACTTTTTGTATTTTTAAGTAGAGACGCAGTTTCATCATGTTGGTCAGGCTGTTCTTGAACCCCTGACCTCATGATCTGCCCCCTCAGCCTCCCAAAGTGCTGGGATTACAGGCGTGAGCCACTGTGCCCGGCTGCTTCTACATTTTTATGTTAGGTAGCTAGCTACCTACTAGTACATATATACTTTTTTTTGTTTTGTTTTTCCTGAGATGGAGTTTCGTTCCTGTTACCCAGGCTGGATTAATAGTGAGATCTTGGCTCACTACAACTTCTGCCTCCTGGGTTCAAGTGATTCTCCTGCCTCAGTCTCCCCAGTAGCTGGGTTTACAGGCAGGTACCACCATGCCCAGCTAATTTTGTATTTTTAGTAGATACAGGGTTTCTCCATATTGGTCAGTCTGTTCTTGAACTCCCGACCTCAGGTGATCTGCCTGCTTCAGCCTCCCAAAGTGCTGGGATTATAGTCATGAGCCACAACATACGGCCTTGTATGTGTTTTTATGACATCTTAAAGCTTATTGGCCTTACCATGGCATATCATTTTGCTCTTTGGGCCTTTTCAGTTCAACTGCTATGAAAAGAGGAAGACTTTAGTAAAGATGCATTCTTCAAGAGTCATGATTATAATTTTTTTCTAGGTTTTTTTTTTTTTAATAAGGGGGCTGAAATTGCAATTTCTGTATTTATCGTAAACACTACTCACATACTGTTGAATTGTATAGAACATAAATATCAACTTGCTGATTATTATAAAAAGTATAGATTCTTAAAGAAAGAACCCTCATTCATATAAGACCCAGTCAGGTCTGGCTAAGTTCTGCCAGGCTATATAAAACAGCTAGTGATAAAGTAGAGAGTGGTTACATCCTGTTCAAATTCAAATTGCTTCCATTAGAGAAATCTTAAAATGCCTTCTCACACTGGTAAACCTGTAACTATTGATTTAAGGGATGAAGGAATGTAAAGATTAAAACTATGGTAGAGTTTTGAGGTTAAATGGCCTATTGTCTTCATTTTAAACGGCCAATCCAAGGCCCTTCCACTGTGTCATGTTGTCATTAGATTTACTGTGAGACCATAGATACTGTCTAAAAGGCCCTAGAATCTTTTCTGAGTTTTATCTGATTTGATGAGTCATTCTTCTTTCATCAATTCTATTGAAAAATTCGTTCCCCATCCTGTCATTCTTCACCAGAGCTTTCAGAGGAAATAAACTGAAAAGGCAGGCTGTTTGCAGTAAAACTCCAAAAAACAGATGGTTCCCAAAAATGTTTGGTCACATTTCTTACTCCAGGTAGCAGCATATGATTGGGGAAGGAATGGTGCTTGATATCATCTCTGTTAACAAAAATCTTTTATTGTCACTTTTTTTTCCCTAGTATCGTCGTCCTCCCCGCAGTCAGGCTGCCCATCACCCACCATTACAGCAGGTAAAGTCATTTCTCCATCACAGAAGCACAGCAAGAAGGCCCTAAAGCAGGTAAGCATTGCTAGTCTGTATTTATCAAGTATGATCTTTCACATCAAAAATGTACACCTCTGGTAGTCATCAGATATTTCTTGAAAGTTTTTTACATTGGGCCTTTGTCAGTGGAAACTTCATGCAGTAGCCCAATGTGGTTTTAGTAATTTATGCACCTCTTTGTAATACATGTTACAGGTTTTTGGTAGATACTCTTTTTGTCACATTTTTTTAAGTGTCTAATTTGTTCATAGTTTGCTCAGAATCTTTTGTTTGTATGTATTTTCATTTGTTTGTTTTAAGACAGGGTTTCACCGTGTTGGCCAGGCTAGTCTTGAACTCCTGACCTCAGATGATCCGCCTGCCTCTGCCTCCCAAAGTGCTGAGATTACAGGCGTGAGCCACCATGCCTGGCCTGTATGTATGTTTTTAAATCATGACTAGGTGTTGAATTTTTCAGGTTTGTTTTCTTTGGGAATTATTGAGATCATCATGTAGATTTTTCTCTTTTAATCTATTAATATACTGAATTACACAGATTTTTTTTTTCTTTTTTTTTTTTTTTTTAAAGACAGAGTTTCGCTCTTGTTGCTCAGGCTGGAGTGCAGTGGTGTGATCTCAGTTCACTGCAGACTCCACCTCTAGGGTTTAAGAGATTCTCCTGTCTCAGCCTCCCGAGTAGCTGGGATTACAGGCACCTGTCACCATGTCTGGCTAATTTTTGTATTTTTAGTAGAGAAGGGGTTTCACCACATTGGTCAGGCTGGTCTTGAACCCCTGACCTCAAGTGGTCCACTCACTTCGGCCTCCCAAAGTGCTGGAATTACAGGAGTGAGTCACTGCACTTGACCTAGATTTTCTAATACTACACTACCCTTAACTTGGCTGGGTGCAGTGACTCACGGCTGTAATCCTAGCATTTTGGGAGGCCGAGGTCAGGAATTTGGAGATCTGCCTGGCCAACATGGTAAAACCCTATCTCTACTAAAAATACAAAAATTAGCCAGGTGTGGTGACATGTGCTTATTGTAGTCCCAGCCACTTGGGAGAATGAGATGAGAGAATCACTTGAACCCAGGATGTGGAGGTTGCAGTGGTCTGAGATCATGCCAGTGAACTCCAGCCTGGGCAACAGAGCAAGAGTCTAAAAAAAAAAATAAATAATAAAAAATAAATGAATTTACACAATCACAGCAGAAGTAGATGTAGTCAAGTGGTTCTACTAAATTTTACATTGACCTGAAATTCCACGGGTCCTGTGAAGAGCAAGGAATGAATACTGGTGGCTACATCCCCAGGAAGTCTATGAACATCTTCTGATCTAATTGCAAAGAATGAGAGAATAAGCCATAATCAATGGTCAGGCAGTACTGCCATTTTATGTACTTTGTGCCTCTGCCTCACCTATTATAAATGTAGATGAGGCTAAGCCAGACACAGAGCTCTCTCAGTTGCTTTTCTGCATTGGCAACTTAGAGTGAGGAGATCAGTTGTTGCCACTGTGCCTGTAGCATAGCCAGAGATACAGGTGAAATGTTAAGCAGGAGGAAACTATATTGGGAAGAGAGAATAGGAAACCAAAAGTAGCCAGTTATTCCACACTTTTCTACATGATGGTCTTAAAAGCTTAAAACTGGCAACTCAGCAAAGTCAAACTTCAGTTTTTTTTCTGAAATTACTTTCTTTGTTTATCTCTTTGTTAAAAAACCTTTAGTTAAAAGTTGCTTTTGGCTGGGTGTGGTGGCTCATGCCTATAATCCCAGCACTTTGGGAGGCCAAGGCGGGTGGATCACAAGGTCAAGAGATTGAGACCATCCTGGTCAACATGGTGAAACCTTGTCTTTACTAAAAATACAAAAATTAGCTAGGTATGGTGGCCCACGCTTGTAGTCCCAGCTACTCAGGAGGCTGAGGCAGGAGAATTGCTTGAACCCAGGAGGCAGAGGTTGCGGCGATGCAAGATCATGCCATTGCACTCCAGCCTGGGTAACAAGAGCAAAACTCCGTCTCAAAAAAAAAAAAACGTTGCTTTCATAATATTTTTGTGATTAAAATTTGGATATTTCTCTTTTTTTTCCTGTTCATTTAAATAATATTATTGAGTATATTCTGTAAATTCAGAACCTCATAGAAATCAGTATATTCTTAAGTAGACAAAAGGAACCACACCGTTGTTAGAACCAGTGTTGTCTAATCTTCCTCCTCTGTTTACTGCATTATTGCTGTAAATTGCTGAGATTTGATAATTGGGATATACCTCATTGCTGTCACGCAAAATAACTGATGTAGTTATTTACAAACTTTTGTAAAAATATAGTACCTCTGAAGCCTGTGTAAACGAAATATTTACGTTTCTACATAGGTTTGACGCAGACAGGGCTCTTTTTGTTATAAGGCTTAGAATTTCGTTTCTCAAAATGATTGAAAGCATACAGTCTCTGCTTACAAGACTGGGAAGTTTTTGGCTTACCTAGTGATAATTTAAGTCCTAAAAAATGCTAATGACTATTTTTTACACTTATATAAAGAAATGATACTGACAAAGACTATCCAAACTCTAAGCATCATTCAGGGTTTGTGTTTAGTTGGCTTAATTTAAACTGATAAGAATAGATGCTACACTTGATCTTAGTCAAAAGGCCAAAAAGCAATAGTTGGCTTAATTTAGGTTTTTGTTTGCTTTGATAGATTTCAAAGATAATAAATGATCAGCATACTTCTTGCCATTTAAAAATTAAGTCATTTACTTTACATTATTACTAAAAAACTGATTTGTTTTGTTTCTTATAGTCTGTTTTATTTTTATAGGCACTAAAGCAGCAACAGCAGAAGAAGCAGCAGCAGCAGCAGCAGCAGTGCAGGCCAAGCATATCCATCTCCTCCAACCAGCATCTCTCTCTAAAGACTGTCAAAGCAGCCAGTGACTCTGTACCTGCCAAACCTGGTAGGCAGTTTGGGCATTTTTTCAATGGAAGTTTATTTTTCCTAGTATTTTTGTGTTGGTTTTCCTAATTTATTTATGACTTTTTTTTTTTTTTTTTTTTGAGACAGAGTCTCTCTCTGTTGCCCAGGCTGGAGTGTAGTAGCTCCGATCTCTGCTCAGTGAAACCTCTGCCTCCCAGGTTCAAGCAATTCCCTGCCTCAGGCTCCGGAGTAGCTGAGATTACAGGCACATGCCACCATGCCTGGCTAATGACATCACTTATTTTTAAATTATATTTATTTACACTAATCCTTGTACTGCCACAACATCAGTATAAATCCTTCTAGGATAAATGGGAAAAGTTGTATGCAAAATAATCATGGAGTTGTTAAAAAATGCCTCAGAGGTTGCAGTGAGCCAAGATTGCACCACTGCACTCCAGCCTGGTATCAGAGCAAGACCCCATCTCCAAAAAAAAAAAAAAAGCCTCAGAGCCTAGGAGTTTGAGGCCAGCCTGGGCAAAATACTGAGACCCTGTCTCAAAAAAAAAAAAAAAATTAGCCAGGTGTGGTGGTGCACACCTGTAGCCTCAGCTAGTGGGAAAGCTGAGGTGGGAGGATTGCTTGAGCCTGACGGGTCAAGACTGCCATTAGCCCTGCTCTCACCACTGCACTACAGCCTGGATGACAGAGCGAGACCTTGTTTACAAAAAAATGTTATCACTGGAACTGCATCTAAGAAGGAAATCAATGACTGGCTTTCAAGATGGTCTAATCTAATAATATTTGGAAACCTCTAATCAGCAACCTTAAAATCTGATGTTTCCAAGAGGCTCAAACTAAATTCTTAGCCAGGTTTCTGTAAAAACACATTTTCCTAATGAATACATACTACCTTTGAGTTTCCTTTGGACATGTCTATAAGGCCTTTGGATCTTTTGTTGTGGTTGCTTGTTTTGTTTCTACTCTAGACTTTCTAGATACAGACATTTACATAATTCAGCTTGATACCATAAGCTGATTCTGTGGGCTTGCCAGACTCATTCTGAATCTTACAGAACTGCATTTTTATGAGAAAGGAAATTTACCACCAGAAGCAAATAGTATGCTGGGAGGAAAAACAGGGTTTTATTTTACTCTTTGACTTTAATTCTCAAACTCAAAACACATTAGGGAGGGTCACATTGCCTCATACATAACTTCATTTAGTGAATGGTGAATGACTGATTGATTGATTCTGTCTGTAATCTCAGTGCTACCAGTCTTTACGTATTTTTTTCTCCTAGCAATATGGGAAGGAAAGCAATCTGATGGACCGTCAAGCAGTCCTCAAAACTCAAACTCCAGCTTTTCTTCATCAGTTAAAGTGGAAAATCCTTTGTTAGGCTTGGGGAAGAAGTCATTCCAGAGATCTGAGAGACTCCATACAAGTAAGTTTGCTTACAAAGACTTCAGTTTTCATTGCCATGGTTTATCAGCTACATCTTTGAAATTCATCAGCTACCTGTCTTAGGTGTACTTATAACTTAGATTTGAGTCACATAGCCAAGGTTAGCCATAAGTTTTCTTGTTGGTAACATAATTACTTTTAAGACATGAAAAGTAACAGGAACAGAATTGGTTTAATATGTCTTTCTCCTGTTATCCACTGTTTACCTTTGAGCTCTTTACTGTATTCATGTTCTTCCTGTCTTCCCCTTAACAAACTTTATTTCAGAGAAAGATCTATTATCAGCCATTTTGTGGTTTATTTCCCTTTCTGCCAATAGATTGCTTTGTCCGATATTATTCATGTTTTATTTCTGTGTAAAGAAAGAAAGAAGGGTTATAATTAAATATATATGACAATTTTTTTCTGAACCTTTTTCTGTTTCTTCTGAAATCCCACTGAAATGAGAATATGGAAATACAGCAGATAAAATCCATACAGGCTAATAAAACAAGGAGACCACAGCTGGGCAAGTGATGTCAGCACATTTTGAGAGCTAAAAACTGGATAGAATTTTTCACTGAACTGAAGAGCAGTTGCTAGGGATAAGCAAGCCACATAAGGCTGGAGAACACCAGGAAGGCTACAGAATTGAAGATATGTGTTACAGAAGAGAAGCGGGGAATCTTGTTTGAAAGTTAGTAAGAGGCAGTTTGATGCCTTACCCAAGCAGGAGACAGGAGGTTTATTTTGAGGTGAAATTTGAACCAGAGAAACTCCAAATTCAGGGATATTAAACATAGCTGGGGGCAGATGAGGAGGCACTGTACTGAAATCTGGAAAATCAAGTAAAATGTAAATACTGAATAGGGATTCTCCTCCTGGGCTTCCAAAATGCTACTAACAAGGCATATTTCTAACACCACTACCTTCTTCTTCCTCCCATCATGCTCCTGCTTGAGATTTGGTGGATTGGTACCTAAAGATATTGAATAGTCTTAGAAAAAACTCTGCAGGCAAATGTAGGTTCCCAGCTAAGTAGAGATTATCTTGATAATGTTTTAGTAAAGCTGAAGAAATTTCTTAGAATAATCTGTCAAAGTGGAAAAAGAGGTTCATAGGAGAGAAAAAGAAAGAAACTTAGAACACCAATCTAGGTTGTACAATGTCTCACCTAGTAGGAGTATCAGACAGGAAGAACAGAATGTGATGGAAAGAAACACTATAAGAACATTATTTAGAATCAAGAGCCACAGAATTCCAGATTAAAAGTATGTAATAGGCATTAAGATACATGAGTGAAAAGAAACCTATGCCAAGGCACATTCTTTTTAAAATCTCAAAACATCCAGGGTCATGAGAAGGTAACAAAATGCCTCCAGAATGAAGAAAAATACTGCATATAGAAAGATTCAAGATTTGGAAATACAGACATCCTTAGCAGCAACATGAAAGCTAAAAGTGCAGCAGTGCTGACACATTCTGAGGGAAATTTATTCTGTATTCATTTACATCTTCTGGACTGATCTAAACTCTTAAGTGTGAGAACAGAATTAACAGTATTTCAGACAAATGCTTTGTTTAAAAAAAAAAACAAAAAACTTAGTTTGATTCTAGAGGGGATTCTACATTTTTCTTAATGGTAGTATGTCACATATTTAAACTGAATGTGCTCTTTGGTCATCAGTTTCACTGCTAAGATAAAAAATTTATTTATTAAACAAATATCTGTAGAAGGTATGCTAATATGCCAAACACAGATTGAGAGTCCTAGGGCTATGGTGATGAAAAGAACAATATTTCTTCCTCATGGAGCCCATATTCTACTTAAAATCAGTTAAAATTGCAGTTTTAGTAAATTCCAAAAGAAATGTAGAGGTACAAAATTGGGAAATTATGGACCAGGAATTTCTAACTTTCATGGAAAACTAGGAAAAATTAACCATAAAAAAAAGAAAGCACTGTTTCTCTTTATTTAAGTTTGACCTAATGGCTGAGAAGTAAGCAAAAGTCCATGTTCTTTCCAGCAAATGAGCATTAAGGGAAATAGTGTGGGAATTTTTGTAACATAGCCACAATGACTATTTTCAAAACACATGGAGGAAATTGTGTAAAACATAAATGATAACTAAATTAGCTAATTTATATACTTTCTACCTGACACCGTTTTCATTTTTATTTAACGTCTGTAAAATTGATAATATATAATATGTTTTTACATCCCAGATTTGGTCAGAAGAATAAACATAACTCAGGTTACAAGTATAATATAATCGATTAAGGCAACCTAAATTGAAAACACTGGGTTAAGTCATCTTTACTAAAATTAGAGGACTTAAACTGACCACTATGAGGTACAAAAGTATCTTCACAGTAGAGTTTGATCAATACTAGAAAATAATTCACAACTACTTCCCAGTCTTACTTTTAAAAAGTTAACATTTTAACTGAAGTTTGACTACAATATGCAAGTACAATGAATGCGTAAATAGTGAAAATTAGTCAAGGAAGATTGACAGCCCAATTCCATTAATTCTTTTGAAAACCTGTTGCTTTTCAAAAGTTTATAGAGACATTGCAACATTGTTTGTATCAATACAAACAAAAGACTGGTAGCCATTTACCTTTGTCATCATAAATTTCCATTTAAATTAATCATGATATGTAGCAAGTTTGCCCAACCTGCCAAGGGCTGCATGTGGCCCAGGAGGGCTCTGAATGTGCTTAACTCAGATTCATAAACTTTCTTAAAACATTTTTTTTGTGATTTATTTATTTATTTACCTGTTTTTTTTTATAGCTCATCAATTAGTGTTAGTATATTTTATGTGTGGCTCATGACAATTCATCTTCCATTGTGGCCCAGGGAAGCCAAAAGATTGGACACCCGTAGTGTATACATTGGAATATGATGCAGCTTTTTTAAAAGAAAGAAGATGAATTTGTAGGTGATAATTTGAAAAATGTTCAAGATATTTAGTGAAATTAAAAACTAAATATGGTTAACGTGTACATTGTGATTTCGTGTCATCAAATTTAAAATGTCATTTCTGACAGGAGTATTGGGGGTTTGAATGTAGAAACCTTCATTTTTCATTTTGCATCTTTAGCTACTGTTTGAATTTACAGACAACATTTACCTCTTAGACACTGTTTTTATTATCATTTACTTTGAAAAGATTTGAAATTTTATTGTAATTTTTTCTTTTTCCCAGGAGTTATTTTGAAGTTTTTTTGGTTTGTTGTTGTTAATTTCCAAATATATAGAGATTTTTTTTTACCTTTTTGTTATGAAGCCTCTGGTCAGATATCATGGACTGTGTGATGCTTATGCCTATGTAGTATATTGATAAACAACAGACTTTAAAATCAAAACGTCTGAGTTTAAATTCCTACACTAACTTAAGAGTGTAATTTGGGCATTATCATATCTGGGCCTTATTTTCTTCATCTGTGAAATGGGATGGTAATAGTTACCTACTTCATAGGCTTGTGTGAAAAAATGAGCGAATATATGTAAATGCCTAGAATAGTGTCTGGCACTTAGAAAGACCTGTATATGTTTGCTGCTCCTGTTATTGCTGTTACTGCACTACCATTATTCAAAATTTACTGAGACCTACTTTTTTTGACCTAATATTGAATTTTATAAATATATTCTACTTGTTCAACACAGAATTTTGTACTTATTGGATCAAGCTTGTTAATCTGAAATCAGCTTGCCCTTTTTTTTTTTTTTTTTTTTTGACACAGAGTCTCACTCTGTCACCCAGGCTGGAGTGCAGTAGTGCAGTCAGTCTTGACTCACTTGCAGCCTCCGCCTCCCAGGTTCAAGCGATTCTCTTGCCTCAGCCTCCTGAGTAGCTGGGATTACACTGGCTAATTTTATATTTTTAGTAGAGGCAGTGTTTCTCCATGTCTTTTTCTTACTGATTTGTAATTGCTGTTTTCTTTTTTTTTTTTTAATGGAGTTTCACTCTCTAGCCTAGGCTGGAGTACAATAGCACAATCTTGTCTCACTGCAATCTCCACCTCCCAGGTTCAAGCAATTCTCCTGCCTCAGCCTCCTGAGTGTTTGGGATTACAGGTGTCCACCACCACACCCAGCTAATTTATATATTTTTGGTAGAGACGAGGTTTTACCATGTTGGCCAGGCTGGTCTCAAACTCCTGACCTCAGGTGATCTACCTGCCTCAGCCTTCCAAAGGCCTGGGATTACAGGCTTGAGCCACCATGCCCAGCTTGCTATTTTCATATGAAGAATAGCAACCTTTTGTCATGGCTTGCAAATATTTTTTTGAAGTTGGTCTCGTGTGTGTGTGTGTGTGTGTGTGTGTGTGTGTGTAAAATTTTTTTTACATTTTAATCCTTTGTGTACTCAGTTTTTTGAAAGATTGTAACCTTCTGGTTATGGACAGATTTCCTGAAACTGCTAAGCTATTAAATCGTAACATTTTTAGTCAATGTAAATTAAAATCAGTGGAAAAAAAAATTCATAGCAAAAGATGTCAGTACGATTTATAGATTTGAGTTTTCTTTCTTAGACATTCTTTGTATCATAAACTTTCTCAGTTCTTTTGGGGGGGAAATAGTCTAGTCTCAAACATAAAACGAATTTTTAGTATGGTAGAAGACCCACTTTTACCGACCTTGTTCTATTTTTGCAGAGAAGATATTACATTTTATTCTTTTATCCTCTATAAATGAACAAAACTTGTTAGTCTTGGAAGTATATCCTAAGATTTTAAGTGTTACCTTCTTTTCTTCAATGTGATATTTAAACACAATCTGTGGGTTTTTTAATACTGCACAGAAAGCTACAGTTTATATAGACACAGGACTTGCGAGGGAGGCCCAAATGATCCTTTTCCATGTTTCTGTAGGACAAATGAAAAGAACTAAATGTGCCGACATTGACGTTGAGACACCGGACTCCATTCTGGTTAATACAAATCTGCGAGCGCTGATCAACAAGCACACATTTTCAGTCCTTCCTGGAGACTGCCAACAGCGACTGCTTTTACTGCTCCCAGAGGTAGATCGACAGGTGCGTCATTGAACTCCGCTATTTATGTATACTTGTAAAGTGGTATTAATGGTAATAAGTGAGAAGTAAGAATATTTTTACATAAGTTTCTTAATAGGTGGGCTTCATAAGGCTTTTGAAGAAAAGGAAAAAATTATCCTACTAGAATTTCAATATTACAGAATTAATGTGACTGAATTAGGATGTAAGACATCCATAGAACGAAATTCAGGAGGAGGGCCAGGAAAGGTGGCTCATGCCTATAATCCCAGCACTTTGGGTGGCCAAGGAGGGTGAATCACCTGGAGATCAGCCTGGCCAACATGGTAAAATGTCAAGAATAAGCCAAAAACATGGGTCCAGGTAAATAAATACAGCTAGAAAGACAGCACAACATGGTATAACAGTGGTGTACTTAGGAATGTTTGCTGTTTGCATTTTTGTTACATTTTTCTAAGAAAAACATAACTTTCATAATAAAACCCAGTGTAAGTTATGCTTTAAAAAAAACAAAAGAAGCAAAAAGAAATGCCATAGGTTTGGCAAGCATCAAGGCAGGGACCAGAGAGATTTAGTGATTTAGCTTGGTCAGGAATAAAGTAAAAGTCTGAGACTTCAGCTTTCATCAATGAAAACGGTGTCCCAAGTCACTCCCCCTTCTGATCTTCTGTTTCCTCCTCTGTAAAAGGAAGATAGAACAATTATGATTCATTTAAGCTTTCTTCAATTCTGAGATTTTTTTTAAAAATTTATTATTTCCAAATACGAACTATGTTCTAAGTAATGTGATAGGTTTCCCCCAATCCCCAACTTCTAAGAATTTTTATTAAAATGATGAGAGAGAGATTTTCCTTAGTTTACAGTAAAAAGACTGTTATACTCTCTTGTTCATAGTAAGAGGATAACAGAGAATAAGTAAGCTACAGAATTCGTTATTAGCTAATTGACCTATAAAGTTAAAACTAAATCTTTGTAAATCTGAAAATCATCTTTCTTCTGGAAACTACCTTGATATCAATTTCATAGTGCTGTGAATCAGAACATGTCAAAGAAGTTGAGTCCATTGTCCAAAGAGTACAAATAAATGAGGTATTCTTACAGCAGTAGGGACAAAGAAGTAGTCCTTCTCGGTGACTGCTTTCCCTACCTTAACTCTTCTTGGAGAAATTACAGCTTTGAGGATGCCAGTTCTTGGATAGAACAAGTTAGGGAGACTGAAGTTTCAGCAGTTTTAAGAGAACCTCTTGAAGATTGCTCTCACCTTTTTTTTTTTTTTTTTTTTTTTCTTTTTCTTTAAGACTCAGGGTTGTTAGGCTGGGAATTTTAGTACAGGAGCCAACTTGAGGGCCTGTTTATGGAATGCTAATGCTGCTTCCTCAGAACTATCTTTTGACTGATAGCCTTTATCAACCTCTCAGTCTGGAGGATTGCCACATACAATTTTAGAATTAAAAGGAATCTTGGAGGTTTTCTAGTTATTTTCCCATAGTATGCAATCCTGGAGGGGTATTCTTAATAGGAGGTTACTTGGCTAGTCTTTTTCAGTTGTTAATATGGTTGGAGCCCACATTAATCTGAGTAGTATTGTCCTTATGTATAGAGAATATGAAATTTCGATTAAGTGAAATACAAACTATCGTCAGATGAAATTTAGAATGGTTAAAGAATTCTGACTGTCACTAGAATGAAAAGTTGGAAGTCATACGTCAGTGTGTGGAGTATCTAGCAATGAGCAGTAGAAAAATATTTAGACCAGAGAAAAACATAGGTTTGGATGAAAACACCTCTCTTTCAATATATTTGAAGGCCCATGATATAGAAGAGGTAAACTTAGTTATACAGAAAGCAGATTTGGGGGTTAAAATAACTTTTTTACAATTGGAGAATTAAACTGCAGAATAGATTGGCTTATAGTGGAGTAACTTGCTTATCACTGGAATACTCAAGTGGAGGCTGGATTAACTGCTCTTATAGGGAACTCCATTACCCTTGTACTAATTCTCTAGAGTATGAATCAGCAGTCAGCAAACTACAGCCCACTAGGCAATTTCTAGCTGACTGCCTAATTTAAAAAGTTTTATTGACTTAAAGCCACTCCTGTTAGTTTTCATAGTGTCCCTAGCTACTTTTGTGCTACAGTAGCTGAAATCAAGCCATACTGCCTGCAAAGTTAAAGTATTTGTGGTCTCTCCCTTTATAGAAAGTGTACCAATTTCTTCTGTAGAACCATGGGGAAATGATGTCAACCCACATAGGCTTACAAAGTTAAGTGGGTTGAGAAGAGTTCCTCAGTCTCAAGAACGTCCAAGTCATTTTCTTAATTTTCTTCAAAAGAAACTATTTTTGACTTAAAATTTACATTTAGATTTTTTAATTCATCTTTTTTATTTTGAATCTGAATCTGGGATTCAGTTTTATTTTCTACTGGGTGAATAGCCAGTTGTTCCAGCATTATATGTGTGGTTCTGTGAGTAGATTTTTAATTGTTAGGGAATGGACATGAATGGAGAGAAAGGAGTGAGGAAAGGTAAATAGGAAAGGAATGTAATATACATACATTCTTTTCTAAAATGAAAGGGAAGTCAAATACCACATGATACCTTTCACTTTCTTTGTAAGCTTTCCTTGGCTTATTCTTTAGGTTGGTCCAGATGGTTTAATGAAGTTAAATGGCTCAGCCCTTAACAATGAGTTCTTCACTTCAGCAGCCCAAGGCTGGAAGGAAAGACTTTCAGAAGGTAAGTATTCTACCTAATGTGTCTCCCAGGTGGTGTGTGCACTCGGAGCACCTCTCTTCTTCATCAGGTAATTAAGCAGTTTTGGAAGGTAAAGGACAAGATATTTCTATAGGATAGAATTAGCTATCCTTTGTGAAACACATTATTAGACTTCTATCTGGAGCCTGTGTAACCAGGTTAACACCAGATGGGGTCCAGCAAAATGTTTCTTTAATGATATAAAGTCTTCTAAGAAAATATAAATACAGATTTTGGGGCCCTGTTCCTAAAGACTCTGATTCAGCAATTCTACATTAATGCCCAGGAATTGAAATTTTAATAGGCTCCCTAATAAGAGTGTAGAATTAGTCATTTTATGGTGCTTTTCATCCCAGTTTATTAAGCAATGAAATAACCTCTTTATCACTGCCTAGCCTTAATGAAACTAATAGTAAAAGGAATCAGTGAGAACTTTTTTTAAAAAGATCACTTCGTTGAGGTATATTTCATATAACATAAAGTTCAGCCATTTGAAATGTACAGTTAATTGGCAGTCAGGACATTTTAGTAAGTATGGATCATGATTTAGAATTACTGACTATGATCACTGGTCTGCCATGTGTGCCATGCTTCTAATGACTGACTCTGTGTGGGCACTGCGTGTAGTATCTGTCAGTACTAGTAGTTCTTCACCTCTACTGTTGAAAAACACCTATGGTGTTTTTAAAAATATTGATGTACAAACACCACTGTCAATTATTTTGTTTTTATTGCTCTGGATTAGTGTCTCAGCTTTACTGGTTTTCTTTTTTCAAAGTTTTCCCCAACGATTCTAATATGCAGCCATAAGTAAAACCACTGGCTGAATTATTTTTATTACATCTCTTTTTCAGTATACATGGAAAAAAAATAGCACTTGAAAAGTCGTATGCCAAAGAATAGCCTAAAACAAGTGTGAGAGACTCTAAAATATATACATTTGTAAAGAGCACATTAGGAATGCTATGCATTGCTTATTTTCTGTCAGATCCCTGACAATTCGAGTTAAATGAATAGCTAATAAATTAATCTAGGTTGTTTCTTGAAATTGTTGGCTTTTTCCCATCCTCTTCTTTTAGAGGGAGTTCTATGTAGAAGGGATCTCTTGCTCTGATTACTTTGGTCCTTTATTTTTCCTATAGGTTTTTTTAAGGCAGAGACTCCCCCCCCTTTTTTTTCCCCAGAAAGGTTAAAACATACAAGTTACCAATACCTTTCTTTAAGAAGAAATTGGTAAAGGATTTACCTCCTCAGCCCCCGCTTTTTTTGTTAGTAGGTACTGTCAGCAGTGATACTACAATTATTATCAGTGTTGTTTTTTTTTTTTTAACATGCAAGCAGTGACTGCTGTTATATTTTATGGGCAACAAAAACTTGGAACACTGTGTGTATGTGAACAGAGTTCAATACATTTTATTCCTCATTTTCAGATACACAGTAGACTCAACGTCAGAAGTTCTGGGTTGGATTCTGACAACTAAATCCCTCTTTTTCCCAATCCTTTTCCCATGACTGTGATATTCACGGTCCTCTAATAATACTTTTCCTTTCTTTCTTCTCACCCCCAGGAGGTCTTAAACTTCAAATTCTGCCATTTCTACCTCTTATTTCTTGATGTCCTGGGTATTAGAGTATAAAAGAGAGCAGCCTATCTGAGCCACAAGTTTGAAGATGGCCTACCAAGCACATTCACTGTTCTCTGCTGATGGAGTGGGAAGGATTGAGGTGGTTGGTAGTATATGCAAATAAATGGTATATTCAGAGCAGCTGGGTCTTTCACATGTTGAGTACCTTCTTGCTAGAGCATTATCCTGGTACAGTTTCTGGAACAATTAGAAGACTGACAACTCCAGAATAACTCCCTACCTTTTTATGGGAATCTCAAATGCTTTTAAGTCGGGCCACAGCTTTTCTTTATGCAGTTAGAGGTAGAAGGCCTAAAATTAAGTTGCCTTGGAGAAACTGAACTTTTAAATAGTAAAAATGTCCAGTGGCATAGTTTATTGAAAGCACATCACTTTTTTTTTTCTTAGTGGAAAATAAATTGTAAGTTCAAAGTAAGAAATAAAATAAATCTGTATGGAATGTGATGTTTGGAGCGTGAGGAAGGTATCACAGGGAAGCCCAGGGAAAAGGCTCTGTCAGCTTCAGCTGAGTACTGAAAGCTACATGGAGTGGTGTGCAAACATTTTTATTTCACCTAGTGGCATTTAGGTCCTCCTTTACAGTGAGGAGGTTTGGGAAGTTTTGGTTACTTTCACATGATAGTATTCTGATTCTTGCATTAGTCTTTCATGATTTATAAAGAGTTACATGTGTGTTGCAAATAGCATTTTTCTATTGAATATCCTTTTTTGGGTACATTACAGGTGAGTTTACACCTGAGATGCAGGTGAGAATTCGGCAAGAGATTGAGAAGGAGAAAAAAGTGGAGCCATGGAAAGAACAATTCTTTGAAAGCTACTATGGGCAGAGGTAATATTAGGACAGGTTCTATAAACCAAATGTTAATTCTTGCATATATGTCATGTAGTGCTTTATCTCATTACCTTAACAGAAAATCTAGGCCCTAGTTTCCTTCTGGTTTTTTTGTCTCACTGATTCTTCTTTAGGAAGTTTTTTTCTTATTATAAATCACAGGTTCACAGAATTAGATTTCTCATAATCCATTATCCTTAGAACTGTCATTGTAGGTGAGATGGTTTCTTTAAAAATAAATTTTTTTAAAAATCTTGAATTAAGAGTTCCATTCTTTGCAAAGATTGGCTTTTCTTTGGTTACTTTATAAGACAGAAGAATACTGAAGTTCGTTTTTTTTTTGAAACAGAGTTTCCCTGTTGTTGCCCAGGCTGGAGTGCAATAGTACGATCTTAGGCTCACTGTAACCTCTGCCTCCCAGGTTCAAGCAATTCTCCTGCCTCAGCCTCCCAAGTAGCTGGGATTATAAGCGTGCACCACCATGCCTGGCAAATTTTGTATTTTTAGTAGAGATGAGGTTTCACCACGTTAGCCAGGCTGGTCTAGAACTCCTGACCTTAGTTAATCTGCCCTCCTCGGCCCCCAAAGTACTGGGATTACAGACATAGGCCACTGCACCCGGTCAGAATACTGAGGTTCTGTCCACTCTTTATAGTAGCTAATTATCCCAAAATGTAGCTATCAGGAATCACCAAGGAATCTTAGGAATTCTGTAACGTGGACTATTAGAACTAACCTGTAATTAAACAGCCTCTCCTCTTTAAAAGGCACGCTGGGAGATGTACATAGCTGAATCAAGAGATGAATTCTGTTTAAAAGGGGCTGTAGCCTAAATCAGTTTTTTCCCCCAACAAAAGGTCCAACAACGAAATTATAATGAGACATTTAAATAGATAGTAATGGAAACGTTTCGTTTGGAATAGGATTGAACACCTAGACTCCTACTTGTTAGTCTCCCTTCCTTCCTTCTGGACACCAGTGGCAGCCCTTAAGGAGACCCATAACCACAACTTGAGAACTAAGCGCTCCTCTTCCTTGTCTCCAACTAGTGTTTATCTATCGCCTTCACAATCATTTAGGAAAGATTCCTATTGAGGTTAAGAATTCCATAAGCAGCCTGGCACTGTGGCTCATGCCTGTAATCCTAGCACTTTGGGAGGCCAAGGTGGGTGGATCATGAGGTCAAGAGATCAAGACCATCCTGGCCAACATGGTAAAATCCCGTCTCTACTAAAAATACAAAAATTAGCTGGGTGTGGTGGCTTGCACCTGTAGTCCCAGCTACTCTGGAGGCTGAGGCAGAAGAATCACTTGAACCCAGGAGGCAAAGTTTGCAGTGAGCAGAGATCCCGCCACTGCACTTTACCTTGGTGACAGAGCGAGACTCCGTCTCAAAAAAAAAAAAAAAAATAGTTCCATAAGTTTTGGCCAGGCACAGTGACTCACTCACACCTGTAATCCCAGTGCTTTGGGAGACCAAGGTGGATGGATCACTTGAGCCCAGCAATTTGAGACCAACTTGGGCAACCTGGCAAAACCCCATCTTACAAAAAAAATACCAAAAAATGAGCTGGGTGTAGTGGTGTGTACCTGTAGACCAAGGTTCATGTGGGAGAATCACTTAAACCTGGGAGGCAGAGGTTGCAGTGAGCCGAGATTATGCCATTGCACTCCAGCCTGGACAATGAAGCGAGATCCTGTCTCAAAAAAGTTCTATAAGCTGATTTTTCTACATTTCAACTAGAATATCTTTTTTCCCCCTTTTTAGTTCTGGCCTGAGCCTTGAAGATTCTAAGAAATTGACAGCTTCTCCCAGCGATCCCAAAGTAAAGAAAACCCCAGCTGAACAACCAAAATCCATGCCTGTATCAGAGGCCTCTCTTGTCAGGATAGTTCCAGTAGTCCCCCAGTCAGAGTGTAAAGAAGAAGCATTGCTTATGTCATCACCAGGCAGTAAAGAAGAGTGTGAAAGCCAAGATGAAGTGCCGCCAAACTTCTCTACATCCACAGAGCCCATGCTTTCCTCAGCTCTCAATATACATGAGCTTAGCAGCGTTCTTCCCATCAAGTGCCCAAAGGATGAGGATCTCTTGGAGCAGAAGCCAGTCACCTCTGCTGAACAGGAATCTGAGAAGAATCATCTCACCACAGCTTCTAATTATAACAGAAGTGAAAGCCAAGAATCTTTAGTTATATCGCCAAGCAAACCCAAGAGTCCTGGGGTAGAAAAAGCAGTAATGAAGCCCATAGCAGAAGCAAGTCCACAGAAGACCACTATGAAAGAACCTCTAGCAACTCCTGTTGATCAGAGCCCAGAAAGCCTCAAGAGGAAGTCTTCCCTCACCCAAGAAGAGGTCCTTGTGAGCTGGGAGAAGAGGCCACGTGTCACTGAGAATCGCCAGCACCAGCAGCCATTTCAGGTCTCACCACAGCCCTTTCTCAACAGAGGGGACAGGGTCCAGGTGCGAAAAGTACCACCTCTCAAGGTAAGAGAGTGGGAAGAATTGAAAAGGAGAGATGATCTGAACCCTCTGTTTTTGGTCATAACTACTAAATTTCAAGTAACGTGTGGTAGTTCTTAATGCAGAAGCAGTTGGATGTATTTGATAAGCATGTAACTATGGTCTTACAGAAATAAAATAATAAACAGACATTCAGAACTGCAGTCCTCCTTATAGGTCTTTCCTGATGTTTGAATAAGGAAGGTACCTGGGCATCTAATGTAAACCACCCCCATGCTCACTACTTAAGCTCAGAGGTACCTGGTCTCAGAATTTTAGATTTAGACCAAGTAGAATTTAAACGGACTCTCAAAAACTCAGTTATAATTCTCAGCCTTTATAGAACTTCTCCACAGGAACTCTTAGATTCTTACTGCCTCCACAGGACTTCTTAGATTCTTAGTGCTGGGATTACTGGTGAACAGAGCAAGCTCCATCTCAAAAAATAAAAAAAAGAATCTATTTTTTTTTTTTAACCATTAACATACACTGTCATGTATTGCCAGAGATTCTGATTTTTGTTACAGTCACTTTTACTATTCTTTCTTATAAAGATATTAGAAACTTTTCTTTAATAAATGTCATTCACAGCTTATCTCCAGACCTGAGAGCTGAGTAACTGTTTAGGTTTTGCTATAAATATTGCCAAGACCCATCATTTCTATTTCTTTACCTATAAACAGACTGGGTTACATTATATTTTGTCTGCTTTCTGCTAGTCCAGAGAGACTACACAGAAACCTTAATCCACCATGACCAAATTAATATAATTTTATTTTTTTCCATTCTTTTCTTTTCTCTTTCTTGTTTCCCTCAAAAACGACTTCTCCAGAACCTCTTTGCTTAGTCCTTATCTCAAATACTGCTTTCTTAGACAAAGCTTAATGTAATTTATAATGGAACAAAACCTTTTAAACAAAATTTACAATGTGGCATAAATGTTATAACTTAGTTACACACATATGTATATAAAAATTATATGGCTGGGCACAGTGGCTCACGCCTGTAATCCCAGCACTTTGGGAGGTGGAGGAGGATGGATCACGAGGTCAGGAGTTCAAGTCCAGCCTGACCAACATGGTGAAATCCCATCTCTACTAAAAATACAAAAATTAGCTGGGCATAGTGGTGTGTGCCTGTTTCCCAGCTACTCAGGAGGCTGAGGCAGGAGAAATGCTTGAACCCGGGAGGCAGAGGTTGCTGTGAGCTGAGATCACACCACTGTACTCCAGCCTGGGCGACAGAGCAAGACTCTGTCTCAGAAAAAAAAAAAAAAATTGTATACATATACATGCACATTATATGTTTTACATTCCATATACAGTAAGCCCTCTGTATCATCAAGTTCCGCATCCTCAATGTTAGTACAATATTTTCAACCACCACCTATTGGAAATATTTAGAAAAGAAAATTAGGCCAGGTGCGGTGGCTCAAGCCTGTAATCCCAGCACTTTGGGAGACCAGGGCAGGTGGATCACGAGGTCAAGAGATGGAGACCATCCTGGTCAACATGGTGAAACCCCGTCTCTACTAAAAACACAAAAAATTAGCTGGGCATGATGGCGCGTGCCTATAATCCCAGCTACTCAGGAGGCTGAGGCAGGAGAATTGCCTGAACCCAGAAGGCGGAGGTTGCGGTTTGCCGAGATCGCGCCATTGCACTCCAGCCTGGGTAACAAGAGCAAAACTCCGTCTCCAAAAAAAAAAAAAGAAAGAAAAGAAAATGAAATACAAATGTAAAAATACAGTATAACCATTTATATAGCATTTACATTGTGTTAGTTATTATAAGTAATCTAGAGATGACTGAAAGTATATGGGAGGATATGTGTAAGTTATCTGCCAATACTATGTATGCCATTTTATATAAAGAACTTAAGTATCTTCAGATTTGGATATCCTCCAGGGTCCTGGAACCAATCCCCCATGGATACCAAGGGATGACTGTACACTTAAAAAGAAAAGGGTTGAATCTCTCTGCTCTCTCAGGGTAGAGCTTCTTGGTAAATTAAATTGTTATCAGTGCCTGGACAACTTTGAGTGGTTTTGCACTTAAAAAGAAGTATGATTTATTCTGCATAATCAGGTAATAGGGCTATTTACATAAGTAACTGAAACTTATTTTTAGTTATTGAAACCTTTAATTTTAACCACTTTTAATGGTTGTTCTTACTTGATTTCAACATGTTATTAATGATTGTGTCATGATGATAGATATCATGTATTATGCTAGGTATAGTGTTACTCTCAAGAATATTCTTTTATAAAGTTGTTTGTCCCTAAATAAATTCTTCTAAACACCTTTCTTGTATTTACTTCTTTAGTTTTATCTAGTTTTTTTCCCATTTTTTCCCCCTGCAGTTTCTTTCATATGATATAAATAAAGGACAGTAACTGCTTCTTTCTTACTGTGGACAGCCTCTAAAATACTATGTGCTGAGTAAACATACTATCTAGGCTTGTTAGAATTGGATGTAAAATAGATGTATCTCTTAGAGAGATGAAATCCATTTCCTGATGGAAAATAGATACTTTGTGATGCCTGCTATGAAGTCCCATGGCTCTCACTTCTGAATTAGAGAGAATCAGTTTTTCAGGACTACCGATCTTTGGAGAAATGAGTATTGCAAATCATTAAACATGTTTAGTGACTTTATTATTATTAAGAACATTAAGAAAAATGACATGCATTTTCTTAGAGTGTAGTGGGTTGATTTATTTTAATTAAATGCTTTTAGAACATCTTAACAGTTGTTTGCTCTTTTAAATTCAACCAGTTACTAGAAGGGTCCACATTTTGATGCATTATCAAAGTATTATTCAGGACAGGAGGCAGATTTGTTTCAGACTGATGAGTTTATGGTATGAAAATCATGGTTTCGGCCGGGCACGGTGGCTCAAGCCTGTAATCCCAGCACTTTGGGAGGCCAAGGCGGGTGGATCATGAGGTCAAGAGATCGAGACCATCCTGGTCAACACGGTGAAACCCCGTCTCTACTAAAAATACAAAAAATTAGCTGGGCATAGTGGCGTGTGCCTGTAATCCCCTCTACTCAGGAGGCTGAGGCAGGAGAATTGCCTGAACCCAGGAGGCGGAGATTGCAGTGAGCCGAGATCGCGCCATTGCACTCCAGCCTGGGTAACAAGAGCGAAACTCCGTCTCAAAAAAAAAAAAAGAAAATCATGGTTTTGGCCAGGTGGGTCACTCCCGTAGTCCCAGCACTTTGGGAGGCCGAGGTGGGTCTATCACTTGAAGTCAGGAGTTTGAGACCATCCTGGCTAACATGGTGAAACCCTGCGTCTCTACTAAAAATTAAAAATTTTTTTAAAAGCTGAGAATGGTGACAGACGCCTGTAATTCCAGCCACTTGGGAGGCTGAGGCACGAGAATTGCTTGAACCCGGGAGGGTGGAGATTGCAGTGAGCTGAGATTGTGCCACTGTACTCCAGCCTGGGTGACAAGAGTAAAACTCTGCCTTTAAAAAAAAGAAAATCAGTGGTTTCAAACATGACAGACATCAGAATCTCACAGTGGCTTTTTAGAAACACATTTTTTTTTTTTGAGCTGTAGTCTCCCTCTGTTGCCCAGGCTGGAGTGCAGTGGCACAATCTCGGCCCACTGCAGCCTCCACCTCCCGGGTTCAGGCTATTCTCCTGCCTCAGTCTCCCAAGTATGGGATTAGAGGTGCCTGTCACTACGTCCAGCTAATTTTTGTATTTTTAGTAGAGACAGGGTTTCGCCATGTTAGCCAGGCTTTTTCAGGCTGGGTGCAATGGCTCATGCCTGTAATTCCAGCCCTTTGGGAGGCCAAGGCAGGTGGATCACATGAGGTCAGGAGTTCCAGACTAGCCTGGCCAACATAGCGAAACCCCATGTCTACTAAAAATACAAAAATTAGCCAGAGGTGGTGTCACACACCTGTATTCCCAGCTACTCGGGTTGCAGAGGCACAAGAATCACTTGAACCCAGGAGGCAGAGGTTGCAGTGAACCAAGATCACACCACTGCATTCCTGCCTGGGTGACAGAGCAAGACCCTGTCTAAAAAAAGAAAAAAAAATTCCTAAGGTCCTGGGGGTTCTAATTTGTATATTTTGGGATAGGACCCAGAGTATGTATATTTTTAAAATGTTGCTCAAGTAAATATAATACCAGCCAGAGATGAGAATGGCTGGTAAACATTATGTACATACTCCCTTGTGTGTGGGGGCATTATGGGGCCTCCTGTAGATCACACATTGTCTTCCTTCCAGTGCTATCTAGAAGCCTGTGTAAATTGAGATAATCCAGCCCAACTCTGTGTGCGTGTGTGTATATGTGTAGAACAGAGAAGAGCAAGTATTTTCCCCTGGACCTTGGTAGTAAAGCTAAGAAGTAAAAGAAAAAAGCTAAGAAGTGTTATGGGTGTCTGGCTTGCTTTTCTCTTCTTTCTCAAACATAGACACACTTTTTAAAAACGCAAAGACCATAGGAAGCTTTGTGTCATAATGAGCACTTGTAAAAATAACATTATGAGGAAGTTGAGGTGGGAAACAGGCATGGGGATTTAGGGTGAGAGCAGAAGCAGTCATCTTTGGCACCAATAGAAAAAGTGGATGTAAGGACCCTAGAGACAAACTGGTGTTGCTGTCTCCAAGGTTTGACCTCTCAGCCATAGACCTCCTATGTTTGTCACAGGTACTGTAGTGTTCGTCTGTTTTTCAAATATGAGGGCTAATGCAGTTTTGTTATTCTTATAAATGAAAACTAAGCTCTGTTGTTTTTCCCCCTCTACTTTTTTCAGATCCCGGTCTCCAGAATCTCCCCAATGCCGTTTCATCCATCGCAGGTCTCTCCCAGGGCTCGTTTTCCAGTCTCCATCACTAGTCCTAACAGAACAGGAGCCAGAACTCTTGCAGACATCAAAGCAAAAGCCCAACTGGTCAAAGCACAGAGGGCAGCAGCTGCAGCTGCCGCTGCAGCTGCCGCAGCTGCCTCAGTTAGAGGGACCATTCCAGGACCTGGCCCAGGGGGTGGACAAGGTCCAGGAGAAGGTGGTGAAGGGCAGACTGCTAGAGGAGGCAGTCCAGCCTCAGACAGAGTCAGTGAAACTGGAAAGGGCCCCACACTGGAACTGGCAGGAACTGGAAGCAGGGGAGGTACGAGAGAGCTTTTACCCTGTGGTCCAGAGACTCAGCCCCAGTCTGAGACCAAGACCACCCCAGGCCAGGCACAGCCTCTTAGTGTCTCTGGAGCACAACTACAGCAAACCCCCCCAGTGCCTCCAACACCTGCCATCAGTGGAGCATGCACAAGTGTCCCATCACCAGCCCACATAGAGAAATTGGATAATGAAAAACTGAACCCCACCAGGGCAATAGCCACAGTGGCCTCTCGCAGCCATCCACAGGGGCCCAGTAGTTGCAGACAGGAGAAAGCACCTTCTCCTCCAACAGGTCTTGCTCTAATCTCAGGTGCCTCACCTGTTCATTTTGCAGCTGATGGCATAGTTGAGCTCAAAGCAGGTCCCAGTAAGAATGCACCTAACCTTTCAGCTTCATCAAAGGCAGATGCTAGTGTGCCAGTGGCTGTAACTCCCTCCCCTTTAACATCTTTGTTGACCACAGCCACTTTAGAAAAGCTTCCTATACCCCAGGTCAGTGCAACTACAGGACCTGCTGGATCAGCTCCACCCTCGAGCACTTTGCCAGCAGCCTCTAGCCTTAAAACCCCAGGAACTTCTTTAAACATGAATGGACCCACTTTAAGACCAACCTCGAGTATCCCTGCTAATAATCCTTTAGTGACTCAGCTGCTTCAAGGCAAAGATGTTCCCATGGAGCAAATTCTGCCTAAACCTCTCACCAAAGTTGAAATGAAAACGGTTCCACTGACTATGAAAGAGGAAAGGGGGATTGGAGCACTCATAGGTACCAACACAACAGAAAATAGCTCCAGAGAGGAAGTTAATGAGAGACAGTCCCATCCAGTTATACAGCAGCAGCAGCAGGGCAAAACTTTGCAAAGTAAGCAGCTCCCCCAGGTTCCAAGACCCCTTCAGCTCTTTTCAGCAAAGGAGCTGAGGGACTCTAGCATTGACACACACCAGTACCAAGAAGGACTAAGTAAAGCAACCCAAGATCAGATCCTTCAGACTCTCATTCAGAGGGTTCGGAGGCAGAATCTTCTCTCAGTTGTACCACCCTCGCAGTTCAACTTTGCTCACTCAGGTTTCCAGCTGGAAGACATCTCCACAAGCCAGAGGCTCATGCTGGGTTTTGCTGGCAGAAGGACATCCAAACCTGCAATGGCAGGGCACTACTTACTGAATATTTCTACCTATGGCCGGGGCTCAGAGAGCTTTAGGAGGACCCATTCTGTAAACCCTGAAGACCGATTTTGTCTAAGCAGCCCCACTGAAGCCTTGAAAATGGGATATACAGACTGTAAAAATGCAACAGGAGAGAGTAGCAGCAGCAAAGAAGATGACACTGAGGAGGAAAGTACCGGTGATGAGCAGGAATCTGTCATGGGGAAAGAGGAGCCCCACGTTTCCCAGAGTACTGGCAAAGGTGATGCAAGTTCAGCACCCCACAGCAGGGAGACTCTATCTACCAGTGATTGCTTAGCTAGCAAGAATGTGAAGGCTGAAATAGCAGTGAATGAGCAAACCACTTTAAGTAAGGAGAATTACCTGTTCACTAGAGGTCAAACATTTGATGAAAAGACCCTAGCCAGAGATCTAATTCAGGCAGCACAGAAGCAGATGGCTCGTGCAGTAAGAGGTAAGACAATGTGTAGCAGCCCAGAGCTTTTCAATTCTACTGTTCTTCCTCTGCCTGCAGACAGCCCCACCCACCAGCCTCTACTCCTCCCACCCCTGCAAACCCCGAAGTTGTATGGAAGCCCCACCCAGATAGGGCCAAGCTACAGAGGCATGATCAATGTCTCCACCTCATCTGACATGGACCATAACTCTGCTGTACCAGGTAGCCAGGTATCTAGCAATGTAGGTGATGTCATGTCATTTTCAGTGACTGTCACTACGATCCCTGCTAGCCAAGCTATGAATCCCAGCAGCCATGGCCAGACCATTCCTGTTAAGGCCTTCCCTGAAGAGAACAGCATAGAGGGCACGCCTTCGAAATGTTACTGCCGCTTGAAAGCCATGATCATGTGCAAAGGGTGTGGAGCTTTCTGCCATGATGATTGCATTGGCCCCTCCAAACTGTGCGTCTCCTGCCTTGTTGTTCGGTAAGGAGACTAGAAGGAGACACGCTGTAAAGGAGGGGGAAGGGAAGGGTTGACCAGTTGGGTTTTTTTGTGTTTTTTTTCGGTTTTGGTTTTTTTTGTGTCCTTTTGGAATCACAGAAATAAACAAGTAGGTTTCAGTTGTCTTCAGAGACAAATGTTACTTAATCAGGAATACAAAGTACGTTATAGAGGAAGAGCACCTTGTATAGTAAGTCTGAGTCAAGCAAGACTTTGTGAATTTGTGACAAGTTTGCACTTAAAAAAAATCATGTAAATATGTCACATTTTGTTTAACATTATTTTCCACGTGTTTAAGTAATAATGTATTACTTTGAATTCAGATTTATGTTCTACTACTTGTGACTCTGAGAAAAGTTTAATGCCAGCATGGTGAAAGGAAGCTGTCTCCCTTCTGACATTTCCTAGGAAGCTAGGAAAAGGAAAGTGAATGAATGACCATTCACACTGATTGTATCTGGACAGTCTGGCCTCGGGTTATTCCTAGATTATTCAGCCTTTGCAGGACTTGGATTCAGGGCTTAGTCCCTTTACCTTAGGTGGAATCTTCTTAAGTTGAAATTTTTGGCAAGGTATTCATTTCACAGGTAGTGTTTCAGACTCTCAAAGCCCTAACTTGGTTCTTGACTTCCATGGACTAGTACTGTTGCCAAGCACTCTGCTTGGAATTTGTGGATCCCCGCTGCTCCCTAATTGCACCCCCTGCCCCGAGACAGTGAATGTAGTCTATGAAGGGAGTACCTCTCTGGGACCCCCTGTATCGTTATAGGCTGTGCAGTGCAACAATTCCAGCAAAAACATTCTGTCCTGCACTTACTCATTTACTCTTTTTAAGTACTCATATAAAATGACCAGGGAAGTGTTATTGATTGGGTGACCTGACCTACATCTTGTTGAGCAAGGGGAGTGAAACCACAGAAACTGTTCAATTGAATTTAAAGAACTTTGGAGAACAATTCTGACACTAGAACGAGGTAGCCTCTCTTTTCCTCTTCTCTCCCAACCTATGAACCTAGTGCTCTGTAGTCAGCTGTTACAAGTAGAAAAGCTCACCAATGCCACATTTGTTCATTCTGTTCAACCTGTTAGACCTCCCAGGCATCTGCACGTGATCACATAATCTTATATCTTACTTTACACAAACGTGTATGTGCACATACATAGTACAAGACACTTTTCCTGTTTTAGAAAATATGTCCCCTGTTTGGATTACTGCTGTCTGAGCACTAGAAATTTCTAATGTAAAGGGGCCTTAGTGAATGGCTAAGGGAACATCTGGAAAGGAAGAAAAATTTCTTTGCCCCAAAGTTTTTTTGTTATTTGTTTTTGTTTCTTTTTCCTTTTTTTTTTTTTAATCCTTCTATAGTGACTGAAGAATTTGTGAGTACATAATATTTAGAACATGGTTAAGGAACAGTAAAATAAACCTTCAGTTTACCAGAATTTTGTATTAAATGGGCGAGTGTCCGTTTGCATCATTTGCATGTTGATTTCAAGTCTCCTAATTTGGAATGTGTAAAGTACAAATGTTAGTGCAACATAGTACAGTTGTATTTGTCATTCATATTCGGGATGTGATATTTACAAAATGCAAAACAGTTTAAACCTGTTAAGTCACATTCCAAATTAGGAGAAAACACGCAATCTCTGTTTTGCCCCCATTCTACTACCCACCCCTGCTCACCCCACCCCAATATCACACACTCTTTAATGCTTTCCCACAGTCCCTACTCTGCCCCATAAGAAACTCACTGTTTTTCACTTTTCACTTCTGGCTTTTTTGTGGCCCAAAGCCAATACAGGATTAATATCTGTGTTCCAGCTTCAGTCAGGACAGTATGTTCTTCCGTCTTTCCCCCTTTCTTCCACCACACACACTGCTAAGAGATAAAAAAGACTGCAAGGATCAGGGATAAAGAATATATTTTCAAGCCAAGAATCAGTAGGAAACAAATCATGGTGCTCCCAAACATTCAGTACCTTAGGCAATCCAAGAAGGGTTTAAAGAGACCTGTTGCTGAGTAGAACTCTCCCTGCCCCACCCACCCCTTCACTCCACCATAGTCCCAGGGCTGAGGGCTGGTCTGCATGCTGGAAGAGGTTGAGAGTTTCAGAATTGACTGCATGCTAAATGTCAGTTACCAATTTGGGTTGATGAAAGTGATTTTTCTGCTTTACTCCTTTCCTATCGGAAAGGTTTTTCTCTGTGGTTCCCTTAACTTGAGGATGAGCAGACTATAACCAGGAAAGGAGAAAAGATATCAGGGATTTTTAAGTTCGTTTAGAAAGCAAACCATATTGTGCCTCTTCATCTTGACCCAGGCTATTATAGATAGGTCCTAAACATTGCTGTTCACCAGATTATCTTAACAAGTAATACTCAGCTAAATATTTGCATTTAGGAATACTCCTAAAACAGATATTGCCAACTAGATAACACTGCCTCAATCTTGACCAGATGAGAGAACAGTTAAATTCTCTTAGGTGAGTAGTAAAATTGAATACCAATCTATTTACCAGTTTGTTTCAACACAGGTTTCAAGTGGAAAGCCATTAATCTTATAAGCTGAACAGAAAAAAACATTACAATCTGACCTTTTAGAAAATGAAGCAGTAGAAACAAGAAAACCTTCGAATTATTAGTATGGTACTCTAACAGCACCTTTAAAGTAATCTTTACCTTAGTTTTTGAATTGTTTTACCTTTCAGCTCAATCTGAAGAGTTTTAATAAATGCTGAGCTTATTCTTAGGGTATGACCTGGCATTATTTCCAGTGACTAGTCGGGCATTATGCCTGATGCATCCGCCTTTCGTGTATCCTTCTCCAGCCTTCAGATACCCTCCACTGCAGGTCACCTCAGGAGATAGCATTATTAATATAGCCTCAGTCTTGTTTATAAAGATTCTAAGTTGTCTAGTAAAGAAGTCTCCCTGAATCTTAAATTAATTTTGATTGATTAGAATTTTCCATCCTATTAAACAGAAAGTAAAGCCAAATAACCTGGAGTTGTTTGTCCTGCTTCTGTTCCTTAACCCCTGTGCTCAAGATACTGAAGCTATCTGTGGTATTTCATGTAACATTTCTAAGAGCTGGCAAGTGGGAAACTTTTCTTGGGGTGGAGAGAGCATATCTATTGAGCTGTGAAGGCATACAGATGTACATGTTTTAGATCTTATCTCAGATTTAAATAGCCAAAGGAAGACCTCATTGCCTTCCAGGTGAAGGTGCAAAGTCATACATATTAATGACCTGACAGTTAACATTCTGTTGATTATTATTGCCTTTCTCCATCTTAGAGAGCCATAACTAACTCTCTGGTGAAGTGATTTGCTGTAAGGGGGTGGGGGGTGGGGGGCTTCTCTGGTCATTACACTGCTATTTATTTCTAGAATTCACTGTCAATCAATGAGCAGTGCCAGAGTGTTTTCTCTTTGACTTAGAGGTTTCACATGATAGCAAGGAGTGAAAAGTCTCCCAGTCTCATTCCAACAGTGTGCTAAGTAAGTAACTTGGCCAAGGGTAGTTTCAGCTCAATTTATAGAATAGTCCAAAGAGACTCTGAGAAACATGATGATAGGCAGGGACCTTTTCTACCATGTTTCAATACCTACAAACCTATTGAAAGAGAACAGTAGGTAAAACATTTCCTAAAGTTGAAGCAATAGCTTCGTAGATTCTTGGTTACTTTATTTTTTTTAATGCTTTACATTTGATACAACTATTAAAGATCAATTTTAAAAATAGCTTTCCAGTAATATATTTTAAGTAATATATATTTTAATATCTATGTAAAAAGTGACAGTGGAAGACTTTGAATTTCTCATATGTGGTATGTTTGATGTAGGACCTCACTGTTAAGGCACAAATTATTTCAAAGGAAGTTACTCTAAAGACACTCAGATTATTTCAGAAAAATGCAATAAGGGGAATAGTTTTGGGGTTTATTTTTTATTTTAAAAGAAAATTGACTTATTTACCACAAGCTATTTTTTTCCCTTCTGGCTCTAAGGTTTGTACAGACTGGTTTGGTAAATGCTAAACTTTTGTGTCTTTTGCCTTTTTAAAGGAATTGTTAACATTGGAATTGAGGGTATGTACAGAGAAGTTGGTGTCAACACCATTTAAAAAGTCATATTTTTTCACAAATATAGAAAACCATTTTACATAAGAATTTTAAGTATTTGCAATAAATATATGTATATAGATTGTATGTATTCCTATATTCTTATTTTTCATTTTATTATTAAGTAAAGATCATTAAAAGTGAAAATAAAAACCTTGGAGTTTTTGGTGAATTTTAAGGTTTGACGTACATCTGAGAGTGGTGTGGGGAAGGGCCTCAGTTGTTGCCTTATACTACTATGGGATGGTTCCCACAGATCGTATGGACGAGAGTAAAATGAGGAACTTGGTGATAAATCAGGATAGTGTATTTGTTTCAGAATTTAAGTAAAACTGATTAAATTTTCCTCATCTGTCTGTATCCATGTTTTCTCCCTTAATCTGTTTTGTCTCCTGACTACCTAACTTACTGGAAGAGTGAAGAAACGTGGTGCAGCCTCTTTCTTAATGTGCCCATTGTTTGCTTCTAAATCAAAGACTGGTAAGGAAATATCTCAGGGGAAAAAATAGATTTTCCTTTCTCCACAGTGGTTAATAATTCTTAGCAGAGATATACTGCCACCACCTTCCAGGCCTTAGGGGAGTATGAAGAAATACTCTCTTGAAGATGATAGAAAAAAAATTTTTTTTTCCATTTCTCAGTTCTCTCAGAAGCAAATTTCATAGCCAGTCACGTCCTTCCTGCCTGTCTAATCTGGAGAGTTTAAAGAGCCAGGAGAATTGTGTGAAGAGAACCACCTGTGCCTTGATTAGGTTCTATTTCAGCATGTGACACTTGAATTTTGAACTCCCTTGTGTCAGAAAGGGTAGCTATGGAAATGAGAACTGAGCCAGTTGTTAGGAGAGGTTAATTGTATGCCATGCCGAGATTCCTGTCTAATTCACGAGAACTAATTTGTGGCTACAAAGTAAATACCTGATTTTAGGATATGATAGGAGCAGAATGGTGCCTACATGGTCTTTGTAAAGAAAGGTATATAGCCCAGTTTTTAACAAATGAATAATATATTGAATCATTGATGACCTGAAAGAAAAATTATTAAGGTCAGATTTTCAAGAATGTATCTTGATGACCCATGAGACTGACTTTTTATTGTAGTTCACTAGTTCCCATAATTGCCCAGTTGTGGTTATTTTCACTGAAAAAAGAAAAAAGTATATTTTGGAAGTTAAGGATACATTGGGTTTTTCTGTTTTCTTTACATTGGCTTTTTAAAAGATAATTTTTATTTTTTCAATATTGAAATGTCAAATATCTGGGTTGTCCCGAGACGTTGAGGATAATTCAGCCTTCCAAGAGAACAGCAGTCTAGATCTTAGCTGAAAATAGCACGTACTGTTTCTAAAGGAAACTTAAGTCTCAGGAACACATCTTCATAATTTCCATATATAAGAATGAAGGTAAAATATTTAAATGTGTACAAACTAATCCATAATGACCATTTACAAAGATTGACTCCCCATTGCTGGTACATATTTATCATTATTTAGATGGGCCTCCTACCTCATGGGAAGATAAATTTATATTCGGGTGATGACCTGGGTACCTGCAAGTAGAGTTGGTCTGCAGCTGAGGGAGAAAGAACAATATACCAGAAGACAAGACAGCTTCAACTTGGACCCCCAGCTACCCTTTATTTACTTCACAGTCATAGAAACCTGTGTTCCTTGCTTCTGAGACTACCTGACCTCAACTGGTCTTTAGAAGTCTAATTTTTTATGTACAAATCATGTTATTTACTAATTCAAATATTTATAAAGCACCTACTGTGCACTAAGCACTATTAAAATGCTGGTTATACAAAGGTAAGTGAAAATAGTCGTGTAAATTGCAGAAAGGTTTTCCTAAAGTAGTGACCATACAGCATATTTCAAGTTCTGGGCTCAAGGAGTAATAAATGCTAACCTTTTTCCCATGATATGTTAAAAATTTAATTGAGACACTGGACACAATAGTGGCAAACACATGAAGAAAGGAAAGAAGGTCCCTAGACGAAAAAGTGTGGAAATGGGTAGCCATTATTAATAAAATGCACCTTTTTGAGAACTATCGTTGGAATAGCTGAAGAAGTTTATAGAAATTTCGAGAAATCTGTAACATCTAAATTAGAAGCAGGCCAACAGCAATCCCTGTCTTCTAATTTAGGTCAGTAAGTTAGTGTTTTGTTAAACTAACCCTTTCAAATACAGCTGGGTAAATAATGCAGCTTTCCTGTCACTGTTCAAACCCAAAAGGAGCTAAAGGGATTTTTTCTTAAAACATGATTTTCATCTTATAGATGATAAGTAACTGTATGTCTTCATTTGGAATTGTTGCATCCCAGTTTTTTTCCATAATGGATAAAATTACTTTCATGTCCTTTTCTAATGTAACTGGCTTTTTCTTCTTCTTTTTTCTCTTAAGTCACAACTTGAATTAAAAAGGGCTTCAGCAGAACTCTAGCGCTTTTCAAAGAAGAATTTGGTGTATTCCATTATGTAATGTAGCCTCAACTCTGTCCAGGAACCAGGAGGATGAATGTCCTCGGTTTTCCTAATACTTGGTAACCTTTAGCAATAGATTGGGATTTTGAGGGTTTTTTGTTTTGTTTTGTTTGTTTTGTTTTGTTTTTTCATGGAGATTGTATACTGTACTTCCATGTGACTTTCTGCCTTAACCTAAAAAGAGATTCATTCCCTGGAAGGAGATCTTGTGACAGGAAGAACAAGTGAAACCAGGAAAAGAGCCAGAATGATCAACTTGGAGATGGGGTGTGGCTAGATAGTGGGTTTTCCTGAAGAGTAACTTCAACCTCGGTCTTTGTACTGCTTCAAACCCTAAAGAACCTAAAGGGAATTTTTTTAAATCCTGATTTTCTTCTTAATTGTAAAACCTAGAGGATGCTTTAGGGAGAAAAATGATAACCTGGAATTTGGTTTTAAATGGATTTAAGTAAACTTTGAATTAAGTAGCTTATTCCATTTTTGAGAGATTTCTTTTTAAGGTTTTAGACTCACTCAATGTAATGTTGAATTGCCATAAGTGTAACCTGGAGCTTGATTTGAGACATTCTGTGGGGTAAAGACTAGTTTTCTATTGAACTGTAGTGGCTTTGCCACTAATCAGGATTTAGGATTGTGTACTTCTTACCAAGTGAAATGGAACGTGGCTTTCTAAACACTATGTTAGACCAACTTGAGTCAATACTTTAGGGATTCTTGAAATATTTAAATATTTAAGATTCAAATTCACCCAATTAGAAAGCACTGCATTAAGTGTTACCAAAATATCTGAAGATATTTTAGAACTATTTTACACACAGCTTATGTCTTTCCTATGGAAAGTATTGTACATAAAATTTTACATTCTTTTAAAAAACAGCATCTAATGTCTTCAGATACCTAGAGCTTGGAAATGCTAGAGTTGGGCTTTGACCCTAAGTCAGAAGTTCTTTTCATTTTAGGTTTTTAGGCAAGTTTCAGTAGTTTGGAGATTTCTTCAGTAGTGACCCCAGCTTAACTTACATGTAATCATTTTGCACACATTTTAAGTTAATCAGATCCTTCCAAAGTCGTGGATTTGGTTACCCTTTTGTTAGATAAGGAGACAGATTCTAGGTTGGGACAAACATCTTAATTTATTCTCTAATAATAAAGTACTGATTAGAGAGCAAGTTCTTGGAGAATACACAAAATTTCTGCAATCCATGAAAGATCTAGAGAACATGACAAATGAAACTCTAGAAATTAAAAAAAAAAAAAAAAAAAACTTAGCTGCAAGTGCTTTCACCGTTTTTGTTTTTTTTTTAAACCTGTCTTAATTCTATGAATGCATCGCACCCTTCACCAGCACCAAGAGAAGTCAGAATGGAAGAAGTGACCCTATGTAACTCTTGTTCACTTAAAATCTTTGTGCACATAGGCCTTAGCACTTTGACAAATAAACTCTGCCTTTTAGCTCCTCACTATGGTCTTTTTTTCCTCTCAGTTTTAGACTTTTCTTTCATTGGTTGTTTAAAAACTACCTTCTTCAAAGTTGAATGTATAATGTTTCTGCACATGGACAAACCATATTTTACTGACTCATTCTATGATGAATAAAGGCATACAGTTTTACTCTAGCGATTGTGCCTTTTCTGTTACAAGGGAACCAGACACCAAGTGGAATGGCTTACCTGCTTGTTGTCCAGTCCCCCATGCACAGCTGTACCTAACTAAAGTTGAGTACTACAGGGAATGCTAATCTTGTCAGAAAACAAAGGGGGTTTAAGAACTCAACATGAGCCAGACAAAGTGTGTATCTTTCAGAAATGAAAAGGAAACCCATACTACAAAGCTGCAGTAATCACAACGGTGTGGTCCTGCCATAAAGACAGACATATAAACCAACTGGAATAGAATAACCCAGAAATAACTGCTCACTTACATGGTCAAGTGATTTTCAATGTAGATGCCAAGATCAGTCAATGGGGAAGGGACAGTCTTAAACAAATGGTGTTGGGAAAATGTGATATCCACATGCAAACGAATGAAATTGGACCCTTACACAATATACAAGAATTAACTAGGGAAAATTAAAGTCTTCAAAGAAAACTAGGAATTTCACAATTGGTTTGACAATGATTTCTCAATGTTATGCCAAAAGCATGGGCAGCAAAAAAAAAAAAAAAAAAAACAGTTTTTAAATTGTACTTGAAAGGACATTACCAACAGTTAAAAGGCAACACACAGAATGGGAGAATATATTTGCAAGTCATTTATCTGATAACATTGAAAATATATAAAGAACAACTCAAAAAATGGGCAAAGGACTTGATGTGCACAAAGGAACTTGTGCATTGCTGGTGGAAATGTTGCATGCATTGTGGATAACAGTATAAACCATACTCAAAAAATTATGTGATCCAGCAATTCCATTTCTAGGTATACACCCAGAAGAAGTGAAAGCAGGGACACAAACACATTTGTATGTCAATGTTTTTAGCATTATTCACAGTAGTCATAAGGTGGAAACAAATGTTCATTGATGAATGGATAAACAAAATGTGTATATAAATATATACAAGGAATATTAGCCTTATAAAAAAAATTCTGTCATGCTGCAACATGGATAAACCTTGAAGACATGCTGAGTGAAGTAGACAAAAGGACAAACATTGGATGATTCCATTTATATCAGATATCTAGCCAAATTCTTAGGGACAATAGAAAGCTGGTTATCAGGGGCTGGGGAGTAGGGAAGGATTAAGGAGTTAGTGTTTAATATTAGAGTCCAGAATTTCCACTGGGAAAGATGAAAAAGTTCTGGAGATGGACAGTAGTGATGGATGCACATTGAATATACTTAATGCCACAGACCTATATGCTTTAAAAATTGCTAAAATGGCAAATTTATGTATATTTTACTTCTTTTAAGGAAACTAAGTGGATAGAGAAAATGTATATTGCCTGAACAAGCTGAAGAGGTTAAATTAAAAGCAGTTTCTTTAAGGAAACATAGAACCAGCAGAGTTAAGAAAAAGCCCGTAGGTCTATAGAAACATAGTGATGTAAGAAGCAGCCATGTGTCTTCAAAGGAAACAAGGCTCTTGGAGACCGCTTTCCAGTCACTTGGAATAGTGTCATTGGAACTAAGAAGCTGCAGCCAAAAATGGAACCAACTAGAACATCCAGTACAGCCAGGAACCCAGAATGTGGGATCAGACCCACAAGGCAGGAGGATTGTGTGAGGCCAGGAGTTCAAGACCAGCCTAGGCAACATAGTGAGACCCCATCTCTACAAAAATAAAGTAGGCATGGTGGTGCACACCTATAGTTCCAGCTATTTGGGAGGCTGAGGCAGGAAGATCTTTTCAGCCCAGGAGTTTGAGGATGGAGTGAGCTATCATTGAGCGACTATACTACAGCCTGGGTGACACGGGAAAAAAAAAAGCCCTTTGGCCCACACAAAGATTATAAAGACACCTAACCCCCTTTCTTTTCCTACGTGTTCTGTGGTTTAGATTTTAACAGCTAAAATTGATTTTGGCCCAGGCATGGTGGCTCACACCTGTAGTCTCAGCACTTTAGGAGGCTGAGATGGGTGGATCACCTGAGGTCAGGAGTTTGAGACCAGCCTGGCCAACACAGTGAAACCCTGTCTCTATTAAAAATACAAAAAATTAGCCAGGTGTGGTGGCATGTGCCTGTAATCCCAGCTACTCGGGAGGCTGAGGCAAGAGAATTGCTTGAACCCTGGGAGATGGAAGTTGCAGTGAGCTGAGATCACACCATTGCACTCCAGCCTGGGTGACAAGAACGAAACTCCATCTCAAAAAAAATTGATTTTGAATAAAGTGTACAATATGATAAATATTCCCATGTTTCACCATCACAATCATAATGAACATATCCATCACCTGCCAAAGTGTCCTCCTCTGTTGTCTCTCCCGACCCTCCCTGACTCCATCCCAGGCAACAATTGATCTGTCTGTCACTATGTATTATTTTGCATTTTCTAAAATTTTATATAAAGAGAATCCTACAGTATGGTTTCTTTTATTGGTTGGGGGGGGGTCTGGCTTTCACTCAGCTCAATTATTTTGACATTTATCTGTCTGGTCACATGAATGAATGGTTCATTCCTTTGTGTTGCTGAGTAATAGTGTAATATGCCACAGTTATCCGTTCATCTCTTGATGGACACTTGAGTTCTTTCTAGTCATCATTACAAATAAAGCTGCTTTGCAGAAGGTTTTGTATGGACATACACTTTCATATCTCTTGGTCAAATACCTAAGAATAGAATGACTGGATGATAAGGTAGATATATGCTTAACTTTTTAGGAAATGGCTAAACTGTGCTCCAAAGTTGTACTGTTTTTACATTCCCACCCACAGTATGGGAGATCCAGTCCTTCCAGTTCCTTGTCAACGTGGGGTCAGTGTTTTAGCCACTTTGACAGGTGTGTGGTGGTCTCTCCTTGGTGACTAATGTTACTGAACATCTTTTCATGTGCTCATTTGCTATCCATATATCTTCTTTCATGAAGTGTTCATGAGTCTTTTTTGTATATGGTAAGAAATATAAATCAAAGTTATTTGCATGTTAATATCCAGTTGTTCCATCACATTTAAAAAGACCATCATTTTTCCACTGAATGACTTCCATATTTCCGTTGAAAATCAGTTTTGTATATGTGTGTGCGTGTCTATTTTTGGACTCTTCCACTGATAAATTTATATATCTTTGAACTATTACCAGATTGTCTTAATTACTATAGCTTTATAAATAAATCTTAACATTCAGTAGTGTTAGTCCTCCAACTTTGCTTTTCATGTATCAGGTTGGTTAGGCTATGTTAAGTCCTTGGTTTCCTTATGAATTGTAGACTCAGCCTATCAGTTGCTACAAAAATGTGATTTTGATTAGGATTATTTTTACACAATACATCAATTGGGGACAATTGAGATGTGAAAAATAGTGTTCATTCATCTTTCTATTTGTGTATGTATTCTTTAATTTCACTAAGCAATGTCTTATATAGGTTTCAGTGAATAGGTCTTACACATCTTTTGTGAGATTCAACCCTACATTTTAATATTTTAAATGATACCATAAAAAACTATTTTAATTTAAATTTTAAATTTTAACACTCATTTTCTGAATGTTAATTGATATAAACAATCAATTTATATTCTTGTACTTATTTTGCATCCAACTACCTTGCTGAACTCACGGATTTGCTGGCTTCTTTGAACATGTCATTGGATTTTCTATACAGATAACAGTGTCCTCTCCAAAGTCAGTTTTATTCTGGATAACTTTTTCTGCCTTACTTCTCTGGCTCTAACCTCCAGTCCTATGTTGAAAAGATGTGGAGAGAGAGGGCAACCTTGTTCTGATCTTACGGAGAAAGCGTTTAGTATTTCTAGTTGAGTATCATGTTAGCTGTAGGTTTTTCCTAGATGCTCTTTGTCAGGCTGAGGAAGTTTTGTTCTATTATATGCTGAGAGTTTTTTACTGTTTTTTAATCAGAAAGGGATGCTGGATTTTGTCAACTGCTTTTTCTGCATCTATTGATACGATACAGTTTGACTTTTTCAGTCTGTTAATATGACAAATTACATTGAGTGGTTTCATGATATTAAACCAGCTTTGGATTCACTGATTTTCTGTATTGGTTTTCTGTTTTTTGTTCCACTGATTTCCACTCTGATACTCATTGTGTTTCATTTATTTTGCTTTCTTTAGGTTTAATTCTTCTTTGCCCAGTGTTTAATTTGGAAGCTGATGTTATTAATTTGAGGCCTTTCTTCTCTTCGAATGTAGGTGCTCATTACTATACATTTCCCCCAAGTACTTCTTTCACAGCATCTCAACAGTGGTATGCTGTTGTGTCATTTTCCTTCAGTTCAAAATACATTGTAAGTTCCATTTTAAAATGGTCTATTAGAATGAACATGTTTCAAAACGTGTTAAATCTCAACCCAACTTCCTGTCATTTCAGTATGTATGGCAAAATGGGGAGTTCATTAAAACACTTTCACTGCATATTAAGGGATAGTCACAGGAAAAGTATTTGTGTGGTTGAATCATGATCTGAGCTAGTGCTTTTTACGTGTAACACTACTTAAGACAGTGACTGACTGTGGTTGTTCAGATTTGGGAATTTTCTGGAAAATGAACAAAGCCTGTCACTAAAGAACAATAATTGACTGGCCAGGCATGGTGGCTCACACCTGTAATCCCAGCACTTTGGGAGGCTAAGGTGGGTAGATCACCTGAGGCCAGGAGTTATAAGACCAGTCTGGCCAACATGGCAAAACTTCATCTCTTCTAAAAAATATAAAAAATTAGCTGGATGTGGTGGTGTGCACCTGTAATCCCAGCTACTCAGGAGGCTGAGGCAGGAGAATTGCTTGAATCCAGGAGGTGGAAGTTGCAGTGAGCTGAGATTGCACCACTGCATTCCAGCCTGGGCAACAGAGTGAGACTCCATCTAAAAAAAAAAAAAAAAAAAGAACGATTGACAGTTTTTGTTGGCAATGTTAAAATTTGAGCTTTAAAGTAAAACATTGGGGGGAAATATATACCCACCATCACGAGCTTGACAGTTTCCCAACACTTCAAGACTTTTTAAGGAATTAAAAATACTAAAATTATACATGCATATACACACACACATACATATGTATGTTGGATATTGTATCCTGAATCCAAAAATCACTTCCTAGAGAAACAGTCTCAGTAGACACTTAACCTGCCTTCTCAAAATCAAAAACTTTGAGAACATTGCTCTGCCCTGCTCTGGATTATAAGGTATTTGATGGGGCTACAGTCCAGGCCCACCTACTGAGGCACCTCTCTCAGTCATTGCTGCTCTATTAGTCTAGTGCCACAGTTTCTCTGAGACTTGCGATTAGTATCCTCACACTCAGTGCAGGGAATAAGGACACCAGCATTGATATTCTTGGATTAACCCATACTCCTGTGAGTATTTCACTATTGCAGTTTTGTCACGGGTCAGCCAAGAGACCTTGCACCTAAATTCCTGCCCTTCTCTTTTTCGTCTGCAGATCCTTCCCTCTCTGGTGGAAGGGCTTTCTCCTCCACGAATGGCACAAATTTATGCTTCCTACTCTCTATGGTTTATTCTTTAATATAAGCCCTCTAAGAGGGTTTATTTCTTTGTATGTAGAAACCCAGATTTAGAGATCTGAGAAATAGCTGTCTTTCTCAAAAAAGCCTAGCATCCAAGACAATTGTCTCACTATAGACTTTTAAAAAGTCTGGTTGAAGCGCAAAGCTGAGCCATAACGTCTTTGTTTTAGCCAGTGTCCATCCAATTTCCTTGAGAAGTAAGCTTCAACCTTATTGTTTGACTGAAAGGTTTGGCAGGGTGCAGGACGAATCACTGAGAAAGAAAATTATGTTATTACCGCAGCTGGATCAGTAGTGTTAACGATGGTGAAGGAAAAGTTTCAAACACTGAGAGCCTGGGTAATGAATGGATCTTAATGTGTATGTTGTTACCTAGAGGACTATGACAAGGATGAGTTTGAGGGAAAACCCCGTATGTTTCAATCTTCTTTTTTTAGTTCTGCATACTAGGGGTTCAGTAAATATAGGTCTAAATTAATATAATTCTTCATTTGCAATTTTCAAATTCTTTTCTTTTACATTTGAGAGGTGGACAAACAGGAAAAACAGAAAACAAGAAGGGGAAGGAAGCATTTCAGGGGGAAAGTTAAATTCTTTAATATGTTATATTAAAATGATTTAATTCATAAACTTATAGCTGAGTGGGTAAAGGCATATCAGTGTTATATTCTTTTAGTTGTTCCTACTGAGAATGAAAAGAAACACTTTTCTAAACAGGACCTCTCCTCAACCTTTTTGCAAATATCTATATTTAGACAATTCAGTATACAGTTGCTATGGTTGAATGTGTCCCCCAAAATTCATGTGTTGGAAATATATTCCCCAATACAACAGTGGTTAGGAGGTAGGGGCTTTTAGGGTGTTGTTAGGTCATGAAGGCGTCACCCTTATGAATGGATAAATGCTACTTTATTATAAAAAGGGAGCCTGGCATGGTGACTCATGCCTATAATCCTAGCACTTTATGAGGCCAAGGTGGGAGAATTGCTTGTGGCTAGGAGTTTGAAACCAGCCTGGGCAACATAGTGAGACCCCCATCTCCACAAAAAGAAATATTGAAAATTTAGATGGGCATGGTGGCACACATCTATAGTCCTAGCTACTCATGAAGCTGAAGCAGGAGGATTGCTTGAGCCCAGAAGTTTGAGGATACAGGGAACTGTGATGGCACCACTGCACTCCATTCTGGGTGACAGAGCAAGACCTGTGTCCTGAAAAAAAAAAAAGTTAAAAAGGTGAGTCTTAGGGGAGAAGGTTTACTCTCTCTTGCCCTTCTGCTTTCCACCAGGTGACGACACAGCCAGAAGGCCCACACGAGGTGCTGGTGCCTTGATCTTGGACTTCCCAGATCCCAGGTCTGTAAGAAGTAAGTTTCTATCCTTTGTAAATTACCCAGTCTCCGGCATTTTGTTATAGCAGCACAAAATGGACTAACACAACGCTGTGTCTTTCTCTTTGCTGAATCAATACTTCTATTTTAATTGCAAATAGTAACACTGGCAATTTTTTTTTTTTTTTTAGCATTAACTATGTGCTTAAGGATTGGAAACAGTGGTCTCAGACAGGAGGAAGGGAGCAAAGATGATGACAAAATCTCCACATAAATGTGCAGAGCCTTACATGGCAAGGTTAAACAGGCACTGGCCCTTTGAGAAAGGGGAAATCTGGGCATTTCTGTTATTTATGGCAATCCACCTACATTTGTGGCACATGGGTACATTTCACAAAGCACTCTGCAAAAGTTACCAGATTTCATCCTCATTACTTTCCTGTGAGGTAGAGATTATCATGCTTATTGAACATACAAAACACTGAGGCTCAGAGGGGATCAGGGGTCCTCAGTCACACAGCCAGTGGCAGAGTTAGGGGTTGAACCCCATTTTCTGAATCCTGGACACAAGCTGAGCTGCCCCAGCCCCACTTCCCTCCCGAGAAGGGGAGAGCATCCCTGCTGTGACTGCCACTGGCCTGCTCGACATTGTTCTCTTGTGGGCACCACTATCCACCAGGGAGGGATCCAAGGCTCCTCCAGGGAAAAGAAAGCTCTGCAATTAGACTAAATATAGTCTGGGAGAGGTTGCACCTCATTTGGACTAATTATCCTGTCACCCATCAGAAGAACAAAGAGTGAAGAATTTTCAAGCGTCATCATTTCCATTCCTCTCACTAGCTTGGGCTTCTATATAATTGACCTCACCCCTCGGGCTTGGAGATAAATGTTAGCAGAGCAGATATGCTGACTGACTGAGAAATGTCTGGGCTGCTGAGGAAGACCATGTTGATAACTCTGCTTCAATTTCCAGCACAATCCAGACTCCATCAGAATTGGAGGGACACTGGCCTGGTGAGAGATTTCCTCAGTCCTAGTAATGCTCAGCTGAGAGGGAACAAGGAAAGGCCATTGGTGGAAACCCAGTTGACAGTCAATTGTGTAATGTATTGATATCCCATTTTGCAAAGCCCTTCTTGTTTTAACAAACACTGAACACCCATACTCCGTGCAAGGCATGTGGACGATTTATTAAATATCATGTTTGAAGGAAGCCAAAAAAAAACTCAGTGGATCCCTAAGAGTTAAATGCAAAACCAAAGTTAGAGAAATTAAAGAGAAGGAAAGGTACTTTGGTCAAAACGTGTGCATAGCCGTTAAAGAAGAATTTCGTTATTGAAGGTCAGTATGTCAGGGGCAAGTTTTAAGCAATGAAATATGTTTCAGGATGGTTTTATTAAATTATTGTTTATTTTAGGAAAGATCTATAGAATATTTGCCATCAACCAGCAACAACATTTTTAAAAAGAATAGTGTGGGCTGGGTGCGGTGGCTCAAGCCTGTAATCTCAGCACTTTGGAAGACTGAAGCAGGTGGATCACGAGGTCAAGAGGTTGAGACCATCCTGGCCAACAAGGTGAAACTCCATCTCTACTAAAAATACAAAAATTGCTGGGTGTGGTGGCCTGCACCTGTAGTCCCAGCTACTTGGGAGGCTGAAGCAGGAGAATCGCTTGAACCTGGGAGGCAGAGAGCCAAGATCACACCACTGTACAGAATGAGACTCTGTCTCAGAAGAAGAAAAAAAATAGTGCTTCGTAGAACACAGATAAAATTCTATTAACCACAGGTATTACAAATGATTTTTATTAACTTGTTACTTCCCACTGTGGGTGATTTTCTTATGCAGGCATGACATCTGTTGATGACCTCAGAAATGGTTGTATGTGTAATAGAATAAGAATCTGTAATAGCACATTTGGTATCTGCAACAAGTTCCAAGTCAAAGACTGCAGTGGAAAAAAATGTTTAGCACATTTCAGATCAGATGTTGCACATTTAAAAATCAAACCCTATTTCTAAGAAAAAGGATGTAGCTTGTTCTGCCAACGGGCCACAAAATAGAGTTCAAAGGGTTCGTGTCACAGTTTGACTCGTCAACCAAAGTGTGGAGAGACGATTCATGCGTCTTGTGTCTGGCACTAACCAGTGGCTCTCTAAGCCTCATTAACAACAACAACAGTACGTATTTACTGAGAATCCCCTCTGATAAGGTGAATGAGCATGCCAAAATTATTAGGTTGGTGCAAAAGTAATTGCGCTTTTTGTCTTTTTTTTTTTTTAACAGCAAAAACCACAATTATTTTTGCACCAACTTAATATGAATTTTACATATACTTCCTCACTTCTCTTCAGAGGGGAGTGCTGCTACAAGACAGGATTCTGCTTCAGAACCCAGCTATGGCTGGGCACAGTGGCTCACACTTGTAATCCCAGCACTTTGGGAGGCTGAGGCAGGAGGATTACCTGAGGTCAGGAGTTCGGGACCAGCCTGACCAATATGGTGAAACCCCATCTCTACAAAAAACAAAACAAAACAACAACAACAGCAAAAAAACAGAACCCAGCTATGAGAGAGGCAGTCCCCACTCTACCCAGAAGGTGGAAGAGAGGAAGTAGGCTGGAATCCACTGAAGTGCTTCTGGGAAGCAGAGCAGGAGGCAAAGAAGTAAGTTGAGGTGGGGAACCAGGGCACATGAAGCTGGGCAGAGGATTGGTTGTTCTGGTGGTTTTGATTTTTCCGTGTTGGTTAGTTCCTTCTCCTTGGGTGTCCTCTCTCTCTCCCTCTCTCTTTGCGCTACACCCACCCCTTCCTGACATCATTATATTTTGCTTCACTCTTCCTCATCCTCTGCTTTGTCCAAAATCTGATTGCTCTGCTGCACACGTGTGATCCAAACCCAGTTACTCTGGAAATCTGGCCTGCCCCGAAGACCAAATTGGATTAATTATGCCCAAGCAAACTCTGAAAACACTTTAAAAAGAAAGAAAGAAGGCCAAATGAGCTGAAGATGGGTTCAGTGACCTGGAGATGATTTGGCTCATTTGCATATCTTGGTAGGGTTTTCAAAGGTCAGAGAAGGCAAGATCTTTTCCAGGAGCTTTGTTTAAACAACATATTTATATAAGAAAACCAGTTAACTATAACCCTTACCAAAAGAATTACTATGTTAGAGTGCTAAAAATCCTGAAGCAATAATTCCCAGGTCAATTTTCTCTGCCCTGAGAGGAATGTGTTTCTGAATCCAGAAGTTACGATGGCTTTGTCCATTCTCTCCTCAACCATGGGCAAGTTCCATGGAACACAGAATATAAAGGCCAGGTTTTCTAAGACTTTTAGGAGTAAAAGGGTTTCTCTCTCTTTGCAGCCAAAAAACAAATGACCGTGGATGAAGCAGGTACCTTCTAGACCGCGGTCTCTAAGCCTTAACACTTGAAACTTTGGGTCAGGTAAGTCTTTGTGGTAGGGGCTGACCTGGGCATTATAGAATGTTTAGCAGCATCTCTGGCCTCCACTCAACTAGATCCCAGGAGTACACACACACACACACACACACACACACACACTCACACACACCCATACACACACACATACACACACACATACAACCATACACATACACATACTCACATACCGATACACACACACACACATACACACACCCATATACACACACACACATAAACATACACACACACAATTTATGACAATAAAAAATGTCTGTAGACATCATCAAATATCCCCTGGAAGATGGAAATCAACCCCTCTTGAGAACCACTGCTTTAGAGAAGGAGGGTGAAATATTCTGTTCCAAAATATACATGTAAGAGCTTAAGTGTTTTTAAGTATTTAGGGAAAGATGATGTTTTAGAAAAAAAAATATAGTGATAGCTTAACCTTCATAGGTTCCAGGGCACTGCTCCAAGCTGTGACTTCTGCTGAACTTTTGTGTTTCAAAAGGGAAGGAACAACATGTGTCATATTCACTGCTATGGTTATTACACCCAGTATAGTGCCCTGGGCATAGCATGTGCTTAAAAACTTTTGTGACATTATTACAATTTAATGAGAAAATGCTATATGCCAAAGCACTCTGACATGTTCATATATCATCCTTAATCTTTACAACAACACTATTATGTGTTAAAGTAAGACTCTTCAATAAAGCAAATCCGAGTAAGTCTCCTCAAAGCAAATCCAGATGTCATGTAATTGTTATTTGATTCCCAGTTCCTTGCCTTCCCCCAGCTTCTATGGGAATGAGCTAAAATTTCTACCAACACGAAGTGGGAGGACTGCAACTCACTTTTAGGAAGAGGAGAAGCAGAGAGTGAGTCCCCATGTCCTCTATATTTGCTCAGCCACCTTTCCCTGGATCCAAAAAACAAGGTGGCAGGTAAGTAGGAGATTCCTGGAATAATGCCTGCTGTCCTGGGAACTTCAGTCAGCCACAAAACCCATACTTGTCCCCATCAATATTTAAACTAGCATAAACAATGCCCAGGTGGCACAACATCACAGCTGAGCCTGGGAGGGATTTGGCTCACATTGCCAGCACCCTGGAAACCCAAGTCTTGACATTCATTTCTCACTAATGCACCTTGCATTTGATAAGATTGACCACTTCTGCCCCACTCCTCACATCATGCTGGGGTTTTACTGTATCATCTCCATGGTACAAATGAGGAAACAGGCCCTTTGAGGTTGCATGATTTGTTCAAATCACAAAGCTGCTAATTGGTATCCCAGGATTTAAACCATGCAAGGTTGGGCTGACTCCATATTCGTTCCACACTTATCTTCCAGAGTGGAGCTAGTGATTGCCATTCCTGCATCCCATGTGTTCTAATCCCTGAATGGTTTTGAGTAGGGGGATCGTAGTCTTTACTGTGTGGGCTTGAGAGGAGCAGATGAGCAGGACCTGGTCCAGAGCCAACAGCCTTCAAGCTCTGCCAAGCAAGTGTGCAGCAGGAATACCAGGACAAACAGCAGGCAGGACTGGACTGGCCATCTAAGAACAGGCAGAGGCAAAACATGCAGCCTTTATTACGAGATTGAACAAGACGAGGCAGAACTCATGATCTGGCACTTGCTCACTGCTCCTGCTGTAGACAGGACCACCGAGTGAATCGCTACCTCCCAGAGAGGCCTGAGCAGGATCCCTGACATCAGATAAGCCAGAGGTCTTGGCAGCTGCCCAGACCCCACCAGGGGAAGGTGCAGTGTTGGGGAGCATGCATGCTAGATTACACACAGACACGTATGTGAGGCAGAAAGCTAGCTGGATACAGGAGTAAGCTGTGTTTCTTATGTATATTTATCTCATGGGGCTCTTTAATTCTTTAAAAAAAGTTTTGCTTTTTGGCCAGCCACCGTGGCTCACACCTGTAATCCCAGCACTTTGGGAGGTTGAGGCAAGTGGATCACAGATTAAGACCATCCTGGGCAACATGGTGAAACCCCATCTCTACTAAAAATATAAAACTTAGCTGGGCGTAGTGGCACGTGCCTGTAGTCCTGGTTACTCAGGAGGCTGAGGCACAAGAATCGCTTGAACCCGCGAGGCAGAGGCTGCAGTGAACCAAGATCATGCCACTGTACTCTAGCCTGGGCGACACAGCGAGACTCTATCTCAAAAAAAAAAAAAAAAAAAGTTTTGCTTTGGGCAGTTGCGTGGTCACCAAGCTGGTTGTTGGCGTAAATCAGTGAGTGCTGCCAGGCAGCACAGACCAGGAGTCCAGCTAGTTAGGAAAGCCAAGCATATAACCATTTCTAGCTGAGATGGCGGAAACCAAGATGCTTTCATTCAAAGAGGAGCGGCAGGGCACAGTGACACCATTTCCCTTAACTGGGAGTACCACTGCAGGGAGGAAGCTAGGTCTGCTGTGGAGATGTAAGCTGAACCAAAGAAAACAGAACCGAAACAAAGTTCAAATAAACGAGTGGTGTAGCACCCCCACCACTCACACCAGGTTGACTTGGACAAGGGAGCAGGTTGACTTGAGGTAAGGAGATCAGGATGGCATCTCACAACAAGGACATGGGATGGGGTTCACCTCACCCCTCCATCTAGATAGAACTGTTGTTTAAGAGGAGATACACTAATTCTTCTTCTTGTGGTTTTGAGAAAAAAAAAAAAAAGGAGATACACTGGCTGGGTGTGGTGGCTCATGCCTGTAATCCTAGCACTTTGGGAGGCTGAGGTGGGTGGATCACGAGGTCCGGAGTTCGAGACCAGCCTAGCCAACATGGTAAAACCCCGTGTCTACTAAAAACATAAAAATTAGCTGGGCATGGTGGTGTATGCCTATAATCCCAGCTACTCAGGAGGCTGAGGCAGGAAAATTGCTTGAACTGGGACCTGGGAGGCAGAGGCTGCAGTGAGCCGAGATCATGCCACTGCACTCCAGCCTGGGCTACAGAATCAGACTCCATCTCAAAAAAAAAAAAAAAAAAAAAGGTGATACTCTGGCCTGACAGAAAGCAAATCTATGTACTCATCAAATTCTGTTCTTAATTCTGCAGGGAAAATGATATGTGAACAATTGAACCTATGATATCCCTTTCCTTCATAATGTGAACTCATGTCATATATTACATATGACAGGTTAAAATTAGTTTCTATTATTTTATTAATCAAATTCTATTGATGTAGGTACACTCAAATGTTTGGTCCTTCCTTCTCATTTCTTTAGTAATACATGGAGAGTTAGTTGTTTGTTTGGTTTGTCTTTTGAGACAGAGTTTGCCCTGTTGCCCAGGCTGGAGCACAATGGCACAGTCTTGGCTCACCGCAACCTCTACCTCCTGGGTTCAAGCAATTCTCCTGCCTCAGCCTCCTGAGTAGCTGGGATTATAGGCGCCTGCCACCACACTCAGCCAATTTTTGCATTTTTATTAGAGATGGGGTTTCTCTATATTGGTCAGGCTGGTCTCAAACTTCTGACCTCAGGTGATCTGCCTGCCTTGGCCTCCTAAAATGCTGGGATTACAGGTGTGAGCCACTGCACCTGGCCAGAAAATTGTATAGCAGTAGTTAGAAAGTTAGTAGCTTGTACTTTTAAAAAATGTAGGCCAGGTACAGTGGCTTACTGTAATCCTAGCACTTTGGGAGGCCTAGCTCTTTGTGGGTGTATCACTTGAGCCCAGGAGTTTGAGACCAGCCTTTCTGCTAAAAATAAAGAGTAGAGACCCAATCTCTACTAAAAATGCAGAAGAAAAAAATAGCCAGATGTGGTGGCACACACCTGTATTCCCAGTGACTAGGGAGGCTGAGGTGGGAGGATTGATTGCTTGAGCCCAGGAAGTTGGTTGAGCCTGCAGTGAACCGTGATCACGCCTGCACTCCAGCCTGGGAGACAGGAATGAGACCCAGTCTCACAAAATAAATAAATAAATAAATAAAAATGTATTTAGATATTTATGGAACTACTATTTGGCTCCTACTAGCACCTGCAGGCTTTTTCAAGATCCTGGGGGACATATGACACAGATAGTTCTTGCTCTCACGGCACTGACATTCTGGTGAGGGGGTAATAGTGGGAAAGAAACATGTATGTAAACAATAAAATTCCAAACAGGGATAAACGCATTAGCCACGACAGTGCATTATTGTTCCTAATTGTTGCATTTATTGTTCTATATAATACTCTGAAGCTCACTCCGAATGATCTTCTCCCTTCTCCCCAGGGTCCTTATAGAGCGTGAGCCTATTTGCTTGTGTTCCTTCTGTCAGCAGGGGCACTCAGCTCGGCCCTCTTTTTTTTTTTTTTTTTTGACGGAGTTTTGCTCTTGTTGCCCAGGCTGGAGTGCAATTGTACGATCTCAGCTCACCGCAACCTCTACCTACCGGGTTGAAGTGATTCTCCGGCCTCAGCCTCCCGAGTAGTTGGGATTACAGGCGCCCGCCACCACGCCCAGCTAATTTTGTATTTTTAATAGAGACGGGGTTTCTCCATGTCGGTCAGGCTGGTTCCAAACTCCCAACCTCAGGTGATCTGCCCACCCCAGCCTCCTAAAGTGCTGGGATTACAGGCGTGAGCCACCATGCCCAGCGGCTACTATGTTTTCAATGGGCTGATATGGGTCATAATTTTTTCAGCCACGTTAAATGATATACACGATCAATGAGTCAGCTGTGCCATAAATCAGCTGCAATTTTTAAGAAGTACTCATAAGAGCTTTCTGGATGGACTGGCTTTTTTGTTATCATTTAGTGGGTTGTGAGGCTGAATAATGGCCCCTCCAAGAGGTCCGTGCCCTCATCCCTGGAACTATGACAAAAGGGAAAGAAACTTGACAGGTGCACTTGAGTTAAAGATCTTGAGGTGTGGACATGGTCCTTGATTATCTGTGTGGGCTACAGGACTCCTTGTAAGATGGAGGCAGAGGACTAGTGGGGGCAGAAAGTGATGTAATTGATGGAGGCAGAGGGAGAAAGGCAGTGTGACACAAGGTCCCAAGACAAGGAACAGGGGGGCAGCCTCTTGAAGCTGGAAAGGCAATAGGCTTTTCCTGGAGCCTCCAGAGGAACCAGCCTGCAGGCACGTTAATCTTATCCCTGAAAAACTCATTTTGCATCTCTGACCTCTAGGACTGTAAGAGAATCATTCTGTGTTGTTTAAGCGACTGAATTTTGGTAATGTGTGTTTACTTTTCTTCTTTTTTTTTTTTTTTAAATGAAGTCTTGCTCTGTAGCCCAGGCTGGAGTGCAGTGACCTGATCTCAGCTCACTGCAACCTCTGCTTCCTGGGTTCTCCTGCCTCTGCCTCTCAAGTAGCTGGAATTACAGGTGCATGCTGCCATGCCCAGCTAATTTTTTTTGTATTTTTAGTAGAGAGAGGGTTTTGCCATGTTGCCCAAGCTGGTCTTGAACTCCTGAGTTCAAGCGACCCAGCTGCCTCAGCCTCCCAGAGTGCTGGGATTACAGGCATGAGCCACTGCGCCTGGCCACCAGCCATGTTTTCATCTAAACCCCACAATAGGAAAATGTATGAATCCTTCTTATTTTTCTTTCTTTTTTTTTTTGAGACAGAGTCTTGCTCTGTCGTCAGGCTGGAGTACAGTGGCGCAATCTCGGCTCACTGCAACCTCCGCCTCCTGGGTTCAAGCAATTCTTCTGCCTCAGCCTCCCAAGAGGCTGGGACCACAGGCACATGCCACCACACCTGGCTAATTTTTGTATTTTTTAGTAGAGATGGGGTTTCACCATTTTGGCCAGGATGGTCTCGATCTCTGGACCGCAATGATCCACCCACCTCAGCCTCCCAAAGTGCTGGGATTACAGGCATGAGCCACCGTGAATCCTTCTTCTTGTTCGGATTCCATCTCTTCTGTCTAGTTGCTGAGCAGATCTCATTACGGGAAGCCAGAAAGAATGGCAGGGCTGTCTTAGAGAAGGAAGGCGTGTAAGAGTGGAATCTCATCTCCTTTTTCCCTAGAGGCTATTTCTTCTGCGTCCATTTTGGTAGTTTTGGCAGTTGTCTTTCTAGAAATCTGTTCATTTCCTCTCAGTTATCGAATGTGTTAATATACGGTTAGGCGTAGCTTTGCCTATGATCCGTTCTACTTTGGTGACGTCAGTAGTCATGCCCCCTCTTTTATTTCTGAATTTAGTAATTTGAGTGTTGTCTTTTCTTGGTTATTTTATCTGAAAGTTTGATAATTTTGTTCATCTTTTCAGAAAAGCAGCTTTGGTTTTATTGATGTTCTCTGTTATTTTTCTATTTTTTTTTCTTTTTCTTTTTTTTTTTTTTTTTGGTTTGAGGCAGGCTCTAAGTCTGTTGCCTTGCCCAGGCTGTAGTACAGTGGCGCCATCATGTGCTCAAATGATCCTCCCGCCTCAGCCTCCCAAGTAGCTGGGACCACAGGCACGTGCCACCACACCTGGCTGTTTTTTGTTTTGTTTTGTTTTGTTTTGGAGACAGAGTCTCACTATGGTGCCCAGGCTAGAGCACAACGGCACGATCTCGGCTCACTGCAACCTCAGCCTCCCAGGTTCAAGAGATTACAGGTGTATGCTACCACACCCAGCTAATGTTTTGTATTTTTAGTAGAAACAAGGTTTCACTATGTTGGCCAGGCTGGTCTCCAACTCCTGGCCTCAAGTGATCTGCCTGTCTTAGCCTCCCAAAGTGCTAGGATTATAGGCATGAGCCACTATGCCCAACCACATCTGGCTAATTTTTAAATTTTTTTGTAAAATCAGGGTCTCATGGTGTAGCCCTGGCTGGTTTCTAATACCTGGACTCAACTGATGCCTTCCACCTTGGCTTCCCAAAATGTTGGAATTACAGGCATGAGCTACTGCACCTGGCCTTTATCTATTTTCGATTACATTAATCTCCATTCTAATCTTTATTATTTTCTTCTGCCGCTTGTTTTAGGTTTATTTCACTCTTTTTTTTTCTCTGTTTTAAGGTGGAAGGTAAATTATTGATTTGAGCGTGTTCTTTTTGAATGGAAGGATTTATAGCTATACATTTCCATTAAGCACTGCACTAGCTGCATCCCATATTTTGGTATGTTGTGCTAAATTTTTAAATAAACTATTGTATGTTAAGTTATTGACTTGAATTTACATAGGTACTAGTAACTGAAATTTTGAAGATAAAAACATATAAAATGTATTACTCACCTTTAAGGGGGGAGAGTAACTTACTGAGTAATAAGATATGGATTAAGAATTGTAGTGTGTAGAGTATAAAGATATTATGTATTAATTTCCTCTTTCTCTTTTTTTTCCTTTTAGTTATTCCTACCTAGATATGTCTTACCGTAAGGGCAGCAGGGCCAAATCTGAACCCATTACACATTTCCTGTAAGTTACCCAAATTACAGACATTGTGCTTAGGAGGAAACAGCCTCAATAACGCTTATAAGCTTCAGACTACGGCGTGAAATTTGCGTCTTTCACTTCAGTGCATCACTGAGTTTTTTTGTTGTTGTTGTTGCTCTTTTTGTTTTGTTGAGACGGAGTCTTGCTCTGTCACCCAGGCCAGAGTGCAGTGGCCCGATCTTGACTCACTACAATCTCTACCTCCCAGGTTCAAGCAATTCTCCTGCCTCAGCCTCCTGAGTAGCTGGGATTACAGGCGCCCACCACCATGCCTAGATAACTTTTATATTTTTAGTAGAGACAGTGTTTCACCATGTTGGCCAGGCTGGTCTCAAACCCTTGACCTCAGGTAATCTGCCTGCCTCGACCTCCCAAAGTGCTGGGATTACAGTGGCTGTGAGCCACTGAGCCTAGCGTGTTTCAAGTTTTATCAGGAAACTGGCAAGTTTTTGTTTAGTCACCTCCATTTTCCTTTTTCTTTCTTTCTTTTTTTTTTTTGAGACAGAGTCTCACTCTGTCGCCCAGGCTGGAGGGCAGTGTCATGACCTTGGCGGCTCACTGCAACCTCTACCTCCCAGGTTCAAATGATTCTCCTGCCTCAGCTTCCCAAGTGGCTGTGATTACAGGTGTGCACCACCACTCCTGGCTAATTTTTGTATTTTTAGTAGACACAGTGTTTTGCCATGTTGGCCAGGTTGGTCTCGAACTCCTGACCTCAGGTGATCTTCCTGCCTCAGCCTCCCAAAGTGCAGGTATTGCAGGCATGAGCCACCGTGCCCAGTGTCACCTCCATTTTTACAGAACCATTTTTAAGACCTATGGGTGGAATTAGCTCAATGATAAAGTATGTCCTTATATTTCCTAGGGATTGGAAAAGCCAAAGGCTAAAAAGAAACTTTTCTTCACCTTCTCCCAATTCCTTCCCTTCCTGTACCCACCATCACTGTGATACTAACCCTCTCTTAGTACTAGGCATTCCCCTGCATTCCATGTGGGGCTCCTCTCTCCAACAAAATCCTCCAAATTTCTCCTTATGTCTTGGGAGCTGGCACTCCCTCCTACTGCCCTCTTCCCCCAAGGGAAGCTGACTCTGCTGTCTCACGAGTAGTTCACTGGAGGAAAACTTGACATTCAGGCTAATAGTTCTCTGTGTTTCCTTTCATAGCAACGCTGCTTACTTACACAATTCTGCCCAGGAGTAGCCAGCCCTGACATCTCCACCTTGGGGTATTTATAGGCTGTTATCACAGTTCCCCTGTTTCACAGGCTGTGAAATGAGTTGGGTACCTTTAGGCTTTCTTCTCCCTCCATCCACGTATATAGACAGAGACTAGAATCTGCCACTCTAGAACAAAGCATGGGACAAGGCACCAATCAAGTCAAAGTACAGCTCGACCAGAAACCGTCCACACACCAAGCTAGAGTTTGAGCTGTTCACACCCCTCGCCCTAGCGCCACCCTCTCATCCTGTGAACAGAGCATCGCCCAGCCTGCTGCTTCCACAGCTGCAAAGGAGCATTCACTTGACTGTTTGGCACAGGAGGCCTAGCTTCTGGCCTTTCGGGCTTTTACCAGGCCTTCCTCACTGAGCTTAATCACGTCTAGGTTTTCGATTTAAAGTGAGAGACCTGTGACTTCTTTCACTTGAACCCTTAGAAGCAATTGTAGGGTTCTTAGTTGGCCTAATTTCAATATTGTTGTGTCTCAGGGAACAGCGAGGCCCAAGGAGATGGGGAGAGATGGGGGCACTGTCAGTTGGTGGAGCGTGGTCAGAACACACACACATTTATTGATTACGTTCCCTGGCTTTTATGGACTTTTATCTTCATGGTACCTGCGAACAATCATAATAGTAACATCGAAAATGACTGATCACAGGTCAGTAAAACAGATATCATGATCATGAAAAACCTGGAAATTGCAAGATGACCAAGATGTGACACAGAGACATGAAGTGAGCACATGCTATTGGAAAAATGGCCCCAATAGACTTGCTAGACACCGGGTTGCCACAAACCTTCCATTTGTCAAAAATGCATTATCTTTGAAGGACAATAAAGCAAAGTGCTATCAAATGGGCTGTAACTACATACAGTTCTGTTATTGTAGGTTTCAGTCCTGAGTATGGGTTATCCTGCAATTCAGGGAAGAAAAGAGACAGCGGAAAGATTGATAACTGTAACACTAACACATTGCTTTTTTTTTTTTGGAGATGCAGTTTCACTCTTGTCACCCAGGCTGGAGTGCAGTGGCATGGCCTCAGCTCTCTGCAACCTCTGCCTCCTGGGTTTAAGTGATTCTCCTGCCCAGCCTCCTGAGTTGCTGAGATTACAGGTGCATGCCATCACACCCAGCTAATTTTTGTATTTTTAGCAGAGACGAGGTTTCACCACGTTGGCCAGGCTGGTCTTAAATTCCTGACATCAAACAATCCACCCACCTCAATCTCCCAAAGTGCTGGGATTACAGGTGTGAGCCACCATGCCCAACTTAAAAGTTTTTAAGAAACAAAGATTACTTGACACAATTCTTCACAAACATTATTTTTTGCATATTGCTTTGTCATATTTGTATTTTCTATTCTTGAAAAATACATTTTTTTTACAGTTCATCCTGCACGCTGAAGTAGTTGAAAATATATATTTAATAGTGTAAACATTTCCCTAAGTTTCTATGTAATCTTTTTAAGAAATTTAAGGATTTCTTTATTTAAAGAAATGACGGCCTCATTCACTGAGTCAGTACGTGTAACAGACGACATACCATTTCCTTGCTTGTTGTATGTTAAGTTTTTGTCAGCAAAATCATTACGGTAAAGGGTGCCAATGAATTCAGTGCTCCAGAGGGGGGTGGTCAGGGTGCCACAGTGCAGGGTGCTGGTGCCCACTGCCGTGTGAGGGCTGGAGTGTGATGCCCCACACAAGTCACTCACCTGCCTTACCAGAGGCTGCCTTACCAGTTCTATGCACCTTAACTGATGCTTCATCCAAAAAAACCCAAAAAACTCATGGAAAGAAAAAAATGTTGAGGCTCGTGTCATCTGTAGTATTGGATGAATCAAATGGTGCCCTCCCAGGGTCTAAGAGCCAGAGCCCACTGGTCACCAAATGATAAAAGTTCTACTGGGCCCCAGGAATAGCATAGCTGCTGCAGGCGTTTCTGAGCCGGAACTGGGGAGTGGACAGTGCTGGGGACTGACGTGGGTTGTGTGATGACCTCCTGCTTCTCCAGTTCTTTATGTCATAGCTGCAACCACGTGGCCCTGCCGGAGCACCTGGCATCCCCAACTGCTGAACTGTGAGTCTCAAACTCCAGTGTGGTAGGAACTGCCTTGGGAAGGGAGTGCTGAAAGTAGAGATTCTCAGTCCCAGCCCTCTGATGGATAGGTCTGGGATGGAGCAAGGAGTGAGCATTTTTGACAAGTACATCAATTTTCCTTTTACAATAATTAAGCAGATGTGAGACACGCTGCCTTGGACCCTAGCTCAGGGACTGTAACAAGATGGTTTTCAGGCTGGAAGCACCTCCTGATGTTATAGCTGGATTTCTACCAGTGGATTCTGTCTAGTTCCCAAGAAATGGGGATCTGCTTAACTCCCCAATCCCAGCTGGGCCCAACTGCCAGCTCACAGACCTCCATGACACCATCTGCTCAAATGCAGGACACAGCCTTGTCCAGCATAGAAGCCATCATTGTCTGCCGGGCCATTGGGGAGGTCACCAGGTGATAGTCACCCATCTGTCTCCTCTTCTATCTTCTAGGCCCATCTTCCCACCCCAACCCCAACATACCCTGAGTCCTGTGGGGGACCTTCTCATCCTGCTGAGTGCACTCGCGCTGCCTCCTCCGTGCTGCCCCCAAGCTTGTCTTACCTCTGCATGTCAATTCCTCTCTGCTGGGCCCATCCTGTCGCTGAGAGAACTGCTCTCCAGTGAGAACCCAAAACAGCCAGACCTGGAGCCATAGTGAGCGCCCTGTTTGGCAACTGCTAGTCTACTTCTAGCTCCTGTTTTGTCAGCCTTTCTAAAGAACAGCATTGGAACCTTCATGGATAACCTCCAAAATTACATCTTTCCAGATCCCCACCCTGCCTTTTTTATTTTTGCAAGCAAACTGAAGTGCAGCAGTGTGATCTCAGTTCACTGCAGCCTCTGCCTCCTGGACTCAAGTGATCCTCCTACTTCAGCCTCCCGAGTAGCTGGGACTGCAGGTGCTCACCACTATGCAAAGTGAATTGTTCTCTTTTTTTTGAGACAGAGTCTCGATATGTCACTCAGGCTGGAGTGCAGTGGTACAATCTTGGCTCACTGCATCCTCCACCTCCCAGGTTCAAGTGATTCTCCTGTCTCAGCCTCCTGAGTAGCTGGGCCTACAGGTGCTTGTCACTACACCCAGCTAATTTTTTTTTGTATTTTTAGTAGAGATGGGTTTTCATGATGTTAGCCAGGATGGTCTCCTGATTTCGTGATCTGCGTGTCTTGGCCTCCCAAAGTGCTGGGATTACAGGTGTAAGCCACCACACCCGGCCTTGTATTTCTTATTTTATTTTTTTTTAGTGATGGTGTTTCCCCATATTGCCCAGGCTGGTCTCAAAGTTCTGGACTCAAGTGACCTGCCTGCCTCAGTCTCCCAAAGTGTTGAGATCACAGGCATGAGCCACAGTGCCCAGCCTGTGCTTTTAAAAAAATAATCAGGGTCTCACTCTGTCATCCAGGCTGCACTCCTCTGACCAGGCTGGAGTGCAGTATTGCAGCTATGGCTCACTGAAGTCTCAAACTCCTGGACTCAAGCAATGCTCACCCTCAGCCTCTTGAGTAGATAAGACTACAGACAAACCACCAAACCAGCTAATCAAAACAAATTATTGGCCGGGCGCAGTGGCTCACACCTGTAATCCCAGCACTTTGGGACGCCGGGGCAGGTGGATCACGAGGTCGATCGAGACCATCCTGGCCAACACGGTGAAACCCTGACTCTACTAAAAATACAAAAATTAGCTGGGCGTGGTGGTGTGTGTCTGTAACCCAGCTACTCAGGAGGCTGAGGCAGGAGAATCGCTTGAACCCAGGGGGCAGAGGCTGTGGTGAGCCAAGATTGGGTCACTGCACTCCAGTCTGGCGACAGAGCAAGACTCTGTCTCAAAACCAACAAAAAAAATTGTTTTGGCCAGCTGTGGTGGGTCACACCTATAATCCCAGCACTTTGGGAGGCAGAGGTGGGTGGGTCACCCAAGGTCAGGACTTTGACATCAGTCTGGCCAACATAGTGAAACCTCGTCTCTACTAAAAATACAAAATTTAGCCGGGCATGGTGGTGCATACCTATAGTCCCAGCTACTTGGGAGGCTGAGGCAGGAGGATTTCTTGAACCTCGGAGACAGAGGTTGCAGTGAGTCAAGATTGTGCCACTGCATTCCAACCTGGGCAACAGAGCAAGACTCTGTCTTAAAAAAAACTCTGTTGCCCAGGATAGTCTCAAACTCCCAGCCACCCCCACCTCAGCTGCCTGCTGCTCTTGTTTGTGTTCCTGCCCAGGGTATTAGGATATCTCTGCACTGAAGACATTCGGGCCACACTACCCAGTGGTCTCTTGCTGTCCTCAGTCACCAACCCTTCAACATTTACAAACAAATGAACACGAGGTTAAATATACAGTTAGTGTTACGGTCAGTTAGGCAAAGCCAATGAATGCCAGCCATTTAATGATATCTTCTTATCATTCTGCTATATGCTATTTAATCATGAATGGTAGGCAGTAAGCTCTAGTTACAGTGATATATTGCTGGTGACTCAGATATATATTTGTAAATTAGACCTGACCCCTGATTCATAAACCAATAAAATATGAACTTTAATTTATTGTATGTACCCGCAGTGGGCCTATTTCACCACTAGAAGGCAAAGGTTCAGTGTTTCTGCCTTTTTCTTTTTCTGGGCAGCTTAAGGCTAATGTGCCAGTGAACAGAGGGGTCCCAGGTCCCTGGAGTCTGGAAGGGCATGGGAGGCAAAGAAATGGGCGGTTATTGTTTAAGGGGTACAACATTTCATCTGTGGAGGATGGAAAAGTTCTGGGGATGGAGGGTGGTGAAGGCTGCACAGCAATGTGAATCTAATTCATGCCACTGAACTGGACACATAAAAATGGTTACCCTGGTAAATTTTATGTTTATACATTTTATCACAATTTTCAAAAATTAAAACATATATTACTGAAAATCTCAGCTCCAGGTTGTTAATGTCTTGTCTTTTTTTTTTTTTTTTTTTTTGAGAGAGAGTCTTGCTCTGTTGCCCAGGCTGAAGTGCAGTGGTGCAATCTCGACTCACCACAACCTCCACCTCCCAGGTCAAGCGATTCTCCTGCTTCAGCCTCCCGAGTAGCTGGGACTACACGCATGCACCACCACGCCTGGCTAATTTTTGTATTTTTAGTAGAGATGGCATTTCACCATATTGGCCAGGCTGGTCTTGAACTCCTGACCTTGTGATCCACCTGCCTCGGCCTCCCAAAGTGCTGGGATTACAGGCGTGAGCCACCGCACCTGGCTAACGTCTTCTCTTTTAAAGCAGCTGTCTGCTCACGGATACCCACCCAAGGAACACAATCCCAGGCACAGGGACAGCCCTGCTGTCTGGCTTAATAAACAGGAGGCCTCAAAAAAGGCTGGCTGTCTTCAGCATGTCCTTGAAAGCTCCTAAGAGCCCTCATGTCCCAACCTTCCATTAAACTCACCCTGTGGGTCCCCAGCCTGGATAATCACCGTCGGATGCTGCTTCAGCCTGATGCCGCCAGCATTGCTGGGGAGAAGCAATGAGCCAGCTGGCTCTGCTGCAGCCTCAATGCTATCGCGCCCAGCAGGGACCTCTGTGTTGCTTGGCAATCCCATTTTTTCCAGCCGGTCAAATCAGTAGCTCATTTTTCACTGTGACTCTTCCAAAGTTTTCTGCTTTCTTTAAGCTTTCACTTTTCCATATCCCCATCATGCCCACAGCAAAATATCTCCCTTCCTGCTTCTCTAACCGCATCATGTTCTTATCCATTTTGTTTGTCCTGGAGCTGATGCTCAGGCCTTCTCCAGCCCTCTCCATCCCCTATTTCAACTCAGCATCAATTATTTTATATATTGGGATTCTGAATAAGGTTAGTCTGAAAGTTTCTGTTGTTAAAAAAATTTTTTTTCATGGTATTGCCTTGGAGGCTCAAGTGTCTGTTTCCTGAGGAAGCCGACCCACCAATGCCCCAGTCCCCTTCCCTGCACACACTGATTATCTGATGCTCACATAATCTTTATCCACCAACCTCTTACCTGCAAACATGCTCAGAGGCACACACCCTAAAAAATGTCCCCTTGATGTTGAGGCATTTAGCTTGCCAGCCCAGCTCTCCTCTCCTTATTATCAATAAGTGCTCTCAACTCCTGACACTGGCCCCACCCCAAAGCTTTCTCATGAGGCCCCATCCCCTCCCCAGCTGCCTTACCCAGCTACATTCCCGGCACCCTCCACAGCAGATGTTCTCTTTGTCCCAGCCTTCGGGGCATTGATCTCCTCCGATCCCGTCACCATCACTGGTTTCTCCAACATCTGTTCTTCTAACACCTAAACATTGTTCTCGAAGTTTCTGCCTTCGGTGTTGTGTTTTTTTTTGTTTGTTTTTGAGACAGAGTCTCTCTCTGTCACCAGGCTGGAGTACAGTGGTGTGATCTTGGCCTCTGCCTCCCGGGTTCTAGTGATTCTCCTGCCTCAGCCTCCCAAGTAGCTGGGACTACAGGTGCCTGCCATCACGCCCAGCTAATTTTTGTATTTTTAGTAGAGATGGGGTTTCACCATGCTGGCCAGGATGGTCTCGATTTCTTGACCTCATGATCTGCCTGCCTCGGCCTCCCAAAGTGCTGGGATTACAGGTGTGAGCCACCGCGCCCGGCCTTCATTGTTCTTAGACACTGCTACCTTTTCATCTGCAGCCTGCTCAGCGAATAGCTCCCAAATCCAGCCCCAACTGCTCTCCTAAGCTCGAACCTAAACTCAACTGCTTGTAAGACACGGCCACTTGCATCTAACTCACTGCATCCCAAGCCCCACATCCCAAGCCCCTTTCTTCTGGGTTTTCTGTTCTCATCGTCAGTGTCACTAGTGGTCTGTCTCCCAGGCCTTAAGACCAGGAAAAGCGGGTTAGTGAATCTACCAGTCCTGGCCCTGCGGTGCTGCTCACACCTGTCTTTGCCTTTCCGTTCAGCTGCTGAACTCCTAGCCCAATCAAATTCTCATCCTTCCGTGCTTCACTTCCTGGCTTCCTATCTTCCCCACTCTGATTCTGTCTTCACACTCCTGGCACTGTGCCTTATTCTAAAGCACAGCCAGGCAGACCATTCACAATGCAGCCACTCCCGGCTCCAACCTCTCTTTCCCATGTATCTCTTGCTGTGCTCTCTGGCTTGGCTCAGCTGGACCACTCACCTCTGCCCGAGTGTGCTGTGGCTCCCCAACCTTTGCTTTCTGACTTACACTGGCTACTCAGCCTGAAACGCCTTCCCCAGGCATCTGACAAAGCCCTTCAAGACCCATTGCAGGTGACCCTTCCAGCTGACCATGATCTCTTCCTGACTTTGGTAGCACTGATTTCCTCCCTTCAAAGTCCTGACTCGTAGCATAGTCCGCTCTGTCCCTCCCCACCCAGTTGCGAGCTCCTTGCAGCAACAACCCCATCTTACTCATTTTCGTTACCCTCTTCAGGGTCTTATACAAAGCGGTTGCTTAACGATGCCAGCCGGTTTGAATGGCAATGATCTTCACTGCTGATGGGAGGATGAGATGATGTCTCTTTTCTTGGTGCTCCTCTCTGGTTTCCAGCAACAAGAACACTTTGGGCAGGTCATGTCCGGTCAGCACAGGTTCCATTTTGTCAGATCTCCTGCCAGAACCATCGTGGGTAAAAGGTGGGTGCCTGAGGGACCCTCTGAATTGCCTGGCTTGTTACTCTCTCCCTGGTTCCCCTCTGTGATGTGGCTCTGGGTGGCATGAATGACCCTCGCTGGGCAGGGACTCCTGGTCAGCCCCTCTTGGTCACCAGTGGGTCTCTTGGATGCTATCAGGAGAGGCTCAGGTCTGTTTCAGGGATCCTGCCAGCTTGGGCTCCAGGTGACCCCCAGACCTGCTGTGCAGTGGTGCTGGGGCTGTGGACATGGGCTTTCCCATTCTCCCACAGGAACACCTGGTCAGTCACTACAGTGAAGGACACAGAGACATGATAGTCTTTTAGAAAGCCTTATTATAGGCTGGGCCAAAGGCAGCTAGTTATCTCGGTTGATGGTTCACAGTCATGGATCAAGCTCTTTGTTGAACTCTTTCCCTCCTTCTCATTACTGTACTTGATCAGTCTAAAAATAATAAAATAAAAAGCCTGTTTGGGTACGGTGGCTCATCCCTATAATCCCAGGACTTTGGGAGGCTGAAGCAGGAGGATCACTTGAAGTCAGGAGTTGGAGACCAGCCTGGGCAACGTGGCAAGACCCTATCTCTTAAAACAAAACTAGCCAGGTGTGGTGGCATGTACCTATAGTCCCAGCTACTTGGGAGGCTGAGATGGGAGGATCTCTTGAGCCTATGAGTCTGAGGCTGTAGTGAGCTATGATCACATCACTGTGCTCCAGTCCCAATGATAGAGATCCTGTCTCTTAAAACAATACATTTTTTAAAAGCCTTATTATAAGGATAACCTATAAAAGCCTTAAAAAAATGTGTTTTTAAAAACCTTCAATATAATCTCAGCTTTTTTTATTTTTATTTTTAAGACAGGGTCTTACTCTGTTGCCCAGGCTGGAGTGCAGTGGCACAATCTAGGCTCACTGCAACCTCCGTCTCCCAGGTTCAAGTGGTTCTCCTGCCTCAGCCTCCTGAGTAGCTGGGACTACGGGTGTGCCTCACCATGTCCAGCTAATTTTTTTGTATTTTAGTAGGGACGGGTTTCGCCATGTTGGTCAGGCTGGTCTCAAACTCCTGACCTCAGGTGATCCACCTGCCCTGGCCTCCCAAAGTGCTGGGATTATAGGCATGAGCCACTGCGCTGGGCCTCAGGTCTTTTGTACAGTTATTTTCATATTTGCGTGTTTCCTTCTGGCCTTTGTCCATATGCATTATCTATTTTCAGATAGGTCTAGAAATAGTATAGGATAATATTTTGCTTTCTCCATTGATTATGAAATCATAAACACCCATGATTTTCCAGCTTTCATAATAATCCTTAATGGTTGTATAATATTGCACAGGTGATAATTTATTCTTTTTATTAGACATTTAGGTTGTTTCTGGTTTTTTTACCTTAGAGGTGATGCATATAACTTTTATCTTATGTTTTATTATGTCCTTGGGATTACAAAGTCACAGGATGAATCTTTTTATGACTTGATTCTTATCCCCACATGCTTTTATAGGGTTATACTGATTTATAGATAATAGTATTTCGGTGCTCCTGTCGCCCATTGTATTGCTCATGTCTATTCAGATTCAACAGATGTTTGATTTCTTATTATGTGGAAGTCACTTTCATATTTAATTGTGCATTAAAATCTTTTCCTAGCTGGGCCTGGTGGCTCACACCTTAATCCCAGCACTTTGGGAGGCTGAGGCGGGTGGATCACCTGAGGTCAGGAGTTTGAGACCAGCCTGGCCAACATGGTGAAACCCCGTCTCTACTAAAAATACACAAATTAGCTGGGCGTGGTGACAGGTGCCTATAATCCCAGCTACTCAATCCCAGCTACTCAGGAAGCTGAGGCAGGAGAATCACTTGAACCTGGGAGGCAGAGGTTGTAGTGAGCTGAGATCGCGCCATTGCACTCCAGGCTGGACAATAAAAGCAAAACCCTGTCTCAAAAAGAAAAAAAATACTTTCCTAGAACCCATCTGGGGGTGGTGGCTTAGGCCTGTACTCCCAGCGCACCCAGGCTGGAGTGCAGTGGCACGATCTCGGCTCACTGCAGTCTCCACCTCCCAGGTTCAAGTTATTTTCCTGCCTCGGCCTCCTGAGTAGCTGGGATTACAAGTTTGCACCACCATGCCTGGATCATTTTTAAATTTATGGTAGAGATGGGGTTTCACCATGTTGGCTAGGCTGGTCTTGAACTCTTGGCCTCAGGTGATCCACACGTCTCAGCCCCCCAAAGTGTTGGGATTCCAGGTATGAGTCACCTCGCCTGGCCTGCTCTGGATCTTTAAGACCCCACAGTTAAGCCAAGACCTCTGTTAAATAATGTAAGACTTAATGGCACTGCCTTCTAAAAGGAGCCATCACTATTTCTCCTTGAAGTCATCCCTGCAGACTGGCATAATAAGTGTGAAGTGGCCTCAATGCCGTCTGTCCCCCATGCCTTTTCTTATGTCTCTACCTTCTCTTGTGATGCCAAGAATGCCCTTTCTCTACCTCTCCACGTGCTAACCCTCTCCGATCCTTAAGTACTAGCTCCACCAAGAAGGCTTTTTCTTTTTCTTTCCTTTTCTTTTTTTTTTGTTGTTTTTTGAGACAGGGTCTCACTCTGTTGCCCAGGCTAGAGTGCAGTGTATAACCACGGCTCACTGCAGCCTTAACTTCCCAAGCTCAGGTGATCCTCCCACCTCAGCCTTCCTAGTAGCTGAGACTACAGGCAAGTACCACCACACTTGGCTAATTTTTTTATTTTTTATAGAGATAGGGTTTTGCCATGTTGTCCATGCTGGTCTCAAACTCCTAGGCACAAGCAATCCACCTACCTTGGCCTTCCAAACTGCTGGGATTACAGGACTGAGTCACTGCACCCAGCCAAGAAGGGTTTTTCAGTCTTCCTGTGTATCGGTTATCTATTGCTGTCTAGCAAAACCATCTTGAAAATTTTACCTAACTAACAAGGATCTATCATGATTTATAATTTGATATTATTCTGTGGATTGGCTGAATGTGCCTGGAAACGCTCATTCAGCATAGGGTAACCCCATCTGATGGTCCAAGATATCTATCTAGCAGTTGTTGCTGGCTGCCACCAGGGGTATCTCCGTTCTCCTAAACATGGCCTCTCATCCTCTAGCAGACCAGACTGGCTTCCTTACATGGAAGTCTCGGCAATGTTCCAAGAGGACAAGCCCCACTGTGCAAGTACTTACAAGCCTCTGGTTGTGTGATGTGTGTCGTTCTCCCTTGGCCAAAGCTAATCACAAGGCCAAGGTCAGATCCAGAGGGTTATTCATGATTCATTGGACCATTACTCAGATGATCTACTACAGTTCTCCCTGGGTCACAAATGGTTCACATCCCTCCCACATGCTAAACACACTCACTGTTTCACGATCTCTTGAAGTCTCGTCCAATCTTGGCCCCAGGCTCAAAGTGTAGGGTCTCATGATCTATACCAGGCCCAGGTGTGGCCATGGTGCTCAAGTGCAGTTCCTCAGATGGCTCCTCTTGATCTAAAAAGACAAAGTATTGACCTGGCATGGTGGCTCACACCTCTAAACCTAGCACTTTGGGAGGCCAAGGCAGGTCGATCATGAGGTCAGAAGATCCAGACCATCTCTACTAAAATTCCAAAAATTAGCCAAGTGTGGTGGTGCGTGCTTGTAATTCAGCTACTTGGGGAGCTGAGGCAGGAGAATCGCTTGAACCAGGGAGGTGGAAATTGCAGTGAGCTGAGACCACACCACTGCCACTGCACTCCTGACCTCAGGCATGCACCACCATGCCCAGCTAGGTTTTGTATTTTTAGTAGACACAAGGTTTCACAGGCTGGTCTCCAACTCCTGACCTCAAGTGAACTGCCCACCTCAGCCTTCCCAAGCACTGTGATTACAGGCTTGTGCCATGGCGCTGGGCCCGTGGGTATGTTTCCTGTCTTTCGAGTTGCTACAGATGACAGTTTGGCAGTACTATTTCCACGACTTGAATTCTTCCCTCTACTCCTTCTTTCAGTGCTGTGACACACAAGTCACTCTCCCTCCAACCTCTGGCAGCTGTTTCCTCCTGAACCCTCTGGGCTGCACCAGCAACCTCCTTGCCACCCTTCTAGCCACCTTCTGCCATGCTGTCAAAAGCCAAAATGACATGCTGTGTTTTATTACAGCACTCTCTTCTCCCGGGTACCAATTTCTGCCTGTAAGCTATTGCTGCATAACAAATCACCCCAAAACTTTTAGTCGTCAAACAACATCGATTTATTGTTTCTCTCAATTCTGCAGGTCAGCTGGAGGCTCGTCAGCTGGCGTCACCAGGGCCCAGCCAAGTGGCTGCACTTAACGGTAAGGTCAGCTGGCCTGGAACACCCTAGAGGGTCTCATTCCCATGCCTGACAGTAGGTGCTGCCTGACAGCTGGAGTGCCTCAGTTTCCCGCCACAAGGCCTTTCATATTCCATTAAGGAGACTGGCTTCCTTACAAGGTGGTCCAAGGGCAACGTGCCAAGACAGCAGGCCCTAGTGGTAAGTATTTATCCAGTCTTTGCTTATGTCATGTGTGCATTGCTTTAAGTCACATGGCAGCATCAGAGTCCATGTAGGAGGGGAACACAAAAAAGCACACATATCAAGAGGTGCGACTCATTGGGGACCATCACTGTGACAGTCGGCCACACTAGGGCTCCAGTTGGAATGAGTCTTTGGGCTCCCATAGCTCTCTGAAGCTCTATTAAAAAGCACTTAGCCAGGCATGGTGGCTCATACCTGTAATCCCAGCAGTCTGGGAGGTTGAGGCAGGAGGATTGAGGATTGCTTGAGCCCAGGAGTTCAAGCCTGGGCAAAATGGTGAGACCCTGTCTCTACAAAAAATACTTTAAAAAATTAGCCAGGCATGGTGGTGTACACCTGTGGTCCCAGCTACATGGGAGGCTGAGGTGAGAGAATTGCTTGAGCCCAGGAGGTCGAGGCTATGGTGACCTGTGTTCGCTTCACTGCACTCCAGCCTGGGTGACAGAGTCAGACCCTGTCTCAAAAAACAAACAAACAAACAAAAAACCACTTAACATAGTCTCTTGAAAATCATCAGTTTTATATAACTCACTTGCCATCTTTAAACTGCCCCCTCCGCTCCCCTCCCCTCCCTTCCCTTTTTTCTTTTCTTTTCGACAGAGTCTTGCTCTGTTACCCAGGCTGGAGTACAGTGGCACAGTCATAGCTCATGGCAACCTCAAACTCCTGGGCTCAAGTGATCCTCCTACCTCAGCCTCCCAAGTAGCTGGGACTGTAGGTGCATGCAACCACATCAGGCTAATTTATTTTTACATTTATTTTGCAGAGACAGGGTTTATCATGTTGCCCAGGCTGGCCTCAAACTCCTGGCCTCAAGGGATCCTACCAGCTGAGCATCTCAAAGTGCCGGGATTGCAGGTATAAGCCACCATGCCTGACCTTTAAACTTCTTTAAGCAGAAGTTGCCAGGTCTTTCCTATCTTCTATTTCATAGGCTAGTATGGGGCAGACATTCATTCAATAGGAACTGCTTGCGAAAGAGTACTAGCAACACACTGCACTGCTGTTTGTGTGAGGGGTTCCTCCTTGGTGTTTCTCAATAGATACCCAAAGTGCTGCACAGGTTCCGAATCTCCCTGGGTCTCTGACTGTTCCAGGCTTCTGAAAAGTCATGAAAAGCTGTTGGCTGGCAGAAATATGGTTTCAGCTATGTCTACAAGCAGAAAAAGCTTGTTCATCATCATCACAACTAACACCTGCACTGCAGCCAGGTGCAGATCCTGTAGGGCCCAATCAGAAAGCCCAGGCCTGGCTGTGCATGGTGGCTCACACCTGTAATCCCAGCACTTTGGGAGGCAGAGGTGGGCGGATCACCTTAGGTCAAGAGAACAGACTGACCAAATGCTAAAACCCTGTCTCTATTAAAAATTACAAAACTAGTCAGGTGTGGTGGCACACACTTCTAATCCCAGCTACTCGGCAGGGCTGAGGCAGGAGAATCACTTGAACCCAGGAGGCATAGGTTGCAGTGAGAGGAGATTGCGCCATTGCATTCCAGCCTGGGTGACAAATGCGAAACTCCATCTCAAAAAAAATTAAAAAAAAGGTAATGATTCAGGCCCTACAAAAATCAGTCATGTGGAACCAAAAGAGTGGCTGAATTGTGTAGAGGCTGAGTTCCGAAATGCTGAGTCAGCACACAAATGTGCGAGGCACACAGCAGGACAGGTGAACCCTGCATGAGGAAGTGAGCAAATGTTGAGAAGCTAAGAAGGTGAAACGAGAGATAGATGGAGCAGCTCAGCATCCACAACTGGAAAGCTCTTTCCTGTGCCTGGGTCCCGCTGGCCTCATGCCTTCTTCTCTCCAGTTCTAGAGAGATGGCATGGAAGGGGCCTGGGAGAGGAAGGGGATGTGTATCTCACTTCTCTTTCCTTCCTCACATGATAACAGGGACCATGGAAACATACCCTAATGCTGCCCAAGGCTGTCTGGTACATGCTGAAATCTAAAGCAGCTGAGGCTGGATGTGGTGGCTCACACCTAGAATCCCAGCACTTTGGGAGGCTGAGGCGGGCAGATCATTTGAGGCCAGGAGTTCAAGACCAGCCTGGCCAACATGATGAAACCTCATCTTCACTAAAAATGCAAAAATTAGCTGGGCATGGTGGTGCATGCCTGTAATCCCAGCTGCTTGGGAGGCTGAAGCAGGAGAATCACTTGAACCTGGGAGGCGGAGGTTGCAGCGAGCCAAGACTATGCCTCTGCACTCCAGCTCGGGCAACAGAGCAAGACTCATCTCAAAAATAAATAAATACATAAAAATAAAAAATAAAGCAGCTGAGCCTCCCTTCCCTCACCCACGACCATGCAGGGGCACCCTGGACGTATTTCAGACCTTGCACGCCGAGCCGGCGGAATGGTCTCTACTTCTATCCCAGCTAGTTTCCAGCGCCCTTTGCACTCTTTGTACAGCCAGAAACCCTTCAAATGATTAACTTTAACAAATGGGAGAAGCTCAGTGCTCCTCGACCCTGGCTACGCATTATATCACTTGGGGTCACTTAAAAAAATTCAGCCCAGGTGCAGTGGCTCATGCCTGGTCCTAGTGCTTTGGGAGGCTGAGGCCAGAGGATCTCCTGAGCCTAAGAGTTTGAGGCTGCAATGAGCAAGACTCTGTCTCTTAAAAAAAATTAGTTCCGCCAGGCGTGATGGCTCACGCCTAGAATCTCAGCGCTTTGGGAGACTGAGGCAGGTGGATCACGAGGTCAAGAGATCGAGACCATCCTGGTCTCGATCCAGGGTTTCACATGGTAAAACCCTGTCTCTACTAAAAATACAAAAATGAGCCGGGCATGGTGGCATTAGCCTGTAGTTCCAGCTACTCAGGAGGCTGAGGCAGGAGAATTTCTTGAACCCAGGAGGCGGAGGTTGCTGGGAGCTGAGATCGCGCCATTGCACTCCAGCCTGGGTAACAGGCTGGAAAAAAAAGATTAGTTCATCTAGATGAATTTTGGGTGCAGGTATATTTTCTCAAAAGCATACCAGGTGACAGGTATGTGAGAACAGCTTGAATTACCCTTGAGCCAGTTTAGAATGTTTTGTCAACATAGAATTTGTTGACATTTTCAGGTGTTTGACAACACTACATAAATAAACAAGCCTTTGATAAACTAACAAAACCTGTAGGACACTCTTCCTCGGACACTCTAGCCTCTGGATTGCCTTCTTGGGGTAATTCTTGGGATCTTTTGGGGTGCCATCAAGCCTCCTGCCTCGTGAGCTTTGCATGGTATGGCAGAATGATAGCTAATCACCCCTGTAATCCCAGCACCTGGAAAATATGACAGAAGTCTCGCTAGCTATCCAAGCCAGTCCAAATTTCAGCTTGACACCTAAGGACAGTTTTATTGAAGAATACAACTGCTGTTCCCGAGATAAATCTTAGAAAGCTTTGTCTTGAAAGGTTTTTCATGCAATTTGTCACAGGCTCTCATAATCCACAGGATGATACAGAGAGTAAAGATCAACACCACCATTAGCGCTGCCTCTCTTCCCCGCCCTCCGAATCCCACTCAGAGGTGTTCGAGCTGGTTTTCTGTGCCAGCTTCATTCCACATTTGGCCAAGACCGAGGACTCAGGCTTCAGCCTCTGGGGGTAAGGATTTCCACATTGTTATTTGCCATGCAAAATAGCAGTTCCTATTCATTTCTTCCAAATCTGCCTCTGTCAACACAGATGGCGCGCTACCCCGTACTGCTGGGACTGTGAGATTCGGCAACATTGTCTGTGTCCTGACTGTGCGGACCTTTGGCAGCCAAGCTATCACCATCCCCTGAAGGATGGATTTTGGTTTTTGTTTGCCTCCTGTGAAGGACCTTCTTTCTGCTAATCATTTGAATTACTCTCTCCTGGACCCCTTCCAGTCCTATCACGCCATCTGTAAATGGCAGAGAACAGAACGAGACACACATTATGGTGTCAATGTATAATAATTTGATACAAAGATGCGATTATGATGTTTTGTTTTGAGTATTGCTATCTGCACGTTCTTGGTTTTTTTGGTGGGATGGGGGTGGAGGTGGGAGAAGGAAGCTAGAAGCCAGAGCAGGCTGGACAGTGGATTTTATTTACAACTTTAAGGAATGGTTTTCAGGTTCATTAAATTGTTTTCCTTCAGCTGTTATTACCTTCCTCCTGCTCACACTGACACTCGGAGGGCAGGTGTCTGCCCTCCCACGCAGCTCGCTCACATCCTTCTGTAGCCTCCTCCCTGCCACTCTCAGCTCACTCACTACCTGGCACATGACCTTGGCGATTCCACCACGCATCTCTTCCCCAGATCATTTATCACTATGGTAATTAAGACTTGGATGTTCAGACTGTGGAATGAAAATAGAACAGGTTCTAGCACAGATTTTAAAAAATATTTTTCTTCCTGCCTCCAAAAAAGTACATGTTCATTTAAGACAGTTTGAAAATACAAACAAATGCAAAGAAAATTAAAATAATTCTTAATCCTATTACCCAGAGATAACTTCTTCAAATATTTTGGTTTATATTCATCCAGTCTTATTCAAGGAACACAGTAAACACACACTTTTTCCCTTTATCTTTGATAAATATTATATTTGATATATTCAAAGAATATATGTAACATTACACTCCCCCCACAAGAATCAAAACATTATAAACAATGGCAGTAATTGTCATTTACCTAAGTGCACCCCTTAGTCTCCCACTTCCTCTCATGGGGTGGGAGTATCATTCCCTTGCCTTATTTTTTTTCCCCTTGCCTTATTAAAGTAATTTTAGAAATTGTTTGTGTTTATTTGATTTTCAGCTTTGTAAAAATGGTAACATGCTATGAGTCATATGTTTCCTGCTTTTTTCACGAAGAAAAATGTTGGTTCAATTTATCCATGCTGTGTTATGCAAATGTTCTTTTATTTTTGCTGCTGTTTAATATTTCCACTGTGGAGATATACACATTTATACATTCATTTTTCTCTTGCTGGCCATTTGGATTGTTTTCATAAGTCTCAAGAACAGGCTGGGAGTGGTGGCTCATGCCTGTAATCCCAGCACTTTGGGAGGCTAAGGCAGGCAGATTGCCTGAGCTCATGAGTTCGAGACCAGCCTGGGCAACATGGTGAAACCCTGTCTCTATGACATACAAAAATTAGTTGGGCGTGCTCATGCACGCTTGTGATCCCAGCTACCCTGGATGCTGAGGCATGAGAATTGCTTGAACCTGGGAGGCAGAGGTTGCAGTGAGCCAAGATTATGCCACTTCACTCCAGCCTGGGTGACAGAGCGAGACTCTGCCTCCAAAAAAAAAAAGTACTAAGGACAGTGCAGTGATTGCACATTCCCCTTGGTGCATGCATGAAGAGTATCTTTGGGGTTGAATAGCTGGATATAAGGTAGGTAGAATTTCAACCTGTTAAATATTGGCAAAATGGTTGTACCAATTTATACTCTCACCATTACTGTATAGGAGTTTCCAATTGATTAGCCTTTTTTCCAACATTTGGAATTGTGAAACTTTAAAACTTGCCATGCTAGTAGGTGTACAACGTTGTAGTATTAATTTGCATTTTCCTGAATGCGAATGAAATGGAGGATCTTTTTCTATGTTTATTGACCATGTGTTTTCTCTTCCATAGAATGCTTGCTCCTTTTTCTATTGTGTTGTCTCCCACATTTTTTTTACTTTGAGTCAGAGTCTTGCTCTGTTGCCCAGGCTGGAGTGCCATGATGGATCTCAGCTCACCGCAACCTCCGCCTTTGGGTTTCAAGCAATTCTCCTACCTCAGCCTCCCAAGTAGCTGGGACTACAGGCATGCACCACCACGCCCAGCTAATTCTTAGCTTTTTTTTTGTATTTTTAGTAGAAACAGGGTTTTACCATGTTGGCCAGGCTGCTGTGGAACTCCTGACCTCAGGTGATTCAACTGACTCAGCCTCCCAAATTGCTGGGATTACAGGCATGAGCCACGATGCCTGGTCTCTCAAACATATTTTAAACAAAATTTGAGCCATACTACATATACCATTTTATATCATCTAAAACGTTCTTTTACAGTGTTATTTTAGTGATTTGGGACTCTTCTATCTCATAATTTAATCAGAGCTCTGTAAGTATTTTTTTAAATTTTGGTTTTGAGAAATAACTCTGGTAAGATATTCTATTGCATACATTTAATTACACATAACTGAATGTTTTAATAAAATAAGTTCTAAGAATTGAGATTTCTGAGCCTGGGAAACATGGTGAAACCCTGTCTCTACAAAAAAATACAAAAATTAGCTGGGCATAGAGGCATGTACCTGTAGTCTCAGCTGCTCGGGAGGCTCAGGTGGGAAGATTACCTGAGCCTGGGGAGGTCCAGGTTGCAGTGAGATATGATTGCGCCACTGCACTCCAGCCTGGATTACAGAGCAAGACCCTGTCTCAAAACAAAACAACAACAAAAAAAACACAACAAAAAAACCCAATCATATATCTTGGTAATGACTATGTATCAGTCAGTAAAGATCTTCTGAATTTCTTTTGACAGCCTCCTAATACCCCATTGTATTTAAGAACCATAGTGTAGTCAATCAATCTTTTACGTTTGGGTGTTTAGTTAGTTTCCCATGCAAATACAAATATTTTTGCAAATTATGGTGCAATGAAGAAACTTACATATGTAAGCATGCCTATGTATTTCGGAGGTATCTTTAGCATAAATTCCTAGAAGTGGGAGTGCTAGGTTGAAATGTAAATGTACAAATCGTTTCTTTAAATCTTACCAAATGCTTCTCCATAAGGGCTATACTATTTTTCATTTCTTACAGCAATGTGTGTTTCCATAATCTCACCAACAGAGTACAAATATTCGATTGCCCCAGCACTATTTTTTTTTTTGAGACAAGAGTCTTGCTCTGTTTCCCAGGCTGGAGTGCAATGGCAGTGATCTCAGCTCACTGCAACCTCTGCCTCTGGAGTTCAAGCAATTCTCCTGCCTCGGCCTCCTGAGCGGCTGGGGTTACGGGTGCAAACCACCATACCCAGATAATTTTTGTAGTTTTTAATAGAGACAGAGTTTCACCATGTTGGCCAGGTTGGTCTCAAACTCCTGACCTGAAGTGATCCGCCTGCCTCAACCTCCCAAAGTGCTGGGATTACAGGCATGAGCCGTCGTGCCCTGCCTCCCAACACCATTTATTAAAAAGCCCATCTTTGCCTCAGTCATTTGACTGTGTATTGTCTACTGGATTTTCATAAGCAGTAAGTTAATTTCTGAAGTTTCTATTTGATTTCATTGATTTGCCTATGAAATCAAATTAAACAGAACCACACTGTTTTCATTCAGAAAGCTCTATAGCATGTTTTAATATTTGCTAGGGCTAGTCTCCTCTCATATCTCTTTCTTTTCTGTGTCTTACTAGTTATCCTTGAGTGTTTATTTTTCCACATAAACTTTGGTATCAACTTGTATAGCTACAGAAAAGAATTGGTTTATATTTTGGGAGAATCATATTAAATTTATAAATTAACATAAGGAGAACTGTTAACAAGGTTGAGATATTTTAAACAAAACCAAGTGATGTCTTGTTCAAGTATACATATGCGTCTTTGAGGAGGGTTTCATAGTTTTATTTTTTTGATGGAAACAGCTGGCTGGGTGCAGTGGCACATACCTGTAATCCCAGCACTCTGGGAGACCAAGGCAGGAAGATCACTTGAGCCCAGCAGTTCAAGACCAGCTTAGACAACATTTGTTCCTGCAAAAAAAAGTAAAAAAATTAGCTGGGTGCAACAGTGCAAGCCTGTGGTCCCAGCTACTTGTGAGAGAGGCTGAAGTGGGAGGATGGCTTCAGCCTGGAAGGGCAAGGCTGCAGTGAGCTGGGTGACACTGTAGTCCAGCATGACAGCAGACTAAGACCCTGTCTGAAACAGCAACAACAACAAACAGTGAAAAAAAAAACAACTTTGTTAGATATAATTTCCAAACTGTATAATTCACCTATGTAAAGTTTACAATTAAATAGTATTTAGTATATTAACAAGAGTTGTGCAACCATCACCACGATCAACTTTGGAACATTCTCATCTCTTCCAAAAGCAATCCCATGCCCACTGGCGGCTTCTCGTCACTCCCTCCCGCCTTTCCAGCCCCACGCATCGACTGACATCCTTTCTGTCTCTGTGGATTTGCCTATTCTGGACATTTCATAAAATGGAATCAGGCTGGGCAGTGGCTCATGCCTGTAATTCCTGCACTTTGAGAGGCTGAGGCGGGCAGATCATGAGGTCCTGAGTTTGAGACCAGTCTGGCCAACATAGTGAAATCCCATCTCTACTTAAAAAAATACAAAAATTAGCTGGGCATGTTAGTGTGCGCCTGTAATTCCAGCTACTTAGGAGGCTGAGGCAGGAGAATCATGTGAACCTGGGAGGCGGAGCTTACAGTGAGCTGAGATTGTGCCATTGCACTCCAGCCCGGGCGACAGTCCAGGACTCCATCTCAAAAAAAGAAACAAATAAAACAAAATGGAATCATACGTGGTCTTCAGTGACTGGCCTCTCTCACTTAGCGTGTAATGTTTTCCGGATTTATCCATGTGGTAGCTCGCCATTCTTTTTTTTTATTGCCCAATAACATTGTCACCTGGGGCACGAAGTGGTATCTCATTGTGTTTTTGATTTGCATATCCCCAATAGTTCATCGAGTCAAGCATCTTTCTGTGTGCCTCTTGGCCTTCTGTATACCTTCTTTGAAGAAATGTCTCATCAAATATCTTGCCCATTTTGCAATAGGGCGATTTTTTTTTTTGAGATGAAGTTTCACTCTTGTTGCCCAGGCTGGCGTGCAATGGAGCAATCTCGGCTCATGGCAACCTCTGCCTCCCGGCTTCAAGCAATTCTGCTCAGCCTCCCGAAAAGCTGGGATTGCACAAATGCACCACCGCACCTGGCTAATTTTGTATTTTTAGTGGAGATGGGGTTTCTCCATGTTGGTCAGGCTGATGTCAAACTCTCGACCTCAGGTGTCCTGCTGGCCTTAGCCTCCCAAAGTGCTGGGATTACAGGTGTGAGCCACCATGCCCAGCCGATTTGTTTTATAATTGTTATGTATACTTATTCCTTATATATTTTGCACGTAAGTTCCTTATTACATATATCATCTGGAAATATTTTTGTCCATTCTGTAGGCTGTCTTTCCATCTTCTTGATGGTATTTTTTGATGTACAAACGTTTTAAATTTTGATAACATCCAATATAGCTATATTTTCTTTTCTCATTTGCTTTTACCAGCCCCAAGGTAATGAAGATTTATACCTATGTTTTCTTCTAAGAGTTTCATAGTCTTAGCTTTTACATTTAGGTTGTTGAAGTCCTAATCCCCGGTACCTCAGAATGTATCTATATTTGGGGCTAGGGTCTTTCAAGAGGTAATTAAGTTAAATGAGCTTATTATAGATGGGTCCTACTTCAATAGGACTAGTGTCCTTGTAGGAAGAGGAGGTTAGGGTGCACACATGTACAGTAGAGAGGGAGCACATTAAGACACAGGGAGAAGGCGGCCACCTACAAACCAAAGAGTGAGGCCTCAGAACAACTGACCCTGCCAAAATCTGTTTTGTTTTTTTTTGAGATGGAGTCTTGCTTTAGAGTGCAGTGGCACTATCTCGACTCACTGCAGCCTCGAACTCCTGGGCTCAGCCTCCTGAGTAGTTGGGACCGCAGACACGCACCACCATGCCTGACTATTTAAAAACAATTTTTGGGCGGAGCCAGGTGTGGTGGCTCGTGCCTGTAATCCCGGTACTTTGGGAGGCTGAGGCAGGAGAATCACCTGAGGTCTCTACTAAAAGTCAAACAAAAATTAGCTGGGTGTGGTGGCAGGTGCCTGTAATCTCAGTCACTTGGAAAGCTGAGGCAGGAGAATCACTTGAACCTGGGAGGCAGAGGTTAAAGTGACCAGAGATCACCTCTGTACTCCAGCCTGGGCAACACTCTGTCTCAGTTTTTTTTTTGTAGAGGTGGGGTCTTACTGTGTTGCCCAGGCTGGTCTTGAACTCGTAGGCTCAAGTACTTCTTCCTCCTCTGCTTCCCAAAGTATTGAGATGACAAGCATGAGCCACCATGCCCCACGCTTGCCAACTTCTTGATCTAGAACTTGTCGCCTCCAGAACTGTGAGAAGATAAATTTCTGTTCTTTAAACCAACCAATCTGAATACTTTGTGATGGCAGCTGTAGTGGACTAATACATAAACCCCTTGGATCATAGTATATTATTTTCTTAAATCATACTGGCCTTGTGTTTTGTAAGGTGCTTACTTAGTAAATTTATTTCTTTTCCTCTAGTATAGGGGTGGCAAACTATAGCTCATGAGCCAAAACCAGACCAATGTCTGTTTTTGTAAATATAATTTTGTCAGAACATAATCTTTTTTTTAAAGGTCAGGTCAAAGTTTATTGACAATGATGAACTATGACAGCCTCTATTAAATTACCCCTTCCTTCCTTCAAGGTGTACGTGATCAAAGCAGCAAAGATATTTTCATTCAGTCACATAACAAGCCATTTGTTGAGACTGAAACATCTGGTCAATATCTCCTAACAGCATCTAGGCAAAATCTTAAATTTCAAAAGATAATTATACTCATATAGTCAAACTACCTGTCAAGGAGATGTGTCAAAGGAAAGATGAAATGTAAATTTTTTTTTTGAGATGGAGTTTCACTCTTTCACCCAGGCTGGAGTGCAGTGGCGCAATCTCGGCTCACTGCAACCACCACCTTCCGGTTTCTAGCAATTCTTCTGCCTCAGCCTCCTGAGTAGCTGGGATTACAGGCGCCCACCATCACGCCTGGCTAATTTCTGTATTTTCAGTAGAGACAGGGTTTCCACATATTGGCCAGGCCAGTCTCAAACTCCTGACCTCATGATCTGCCAAGGATCACTTATTGATATATCATATATGGTTGCTTTTGTGCTACAGCAGCAGGCTGGAGTAGCTAGGCTACCAAAACTAAAATGTTTACTATCAGATGCTTTAGAAAATTTGCTGACCCTGCTCTACTAGACACTTAAGATGGGCTGGTATGTACAGCATTCTCTGAGTCATGCATTTTGTAAATGGTTCTTTTTTATCGACTGGATGTTTTAAAAACAGCACAAATGGATGGATATAAATCCTTGGCTTGCATCTTTGTTCCTTAAGTTTCTAGAAAATGCTGAAAATGCTGTATCACTGCTGCCTGGCTTTGTACGTTGCTCTTGAGAAGTCTGATGCCAACTATTTTGGCTACCAGACACCATAATAAAACACCTACCCTAAAAAGAATGGGCTAAAGTAAGAACCATTTTCATTATAATTTCACAGTCTTTGGGGTTAGGAATGTGGGTAGGGCTTGGCTGTATGATTCTTCTGTTCCACATGGCTTCAAGTGAGGTCACTCAGTGGTATTCAGCTTATGTTTGGGGTAATATAGGGCATTCATGACAATTTCACTCATACCAGCAAGGAGCAGCTAGGTGCTCCCCTCCATGTATGGCTTTTCTGAGGATTTAATATTTTACATAACCGCTCAGGGCTTTAAGAATAAGTGTTCCCAGCTGGGCGCAGTGGCTCACACCTCTAATCCATAGGCTATGAGGGTGGATCACTTGAGGCCAGGAGTTGGAGACCAGCCGGGCCAACGTGGTGAAACCCCATCTCTGCTAAATGTATAAAAATTAGCCTGATTAGGCGGGAGCCAGTAATCCCAGCTACTTGGGAGGCTGAGGCAAGAGAATCGCTTGAACCCGGGAGGCAGAGGTTGCACTGAGCCAAGATCACGCCACTGCACTCCAGCCTGGGTGACAGAGCGAGACTCCATCTCAAAAAAAAAAAAAAAAGCTGCTGCATTAGTTGAGGGGAAAGAGGGGTAAGAGGGACAGATTCTAGTTATTTTTTTATGAGGCAGCATCAATGGGACTTAGCGGTTGTTGGGTATGGAGTCAGGGCAGAGGGGTGGAGGGAGAAGAAGGAATGGAGAATGGCTCCCAGGATTCTGAATTGGGCAACTGTTTGGACAGTAGTTTAGATGCGTAGAGTGTGGGTGTCTCTAGGACACCCAGGTAGAGAAGTCCAGCAGGCTTTTGTGAATAAGCAACCCAGATGAGTGGCCTGAGCTAGAGATAGAGCACTTGGGTGTTGCTGATATGTGGCAGATCAGACAGGGAGGATGTGTGGAGTGAAATGAGCAGAGGAGGGAATCTGTGAGACTGAGAAGTGGTCACAGGGGTTAAGAGAGAAGTCATGCCATGTTACCAAGGGAGTTCCAGAAAGAGTGGAGTGCTCTATGTTGTCAAATGTCACTGAGAGTTGTAATAATAGGAGGACTCAAATATGGCTTGTGGCATTTAGGATCAAACAAGCCATTCATGACTGAGAGCAGTGCAGTGATGCGGTAGGGACAGAAACTCCATAGGTTTGAGGAGCTGAGGAGCTGCCAAGGAGGTAGAGATGAGAGAAGGTGACTTTCAAGACATTTGTGAAGGGAAACATGGAGAGGGACTAGTAACTGAAGCAGAATCCAGAGAGACAGAGAAAGGGGTTCTCCCTTTTTCTTGAGGACAGGAAAAGCTTAAACATGTATAGATGATGAAGGGAAGAGACAAGTAAAGAGAAGTTGGTAATTTTGGAGTGAGAGGGGGAGAATGATTGAAAGATGTTTGAAAAGTTTTCTGAGGATGTGGGAGGTGAAGAAATACAGAACAGAGGTGGAGAGACACGAATACAAGTGCACTTGAAGTATTTAATTCCCTTATGGTTCATGCTTATCTAGTCCACATATTGAAATTACCTTGGTTTCAATCGATAGGACAAACATATCAAGCAATATTTACACATTTATTTTATATTATTTGCACATCTTTTCTCCAAAGAACAGAATCAATATTTACCTTCTCAATGCCTTCCACATAGTGGGTGCTCAAAAAGGGCAAATGAAGAAGCTAGATGTCTCTTACCTGTATTCTGAGTATCTTAATATGTTCAAAACATAGCAAAGACCGTGCCTACAAGAGATAAGTCTCCTCAAGCATGAAAATATTCACACACTTTATGAAAGGTAAAATGCCCAGCTTTTTGTTTTGTTTTGCTTTTTTGAGGTGGAGTCTCACTCTGTTGCCCATGCTGGAGTACAGTGGCACGATTTCAGCCCACTGCAATCTCTGCCTCCTGGGTTCAAGCCATTTTCCTGCCTCAGCCTCCCAAGTAACTGCTGGGGTTACAGGCTTGGGATCACAGGTGTATGCCATCACGCCCAGCTAATTTCTGTATTTTTAGTAAAGATGGGGTTTCGACATGTTGGCCAGGCTGGTCTCGAACCCCTGACCTCAAGTGATCCGCTCACCTCAGCCTCCCAAAGTGCTAGGATTACAGGCGGAGCCACAGTGCCCAGCCAGAAAATGCCCATCTTTTGAGGAACCTATTTGTTCCCATTTAACAAAGTTGGTTATCAGCATTTCCTTCACCATAGAAGTTTAAAAATAAAAAGAGGAGAGGAGGAGGAAGAGGGTGTTCTAAAGGCAGGCAGGCAGACAGCAGCAGGAGGTGGCACGATCTGCCTTACCATAAGGTGCCAAAAGCCAGTGAAAACCATACTCCCAGCATGCAGGCCTGGGGTTGCTTAGCTCAGAGCTTACAGCCTTCATCATTGACCAATAGCCCTTAAAGGATGTTGCTGTTTTGAGTCTTAAGTAACATTGAGAAAAATGACCATTTGAGCCATTTAAAAAGTCCTACCTACTCCTAATTTGGCACCATCTCCTGCACTTCACATAGTTCGGAAAGAATTCTATAAAAGATGGTTAACAGTAAAACACAAAAAAATTGGCGCTGAGAAGGTAAACCTGGCTGCTCCTGGCTCCTTTGCCCAAGCTGTTTTCCTAGCCCTGATGTTCTCCGTTTTTCCTCCTAAGACTTTTCTTCCTTCGAGGCTGATCATAAATGACGCTTCTTCCAGGAAGCCCTCCGCGGCGTCCAAGCAGAAATCATCTCTAGCTCCCGTGCCTTCCCAAAGCACCGCACCGAGGCTTGGCTCTGCACGGGTCACCGGACCTGGTTGTGTACATGGCTGTTTTCCCCGCTAAGTTATAGGCGCCTCGAGGCCAGGCGCCGTGACCGTGACCGTGACCGTGCGCCCACAGTCACCTGGTGCAGCGCGGGGCGCACGCCGCTGCCGAGCGAGCTTGTGGAGTTCACGGGGGTCACTCGGGCAGAGGCTTGTGCTCAGGCGCTGGGAATGATTCACGGGGTGGCTCTTTGCATTCTTTGCCCTGTAGTCACGTCGGGCCGGGCACCCCGCGGGCAGATACCTGCGGATGGAAAGGCACCCGGCCCGGCGCCAGCGAGCGAGAGAAGCCTGGACGGAGTCAGCTTCCCGCCTGCCCGGAACCCGCGGGCGACCGGGGGCGGGGCGCGTCCGCGGGGGCGGGGTCGAGGGGGTGCTTGGCTGCTCCCGCCCCCTCCCCACGCGCAGAAGCCCCGCCCCCGGCCGCGCGCGCACGCTAGGCGCGCGCCCTCCCCACCTCCGCTCTCCGCCCTCGCGCCCTCGCGCCCTCGCGCCGGGGGCGGGCGCTGCGCGTGCCGGGCGGGGAAGCGGCGCGAGCCGGGCGCTGCGAACGTTCGCCGCGGGGGCGGCTCCGGGGCCTGAGTGGGCGCCGCTGCTGCCTCAGCCGAGGGGGCCGGGCCGGAGCGGGCAGAGGAGTGAGGCCGCCGGAGATCTTCCAGACGCCCCCTGCTCCGGCCGGAAAGTGAGCAAGGTGGGGGTCCGCGGCGGCCGCCGGGGCTGCGGGGAGCAGAGTGCGGCTGGAGCCTGGCGCCCGCGAGGTGCGGGACGGGAGCCTGCGCTGCGCCGGGGCCCGGGAGCGGGGACACGGGACCCGGGAGCCTGCGGGTGCGGGGCCGCAGGAGGCAGGGAGGGCGCGGGGAGCCGGGGCCGCTGCGCTCGCGCTGCTGCGAGTAGGACCAGGCGGAGGGGATGCGGCTGAGCCCGGGCCGCGAGGGATCTCGGGGTCCGGAGCGCGCCGGGGCGCGGGCGCGAGCGGGGGCGCGGCGCCGGGTTGATGCTGCCCGATCCCGGCTCGCCGGGAGGCGGCTCTGCGTTAGGTGCTGAAGGGGCGCGGGAGTCAGGTCCTGGCAGAGGGCAGGTGAGACGGGCAGGCCCTGGCAGAGGGAAGAGTATTTGTTTCAGATCACCCCACATCACTGTTTTCTGAGGCGCCTAATAGCGAACCTGTCCCGGAGGTCACCCTGGACTGGAAAGTGTCCCGAGAGGAGGATGCCGGTAACGAATGCTTGTCCTTAAATTCCCATGCCAGGCCTTGGGATTAGGAAGACCTCCCATCTACCGTGGGTAGAGAATCTTAGTCAGCACTGGGGCCACGAAATAGTATGAAACACACCGTCATTTGTTATTGAGGGGCTGACAGTGTGGCTGTGAAGGTATGCACGTAAAATACGAAGGAGCTTCGAATTTTATGTCTCGTGCCCTATTCACTTTAGGTCTCTTTTGTCTTTTCTCAGTATTGGGAAATTGGAGTCATAAATTCTGTGGTTTTGGGGATAAAGCAGAAAGGTCAAAGGCCTATGGGACAAATTTGCAAGAGTTTTGAAGGCTCCTATGGGTACTATTTAAAGGGGACTGTCAGAGGGGAAACAAGACGTTTCGAAAGAAAGGAAGTTTCCTTCCTTCCCAAGTGGAAATAAGCTCCATGACTATATTCACTGCTAAATCCTCAGAATGTTGCTTGGCTCACAGCAGTGGAGCCATTCATGTCTATTGCAAGAATGAATGGACAGGCAAGGTTTTGCCACATTTGACATGGAGCAGTGTCAGCCACTCTAGTGTTAGGGAAGGTTGCTGGATTTCCCCTATTCTTCAAGTTCTCTCTCTCTCTCTCTCTCTCTCTCTCTCTCTCTCTCTCTCTCTCTCTCTCTCTCTCTCTCTGCCTTTTTTTTTTTTTTTTCTGGCAACCCCGGTTCTTAGGTCTGGCTAAGGGGGCGAGGTCTTGGTTTCCTGTGGCCATGCTACCACCTTCCCATGCTGCTTGCATGTTGGCTGTCAGGAGCTTTCTCGGCTGTTGCTTGAGATCATTCCATTGTGTTCCTTCTCCCATTGGCTTTTTCTATCACTTGAGAAGGAAGAGGGTAGTTTTGTCTAGAGAAAACTTTTTCATTTTTATCCTGGTTCTTGAATCTTAGATCTATAGTCCGAGGCTGTTTGTGCCTTTGCTTTTCTGTAAGGGTTGGAATTCTACCTGTTCTCTGCCTTGGCTGAATCTCTGAAGTCTGGAGCTCCAGGCTTCTGTTTCCGTTCGCTGGGTTGCAGTGCCTGTTCGGTCACTTTGTCTGCCAAATTAAAACTTGACCTTTTATGAGTTCTTTGAGGATTTTTATCATGCATAAGTGGAGTTGTCTTTGAAGGGGGTTGTGCACTCAAGGTAGTGCTGGCAGGGTTTTTGGATGTCCACTATGCCTGAAAGACAAATTTCTACCTATGGTTGGAAAATTAGACTCAAAACCAAGAGAAATTCAATTTATTGTTTATTTTATGGCTTTATATTAATCTCTCAGGGCCTTAGTTTCTTCGTGTGAAAAATAAGAGTAATAATCAAAATCTGGTATTGGAAACCTTGAAGAAGTAAATTACTTTCTCCTGTTTTAGGACTGTATAACCAGTAGTTCTCTTGTTTAGTGGAACCTAGGTTCTTCAATTCTGGGTGCCTTATTCCAGGCCCTCTCAATGATATTTTGTTTATATATTTATTTTAAAACAAACTTGTTGACACATAGTTGACAGGATAAAATGCACAGATTTCCTGTGAGTGGTTGGATGAGTTTTGAAAAAATTCGTACAGTAGTCCCCCCATTAGCCTCAGGGATATGTTCCAAGAGTCAGTGGGTGCCTGAAGCCACAGCTAATTCCAAAGCCTATACAGACTGTTTTCTTTCCTGTATGTAAGCACCTATGATAAAGTCATAACTGATAAGTTAGGTGCCATGAGAGATGAATACCTTCTCTTAGGCATATATTTGGCTTCTCTTTGGCTTATCGCAGTTGCCAGCATCACTACTTTTGCACTTTGGGCTTATTATTAAGTAAAACAGTGGTTACTTGAACAGTAGCCCTGTGATATCATGACAGTCAATCTGATAATTGAGAGCTATAAGTGAGTAACCAGGGCGTGGCTTATGCAGTGTGGATACCTTGGACAAAGGGATGGTTCACATCCCAGGTGGGACAGAGTGGGATGGCACATTTCATCATGCTCTTTAGAATGGTGCACAACTTAAAACTTATGAATTGTTTATTTCTGAGGGGGGACTGCTGTATACTTTGTAACCACCATTCCAATCAAGACATTTCCATGGCATGCTGGTTTGCGGTCTATTCACCATCCTTCCCTACTCCCTTCTATTGATTTTTAATTACATGAGCATCAGAATTGTGGCATCTAGTTGTGTAGATCAGCTTTAGGGAGCATCATTCACATAGGAGTCCCTGTGCCTGGCAGCTCCTGGAGTTGTGTAGTGCACACTCTGTGCAACTGTGTGCTGCAACTCTGCAGCTGGCTAGAATGCACCCTCACTTGTCAAATACTCAAACAGTACAGACAGAATAAAGGCCCCCTTGACCTACTCATGGAAACTGAAGTTACCAGTTCATTGTGGTCTTTCCAGACCATTATCTATGTAGATTCACGTATATATAGGTAATTCAGAATTTAAAAAGAGCAGTTTTTTCTCCTCTACTTTAATGACATCATACCTTGCCCATTGTTCTGCAGTTTTTTTCCTGTAACAGAATGATTTTGAGATCTTTTCGTGTTGGAACACAGGAATCGACCTGAGTCTTCTTACTACACAGTCTCTTATGCAATACTATTGTAGTTTGTTTAGTATTCTCATTAAGGGCCATTGGTGCAGTGAATGAAAAAATACAATTGCTGGGTCAGAGGTATGCATTTGACCATATAATTGATGGGGTTGTAACCATGTTGCTGCTTGTGGATTTAATCCGTTTATTTTTAACTGCTGAGTGTATTCAGTATTCAGTGTAGATTCTTTTTTTTTTTGAGGTAGGGTCTTGCTCTGTTGCCCAGGCTGGAGTGCAGTGGCACTCCAGAGTTCAAGTGATTCTCCCAAGGAGGTGGGACTACAGTTGAGTGCTACCATGCCCGGTTAATTTTACAATTTTTGTGGAGATGCAGTCTCGCCATGTTGCTTGTGCTGGCAAGTGATCCTCCCAAAGTGTTGGGATTACAGGCGTGAGCCCCTGCACCTGGTCCCACTATAGACTTACATCACAGCATGATGTCTACACAGAGTCTTTTACTCACTGAAGAACAGTTGGATTCCCTTAGTTGCTGATTCTTCATGGGTCTGTGTGTTGCAAATGTACCCTGCCAGTCCTGGGCTTTTCTTTTCCTTTGTTAACAATGTATTTGGTTATATATACCATTTAAGTTTAATGTAATATTTATGAAAAATTTCCTTAAATGACGTCATTCTTTTGGGTGTGTATCTGGTTTAAGAAAATTTCCTCTATCCTGGGGTGCGAATTATATATTCTTATATTTCCTTCCGAAAGTTTTAAAAAGTTTTGCTTTCCATATGGAATTTATTTCTATGTATGGTATGATAGAGAATTTTTTTTCAATTAGGATGACCAGTTTTTCAGCACTAAAAATTTTTTTTTATTATAGTAAAATACACATAACATAAACGTTACCATTTTAACAATTTTTTTTTTGAGATGGAGTCTTGCTCTGTCTCCCAGGCTGGAGTGCAGTGGCACAATCGCGGCTTACTACAACTTCCGCCTTCTGAGTTCAAGCGATTCTCCTGCCTCACCTTCCTGAGTAGCTATGATTACAGGCACGTGCCATCACACCCAACTAATGTTTTGTATTTTTAGTGGAGAACGGGTTTACAGGCTCGTGCCACCACACCCGGCTACTTTTTTTTTGTATTTTTAGTGGAGACGGGTTTTCACCATGTTAGCCAGGATGGTCTTGATCTTCTGACCTTGTGATTCACCCGCCTCAGGCTCCCAAAGTGCTGGGATTACAGGTGTGAGCCACTGCGCCTGGCCCTATTTTAACCATTTTTAAGTGTACAGTTCCGTAGCATGAAATACTTTCACATTGTTATGCAGCCATCACCACTGTCTCCAGAGCTTTTCCATCTTCCCCAGCTGAAACTCTGTACCCCTTAAACACCAGCTCCCCATTCTTCCCTCCCTCAGCCCCTGGCAGCCACCATTCTGCTTTCTGTCTCTATGAATTCCACTGCTCTAGGCACCTGATATAAATGGAATCATTACAAAATTTGCCCTTTTGTATCGGCTGATTTCACTTAGTAAATGTCCTTAAACTTCATTCATATCGTAGCATGTGTCAAAATTTCCTTTTTAAGGCTGAATAATATTCCATGGTATGAATATACCAGATTTTGTTTATTCATTCATTCACTGATGGACATTTGGGTTGTTTCCCACTTTTGGCTATTATAAGGAATGCTGCTGTGAATGTTGGTATGCATATGTCTGTGTAAGTCTGTGTTTCCAACTCTTTTGTGTATGTATTCAAGTGAAATAGTAATACAGTTTAAAAAATAATATACATAATGGGATAAAAATAGATGAACACAACCTTGACCAATATGGCTGGATAGTACGGTGTTCTGATATACCCACCCTTTCCCATACAGTTTCCCCTGTTATCAACATCTTGCATTAGTATGCTACATTTGTTATAATTGATAAACCAATGTTGATACATTGTTATTAGCTGAAGTTAACGATTTATATTAGAGTTCACTCTTTGCATTGCATAGTTCTATGTGTTTTGACAAATGCATAATGTCATGTATCATTAATATGACATTACGTGTAATGTCATTACATGGCATGACTGCATGTTACAACTCTGCAAGTGGCTCAGAAGGACACTCATTTGTAAAATACCCAACAGTACAGACAGAATACATGTCATTACATAGCTATAGTTTTACCTTTTCTAGAGTTGGAAATGTCATAGATTTGGAATCATGTAGTATGGAGCCTGCTCGGATGGGCTTCTTTCACTTAGAATATGCATGTATGTTTTCTCTAAGTCTTTTTTTGTGGCTTGATAGCTCAGTTCTTTTTAGCACTGAATAGTAATATTCCATTTGATGGAATTACCACAGTTTGTTTATTCATTCACCTACTGAAGGACATCTTGGTTGCTTCTAGTTTTTGGCAATTTTGAATAAAGCTGCTATAAACATCCGTGTGCAGATTTTTGTGTAGACATTAAGTTTGTAACTTCCTTGGGAAAATATCTAGGAGAGTGATTGCTGGGTCCTATTGTAAGATATATTAAGCTTTGTAGGAAGCTATTAAATTGTCTTTCAGAGTGACTGTACCATTTGCATTCTCAATACTTTAAAAAATTTATTTCCAAGTACCCTAAATGTGCTTATAGAATAAGTCTGTCAGACTGTTCTGTAAAATTAAACTTCATGTGGAATAATATTCAGTTGTTGGTTTTTGTTGGCTGTCTTTCTTAGCAGTGTATCTCTTCATGTGTTTTGAAGTTTTTAATTACAGACTTGCTTTTTTTTTTTGAGACAGAGTCTGGCTCAGCAGCCTCTGCCTCTGCCTTCCAGGTTCAAGCGATTCTCCTGCCTCAGCCTCCCGAGTAGCTGGGATTATAGGCGTCCACCACCATGCTTGGCTAATTTTTGTATTTTTAGTCAAGATGGGGTTTCACCATGTTGGCCAGGCTGATCTTGAACTCCTGACCTCAAGTGATCCGCCTGCCTCAGCCTCCCAAAGTGCTGGGATTACAGTTGTGAGCCACCATGCCCACCTGAATTACAGACCCATTTTGAGAGTGAGTGCATTTGATTTTGTTTTCTTATCTCTGTACCCACTCTCCTCTGTGTGGTGATATTTCAGGTGCTTGGGTTGACCTATAGGACCTCATTCTGGAATCAGATACGATAATTGTGGGTCGGGGTCCTGCCCTTTGAATTAATTGGGGCTATTTTCCACCCCTCATTGAGTATGAGTCTTGACTCAGTTCCTGGTCCTGAGGCTGTTTATATTTTCCCACTTATCTAAGCCTAGAACATTATATAAACTGTAGTTCTAGGCAGAGATTGGCAGCAGGTTTTTTTTGGGGGGGTGTATAATTTTATTTTAAGTTTATATTTCCTGCAGGATAGTAACATACATTTTTTCCTACCCAGAGGCAAAGTACATTTTCCAAAAACTTGCACACTGCCCACTGCATTAAGTTTAAAATACTCTCTATGTATATAGACAGTAGAAGTAAGCAAAGAAACTTTCAACACATTCCAATCTTTAATATATCAAAAATGTTTCCAAGGCAACATTATTAAAATAATTATACCACAGTCCCTAATAAAACATCAGGCTCTAGTAGGAGGATACAGAGAGAGCAGGAAGTTTTCATCCAGTCTGGTTTAGGTGCTCTTCTTTTCTTCACCCAGTAAATTCACGGTGGCTTTCTTGGCTTCTTTAATGATGGCATCTGCAGTCTCCTTGGCTTTGTCTTTTAGGTCCTTGACCACACTGTCCAGCTGGGACTCATGCTTTAGGAAGAAAGGACGGACGATGAGCTTGTAGAGCAGTTCAGCCCCATTAGAAGGGCTTGGGGCCATGCACCACAACAGGAAGCCACACTTCAGCATGTAGTAGAAGGGGAACCATGACAGGCAGAGATCAGAGAAGAATTCAGCAATGCCGAACACACTATGCACTACCCAGTAGGTTATCATCTTCTTTGTTGGGACTCTGTATAGCTTTAATTGAGATGTAGGCTGGGTAGCCAAATCCTATCAGGTTGCAGAGGAGAGAGGCTCCATAACTGAACACAAGGTACAAGGCCACTAGTCCAATGACACCAAGTGTGATGAAGCTCCAGTTCACGCCGGTCTTGGCCTCGAGCTTGGCCAGAAGGTCAGTCATGCAATGACACCAAGTGTGATGAAGCTCCGGTTCACGCCGGTCTTGGCCTCGAGCTTGGCCAGAAGGTCAGTCATGCAATGACACCAAGTGTGATGAAGCTCCGGTTCACGCCGGTCTTGGCCTCGAGCTTGGCCAGAAGGTCAGTCATGCAATGACACCAAGTGTGATGAAGCTCCGGTTCACGCCGGTCTTGGCCTCGAGCTTGTCAGTCATGCAGTTCTTCTCGTGCAGGAACTGGTCGAACCTCTCCCTCACAGCCGCAGACATGGCGGTGACCTGGGGCTGCTCTGGGGCTGCTCCTAATGCCGGGTGGACTGGAGCGGGGACTGCAGCGGGGCTGCAGCAGGCGGGGACCTGGCAGCAGTATTTTTTAGCTTCCCTTCAGCTCCAGCATCATGGCTGGCCCTGAGCGGTGAGTCTGGCCCAGATTTCTTCCTTTTCATCCTCCTTTGCTTTCTGTTACTACTACCCTGTAGGAAGTGTACACCTGGTTCTGGACTCAGGATCCAGCAAGCCCAGATCCTCAGTCCTGATTGCAACATGTGTCTCCACATAGAGATTTATCTTGTTTTTGAGCCTATTTAAAAAAAAAATTGTTAAAAATATTTTATTTGAAAATATTTTATTGTATATTTGGAGCCAAAAGGCTGCGTCAAAGAATGTACTTACTGGGCCACGTTGACTAGAAGATTTAATTAACCAAGCTCCTGTTTCAACATCATATGAATGACTTTTTTCTTTGTTGTTTCATTGCATAGGCCCTGCAGTACAAGAAGTATGATAGTGGGCATTTTAATCTTTTTCCTGAGTGGTGATGTTCCCAGTGATTTACTGTTAAATACGATGTTTACTGATGGTTTCTGGAGGATGTCTTTTGTCAATTTAAGGAAATTTTCTTCTGTTCTTGGTATTTTTAATTGGATATTGAATTTTATGGAGGCCTTTTTTTTCTTTTTTGGCATTTCTCGGAATTATTTTTTCCCCTCTTTAACAGGTTGAGAGTAGGACAGACCTCTCTTGAGTTGTAGGTAACTGAGAGAAACAGATGTATGTAATGTACTTGTTAATTCATTTTAAACAAAAAAACCTCACGACCTTTAAAGAAAACACGTTTAAAACTTGAATTGTTGTATTTTAACAATATATATAAGTCAAAATAGGACTATTTGGACTAAATATCATTGTAACTTCACTATATTCAAATAGTACATGATTATATCAATAATAATAGCTAACATTTATTGGGCTCTTATTTGATGCCAGTCATTGTGCTAAATGCTTTACATGATATATTTGATAGTTACCATAGCCGTATGAGGTTATATTTAGCTATTCAGAATTCTTTGTAGTATTGGAGTGTAATTACTGAATTTTTAAATTGGAACCTAAAGAACTCTTTTAGGTTTGTAAAAAGCAAATCTCTAAGATTTTACGAACATTTATTTTCCCTGGTCCCCCCCCCCTTTTTTTTAACCTGAAAGAGAAGAGAAAAGAAGTGTTAGAGGAAGGATATTTGAGAATTTTCTGAAATAAGGAAGTTCTCCTTCAATAAATTTTGGCTTGTTACAACTGAGTGTTACCGAGAGTCTTAGTTGTCACTGACTCTTAATTAAATCGACATCCAAAGAAAAACTGACTGGGAGATGGTGAACTTATGTAAGAAATTTCGATACTGGGATGCTTTGACATAGCTGAGAGCTGGCAGGGTTAAGAAATTAACAAAAAGATTTAAAGGAAATAAAGGCTATTTAATACCAAGGCATGTACAGAGACATTTTGGAGATACTTCCAAAGCCTTCTCACCTTTTCCTTTAGTCTTTACTGTGGGAGTTATGTAATTTCTGTGTGTAGACATAGTCCAGGTCTGAAACACTCTATCTTCTATGAATAGAACAGAGTATAAGAGCTAATAAGGATCCGAACTTTTTGCTGCACTCTCTTCCAAACCCTACTTAACTCTATGATTTTAAGGTCTGAGCTAGCACTCCATTGTTGGGAGCTGTATTCTTTCCTTATTCCTTGAGGCCTCATGCTGCCCTGGAGGGGGCGATGTGACACAGTAGAAAAGAGTGGGCTTGAGCTTTGTGGTCGGCAAAACTCCACAGATTCCTGGCTTTGCAACTTCAGGCCAAATTACCTGACCTCTTAGACCCTTACTTTCCTCTCTGCTTCTAACATCCCTGTTCCTGATTATCTCCTCAAGTTCAGCACAGTCCTGTCTTCTCACCTAGTTTTAAAAAGAGCAATAGTCTCCAAAGTGTGGGAGGTATGTAAAATCATCCTCTAGGCAGGGTATTACAAGAAAATATGAGCAATCAAGTTTTACCAATATTTAACCCATAAAGTTGACACTTTACTTCATCTGTGTGTTGGATGCTGTCTGTCCGGTATGGTAAGCTAGAAGGGGTCGATAATGTGATCTTCCTTATTTACCTGCTTATATTGTTTTAGCACATATTTTAGTTCACCTCTGCTGAATTTAGGGATCTTTCAGATCATATTATATTATTTGAATAAAATGACCCTTGCTGAATAGACAAATGGTTCACAAAGATTCCTGCAAAGAAAATGCAGAATGAAGTTTCAGAGTCAACTGAATGCAAACACACATGGACAGCTAGAAGAACAGAGTGGATACTTCTATTTCTATTATGAACTTGTCAGTCAAATGCAAAATAGAAAAACAATGGTAATCCAATCAGATGGATGGAGAATCAGTAATAAAAAATAGCTTAGAATTACTAAAACTATTTAAAATATGGATTTATATACACTGTTGAGTACATTGTGCCTGAAGGTATTCGCTAATGGTATTATGGGCTAATGTTATAAATTGAGATATTTAAAAAGTAAGCATTCAGAATATGAAGAAAGACTTACTGATGTTTTTCAGTGATGATTAGTCATGCTGTAATTCATCCAGTACCTTAAAATTTTATTAAGCTTAATAATAATTTTTGTTTTTTTGAGACAGAGTCTCACTCTGTCACCCAGGCTGGAGTGCAGTGGCATGATGTCAGCTCACTGCAACCTCCACCTCCCAGGTTCAAGCAGTTCTCTGCCTCAGCCTCCCAAATAGCTGGGATTATAGGTGCTTGCCACCATGCGCAGCTAATTTTTTGTATTTTTAGTAGAGACGGGGTTTCACCATCTTGGCCAGGCTGGTTTTGAACTCCTGACCTTGTGATCCACCCACGTCAACCTCCCAAAGTGCTGGGATTACAGGCAGGAGCCTGGCCAATAATAAATTTTAGAAGTTTTTTTTGAGATTTAAGAATAAAAGACAAAAAAGCCATAAACCTTTGTTCTTCCTGTTTGGGAACAGTGGCTGAAATAATATATAGATAAATAATTTGAGTATGCTGTAAAACTAAAATGTATCCTTTATTAGCAACTGTTGTTGAGATACTGGTAGAACACATTGCTGAAGATTTGAAATGATGGCTATTATACCGAATTACAGAGTTTGTGAGAGTTCATGCATATTTGGCTAAAAATACAGAGCTTATGGTCTTTGATATACTCTGTTTTAATAATAAAATATATGGAGAACTGCCTCACTCCCTCCAAACCACTCAGGATAAGATTTACCAGAGAATATACTAAAAGTAGATGATCTAAAATGTTATAAAGAAATAGGACATAAGAAGCATAAAGAATAATATATTGTTGTTCAACCATGGTAGAAGGCAGTGTGGCAATTCCTTGAGGATCTAGAACCAGAAATACCATTTGACCCAGCAATTCCATTACTGGTTATATACCCAAAGGATTATAAATCATTCTGCTATAAAGACACATATACACATGTTTATTGCAGCACTGTTTACAATAGCAAAGACTTGGAACCAACCCAAATGTCCATCAGTGATAGACTGGATAAAGAAAATGTGGCCTGTATACATCATGAAACACTATGCAGCCTTAAAAAAGAATGAGTTCATGTCCTTTGGAGGGACATGAACAGGGATGAAGTTGGGAGCCTCATTCTCAGCAAACTAACACAGGAACAGAAAACCAAACACCATGTGTTCTCACTTACAAGTGGGAGTTGAACAATGAGAACACATGGATACAGGGAGGGGAACATCACACACAGGGGCCTGTCGGGGTGAGGTCAAGAGGAGGGTGAGCATTAGGACAAATACCTAATGCATGCTGGGCTTAAAACCTAGATGATGAGTTCATAGGTGTAGCAGACCACCATGGCACATGTATACCTATGTAACCTACACATTCTGCACATGTATCCCGGAACTTAAAGTAAATTTTAAAATATATATATTTTTTGGCCGGGTGCGGTGGCTCACGCCTGTAATCCCAGCACTTTGGGAGGCTGAGGCAGGCAGATCATGAGGTCAGGATATTGAGACAATCCTGGCCATGGTGAAACCCTCTACTAAACGCAAAAAATTAGCCAGGCGTGGTGGCACGCTCCTATAGTCCCAGCTACTCAGGAGGCTGAGGTAGGGGAATCGCTTGAATCTGGGAGAAGGAGGTTGCAGTGAGCTGAGATCGTGCCACTGCACTCCAGTCTGGTGAAAGAGCAAGATTCCATCTCAAAAAAAATTCTCTCTCTCTCTCTCTCTCTCTCTCTCTCTGTGTGTGTATATATATATGTGTGTGTGTATATATATGTATATATGTATATATATACGTGTATATATGTGTGTGTGTGTATCTATTTCCACTTAAATAAATTGAGCACAGAAAGAGAATAATATATTGTACTTAGAACCCAGCCTAAGAAAGGAAACATAGCCGGTGGAGTTGGTATACCTCTGCAGTCATGATTCTGTTTCCATCCCCAGAGATCCTCACTTTTCTGAATTTCATGATTATCATTTCCATGTACTTCTTTATACTTTTGCTGTGTGTGTGTGTGTGTATATGTGTATGTGTGTTATATTCAGGGCCAGGACCACGGTGAAATGAAGTCACGTAGGTCTCCAATGTAAGTCAAGGAGACCCTCAGTCTTAGGCTTGCGTGAACCCGAGTGATGCTTCCTTAAATTTGGTGCCTAGGTGCCTTGTTCACCTCACCATAGTCCCAGTCCTCCTCCTGTTAATGTTCATTTTTTTTTTAAGTGGAGCGACGCGATCTTGGCTCACTGTAACCTTCCAACTCCCTGGTTCAGGCAATTCTCCTGCCTTAGCCTCCCGAGTAGCTGGGATTACCGGCATGTGCCACCACACCCAGCTAATTTTTCTATTTTTAGTAGCGATGGGGTTTCACCATGTTGGCCAGGATGGTCTTGATCTCCTGACCTTGTGATCCATCCACCTCAGCCTCTCTAAGTGCTGGGATTACAGGCGTGAGCCACCGTGCCCTGCCCTAATTTGCATGTTTTTAAGCTTTATAGAAATAATGTTTTTTGTGTATTCTCTTGTAACTCTTTTCACTTAATAATGTGAAATTAATCCATCTCAATAAATGTAGCTCTGCTCTATTCTATCGGGCACTTTGACTATACTATAATTTTATTTTCCCATGCTTCTGTTGATGGACATTTAGGTTGTTTCTGATTTTGCATTTACAAACAATATTGTAAGCATTCTTGTATATGGCTCCTTAGGACATAGTTGTAGAAGGGAAGTTTTTGGGTAGTTAGGTATATCTTTTTTTTTGGAGACAGAATTTTGCTCTAGTTACCCAGGCTGGAGTGCACTGGCATGATCTTGGCTCACTGCAACCTCTGCCTCTCGGGTTCAAGCGATTCTCCTGCCTCAGCCTCCTGAGTAGCTGGGATTACAGGCCCCCACCACCATGCCCGGCTAATTTTTTTTTGTATTTTTAATAGAGACGGGATTTTGCCATGTTGGGCAGGCTGGTCTTGAACTCCTGACCTCATGATTCACCCACCTCAGCCCCAAAGTGCTGAGATTACAGGTGAGAGCCACCATGCCTGGCCTATATCCATTTTTAATATTACTAGATTCTGCTTTTGCTGTTCGAAGTGTTATATTTTTGCTTTCACCAGCAGTATATGAGAATTAATGTCACCTCATATTTTTTCCAATATAAATGATACTTTCAGACTCATTTTTTATTTGATGTGTGTGATGGGTAAATTACATTTTTGTAAATTTTGTGTTGCAGAATAAAACAGATACTAAAAAAATTATAGCTTAGTAAATTATCTTACAGCAAGTACTCCGTCATCATCACCCAGGTGAGGAATAGGATTCTGCCAGCCCTTTTAGAAGCTCCTCTGTGTACCTCATCCGACTCAGCCCATTCCTTCCCTCCCAGAGCAATCACTGTCCTGATTTGCATAGTAATCCCTTCCTTGGATTTCTTTGTGTTTATACCCCAACTATAGATCCTTAGATATTATAGTTTAGTCTTGAGTTATTACGTGCAACTTTTTATGTTTGTTTCCCATTTTTGTTGCCTAGTCTGTTTTTTTTAATTTTATTTTTTTTCTTTTATTGAGACAGGGTTTCACCATGTTGGTCAGGCTGGTCCCAAACTCCCAACCTCAGGTGATCTGCCCGCCTCAGCCTCCCAAAGTGTGTTGCCTCTTCTGTGAATTGCCTGCTCATATATATATATGTCAACTTTTCTTACTGGTTTGTACACGTTGTGGGCATGTCGTGGATACCAGTTGTTTGGTTATATGAATTGCAGACCTCTTTTCCAAGTCTGTAACTTGTCTTTTCATCTTTCTTGTGAGTTTGGATATATAGATTTTTAAAAAAGTGTACTTTAACTTAAGCTAACTTTTGCTTAGAAAGTCCTTCCCTATGTTGAGATTAAAAGATATTTTGAGACTACTGTAACAAAAGCTTAACTGCAAAAGACATGAACAGGCACCTCACAGAAAAGGAAACACATATGACCAGTAAATGTATTAGAGATGGGCACCTTCATTAGTGATCAAAGAAATACAAATCAAGACCACAGTGAGATGATGTCATATACCCATGCTGTTGGCAAAACTGGAAAAGCCTGGTGGACCAAGTGTTGGAGAGATTGGGAATTCACACGATCTCAAATATATCACTGACAGGAACGTCCTTTGGTGTACTTTAAAAAACATTTTGGCGGCCAGGTGCGGTGGCTCAAGCCTGTAATCCCAGCACTTTGGGAGTCCGAGGCGGGTGGATCACGAGGTCAAGAGATCAAGACTATCCTGGCCTACATGGTGAAACCCCATCTCTACTAAAAATACAAATATTAGCTTGGCGTGATGGTGTGCGCCTGTAGTCCCAGCTACTTGGGAGGCTGAGGCAGGAGAATTGCTTGAATTTGGGAGGCAGAGGTTGCAGTGAACCGAGATTGTGTCACTGCACTCCAGTCTGGCACCAGTGTGAGACTCTGTCTCAAAAAAAAAAAAATTCTTTTGGCAATTCCTTTTTTAAATATACAGCCAAGATAAACTCTTGACTTTGTGCAGCAAGAGACAGGTACAACAATGTTTATAGCAGTACTGTCCACGATGGGAAAAAAAATAACTAGAAACAACTCATTTCCATCAGCAGGAGAGTAGATTAAAATGAAGTTTTGGAATTATGCCACAGCAAAAACAAAAAAAACAAAAAACAACAATAGGATGCATCTTAGCAATATAATATTTAGTGAAAACAATTACCCGAGGCTTATGTATAGTAAGATATCTCTTTTCTGTTGACTTGTTTGAGATATAAGTCGCATATCATGTAATTCAGCTTACAATTCAGTGGTTTTTAGTATACTTCTAGAGTGGTGCAACCATCACTATTTACTGCAGAACATTTGCATCATCCTTAAAAGAACCCTGTATTCACTTTCCCCCATCAACCTCTCACAAACCCTGCAAACCAATGATTAATTTTCTGTTGCTATGGATTTACCTTTTGTGGACATTTCACAGAACTGGAATCATATAATATGTGGTCTGTTGTGACTGGCTCTTTCATTTAGCTTGATGTTTTCAAGGTTCATCCCTGTTGTAGCATGCTTCAGTATTTCATACCTTTTTATGGCTGAGCAATATTTCATTATATGTGTTTGCAACAATTTGTATGAATATACTGCCATTTCATTCCAGCACTATTTGTTGAAAAGACTATTCTTTCTCTATTGAATTGTCTTGGTACCTTTGTTGAAAATCAGTTGACCATAGTGTAAGGATATATTTCTGGACTTTCAGTCTGTTCCAGTGATTCCTGTGTTCCATTGATTTCTGTTGTTATCCTTGTGCCAATACTACACGTTTTTATTACCGTGGCTTTGCAGTAAGTTTTCATACATTTGTGGATTTCATTTGCTAATATTTTGTTGAAGACTTTTCAATGAAAATGAATGAACAATGTTCATGAACATTGGTCTGTAGTTTTTTTTTTTTGAGACAGAGTCTCACGCTGTTGCCTAGGCTAGAATGCAGCGGCGCCATCTTGGCTCACTGCAGTCTCCGCCTCTGGGGCTACCACATCCATCTAATTTTTTTGTATTTCACCACGTTGGCCAGGATGGTCTTGATCTCCTGACCTCGTGATCTGCCCACCTGTGCCTCCCAAAGTGCTGGGATTACAGGCATGAGCCACCGTGCCTGGCTGGAAGTTTTCTTTCTTGTACTGCCTTTTTTGAGTTTTGTTATGTAGGTAATGCTAGCTACAAAATAAGTAGGTAAGTGTTAACTTGTCTTTTGCTTTCTGGAAGGGATCTTGTAGAATTGGGCTTGGAGATTCCTTTTACAGAAGGTTTTTTTTTTTCTTACAAATTTAATTTTTTTAGTAGTTATGGGTTATTCTTGTTACCTGTTTCACCCTGGGCACGTTCTGGCAATTTGTAGTTTTTGAGGAATTGGTCAGTTTTATCTAAGTTCTTATATATATAGAATAGAATGGTTCATAATATTTCTATGGTGTTCATGGGTTCTATAGTGATAACTTCCACTCTTTCATTAGTAATATTGATAATTTATGCCTTCTGTATTTTTTTGTTTGTCTTGCTAGAGGTTTATCAGTTTTATTGATCTTTTCAAAGAACCAACTTTTGGTTTCATTGACTTATCTCTTTCTTTTAGTAAATTCTAGTTTCAATCTATTATGCACAGATAACACACACTGTATGAGTTTACTTCTTTTGACTTTGCTAATGCTTGTTTTATGGCCCAAGATCTAGTCTTTCTTGGTACATGTTTCATGTGCACCTAAAAAGAATATACGTTTCATTATTGTTGGTAGAATGTTCTATAGATGTCAATTTGATCTATTTGGTTGATGGTGTTGCTCAATTCTTCCACATCCTTGTCACTACCTTCTCCCTGATCCTCTTCAGTGAGATCATTTCATACATGTGTAATACAGCTGGATTGCTTTGTCACATTCTATATTTCATTCTGGGATCCTCTGATTTTGTTAAAAAAATTGCATGCATTAAGGTTCACTCTTTGTGGCTGGTGTGGTGGCTAACTGCTATAGTCCCAAAACTTTGAGAAGTAGGGGCAGGAGGACTGCTTGAGCCCCGGAGTTCGAGACCAGCCTGGGCAACATAGTGAGACCCTGTCTGTACAAAATAAATCAATAATTAATTAAAAGATTAAAAAATAAAGATTCACTCTTTGTGTTATGAGGTTCTTTAAGTGTTGACAAATGCATAGTGTCATGTATTCACCATTATAGTGTTATACAGAAGTTTCTCTGCCCTAAAAATTCTCCTCTGCTTCACCTATTCAGTTCACTGCCTGCTTCCCTCAAACCTCTGGCAACCACTGATCATTTTTCTGTTTCTGTAGTTCTGTTCTCTCTAGAAGGTCGTAAAATTGGAATCAAACAGTATATAGCCTTTTCACACTGGCTTTTTTCACTTAGCATTATGTGTTTAAGGTTCCCCTATGTCTTTTGATGGCTTGAAGCTTTGTTGTGTTTATTGCTGAACAATATTCCATTTATGAAGTACTGCAGTTTATTTATACATTCACCTATTGAAGGGCATCATCACTGCCTCCAGCTTTTGGCAATCAAGAATAAAGCTGTAAACATTTGGGTGCAGATGTTTTGTGTGGACATAAATTTTCAACTCAATTGAGCAAATACCTAGCAGTACGATTATTGGATCATATGGTAAGGCTATGATTAGCTTTGTAAGAAACTGCCAAGTTTCTTACAGCATGACTGCTTGTGCATTCCCATCAACAATGATGAGAGTTTCTGCTGCCTCTGCATCCTTGTCAGCATTTTTTTTTTTTTTGAGACAGAGTCTCACTCTGTTGCCCAGGCTGGAGTGCAGTGGTGCGATTTCAGCTCACTGCAACCTCCACCTCCTGGGTTCCAGCAAGTCTCCTCCCTCAGCCTCCCAAGTAGCTGGGACTACAGGCATGTGCCACCGTGCCCAACTAATTTTTGTGTGTGTGTGTTTTTTTTTTTTGAGACGGAGTATCACTGTTGTTACCCAGGCTGGAGTGCAATGGTGCGATCTCGGCTCACCGCAACCTCTGCCTCCTGGGTTCAGGCAATTCTCCTGCTTCAGCCTCCTGGGTAGCTGGGATTACAGGCACACGCCACCATGCCCAGCAAATTTTTAGAAAATTTTTTTTTAGTAGAGACGGGGTTTCACCATGTTGACTAGGATGGTCTCAATCTCTTGACCTCGTGATCCACCCGCCTTGGCCTCCCAAAGTGCTGGGATTACAGGCTTGAGCCACTGCGCCCGGCCTAATTTTTGTATTTTTAATAGAGATGGGATTTTTGCCTCATTGGCCAGGTTGGTCTCGAACTCCTGACCTCAGGTGATCCACCCGCCTTGGCCTCCCAAAGTGCTGGGATTACAGGCCACAGGCCTGAACCGCTGTGCCTGGGCCTTGTCAGCATTTGATGTTTTCAGATTTTTTGGATTTTTAACCGTTCTGGTAGGTGTGTATTGTTATTTTGCTGTTTTAATTTATAATTTACAAATAATAAGTGGTGTTGAACATCTTTTCATTTGCTTATTTACCATCTGTATATTTTCTTTTTCTTTTTTTTTTTTTTGAGACGGAATTTCGCTCTTGTTACCCAGGCTGGAGTGCAATGGCGCGATCTCGGCTCACTGCAACCTCCGCCTCCTGGGTTCAGGCAATTCTCCTGCCTCAGCCTCCTGAGTAGCTGGGATTACAGGCACACGCCACTATGCCCAGCTAATTTTTTGTATTTTTAATAGAGACAGGGTTTCACCATGTTGATCAGGATGGTCTCGATCTCTTGACCTCGTGATCCACCCTCCTCAGCCTCCCAAAGTGCTGGGATTACAGGCGTGAGCCACTGTGCCCGGCCTATCTGTGTATTTTCTTTGGCAAGATTTCTGTTCAGATTTTTTATTGTTTTTGATTGAGCTGTTGTCTTGTTACTGAGTTTTATGAGTTTTTATTTTATTTTTTATTTTTATTTTTTGGGATGGGTTTTGTTCTGTCACCCAGGCTGGAGTGCAGTGATGTGATCATAGTTCACTGCAGCCTCCATCTCCTGGGTACCAGTGATCCTTCCCACCTCAGCCTCCTGAGTAGCCAGGACTACAGGTATGTACCACCATGCCTGGCTATTTTTGTATTTTTGTTGTAGAGATGAGCTTTTACCATGTTGCCTAGGCTGGTCTTGAACTGCTGGGCTGAAATTATCTGATCACCTCAGCCTTCCAAATCCTGTTGGGATTACCGATGTGAGTCACCACGCCCCATGTTCTTCATGTAATTTGTATACAAGTACTTCATCAGATATGTGTTTTGAAAATATTTTCTGTCACTCAGTGACCTTTTTATTCACTTAATAGTATCTTTTGCAGGACAGTTAATTTTCATAAAATCCAATCTATTGATTTTTTTTTTTTTTAATTTCAGGGGTTGTGCTTTCCGAACTCATTCATTTGGTTTTGCTTTAGGCTTAAGATATTAAACAGCTTCTTCTAGTTAACTTTCAGTTTCAACCCTTTTATTTATTTATTTTTGAGATGGAGTCTCGCTCTGTTGTCCAGGCTGGAGTGCAGTGGCACAATCTCAGCTCACTGCAACCTCCAGCTCTTGAGTTTAAAAGGTTCACCTGCCTCAGCCTCCCTAGTAGCTGGGATTACAGGCGTGTGCCACCACACTCAGCTAATTTTTTTGTATTTTAGTAGAGATGGGGTTTCACCATGTTGGCCAGGCTGGTCTTGAACTCCCAACCTCAAGTGATCCGCCTGCCTCGACCTCCCAAAGTGCTGGGATTATAGGCATGAGCCACTGTGCCTGGCCAGGTTTCAACCCTTTTAGATTTAAGAAACTTCACTTATATTTGCATACTTAGGACTCTGGTCTTCTATATACTTTGTAGACCAAAGCTGTGTTCTGGTTCTTTAAATTGGGTGAAATAAAGGTCCTGAGTAGGGTGATTTGGACCCACTGAAAATCAGTGCCGTGTTTGAATGAATGTGCCTACTGGATTTCTCTGTATGCTCACAGGATGAACTATAGGAAGACAGGGGTGGAGAGTCCTGTGATCACAAAGGTCATAAAATTTTATTTGTGCATTAATGTGGACAAAGATTTTGGCAGTTGAAATGGGAAAAGAGGGTGGATATGAGAGTGATTACGAGGAAGGAAATGGCAGGGTTTGAAGTTAGAGTTAGTGTTAAGGTAATTATATTGGTTATATCTAGATGGGTGTGGTTAAGAAAAGGCAGAGTGCTGGGAGTCCAACTGGAAGGAAGTAGAGAGTTGTACTTACATTCATGGTAGCAGTTGGTCGTCAACATTATATCAGAATGGGAAGGGCATCTAATCAGCTGTGGTATTGGAGTAAATATAGTCTTATTAGGTATGGACCTGTTAAAAGCATTATTACAAAAATACAGGCATTAGTGTACATAAAGCACTGGCATGGAGTCCCCTTTTACTGGGCCTAGATAAATGGTTTATAGTAATCTCAGTTTTTATATATCCCAAATCCATTAATTTGGATTTTATGTAACCTGAATTATAAGCTTGCTTGAAATGAAACTACATAATGCCTTAATTCCCTAGTAGCTGACTTGTAGACAAGGATTTAAATGCAGGTATTTTGTTTTGGAGGTTGTCCTTGGAAAAGCCAGTAGGGGAGTGGGAAGTGAGATAGGAGATAGCAAAGATTGCAAATACAAGATTTGTTATCAAGCCAGGTACTGATTTTTTCACAGTGTTCCCACTGAGAAACTCTAGGAGCTAATGTGAAATGTGTGTCTTAGAGTTACAGTCCTGCTGGGGAAAGGTAGGTGGAGTAGTTATATACTGTCTCTTTCAGTAATTGGTTAAGATTGTTTCCAGGAGGTGGAACCTGTCAGGTTCTACAACCTGTCAGGCCTGCCATGCAGGGAACAAAATGGACTCAAGGTTAGAGAAAGCCCTCGGGCTGTCAGGCCAGTGTACCTGGTAAGGGTTGAAGGATATGCGGGCACTCTTGACACATTCCTTAATATCCTGCCATGCAGTTCCAGGATCTTCAGTTCTTTTCCTTTAAGACATCATTGGAAACATTTATTTCCACCTTAAATGAGCCATTCTAGTATGTTAGGACTGGCTCAGGATGTCATTTTTGGAATGTTAAATTCTGAGTCATGGAAGAGTGGCCCATATCAGCAGGCATTTCCTTACCAGCCTTATATTTGACCTCCAAGTTCAGGACTCTCAAGATCCAGCTATGTTCTTCCAGTTCTTGCCAGTACATCCCATCATATCATACTATGTTGGTGAATCAGTGCTTTCATCTAAAGGAGCATCAGTTCCTCTCTATTCTGACAATGCCTGGTTGTTAGCCTAGAAGCAGTGAGGAAGGTAGGCACACATCTCCAGGAGGGTAGGCATCTTTGGAGGACACCTCTGCTTGGTTTTTAGACAGGCGAGATTGCCCTCTTACAGTAAGAGGAAGAAAGCTGCTTCTGGCCTAGAGGGTTCAGGAGAATCTTGTCAGGACTGTGAATTCAATCTCTGTAATTTGCTTGCTTTGATAATCGGAACTTGGGTCTAATTTTTAGCACAGTCTGTCTTCAGGCAAAGAAATGCAGATGCTGGCAACCAGAAACTGGACAATTAGGCCTTAGAGGAGCATGGGTAATGCAATAAAGGCAGGGTCTGCCACACCTGTTAGGTCAACAGATGATGCCAGTGTTATGGCTACTGTTGAGTAACAGACTGTTCTTAGCATCAGTTGGGTGTGCTGGTCCATTCTAACACAGGGAACACTCTGTGCTGGGGATTGTTGTTCTAAGCATTTGATGTGAGTCCTTACAATAATCCATGAGGAAGGTACTTGTGATCATCACAGTTTTACAGATGATGAATCTGAGATTCAGAAGGATTAAGTAATTTTTCCAGAGTTCAACTGTTGGAGCTAGTGTTTGAAATTTAGTTCAATGGACTAAAACACTCATTCTTTTGTTATTCCACATTGCTTCCCGGTAGATATCCCAATTATGTCCATGAATGATAAATGATGAACTTGAGATGCAGTGATTGAGTGACAAGGTGAATTTCAGGGCTAGTTAAAGAAAACTGTAGTTAGAATTCAGGATGCTAACTCTTGCTGTTGAATATCATGTTGAACAGTGGCTAAATTTAATACTGACTACTTTATAATGTTTACTGTTTTTAAAATTCCAATAAATGGGCTGTCTCGGGGTTTCTCAACCTCAGCACTATTGCTGTTTTGGACTGGATGATGCTTTGTTGAGGAATACTATCCTGTGCATTGTAGCATGTTTAGCAGTGTCCCTGACCTCTGTCTACTAGATGCCAGTAGCACCCTCCCAGTTGTGACAACCAAAACTGACTGTAGATATTACTAAATGTCTCATGGCAGCAAAATTGTCCCCGGTTGAGAACCAGGTCAATCTCTGAAGGTGATTGTGTTATGACAGAACTCACCTAGAGTAACTCAGAAATTTCTTTTGTGAGCAGGGAGCTATATTGCTTTAAAATGGAAGCAGTACAGTGTGGTGGACAGAACATGAGCTTTGGAATTGGATGGAATTGCTGCATCTCTTGGCCCTGGCACTTATCAGTTACTGTAGTCTTGATTAAATAATTTGTCTTTTCTGAGCTTTTGTTTCCTCATTTGTAAAATGGTCATTATGTCTCTGTGGTAGGGTTTTGGTGATTAAGCTGGAGGATAATATACTTGGAAGAATGAGGGGGAAAAAAAGGAAAAAATATTCTGTAGTAGAAGAAAGTGAAGGAAAGATAAAGAAGGGAGTTGTCAAGAGAAGGAGTGAGAGGTACATTGGGAAGGTCTAAGACGGCTGGTGAATGAATCACATCTGCCCTCTTCCCACACTCCAGTCCCAGGCCACTGAGTCTGGAAGAAATTTCTGAATGGGGCCAGGTGCAGTGGCTCATGCCTGTAATCCCAGCACTTCAGGAGGCTGAGGCGAGTGGATCACTTAAGGCCGGGAGTTCGAGACCAGCCTGGCTAACATGGTGAAACCCCGTCTCTACTAAAAGTACAAAAATTAGCCAGGCATGGTAGCATGTGCCTGTAATCCCAGCTACTTGGGAGGCTGAGGCATGAGAATTGCTTGAACCCAGGAGGCGGAGGTTGCAGCGAGCTGAGATCTCACCATTGCACTCCAGCCTGGGTGACAGAGCAAGACTCCATCTCCAAAAAGAAAAAAAAAGTTTTATTCTGTATTTTTGCTTCTATTCATGTGACTGTAATCAGTGTTTTAATAAGCTTTCCAGGCATTTTTTTCTTTAAATAGACATTAATTTTTAGAGCAGTTCTGGCTTCACAGCAAAACTGAGTGGAAGGTACAGAGATTTTCACATGCACAGCCTCCCCATTGTGATCGCCCCCCACCAGAGTGGTGCATGTGTTACAGTGGCTGAACCTACATTAATACAGCATTATCATTCAAAGTCCATACTTAATATTAGGGTTCACCCTTGGTGGTGTACATGGTATGCATTTGGGCAATGTATAATGACATAATGTCTACCATTATAATAGCATACAGAATAGTTTAATGGCCCTTACAGTCTTCTGCATATCCACACCTGCCTCTCCATCATGACAGGAACCACTGGTATTTTTACCATAATTTTGTCTTTTCCAGCACATCCTATTACTGATACTGTACAGTATATGGTCTTTTCAGATCGGCTACTTTCATTTAATAGAAAGCATTCCAGGTTCGTTCATGTCTTTTTTTTTTGAGATGGAGTTTCGCTCTTGTTACCCAGGCTGGAGTGCAATGGCGTGATCTCAGCTCACCGCAACCTCCGCTTCCTGGGTTCAGGCAATTCTCCTGCCTCAGCCTACTGAGTAGCTGGGATTACAGGCACACGCCACTATGCCCAGCTAATTTTTTGTATTTTTAGTGGGGACGGGGTTTCACCATGTTGACCAGGATGGTCTCGATCTCTTGACCTTGTGATCCACCCGCCTTGGCCTCCCAAAGTGCTGGGATTACAGGCTTGAGCCACCGCGCTCGGTTTTCATTCATGTCTTTTCAAGGCTTGATAGCTCATTTCTTAGTGCTGAATAATATTGCATTATTTGGATATACTACAATTTACCCAGTCACTTTGATTGCTTCCAAGTTTTGGCAATTATGAATAAATGTGGTGTAAACATCTGTGAGCAGGTTTCTGTGTGGACATAAGTGTTCACCTTCTTTGGGTAAATACCAAGGAGTGTGATTGCTGCATCATATGGTTAGATTATGTTTAGTTATATAAGAAACCACCAGTCTTCTAAAGTGGCTGTACCATTTTGCATTCCCATCGGCGATGAATGAGTTTCTGTTGTTCCATATCCTTGCTGGCATTTGCTGCTGTTAGTTGTAGGGTCCAGCCCTACAGGGTTCTATGAGCCTCTCCCTGCTGATGTGGAGACAAGAAATTGTAGAAATAAAAGACACAAGACACAGAGATAGAGAAAAGAGAGTTTGGGCCCAGGGGTCCACTGTTAACCAAATCGTGGAGACCAGCAGTGGCCCAATACCTGGATGCTTCCACTTCTATTGAGTTGCCGAGGACAGGGTAGGTAGGGCGTGGCCTAGGTGGTTGGAGACTGGGGGCAGGGTAGATAGGGCATGGCAGTGATAGGGTCAAGTGCATCATGTGTCATGCAGGTAGGGACTCAGGAAGGGCATAATTCGTCAGTACTTTTTCCACACTTGTCACAAAGACCTGAAGATTTACGTTACTTCTACTGATTAATTCTTACAAGAAAAAAGGAACCAGGTGCAGAAGCAGAACATGGGAGTGGACATGGAACATGACCCTTGAAGCACAGCATCATATAGAGACAATTAAGCCCCTGGGTGTCTGCAGGTCTACCTGACAGCCATCAGGCCTTACCACAAGAGCTTGGAGAAGCGGAGTTTTCCCCTAACTCCTCTGAGGAAGGAGATCTTTCAGCTATTTTGGATGTCTCCTTCCCTAGCTGGCTGAACAGCGGGCACTTTCCCATCGCTGGCGCTGCTGCACAGCCAAGGCGCCCTCCAGCAACCTTTATGGGGATGTGACAGGGCTTAAAGTGTCTTGCCTCAGGGTCATGCATTTCACAATGTCGCCCCAAGTTCACACTTCTGACCTGAGAGGCATTAGTAAAAGAATTAAGATCACTTATAAATCACTAATAACTACTATGGTTATATTTCTAGTTACTTTCTTCTTCATTATTTATATGGAAATAGGATGAGGCTTTTGGCTCCTGCTTCGGCACTTATGGGATCTCCCCCCTACAGTTAGTGTTCTGGATTTTGGCGATTCTAACGGATGTGGAGGTTTTTTTTCCTTTGAACATTTTTTTAGATGCTTATTTGCCATTCTGTATATCTCCTTTGGTAAGGGGTCTGTTCGGATTTTATGTGCTGTTTGATTCAGGTTTATAATAATTGTTTATATGACTTTAGGAGACTATCATTTTGTAAGTTTAGATAATTTGTAAAGTATCTAGTTTATGCTTTATTTCAGAAACTCCAAAGACTCTTTTATTTTAAAAAGTTAATTTTTTTTTTTTTGGGACAGAGTCTTGCCCTGTCAGCCAGGCTGGATTACAGTGGTGCAATCACAGCTCACTGTAGCCTCCAGCTCCTGGGCTCAGGTGATCCTCCTGCTTCAGCCTCCTGAGTAGCTAGGACCACAGGTCCATGTCACCATGCTTGGCTAATTAAAGATTTTTTTTTTTTTTGGTAGAGATGGGGGCTTGCCATGTTGCCCAGGATGGTCTTGAACCCCTGGGCTCAAGCGATCCTCCCACGTTGGCATCCCAAAGTGCTGGGATTACATGTGCGAGCCACTGTACTTGGCCTAAGGAGCCAGTCTTAATCAGAATATTTATTGTAAAATGTTAAGAAATATATTTATATTTAAAAATTTTCTTTATAATATATTACAACTAAACTCTTTATAACCAGGCAACTGCTTTAATGGATATGTAATTTGTAGTCATCATATAATTTGTGATTCCAATGTATTTGAGAATGACTTACAACAATTAAATCTACAAGAGTTTAATCATATTTGAAAATGATTTACACAGTTTAATCTACTTAGGGAAATTATTTGGCATATGCTATTAGATATTTTTTTCTTAATAGAGTAAGGCAAACTGTAGCTGAAATTGTCACAAATTTTGTTTCAGTGGGGTTCATGATCAGTAGGGGCTATTTGTGCTCCAGTTTTTTCTTATTTTTTATTTTTTATTGTTTTTTGAGACGAAGTCTCTCTCTGTCGCCCAGGCTGGATTGCAGTGGCATGATCTTGGCTCACTGCAACATCCGCCTCCCAAATTCAAGCAATTCTTTTGCTTCAGCCTCACAAGTAGCTGGATATACAAGTGTGTACCACCATGCCCAGCTAATTTTTGTATTTTTAGTAGAGACAGGGTTTCACCATGTTGGCCAGTCTGGTCTTGAACTCCTGACCTCAAGTGATCCACCTACCTTGGCCTCCCAAAGTGCTGGGATTACAGGTGTGAGTTACCACACCTGGCCTGTTCTAGCTTTTTAGACATAGAGGTTTAGAAATATGTATCTACAAGCAATAATTATTTAAGAAGTTTAAGTGTTGGGATTCCATTCTGCCATTTCATAGTTGTGTGCCCTTGAGCAAGTTAGTATTCCTTTAGACATACTAAAAGAATAGTGTCTATAGTATTTAGAGATTAGACATCTGCTTCCTAATCTACATGATGGAGATAATAATAATTCCAGCACATAGGGTTTTTGTGAGAATTAAATGAGATCATGCATATAAAGAGATTGGCAAGTGACTGGGATAGCCTGTCTGTTAATGTAAACTACTGTCACTGTGTAATAGAAAATTTGTATTTAGGAGCTTTTTTAGTTAGGGGATTATATTAGTCCATTTACACACTGCTGATAAAGACATACCCAAGACTGGAAAGAAAAAAGGTTTGATTGGACTTACAGTGCCACATGACTTGGGGAGGCCTTAGAGGTGAAAGACACTTCTTACATGGTGGCGGCAAGAGAAAATGAGGAAGAAGCAAAAGTGGAAACCCCTGATAAACCCATCAGATCTCATGAAACTTATTCACTATCACAAGTATAGCATGGGAATGACCAGCCCCCATGATTCAATTACCCTCGCGGTCCCTCCTACAACACATGGGAATTCTGGGAGATACAATTCAAGTTGAGATTTGAATGGGGACCCAGCCAAACCATATTAGGGATGAATACCTTATTTCTTTAATATAAAATTAAATATTTTATTTATATGTATTTTTATGTATGAACTAACTGTTCTTATGTCCTTTATTACAGCCTTTCATTACATTTATTTTATAAATTATATTTAGTAACATGTTTATCTATATGAAATAGTAGAGATATGGGAAATTATCTCAACTAATCCGGGAATCTGCAGAGAAAATAACTGAAGTTAAAAATAAGACAGCTTATATTTTTAGCACAGTGAGCAATTGTATGAGCTCATATAAGTATTGATTAATATTTTAGAAGCCATCAAATAAAAGGACAGTGGTTTATCTTTTTCTGAATCAGGCTTCCTGCTTATTTTCATTGATACCATCTTAAAATGTGTATTTGCAACTTGGTTTTCTGTACCTCTTCACAATAGAATGATTAGCACTTGATTGAATTGTCAAATTATACAGTGTTTTATTGTATCTTTCTTTGTCTCTAGGATGATTGAGGAAAGTGGGAACAAGCGGAAGACCATGGCAGAGAAGAGGCAACTCTTCATAGAAATGCGTGAGTCTTGAGTCCTTGTTCAGATGTGTGGGAATGTTTGTGTGTTTTTTTTTTTTTTTGATCAAGTCATACCTTTTAATCAATTACAAGTTTTATGTTATAAACTCCAAGAGGGAAGAATGAGAGTTAAAGAATCAAGGAATTGAAGGACCCCAAGCCAAAGCATGTATTTTAATAGAATTGACTTGCTTTCTTAGGCAAGGCCATAAATAACAAGGCAGAAATGTTACCTAGAATGTCTGTGATTTTGTACCATGCCAGTCAATTTAGATCTCTTGCTGTAACTCCATTGTTACCATGAGCTTGCAGGTGGTGATTAGTGATTAATACATTATATTAGTTACCTTCTACTACATACCAGTTCTGAGACAGAAGGGGTCTAAGTGTTAGGGCGACACCTAGAGCTGTTGGAAAACTAAAAAGAATGTGTATTTTGATATATTTTTAACTTTAAATATTCTGTTAAAAATTAGATTTTTTTTTTTTCATTTTTCTTTACCTTTTTTTTTTCTTATTTTTTTATTGCATTTTGGTTTTGGGGTACATGTGCAGAGCATGCAATACAGTTGCATAGGTACACACATGGCAGTGTGTTCTGTTTGCTTTCACCCCTTCACCCACATTTGGCGTTTCTCCCCAGGCTATCCCTCCCCACCACCCCCTCCCACTGGGCCTCCCCTTTTCCCCCCAATAGACCCCAGTGTTTAGTACTCCCCTCTCTGTGTCCAAAACTTAGATTCTTGTATACAGTTCAAACAAAGAGAAGAAGATGGCTGAGAGGAGTGGGGTGGTTCCCAGTCCTTGCAGGATTGTTTTGCTCTGTGACTGTTAGTCTATGTGACCATGTCTATGTGACCATGACCATGTGACCTTGACCAACTCAAGGTCGAATTTGCTGAACCTCACATTCCTTTGCCATGAAATAGGGGTTATTGTCTGGACCAGTGATCATGAAACCTTTAAAAGTACTATACTTTTTTTTTTCAGTGACATCTTACAAGGACCCTCAACATTATGAGTATTATAAAATTGCTAGTGTGGCTGAAGCAGGAGAGAGGAGGAAGAGCTGGCCTGGGATAGCCCCTGGGGTCCTAGCAGAATTCTAGAGTTCTGTATATTGCAGTATGAAAATCAGTGGATAAAAATCTCAAAAGGCCCAACTCTCAACATATTTGACATCTTTAGGGTCTTTCTAATGGTAGGCAGAGTTTGACTCAGCTAAGTCGTGTGTTGTCCTGTCAGTCATAGGCTGGAAACTGTTTGTTAAAGGTGGGAAAGAAGAAATTTTGACATTGGATAGGCAGCCTTACTGGGTAATCATTAAGGACTTTTGTAGTTCCAAATTTCTAATTGCTAGTAATCCAGGCCAGATACCTTGGAGTCATTTCCCTTCACCTCACCTTCTACCTCTAAAGAAATCAGAAGGCCTCTGAGTTTTACCAGGTACATGAGTCTGAATCTGTTCGTCACACTGCAGTGGCTTTGAGTCCAGCTTTGCAGTTAGACTGCTTAATTTGGATCTTGGCTGCCTCACTTCCTGGCTGAATAACCTTAGACAAGTTAACTTAATCTCTCTGGACCTCTGTTTCCTTATCCATAAAGCAGGAATGGCACTGACTTCATAGAATTTTGAAGATTAAATGAGATAATGTGAATAAAGCACTTGGTACAATGCCTGACACAGAGTAGGACATACTTGTTATGGATGATTGTGTTTATCACTAATGTTTTCTTTAATCATTGGTACTTTTCTGAGCAAAAGTAATAATTTCCTGATCCCTTTTTCTAGTCTTGACCTTCTCAAATCTGCTATCTATGGTCAGCTACCAGATTGAACTATGTAAATCTGTGCTACTTTTTTTTTTTTTTTTTTTGAGATGGGGTCTCGCTCAGTTGCCCAGGCTGGAGTGCAGTGGCACCATCTCGGCTCACTACAACTTCTGCCTCCCAGGTTCAAGCGATTCTCCTGCCTCAGCCTCCTGAGTAGCTGGGGTTACAGGCACTGTCACAACACCTGTCTAATTTTTGTATTTTTAGTAGAGACGCAGTTTCACCATGTTGGCCAAGATAGTCTCAAACTCCTGACCTCAAGTGATCTGCTCGTCTTGGCCTCCCAAAGTACTGGGATTACAGGCAAGAGTCACTGCGCCCAGCCTAAATATGTGCTACTTCTTTGCTTAAATTCCTTTATTTGCTTCTTATCACTTTAATGGGAAGGACCTTACTCCTAAGAATGCCAAGCAAGACCCTTCTGGCACCTTTTTTGCTCTTCCCCTGAGTTCCCAGGTTTTCCATCACATGCTTTGCATGTTACTTCCCAGGAATACTGAGTTGGCTTTCCTGCAGGTCATGTGACTTCATGCCTTGTGCTTTTGCACAATACGGTTGTCTCCACCATCTGGCACACTGCTCCTGCCTACCCTTCAAATCTCAGCATAGGGGTCATCCTTTCCCTTCAACTTTGAGTGCATTTGTTGAGGATCTGCTATGCTCCAGGCATTATTCAGGGTGCTAGGGCTGCAGGGGAGAACAGAACACAGTCCCTGACCTCACTCATGAAATTTCTATTCTAGTAAAAGGAAGCAGACAAAATGGGAAACCAAATACACAAACATAGTAATTCCTGATATTCCTGATACTCAGAAGAGGCTGAGGTGTCTTAAGTAAATACACGTGAGTGTGCAGGCATGACAGGGGAGAGATCTGAAGTAGTCCTGCCAAGAACTGGGTTTACTTTTTCGTAAATGTTACTACTGTTACACAGAAACCTCATAGGAATTGTCATCCTCTATAACAAACCTAAGGATAACAGTCAGTCGGGGAGACATTTGGGGAGTATGACTTCTTGGGTCTCCCCTGTTTCTTCACAGGCAGAATTGCATGGGTGACTATAGTATGCTCTGCTGGAAGACCTACCCCCTAATTTCCGGCAACGTCAACCAGAAACTCCAGTATAACTACTTTCTGTGGATGCCAGAATCACCTTTTTCCAGCCATTATTCAGTTGTATCATTTAGTATGTTGATTTTAGTACGTCAGTTTTGAATCTAGGATGATTGAGGAAAGTGGAAACAAGCGGAAGACCATGGCAGAGAAGAGGCAGCTGTTCATATACTCTTTCTCAGCTCTTATTAGTCTTAATGTAGATGTCTACTTAGGTAGGTAACCATACCATTGTTTTTCTTTTTTTCTTTTTCGTTGAGACCATGTCTTGCTCTGTTGCTCAGGCTGGAGTGCAGTGGCATGATCACAGGTCACTGCAGGCTCAACCTCCAGGGCTCAATTGATCTCCCTCTTCAGACTTCTGGGTGTCAGGGACTACATGGGTGTGCCGTCAGACCTGGCTAATTTTCTTATTTTTCATAGAGATGGGTTCACACTATGGTGCCCAGGTTGGCTCAAGTGATCCTCCCACCTCGACCTCCCAAAGCGCTGGGATTACAGGTATGAGCTACCGTGCCTGGCCAGAAACTACTGTACCATTTTTAAAGAAAGACAGTCTTGACTCCTCCTTTTGTAATTGTAATCCTTATGCCTTTTTCTTGACCTAGTGTACTGGTTAGGGCCACAGATGTTATATTGATAAGTAGGACAGACAGCAGGCATCCTTGTCTTGTTTTTGATTTTCATAGGAGTATTTCTGATATTTCACTGTTAAGAATGATGGTTGCTTCAGGTTAACCTGATAAAGGTGGAAGAACTAATATGTCCTAATTTGCCAGGAATCATTATCACTATTTTCTTTTCCTTTTTCTTTGAGATGGAGTCTTACTCTGTCGCCCAGGATAGAGTGCAATGGCATGATCTTGGCTCACTGCAACCTCTACCTCTTAGGTTCAAGCGATTCTTCTCCCTCAGCCTCCTGAGTAGCTGGGATTACAGGCTTGTGCCATCATGCCTGGCTTATTTTGTGTTTTTAGTAGAGACGAGGTTTCTCCATGTTGATCAAGCTAGTCTCGAACCCTGACCTCGTAATCCACCTGCCTCAGCCTCCTAAAGTGCTGGGATTACAGGCGTGAGCCACCGTGCCTGGCTATTTTCTTAAGTCATGAATGAATATTGAATTTTATCAGTGTTTTCTCCTTCCCTTGAGATGAATGAATTTCTTCTTTACTCTGTTAATATAGTGCTGGGGCCAGCCATCTTTTTCTTAAAGAGCCAGAAAGTAAATATCTTAGGATTTGTAGGCCATATGATGAGTTCTTTGTCAAGCTACTCAACTCTGCCATTGTAGCATAAAAGAAGCCATAATAATTTAATAATCTAAATAGTTTGTATATTTTTAACTTTAATTTTCAGAATATTTCCTTTTAGAGCTCTTTTAAAAAAAATAATTGTAACTTTTAGATTCAGGGAACACCTGTGTAGGTTTGTTACATAGTTCGAATTTTTCAACCCTGTGTTACCTTCACTATTATGACTTTATATAATATGCTTAAGCCTTTATGTTTTTAGGCAGCATTTTTACATTTTGTTATGAACAGTGATGAAATTAGTTTATTCTTTCTTTGCTTAATATTTTCTCTTTTAGACCCTAAGCAATGTGAGAATAAGGATCACATCTGTTTATTATGGTGGTGCCTCAATAAATATTTATTAAAAGAAGAATGGAATATATTACATAGAAATAATTTGGTAGTTTATGATTCTTCCATGATATAAAATCACTTAAGAGAAATGAAAGGTAACAGATGAGAAGAGTAATCCTCAACTCTGGTGCTAATGTGAAAGCTCTCCAGTTGATTCTACAAGGTACTTGATACCAGGCCTCCATGCTCAGAGATTCTGATTTTATTTTGCCTTTTCTAAAGTTTGCCAATTTTATTGGCAAAGGACTGACTTTTGGCTGTATTGGTCCTCTTTATATATCTTTGTTCTCTGCCTCATTTGTGCTGTTTATTTTCCTCTTCATATTTAGGCAATTCTGTTATTTTTCTTACTTCTTATGTTGGGTTACTAAGGCCATTTGTTTTCTTACATAACCAGGCTTTTTTTTTCTTATGTAAACATTTAAGAATAAACTTTCTCGTTATTTTTTTTTCATCCCAGGTGTTCTGATAATTACGATTTTTCATGATCAGTTCTCTGTTTGCTCTAATTTTTATGATTAATTACTTAGAAATAACCTTTTTTTGATTAGTTAGTTGGTTGGTTGGTTGATTGACTGATTGATAGAGACAGGGTATTGTGATGTTGCCCAGGCTGGTCTTGAACTCCAGGGCTCAAGTGATCCTTCCATTTTGGTCTCCCAAACTGCTGGGATTACAGGCGTGGGGCACTGTACCCAGCTGGAGTATCTTTTAAAATTTGAAAGTAAATGTTTTAGGGCCTGGCACGGTGGCTCATGCCTGTAATCCCAGCACTTTGGGAGGCCGAGGCAGGTGGATCACAAGGTCAAGAGATCGAGACCATCCTGGTCAACATGGTGAAACCCCGTCTCTGCTAAAAATACTTAGCTGGGCACGGTGGCGCATGCCTGTAATCCCAGCTACTCGGGAGGCTGAGGTGGGAGAATTGCCTGAACCCAGGAGGCGGAGGTTGCGGTGAGCCGAGATTGCGCCATTGCACTCCAGCCTGGGTAACAAGAGCGAAACTCCATCTCAAAAAAAACAAAAAGAAAGTAAATGTTTTAGTTAAAAAAACCTGTATAGCTTAATTGGGTTTTGGGTCAGGAAATGAGGGAAGATCTAGAATCTTTGAATTTGTTGATAATTTATGTTTTGTGTTTTTCCAGATATTCCATGAGTACTTGAAAATGTGTACGATTTCTGCATTATTTAGATCAAGCTTGTTGAATATTTCATTAAAATCTTTTTTGTCCTTGGTGATTTGATTGCTTGATCTTAATCACTGAGAGATGTTAAATATTTCTGCTTTGATCAAGATTTTTCTCTTTTTTCCTGTACTTCTATTAGCTTTTGAAACTTTAATTCTTAGATGCATGTACCTTTAAAATGTTGTCTACCTAGGAAAGTGAATCTTTTGTCATTATATAGTTACCCTTTTTATCTAGTAATGCTTCTGATGCTTTGAAATCTATTTTGTAGCATATTGATATAGCTAATGCTAATGCTGGCTTTCTTTCAGTTAGCATACTTAGTACAGTGTATATTTTTCAATTCTTTTACTTTAAAAATTTCGGAATTCTTAGGTTTTTGTCTCTTGTAAGTAGCATAAGCTAGAATTAAAAAAAAAAAAAAACCAGTATGATAATCTTTGCCTTGTCACTGAAGAGTTTACTCTGTCTAGCCTTTTTAGTGAATACTCATATATTTCATATTTTCTGTTGATGAAAAGTGTCAAATTCTGTAAAATATTTGAAGAGATATATTCTAAGCTAAATATGAGTGACCGTGGTTCATAACACAGCCCTCAGGAGGTCCTGAGAACATGTGCCCAAGGTGGTTGGGGTGCAGCTTGGTTTTATACATTTTAAGGAGGCGTGAGACTAAAATCAAATACATTTGAGAAACACATTGATTTGGTTCAGAAAGGCAGAACAACTTGAAGGGGTGAGGGGGGAGCCTTCTAGCTTATAGGTAGATTGAAAAGTTTTCTGATTGACTATTGGTTGAGTTTACCCAAAGACCTGGGGTTGATGGAAAGGAAAGTCTGGGTTGCAGTAAGAGGTTGTGGAGACCAAAGTTTTATCATGCAGATAAAGCCTCCAGGTAGCAGGCTTCACAGAGAATAGGTTGTAACATGTTTCGTATTAAACTTAAGATCTGTGTTGACAGTAATCCAGACGGGTAGAGTGAGACAGGTTTGACCCCAGCTTCCTATCATGGCCTGAAACAGTCTCTCAGGTTAAATGTTAAAAGAGCCCTGGCTGAGGAGGAAGTCCATTCAGATGGTTGAGGGCCTTAGAGTTTTATTTTTGGTTTATATTTCCATCATATTTTGTGCTTCAATTTTGTCCTTTCTTTGATGTGTTTCTTCTTTCTTTCCCTGTCTTAGAGGAGCTGAGCTTGCTCGCTTCCTTCCATCCCATTGCTTCCCTCTACTTGGTTGTGAGTTGTGTATTTTTCTGTTCTTTACCCTAGAAATATTAACATTAACTAAAATATAGCTTATCAATATTTGTAACTTTGTTCAAATATTATGAGAATATTGGAATATTTTAGGGTACCTCCTTTATGAAATTTATACCATTTTGAGTATTATCTTCTTTAAGGGTTGGGCGCAGTGGCTCATACCTGTAATTCCAGCACTTTGTGAGGCTGAAGCAGATGGATTGCTTGAGCCTAGGAGTTTGAGAACAGCCTGGGCAACATGGCAAAACCCTATCTCTAGAAAAAGACAAAAATTAGCCAGGTGTGGTGGCTTATTCCTGTAGTCCCAGCTGCTTAAGAGGCTGAGAGTTGGAAGGATTGTTTGAGCCTGGGAAGTCAATGTTACAGTGAGCTGAGATTGTGAAACTGCACTCCAGTGTCTAGGTGAGTGAGACCCTGTTAAAAAACAAAAAGATATATTTTTTAACTCCACAGATTAGCCTTTGTTATTATTTTGTATAATCTAATCCACTTAGCTATTACTTTCTTTTTTTTTTTTTTTAAGATGGAGTCTTGCTCTGTCGCTCAGGGTGGCATGTGGTGGCTCAATCTTGACTCACTGCAGCCTGCACCTGCACCACCTCTTAGTATTTCTCTACTAGAAATACGAAGATTAGCTATTTCTACAAAGCTAAGCTTCGTATTTCTAGTAGAGATGGGGTTTTACCATGTTGACCAGGCTGTTCTCAAACTCCTAACTTCAAGTGATCCGCCTGCCTCAGCCTCTCAGTGCTGGGACTACAGACATGAGCCACCCCACCTGGCCACTTAGTTATCCCTTTCTTTGCTTGCTATTATTCTCATTTGTGTTAATCAGATAAATGTAAATTTGAATCAAAGCGGAAAAAGAGGCTTATGTCCCCAGCATTTCCCTTTGTGGGATGCTTTCTCTTTTTTTCCCTAGTTCACCCACTGAGAGAGTCATCCTTCACTGTTCAGTGGTCTTGGCTGTATTTGTGTCTTCCTCTCTAATGGGATCTCTGGCCTCATCTCTGTTTCCCAGGGTTTTAATTCTTATCCCAAAGAAAAAGATAAGTCTGGCCAGGTGTAGTGGCTCATGCCTGTAATCCAAGCACTTTGGAGGCCAAGGCGGGCAGATCACCTGAGGTCGGGAGTTCAAGATCTGCCTGACCAACATGGTGAAACCCCGTCTAAAAAAATAAAAAGAAAAGAAAAGAAAAAGATAAGTCTTTTATGTTACTTATTTGGACTAACAATCCCTAGAAAAACTTCTTATTTATTTTTTATGCAGAATCTTGATCTGTCACCCAGGCTGGAATGCAATGGCATGATCTCAGCTCACTGCATCCTCTGTCTCCAAGGTTTAAGTGATTCTCCTGTCTCAGCCTCCCAAGTAGATGGGATTACAGGCGCGCACCACCATGCCTGGCTAATTTTTGTATTTTTAATACAGATGGGGTTTCGCCTTATTGGCCAGGTTTGTCTCAAACTCCTCTCCTCAGGTGATTCGCCTGCCTCGGCCTCCCAAAGTGCTGGGATTACAGGCATGAGCCACTGTGTCAGGCCAAACATTTTTAAAATTATAAATGCTTGTGAAAAATTTCAGACAATTTAGCATTTTATTATGCTTGCATCTTCTAGCTCTGTAATCTCTTCTCCCTTCATCCCCTTTTCCTCCTCATCCCTCTTCTTCCCATTTGCCTTGCTTTTTAAACAATACACATTTACTTCCTTATATCTTCCATGGATTTGTTACAGGAAAGGGGTCCTGGTCCAGACCCCAAGAGAGGGTTCTTGGATCTTGTGTAAGAAAGAATTCTGGGTGCACCCATAGAGTAAAGTGAAAGCAAGTTTATTAAGAAAGTAGAGAAATAAAAGAATGGCTACTCTGTAAACTGCAGCCCCGGGGCCTGCTAGATGCCCATTATTATGGTTATTTCTTGATGATATGCTAAACAAGAGGTAGATTATTAGTGCCTCCCCTTTTTAGACCATACAGGATAACTTCCTGACGTTGCCATGGCATTTGTAAACTGTCATGGCGCTGGTGGGAGAGTGTACCAGAGGTCACACTCTTGTTGCCATCTTGGTTTTGGCTGGCTTCTTTACTGCAGCCTGTTTAATCAGCAAGGTCTTTATGACCTGTATCTTGGGCTGTCCTCCTATTTCATCCTGTGACTTAGAGTGACTTAACCATTTAAGAATTCAGCCCAGTGGGTCTCAGCCTCATTTTACCTAGCCCCTAGATAAGATGGATTTGTTCTGGTTCAAATGCCTCTGACAGATTGGCCGAGCACCTCCCTCAAATCCTGTGGCTTCCTGGAACACGGTGTAGAGCACTCTGCGCTACCTGAAGAATACTAAAAGCATGGACTTGTTGTACACAGAATACTGAAAGGAGGTGGCTTCCCCACTACTTCGCTCATCGTCCTCTATCAGTTTTTCTTTGCTAATGTCCAAAATTGTATCTATAGTTTGTCTAACCTTTTGATTTTGTATATTTTTAGGAGAAAGTAAATCAGAGTGTTTTGCACTAGCAACACAACTTCCCCAATTTTAATATATTTATTCATTGAATAACTATTTCAGGTACTAGTTTTATTGTGTTCTAGTTAGCATTTAACAGTGAATAGAAACAACAAATGGTATTTGCCTTTATCATGTAACTTCGTTTCCTGGAAATAGTGCAGTAGGGGCACATGGGGGAAGCACTGGGGTTCAGGAGGGATCTGGGAGAAGTGACACCCAGGATGAGTTGGTCTGAGTAAGTGAAGGAAAGGCTGGGGCGGCAGCACTTGTGAAGACCCCGAGATGAGAGGGCTGGGTGCAATTGGGTGATTCTGTGCAGTCCAGACTGATTGCAGTTGGTGTGAGGTGAATTGAGTGAGTGTGAGTGTGAGTGGGTGTGAGTGTGCATGAGCCATACCTGTTAGAACTGGGTAGTACTGTGTTTCTTGAAAGTAATTTGATTGTAAAACTCTTTTGGGGCCAGCGTGGTGGCTCACACCTGTAATCCCAGCACTTTCGGAGACCGAGGCAGGCAGATTGCTTGAGGTCAGGAGTTCGAGACCAGCCTGACCAACATGGTGATGAAGCAGGAGCAGCCACAAGAAACAAACCTCTTAAACACTGAATGGGGAAGGCAGGGGTGATTTATTCGGCTGGGAGCAAGGTGGCATAGTTGCCTAAGGGCCAAGCTTGTCTAACAAAGGAAACCCCTGCCTTTATATAGGCTTACAACTCTAGATATTACATGTGAAAGGGTCTTGGGTTTATAGTTTCAGAAAGTACACATGAGGGGGTCTTAATCAATGAAATAAGTGTAGGGGTTTGAGCAAGATTGAATGGGAACAATAGAGGGCGTTTCTTCCACTTAAGATTGCTGGAGATCTTAAGGGTAGGGGGTTTAATTTTTAACCTCCAGGCCACTGACCCCATTCCTGCAACTTTCAACTTTTACTTCCTCCTTTTTTGAGACAAGAGACAGGAAAGAAGGGTGTCTTTCGTCAGTGAAACCCTGTCTCCACTAAAAATACGAAATTAGGCAGGCATGATGTCACATCCCTGTAGTCCCTGCTACTCGGGAGGCTGAGGTAGGAGAGTCGCTTGAACCTGGGAGGTGGAGGTTGTAGTGAGCCGAGATCACGCTGCTGCACTCCAGTCTGGGTGACAGAATGAGACTCCATCTCAAAACCAAAACCCCCAAAAAAACAAAAAAAAAACAAAAAACTCTACTGGGGCACTTGTTAAAAGTGAAGATTCTAGGCCAGGCATGGTGGCTCATGCCTATAATCGCAGCACTTTGGAAGGGCAAGGCAGGCAAATCCATTGAGTTCAGGAGTTCAAGACCAGGCTGGGCAACTTAGCGAAACCCCATCTCTGTAAAAAATACAGAAATTAGCTGGGTGTGGTGGTACACACCTGTGATCCCAGCTGCTCTGGAGGCTGAGGTGGATCACCTGAGCCCGAAGGGTCAAGGCTGCAGTGAGCTGAGATCGCCCCACTGAACTCCAGCCTGGGCAACAGTGTGAGACCGTGTCTTAAAAAAAAACAGTGAGACCCTGTCTTTAAAAAAAAAAAGGATTCCAGGGGTTCTCACAGGAGATTTTGTTTTAAGAAGTAGCTCTGGAGTGGGACGTGGAATTTGATACATTTAGCATAGTGCCAGGCAATGCTTATGATCAGATGGTACTAATTAACCCTTGGAATCACATAATCTTCACTATGATTGTAGTTAGCAAATTTAGCTTCATATCCTGCCTTCTCCTATCAACACACACACACACACACACACACACACACACGTGCACAGGCACGACAAATTGGCTGTCACTTATCTCACTATTATTATTTATATCTTCTTGCTTATAAAAAGACTTTGAAGTTGATCCGGCTTCTACATTTGTCATTTTCCTAAAACTCTTCTCTTGTCTGGAAATAAAAGGAGGTGTTTGCAGTGCACTAAAATCTCATCTGAGGTTGCGTGTTTCTTTAACATTTTAAAAGAATAGAACTGTATCCTTTTTCATGAAAGCATAGTTACACAAAGTATAGGAAGCTGTCAGTGGGAATCAGCTTTGAGCCAATATCTCAATGAGAAATATTTTAGAAGTAGCTGCAGAGTTTTGCAAGGAGTAGTTGCCAGACATGGTGGCTCATGCCTGTAATCCCAGCTACTCAGGAGGCCGAAGTGGGAGGATCACTTGAGCTCCAGAGTTTGAGACTAGCCTGGGCAAAAAATAAAATAAAATGAAATAAAATAAAATAAAATAGTGAAGGATTATCCTTTGAGGCAGTGGGTGAGGACTTTACTTTCCTTCTAAGAAACCAGGAAAGATGATTGCTCCAGAATAAGGCAGACATATGGAAGGTTTTAGAACCTTTTAGTAGAATGTTGGCACAATATGATTTTAGTAAGATTCTAAGGCTATTGTTTGTATTTAACTCTTTGTGACTGCTCTTAGATCTCTAAAATTCTGTTGCAGCACGGCTCCCTAGAGTGTCTGAATTGTGTGCCATCCTACTAATGTCTGTACCTTTTTTCCACTGGGCTTTAGGGTGATGCAAGTTCATAAGAAATAGTGGCAAAGGAAAGCAGAGTGACACTTGATTCTTGACTGTTCCTGAAACTTCGGGGTAGAGATCTCTGGCAAACTTGGCTGGAGCACATGGAGTTTATCATTTTCCAAAAGTATTATAGCTAGTCTTGGACTTTTGTGATATTTGCAGTATTTCATCTTTTGCGGTATGCGAATCTGTCCCAGCACTGGAGAAATAGTCTAAAGAAAGGCAGTTATACCAGGTGCACTGACTTTTTCTTGTAGTTACTTTTCCATGAGCAAACATGGCCTAATAATTGCCTTGCAGTTTAATCAGTCATTAGTAACCTTTCTGTTCATCTGTTGGGAAGGAGCTTTCCTTTCCTAGCTGTTCACATTTGTTTTCTTAGTATTTCCCATAAAAATATTTCACAAAAATAAATATGTAGATGTTAAAATTACTCATGGTGATATAATGACAGGTTATTTATTAAATGCCCTTGAATCATTGCCACCATTCTTTCTTTCTTTTATTTTATTTTTTATTTTTTGAGACAGAGTTTCGCTCTTGTTACCCAGGCTGGAGTGCAATGGTGCGATCTTGGCTCACCGCAATCTCCGCCTCCTGGGTTCAGGCAATTCTCCTTCCTCAGCCTCCTGAGTAGCTGGGATTACAGGCACGCGCCACCATGCCCAGCTAATTTTTTGTATTTTTAGTAGAGACGGGGTTTCACCATGTTGACTAGGACGGTCTCGATCTCTTGACCTCGTGATCCACCCGCCTCGGCCTCCCCATTCTTTCTTTAAATCATCAGTTTAGTTTTTTACTAATTAATATTTAATGATTCCAATTTAGGCTGAGATAGTGATATATTAAGAAGCTAAATAAATAAAACAGAACTGAATAAATTTAAGAAAAGAACTGTAAAACTTATATGCTGACTATTATAAAACATTGTTGAAAGAAATTAAGGAAGACCCAAATAAATGAAAGACATTCTGTGTTGATGGGTTGGAGGATTTATTATTTATGAGAAGGCAGTATTGGCTGGGCACGGTGGCTCATGCCTGTGATCCCAGCACTTTGGGAGGCTGAGGCGGGTGGATCATGAGGTCAGAGATCAAGACCATCCTGGCCAACATGGTGAAACACTCTCTCTAAAAAAAAAAAAAAAAAAAAAAAAAAAAAAAGAAGGCAGTATTCTCTAAATTAACCTACAGACTCAATGCAATCCTCATAAACATCTCAACTGGATTTTTTTGTAGAAATGAATGGACCGGTCCTAAAATTCATATGGAAATTCAAATGATTCAGAATAGCCAAAACAATCTTGAAAATTAAGAACAAACTTGGAGGACTCACACTTTCTGATTTCAGAACTTACCACAAAGCTACAGTAATCCAGATTGTATGCTACTGGCATAAGGATGGACACATCCTGGAATTAAATCTGGAATTAAACCCATGTATCTTTGGTCAGTTGATTTTTTGACAAGGGTGGCAGAACCATTCACTGAGGGAAGAACAGTCTTTTGAACAAATGGTGAACTGGATATTCACATGCAGAAGAATGAATTTGGACCCCTACCTCACACCATGTTATAAATTAACTCAAAATGGATCATAGACCTAAATAGAAGATTTAAAACTGTATAACTCTTAGAAGAAAACACAGGTATACATCTTGACCTTGAATTAGGCAAAGTCATCTGGGACCTGACACCAAAAGCACAAATAACAAAAGAAAAAAAAATAGGCCAGCAGTGGTGGCTCATGCCTATAATTCCATCACATTGGGAGGGTGAGGCGGGCAGATATCTGAGTTCAGGAGTTTGAGACCAGCCTGCCAACATGGTGAAACCTCATCTCTACTAAAAGTACAAAAATTAGCCGGGTGCAATGGTGGTGGCCTGTAATCCCAGCTACTCTGGAGGCTGAGGTAGGAGAATTGCTTGAACCCAGGAGGCAGAAGTTGCAGTGAGCCAAGATTGTGCCACTGCACTCTAGCCTGGGCCACAAGAGTGAGACTCTGTCTCAAAACAACAACAACAACAACAACAACAACAACAACAAATAGATAAATGGGACATTATCAAAATGATAAACTTTTATACTTCAACAGAGACCACTAAAATCAAGAAGCCACTACCCACAGAATGGGAGAAAATATTTGCTAATCATATATCTCACAAGTGACTGGGATCTAAAGTATGTGAACAACATTTACAGCTCAGTGATAAAAAGACAACTCAATTAAAATGTGGGCAGGGCTGGGTGCAGTGTTGCAAGCCAGTAATCCTAGCCCTTTGGGAGGTTGAGGTAGGAGGATTGCTTAAGCCCAGGAGTTTGAGGCCATCCTGGGCAACATAGCAAGACTCTGTCTCTACAAAAAAAAAAAATTAAAAATTAGCTAGGCGTGGTAGGTAAAGTGACTGTTAAGGGTAAGAGGTTTCTTTTGGGGATGATGAAAATGTTGTAAATTGATTGTGGTGATGATTGCACAATTGTGTGTGTAGTAAACACTGTTCAGTTGCACGCTTTAAATGGGTGAATTGTATGGAATATGAATTATATTACAAATATATTTATATAATATAAAAATATACACTATATATTTACATATAATTTATATAATATAAAAATATATAACATATATGATATGTATATACATATATCTATTTTAGAGATAGGGTCTCGCTCTTTCCCCTTATTGAGTCAAAAGTTGCTGCCAGATTTTATAAGGGCAGGATAGGTGAAATAAATCTCACATTGGGGCCAACTCTATCTAACGCGACCTTAAAATTCAAGTAGACTTCATTTGCAGTAAATTTTAAAATGATAACAAAATGTGATATATAAACTCAAGTAAAATTTTAGGCTTTGGTCTAGATACTCTGGCTTACTCTTCAAATAGTCATTTATTTTGTTTATGCATTTTTTTGAGTCTAGACTCAGAACAGCATGTCTTGACTTTGCTTCATGATGCCTGAGATCTCAGCAGAAGATTCAAAGGCTCAGGGCTTGAATGATTTGAAGGCTTGCTAACCTGCGCATTTGGCAGTCGATGCTGTTTTGGTTGGTGGACTCAGTTCTTCTGCCTATGAGCCTCTCACTATGGCCTCTCCACATCACTCTGGGCTTTCTCATGGTATAGAATCTGGGTTCCCAGGGCAGGCATCCTGGAAGAGCAAGAGGGGAGCAAGCTTTGCCGTCTTCTATCATCTGTCTCCAGAAGTCCTACACTGTACTTCTGCTGCATCTGGGCAGTGAGGCAGTCACAGTGTCCTGGTCAGATTCCCATGGAAGGAAGGAATCTCTAGATCTTGATGGAGAGGGACAACATACTAGAAGCACATAAAATACTGCTCTGGAAATACTGTTGTGGACACTTTTTTAGGAAAATACAGACTGCCACAGACCTGGAAGGGGACCTTACAGGCAGCTGGTAGGTTCCCCCATTTCCCAGATGAGGACACCTATGCGCAGAGGCATGTGGCATGGCCACAGTTGCGTTCTGTGGTTGGTCAGGCTGGGACAGGCATGTACTTTTTCTGACTCTAGGCTTGGGTCTTTCCCACGATGCCACCCTGTTCCCCTTTCCTAATCACGTAGTTCACTCACCCATGTCATGAGTGTTTCTACCTTTGGAGTTTTCTCTGATGAACAAACAAGATATCAGGAGCAAGACTAGCAGAGCCCTGGCACATATTGGGCATGCACATGTTTCCTATTCTTTTCTCCCTCTGGTTTCTTTAATTGACCCTCCATTTTAAAACAGAAGTCCTAGCTGACTGATACACTATGGCAACACAGTAGAATGGAGCCACTTCCTAGCATTTGGAAACTAAATGGTAAATCCAGTTAGCATTTCTGTTTGCCTTTTTTCAGGTGCTCAGAATTTTGATGTCATACGACTATCAACTTACAGAACAGCCTGCAAATTACGATTTGTACAAAAACGATGCAACCGTGAGTCATTTCTACTCATTTCTATGATAGCTGGATAGAGTTTTCAATATTATAAAAGACTTCAACATGTTCTGGTCATATTGTAATGTTAATTGAACTATTTTTGTCTTAAGTGTTTATTAGTATGTAAGCTTTGTAATGAAAGAACTTGTCATTTTACTCTTTTGTTCCTCAAAATGTTTAACAAACTCAATAATGTAGCTAGTTTTGAGGTTGGTGTGGTATTAATGTTTTTTAAATGGGAGAATTGATTTCTGTGTCTTTTATTAAGGAAATGCTTTTATAAAATTATACTTTATACAAAATGTTTTATACAAATTAATACAATTTATCAGCTTCTGGAGGAAAAGAAAGATATTAATGTTTTTGATAAAGGTATAATTGAAATTGATTTACTTGATTAAGCTTAATATAATATGGATCAACCTTTTCTATAAATAATTGCTACCATATGGATTATAAAATAAAGCGTGTGTGTCTGTATATATGTATATGTATGTCTGTGGTTTATATGTAATCTTTCTTCTCTTTATTTCTGTGAAGACGAACTAACTCATGACAGAATTACTGTACTTTTCTTGTGTTTGTGTGTATCAGTGAAAACGTGTTTCATACAATGGAAAGAACATTAACCTTAGAATTGAATGTGTGCAGTGTTGAGAGCCTGACTAGGCTAGTTGCATTAATAATATAAAGTAAAAGATGCATTGTTCTAAAGGTTTTATTTTGTTACCTTTCACATAGGATTTTACAGTTGATCTGAAAAAAATTTTGAGAATGTACTGGATAAGTAGTAGTCAGTTTTCAAGGTATTTCTTATGTATGTTCAATTGTTCTTTCACTTTTTATTGAAAAGGTCAATAAATAGTCAATAAACAGAAGAAAATAAACAACTTTTTTCACTGCTAAAGAGTCTTCTCGCGCCAGGTGTGGTGGCTCAAGCCTGTAATCCCAGCACTTTGGGAGGCTGAGGTGGGTGGATCACATGGTGAAACCCCATCTTTACTAAAAATACAAAAAAAAATTAGCTGGGCATGGTGGTGCGTGCCTGTAATCCCAGCTACTCAGGAGGCTGAGGCAGGAGAATTGCCTGAACCCAGGAGGTGGAGGTTGCGGTGAGCTGAGATTGCGCCATTGCACTCCAGCCTGGGTAAGAAGAGCAAAACTCCATCTCAAAAAAAAAAAAAGTCTTCTCATATACAATCATTCGTGAATCTGTACAAGAATGGTCATGGCAGTGTCCATATATGAGAAGGTCTGCTTTTTGACCCTCTCTGTGTTCCACTGGACTGTTTGTCTGACCTTCTACCAATACCACACTGTTCTAATACCACACTGTTTCTTGTAGCAGTAACTACTATTAGAGTTTAGTAAATCTAGATGTCAGGCAAGGCAAGTCTTCCTACTTTGCTGTTTTTCTTTTTAGGATTCTCTGGAACAGTCTTCTTAACATTTATTTCCATGTAAATTTTAGAATCTGCTTGCCAATTTCTACTAAAACCAACAAAATAAAATAAATAATTCTCTCGTATTTTTTTTTCATTTCTTTCTTCAAGTATAATTTTCAAACAGTTAAATTCCTCTTTTACTGTACAGTCCTGCAGGGATTTTGATCCGGATCGTATTGAATCAGTAAATCAAGTTGGGGAAAATTGACATATTTCCAACACTGAGATTTCCTCTAATGAATGTGGTATATGTTCATCCCTAGAGCTATGTAGGTCTTTAATTTCTTTGCAGAGATGTTACACATCCTTCATTGGATTTTTTATTTTTGTAATTTTTATTTTTTGAATCAGAGTCACTCTGTCACTCAGGCTGAAGTGCAGCGGTACGATCTTGGCTCACTGCAACCTCTACCTCCTGGGTTCAAGAGGTTCTCCTGCCTCAGGCTTCCGAGTAGCTTGGATTACAGGCATGTACCATCATGCCCAGCTAATTTTTGTATTTTTAGTTGAGACAGGGTTTTGCCATGTTGGCCAGGCTGATCTCGAACTCTTGGCCTCAAGTGATCCACCCATCTTGGCCTCTCAAAATGCTGGGATTACAGTCATGAACCACCGTGCCTGGCCTCTTCATTGGATTTATTACTAGGTCTTCAATGGCATGATACTATTATTTTAAAATTTCATTGTTATGTTACTGATGTATAGAAGAAATACAGTGATCTTTATATCTTGATCTCCTTTCTAGCAGTTGTTCTCAACTCATATTAATTCATCTCTAGAATCTTTGATTTCTGTGTACATGGTTTTGTTATTTCTGAATAATGACAGCTTTATTTACTCATTTCCAATACACTGATGATTTCTTTATCTGCATATTTATCTTGGTTTGGCCTCAAGTACAATAGAAATGATGATAGTGAACATTCCTTATCTCATTCCCATGATCAGAGCAAAGCCTCTCATTTTACTATGAAGAAATATGATTTTGGCAAGTCCTTTGTAGGTAACATTTGTCTTAGCCTGTTTTCTGTTGCTTATAACAGAGTACCTGGAACTGGGTGATTTATAAAGAAAGAAATTTATTTTGTACGTTTATGAAAGGTCTAAGATTGTGGGGCCATATATGTTGAAAACCATCTTGGTGCTGGGGACTTTGCAGAGTCCAGAGGCCATGCACAGCATCCCATGGTGAGGAGACTGAGTGTGCTAGCGCAGGTCTCTCCTCCTTTTTTTATAAAGCCACCAGTTCACCGGGCGCGGTGGCTCACGCCTGTAATCCCAGCACTTTGGGAGGCCGAGGCGGGTGGATGACGAGGTCAAGAGATCGAGACCATCCTGGTCAACATGGTGAAACCCCATCTCTACTAAAAATACAAAAAAATTAGCTGGGCATGGTGGCGTGTGCCTATAATCCCAGCTACTCGGGAGGCTGAGGCAGGAGAATTGCCTGAACCCAGGAGGCAGAGGTTGCGGTGAGTTGAGATCGCGCCATTGCACTCCAGCCTGGGTAATAAGAGCGAAACTCCGTCTCAAAAATAAATAAATAAATAAAATAAAAAATAAAGCCACCAGTCCTACTCCCATGATAAGTTGTTAATTAATTAGTCCATTCATCCATGAGTAGATTAATCCATTCATGAAGGTAGAGCCCTCATGACTCAATCACCTCTTAAAGCCTACCTCTCAATACTGTCACACTGGGGATTAGGTTACATTTCAACATCATTTTTGCAGTGGACAAATATTCAAACTATGACAACCTTAATCAGATTAATTAAGAAAGTTTCCTGGTAGTGTGTTTATTTCTAAAGTTAAGGTTTCCTTTAAAAGTTGTCTTTTTGATAATAATTTCTAACTTAATTTCATTTTAATCAGAGAGCATGGTTCATATAATTTTAATCCTTTAAAATTTGTTGAGATTTGCTTTATGGCTCAGGATATGGTCTTTTTTTTTTTTTTTTTTTGAGACAGAGTCTCATTCTGTGGCCCGTACTGGAGTGCAGTGGTGAGATCTTGGCTCACTGTACTCTGCCTACCAGGTTCAAGCAATTCTCCTGTCTCAGCCTCCCAAGTGGCTGGGATTACAGGTGTGCACCACCACACCTGGCTAATTTTTGTATTTTTAGTAGAGATAGGGTTTCACCATGTTGGTCAGGCTTGTCTTGAACTCTGCACCTCAAGTGATCCACCTGCCTTGGCTTCCCAAAGTGCTGGGATTACAGGTGTGAGCCACTGTGCTCAGCCAAGGATGTGGTTAATTTTTATATATATCTTTTAGTACTTGAAAATAAAGCATATTCTCTCATCATTGGAGGCTGTACTTTATATAGTGCTCATTATGCCTGCTTTGTTGTGAAGTTTAATCGTCTACATCTGTACTTTTTGAGTGTTTATTTGCACTATTACTAAGAGAGGTGAGTTAATATCCCCCACTAAGCTTCTGAATTCCTTTGTGTCCCTTTGAGGTTCTGTTTATTTTTGTTTTATATGTTTTGAGACTATTCTATTAGATGTAAATAAATGTAAAGTTCATACATCTTCTTTTCTTTTTACTTTTTTTTAGGGTCTCACTTTCTCACTTTGTCATTCAGGTTGAAGTGCAGTAACACAATCATAGCTCACCAAAGCCTTGAAATCGTGGGCTGATCCTCCTGCTGTAGCCTCCGCAGTAGCTAAGGATACAGGCATATGCCACTGTGCCTAGCTATTTAAAAAATTTTTTTTGTGGAGATGGGGTTCCACTGTGTTCTTCAGCCTGGTCATGAACTCCTGGCTTCAACTGAAACTAGAAGTGGGATTACAGACATGAGCCACTGCGCCAAGCCTCTTATATCTTTCTTATGAATTAAAACTTAGGTCATTATTCAGTGACCCTGCGTATCTTTAACAATGTGTTTTGTTCCACCACTAAAAAATAAAATAAAATTCATGTATTATAAAATTCACCCTTTTAGAGTATATAGTCTTTTCATTGATTTTTAGTGTATCCATAGAGTTGTACAACCATCATTGCTATCATATTCTAGAACATTTTCATTACCCCAGTAATAAGCCACATACCCATTAACAGTCACTCCACATTCTTTTCATCTCCCATCTCTGGCAACTGCTAATGTACTTTTGAAAAATGGATTTGCCTATGTGGACATTTCATATAAATAGAATCTTACAATATGTTATCCTGTCTGGTATCTTTTACTTAAAATATGTTTTCAAGGTTTATCCATATTGCAGAATGTATCAGTACTTCATCCCCCACCTTTTTTTTTTTTTGAGATGGAGTCTTGCTTTGTGGCCCATGCTGGAGTGCAGTGGCACCATCTTGGCTCACTGCAACCTCTGCCTCCTGGGTTTGAGTGATTCTCCTGCCTCAGCTTCCCGAGTAGCTGGGATAATAGGTGCCTGTCACCTCACCCAGCTAATTTTTTTGTATTTTTAGTAGAGACAGGGTTTTGCCCCGTTGACCAGGCTGGTCTCAAACTCCTGACCTCAGGGGATCAGGACTTGGCCTCCTAAAGTGCTAGAAGTTTTCTTCTATTTTTAGTTTGTTGTGTTTTTATTATGAAAGGATATTTGATTTTTCCAAATGCAACTTCTATGTCTATTGAGTTGATCATGTGGTTTTACAAGCTCCCCCCTTTTTTTCTGTTACAAATAAAGTAACATCACCTTTACCATGGTTAGAAATTGTCATCGACTTATATTTAAACCTTTTTTATGTCTTTATGTTTTACGCATATTCCTTGCAAACAGCATATAGTTAGATTATTTAAAAAACGTGAATTTGCCAGTCTTTGTCTTTTAAGTGGTACGTTAGTAGGTTTATAGTTATTGCAATTAACTGATATATTTGGATCCACGCCAGCCATCTTTTTTTTTTTTTTTGCTATTTGTGCTACTTGTTCTGTGTTTCTTGCCTTCTTTTGGATTGATCAGTTGTATTTTCCTAATTTCAATTCTACCCCTAGTTTTTCAGTGTTGGAAAGTATACTTTCAGATTTTGTGTACTTGAAAATGTCTTTATTGAACCTTTTTTCCTGAAAGCTTTTTTTTAATACTAGATATACAATTTTGTTGGTGGTTTTGATTTCTTTTCAGTACATTAAAATTATCTGGCAGTCTTCTGCCTCCTTGCTGCTTGAAGTCAGGCGTCATTCTTATTTTTCTTTCAAAGAAATGTCTCTTTTCTGTCTAGTTGAGTATTGTTTACTTTTTTGGTGCACTTAGAAGTTGTTTTCATGTTCCATCCAGGAATTTTTGTCATTTTTCAAGAGGAGTGTAGACCCAAATACCCAGCCTACTTTATTACTGAAAATGAGATTTAAAAGAAAGTCAGCCTCTTAAATGATAGAGGAAATAGGCAATAGAAAAATTTATTTTTGGCAGAGCTATGAGTTGTTGAGAGCTACGAGTCGCCTGTAAAGCATGTTAATATTTTACTTAATGTAGTTGTATTTCTCTCTCTTCTTAGGATTATAAAGTTTGAGTCGTAAACTGTTTCTTTAGTTGCTAGGTTAAAGTAATACAATAAAGTGATTCAAGATGATACAGCAAATTTTCAAAAAGGGTAGAAATTCTCATAAGTAGTTCTTGATCTTCTTTTCTCCAGTTATCCATTGCTAGGAATTGCATGGGTTGCTGTTTGCAAAGACATGAAATACTGACTATTTACATGTGGAGTCTGGAAGTGGTCCTTCCCCTACCGCTGTGGTGACTCCTTGATGTTGTCTGGGACTGAAGTTCTTTATTTGACCACAGAATGTTTTTCTCCTCATTGTTGGCTAGAAAGTTTCTTCTCTTAAACTTAAGAACTAGTTGATAAATTTAAGAGTCCTATTGTGAATGTAGTACCACACTTTAGAATTGTTGACAGTTTATTTTCTTTGTCTTTTAGTTCATCTTGTTGATATCTGGAACATGATTGAAGCCTTCCGAGACAATGGCCTTAATACACTGGACCATGCCACTGAGATCAGTGTGTCCCGCCTGGAAACTGTCATCTCCTCCATCTACTATCAGTTGAACAAGCGCCTTCCTTCTACTCACCAAATTAGTGTGGAACAATCTATCAGCCTCCTCCTCAACTTTATGATTGCTGCATATGACAGGCTAGTACCTTCCCTTACATGCTTACTTCATTTTAAGAACACCTGTCTGAATCATTCTTCTTCCATACTGCCTTGCTAAGGGCTGGCAATTTAGAATCACAGTTAAAAGGGAAATTATTCAGGGCAAGCCCTTCTAGAAACTGGTTCATAGTGACTTACTGTCCTAGAGCGTGGCATATATTAAACTTCGGAATATTATGGAGAATCACAACATTTGAGATGTATGGTTTGGGAAAATTACAGGCACCTTAATACAGCTGTTCTCTAGCTCATGAAAAAGGCTAAGTTCTGAATTTGATTATGGGGCTTTCTATTTGACTTTTAAGGCTCTTTCTTTTTTTTTTTTCCTATGCCTAGTTCATTCAGAAGGCTAATCTTTTTTTACTCTGTAATATCAAATGTTGGACTATAATTTTCTCTCTTTTTTTTTTTTTTGAGATGGAGTTTCGCTCTTGTTGCCCAGGCTGGAGTGCAATGGCGCGATCTGGGCTCACCGCAGCCTCCGCCTCCCGGGTTCAAGTGATTCTCCTGCCTCATTCTCCTGAGTAGCTGGGATTACAGGAATGCACCACCATACTTAGCTAATTTTGTATTTTTTTTTGAGACGGAGTTTCACTCTCGTTACTCAGACTGGAGTGCAATGGCGTGATCTCGGCTCACCGCAACCTCCGCCTCCTGGGTTCAAGCAATTCTCCTGCCTCAGCCTCCCGAGTAGCTGGGACTACAGGCATGTGCCACCATGCCCAGCTAATTTTTGCATTTTTAGTAGAGATGGTTTCACTGTGTTGACCAGGATGGTCTTGATCTCTTGACCTCATGATCCACCCGCCTCGGCCTCCCAAAGTGCTGGGATTATAGGTGTGAGCCACTGCACCTGCCTAATTTTGTATTTTTAGTAGAGACAGGGTTTCTCCTTTTTGGTCAGGTTGCTCTCGAACTCCTGACCTAAGGTGATCCACCCCGTCAGCCTCCCAAAGTGCTGGGATTACAGGCATGAGCCACTGTGCCCAGCCAAATTGATTTTCTCTTTATGTCTAGGAACCTATTTTAAATTATTTCAATGCAGAACATAGTTTAGTAGATCTTAAAACAAAAGAAGAGAGCTATTTAAATGTACTCCAATTAAAAGGGAAATGATTTGCTGTACTTACATTTATAGAGAAGTAAGTTGGTATTGTAAAGAATGAAAAAAAAAATTGTAAAGCACAGATTATGATTGTGGAAGTACAGAGGTTAAATGGTGATGTTCTATGAACTAAGAGTTCTAGTTTCTGATACTTTGTTACTTACAAATCCCCTTTCTATTTCCAACCTTGGTATCAGTTCAGTGTCTTTAGCTGTAAGTAGTAGAAAGCCTACCCATGTGGCCTTTTTTAATAAGAATATGGGTACAGGCTGACAAACTTAGGGGTCCAGAGGCAGGCCAGCCCCTGATCTTGGTTGCATTAGAGCTCTGGCTTCATTTCTTTGAGTGGCTTTGCCCTCTACTTATATCAGCTCTATCCTTAGGCTGACTTCACAAAACGCCTGTGAGCAGCTGCTACTAAAGGCCTCCTCTTTGAAGTTGAGGTTAAGGAAGAGTTGGCTTCTTTCAACACCAAGCAAAAGTACCCAAATCTTCCTCCAGAACTATGTACTTTGCCAGGTATATGTAGGTGTTAGGCTTTATAGCTCAAACAAATCAGAATTTGTGCCTCTGGAGCAGAGAGTGGTTTAATTCTTACCCCAACCCCATGGTGCCATATGTGGGGGATGGATTAGATATGAGGAGACCCCTGTGTTCACCATGCATTTCATGAAGGGCATCATACACTTGTGGTTCCCTTTCTCATTGAGTGGCCTCACCAGCCACTCAGTTACTTAAACCTGAAACCTGAGAATCATTTATAACTCTTCGTTCTACCTCAGTCCCACACCCAGTTGGTTGCCAAGGTCTGTTCTTTCTTCCTCTCGAATATCTCTCAAATCTATCTGCTTCTCTCCATCTGCACTGCTACCATCCCAGACCATCTTCCTTTTTTCCCTGAACTACTGCCATGGCTTCTGACTGATCTTTGTGTGTGTACTCTTTCTTCCTTCATTTACTCATTCATTCTTAGAAATAATAAACGTTCATGCACACACTAACTCAGAAACTTGAACATTGACCCTGGCTTGCAGTATCTCCATCCTTGACAAAATCAGGATGTTCACTTAGGTGCAGGTCAGTGGGATAAGACAGGAGAGGATAGTTTTTGTTGTTTTTCATTCCCTCTTGCATTTTCAAGCTTCCATCAGAGTTATTTTCCCTCTGCCTGAAGAATAATATGCTTTGGTATTTCCTTTGTGCAAGCAGATTGTGACTTACAAATGTGGCTAACAACATTAGCTTAGTTTTTGTTAGAAAATTTCACCATCATTCTTTAAGAGTATTTTTACTTGGTGTACAGTTCTTCATTGACAATGTTTTTCTTTCAACATTTTAAGAATGTTGTTCCAATATCCATATGTTTTCATTATTTCTGTTGAGAAGTCAATTGTAGGTGTAATCTTTGCTGGTAATCTCTTCATGTCCTGTGGCAACTTTTAAGATTTTCTTTGTGTTTCTGGTTTTAAACAATGTTACCATGGTAAGTCATGGTGTGACTTTGTATTTATCCTACTTGTTGTTCATTGAGCTTTCTGTACATGTGGTTTGATAGGTATTATCTGTTTTTTAAAATTCTCAGTCATTTTCTCTTCATACATTGTTTATTCCCAATACTCTCCTCTCTTCTGAGACTTTCTTATTTAAAAAAAGTTCATTACCACATAATATTGTTCTGAGACTTTAAATAAATGTATAGTATGCCTCTTACTGTCTCCTCAATATTTTTTCTATCTTTTGTGAATTTGGTATCAATTTTTCATTCTGGGCTTTGTTCTCAGTAATTTATCTTATAATATATCTTCCAATTTACTTACCCTCTTTTTGCCAATGACTAATCTGCTCTCAAACCCAACAGGTCCTTTTACTTTAAAAAAAAATTGTTGATTTATTTATTTACGAGTTGGCATTTTGCTCATCTTGCCCAGGCTGGAGTGCAATGGTGCAATCTCGACTCACCACAACTTCCGCCTCCTGGGTTCAAGCGATTCTGCTGCCTCAGCTTCCTAAGTAGCTGGGATTACAGGTGCACACCGCCACACCCAGCTAATTTTTTATATTTTAGTAGAGACGGAGTTTCACTGTGTTGTCCAGGCTGGTCTCAAACTCCTGAGCTCAGGTGATCCGCCTGCCTTGGTCTCCCAAAGTGCTGGGATTACAGGTATGAGCCACCATGCCCAGCCCCAAACCCACCAGGTTCTTAATTTTAATGATTTTATTTTTTAGTTTAAACATTTATATATGATAGATTTTTAAAAATTGTTTTGGTTTCCAGTTCTCTACCAAATAACTCATTCTGGTCTCTTATTCCTTAAATATAGTAAACATAGTTATTTTAAAATCTGTGCTTATCAGAGCCTAAAATATCTGAGACAGGTCTCAGTCAATTTGGGAAGTTTATTTTGCCAAGGTTAAAGACAAATCCATAACACGGCCCCAGAAGATTCTGACAACATGTGCCCAGGACAGTCAAAGTACAGCTTGGTTGTATGCATTTTAGGAAGACATGATACATCAATCAAATACATTTAAGATTTACATTGGTGTGATATTGAAGGGTGGGACAACTTGAAGAGGGACAGGGAGCTTCCAGGTCATCGGTAGATTTAAACATATTCTGATTGGCAGTTGGTTGAAAGAGTTCTGATAAGGATTGTGGACTAGGTTTTATCACATAAATGAAGCCTCCAAGTAGCAGGCTTCAGAGAGAAGAGACTGTAGATGTTTCTTCTCAGACTTAAGGTCTGTGTTGATGTGAATGCTGGAGGGGTATGAGGCATGTCCATCCCCCACTTCCCATCATGGCTTGAACCAGTCTGTCAGGTGAAATTTTAGAGTGCCCTGGCCCAGGAGGGAGTCCACTCAGATGGTTGCAGGAGACCTTTGACTTTTATTTTTGGTTTATACTTAAATCTAATATCTAGATTTCCTGTGGTTCTTTTTGTACTATTTGTTGTTTCTGGTTTTCATTCACGATGTTTTATTTCCTATTTGCCTTTTTATTTTTTGTTATAGCCAAACATTCTATAGCAAAATTATTTTTATTATATACCAGACATTATGTTGCAGAATGATTTGCAGGGATAATTTGAGGCCTAGGATAATGTTTTCTTCCAGAGAGGACATATGTTTGTTTCTGCCAGGTGCCTAGAGACCTTAACAATCCAGGATCACCTCAGTTCAGTTTCTGATTCACTGCCTGCGAGGACCTGTTTACCTCTGGATACTATTACCTTTAGGTGAAGCCTTTGGGCTCTTAGCCCAAGATAATATGAGAGTAGGGTAAGCAGAATCACATGTCCTGCCAAGGGACCCCTTCTGCCTCGGCAGGTCCTAGCCTCCATGTCTTTCTCCTTGCCCTCCATACCATCAACATGTTACTCTATTCTTCAACAATTTTGCTTCCCCCTCTGGAATCAAATCACTTGCATGGATTTCATCCATTGCACTCACCTCCCTAGGCATCCAGCCTCTCCTGCATTTGGTAACTTCACTTGGTTAGTTCTCAATAATGTTTATTCAAGGAGATCTTAAAAAATTTTCCCTGTCTTTTTTTTTTTTTTTTTTTTTTGCTCAGAGGAAGAGTTGATCAGAAACACCTAGTGTGCTATTACCAGAAACTCATGATTTCTTCAAACATTTCCTCTGTTCTTGTTTTCTCTTTTTCTGACTCTTAGCGTTTCTGCTTCTTTCCTCTTTATCTATTAATGTTCCTCACATATGGCTTAATTTATTTGACTTTGTTTTCTTTTAGAAGAGTTTCTTTATCTGTCTTTCTGCTCATTAATTTGTTCTTCCTCTGGAGCCATTCTGCTGTTTATTCCATCTGTTATTTCTTTTTTTGTTTGTTTTTGAGACGGAGTTTCACTCTTGTTGCCCAGGCTGGAGTGCAATGGTGCGATCTCGGCTCACTGCAACCTCTGCCTCCAGAGTTCAAGCAGTTCTCTTGCCTCAGCCTCCTGAGTAGCTGGGATTACAGGCACCCACCACCACTACTGGCTTATTTTGTATTTTTAGTAGAGATGGGGTTTCTCCATGTTGGTCAGGCTGGTCTCCAACTCCCGACCTCAGGTGATCCACCCGCCTCGGCCTCCCAAAGTGCTGGGATTACAGGCGTGAGCCACCATGCCTGGCCTTCATCTGTTATTTCTTTAGCTGTAGCTATTGTATCTTCCATATGTAATATATATCTGATTTATTCTTTTTTGGGATTTGTGGATCTTGTTTTAGATCGTCTTTTTAAACATGTTTATTCTTATTTTTAAATTCTTGGTCCATTTGTTCTAGTACTGATGCTTCTGAACCTAGTGTATGTTGTCCTGCTTTTTTTTTTTTTTTTTTAGGTAGCTGTATTCACTAGTCAAAGGACTAGTGAAGGAGTGGCCATTTGCTGAGAATGTGGGCCAAACTTGGACATGTGGGCTAGAGTGTCCACATGTGTGCATAGTCCTTTGAAGTATGGGCTGTGCTAGAGGTGGGAAGGAAGCGGGATCAGATTCTTCCCATGTGGGAGTATGGGCTGCCTTACAGTTGTAAATTTGAACATGACATTCCTGGCCATTATAAAGGTATGCTAGTCAGGGTACAAAGATAGAAACACACACACACATATTTTTTTTCTATTGTCCAGGCTGGAGTGCATTGGTGCAATCTTGGCTCACTACATCCCTCCTGGATTCAAGTGATTCTCATGCCTCAGCCTTCCAAGTAGCTGGAATTACAGGTGCATGCCACCATGCCTGGCTAATTTTTGTATTTTCTGTAGAGATGGGGTTTCACCATGTTGGCCAGGCTGGTCTCAAACTCCTGGCCTCAAGTGATCCACCTGCTTTGGCCTCCCAAAGTTCTGGGATTGTATACAGCCATGAGCCACCGCACCTGGCCAAATTGCTCGTATAACTTTATTTCTGATTTTTGAATCTTATTTTTTCCTCATGTTTTTCATCCATTTCTGTTTTACAAATGAGTCTGTGGCCTTTACCAAAGTGTTGGTTCATAGATACAATGAAATTTCATCTTAAAAATGGAACAAACTGGTAAAAAAAAGTGTAGAGCTAATGATAAAAGCTATATAGCTAAAAGGATAAACCTAATTTTAGGTTTGGATAAAATCTGTAAAATATATATAAATCTAAAAAATACAAAATACAGTTTTGAACATGTCATTTAAAGGCCCAGGTTATTGTTTACCATCTAAAATAACACTTGGTAGAAAATATTCTTGCTAATTTGAACAATTGACAGATTCCTTTGGTATAAAGATACTTATATAGTATATGATGGATTTATATGAAAAAATTTCTGTGTGGTTTGCAAATGTGGCTAACAAATTAAAAAATGTTGTTTTAGCAGTTTAATTTGAATACATTAAAAAAGTTGTATTGTTCCCTCTTAATAGTGAATGTTTAAAACAAAATACAAAACAAAGCAGAAACAAACAGTCCATTTTAAATAAAAGCAAACGTATTCCATAAATTCTGAATCTGCCCAGCCTAGCACATTATGGAATGGATGTTGCTGAAAAAAGATAATATTAGGTTACAGTCTTCTTCATTAGTGACTTTTAAACAAAACTGTAATTTCCTGGGAGGCACAGACATTTCATGTGTTGGTGTACAGTATTTATTTACATCCCTGCTTGTTTTTAGAAGGATTCAGGATGATAAGAAAAAAGCCAGCCAAGTAAGATCAGAGTCCTAGTGCTGAGTGGGAAAATTTTCCACTGCTGTAGCACATTTAACTTTATTTATTTATTTATTATTTTTTTAATAAAAAAAATTGTATTTACTTAGAAGCATTCAGAATGTCAACAAAACAGCTGCAACTTTTTTTTTTTTTGCAATTACAGAGTGGTATTCAGTTAACAGAACAACAATTATTTCGTATAAGCTGCATCAGAGACAACTGAAGATGAAAAAACTACCATCCCCATATATAACTAATTTGTGCAGTGCACCAACAAGAACCTGCTTTAAATTTCCATGCCAATTTACAACCCCCATACTGTACCAGGCAAGGTTAGTGGCTATTGAAAATACCACCAGGACAGGGCTATCTAAAGACACATTCGGTAGTGTGTTAACTATACAAAAAAAGACACTGTACAGTTTAAAAACAAATCTTACACAGCCTTACATTTCAATTTTTTTCTTTAAAAGGAGTGAGTTGTGTACAGGGGGGTTAAATGCTTTATAGACAAGAAAACAAAACTGCGCTAGAACCAACTTATTCATCATCATCATCTTCTTCTTCATCTTCATCTTCTTCATCTTCCTCTTCCTCCTCATCCTCTTCATCTTCCTCATCTTCCTCCTCTTCCTTCTTTTTCTTGCTTTTTTCAGCCTTGACAACTCCCTTTTTGGCTGCATCAGGCTTTCCTTTAGCTCGATATGCAGCAATATCCTTTTCATATTTTTCCTTCAGCTTCGCGGCCTTCTTTTCATAAGGCTGCTTGTCATCTGCAGCAGTGTTATTCCACATCTCTCCCAGTTTCTTCGCAACATCACCAATGGACAGGCCAGGATGTTCTCCTTTAATTTTTGGGCGATACTCAGAGCAGAACAGGAAAAAGACCGAAGGAGTCCTCTTGGGTGCATTGGGATCCTTGAACTTCTTTTTTGTCTCCCCTTTAGGAGGAATATAGGTTTTCATTTCCCTCTCATAACGGGCCTTATCCGCCTTTGCCATATCTTCAAATTTTCCTTTCTCTTTAGCAGACATGGTCTTCCACCTCTCTGAGCACTTCTTAGAAAACTCTGAGAAGTTGACTGAAGCATCTGGGTGCTTCTTCTTATGCTCCTCCCGACAAGTTTGCACAAAAAATGCATATGATGACATTTTGCCTCTCGGCTTCTTAGGATCTCCTTTGCCCATGTTTAGTTATTTTTCCTCAGCGAGGCACAGAGTCGCCCAGTGCCCGTCCGGCTCTCACTTGCCCCGGCGCTGTCTCTATGGAGCTCAATGTACTGCAATGGCTCTATTTATTTTTTTTAAGAGACAAGGTCTCTCTCTGTCACCCAGGCTGGAGTGCAGTGGCGTGATCATAGCTCACTACAGCTTCAAACTCCTGGGCTCAAATGATCCTTCTGCCTCAGCCTCTGGAGTGGCTAGAACTACTGGGTGCGTACCATCATGCCTGGCTATTTTCTTTTTATTTTTAAAATTTCAGAGCTGTTTCTCAGTGTGAACAGGCTAATTAGTTTATTTTTTATTTTGTGTAGAGATGGGGTCTTGCTTTGTTGCCCAGGGTGGTCTTGAACTCTTGGTTTCAAGGGATTCTCCTGCCTCGACCTTTCAGAGTCTTGGGATTACAAGCATGAGCCACCACACCTGGCCATCCATCACTTACTCTTTATCTTGTAGCTTTTATCCCAAGAGAAGTCATGAGTTTGTGCTAATTTCCCAAAAAAAAATCTGGATTCAAAATATGCAGACATACAAAGGGTTTTACCATTAGCTAATATTTCAGAAGTATTTTTTTTTTGTTTATTCTTTTGTGCATCTTTTCTTTTTATTTTTTTTTAAAGAAAGGGCAGGAGAAATACTTTTTCTGAGTGTGTTCTTTTTTCCTTGCCTTTGTTTTTTTCTGAAAACAAAAGAGAAGTAGTAACAAGTCCAGAGAGACTTCTCCTGTCCATTCAGTACCTCACTTTGAAATTAATCTGATTAAGACACTATTTCATCATGTAACTTCCCACTTCAGAAACCTTCCAAGAATCATGCTAGGTTTGAATTAAGCTCACACCCTTCAGTTTGTTTTAATGATGACAGTGCTTAGCTCCCGGCCCACACCAAGCTCTAATTACGCTCCTGGAGACACTTCTTTTACAACATGACTTGTTCATTTTCCCCAGACAGATGCCATGTGTTCTGTTCCCCTTCAACTCCCACATCTATCTGGGATTACCCAGTCTCCTTTTCTTCTGTCCAAATATTTTGTGTTTCTCAGGATTCAACTCAAGTTTTTATCTACTGTGTAACCTGCCTCATTATCACCAATCCCATTTTCATCCCTTTGATGACTTACAGTCCTTGTTTATATTATTATTTTGGCCTTTAATTACATAATGTTGTAAACTGCTTCCTAAGTGTTCAAAAAGAAACGGAAATCCTTGAGAGCAGAGATTCTGCTTTATATTTCTTTCATTCCTCAATTAGTATAATGCTAGATTATTTATAAATGTTTATAACATTGAAATGAAAAGCAGCAGGCATTCTGATTGTGATAAAATTAAATAATATTCTAAGTTGATTTTACTTGATTAAGCTGTTTGACATTTGCCAAATGGATTCTTGATTTGCAGTTGATTATTGTAAGATCCATTCACTGTGAAGTTTTGTAAATTAAGATTAATTGGCAAAATGTGAGTTTTTGAAAATCAAAGAGAGATGCTCTTATTACTTTTAGCTACATATGATAATCAGACTGGTAATAGTGCTTCTGAAGTTGAAGTCTGTTTTCATGTGAGAAATTTATGGTTGGCAGCATCCACAATCATTTGCTAAAGAGGTAGAAACAGCTTGTTTTCTTAAGTACAAAATACTCCCCGTAGTCTTGTTTTCAAAAGTATTAATTTGAATAGCAAACTCCTACTAGACAGTGTAAAGCTAGAAACATTGTCCAGATTAGGTTAGTTTTAAATATTGAAAGGCAGAATTTGAGGCCTTATTGAACTGAATTGAATGATTTCCCATCCACAGGGAACAGGTGGGGACTGCAGAGGCTTCTGAAGGTACCTGCATGTTAAAACATAACAGCATTTATTCAGGGTGACTCACTGTCTGCTTAGCTTGGCACAGAGCTAATAATGGTGTTTTCTCAGTGTTGGATAATAAGAACTCTTTTTAGAAGTCATGTGCATCATTTATTGTCAGACTGTAAAATGATAGGGCTATGAAAATGAATCATGCAGAGAAGGCTGACAAAGAGAATCATCATGTCCTTTATTGAAGGAGGACATTACCTGGAGGGCTTCTATTTGAGTGGGGTTAAAATAACAAGTTTCTTCTGTCCTATCCTCTCAACAAATATTGCCTGCTTATCTTTTCATCTTAGTGTCTTGATATAGACGTTAGTATTCACTGTTAATTGTGTTATATTTCATATGTTGACCTAAACCAATCATCTCTGTAGCTATCATAGGCCAGATTTGAAGTGAGTTACATTATTTGTGATGAAACCAGGTTAAATATCTTTTCCAAATCTTGTTTGAAGGAGTTAATTCTGGTATAAACTTGGAGTTTGCATTGGAAGTAGTGAAAACACGGACTTTTGTGAGGTTGTATGTGCCGTGGCCAGGGGTAGCTAATTATTCAGTTTTAAGTGTCATTTGACCAGTACATATAGAAAAATTTCAGATGTCTGGTGGGAAGGATCAAGAATGAGTTCTTCCAAGAAGAAGGAATCAGTTAGTTTAAGAACAAAATCATCCGGTATCAGGGTGCTGAGTAGCTGCAGTTTTCTCTCTGCTTGCCTCTAGTTGTAGAGGAAGAATGCTGGGGCTCGAAAGCAACATGAGAAAAGCAAAGGCAATGCTTCCTCTTGGCCTTGTTTGCAGGCAGTTGTAGGAAGTTAGGCTTAAAGACTGAGAGGTTTCAATGCCAAGAAAAGCATTCAGCGCAGAGGAGTAACTGCTGATGCTTGGCCTGCAAAGCAATCAGTTGAGAGAAAGGAGCAAGCTAAGATTTTTTCTTTTTCAAGGAAAAATATAAGTAACATGATTTGTGGAAGTAAGGATGTTGAGACTACCCCTTCATTGATTTTACTGGGTAACTATTTTTTTTTTTTGAGATAGAGTCAGGCTGGAGTGCAGAGGCTGGAGTGCAGAGACTCGATCTCGACTCACCACAACCTCCACCTCCCAGGCTCAAGTGATTCCCCTGCCTCAGCCTCCTGAGTAGCTGGGATTACAGGCGCATGCCACCACGTCCAGCTAATTTTTGTGTTTTTAGTAGAGTCGGGGTTTCACCATGTTGGTCAGGCTGGACTCAAATTCCTGACCTTGTGATCCACCTGCCTTGGTCTCCCAAAGTACTGAGATTACAGGCGTGAGCCACTGCACTCGGCTGGATAACTATTTCTTCTTTAATAAGTTTCTTTTTAAATTTTTTTTTTTTTTTAGACAGGGTCTTGCTCTGTTGCCCATGCCGGAGAGCATGCCCAGTGAGCTGAGATCACGCTGCAACCTCCACCTCTTGAGTTCAAGCGATTCTCCTGCCTCAGCCTCCCATGTAGCTGGAACTGCAGGCGTGCACCACCACGCCTGGCTGATTTTTGTATTTCTATTAATAGTAGAGATGGGGTTTTGCCATGTTGGCCAGGCTGGTCTCAAACTCCTGGCCTCAAGTGATCCACCCACCTTAGCCTCCCAAAGTGCTGGGATTGCAGGTGTGAGCCACCATGCCTGGCTTCTTTAATAAGTTTCTGTAACTGTATTTAAATATACAATTATTACTTTTGTGTATATTTTTGTTTATATTAATATTTCCTTTTGAAGAGTATATAAACCTTTTGATAGCACAAACTGTGCACCTAAAGTGATAAACGATGATAAGTGATAAGTGGGGAAGACTGGCTAATCATTAAGACCTGAGCCTGCTGCCCCATTCTCAGGATGCATACTTACTTATAAATGTATTCTTAAACATAAAAGAGTCACTAAGTATTTTCCCGAAATCTCTCCTGTCTATAAATTCATCCTGTCACATTTACTATGATCTTCTATCTCAGCTTCCTCTACTTTTACCTGAACTTAAAACTCCTTCCACTCTGCTTAGTCTGTTTATCCTATTGAGTTACACATGGACACTTCTGTGCATATCCCCTGACCCTTAATAAAGCATATGATGTTAAGCATACATACATTTGTGCACCTGAAAGTGCATACAGGCAGAGGGAAGAGAAGATTTGTGGTTTGTTAGGTGGGAGATTATGTGTGGAGATTTCTACGTGGCTGTTACTAAGAAAAATGGTTAAACAGTAGATCACAGAGATGAGGTATTAAAGGAGCGGATGTTACTGGCAATGCCTATTTGAGGGATTAATGAACCTTTTTTTTTTTTTGTAAACTATAAATAGCCTGATCTAGATTATTTTGTAAATTAACAGATTCCTTCATCAGAGACCAGACATTGAGACTAATATTAATCCTAATGAATGGAAAAGAATACAAGTGTTTTAGTGCTGATGCAGGTTAATTAAGAATTATATCCGTTATTCTATATTCAAATATGAGAATTTCTGAATCTAGGACTCATATTTACAACAGGGTTGAGTTAAAGAATATTTTGAATAAGGATGCAAAGTGTTGTAAAATATTAGTGTTTCTAAAACACTTTGAGAAAGTGTTGTACAAGCGCTATTATAATATTTAGAAGTTAAGATGTCATAGTACCCATTAAGACCCATTGTATTGTGTTTGTGGATGAGTACTAATGAGTTAAGTCTCTTCTCACTGAAGAGTTGGGAGTGACATGGCTCTCTTGCTAGTATGCTGGACTCTGCTACACTTTCCTCTCTGTCTGCATAGATAGAATCAGTTTTGTCCCTGCAGCAAGGAATAGGTAGTTTGTCTCTTTGAAGGAAGAAAATGAGATTTGGAGCCAGAATGATTTACACAAATGCAGTATGATTAATTTTCTGTAATCTTTTATTATGTCCTTTGAGTTACCATGGCCAAGAAAATAAAAGCTAAAGTCTTACTATTGCATTCAAAGCTCTGTGTTGGTGCTTCTCAGCTCTGGATGCATACGGAAATAACACAAAGAACTTTTTCAACGTGACATGAACAGGATGGGGTTTAGGCATCTGAATAGTATCTTTATTCTCTTGCCTTATTGAGGATTTGTATGGGTTTAGAACTCTAAAAATATACGAGAAATGATCTTGTTGATTTCTACAGCAATGCCCTATTGTGAATTCAATTGGGAATTGCAAAATAATAAGAAATATACATGTTGGTCTTTGCCCTCAGTCCCTGGCACAGAGCCCCTGAGACCCTTGTAATTTCCTGAGTGATAGGGGTGGCAGGAAAGACAGAGCTCCTGATAACCCCTTGATAGGTGGTAGAATCTTTTGTTTTCCTATTTGGACTTTGACCCCAGTTCTTTGCACGGAACTCCTAAGACCTTTGTAATTTCCTGAGCGATAGGAGCATCTTTTGTACTAAGGAGGCCATTCTTGGTGGGCTCCTGGATAACCTCAGGATGTAGACTGATTGCCAGGGGAACTAACCATGCGATTGATTAGAGAGTTGGGGCATTCAGCCCCACCCCTTAATCTCCAAGAAGGGAGAAGGACTGAAGGCAGATCACCAATGGCCAAAGATAATCAGTCACCCCTGCATAATGAAGTCTGTATTAAAAACTCAAAAGGACTAGGTTTGGAGAGCTTCCAGATAGCTGAACAGGTGGAAGTTCCTGGAACATAGAGTAGCACACCTGGGGAAGGCATAGAAGCTCTGTGCCCCTTCCCACAAAACACATCCTATGCATCTCCTCCATCTGACTGTTCATCTGTGTTTTTTATAGTATCATCCATAAGTAAGTAGTTAAATATAGGTGTTTTCCTGAGTTCTGTGAGCCAGTCTAGCAAACTAATCAGCCCAAGAAAGGGTCATGGGAATTCCTGATTTTATAGTTGATTGGTCAGAAGTATAGGTTACAGCCTACTACTTGCTACTGATATACAGGGTGGGGACTGAGCCCTCAACTTGTAGGATCTGATGCTACCTCCAGGTAACTAGTGTCGGGCTGGAATTAGATTATAGACATCCAGCTGGTATCCGCTGGAGAACTGCTTGCTTGGTGTGTGGGGAAATAATTCCCCGTGGATCTGGTGTCAGAAGTGAAGTGCTGTGTAAGAAAGAAAGAAAAACAGTGTTGAAACCCTGTCTCTACTGAAAATACAAAAATTAGCTGGGCATGGTGGTGCGCACCTGTAGTCCCAGCTGCTCGGGAGGCTGAGGCAGGAGAATCGCTTGAACCTGGGAGGCAGAGGTTGCAGTGAGTCGAGATCTCGCCATTGCACTCCAGCCTGGGTGACAGAGTGAGACTCCGTCTCAAAAAAAAAAAGAAAAACAGTTTTGTTTCGTTTTTTCTCCTCCTCCATCTCCTCAGAGGATTGCATTGAATCACAACAGGATTCTGATCAGTTTAGAGAAAACTGATACTTAAATTACTAACTCTTCCATTTTGTGAACATAGTATATCTCTCTAAATCTTTGATTTCTTTCATTCGTTTTTTGTAATTTTCATCGTACAGATCTTGAACATGTTTTAAAAAATGACTTTTATTTAAGTATTTATATTTTTGTTGCTATTATTTCCAATAGTCTTCTGCTAGTTTAGAGAAATAAAATGGAATTTTTTATGTTGACCTTGCATTCTGGTGGTGTTTTGTAGTGTTTTTTAGTAGTTCTGTAGCTTTTCTTTGTAGGTTTATAAGGATTTTTCTACAAATGATCATATTGCCTGGAATGGACAGTTTTATTTCTTTACTTCTAATCTGTATGTTTTTTGTTTATTTTTTCTTATTTCACCAGCTGGGTTCTGGAGTGTGATGTTGACAAGGAGTCGTGGGAGCAGCCCTCTTGATTTATTCTTGATCTTAGGGGAAAAGCACTCAGCCTTTCTTCACTGAGTGTGATGGTCACTGTGATTATTTTTAAAGATGCCCATTGTCGGCCGGGCGTGGTGGCTCATGCCTGTGATCCAAGAACTTTGGAGACCAAGGCGGGCAGATCACCTGAGGTCGGGAGTTCAAGACCAGCCTGACCAACATGATGAAACCCCATCTTTAAAAAAAAAAAAAAACCCCATTGTCACATGGAAGAAATTCTCTTTTCTCCCCAGTTTTCTGAGACCATCAGGGATTGATGTTGAATTTTGTCATCTGCATCTATTCAGATGGTCATATAGCCTTTCTCTCTTTTTGGTCTGTTGAATAGTGAATTATATTGATTGGTTTTCATATGTCAAGATAGCCTTATATTCTTGGGATAAAGCTCCTTAGGTTGTGATTTTTTCCCTTTTTATTTTGCTACATTTGATTTACTCATTTTATTGAAGGTTTTTGTAACTATGTTTATGAGGGATACTGACTAGTTTTCTTTTATTGTAATGTCTTTGTGTGTTTTTGGTATTAGAATAATTCTGGTCTTACCCTTATCCTAAACAAATTAATGCAGGAACAGAAAACCAGCTACTGACACTTTCTCATTTATAAGTGGGAGCTAAACATAGTGTACTTGTGGACATAAAGATGGGAACAGTAGACCTGAGGGACTGCTAGAGCAGGGACAGAGGGAGGGGGCAAGCGTTGAACTAACTGTTGAGTACTGTTCTCACTACCTGGGTGATAGGATCATTTATACCCCAAACTTCAGCATCACCCAATATACCCATGTAGCAAACTTGCACATGTATCCCCTGAATCTAAAATAAATATTGAGCTGGGTACAGTGGCTCATGCCTGTAATCCAAGCAGTTTGGGAGGCCAAGGCAGGAGGATCACTTGAGTCCAGGAGTTCAAGACCAGCCTGAGCAACATAGTGGGACCCTGTCTCTACAAGTAAATAAATACATGAATAAAATAAAAGTTGAAATTATTAAAAAAGAATAATACTGACCTTATAAATAGAGTTGGGACGTGTTTCTTCCCTTTTTTTATGACCTGGAAGAGTGAGTGGACGTGTAGTTTTTTTCTTCTTTAAATGTTTAGAGATCTCCAGTACAGCCCTCAGAATGAGGAGCTTTCTTTTTTGAAAGACTTTAAACTATAGATTCAATTTGTAATGGATATGAGTTTATTCAGTGTATCTGTTTCTTCTTGAGTGAGCTTTGGTAGTTTGTGTTTTCAGGGAGTAGTCTGTATTTGTGTAGTTCATCCAAGCTGTTGAATTCATGGACATAAAGGTGTTTTAATAATCTTTATTATTTCTGTACTGTTTGTAGAACCTGTGGTGATTTCCCCTCTTTCTTAATGTTGGTAATTTGTATCTTTTTTTTTTTCTTAGTCTGGCGAGAGATTTATATATTGTTGATCCATTCAAAGAACCAGCTTTTGGTTTTATTGATTTATTTTTTTCTCTGTTCTTGGTTTCATTAATTTCTGCTCTTAAAGTATTTTTTTTCTCTTTTTTCTTGTTTTGAGTTTAATTTTCTGTTCTTTTTCTAGTGTCTTAAGTTGGAGGGGTAGATTATTGACTTGAGAACCTTCTTTTCTAGTATAAGCATTTTTAATACTTACAGTGGAAGTACCCACCATTTCATTCCTCTCTTTAGGCTGCCTACGTCCCACCCTGGAGGCAACCAGTGTTATTTTCTCAGTATCCTCTCACATATACTTTATACATATGCAAACAAATATGTGATAATATTATTCTTCCCCCTCCTTTTTAACATAATTGTTAAATAACCTTCCAGCAGTTATTTTGTTCTGTACCTTGCTTTTCCCCCCTTAGTCTGCCTTGCATATAATTCTGTCTTTCATATATATTTCTTACTCTTTTTATGATAGCAGTCAGTCTATTCATGGACATTTTGATTATCTCCAGTCTTTTGCCATTAGATACATGCTGCAAAAAATGACTATGAATATGCACATTGGAAAACATCAGTTTAGTCTTCTTGAGTGTGTGAATTCCGGGTGAAAAGAACAGAACAGTTTTCTACCCCTTTGTGTTTCTCTCCTTTTTCTGTGTTTAGATAATGCGCTGTCTTTTGATAAAGGGCCACTTGGTTTAGAGAGAAAGAAATAATTACATTTCTACACCAGTTCTTCTGCTTGGTCTATCCAGATGACTCCAGACATATTCAAACTTATTCTTAATAATTCCTTTATTAAGTATTAGACCAACAATAATGTTATCGTATTATTATTATTTTATTTAGAGATAAGGTCTCACTATATTGCCCAGGCTGGTCTCAAACCCCTGAACTTAAGTGATCCTCCTGCTTCGGCCTTCTGAGTAGCTGGTACTATAGGCACAAGCCACAGTTCCCAGATATAATCACTTTAGAAATAGATAAAATGCAGTATATTTATACAACAGAATGTTATAATAGCAGGATGAACTAATGTACGTAACAACATAATAAATCTTGCAGAAATTTTGTTGAGTGAAAGAAGCCAGACACAAAAGAGTGCATACTGTAAGATTCCATTTATATGAAGGTCAGGAGCTGTCATATCTGTCCTATGATATTAGAAGTCGGGATAGATATTACTGGGCTGGGCATGGTGGCTCACGTCTGCAATCCCGGCACTTTGGGAGGCCTAGGCTGGTGGATCACCTGAAGTCAAGAGTTCGAGACCAGCCTGGCCAACATGGTGAAACCCTGTATCTACTAAAAATATAAAAATTATCTGGGCATGGTGGTGTGCACCTGTAATCCCAGCTCTTGGGAGGCTCAGGCATGAGAATCACTTGAACCCAAGAGGCAGAGGTTACAGTGATCTGAGATTGTGCCACTGTATTCCAGCCTGGGTGACGGAGCAAGATTTTGTCTTAAAAAAATAAAGAAGTGACCACCGGTGGGAGGTGGGTTTAGGAAAGATGTGCTTCTGGATGCGAGTAATATTCTGTCTTTTGACCTGAGTGCTGGTTACCTGGGTGTTTATTTTGTGAAAGGGAACATTTTGTGAAAGTTCATTTATTAATTATGCACTTTTATGTATGTTCATTATACTTTAATGAAAAGTTAAAAAGGATACCATACAGAATTAACTAAAGGCATAATTGTTGATCATGGATGGACCTTAAAATTATATAAAACCAGAGAGATGACTTACTGCTTTCTGGCATATATATTCTCTCTCTTTAACGTGATCATTTTAGAAGTAATTAATTATGAAAGTGATAAATATTGCATTACAAAATAAAAGGAAATGTAGCTAAACTATTTCTTTAGAAATATGTCAGGCTAGACCAACCTGACAACCATAGTGAAACACCGTCTCTACTAAAAATACAAAAGTTAGCCGGGTGTGATGGCGCACGCCTGTAATCTCAGCTACTCAGCAGTCTGAGGCAGGAGAATCACTTGAACCCGGGAGGTGGAAGGTGCAGTGAGCTGAGATTGCACCACTGTACTCCAGCCTGGGCAACAGAGCGAGACCCTGTCTCAAAAAAAAAAAAAAAAAAATTCAAGCCAGGTGTGGTGGCACGTGCCTGTGGTCCCAGTTACTTGGGAGGTGAAGGTGGGAGGACTGCTTGAGCCCAGGAGGTTGAGGCTGCAGTGAGCTGTGATCACGCCACTGCATTCCAACCCAGGTGACAGAGGGAGACCCTGTCTCAAAACAACAACAACAAAAATATATTTTATTTATGTTGACTTCACAGTACTTAGACTGAAGACAGTCTTTAGAAACAGTAACTGATGACATTTAAAAAATATATCTCATTATTTTTTAGTTTTGTTTTCCTTTTATTATTAAGGTCAGTGCTTTTCTATGTGCTTAATAGTCATTTGTGTTTCTTCCATGTCTGTTTTGTTGTATGTGAATGCACTTTCCCTTTTTCTATTGAGTCTTTTTTTTAAAAGTTGATTTGTTTTGGGTCAGTGGTTCTCAATTCTGGCTGTGTTTTTGAATCACCCGGGGAACTTTTAAGAATTACCAAATGTGGGTGAAGGGGAGAAGAAAAGCAAAGCACACTGCCATGTGTGTACCTACGCAACTGTCTTGCATGCTCTGCTCATGTACCCCAAAACCTATAATCCAATAAAAAATTAAAAAAAAAAAAAAAAAAAAAAAAAAAAAAAAGAATTACCAATGCTAACGCCCCACCCTAGGCCAAATAATTAGGACCTCTAAGGGTTGGCCCTGAGCCTTGGTATTTTTCGTGTGTGTGTGTTTGTATGTGTGTGTGTGTGTGTGTGTGTGTGTGTGTATAAATTCTGTTATGGAAATTTTTATGTGTTCCAATATATATAGCAAGTATTTTTTAACCTATAGATTTCTCCTTCATCATTCCCCCCATTAAATGATTAGCCTTGTCCAGTAATGGTAATCCTTACTTTCCTATGATTCATTTTTTCAAACAGTTTTTATCAAGAAATAAAAGACAGCTACAAAAAAATACTCAAAACAAAGTACAGTTGAACGAGTTGTTATAAAGCAAATACCCATGTCAGTGCCTTGGAGGCTGGGAACAGAATGCTGTTGGCCTCCAGAGCCACTGTGTGCCTTCTGTGCTACAGCCTCTTGAATGTGCTTAATAGCTTGATGTTTATGGAAATCTCTTCGAAGATTAATTTTTACTTTGTTTCTTTTGTGGAATTTTATGCATATTCTTGCATCATCAAGTCTGTGTCTACCAAACATGTTTTGAGCTAGTTTCTCTTAAGAAACGTCATTAGTTGCACAGCAGGGCGCACTGTCCTGTCCTTGAGCACTTCTTCTTCATTCTTGCCTTGCCGATCATCAGGCACTCTTTTTTTTTTTTGAGATGGACTCTGGCTCTGTCGCCCAGGCTGGAGGGCAGTGGCGCGATCTTGGTACACTGCAACCTCCGCCTCCCAAGTTCGAGCGATTCTTCTGTTTCAGCCTCCCAAGTAGCCAGGACAACAGGCCTGTGCCACTATGCCCAGCTAAATTTTTTTGTATTTTTAGTAGACGTAGGGTTTCACTATGTTGGCTAGGTGGGTTTCCAACGTCTGACTTCATGATTTGCCTGCCTCAGCCTTCTAAAGTGCTGGGCTTACAGGTGTGAGCCACCACGCCTGGGCCGTCAGGCATTCTTAATCTCACTCTGGACTTCAGCAATAGTTCCTTTTGTTGCTTCATCTTTGTGAAAGTAAAGTTGCTTCACTTTACTTCAGGTTAGAAGCTGTATCCATCAGAATTCTTAGTTATAAGTAATAGATGCCATCTCTGGCCAATTAATTAAAAGAGTGATCCATAGATTCTCTAAGAAGGTTGGGAATGTAGGCCTGAAAACCACTGCCAGGAACAGTGCAAAATCATTCCACAGAACTCTCATGAAGACACCTCTCTGGCCACAGACCTTGCTGCTTGTGCTCCAAACACCACTGATGCTGGGCTCTGGGTGCTGCCCCAACAATCACTCTCTCTGCTGCCCCAGGACACTGGATGTAGCTGTTCCTGCTGCTGCCATCCCCCCAGGTGGATTCTTCTGGAGTTTCTGCTTCTCCAAGTTAATCATTTCTCCCTTGAAATCTAGCATAGTGCATCTTATTTGGGGAGCTGTGTTCTATGCCCCTATCCTAGTTTCAAAGAAAGATGAGAAAGCAAATATATGGGTTTTTTTCCTTCTTTGTTCGTACTTTAGTAGTAGAAAGTGTACTTATCTCATAAGGTAGGGTGTGCTTAAATGTGGACTCAGCATTCAAGTGCTTGGTGTAAAGAAAGTCCACTCTAAAAGCTCCCTATCAGTCTTAGAAACCCATTCCGTGTAACCCAGTGATGTATCTTATACCACTAGCTTTTCTTATATAACGCAGTAGTTATTTGATGCAGGAATATGCCTTATTTCCAGTTGCCATATTGCTTTGTACATGGAGCTATAGCTATATTTCTGAAGAACTATGTATTTTTAAAAAACCCATTCTAATTTTAGCTAGTTGCAGGCATTTCTATTTTGTTTTATGAATAAACTCAAGGAGATGTAATAGTTAAAAACTCAACCGTAACAAATGTTGATATTTCCTGGTGGTGTTTTTACTAATAATTTTCTAGCTTATGGGCTATTTACCTTTTTTTCAGGTTTGATCTTTCTGTATATAAAGACAATGTGGGAAATGGAAAACACCATATTAGAACCATTAGTGGATATAAATAGGATGATACATGCTTTTCCGAAACAAAAATGGTATAGCTTTTGTTATTGCAAAAGTATCTTACTCTTAAGTTACTATGAAACATGAACACAGCTTTCACAAATTAACACAAAAGCACATTCTTGGCTTACATACGATAACTTTAACAACCAACTAGTGAAGTTTTTATCTGCTGTGAAACCAGGGCATAGATGAATGAATGAAGAAGCCGTGGACACTGGGTCAGGGGGCCTTCGTGATCTTGTCTTGGTTCTTCTGGTGGTGTGCAGCATTACTTTAGGTGATTCATTTATGTTCTTCTACATTTTATCTTTCCAATTCTAAAGAAAAATTAATATTACGATCCCTTCCTCTTCACTTTTCTTACAATGGTATATTAGAAGATCTGAGACAGGTGTGATTGAGCTTCTTAGAATAAACACTTACATGGTAACATAAAGGTTATTACAGTAAAAACAAAGATGAATGTACTATAAAGTCTTCATAGCAGGATGCGCCCTGTTGTTTACTACGTAGCAAGACACTTTTGTAATATCCTGATGTAAGGTAATGTTTCTGAATTATATTCAAACCAGGTGGCCCCTCAGTTTTGAATACTTAACAACTGCAGCTGTGAATTTAATGGGGTTAGTTAATAGGAAATTCACTTCAGGTTCATTCATTTGACCTCTGCTACATAGCCAATAGAAATTACATACAGTGTTTCTAAAACTTATTTCCAGAAAATTCAGGCTAGCTTTAGCATTCTTCAGCTAGCATAGGTGAAGTCTTACTTCTACAAATGAAGACAACAACAAAAAAATCCAGGGTTTCTAAATGTGGTAAAATTGTAACAGATAAGGTCAGGAATCACTTACTGGTTGCTCAATATTTAGTGATATATTTGACTCCTTTTGTGGTTTCAGATAGCAATTATTTCTAATATAATTTATTTTGCAGTGAGGGCCGAGGCAAGTTGACGGTATTTTCAGTTAAAGCTATGTTAGCAACCATGTGTGGTGGAAAAATGCTGGACAAATTGAGATGTAAGTATTTTCATATTATTTGAAAAATGTCATTTTCAAATGAGGACTTTTAAATGAATATTGTCAGAATTTTGAATGATGCTATGTTGAGCTTTTAAAAAAAAATACCAAATTACTCACTCTGTAGCAACTCACAGTAGGTGAGTTATGCCACCTACTGTTCAGATGGAAAAGTTGGTTGCTTTAATATATTGTTAGTGTTTTTTAGTGAGAAAACTGAAAAGTCTCAGAATCCTAGTGCTGACATTTAAAAAAGTATTTTAGAAATGTTTTCCACATTATCAAAATTACACTTGAAGATGATTATATTGAGAACTTTTAGTTAAAATATGGTGACTTTTACTAGGTTTGGTTAGGTTTAGCTCTTAATAACTCCATTTTTCATCAGGTGATGTTTGCTGTGATTACATTATTTGTTACTACCTTAGAGTCAGGTGCAGTTATTTAGAAGCTGATGACCTGTTTTGTTTTTTTTTAAGTTACTGTGTTATCTTTGCTAATTTTTAAATTTTTTTTTTTTTTTTAACTATTAGTCATTTTGGCATTTTACCATTCATTAGATACTATAAGAAGGTGATTAGGGGCTGGGCGTGGTGGCTCACACCTGTAATCCCAGCACTTTGGGAGGCTAAGACGAGTGGATCACGAGGTCAAGAAATCGAGACCATCCTGGTCAACATGGTGAAACCCTGTCTCTACTAAAAATACAAAAAAATTAGCTGGGCATGGTGGCACATGCCTGTAATCCCCTCTACTCAGGAGGCTGAGGCAGGAGAATTGCCTGAACCCAGGAGGCGGAGGTTGTGGTGAGCCGAGATCGCGCCATTGCACTCCAGCCTGGGTAACAAGAGCGAAACTCCGTCTCAAAATAAAAAAAAAAAGAAGGTGATTAGATGAAATGAAAATAGGTGAAATTCATGATTTAATTTTGCTGCTTATGGTTTTTATTCAGTCATGAGTTATTAACTCCCTAAGATATGCCAAGAATTGTGCTAGGTGCTTTACATATATTTTCTCATGGAATCCTTAAAATGCCTTTGAGTGACAGGTGATATTTTCTTTATTTTATAGATGAGTTAACCAAGGGCGCAAAGCTGGGGTTTTAACTCAGATGTCAGCACCCTGTCCTGAGCTATGTGATTATGCTCCCCTGAGCCAGTGCTGTAACAGGAGACACATGGGTAATTTCAGCACAGTGTTCAGAGTGCCATGAAACAGTAGCCACAGAGTAGGAAACTGGATGTCACCTTTCAGGGGGATGAGACTGAAGTCTTAGTAAAGTAGTGTGGTACCCTGTGAGCCTGGATTTGGAAGACTGTATCCTTGCAATGTTCCTCTGTGCCCTACTTTTTTTTTTAAATTTAAGGATACAGAGGCTTGATCAGACTCAGGTATTAATACAAGTTTTTGGGTAAGATTACTTCATAGGCGCATTTGTTTTTTGTGCTTTTTCTTACTTTACCATGACACTGAAAGTTGGAAAGCTAGATGACCCACTAGATACAGATTTAGATATTCCAAAGAAATATCTTAATATATTTCGTCAACTGTTATCCAGTTTAGCTTCATTTCAAAATCAGTTGCAATGTAGAACATTTTTGGTAATAAAAATTATGATTTTATTTGAATATTCTTCTGAGGCTCTTTACATGGTACATCTCAAAATATTCTTTGGGCTGAAATTTCTTTTATATTTTTATAAAATATGAAAATGTTTCTGAGAAAGATAATATGTATGAAATTATATTTCATTCAAACACAAAGTTATAATTTTGTCTGCTTTTCAATGATGATACTAGATAAAGAATATATATACCATCTTTATTAATATAGGGGAGACTGGTTGAAAAATACAGTAGTAGAAAAATATAGTAGCAGAAAGTTATTAACTGTGTGTTCTAGATGACTTTGGAATCTTTAAGTTTCTTTAAAGTCAACTATATTTACGCAGCCAGCCCACCTGACACATAGTAAATATTTAAAATTTTGTCAAATGTAAACTGTTGATCAAATACTGAAATTACTGCAGTTCTGTGTTGTAACTGTTAGTGAAAAGGCACAAATTCTAGTTCTATGTATGGAAGGTATCCAGGTGATAGCAGTTTTTTTGATGTGGCTTCTGAACTTTTTGGAGGAACACAACATGACCAAGACTGAAGTGGCGCAAAAGCCACTGAAGTGGGCCAAGCCAAAGGTGACATGTCAGTGTGCTCAGGGCTCTAGGTCATTGCAATAGTGTTCGGATAGGTGTGATACAGACTGTGCTGGGTTACCCATCACCATGTTTATCTGATTCAAGTAAATTTCAAGTGTAGTTTCTTTTCCATGCTAAAAATTAGAGTTTCTCTGCCAGCTGTAGGTCTGTTTCGTTATTTTTTATTGTACTGTAATTATCTTGATTTGGGATTGAGATGTACGACATAAGTAAAATATTTGGGTACGGAAGCCTATCTCTACTTTTTAATCCTCCAGGGTAGAAACCACTTTAAAATGTGGCCTGGCCCTTCCGTTTTAAACAGAACTTGGCTGGGTGCGGTGGCTTATTCCTGTAATTCTAGCACTTTGGGAGGCTGAGACAGAGGATCACTTGAGGCCAGGAGTTTGAGACCAGCCTGGGCAACATAGCAAGACCGTGTATCTATAAAAGTAATTTTAAGGCCAGGCACAGTGGCACACGCCTGTAATCCCAACACTTTGGGAGGCTGAGGCAGGCGGATTACCTGAGGTCAGGAGTTCGAGACCAGCCTGGCTAACAGAGTGAAACTGTCTCTACTAAAAGTACAAAAATTAGCCGGGCGTGGTGGCACATGCCTATAATCCCAGCCACTTGGGAGGCTGAGGCAAGAGAATTCCTTGAGCCCTGGAGATGGAGATTGCAGTGAGCTGAGATCATGCTACTACATACCAGCCTGGGCGACAGAGTGAGACTCTGTCTCAATAAATACATGAATGTAATTTTAAAAAGTTAGTTTGGCATGGCAGTACATACCTGAGGTCCTAGCCACTCGGGAAGCTGAGGCCTCCAGGAGGATTGCTTGAGCCTAGGAGGAGTTCGACGCTGTAGTGAGCTATGATTGTGCCACTGCACTGCAGCCTGGGTGATGGAGTGAGACTCAGTCTCAATCAATCAATCAGAACTCACTGATTATACTTACAACATTTTCATCTCTTAGGGATGCCGTTTTCTGATGCATTTAGGATTTAGGGCTAATTGTAAAGCTTGGGTTTTCTATTCCTCCTCCTCCTATTTTGAGACTACTGTGCTTTTTCAGTTCTTGAGTTTTTTGTTGGTAGTGGTAGTGGTGGCAGCGGCGGTGGTTTATGTATGTCCTTTATCACTGGCAAATATGATGGTATGTATTTTCAGTGTTCCACTCTCTAGAAATCTCTCCTTGCTTCTGACTTACAACTTTTCATATGCTGTGGACAAAGAAATCATAACCAAACCTCTTAGCATTCTATTTAAAATAAGGATATAAGTGATTGTTAGGAGAGAAGCACTTGAGCTTGTGTAGTATGATTGGTAGTTTGGTCTATTTTCAGAACCTTTCCCCGCTTGCTTTCTAGTTCTCAGCAATGTCCTCCTTAGTTGAGGTGGCTGAACAGTAGTGCAGCCAAAAGGGAGGAATAACGCTGTATTGTAACAGCAAAGGATCTTTGTTTATTCACTTTCTCCTACCTAATTATTTCATCGTTTTGGTTCTTGTTTGCTCCAACCTTCTTCTACTGACTGGACTCGCTATTGTTACCATTATTAATGTTCCTGTTGCATTAAGTTTTCTGATTTATGGAATGTTTTAGCATTTCTACATTTTTTTCTTTTTGCTTTGATCTTCCCTTTTTACTTTCTTAGATTTTTTTCCTATGATTTTCTCCCCTCTACCTTTTTTATTTGACCTGGGGTTTTTGGTTTGTTATAGTGTCAAGATACATTTGAATGACTGAACAAATATTTGTACTTCTAGTTTAAAACATTTCTTTGCTTTTTTAGATTTGTCTTAAGCGAGTTTCTGTCTCCAGGTAGCATTCATTTACAGAGATGATTCACTGTTGCGGCCATTAGGGACTATGTCCTAGATTGAGAGGTACCTTATATCAGGATTCTAAATACCAACGATTTATAATTGGAATAAGGACTTTATTTGAAAGCATGATCAAAATTCAGTAATGTCAGAAACCCAAAATATAACTCAAGAAAACAAAATTTGTAGACTGTAAAGCCCATTATGTGCTAACACGGGCTTAATTATCAATTAATTTTTACTATGTATTTACTTTAATTCTGCTATTTGTTTTCGAATAAGCTTAGTCTTCTTATTCAAATTGCATCTGGTTACACTAAAAGGAGCAAAAGATTCATCAGTTTATTTTAAAATTCATTAAAAAGCTGGTGCTACCATTTTGAAAGGCTGTTTCACAGTATGTATCAGGAAGGCTTTAAAAAGATTCATATTCATTCAGTCTACTTCTTGAGTTTATCCTAAGGAATTAATCAGAAGTATACCCCAAGTTTTTTGTATATTTGTTGCAACACTTACATGAAAACTTGAAACAGCGTTAGTGTCCAAAAGTGAGAACTCAGTTAAGTTTTGGGACACCCACGTGATTGAATATAATGCCTTCAAAAATAGGGTTTAAATCAAAATGCATAAGTGTAATATGGTTTTAAACAAAAATTTACTATGCACAGAGAAAATAAGAAAAATGCCAAAATGATAGCAGGGATTTTTCTCTGGGTTCTAATACAATGGTTTTATAATAATTTATATTTTTGCGTGTTTTTGATCGGCCACAACTATCAGCAGTCAGAGAAAAGATGACCTGAGGTTCTTCCTGTTTTGCTCAGAATTGACTGTTCCTACAGATGTTTCAACTGTTTGCTTCCTTGATGTTTCATTAGCAGACTGTAGAAGGACCTCCCTTTGAAGTTATAGTTGAAGTTTCACCTGTTCAGACTTAGACTCCTCTGCTGTAGTTTTTTAACCACCCATGGCTACGTAATTATCCTCACTGGTTTCTGTTAACCATCCCTTTTCCTCATTAGATGGAAGTGACTGTTTAATCCGAATGAGTGATCCCCAGATTTACATTTCTTAAATAACCAAAATGTTTAGAACTGGAAGAAAGTAAGATATAAGCCCTAATAAGTGTATTTTATGAATAAAGGGAAAGAAAGAAGAAAAAGGAAAACAAAAACCAAAGGAGATCTGGAGCCTTGTCTCAGGCAGTTCCTGGCTGAGTCAACACTAGAGGCCCAAGGCATGTAGACTCCCACCCTCCAATCTCATTCTTGCATAATGATATGGCATATTGAGTTTCTTTGTTTGTTTGTTTGTTTTGAGATGGAGTTGCTCTGCCCAGGCTGCAGTGCAGTGGTGTGATCTTGGCTCACTGCAACCTCCACCTCCCAGGTTCAAGCGATTCTCCTGCCTCAGCCTCCCGAGTAGCTGGGACTACAGCCATATGCTACCATGCCCAGCTAATTTTTGTATTTTTAGTAGAGACAGGGTTTCTCCATGTTGGCCAGGCTGTACTTGAACTCCTGACCTCAGATGATCTGCCTGCTTCAGCCTCCCAAAGTGCTGGGATTACAGGCATAAGCCACCCCGCCTGACCAGTGGCATATTATGGGTTTTGAACTACAGTATGTAGTACTTGGGCCTAGTTGTATATAGGTATTTATAAACTTACAGATGTGTGTGCATGTTTTTGTGGGTTAGGTTGCTCAGGGAAAGCAAACATATAAAAGAAAATTGCTTTCCATTTATAGACTCATTTCTTTAGTCTAAACAGCCCTATCATCTTGCAAAAAAAGCATGTGGTTGGTCATGTGGGGTTGAAAGGGGCGTTGAAAAAGATGGATAGATGCAGCCAGTAAAACCAGGGTCATTATCACCAGGAAAAAATCAAAACATACGTGATGATGGTGGATCAGTGGCATTATTTTGCATATCACACAAAAGATATTATAGAATATGTTAAAAGTTGTGTACACATGTATGTTTAAGGGCTTAATTGTGGGTTTTTCACAAGGGAGAAAGCTTCCCTTTTTAGCTGGAAATAACTATAGGGGAATTAGCATACTTTCAGAGGTGTATAAATAGAAAGAGAATTACTGGGGAAATTAACTGGGTATCTGGGAAGTACTGTTGTCCCTTAATGCCAGGAGGGTTTAGGGCTTTATTTAATTAGAGTACTAGTTTACTTTTTAAAAAATATTTTCATTAAGTTTTATTGTTCACTTCTTTGGTAAGATCCTTTTATACGTACATAGGTAAAACACAGTAACTTAGATTGATTGTTAAACTTCATTTAAGATTTAAGAATTGGCAATCATTTTAAAATTGTTTTTCTTACAGATAAGGCTGTTCATTAAAAAATACTGTTTTAAACCAATAACTCAAGAAGTAATAAATTACTGCACTGTGCCTTCAATTTTTGGGTCTAGCAGTATGTCTTATTAAAACAAATAGATATGTTTCTACTTCTCTTATTATAGTATGGGCTTATTATAGTTTCTTATTAATTAAAAAATTTTTTTTCATTACTTTGAATCTATTCATATGACATAGTAACTAAGTATAACTGAAGTAATACTCTTTTTGTGGGAGTGGTTAGTCATTTTACTATCCAGTCAGTCCTTTTTATTACTCTGAATGGGTTAGGTGTAGATTTGTTGGTATGGGTGTATATATACACATTTTTGTGATTGTGTATATATTCATGTACTTGGAAGCTAAAGTCACTGGTCCTGAATATTTACACCATTAATGGCCGCAAGTTAATTACTCGTTAGTTAATCAGTTATGAATACACAGAGTGGCAATAGAAAACTTGACTGACAGTGGCTTGAGCACATTAGGACTTATTTTTCTCATGTAAAAGTAAATCCAAAGGCTGATAAATTCAAAGTTGGTACCCTGACTTATGGTTGTCATCACAGAGTTCACATCTTCCCATCTTCCTGCTGCCATATGGCTTTCTTACTTAGGATCAAAAGATGACTGCTGTGTCCCAGGCCTCTGTACTTACTTCAGACAGAAGGAAGAAAGAGGTGCTTCTATTAGGAAAGCAAAGGGTTTTCCAGAAATCTGTACTAGCATTGCAGTGTACAAAGGAGGCTGAGAAGTCATTTGTAAATGGCACACAGCCATTCCCAGCAGTCAAGCTCAGCTAGAAAGTAAGAAGGGGAAGAAGATACTAAGTAGGCACCTGGTGGTGTCTGCCACCTCCCATGTTGACCCTTTGTTTTCATTCAGATTTAATGAATGATTGTTTCTTCCTTGTAAGAATAGCAGCCAGCTATTTATTTATTTTTGAGATAGGGTCTTGCGTTGTTACCCAGGCTGGAGTGTAGTGGTATGATCATAGCTCACTGCAGCCTCCAACTCCTGCACTCAAGCAGTCCTCTCACTTCAGTCAGTCCCCCAAGTAGCTGGAACTACAGGCCTGCCACCATGCCTAGCTAATTTTTAAAAATTTTTTGTAGAGATGAGGTCCTGCTATGTTGTCCAGGCTAGCCTTAAACTCCTGGGCTCAAGCAATTCTCCTGCCTGGGCCTCCCAAAGTTTTAGAATTACAGGTGTGAGCCACCACACCTGACTAGCAGCCAGCTATTTAAAGGTTAAATCATTTATGTTCTTCCTTCCTTTAAAGAGCACCGTTTATTCATATTATCGGTAACATTTTCCAGGTTCTCTATTTGTAGTCTAGCACTGTGGCCAAATACTGTTTCTAACTGTCTACAGGGTGATTCCATTTGAAAATTTGCTAGTTAGTTAAACAGATATGTCCAAAGCGAAGAGTAATATGTTTATCTTCAGTTTGTTTATGTCAGTCAGGATTGTCAGCATTTTCCCAAGCTAGAAACTTAGAATAATCCTAAGTTTTAAACTTCGTTTGTTCTGTAATCTAGTTTGTCATCAACTGCAGTTCTTTGCATTGAAATGTCTTGGACTTGGCCTCCCCTGCCTCGCACACACTGTCACCACTGTAATCCAGGCTCCCCCACCTCCTTTGTGCATTGTTTATGAGGTTTCCTAGCTGGTGTCTCCAATTCCATTCTTTTTCTTTTATTCATTGTGTGCCGGTCATTAACAGTCTAATCTCCTTGAAACCTACCTCTTTAAAAATTTGATCTCTGCTTAAAAGTTTTTAAGCTTCCCTCTTTCAGTGTTTATAACAGAAATATTCTTCCTGTTCAGTCTTTATTTTTCTTTATTTCTCAATATAAGTTGCCTATCATAGAATGTTTTCTTCAGTGCCCTATTTCCTGCTTATTGCCAGTAAGACCCTGTACATTCCTGTCACGGAGACTTGGATTCTCCTCTTCTTTAGTGCCCTCCAGTGCCTAGCCTCAACCTGTTTTGACCTCATCATTCCAGATCCTATCTTTCAAGGCCTAGCTTCTGAATTTCTTTCTTTTAGAACTTGACAATTCCTGCCGATGTGTTTTCGTATCTATTCTAAATCATGTTTTGAAGGAGTGTGGTGTTATGGTATTTATTTTGGAGTCAGTTAGATGTGGGTTTAAACTTGATTTGACTTCTTAACTTTTTGACCTTAAGTCAACCTTTCTAAATGATAATAGTAGAATAATGCTTAGTATTATAATTTCTTACACGAGAGCAGAAACCCAGAATAATAGTATCTTAAAGTTGAAATTTAATTTTCTCCTACATAAAAGAAGTCCAGAGGTAGGTAGTCCAGGGCCAATATGGTGACTTTATGTTCCTCTAGGATTCACAGTTTCTTGTCTTTTTTTTTTTTTTTTCCTACCATTCTAGTGTGATTTCTATATCAAGATTGGGATTACTTCATAATCCAAGATGGCTGCTGGAGCTCCAGCTATCATAGCTGCACTCCAGGTAGATGAAGGAGGAAAGGAATAAGGAAAAAATGGCCTGCTTTTTAGCTCAGTTACGTTTCTTTACTTAGTTTTCTGGAAGTCCCCTTCAACCCTTCTGCTTACAAGCTCATTTTAGCTAGAACTTAGTCACATGACCACTACTTGCTGGGAACTTGCGGCTTATTTGTTGGTACATACCTGCACAACATCAAATTAGTGTTCTGTTAGTTACTAAGGAAGAAGAGGATAATGTGGCTGCTGGCAGACTCAGCATAGTTACTGATAGTGGTGCCTAGCACGTGGTGGGGCTTCACATATATCTTTTTGCCTCTGTTTTTTCTGTTGTATTTGAAGTCAGCTCAAATTCTTCTTTGTTTTATGTATATCTTATTTTTCCAGCTACGTTGAAAGTTTCTTGGGGATAAGGATCATTTATCATGTTTCTTCATTGTGCTTCTAAACACCTCACAGAGTGCTTGCACTTGGACCATGTAACAGGAACTTAATGTGTATTTGTTAATTTATTTTACTTTCTACTCGGGCCATCTTTTAGTCTCTTGCTGGATTTTTTTCCCCTGTATGGGTATTTAATATTTTTTCATCAACTGTAAACTAGTAGCTCTCATGAGAGGACACACTGAAGATTTTCATTCCTTTGGTAATTTCTTCTTTTCTAATGCCTTAAAAACTATGCTGTGGATCCATAACCTAACATTTTATCTTTCTTTAATTAGTGTATTTATAAATGTTTTTTTCACCTGATACTTCAATATAAATTCCCCAAAACTGAACCCAAAAAGTCATGTATATATGTATGTTACATATATCTGTTAAATAGATATAGATCTCTACTATACCTGTGTATTGTGACTATATAGAATATGAATTTTCTTTTTTTTTTTTCCTTTTTTTTGTTTTTTTGGAGACAAGGTCTCACTCTGTCACCCAGGTTGGAGTGCAGTGGTGTGATCACCGCTCATTATAGTCTTGACCTCCTGGGCTCAAGCAATCCTCCCACCTCAGCCTCCTGAGTAGCTGGGACTACAGGTGCACACCACTATGCCTAGCTAATTAAAAAAATTTTTTTGTAGGGATGAGGTTTCACTATGATTCCCAGGCTGGATGAATCTTCAAAATGCTGTTTGAAAAGTTCTCAGGAAATGATTTTTCTGTACATATTTGACTTGCTCATTTGTTTGTAAAGAAGTTCAATGGATTGAAAAACTGCCTAGGTCACATTTCTTTGTCAAATGCTTTTAAACCCTGGTTATTTTTCTTTTACTCCCCAATTATGGATGAGAAGAAAGGAATGATTGGAGACAGGAGCTCCCTGCAAGAAGATAAAGTTGTAGTAGTATTACTGGAAGCTTCTTTCTCATCTGCTTGACCTGACTTAATATAAAAATAGGATCTTACAGTATCAAAGTGTCTTGGAATACAAGCGTTTAGATGAGTTCTTTTTATTCTCCTTTGGAACTCATTAGATAAATATTTTAAATATGCTCTGTGACTCCTTCAGATGTGTTCTTCACAGGCATATATTACATCATTAGTGTAGAATATACAAGTATAATATAATTTCTCTTGTACCCTATTACCAAGATGCTACTACGGTAAATACTCAATCATACGTATGTCTCATTTAAACTCATGTGGGGATACTAGCAGATAAAGATGTGCTGCTGCAAAGTCTTCTTGGAAAGAAGTGAGGTATAAATAAAAGTTCTATATCATCCAGTTTTATATAGTCAAAAAGAGTAGGTAGATAGTCATACATGAGTGGCTATTTGATTTGATATTTAGGTAGAATATTAAGTGAGTGGAAGAGAGGGGCCTCGATTGAAGGGTAGCCACACAGTGCTAATAAGGATGAGAATAGTTTTAATAGTAACTAAAAGTCACAGTAATTTTGTGATACCTTTTAAATGATATTTTTTAATGGTACTTTTTGCATGGTATACAAATGACATAGAGCCATTTATAAAAGCTGATGTTTCCTTACAGCTTGACTTTATTTGGTTTTGTTCTCATAGATGTTTTCTCCCAGATGTCAGATTCCAATGGCTTAATGATATTTAGCAAGTTTGACCAGTTTCTGAAGGAAGTTCTGAAGCTCCCAACAGCAGTCTTTGAAGGGCCATCTTTTGGTTACACAGAGCACTCAGTCCGCACCTGTTTTCCACAGCAGGTAAGGACAGTTTTATAGAATCTAGGGCTAGCAGAGCGCTCATCCCTCCCTTCACCTTCTAACAGATTTCTCCAGATTGCTTCCAGTCTAGGATGTAAGGTCTTGAGTAGGGGAGGAAAAATCTTTAAAGGCGGTGGTGGGAAGTGGATGAGTAAAAGCAGAGGGTAAAAATTCACCTGAAACACTTTTATGGGGGAACTGGAGGTGGAGAGGGGTGTCTTTTCTAAGAAAAATTGAAATATTTTAAAGAAAAATGTTTAAGTAGTGTGTACATTTTTGCTACTGGACAGATATATTACTTTTTTCCAGATGAGTTCTTTAAACCATGAGATAAGGGAATTTTGATATAAAACCCTGTAACAATACTGCGTTGTTTCCTTTGTGTTGGAGACAGGGAATATTATACAGCTCTTACCTGCCAGCATAATATCCTTCAAGGGTACACTGCCGTTGTCATATTAGAAAAAGATGGATTTGATTTCCTTCTGGTGGTCTTGACATAGAGACTGGAATGAGTGTGTTCCTGAGATCTTAACCATGCTGCAGAGGACCATCCACACTTAACAAATGGATGGTACAGCCAGTGTCCATGCTTCAGCCAGAGGATATCCATGTGTTAAGGTAGAGATTAGATAAAAGAAGCTTAATGCTCAACTTACCTAGAAAGTGCTGGAAAGGAGTTAAAAAACTCATGCTAAAACTAATAGGTAAAAAATTAATGGAAACAGGATATTGACATAGTCTAAAAGTATCTCCCCATAAGATATTTATTAATTACAAAAAGAACATAGTAACTTTGCAGTGGAGAAACTGATCGGGTATCACTTTACCAATGATGAAAATCCCTATCATCATTAACGGGATAAACTGATACTGCCTGCCTCCTGATAGGACACATTTAGAAGTACCCAATGTCACTTCTCTGGTAACTCCTGCCAAGAAAGCATAACCTGAATCTCATCCCGAGGAAACATGAGACAGACTTCAACAAAGGAATTTCTACAACCTGACTGGCCTTTAGCTTCAAAAGTGTCAATATCATGAAAGATTAAAAAAGGTGAGAACATGTTCTAGGTGAAAAGAGTTTAAAGAGACATGAAAGGCTGAATGAACTCACAAGCCAGGATTTTCTGTTGATATAACAGACGTTGTTGGGACGATTGGAAAAATATGAATAAAGTTTATAGACTGGATCATAGTATTTTGTCAATGAATGTTAACTTCCTGATTTTGAAATTTGTACATAATTATTTAAGAGCATGTCCTGTTTTTTAAAAAACATTTGAACTATTTAAGGATAAAGGAGCATCCTTCTGCAGTGTTAACATTTGAGGAATCTTGGTTAAGGGAAAATGGAAATTTTTTGGTAATCTTAACCTTTTTGTAAGTCTGAAAATTATTTAAAGATAAGAAGTTAAACTATAAAAGGAACATATGTAAAGGTTTGAGAACTGAAAGGACGTTGTAAACTAGATCCTCCTGACTTGTGATACTCTGATTCAAAAAAGAATGAAAAACACACACACACGGCCCACTCCCCACCTACATAACCTTTTTACGTTTAAAGTTAAGAATTCATGGTTATATGAATTCCAACTTTCAAATAATATTTACAGGTTTTTTTTTAGAGATTATTCAGCTTTAGTACTGAAGGTGGCACCCATCATAATGGAGAATTTTTCTTAGTAACGTGAGGAGATGTTCTTCCCAAATTTGTGCACACTCTGCCTGATTAGTTTTGTGCAGATTTGCCTCTGCACACTATTTACTGTTTTTCAGCATAAATGGCAATCAGCATCAGCTTTTAGCATATTAAAAATACCTCCGTGCTTCAGTTTATTCTAATAAAACATGGTTTGCATCTTCTCCCCTGAATATGCATTTTCAAATTATGTAAAGTTGTCTGAACATAATCCTGGTACAGGAATGTCCTACAGGTATTAAGGTGCCCTTCAGGGATGTAAGTGAGGATGAGTATGATGAAGTCACTGCAAACAGCTCTCCTGCATTTTGTATCTGGAGCCTGTCTTACTGCTGCTGCTGCTGCCGCCACTGCCATCACCACCTTGGTGATATCATCACGTCCCATGGGGGCCCACACAATATTCTGGGGTCATCTTGTGTATGATGTGCACATGGCTTTTCATACAAGATGCTTCCTGGAGGTCAGGCTAAAAATGGATCAAGTTCCAGAATGCTACTCTTAAGCAAGACATGTTGGAACAGGGAAGGGAATTTGCGCAAAGAACTATCAGTGATGAACACTGAGAAATGGATGACGATGTCGGGGGGGCTAAATCTAATCTTTGATTTAACTGCAACGTGAGTATTCTGATGAGAATCTGATGTTGGAATAACAGTTTAAAATGTTTTAAAATTTTTTAAAGTGCTGTTGTTAATTCTAAGAATGCTGTCTAGGATTCTGCAAATTAACCTTATGACATTCATGATTATGAGGCCTTTGAACTCACAACTTTTTGTTCATTACTTTTTACCTGCTTCATTCATATTTTTGTAAAAAAAAAGTAATCCGCATTTTTGTATATGTCAAATTTGGAAAAGAGAAGTTTATCTCAGTCTATGAAAAGTTAAAAAAAAAAAAAGAAGCCTCAGATGAAGTAGAAATCACTGATAGAATATACTGATATATTGACCAAGAAGTGAGACAGCTTGGACAAAGTTTCATGCTGCAAGAGTTAAATTCGGTGAGTTTTGGATTTCTTTTTGAAAACGGGCTTTTCTCCGACAGTTTGTTTTGCTGCAATATGTGTTTCCTTTATGGGAATCAGTTCATACCTCATCAGATAGAAAACGATGTTGATGCAAATTAGAAATTGCTTTGTTTTTTCATATGTACTTTCCCCCAGCACTTTGATGTTCTGGGTTGAACAAAAAAGCCATCACAATTAAAGAGAAAGTATGACTATTTTAAGAAAGGAACTGAAAATCCTGCAGTACCTTCCTTTGGGAAGAGAAGTGACTGGTTTAGAGGACCGACCCCTGAGCTGCTTCACTTTCTGCAGTGCTGTGATGACGAAGCTGCAGCTGAGTGAAGAGGCTGTGAAGACGTTTTGCCTCCCATGCTGAAACGATTGGCAGAATTAAGCTTTCCCCAGCATCTGATATCTAGTTTTGATAAAACTAAACTATTTTGGAGGTCATATGCTGTTCTCATGAAGAAGCAATCAGTGGCTCAGGATTGAAGGCTGAAAGACACCATCTGACAGGCACTCCAGTGCACGCGCCCCAGGGAGTTTAGTTGTGCTGATTATTTTGTTTGTCCTCTGTTTACAAAGCCATGTAGATTTTTAGTGGTTGTTCCAACTCTGTTTTCCTTATATGCCTTATGATTTTTAAGTTCACAGTTTTGTACTCTGTATACCTTTCCATTATAGCATTTTGATGTTAAGAAATTTCAGCTTCTTTCTTAATGTAACACATTACAGCAGAAATGCTTTTTTTTTTTAATGACATGAAGAGAATTACACATTGGTTTATTTTAGTATAGTTTTAAAAAAATGTTCTAAACACATTTTTTTGCCTTGAAAATGAGCCTAAAATAAGGTCTGTGGATTATGTAGTTTAGTTGTTTTTAAAACACAAGAGAAATTAAACACGTTTATAAGTTAATTCAGCAGAACCCATCTATTAGGATAGCTAAAATTAAATACTGACTTTGAGTATTGGTGAAGATGTTTGGAGCATCCAGTACTCTCAACAAACTTTGCAAGAAGCCCTGGTGGTTTCTTAATAAAAATAAACTGACATCTCATGACCTAGCAATGAAATTAAAACCTAACCTTAGGTTTTAAGACTTTTCAGGACTCCTCTTATCAACTGTATTCATACTAGCCCCAAACCAGAAGCATCCTGGATGTCCGTCATTAAAAAACATTGAGGAAAATTTAAGAGATAATATGTCTGGAATTTGTCCCAAAATAATGAAGGTTGGAGGGAAAGTAAAAGCAAAATGAAACAAAATTAGTTATATGTTAAGAAGAACTGTTGAAGCTGGATAGGCATTTTTTTTTTTTTTTAGATGGAGTCTGTCTCTGTCACCAGGCTGGAGTGCATTGGTGCTGCTGCAACCTCCGCCTCCTGGGTTCCAGTGATTCTCCTGCCTCAGCCTCCCAAGAAGCTGGGATTACAGGTGCTTGCCAACACACCTGCCTAATTTTTATATTTTTAGTAGAGACAGGGTTTCACCATATTGGCCAGGCTGGTCTCAGCCTCCTGATCTCAGGTGTTCCTCCTGCCTCTGCCTCCCAAAGTGCTGGGATTACAGGCCTGAACCACTGTGCCTGGATGGGATAGGCATATTATACTAATCTCTCCACTTTGGTATATTTTTAAGTATTTTAATAATAGAAAAATTGTCATTGCAAATTTTTGATTGTGATTATTGTCTGAACATAGTGCAGTATTGTTTTAGCACCCCAAGACTAATACTTTGGTGAGTAGGCCAGATATATTAACATTCTTCAGTGTTTACAAACTGACTTTCAAGGCTTAAAAGTTGTTTTAAATAAGCACTAAATGTATTTAAATTTCTCCCCAAAGTTTCCAAACTTTAGAGTTTTAGAAAGTGCAGTATTTTTCCTTAGAGAGAAGATTGCTCTTGGTTATTTATTTTTTAGGTCTTCATATTGATAGCACCTGCAGCCCATCTAGAATGGCCACTGCCATGACAGTGGCTGCAGTGGGGAAGGCATGGCTGGGGCTGCATGCTCCACAGAGCTAGTAGGAGCCAGGAACAGGCAGAAGCTCTGCCCTATCCTGCCTGAGTTGACAGGGTGGAAGCTTCACCTTCCCCAGGCACAGCTGCAGCTGGCCAAGCCATGGCCGAAGACCGGGCATCTCTGCACTGTCAGGGGCCTGGGAAGGCTACCCCTGTCCCCACAGGCTTGAAGATGTCTGCTCCCACTGCCTGACCTCTCCTTGCTCCCATCACCTGCTCCAATGTCAGAGCGAGGTTGAAGCCGAGCCCGGGTGCTGTTGCAGCCTGGCTGGGTGTGCACATGCTCGGGGCAGCACTGACATGTGAGCCCCCTGTCACCTCAGCCCCCTCTGGACTTTGGGCACTGACAAGCATGGGAGGAAGGCCAAGGGGGTGCTGAGGGCAGCTTGGCACACTTCCGCTGCAGCTGGCATGCCTGACTGTGTGTGGCTTGGCACTGGGCTGCAGGTGCCCCTTGACACGAACAGCCTGGGTGCCATGAACAGCAGTAAGAGGCAGACAGGCCCTTGGGTGGAAGGCTGTGGGTCTCTGGTGAAGCCCCACCTTCAAGCCAGGAAGGGCCTGAAGTCTGGGAGTCAGGCTGCCAGTCTTGTAGACTGGAGTGGGAACTTGTGGTGCTTTTTCCAGGCCCACTCATGGCCACTCATGGACCAATCGGCATGCACTTACTCCCCTTTAAGACCCATGAAAGCCCTGAACTCAGCACAACTTGAGCAAGTGACAGGACTGCCAGCTCCTCTCCTGGAGAGGAGCTACTCACCCTAGAGTCTTCTTTCTGCTAAGAGCTGAAGAGATGATGGGACAGCCAGCTGCAGAGAGGAGCTGTCCACTCCAGGGTCTCCTCTCTGCTGAGAGCTGAACACTTTTTGGGTTACCCTGGCTGCAGAGAGGAGCTACTCACTGTGAGTCTCCTCTGAGCTGTTCTATTGCTCAATAAAGCTCCTCTTTGCCTTGCTCACCCTCCACTTGTCTGCGTACCTCATTCTTCCTGGGTACTGGACAAGAACTCGGGACCCACAAAATGGCAGGCCCAAAAGAGCTGTGACACCAAAGCTGAAATATGCCCCTTGCTCGCCGTGTTGCTGGCAACAAGAAGAAAGGAGAAAAGAGCTATCCCCTTTGGGGACACCAGATGTAAGAGCTCCCCAAGCCAGGGATTAATACCCTTTCTGGGGCTCTGCGGTTCCTGACATCTCCAAGGTTACAGGTGCAACCATGTTCATAGGTGTCAGCTGTGGAAGCTGCTTGCAGTACTCCTGGTCCAGCTGTAGCCTCACAGGGAGCCAGCACCCATGCTGGTGCCTGGAGCTGCCCGCCTGCTGCAGTTGGCATGCCTGGCTGTGTGCAGTGGCTGGACCCTATGCTCCCTCACACTCCCTTCACTGCCCTACACCTGGCTCCCCCTTGGCAGGCATTGGATCCAGCTGGTAGTGTGAGCTGAGTGCAGTCTGCCAGACTGAGGGGGCGGAATGAGCCCAGAGAGCCCAAGCAAAACTTGGGCAAAGGTGCCACAGAGGTTTCCAACAGAAAAGCATCACCCCAAGAATCCTGTAACAATACTGACTTTAGTTTGAAGAGTTCAACCCACCTTGTAAGGAATTTTTAGCTTGATGCCTATCTTTATGAAAAGGAAACCTGAATAAGCAAAGAATGGAGAGAGAGGGAGGAGAAGTGAGCACATAGGTACATTCTTGGAATCAATGTATATAGGAGATACTGTTGATAACACTTTATTGGATACCATGCCACACTTCTGTTGATTCACAGAGGTGGTAGCAGTTGTGTAAAAATGGGATTATACTATTGCTAGTTAATTTTCAGAATAGCAAAAATATTTCATGCCTTGAGTTGTCCTCTGATTATATTTGACGAAGTATTCTCTCCAGCTATGCACCAGAATGATTTTTCTCCTCACTTTGAAGTGAGACGTCTTCTGGATGTTCTGACTTTGTCTTCCTGGACATTGAATGGAGTTTGGCAAGCATTTCCTGGCGTGTGTATGTGTCTGTATGTGTTATTTCATAGGTATTCTCTTACGGAGGTTTTATCATCTCCTTTAGCTGCCCTTCACTACCATGTACTCTGGTATGGATTAGTAGTGTTTCATTGATTTGAAGATGCTTTTTCACATCTTGATACTTCTGATGTCGAGATACATAACCAGTGATACCTTACAATTGCGGTTGGTTAGGCAGTGATTATGATGGGCTGTCATTTCCTGCACATGCATGAACTTGATCATAGGTGTTCATTTGCTGTCACTTCTAGTTCTGTCCACTTTTGGCACTACATGCATTGTCATTTAAAATGTTCTCAGAAAGCATACTGTGATTTGACATTAAACAAAATGTTGTTATAAACATAGAAAGGCTTGGACAGAATAGAGGGGAATATACTGGATATTAGTAAAACAAATCTTCAGCATTGGAAGAATTCCATATTATTTTGCAAAGCAACAACCTGGTACTTCATATAGCCTTTTTAAAAAAGAGGAGGCTTTTAGAGCCTTTTTTTTTTTAAAGAAGGTATCCCCAAATAGATGAAGCTATATATTTTTTATTATTGAGATATAACAAAAATAATTTCTTGTCACACTAAAGCATTGCATCCAGAAGACCAGACTGCCGAGTTCCCCTGAATAGATTAAAGGAATTTCAGTTCATCAAGAGGCTGGTGTGACCAATTCACATGTGATGAAGGATTGTGGTTAATTAAGTCATTGAGTTAGTTTAATTGGCCGAGTGTTTTTCTTTCTTAGGGGTAGAAAAAAAAATAATGGTGTATCTTACAAGTGATCTTATAAGTGCATCTTAGATGGGATGAAATACAGGGTGTAATATGGGTTTTATTATGATCAGGTCTATAGTAATGAGGCCTGTCCCACTAGCATAATTAGATTGAACAAAATTGTGGAGACCTAGAAGTGAGGTTTTATTCTAGTTGGGCCTGTGACGGAGAGAGTATCTTACTAGATGAATCCTTACATAGAAATGACAAGTGGCTCCAAGATTGTTTTCTTTTTAGAAAAGGAGTTTTTTTTAGCAGTACTTGCTATCCGCATGCTCTAGGAAAGCACCCCCTGCTTCCCCACTGATGATTCATGAGCTGAAAGCAGTTCCTGATGCATTCATGTTTCCAGCCTGTGGGATGTGGGACTGTTGGTCCAGGCCCTTCTTGGTGTTCACTGGTGGCACAGTCCAGTGTGCAATCCCGTTCTGGACCTCTGATGTCCCCTCTGCCTTATTGCCTTATACCTCACTAGTATTCAAGTAAAGTAGAAAAAATTCATCACCCAAAAAAACAAAGGACCCTTGTCTCCTTGTCACTTTATTCATTGGCTCAATGGCAGCCTAAGGAAGGAGGAGTATGCTTTCTCAGATGTAGCTTTGATTATTCCTTTTAATCGTAAGTAAATCTGAGTTTAAATCATAATTTTGCAATACAGCTCTGTTGATATCCTCAGTTTTCATAAAAACTCGACTCACTCCTCATTGCCTGCTGAATAAGGTTCTTAGCATGACGTTGTGGCTCCTCAGCAATCCAACCACAGCCTGTCGTTTCCTCTCCATTCCTGATTGCTCCCGCTCTACCCCATCCCTTGCCTGTCCCTCCCCTTGGCACACCAGGTTATCGTTTTGGCAGTTGCCACAGGGTCTTGGGTTTGCACTGTTTACATCCCCCGTCAGCACTGTGCCAGAGCATCTGTCTCTCCACAGCCTTGCCAACAGCACATGTTCCTACACTTTTGAATTTTTGCCAATCTGATGGGCGAGAAATGTTATCTCAGTGTAGTTTTGATTTGCATTTCTCTTGTTTTGAGTAACCTGTGTTTTGAGTGACTCAAAGTAGTCAAACTTTTTGTTTATATTCTTAGTTCTCACTGAAATGCCAGTAACCCCTGACTTTCTATCTCTCCTCCAACAAAAGCTTCAGATTCCACGTCTCAGCTAAAATGTGCCTTCTTCGATGCTTTTAATCTTTCACCATAGGATTGTGTCCTCTTCTGTACTCCCATGACAGCTCAGTTATGCCCTGATGGGAGGGATCTTACTGTCCTTCAGCTTTCCATCCCCAGGGACTGACACAGTCTAGAAAAAGATCCATACTTACTATTTCTTGGATTAATTGAATGATTTTTAAAATATATTTTGAGACCTAGTCATGCTCTGTTGCCCAGGCTGGAATGCAGTGGCATGATCGCAGCTCCCTGCAGCCTCCACCTCCCGGGTTCAAGTGATTCTCCTGCCTCAGCCTCTGGAGTAGCTGGGACTACAGGGACACACCACCACACCCAGCTCATTTTTTATACTTTTAGTAGAGATTAGATTTTGCCATGTTGACCAGGCCGGGCTCAGACTCCTGGCCTCAAGTGATCTGCCCATCTTGGCCTCCCAAAGTGCTGGGATTATAGATGTGAGCCACCGCATCTGGCTTTAACTGAAGGATTTTAAGTTAAGTATGACATGAGAAAATTAGTAATTTTGGTTTGAATTCTAATTGAAAGCTTAAACTCACATTCTCCTTGTTTTCATTGATATTATTTCATGATTTTCTCAAAGGAAATAATCTTTGCAATGAGAGAAATGTAATATTTCAGAATATTTGAAGTTTTTCTAATCTTTTTTTATCCATAACAAATAAAAATATCTCCTATAAAAAGCACAATGACATTATATTATTTTGTCATTACAAATTACTCTTATTTTCAAAATCCAGAATAAATCTGTGATATGGGGAAATTCAGTGTGAAGGTAATTGAAAGGCTGCCTGTTTCAGTTACAGCAACTCTGTAACTCTGGTTAATATATATTTGCCCTTGTCAGATAAAATATCGCTATAACTAGACACAGAAGTTTACATAAAAATGTTTTAACCTGGACCAGGTGCGGTAGCTCATGCCTGTAATCCCAGCACTTTGGGAGGCTGAGGTGGGCGGATCACAAGGTCAGGAGATTGAGACCATCATGGCCAATATGGTGAAACTCTGTCTCTACTAAAAAATAAAAAAAATTAGCCGGGCATGGTGGCATGCGCCTATAGTCCCAGCTACTCAGGAGGCTGAGGCAGGAGAATTGCTGGAACCTGGGAGGCAGAGGTTGCAGTGAGCTGATATCACAACACTGCACTCCAGCCTGGGCGACACAGTGAGACTCTGTCTTCCCTCCCCCCCAAAAAAAAGTTTTAACCTGAAAACTTTAAAAGTATCACTTTAAAGACTGTTAACTAAATGTCATACATTGTTTAAGTGATAAGGTGATGGATAAATATTTATATGTTGCACATAAGAAAATAGGAGTTTTTATTGGAAATGATGAAATTAGAGGCTGTAGCAATGATGATCCATTGCTAAATTATTTTACTTTCTCATGTTAGTGTAATGATATCGGATTTTTTTATTTTTAAGGGGTTACTCCTCTCCTCTTTTGAAAATGGGAAGAAGTAGTTAAGGGTGGAGGAAGGGAGATGAGAATGCCATATAGGGTACTAGTTGTTAGTCTGGATTAGAATAACAGAGAAAAACCAGAAATACTTGTTTCTAAGAAAAAATATGACACTGCATAGAATGATAAAAACAGTCTCAGTGTTTTATTGAGGGAAGCATAAATAAATCATGGTGGTTTTGCTCAGTGGATCAGGCAGCTGTTAAAATGATTAGAAATGAAGACCTTGTACAAAACAAAATAATAGAATGTTAAGTGAAAAAACAGATGACATATTTATATCTATGCTGTTCACAAGTATTTAGAAATATATATACATCTGGAGGGAAACAGAAAAATGAGAGTTGTGGGAATGCATTATTTGCATTTTATTGTAGTTTTTATTAATATTAAGCTCTTAAAAATAAGGAGAAATGCAAAGAATCTGTTCAACTCCAGAGCAAAAACAAAATGAAAAGCTAGCAGACAGAGCCAACCTACCTTTCATAAAATTATTTATTGAGGCTAGGTGTGGTGGCTCACGCCTGTAATCCCAGCACTTTGGGAGACTGAGATGGGCAGATCACAAGGTCAGGAGTTGGAGACCGGCATGGCCAACATGGCGAAACCCCTTCTCTACTAAAAATACAAAAATTAGCCGGGTGTGGTGGCATGCGCCAGTAGTCACAGGTACTCAGGATGCTGAGGCAGGAGAATCACTTGAACCCTGGAGGCAGAGGTTGCAAGGAGCTGAGACGGCACCATTGCACTCCAGCCTGGGCAACAAAGTGAGACTCCATCTCAAAAAAAAATTATTTATTGAATGATGCAATTTTAGAGTTGGGAAGCCTCTCAAAATTTTTGTAAAAACCTCTTTACACTGTAAAAATTATTGAGAATCTCAAAGAGCTTTTATTTATATGGGTTAAATCTGTCAACATTTCCATATTGGAAGTTAAAATTGAGGCTGGGCATGGTGGCTCATGCTTGGAATCCCAGCACTTTGGGAAGCTGTAGCAGGTGGATCATTTGAGGTTAGGAGTTCAAGACCAGCCTGGCCAACATGGTGAAATCCCGTCTCTACTAAAAGTACAAAAAATAGCCAGGCATGGTGGCAGGCACCTGTAATCCCAGCTACTCAGGAAGCTGAAGTAGGAGAATCGCTTGAACCCAGGAGGTGGAGGTTGCAGTGAGCCGAGATTGTGCCACTGCACTTCAGCCTGGGCAACAGAGCGAGACTCTTGTCTAAAAAAAAAAAAAAAGTTGAGGGGAAAAAAAAGTCACTTAAAAATACAATGAATAAAAAAGTTGAGGGGAAAAAAGTCACTTGAAAATAACAATGAAAAAAGTCACTGAATCTATTATATGTTAACATAAATAACATTTTTATGAAAAATAACTATTTCAAACAAAAATTTAATGAGAAGAGTGCCTTGGTTTTGTATTTTTGCATATTTTTAATATTTGCCTCAATAGAAGACACGTGGATTCCCGTATTTTCTTATCCATTCAATCTGTTGTGATATGCTGTTTTGGTTAAAATTTGGAAGAAAATTTGGCCTCAAACAGCTACATAGTTGGGAAAGGGAGAAGTCTTTTTTAATAGCCTTTTCAGATAACTGGTTTTGTCACATTGTCTCTGGAAATCCCCACTGTACACTCTTCAGAGAATAAGATTGAAAAAGATAAATAATGTCTTAGTATTATTTATTATGAAATACTGCAGTACTCCATGAAACTCCATAAAAATGTTTAAGTCCCTCCCAGGGGTTCCCTGATCACACTGAGAACCGCTATTCTAGCCCCTGAAAGATGAGAAAACTGAAACTCAGAGATGTGCAGTGATTTTCTCCAAATCACATAGTTGGTGGAAGACAGAGCCCTTGGACATGGCTCTGCTAGTTTCATTCCTCATTTTTTGGAAAACTTCAGTGTAAGGTCTTTTAGGCTGACTGACAGCCCCATGGAGGCCATGTTAACCTCTGTGACCTGCATGGACACTCCAGTTGAGTTCTGAGTAACTGGAAGACCATGAGAAGAGGAAGAAATGATCAACCCCTGTGATGACTACTTAACTTTGAGACATTCTCTATTGTTCCTTATTCCCACCCCAATTGATAAGACCATTGGACTTTGTAACCGATCTTGGTCAACACTCCACACCCTAGGACCCCCTCCCAGCTTGCAAACCTACCACTCCTTCCCAGCTTGCAAAAAACCTCCCTAAACTGTAACTTATATAACTTTCCACTGCCCACCCCAAACCTATAAAACCAACTCCTATCCCACCACCCTTTGCTGACTCCCTTTTCAGACTCAGCCTGCCCACACCCTGGTGAATAAATAGCCATGTTGCTCACACAAACCCTGTTTGGGCGGCGGAGGGGAGGAGGTCTCTTCATTCAGAGCTCGTGCATTTTACTTTTGAACAACTTTTAGTGATTGATCCTGAGTTTATTTATGAGGGTCTTCTGAGATATCAAAATCTAATTCTACCTTTTCATCTTGAAGATTAAAAAAAACTTCATGGTAAACGAATCAAAACTTTTAAGAGAAAGTAGTATTAGGGCCGGGCGCGGTGGCTCACGCCTGTAATCTCGGCACTTTGGGAGGTTGAGGCAGGTGGATCATGAGGTCAAGAGATCGAGACCATCCTGGTCAACATGGTGAAAACCCATCTCTACTAAAAATACAAAAAAATTAGCTGGGCATGGTGGTGCACGCCTGTAGTCCCAGCTACTTGGGAGGCTGAGGCAGGAGAATTGCTTGAACCCAGGAGGTGGAGGTTGTGGTGAGCTGAGATGGTGCCATTGCACTCTAGCCTGGGTAATGAGTGAAACTCCGTCTCAAAAAAAAAAAAGAGAAAGTAGTATTAGAATTATAAGTGGATTATAAAAATGTAATTTTTAACATACTTAAGATATAGAAATATTAATTTGAACTTTAAATTTATGACAAAAGATATACATTTAATTTTGTTTGCCACTTTTTACTAGCTAAAAATTTTCTAGCATTTTCTATCTCAATTTATATTTATTTATTTATTTATTTATTTTTAGAAGGGGTTTCACCATGTTGGCCAGGGTGGTCTCGAACTCCTGACCTCAGGTGATCTGCCCACCTTGGCCTCCCATAGTGCTGGGATAATTTTTTTTTTTTTTGAGTTGGAGTCTCACTGTGTCACGCAGACTGGAGTGCTGTGGTGAGATCTTGGCTCACTGCAGCCTCTGCCTCCTGGGTTCAACAGATTTTCCTGTCTCAGCCTCCCAAGTAGCTAGGATTACAGGCACCTGCCACCATGTCCAGCTAATTTTTGTATTTTTAGTAGAGATGGAGTTTCACTGTGTTGCCCAGGCTGGTCTCAAACTCCTGATCTCAGGTGATCCACCTGCCTCAGCCTCCCAAAGTATTGGGATTACAGGTGTGAGCCGTGACACCCGACCAATCTCAACAATTTTAAATAGACACTTTTAACTTAATTTTGGTTTCTTGGTTATCTGCATGTTCATAGAGGCATTTTCCATATCTGTTCCTTCATTCAAATGTTAGGTGGCTTTATGGTTTTTAATGTTATTCACTGATTCTTCCCAGATTCCATCCAGATCTCAAACAATAGTATTCTTAGATTCTGAGATGGAAAACACTTAGGATAACCTTTCTTTAGCCTATTTGAGTAGGTACTTCTCATGCTTCACCATCAGTGCTGAGTGAGATGTATAGAGGCCCTTTGAATGACAGCTACATACCACATCATTCTGTCAGCCCTTTTGCGTAGCTCTCAACTCCTCCTGCCCCAGCCAGAAGTTCCATATTAGAAGTTAAATTGAGAAACTGTCAAATTACTTAACTACTTCATGCTGGCCTGCAAGCTGTCTGGAGATGAGACTGTCCCTTGGCTTTCTTCATCTTTTCCCGATATGTATTGCACAGCTTCTTTCCTGCTCTGCCTTCTACTCTATCTCCCTTTACTATTCCCCATTTACCAGTTTCTTATTTTAAAGATTATTCTTAATAAGAATGACCTCCAATTTACATATACTGGAATCAAGATTCTCTTAGTTGCTAGAAAGATGCAGAGGAAAAAGTCTGTCTAGTCTCGAGCCTTGTGAGACAGAAGCTCTCATTGGAAGGGTCCTGTGATGAGTCCCATGACAGCCCTGGGGGCCTCTGTCCTTCAGGCCAAGCACCCCAGTTTCTTCACTCCTCGCTTCCAGTTTGTGTTAAATATATATTTTTAGTGGTAAAAATTGGAGTTATTTTGTAATCAGCTGCCAATGTCTTTAGATCAGCTCTAACCAATTTTTTCTACCCTTTTTCCCCCCTGAAATAAATGATTTAAACGTTTTATGGGGAAATTCTTATATTTTTTTATTATCCTGTTCTTCACATTAAGAGGTGGGGCTGGGAACACAGTTACTTGGGAGAGAGCAAGGTGAAATTCTGGGTGTGCTTTTGGCTTTGCCCCAGCCACCAACCTGCTGCTGAGTGGTGGGACCAGGACTTAGAGGAGGCAGCGACGGCCATGCACCTGCTGAGTGTGTGCCCTGTTGTCTCGGCTCTTCTTTTGGAACACTTTGAAGTGAGGTCTTTGTGTCCAGGTTATAATCACGGAGCTCTCTTGCTGGGTTGTGTGACCCTGGCCTTTTAGCTTCTTTTTCCTTTCCCTTTGGAACAAAGGTGTCATGTGGGCTGGAGAAAATAAAAAGAATTCATTAATTTAAATTATTATTTTTGTTTTCTCTGTATCATATAACTCTATGTTACCTTTCTAAACTGTTTTCTAATTTGGTGTCTATGTGAGATATGTTATTTCAGTATTTCATATACAGTGGAAGCTTACCATATATTTGTTAAAAAGAGAAAGATAGAACAGAAAAATGCAGTCAAGCCATTGAGCTGGTATAACAGGAGCATTGTGATGGGTATTGGGATATGTAGGTTTCAATCTCATCCTTATTGTAACTGTCTCTGTGATTTTGTCAAACTATTTGAACTACTTGAAGCTTCTATTTTCTCTTCTATAAGTGAGAAAGCTGCTGAATGATGTCTAGGTGTTTGCCCTTCGATTTATTTTTTTTCAATAGTTACTTATCAAGTGTTCCTTGTGTGCCAGGCACTGTTAGGAAACCTGGAAATGTGGTAGACAAGCAGCCACAGTCCCTGCTCTTATTGATGTTGCTTTATACTCAGGTGTGGGGTGTCTTCTCTTCCCCACTGGATAGCAGAAATAGTAACTTGAAGGACAGTCTTGGCTTTGTGTCTGATTTGGGCCAGGCTACCAAAAAACCTTTAAATGATTCATTTTCTCATCTGTAAAGTGACGATAGTAATATCTAACCTAGGTTATCTTATACATTTGACTAAAATAAAATAACATATGCGGGAATACATTTGAATATACTAATAGTAGTATAAAGTACAGCATGTAGTGGTATCTGTAGTAATGTAAAATATTTTATTTTGCTATGAAATTTAGCATGTAATTCACTAAAGCTTGGATGGGAAAATCTTAAATTAACTTAATCTTGGAGTTCAGAGATTCTTAAAAAATATGGCCAGGTGTGGTGCTCATGCCTGTAATCCTAGCACTCTGGGAGGTTAAGGTGGGCTGGTCACCAGAGTTCGGGAGTTAGAGACCAGCCTGACCAACATAGAGAAACCCCATCTCTGCTAAAAATACAGAATTAGCTGGGCATGGTGGCACATGCCTTTAATCCCAGCTACTTGGGAGGCTGAGTCAGGAGAATCACTTGAACCAGGAGGCAGAGGTTGTGGTGAGCTGAGATCATGCCATTGCATTCCAGCCTGGGCAACAAGGGCAAAACTGTCTCAAAAAATAAATAAATAAAATAAAGTATATTTGTTTTTCTTCTCTTCACAGAGAAAGATAATGCTAAATATGTTTTTAGACACAATGATGGCTGACCCTCCTCCCCAGTGCCTTGTCTGGCTACCTCTCATGCACAGACTTGCCCATGTTGAGAATGGTAAGCAGAACTTTTATTGTTTAATTCTTCAGGCTATAGAAAGTATAGGAACTGATTATTTGCAATGTCTTTTGCTATTTAATATCATTGAAAATTACACTTGAAATTTGTTATCACTCTGTCATTTGATTTTGTGGTTTTGGCTTTCAGAAGAATATTTCTTTTAAAAAAGGGAGGACACTTACTATTTCTTCTTTTTTTTTTTTTTTTTTTTTTTTTTTTTTGTCCGGGACAGTCTCACTCTGTTGCGCAGACTGGGGTGCAGTGGCACAATCCTGGCTCAGTGCAACCTCCACCTCCCGGGTTCAAGCAATTCTCCTGCCTCAGCCTCCGGAGTAGCTGGGATTACAGGCACCAGCCACCATGCCTGGGTAATTTTTATCTTTTTAGTAGAGACAAGGTTTTGCCGTGCTGGCCAGGCTGGTCTCAAAGAGATGTGTATTAATTTAGAAAGGAAACCAAGAAGTAGCCTGGGCTTGATGGCTCACACCTGTAATCCCAGCACTTTGGGAGGCTGAGGTGGGTGGATCACTTGAGGTCAGGAGTTCTAGACCAGCCTGGCCAACATGATAAAACCCCATCTCTATTAAAAATACAAAAATTAGCCAGGTGTGGTTTTGGGCACCTGTTATCCCAGCTACTCGGTAGGCTGAGGCAGGAGAGCCACTTGAACCTGGGAGGTGGAGGCTGCAATGAGTCAGGATTGCGCCAGTGCACTCCAGCCTGGGCGACAGAGCGAAACTCTGTCTCAAAAAAAAAAAAAAGATACCAAGATGTAGTCATATCAGGTCATACAGTTTCAACTATATGCTTTTCCTCCCTAAGATTCCAGATGATTGTTTTCTGTTTGAGCCCACCTGATTTTTAGCCATGACTTCCTGTTTCATCTTTATCGAACTCATAGTTCTAGAAAACTGTACGTATGCAATATCAACTGTGAAAACTATAATTATTTTGGAATAATTTAAAGATATAGTTTAACAGTGGGTTTCCTTTTTTTTTTTTTTTTTTTTTTTGAGACGTAGTCTTGCTGTTGTTACTTGTGCTGGAGTGCAGTGGTGTGATCTCAGCTCACTGCAAACCTCTGCCTCACAGGTTCCAGCAATTCTCCTGCCTCAGCCTCCCGAGTAGCTGAGATTACAGGCACCTGCCACTCACTATGCCTGGCTAATTTTTGTATCTTTAGTAGAGATGGGTTTCACCATGTTGGCCAGGCTGGTCTCTAGCTCCAGACCTCAGATGATCCACCTGCTTTGGCCTCCCAAAGTGCTGGGATTACAGATGTGAGACACTGTGCCCATCCAGGTTCCTTTTTTTTTTTTCCTTTACCATTTTTGCCTTGAATCTGTTCTTGGTATTCCTCCCAGGAATTTGACATAAATTTTTGTTTTGCTTTGAGTTAAAATGGTACTTATCTCTTAGTAACATCTTAATTTTTTTCTGTTCTTCCCATCAGTTTATCTCCTCCTGTAGCTTGCCGGCGTTTGTTAAAGGGAAGCCCATTGTTTTTCTAGCAACATTCCCGGTCTCAAGGCTCTTGCCTTTCTTCATTCCTCAAAAGAGAATGAGGAAGAGCCAAGAACTTCATAGAGCCGAAACAAAAAAAAACCAGAAATACCATTATTTTATAATTTCTTGCCATTAAAATTAAGACATGTAGAAAAATATTAGTGCAATAGTAACATATTTTATTTCTAGATATTTTAATGATTTTATAACATTTCTGTCTTTGATAAAAATATTACAAACCACACACATTAAGAATGTAATCAATAAATTATACTTTATAAAAGTCACAATAAAATGTTCATATGGATAATAATACATTTTGACAAATAGCAAATACAAAATGCTTTCATGAAAATCAGTTGGACATAAAACTACTAATACACTTAAGGCTATAAAGGCATTGCTCTCAAAAATTTAAATCTGTCCAAGAATCCTGTTTTTAAAATTTTGCTGGTTTAGTCTAGGGAGATTCTGGTCCTTTAAGAAACGAATCCTGAATCTGAGGTACTTGCGAACTAAAGCCATAGTTGGGTAAAAGGCTGAGAAAAATTTATTCTAAAGTATAGACAGGAGAGCGATAAAATAAAAACAGTATGGACATTGATTTTATTCTTCCAGAAGGGATAAAAACGGACTCTTTTTAGTGGCTTCTTGGCTCTTCCTCATTCTCTTTTGAGGAATGAAGAAAGGCAAGAGCCTTGAGACCGGGAATGTTGCTAGAAAAACAATGGGCTTCCCTTTAACAAACGCCGGCAAGCTACAGGAGGAGATAAACTGATGGGAAGAACAGAAAAAAATTAAGATGTTACTAAGAGATAAGTACCATTTTAACTCAAAGCAAAACAAAAATTTATGTCAAATTCCTGGGAGGAATACCAAGAACAGATTCAAGGCAAAAATGGTAAAGGAAAAAATGGGAGAAAAAAAAAAAAGGAACCTGGATGGGCACAGTGAGAAATTATAAATTAATGGTATTTCTGTTTTTTTTGGTTTGGGCTCTATGAAGTTCATCATGAATTATATCGATGTTACTATGCATAAGGAGTAATGTTTATTCACTTCAGCAAAAGTTGTACTTTTTAAATTGATTTACTAATCCAAGTAAGATAAGAAGGTAACTACTAAGGTAGTAGATACTTAACTACTACTAAGTGATGCACTTTACCAAAATAATACTTTTACCAAACCTGAACAGTCCTTCTCTTTCTTATTTATAACTGACCCAACACACTTGTTAATTTTTTCATCATTCTAGTTCTCTGCTTTTCTACCTGTCACCCATTCCACTCACTAAGGATTGACTTGACTGGTTTGGAAGAGAACACAGGAAAATCACATAGACATATATGTTCAACCAAAATTATCAGAATATATTTGAAAATTTAATACTAATACACATATATCTTTTATTAACCTAAATTACTTAGAATTATAAATATTGGCTGCACAGATGCTGACCTCATTGACGTTAGCTGAGATTGATGGAGTTTGTTCTCTGGAGGAACTATACTAGGTTGTATAGTTAATTTGGAGTGTACACTCTTAATTAGTATTTACAGCATTCCTTAGGAATATCTTGATGGCAAAAAACTTAATTTCTTAGAAATAATATCCTTTGGATTTTTTTATTGCTAATTTTAGTTTTCTTTTAGTCCCTAGTGGTCATGTTATATAATCTTATATTGTTTTTCTCACCTCATACTCAATTTTTTTTGAGTCTTGATTCATTAGTTAATATATATTTTTGGAAGAAAGTCTAAAAGTCCCTATAATTGAAATAAGATTGTGATCTTATATATATATAATGCTAGAAAGAGTTGCTCAATGAAGATTTGAATGCTCTATCCCTCTTTTCTTTTTTGAGATGGAGTTTTGCTGTTGCCCAGGCTGGAGTGCAGTGTTGTTATCTTGACTCATGGAAACCTCTGCCTCCTGGGTTCAAGCGATTTTCCCAACTCAGCCTCCTGAATAGCTGGGATTACAGGCATGAATCACCACACCCAGCTAATTTTGTATTTTTAGTAGAGACAGGGTTTTTCCATGTTGGTCAGGCTGGTCTCAAACTCCTGACCTCAGGTGAACCACCCGGCTCGGCCACCCAAAGTGCTGGGATTACAGGCATGAGCCACCACACCCAGCCTATCCCTCATTTCTGTTAACTTTCTCTTTTTGTGTTTGGAGTTGAATTGTCAGAGGAAAAAATTATGCTACTAACATTTAAAAGTATAAATAGTGATCTATAATATACAGTTGTGTATTGTCCTTGATAGTACATTGGAATCTATGTTGAATTTTTTTTCTGATGTATTGAGTCTTTTCTTTTTTTTCTAGTAAATGGCTGGTTAGGCTAGCAGATAATTTAGATTCTTTAGTCCTACTTTTGTTTTATTGTTGTTGTTTTGTTTTCGAGATGGTCTTTTCTGTCACCCAGGCTGGAATGCAGTGGCACGATCTCTACTCGCTGCAACCTCCGCTTCCTGGGTTCAGACAATTCTCGTGCCTCAGCCTCCTGAGTAACTGGGATTATAGGCATTCGCCATCATGCCCAGCTAATTATTTTTTGTAATTTTAGTAGAGACAGGGTTTTGGCATGTTGTCCAGGCTGGTCTTGAACTCCTGGCCTCAAGTGATCTGCCTGCCTCAGCCTTCCATAGTGCTGGGATTACAAGGATGAGCCACCGCACCCAGCTCTAATTTTGTTTTCACCTTTGTTTTTATATTGGATTTGGTATTCCCCTGTATTGACTGTATTCTCCAAATGAAAATTTATTCTTTCTTCTTTTATTCCATCCCTTCTCTCCTGCCCTTTTTCTCTCCTGTCCGCAAGTCTTCCATCCCGTGGAGTGCTCCTACTGCCGGTGTGAGAGTATGATGGGTTTTCGGTACCGGTGCCAGCAGTGCCACAACTATCAGCTCTGCCAGAATTGCTTTTGGCGTGGCCATGCCAGTGGGCCTCACAGCAACCAGCACCAGATGAAGGAGCATTCCTCTTGGGTAACTGCTTTGTGTTTCATCTGTATCCCTGAGTGTTAATCTGTTTTATCAGTAACAGCACCTGGGCCTGCTTCCTCATGGATGCCTACCAAATAAGGATGTGGTGTAGTAAAATCTTAACAGTAACATTTATGCCAGGCTTGCAGAAATGTTATGCTTTCTCACTTGATTTTAAAAGCAGAATTTAAAAAATTTCCAGGAAACAAAGATAGTATATTTGAAATGGTCTATTTTATTCAGAAGTGGAATGTTGCATTGCTCTCTTTCCAAAGTGAAAAATGAGTTTCTTCTTATTTTAAAAATGTACAAGGGGAATCCCCCCAGTGTTTATTTTTTTTGAGTTTTAAGTAAGACTTAAAGTTCTTTTTGCAAGCAAAATTTCCTCATATTTATAGGGTTTAAATGTTGCAGGGAAAGTTGCAGAAAATAAAGGAGTTAAATATTTATGCCTGTAAAGTTGGAAAAAAAACATTATATTTTACAACCATCGCCACACTGGTATCTTTACCTTCTAAAGTAGTTTTTTAAATATTACTATCTTGGCAGAAGTCAATATCTGATTTTTCTGTGGTGCTTATAAATTATGTAACATGCTTATCATCAGTTATTTTCCTTCCTTTCTCTCAGTTTATTTGCAGAGTTTTAAAAATGCCATATTTTCCTTCCAAAAAGTTGCCATAGCCTTTGTTTTAAAATCTTTCCAATAGTTTTGGTTGGTTGGTTTGCTAAACGTAGAAAAACATATAAGGGAAGAAGCATAATTCAGGTTCTAGGTTCTTTAGCCTGATTGTCTGTTGGCCTTCAAGTGTTAGAAAGTTTTAATAACCAGTTTTTATTTTCTCTTCGGTTGTCTTAAAACTCAACCAAGTAAAAGCAAATAAACTCACATCAGGAATTAAAGAAAAAAACAAAACAAACTTCAACGTACACTTAACCCTAGTTCTTTCATCTCTGACAATCTGTTATGTTAGATACTTTTTTTTTTTTAACTAGATAGGTTTCTGTTATAATTAACCATAACATTTTGTTAAACTGAATATCCTATCCTGGGTCTTGTTGTGTTGTGAAATCCAATTTTTTTTTTTTTTTTTGGTCGAAGAACCACTTTTAAAATCCTAAAAAAAAAAAAAAAAAAAAAAAAAAGAAAGAAAAAGAACCAGTAGTTTTTTCTTTTATTGAATAAAGAGAATTTACAGATTTTCAAATTGTTATTTTTTGGTTTATTTAAGTACAAGTACTTCACTATGTTAATAGTTGATGTTTTTTCTAGTGGGGTTTTTTTGTGGGGGGAAGGGTAGAGTCTAACTGTTCACACTGGGATAATTTTTGCTGTTTTGATTTTCATGTTGACTGAGTTTTCTGGTATGTTTCTACTGAAAATTCTCATTCTGGATGTTGGACCGAGGAGAATGAGAAACTTCTTATTTTCTCTGGTTTGAACTTCCTCATTTGGCTAACTTATTAACCTTTTAAAAATGGGGATTTTGTATTTATTTAAAGACAAGTGACTGATACTGCTTTATGATTTGCATTTTTCATCTACTCTTGATTTTTTTCATTAAGTTATAAGGTACATACCGAAAAGTATACAAATCCCAAATAAATTCTTACATTTCAGTGTGATCCTCCCAACTCTCTTATGAAATAGGTCTTATTCATGGGTTGTTATTCTTATTTTAGCTTTTTTTGTTTTATAAGTTCCTTTTTGTTATAGTTACTTAAATTTTTTTAAAAAGCAAGTATTGTCATCCTGCATAATTTTGAAGATAGTATGATAAATGTGTCAGTTCTGAATTTTGATGGATACATGCCTTGTGTGTGGTAGATGCATACTGGTAAGGCCTTTTAGCAGTATGTGCAGGTGTCTGCATGTAACTTGTTTTCAAATTTAAGATTCTGTACATGCAGAGCTCTTGCTCTTTGAGGAAGATGTGGTTGAATTTTGAGGCTGGATAAAGAAGTTTCCAGCTAACAAAAGGATGTGCTAACAATTTAATAGTGATTTCTTCAAGATTGTCAGCTGTGTTTATACTAATATTTTGAACAAATGTTTCTATATGCTCACAATGGGAGTTTAAGTGTGTGTTTAACCAGCTGGTGTATGAATTTGCATTGTAGATGTGATATGTGAGTTTTTAGTACCTGGAAGTTTATTTTGAATTTTCTAGAAATTTCTGTTAAATGTTTTTATCTCAGTAACTATGCAGTATAATTTATTCTTTTAGTCATTGGTTCACTTTGTTTGCCTTTATTACAAAGAAAATACCATATGGTACCATATCTGAGATTCATCCTGTCTGTTCATTCTTTCATTCAAAATATATTTTTAAGTGCCTACTGTGTGCCAGGTCCTATAAGAGGCTTTTGGGTTACATCTATGAACAAACCAGACAAAGACTCCTGCCCTGTGGAGCTTAAGTTTTTATGAGTGTGAAAGAGACTGCTAGAGCTTGTCAGCATTACTCTTTTCCTGTTGTTGTTGGCACGTACCTAGACTACACTTTTCAGCCTTTGTGTTGCTGAGTGGAACCATGTGGATAGTTCTTGCCAGTGGGACATGAACAGAATGATAGGTGTCTTTCCAGAGGAAGATAGTTAATGAATAGCAGAGTGCCTTCTCTACTCTCTCTGCTACCTTGGTGGAGAGAATGTCATTAAGACCCAGCAGAAGATGAAACCAAAGGAAACTGGGTCCTTGAACAATGGGTGAAGAATATTCCAGCAATCCACTTGACTGTGATGGGGGCATGATAAAAACTTTGTGTTGAGTCACTGAAGTTTTAGTGCAAGAGGTAGAGTTCTGTTAAAATAAAATCTTAAAATTTGTGGCGTTGTCTTAGCAGTCACATGGTACACTTGATGAGGAAACTGATATTACAGAGGGAAAGTCAGAAACCCATGTTATTTATAGTGGCAACCAGTTTGGTAAATGTATCATCTGTGATAATTTGGAAGGCACAAGTGGGCTCTAGGTCAAGTGCTGGAAAAGATCAGAATGTGAGACTGTTAATGGTAAGGTGACAAAGGAGAGAGATGAGCTCAGAAAGAATTGGTTAGTGCACAAGCAATAAATGAAAGGGAACAGCGAAAGCTCTGATTCTTGGGGCAGTGAAAGGAAAAACAGACTGCTTCCAGCCCCTAGAGAGAAAGCTAAGCATTGAGAAAGGCTTTAAACAGCAAAGTCCTAGTAGAGCTTCTCAGTGGAAAAAGGTGACCCAGTCCTGTGGCGAAGATCAGATTAAGGGAATGGGCTCTTGTTCTTGGCTGCTTATCAGAATCCCCTTGGTTCTGCCTACAGAGATTCTGCTTTATTGGTCTGGGTACATAAAACCCTAGACATAGACAGTCTTTAAAAGTTCCCCAAGTGGGTGAGGCACGGTGGCTCACGCCTATTATCCCAGCACTTTGGGAAGCCAAAGAAGGCAGATCACCTGCAGTCAGGAGTTCGAGACCAGCCTGGCCAACATGGTGAAACCCCCTCTCTACTAAAAATACAAAAAATTGGCTGGGCATGGTGGTGGGCACCTATAGTCCCAGCTACTCGGGAGGCTGAGGCAGGAGAATCACTTGAACCTGGGAGGTGGAGTTTGCAGTGAGCCCAGATTGTACCACTGCACTCCAGCCTGGGCAACAAGAGCAAAACTCTGTCTCAAAAAAAAAAAAAAAAAAAAGCTAGTGCAGAGAAGCCACAAATAAAAATAAAGTTCCCCAAGTGATTCTATCGTACAGCCAAAGCTGAGAGCAACTGATGTTGTTCAGATGGCCTCCAGGTGGCTTCTGTTAAGTTGAAAGCAAGAGTCAAAGAAATACATTAGTTTTAGGAAAGAACTTTGTGTGTGGTTACTGGCACATGGAATCAATCAACTGGAAACAAATAGATCAAAGGCCTACTAAGTTTCTGAAGAAATTACATTGGCAAAGAAATTATAAGCCTGAACTGAACAAGCCCTTAACTATTTGAGCTATAAAACTGCTATTAAAGCAACAACATCAACAGCCCTGAGAACTTGGTCTGGCAGGATAGGTTGATGGGTTGTGAAGGTTGTGCAGCCCTCCAGAGGGTATGCCAGAGGCCACCTGGCCAAGAAGGCTATTGGATAAGGAAGAAACTGCTGCTCCGGTTCCACCTTGTATATTGGGAGCAGGAAGGGAAGGTGCAGACAGTTTGCCTTTTTGGTTCATAGATTGCATCTTAAGGAGTTCCAGATGATCCTTATGAAGAAGACTTTGCCATATCCAGAGATCCTGGACACAGTGACTGAATCGGACCACAGGTGTTCCACCTGGGCATATGTGGTACAGTGGGAGGAGGTAAGGGTGCTCTGTGTGTAAGAAAAGGGAACAAAAATGCAGTTGGTGATTGAAGTTTCAAGAATATTTTTTTCTTAAATTCCACTGGAGAGAACTAGTCATATGGTCCCATGTGGCCGCAGGAGGGTGTGTTGTATATTATCTATATATCACTTCTCAGCCAAAGTGGTTTGAAGCAAGCATGCCTCTTTATCTTTATCCTCCCACTGCTGATATACATTGACCAAATGGAATGGTCTCCAAAGGGACTGGCTGAGGCAGAAGTCCTCAGATGGAGTAGGCTGGGTACCTGCATGGATGGAGCAGAGCCCCTCTGCCAGCTTACATGGAACTCTAATATGAGCAGATATTAGCAAGTGGAATCAGGAGCGTAGGGGTGGGGAGACTGGAGATTGAATACAGAAGTCATATAGGCCTCGTTGAGAAAGTGAGATCTGAGCACACTTAGAAGTTTATCAGCAGGTATCTGGGGAAGAGGCAGAGGTAGTGTTCAGTGTTCAGGCCCTGGGGTGGGAGTGTACCTGTAAATCCAGGGAAAGAAGCCAGCATGGCCAGAATGAAATGAGCAGGGGAGGATTATAGGAGAGGAGGTGAAAACATTAATATGGGCCTGTTGACCATTGTAAGGACTTTTACTCTGAGTGAGATGAGGAGTCTTACAGGGTTTTGAGTAGAAGAATAACATGTGATTTATATTTTTAAATGGTTAGTCTAGATGCCATGTAAAGAGTAGATAGTGGAAAAGAAAGAGAGGAGCAGAGACCATTTAGGAGAAATTCTAACAATAATTAAAACAAGATATGGTAGGACAGTAGTAGAGGTTGTAAAAAGGATTGAATTATGATATGTTGTATAAATCAGCCTAATGGGTTGGACTGTGGCTTGTGAGAGTGGAGGAGTCAAGGAAAAGTCTTAAGATTTTGTCCTGAGGATAGAAGGATGGAATTGCCATGGACTGAGGTGGGGAAGGCTGTGGATGGAGAATGTTTGGATGTAGGATCAAGGATGAACCTTGTTCACCCTTTGTTCTGGACATGTTGAACTTAAGTTGCTTATTAAATATCCGTCTGTATGGAGTTGTTGAGTAGGTCATTGTCTGGAGTTTAAGAAAGAAGTCTGAGATATAAGTATCAATCTGGGAGTCATTGGCATATATTTAAAGCCATGAGACTGGATGATACCACTTATGATACCACTAAGAGAATGAGTGAAGATGGAGAAGAAAAAGGAGGAGTAAGAACAGACCCCAGAGCTCTTCAATATGAGGACATCTGGGAGAAGAGGAAGATCCTGCCTCCAGTGAGGTGGGATGAAAGCCAGGAGAGTGTGTGTTCTGGAAAACAAGTGAAGAATGTGTTTGAGGAGGGGGAAGTGATCAACTGTGTCAAATGCTGGTGACAAGGGAGAAGGACTGACCCTTTGTCTAACAATGTGGAGATTGTCTGGAGGACAGTTTCTGTGGAGTGGTGGGGACAAAAACCTGATAAAAGTAGGTTTAAGAGGGAAAGGCAAGAAAGATGGAGACAGCTAAGATAGATAACTCTCCTAATGAATAAATGAATATCTTTCTGACACCATTTTGTCGTCTTTTTTTTTTTGAGACAGTGTACCACTCTGTTGCCCTGCCTGGAGTGCAGTGGTATGATCATGGATCACTATAGCCTTGACCTCCTGGGCTCAAGCAGTCCTCCCACCTCAGCCTCCTGAGTAGCTGGGACCACAGTCATGTGCCACCATTCTCAGATAATTTTTGTAGATACAAGATTTCGTCATTTTTACCAGGACTGATCTCGAACTCCTGAGCTGAGCTTAAGTGATCTGCCCACCTCCACCTTCCAGAGTGCTGGGATTACAGGGATGAGCTGTGGAGCCCAGCCCTCAAACACCATTTCTAATAGTAGTTCCTATTGGAATTTTCGAGGACACATGAATTCCACTTCACTTTTCCTCCCCACAAGATGACAGCCAGGAGTTAGGCAAATGGCAGTCTGTTTGAGAAAGTGGTTTTAATTAATGGGGAAACAGTGGATTTGCCTGTAGTCCCTGAATCAAATACTCAACTGCTGGTATTTCCAGCAGGGAGCAGATCTTGAACATTTATGGATCTGGGAGGAGAGGAGAATGTGTGCTCTGCAGAGTGTGCAGATCCCAAAAAAGAGAGGAATGGGCTGAGCCGGGCATGTTCAGTTCCTCCTTCAAAACCAATCAGTCTGATTAGGAGACTGAGGGTCAGAGGGTCCCTCCACCTGGAAATAAGAGTGTACAGTAACTAAATAATATTAATTTTTATATTCAAACATGCAAGGTTATATCAGCCTTCTTTGAGACACTTGGTAAATATTTGAGTAACCTTGTCGTCAAGACTGTGGTGCCCATAGTGTTCCAATGACTCTTGCTGCATAATAAGCCACCCCAAAAGTTAGTGACATGAAACACCAATCATTTGATTACACCTGCAGATTTGAATGTGGTGGAGGGTTGGCTTGTCTCTGCTCCATGCCGTCTGGGGCCTTCCCTGGGGTGATTGAAATTCTAGTGTTGGAGGATGTGGCTTGAGTGACCGGAGGGTTCTTCCCTCCCATGTCTGACTGCCCTGGGATGGGGAAGGGTGGGATCTGCTGGGAGGATCCCTGGGGCCACCTATGTGAGAGTGCAATGGCACGATCTCGGCTCACTGCAACCTCCGCCTCCTGGGTTCAGCCTCCTGAGTAGCTGGGATTACAGGCACACGCCACCATGCCCAGCTAATTTTTAAAAATATTTTTAGTAGAGACAGGGTTTCACCATATTGACCAGGATGGTCTTGATCTCTTGACCTCGTGATCCACCCGCCTCGGCCTCCCAAAGTGCTGGGATTACAGGCATGAGCCACCGCGCCCGGCCTGTGTGGTCTCTTAATGTGGCTTGTGCTTTTCACAGCTTGACTGCACTGTGTCTTAAGAGACAGTATCCCAGCTTTCGGCCTGAACCGCCATCTTCCAGTAATTCACCAAAATGACGAACACGAAGGGAAATAGGAGAGGCACTCGATGTATGTTCTCTGGGCCTTTTAGAAAACATGGAGTTGTTCCTTTGGCCACATATACGCGAATCTATAAGAAAGGTGATATTGTAGACATCAAGGGAATGGGTACTGTTCAAAAAGGAATACCCCACAAATGTTATCATGGCAAAATTGGAAGAGTCTACAGTGTTACCCAGCATGCTGTTGGCATTGTTGTAAACAGACAAGGGCAAGATTCTTGCCAAGAGAATTAATGTGCGTATTGAGCACATCAAGCACTCTAAGAGCCGAGATAGCTTCCTGAAATGTATGAAGGAAAATGATCAGAAAAAGAAGCCAAAGAGCAAGGTACCTGGGTTCAGCTAAAGCACCAGCCTGCTCCACCCAGAGAAGCACACTTTGTGAGAACCAGTGGGAAGAAGCCTGAGTGGCTGGAACCTATTCCCTATGAATTCATGGCATAATTGGTGTTATAAAAAAAAAAAGACCTCTGGACTGTTAAAAGAAAAAAAAAAAGACAGCATCCCTAGAGGAGGCAGCAGTTGTCCAGGAGAGTAGGGCCGAGCCACAAGGCCTTCCTCCCCTGGCTGTGGGAGGTGTGCAGCCTCACTTCTGCTGTGTTCTGCATGATGTGAGGAGTCGCTGAGGCCAGCCTGGAATGAAGGGGAGGAGAACTAGACTCCACTCATGGTGCTGGTGATGGTCATGGGAAGGTCACATTGCAAAAGCTCCTGTGTGATGGAGACATTGTTGCTGTGATCTTCTGCCCAGTATCTGTTTGGAAGTTATAGTCTGTCCCACATAGGATAAAGCCTTGTAATCAGAACAAGAGTTCCCACATAGGTGGGTAATTTCGCTATATGATTATCATGTTTTCCTATTAAATTATACTTTTTAAAGGAAGGCTTTATTAAAATAACTAAGCATAATATTTACTAGGATTTTTATTACCATATTTAAATAGTTTAGTTTTATTTAAGTAAAGTATTTTGAATATAATTGTTTTGTTTAGTTGGTTTTTTTTTTTTTTAAATCACTGTTAAATGGTCTTTAACCTTAAACTTCCTTTTCCTTGATCTGGGCTTACATGCTTTTCTGATTTACTTTAAACCAAACTCCTTCCACGCCTGCCTACTTCCCTCCCTCCCTCCCAAACTCCTATTAATTGTGTGGTAAAATATATGTAATATAAAATTTACCATCTTAACCTTTTTTTTTTGAGACGGAGTTTCACTGTTGTTACCCAGACTGGAGTGCAATGGCACGATCTCGGCTCACTGCAACATCCGCCTCCTGGGTTCAGGCAATTCTTCTGCCTCAGCCTCCCGAGTAGCTGGGACTACAGGCGCGCACCACCATGCCCAGCTAATTTTTGTATTTTTAGTAGAGATGGGGTTTCACCTTGTTGACCAGGATGGTCTCGATCTCTTGACCTTGTGATCCACCCACCTCAGCCTCCCAAAGTGCTGGGATTATAGACGTGAGCCACCGTGCCCGGCCCCATCTTAACCATTTTTAAGTATGCAGTTCAGTGGCATTATGGGCATTCACACTGTTTTCAGCCATTTCCAGCATCTGTCTCCAGACCTTTTTTATCTTTCCCAACTGGAACTCTTCAACCTGTCTTGATATGCACGGAAGGCTCATAGCAAACATGCCTTCTTCTCTGCCTTCCTTTCAGATCTCTGCTTACCTTGGTCTTCACCTTACCAAAATAGATCTAACTGATTCCCATGTAGGTACTCCATGGCAGGAAGTCTCTCTCTCTGTGTTTGCCTGTTTATACAAAACATGCTTGTACCACAGATACAATTATTAGAGGGCCTTTATGGATTTAGTTATGTAACTGACTGGTCAGTGATATGGAAATTTCACCTTTCTTCCCAGCAGATGGCAGAGTCCACCTCTATCCTGTTCTTCAGAATCTTCTATAAATGAAGAAGTACGTTGGATTTCTTTAGCAATCTCTGTTAAACAAATATTGCTTTACTTAAAAAAAAAGTCAATGGACAGCTTATATGTGCAGCGTAGTTGTTTGGGCATTAGTAAAAAGTGAGCCATTTAAGGAGTCAGAGCAAATTTTCTTGTGACAGACCTGGATCAGTTGAGATTGTTTACTTATTTTGGTCAGAAGCAATGTTTGATTTCCATGTGACTAGTATCCCTCTCCTCACACCTCTTGAATTATGAGAGATAACATGTATTCATCGGGAAAAGGTGTGCTTACTGAGCATGCTCCTATCCATTTTAAATTATTACATGTCATAATTAAATGATTACTTTGTATAAAGTACAAAGCTAACAATATTTTTTAATGTATAACACAATATCCCCATTTGTGGCAAGTGAGAGCTAAGATATACACATGAAGAAATTAAAAACAAAATATACAAAATCAAGTTCTTTAACCCAGTGGCCAACTCTTCTGAAAGAAACTGCTGAGGCTGGGTCTGCCATGGCCCCTGCCTCTGCTTTTATCAGTCAGTGTTCTCATTTAAGCTGTCTGTCCTCTTGTCTTGGGTGACACCAGCATTTTATCATGGTCAGTACCTCATGCCCCAGCCCAGTTGTCTAATAGTCAGTCCTCTGCAGCTCAGTTCCCTTTAGCACTGCCGGTCCTTGACCAGCAGGCTGCCCTCACTTTCAGCTGCTTCTCTGCACATTTTTTCACCTGCTGTCTCCATTGAAATTTGGCTGTCCTGGAAGAACTCGACTTCTCTGCAACCTTTTCGGGTGGTGGTGATTTCTTCTCTCACATCCCATGCATATTAGGGGTTGACATTTTTATTAGGGTGACCATATAATTTATCATCAAAACCAGACCCACTTGAGAGTAAAAGGGGGCACTGTTAATTATGCAGGGACAACATGTATAAATTGTGATTGTCTTGGACAAACCATGATTTGTGCTCACTGTTTTAACTTTATTTTTACATTAAAAAAATTACAAATTTAGCTGCTTAAAATCGTGGAAATGTATTTTCTCAGTTTTTGTAGGTCGGAAGTCCAGGCTCTCTGCTCCAGGTCTCCCTGAGCTGAAATCAAGGTGTCAGCTGAGGCTGTAGTTATCACCTAAGGCTTAGCAATATTAATATTAGCAGTTTAGTCCTGCTAGCTCCCTGTTGACAGAATTTATTTAGTTGCAGCTGTGGTGGTGAGGTCCCCATTTTCCTACTGGTAGCCCACTGAGGATAACGCAGCTCTTAAAGGCCACCTGCAGTTTGTTTTCACGTGGCCCCCATAAGCAGTTTGCAGCACAAACATTTGCTTTCCTCTAGGCCACATAGAATGCAGCTCTCTCATTTCCTTTCCTGCAACCAGCCAGAGAAATACTGCTTTTAAGGGGCTCACCTGATTAGACCAGGCCTACCCAGTGTAATCTCCCTTTTGCCTTATAACATAATATAATCAAAGGAATGATAGCTTATTGTATTCATAGGTTCCACCTGCACTCCAAGGGGAAGAAATCATACAAGGACAGAGTTCACTGAAGATAAACAGAATTCTGCCTATACTAGGATGGATTACTTGACTCTAGGAGTTTGAGACCAGCCTGGCCAACATGGTGAAACCCATCTCTACAAAAAATACAAAAATTAGCTGGGTGTGGTGGTGGGTGCCTATAATCCCAGTTACTCAGGAGGCTGAGGCAGGAGAATCTCTAAAGCCCAGGAGGTGGAGGTTGCAGTGAGCTGAGATTGTGCCACTGCACTGCAGCATGGATGACAGAGTGAGATCCCATCTCAAAAAAAAAAATGTAAATTAACTTGAGGTAAAAAATGGATAAAGGTCCTGAATAGATGTTTCTCCAAAGAAGATATATAGATGTTTGATATGCACATGAAAAGATGCTCAACATAATCATTAGGGAAGCACAAATCAAAAACACAGTGAGATGCTGCTTCACACCCAGTAGGACAACTAAATAAAAAAGACTGACCATAACAGTCTTGACAAGGATGTAGAAAAATCACAAGCCTTATACTTTGTTGGTGGGAATACAAAATGGTGTAGCCACATTGGAAAACCGTTTTAACAGTTTCTTAGAATGCTAAACGTAGACTTACCATGTGATCTGAAAATTCTGCTCCTAGGTATATACCCTTGGGAGCTCAAAATATATGTCTCCACAAAAACTTGTAAGTGAATGGTCGTAGTGGAAATAATCTAAATGTCCATCAACTGGTGACTGGACAAAGTGTAGTTGACCAATACAATGGTACTATTAGGTGATCAAAAGAACTGAAGTCCGGATGCACACTGAAACATGGGCTAACATTGAAAACATGCTAAGTGAAAAAATCAGACATAAAATGTCACTTATCAATTGATTCCATTTATGTGAAATCTATAGAATAGGCGAATGCATAGAGACAGAGTGAAATGTACAGAATAGGCAAATGGACAGAACGTACATTAGTAGTTGCCAGGGAATGGGGAGAGAGAGGAATGGGAAGTGGCTGCTGATGAGTATTGGGTTTCTTTTTTAGAGTGATGAAAATGTGCTGAAGTTAGATATTAGTTATGGTTATATAACTCTTTGAAAATACTAAAAATCACGGAATTTTACAGTGGGTGAATTTTATGGCACGTGAATGATACCTCAATGTATTTGGTTTTTGCGTTACTATAAAGGAATACCTGAGACTGGGTAATTTATAAAGAAAAGAGGTTTAATTGGCTCACGGTGCTGCAGGCTGTACAAACATGGCACCAGTGTCTGCTCAGCATCTGGTGAGGGCCTCAGGAAGTTTACAGTCATGGCAGAAGGCATAGCAGAACGAGAGCAGGAGTAAGTTGGGGGGAGGAGGAGCCACCTCATTTGAACAACCAGCTCTCCTGTGGACTGAGAACTCACTCATCACCAAGGGAATGGCACTAAACCATTCTTGAGGGATCCGCCCCATAATCCAGTCACCTCCCACCACACCCCACCTCCAACACTGGGAATCACATTTCAACATGAGATTTGGAAGGGTCACATATCAAAACCATATCACTCAATAAAGCTATTACTTTTTATTTTAAATTGGGTGGCTAGGGAAAGCTTTTTTGAGGTAGTGACATTTAAACTGACGTTGGAATGACTAACTTGAGGTTGGTAGTTGTGAATTCAATGTCAGACCAGTCAGCATAGCTGTGTATTTTACTCCCACTACACACTGTGTGGGTGGAGGCAGAGAGGGTTGAGTTTTGACGGAAAAGTATGACAAAGGGAGAGAAGTGGCAAGGAGGGGGTTTGAGTGTGTGCAAAGAAAATATAATATCGAATGTAGGCTTGTAGGAGAGAAATTAGGGCCACAAGGGAGACAAGGTAAAGATGGTAGGCTCAATGTAGTATATAGGTTCAGTGAGTTGAAGTATTGTTGGAGGCAGACTACTAGAAGGAATGTGCTAGAAAGACAGAAGCTGGTACGAGAGTAGGTGCTTGAAACTGAGATTTTAGGTAATATGCAGTAACTGGCAATAAAATGTTGAAGGTAGGAGATGACTGGAATGGTGGCCAACATAGGATGGGAGAACAGCTGCTGAAGGAGGGGAGTTCAGAGAGGACATATGTATTAACAGATGTATCAGCTTCCTGCGGATGCCGTAACAAATTACCAGCAACCTGGGGTCCTAAACCAACAGAAATTTATCCTCTCACACTGCTGGACACAGGTTTGAAATCAAAGTGTCAGCAGAGCCACGCTTCCCTCTACAGGCTCAAGGAAAGTATCTGTTTGTATTAGGATTCTCCAGAGAAACAGGCTTGATAGGGTATGCACATGCATGTGTGTGAGATTTGTTATAAGGAATTGGCACATCCAGTTATGGAGGATGACAAGTCTCAAGATCTGCGGGGTGAGTCAGCAAGTTGGAGACCCAGGAGAGCTGATGATACAGGTCCAATCCTGTCTGAAGGCCTGAGAACCAGGAGAACCAATGGGAGGTAGTTCCAGCAGGCGCAAGACCTAGGATGTGTTGATTTTTCAGTTTGGGTCCAAAGGCAGAAAAAAGCCAATGTCCCAGTGTGAAGACAAGAGGACTTCTTTCTTATTCAGTACTGGGTCAGTCTTTTTGTTGTATTCAGGCCTTCAAATGATTGGGTGAGGCTCATCCTCACTAGGGAAGGCCATCTCTTTTACGCAGTCTACCAATATAAATGTTAATCTCATCTAAAACACCCTAAAAGGAACACCCAGAAGAGCATTTGACCAAATATCTGGGCTTCTCATAGCCCAGTGAAATTGACACATAAAATTTATTTATTTTATTTTTATTTTGAGATGGAGTCTTCTCGGCTCACTGCAACCTTCCAGGTTCAAGTGATTCTCCTGCCTCAGCCACCCGAGTAGCTGGGACTACAGGTATGTGCCACCATGCCTGGCCAATTTTTGTATTTTTAATAGAGACAGGGTTTCACCATGTTGGCCAGGCTGGTCTCAAACTCCTGACCTCGGGTGATCCACCTGCCTTGGCCTACCAAAGTGCTGGGATTACAGGTGTGAGCCACCGTGCCCAGCCCCTTGGCACATACATTTAATATCACGCTGTTCTTTGCCTCTTCCAGCTTCTGGCTGCAATTGGCATTCTTTGATTGTGGCTATATCACTTCAGTCTCTGCCTCCTTGGTCACATTGCCTCCTTTTTTATCTCTTCTCCTCTATGTACCTGTCTTATATAAAAAAGACATATGATTGCATTTTGGGCCCAACCTGGTAATCCAGGATAAAAATGCATCCTCTCCATCTAGATTCTTAAGTTAATTTTCTCATAGAAGGTAATGTTCACTCTTCTGCCATATAAAGTAATACAGGTTCCAGAGATTAGGATATGGACATATATTTTTGGGGGCCGCCATTCCTTCCACTACAATCAGTGCATTGGAAAGATCAACTATGTAAATGTTGAAATCAACAAGAATTACGACAGTAGTAATGTTGGACTCCATAAAGGAGGGATAATTTGGGTTTTGGTCTGATGATGTGACATTCAAAATTGGAGGTTTAAGGAAGAGGGAAAATCATCTGAGAGTGGCAGTGTGGCTCTATTCTCCTCCACCTGGAGGTCTAGCTGTTTGAGAGGGGTGAGAAAGAAAGCAGCTGCCACTTGAAATGGCTGCAGGGAAGCCGAGCCTTCAGGGAATGCCAGGTTTCCTCCTAGTGCCGTAGGTGAAAGCAATATTCAGAGAAGAGGTTGATGCGTAAACCTCAGACAGAGGAGGGATTTTGCCAATGGTGGAAAATCCACCATTGAAGAAGGGTTTTGAGAGTTGAGGATTAGTGAGAGAGAGTGTCACATGAGGGGATGTATTGAGCCTCACAGGAATAAAAATCCAGGTGAGAGTCTTAGATGTCTTATTTTTAAAAAGTATAACCTGATATAGAGGTCGTGCTGGAATTAACCCCAGATAGGCAGATCATGGTGCTGTGGCAGCATGTTAGTTGAGAGGGTGTTGGTTGCCAGGAACATGCCTCTGTGTCCTGTTAAGAGATGAGAGTTCACTGCCCCGTGCTTTCTTTATACTGGAGAGAAACTAAAAGGATCTCTGTGTCTGCGGAGAGTTGCCAATTAAAAGGCTTCAAGCTTCTTAAAAAACAAACAAACAAACAAACAAACAAAAAAAACAGGGTTCTGGGTTCCTCTTTTTACTCTTGGTGGTGGTGTTCTGGAAGCCTGGGGAGAAGTGCTCTGGAACTCTTCCAGTCGAAAGCTGACTTAGAGCTAAACTGACTGCTTCCTTGACAAAGGCCTGCCTTTGAAATTCTGGACTTTGTAGAGCCACTCGAGGGTTAAGGGGGATAGTCTGGGGTATTCTGGCAACATTTATCAGAATTTTCAGTAGGTTGCTTGGGATGTTTTAAATATTGCCCCTTTCAATCATCTGAACATTGCCCAATTCTACTGTGGTGTTTGGCTGCACGATTTATTCATAAAACCACTTACCAGCTGCAAAAATGCTGAGTTTAAAAGAAGAACGTTCAAAATGGACCCAGCTGTTTAAAAAGATGGATGCGATCAAATAAAGAATTGTTGTGTAGTTTATGAAACAATAAGGCATTTTTTCAACTCTAGCCTGATTATTCTTAGAGAGATGACAGGGAGGTTTTTCCATTGCAGAGAAATGTATGACTTAACCTGAACCAAGCAGTTCTTCAAATGAGCAATTTCCTGTGGCAGTCATCACTTGGCCTCAGCCCTTTCGTCAACTTTAGATCTTTTTTTGTTCTTACAGATGGCCACCAGAGTTGCACTTGAGACTGCATCTTCTGCTTCCATGTGTGGGGAAGATCAGTGCGTTCTTTGTGACCCAGTGGTGTGAATTGCTTATCTGTTTCTGCATTAACTCAAACCTATCAGTGATTATTGCCTGAATACATTATGCTTTCTGAGATCTACAAGTACAGATTTAGGGTTAAACTCTTTCTCTAAATAAATTTAATCCATCTGTGTTATATGTTGCATATCTCCATTTAGTGACTACAAAATGTCCAGCTATGAAATATGCATGTTAGTTACTCATTAAGCCTTTGGATTGCCTTTGATAAGCCAGATCCTGTGCTCCCCGGCATTCTCTCCCACACTTTCTTTCTGAATGTCTTCACACGGTTCCAGCTTTTATGTGCCCCTCACTCCACCCGAGACACTAATTCTGCAGTTCTTAATTCTAGCTCATTCTTCTTGTTTAGGTTAAGACTCCTACCTTCAGAGAGCTCATGGACATTTCCGTCTTGAAGTCTTACTGGCTCTTCTGTCAATACGTGGTTCTAATAATTTTTCAGTTCATTTGCTCGGACTTCTAGGCAGATAATTACATCATCTGTAGGAAGCAGTAACCGGATCACTTTCTGATAGTCCTACCCCCTCACTTTTTTACCTCTTTGTGTTGGTAAGAACTTCTAATTTGGGGGGAAGCAGTGCTTCCTAGAATTTTCTGGAAAGCCTCAGCTGGGCTGCTTGTTAAATATACAAAGACCCAGGCCTTCACCCTTGGGAATATTAGTAGGTCTGAGTTGAGGCTGAGGAGTCTGCTTTGTTTTATTTTTTAAACAAATGCCCTGGACATTTTTTATCTTCAGAAAAGTTTGGAAAACACTGTTTTAGAGCAGTGCTAACTAATAGTGGTGATAGTCTTTTATTGCTGCTTTTGATGTGTCTGTACCATGTGTGATGTCAGTGGACTGCTGGCCCTTCTCCTATTTTGACATACGGTAGCATTTATTTATGACAGCTCTGGAGCTGTGGTGTGTCCAGGTGTAGTCATACAGTGGGCTGTCTAAACAGTGCAGCGAGCTTTCTATGCTGGTATTCATTCAGACATCTCAGTTCCAGGCCCTGGAGAGTGCTGCCGTACACAGAAGCACACGGGAGGTCCTCTTGGTCTTCCGAATCTCATATTTTCTCTAACTCCAATCTGCCTTTCCTGGGATCCTGGCTGCCTGATGATCTTCTTCCATAGTGTTTGTATTCTCTGCTCCTTTTGGCTTTAGCTGACTAGAACTATTGTTTACCAAAACCTGAAGTATTGGTCACACTCCTTCCTACTTCAGTCCTGCCATGGAACCCGTAACTGCATTTGAGTGCCAGAGAACTGTCTGCTGTCTGTGTGCGAGAAGCAACTTCTAATACGAAGATGACTTATAACACGCGAAAGTTTTCTCTTACAGAGTAATGTTTTGAAAGCTTTTATAGTTATGTCTTTGGTCTGAGACTCTTATTTATATCTTCCACTCACAGGCAGCACTATGGCAGTATTAAACTATTTGCAGTTGCCTAATACACTATATTTTCTTAGTTTTATGTCTTTGAATCTGCTATTCTAGCTGCCTTTATCTCCTGTCCTCCCCATCCCATCAGCTTTCCCTTACCAACCTCTGTACATCCTTTAATCAGCTCTGCTATCACTTCTTTTTCTGATCCCCCAGGCTGATTGATGTGTCTCTTCATGGTCTGCTATATCACACTGAATTCCTCTTTCAAAACACTTTCACACTATTATAATTGTCTTGATATAATCTGTTTATTTGTCTATATATTTCATTAGATTATAGGTTCTTAGTTTATTTTTTTTTTAAAATAAAACATTACAGAAAAACTTGAAGCTCTCTGTATCTTCCAAACCCATTTTCCTCCTTCCTCAGAGATAACCTCTATTTTGAATTTGGTGTTTAGTATTTTCATTTCTGTTTTTGTTTTTAATTACTCATATGTATGTGACCATTAATTATTTATAGCGTTGTATCTCATGTTTTTAAACTTCATCAAAATAGCAACATTGTTCATATACCCTACAACAGTTTCCTTTTTTCACCTGCAGTCTCTTTCAAATGATCTCCACCCTGATGTGGCTATTTTCAGTACAATATAGAATCCACACCTGTTATCCTCCTATTGATGGACATTTAGCTTGTTTCTAATTTTCTACTTTTCCAAACACAACTTCCATGGATTTTCTGGTACAGGTCTTCTGGTGCAGCGTGGAGAGCTTCTCTGTGGTCTGTTTTTAGGAGTGGAATCCTTGGGATGAGAGGAATGTGCATTTTCAGTTTTATTCGGTATTGCTAAATTACTCTCCAAGTTGGCTTTGCTATTTTACACTCCTACCAGCAATATATGAGCTTTACTTCTGGGTAATATATTACCTTTAATTCTCTTGTAAAGCAATAACATTCTTAAGAAATTTTTGAAAAAAAAAAAAAAATGAGACCATGAACTGCTGGTTAAAACTGTCTAGAGAAAAGAGATTCTGTCTGTGATATTAAACTAATGTTTTATAGGACAAGTCAGTACTCAGTGCAACATTTTTCCCTGTTGTATGTACTGTGACAGGTGCCAACACCCACTCGTCTCCTCTGCTCCCATTTGAATGCTTCCCACCCAGGCTAAATTGATGACAGCTCAATTAGGAGCAAGCCTTGGCCTTGAACTTTGGCCAAAAGCTTTGTTTTTCCCTATACATATTCACAGCCTTTTCAGTTTTAAAGTATTAGCATTTCATGTAGCAATTATTTTTATTTCAAGGGTACCCCTTTTAGCCCTCTTTTTAAAAGAGGTCTTCTTAAAGAGATGTCTTAAAAGGTGTGTATGGAACCATACATTTATATCGGCTATCATGACAGATCTAGGAATGTGTCAGTCTAATGATGTTGAATTCTCGCAAATCTTTGTATTATTTTTTTCTTGAAAGGGAAACCAAAGTTATTTGCCGTTCAGCACAAGATGCTGCTGTCCTTATGTAGCTATCGCTGAACCATTTGGAATAAGAGTGGTTTCTTTTTCATGGGTTAAGGGGTTTTTGTAATTTATAAGCATGTTTCAGAAGCCATATGTTTCGTTCTTGTTGCCTTAGCTGGAGTACGGTGTCGTGATCTCAGCTCACTGCAGCCTCTGCTTCCCGGGTTCAAGTGATTCTCCTGCCTCTGCCTCCTGGGTAGCTGAGATTACAGGCACCTGCCACCATGCCTGGCTAATTTTTTTGTATTTTTAGTAGAGATGGCCAGGCTAGTCTCAAACTCCTGACCTCAGGTGATCCACCCGCCTTGGCCTCCTAAAGTGCAGGGATTACAGGCATGAGCCACCCTGCCCAGCCCTACCTACCCATATTTTTATAACTGTCAGCTAATACTCCTAAATCTTAGAAGAGTAACAAAAATTACATGGATTATATTTCTCTCATATATTAAATTAAATTATAGCTTATCAGTTAAGTTAAACTGGAGCTTAGCAATTTCAATGTTTTACTTTTTAATGCAGTTATTTTGAAGCCTTTTATAAAACAATGTATTAGCTGAGTGCTGTGGCACATGCCTGTAGTTCCAGCTACTCAAGTGGCTGAGGCAGGAGGATCTCATAAAAGGAGATCTCTTAAAAAATATCAAAAAGAGAAATTACAAAATTTCTAAAATAAATTTTTATGAACTTTAGTTTTATAAAAAGAAATGGGAATTTCAAGGTGGTGGACAGAGGGCATGCTATGTAGCTTTTCCACCTTGCTTCTGATGCTTAGATAAATGAGAATTGTTAAAGTTATCTGTAAGTACAATGGGTGGGGCAGGTGGAAGGAAAGGAAACCCTTAGTAGGCTACAGACTACAAAGAATCTCTGTGAAAAGTAGATGAGATCTATTTGCAAAAGGAAACCTTAGCCCAGAACCAGGGCAGGCGAGCATTGCTGCTAATGATGTGGACAGTGTCTTCGGTGCTCTCACTTGAAGTAGTTGCTATCAGGAGCTGTGGGGGGCTCATGGCAAGTGACAGGGCAATGCTGGCAGTATAGCATGGTGATGGAGGTGTCTTGGGCAGGTGTAGGGTATATAGGAGCTTGGATTGGAGAGACAGGGCAGTGTTCCAGGTGCTGAATGGTTTCTAGGAGAATAGGAAGCTACCTTGCTAAGAAGACTAGCTATAAAGCTTTTTGATGAGGTGGCACCTTCCATCCCTCTTTCACTCTCACTGAAAACAGCTCCCATCCCTGCCCTCCAGGCAGGCAGCACAGAGTAGATGTCTGAACAGGAAGCCTTGACTACAAAGTTGAGCACTTAGTTAAAAATCACCCCAAATGAGAGGAATATAACTGGAGAAGAGAAGAATTTATCTCAGAAGTAGAGTTAATAGAATAAGCAGAACTAGATTTTGCAGTAACTATATTTAAATCCTTAGAGATATGAGCAGTTACATTTTCTACCAAAAATAATTAAGTAGTGATCCTGGAAATTAAATTTTTGATTGTTAAAACAAGAAATTCAATAGATAAGCTGATTAACAGAGTTTATAGCTGAAGAACAAATTTGTGAGCTAGAAACTACAGAAATACTCCTTAGTACATTCCTATTATTATAAAGCAAAAGAAAAAAAAATAAAGGGTGGAGGATGGATTGAGGATTTCTATCTAATAAGAGTTCCAGATAGAGGCTAAAGAAAATGCAGAGAGATGATACTTAAAGAAGTAGTAGATCCAGTTTCAAGATGGTTGACCAAACACATCCTGACCTCATCCTGTTTTTACACCAAATCCATAGAAATGATAAGGCATTAAGTTAGGTTAATAAATTCCCTTTCAAATTAAAAATGAGAAATGTTCCAAAGCCGTAAGACATCTTGAAGTGAAGGTGTTGTATGTTAAGATGAAAAGTTGCAGAAGGGAGCCGCTTATACTGCCTGTAGGAAGTTCTCACTACTGCTGGGACCCTGAAGCTGCTCAGCCAACTCCTTCAGCACAGATTCAGCCAAGGATCCCCAGCCAAGAGGCCACTGTTGACTCAGACCGCAAGTGGACAGCCCTGGAGGATGTTTGCATGGCCAACAACCATGAAAATCAAGGGGAAGCCTAGCACAACAATATAAAATATGAACATATGAAATATAAATAGCAGAATTATACCCTAGGAAGCAGAGCTATCCGAGGAAACTTTAAATATAGGCAAATGTAATTTCCTTAGAGGACCAAGGATAGACTTTCATGCACATTAAAAGAAGTAGAAATCATAAAGCAATAAACAAGCAGTCATGAAAATGAAACCTATAGTTGTTAAAGCAAACTCATTGGATGGGCTACATAGTAAATTGAATGTAGCTAAAGAACAGATGAGTGAACTAAAAGATCAGGGTGAGAAGTTCTTCCAAAGCTCAGCATCAAGAGGCAAGAAATAGAGTCTGAAAGAAAAGTTGAGGCATTTAGGTCAGTGTAGAAGTTCCATTATTTATCTAATAGGAGCTGTAAGTGAAGAAAATTGACAAAAGACAATGTTTGAAAAATTGAGGTCTCTGCTGAGTATGGTGGCTCAACACCTGTAATCCCAGTCCTTTGGGAGGCCGAGGCAGGCAGATCACTTCAAGTCAGGAGTTTGAGACCAGCCTGGCCAGCATGGTGAAACCCCATCTCTACCAAAAATACAAAGATTGGCTGGGTGTGGTGGTCTGTGCCTATGGTCTCAGCCTCTCAGGAGGCTGAGACAGGAGAATCGCTTGAACACAGGAGACGGAGGTTGCAGTGAGCTGAGATCACACCATTGCACTCCAGCCTGAGCAACAGAGCAAGACTCTGTTTTGTTTAGCAAGACTAAAAAAAAAAGGGAAAAATTGAGGTCTGAAAATATTCTAGAATTTCCAGTACTGAAAAAATATGAGCCCTCAAATATTAAATATTAGATATGCATCGTGATAATGATGATGAGAAATTCTTAGGAAACACTGGAGAGAAAAGACTGCTGGTCTTCAAAATAATTGAAATTCAAGTGCTAGATTTCATTACTGGTTTTAAGAAAACAATAGCACAGTGTCTTTAAGCTGATGAGAGAAATAACTCTGAGCTAAAATTCTATCCCATCTATACTAGCTCTCACCAGCAAGTGTACCACAGTAGCATTCTCAGATGTTAAGGGCTTTGCTGAAAAACTATTTAAAGATATACTGGCTGGGCACAGTGGCTCATACCTGTAATCCCAGCGCTTTGGGAGGGAGATGCGGGAGGATCATTTGAGCTCAGGAGTTTGACAACATCCTGAGCAATATGGTGAAACCCCATCTCTACAGAAAATACAAAAATTAGCCAGGCGTTGTTGTGCATGCCTATAGTCCCAGCTACTTGGCAGGCTGAGGTGGGAGGATTGCTTGAGTTTGGAAATTCAAGGCTGCAGTGAGCCATGATCACTCTGCTGGAGCATGGAAAAAAATGAACCCAGAAGGTAGTAATGGGATCCAAGAAAAAATAAGGAAGCAAGTAAATCAGGAAAACAACGATGGTCCACCTAAGTAAATACTGGTTGTGAAATATATGATAATTTTTAATAAGTTGCAATTTAGGTCAATGAAGTTAGCAAATGGAATTTTATGGGTAGGTGGAGCAAAATGGGAAATAAAAACATGCAAAAGAATTGAAGAGGAATGTATAAAATGTAATTAACTCCCACTTGTAAGAAAATATCATTTTAAGTATGCATCAAAAATGTAAGGGTGGCCAGGCGCGGTGGCCCACACCTGTAATCCCAGCACTTTGGGAGGCTGAGGCAGGTGGATCATGAGGTCTGGAGATCGAGACTATCCTGGCTAACACAGTGAAACCCAATCTCAACTAAAAATACAAAAAATTAGCTAGGCATGGTGGCATGCACCTGTCGTCCCAGCTACTCAGGAGGCTGAGGCCAGAGAATCGCTTGAACCCAGGTGGCAAAGGTTTCAGTGAGCTGAGATTACACCACTGCATTCCAGCCTGGGCGACAGAGTGAGACTACATCTCAAAAAAAAAAAAAAAAGTAAAAATGACTACTAGATGAGTTAGATGTAAAATATAAAAGTTGAAACCTATCAGAAGATCACATTGTAGCAAAAACAACCTTGACCAATCCAAGAGAAGATGGGAAAATAGGAAAAAAGAAAGCCATAGAAAATAGAAGATACAAAATAAGTCCTAGGATTACATTTAAATATATATATAAACATATGTATATCAGTAATCAAATATATATTACTGATTCATATCAGTAATCGAAACAAATGGAAAAAATTAAACTCGTCTACTTAAAAGATAAAAACTCAGATTTAAGAAAACAATAGTAAGCACTTATGTGCTATGTTAGAGGATACAGTTAACAATACATATTACAAATATTATAGTTTTACAAAATATTAATATGAGATAAAACAACTCAAGGCAGGCAACATTGGGATGGACCAAAGGAGAGTTCAAATGCTAGAAAGTAAAATTTATCAGGAGTCAATATCAGCACAAGCCTGTTTATCCTGCTCTTAGTAACACCGCATGTTTGTGGGTGTATGTATGTATTTATGTGTATGATAAACATATACATATGAAACTGTTACAGAGGCTTTCTGCATGATGGCCCTGGTTCTGTCCTTTTCCCTTCAGTCTGTTCTAAATATAGCAGCCAGAATGGTTCTGCTAAAAACCTCAGATCCTTAGCTGCTGGATGCACTCCAAGAGTGTCTCATCTCATCAGGGTAAAAGCCACAGTCCTCACAGTTGTATACAAGGCACTAGCCCACCTGACCCCCTTACCTCTCAGCTCATCTTCTGCCTCACTCTCCCTTGCTCCACTTCAGGCACACTGTGCTCACATATTGGCTTTCCTTCAACATGTGAGGCAAGCTTGCATTTTAGAGCCTTGCACTTGCTCTTTCTTTTGGCTGGAGAGCCCATTCTCCAGACGTCCACGTGCCTCACTCCCTCACCTCCTTCTGTTCTTAGGAATAAGCCTCCCTTACCACAATGCAGTGAAATTGGAAATCAACAACAGAAAGAAAAAAAATAACCTTAACACACATCTTGAATTTAAAAAGAATATAAACTTCTAACTTCATGGAATAACAAGAATTCATAATCAAAATTAACAAAATTAAATGACTAGAAAAGCACAACATACCTGAACCTATGCCTTACATCTCAAATGATGCTCAATGGAAAATTATAACCTTACATGTACTTTCTAGGAAAGAAAAGATTGAAAATAAAGGAACCTAGATTTCAGTACTCTGAAACTGAAAGAAGTACTAGTAAATCTGAAGTAGAAGAGAGTAATAAACATGAATGTAAAAAATTGTTGAAATGGAAATAAGAAACTCGATCAGGATAACAAAAAGATGGTTGTTTGAAAAAAATAGTAAAATAGGTCTAATTTATTGACTAATGTAATTTCTTTAAAGTACAAACAATTTCAGAAATAAAAACAGTGATATGGGATACAGACAGTTTTGTTTTTGTGATTATAAGAAAATACTAGGAACAACTTTATGCCATAAATTGGAAGACCTAAATGCAATGTATAATTTTTTAAGAAAATGGATATTACCAAATTTGGTAAAATACATAGAAAATCGTAATAGTCAGCAAACAAGTTAAAAATATCAGAATGAGAATCAAAGATCTACATTCCAAAGAAAGTGTCAAGCCAAGACTATTTATCAGGTGAGTTCTCTCAAACCTTCAAGAAACAGATAATTTTCATTTTATATATACCATTCCAGAGTACAAAATTGGAACGCATCCATCCAATTTTACTAGGCCAGCATAACCTTCATCCCCAAACAGCAAGGACAGCACCAAAAAGAAAACAACAAGCTGTCCTCACATAAGAATACAAGTTGAGGTGGGTGGCAGGAGTTCAAGACCAGCCTGACCAACATAGTGAAACCTCGTCTCAACTATAACATAAAAATTAGCTGGGCATGGTGGCAGGCGACTATAATACCAGCTACTCTGGAGGCTGAGGCAGGAGAATTGCTTAAACCCGGGAGTCAGAGGTGGCAGTGAGCCGAGATCACACCATTGCACGCTTGCCTGGGCAACAGGAGCAAAACTTTGTCTCAAAAAAAAAAAAAAAAAATACAGGTGCATGACTCTTAGCAGTAGGTTAAAAAAAAAAGAATACAGTTGTAAAATTTCTACATTAAAAAAATATTAAATTAATTTGAGCATTATCAAGTAGCACTTAACCTGGAAATGCAAGAATAATTCGGGAGGAACTCAAGATGGCGCTGTGACAACAACCCAGGATTTAAGCTCTCGGTTAATCCGTGGAGAGGTGAGTCAAAGCTGCATTTTCAGACTGATCTTTGTTGCCCACAGAACGGGGAAATTCCCAAGTATAAAGGAAACGTGGGACACCAGGCAGAGGCTCTGCCTGGAGAAGCCGGCAGCCGGGGTGGTGGCGGCCGGCCCTACCCAGCGATCCCCACAGGGCGCGCTTGTCCGGGTGCCCTGTTGAAACGGCAACCTGAGACTTGAGAGGGCTGAACTCGAGACTGAAAGGGACTTGGGCAGTGGGCCAGCCCAGGGGATTGCAGGGACACAGCGTGTGGGTTAGCGCAGTGGGACAGACAAAACAGCGATTCCAACCGCTCGCCGTGGAGACCGTCCCTGAGGCACTCCGTGGGGGAGGGGCGTCCACCATTACTGAGGCAACCCGCCCCGACTGAGACACGCCCACTGCTGACGCAGCCTGCAGTTGCCGAGGCAACCCGCCCCTACTGAGATACACGCCCACTGCTGACGCAGCCTGCCGTTGCCGAGGCAACCCGCTACAACAGAGAGACTCCGCTGCAGGGCGTAGCCCGTGGTGGAGAACGCAGCAGAACAGCAAGAGCCTGCAGCAACAGGGTGAGCCTCACAACAGCAGGGCGGAGCCTTGGCAGTCAAATAGTAATTAGACTGGCTCCTAGCTGGGCAGGACACCTCAACAGACATCCAAAAACAAAGCCCCAACCCCCCAAGACAGAACATTTGAGAAAAAAAGGGTTTTTTTTAATGAGCTCTGTTGCAGCAGAATCAAACATAGCAGCCTAACAGCCCTGAATGAACAACAGAGCTCACAGCTCAGCAATTGAGCTCCTATAAAGTACAGACTGTCTCCTCAAGCAGCTCCCTGACCCCTCTATATCCAAAAGACTGACATTTGGCAGGCATCATCCTGGGACAAAGATAGCAGAAAAAGAAACTGGTAGCATCCCTCACTGTGCCACAGCTGCTAGAGGTGCACCCCAGACAAGCAGGGCCTGGAGTGGACCTCAGCAGTTGTACAGCGAAGGGGCTAGACTGGTAGAAGGAAAACCAAGTAACAGAAATACTTCATCACCAACAATCTGGGTGTCCACTAAGAGACCCAATCGAAAAGTCAGCAACTACACAGACGACAAGCGGATAAATCCACAAAGATGGGAAGAAACCAGCGCAAAAAGGAGGAAAACACCCGAAACCAGAACACCTCGCCTCCTAGAAAGGACCAAAACTCCTCACCAGCAAGGGAACAAAGCTGGACGGAGAATGACTGTGATGAAATGACGGAATTAGACTTCAGAAGATGGATAATGAGAAACTTCCATGAGCTAAAAGAACATGTTCTAAATCAATGCAAAGAAACTAAGAACCTTGAAAAAAAATTTGAGGAAATGATGACAAGAATGGATGACTTAGAGAGGAATATGAATGAACTAAAGGAGCTGAAAAACACAATACAAGAACTTCGCGAAGCATGCACAAGTTTCAATAGCCGAATTGACCAAGCAGAAGAAAGAATATCTGAAGTCGAAGATCAACTCAATGAAATAAAATGAGAAACCAAGATCATAGGAAAAAGCACAAAAAGGAATGAACAAAGTCTCCAAGAAATGTGGGACTATGTGAAAAGACCTAACCTACGTTTGATAGGTGTACCAGAAGGGGACGAAGAGAATGAATCCAAGCTGGAAAATACTCTTCAGGACATCATCCAGGAAAATTTCCCCCACCTAGCAAGACAGGTCAACACTCAAATGCAGGAAATTCAGAGAACACCACAAAGATATTCCACAAGAAGAGCAAACCCAAGGCACATAATCGTCAGATTCAACAAGGTTGAAATGAAGGAGAAAATACTAAGGGTAGCCAGAGAGAAAGGTCGGGTCACCCACAAAGGGAAGCCCATCAGACTCACAGCAGATCTCTCGGCAGAAACACTACAAGCCAGAAGAGAGTGGAGGCCAATATTCAACATCCTTAAAGAAAAGAACTTTCAACCCAGAATTTCATATCCAGCCAAACTGAGCTTCATAAGTGAAGGAAAAATAAAATCCTTTGCAAACAAGCAAGTACTCAGAGATTTTGTCACCACGAGGCCTGCTTTACAAGAGCTCCTGAAAGAGGCACTACACATAGAAAGGAACAACCAGTACCAGCCATTCCAAAATCACACTGAATGCTAAAGAGCATCAACATAATGAAGAATCTATAACAACTAACGGGCAAAACAGCCACTTAGCATCAAAATGGCAGTATCAAATTCACACATAACAATATTAACCCTAAATGTAAATGGACTAAATGCACCAATCAAAAGACACAGACTGGCAAATTGGATAAAAATTCAAAACCCATCAGTGTGCTGTATCCAGGAAACCCATCTCACATGCAAGGATACACAAAGACTCAAAATAAAGGGATGGAGGAAGATTTACCAAGCAAATGGAGAGCAAAAAAAAGCAGGAGTTGCAATTCTCATCTCTGATAAAATAGACTTTAAAGCAACAAAGATCAAAAGAGACAAAGAAGGCCATTACATAATGGTAAAAGGATCGATACAACAAGAAGAGCTAACGATCCTAAACATATATGGACCCAACACAGGAGCACCCAGATACATAAGGCAAGTTCTTAAAGACTTACAAAGAGACTTAGACTCCCACACAATAATAGTGGGAGACTTTAACACTCCACTGTCAATATTAGACAGATCAACCAGACAGAAAATCAACAAGGATATCCAGGGCTTGAACTCAGACCTGGAGCAAGCAAACCTGATAGACATTTACAGAACTCTCCACCCCAAATCCACAGAATATACATTCTTCTCAGCACCACATCACACCTACTCAAAAATTGACCACATAATTGGAAGTAAAGCACTGCTCAGCAAATGCAAAACAACTGAAATCATAACAAACAGCCTCTTAGACCATAGTGCAATCAAGTTAGAACTCAGAATTCAGAAACCAACCCAGAACCGCACAGCTTCATGGAAACTGAACAACTGGCTCTTGAATGTTGACTGGGTAAACAATGAAATGAAGTCAGAAATAAAGAAGTTCTTCGAAACCAATGAGAACGAAGACACAACATGCCAGAATCTCTGGGACACATTTAAAGCAGTCTCTAGAGGAAAGTATAAAGCAATAAGTGCCCATATGAGGAGAATGGAGAGATCCAAAATTGACACCCTATTGTCAAAATTGAAAGAGCTAGAGGAGCAAGATCAAAAAAAAACTCAAAACCCAGCAGAAGACAAGAAATAACTAAGATCAGAGCTGAACTGAAGGAGATTGAGACACGAAAAACCCTTCAAAAAATCAATAAATCCAAGAGTTGGTTTTTTGAAAAGATCAACAAAATAGACAGACCACTAGCCAGATTGATGAAAAAGAAAAGAGAGAACAACCAAATAGATGCAATAAAAAATGATAAAGGGGAAATCACCACAGACTCCACAGAAATTCAAACCATCATCAGAGAATATTACAAACAACTCTATGCACATAAACTAGTAAACCTGGAAGAAATGGATAAATTCCTGGACTCCTGCGTCCTCCCAAGCCTAAACCAGGAGGAAGCTGAAACTATGAATAGACCAATAACAAGGTCAGAAGTCGAGGCAGCAATTAAGAGCCTACCACACAACAAAAGCCCAGGTCCAGACGGGTTCACAGCCGAATTCTACCAGACACACAAAGAGGAGCTGGTACCATTCCTTCTGAAACTATTCCAAATAATCCAAAAAGAGGGAATCCTTCCCAAATCATTTTATGAGACAAACATCATCCTGATACCAAAACCCGGCAGAGACCCAACAAGAAAAGAAAACTTCCGGCCAATATCCATGATGAACATAGATGCAAAAATCTTCAATAAAATATTGGTAAGCCGATTGCAACCGCAAATCAAAAAACTTATTCATCACAATCAAGTAGGATTCATCCCGGGGATGCAAGGCTGGTTCAACATACGCAAGTCTATCAACGTAATTTACCACATAAACAGAACCAAAAACAAAAACCACATGATTATCTCAATTGACGCAGAGAAGGCATTTGACAAAATACAACAGCCCTTTATGCTAAAAACCCTCAATAAACTCGGTATCGATGGAACGTATCTCAAAGTAATAAAAGCTATTTATGACAAACCAACAGCCAATATCATACTGAATGGGCAAAAACTGGAAGCATTCCCTTTGAAATCCGACACTAGACATGGATGCCCTCTCTCACCACTCCTATTCAATATAGTACTGGAAGTTCTAGTCAGAGCAATCAGGCAAGAAAAAGAAATAAAGGGTATTCAAATAGGAAAGGTGGAAGCCAAATTGTCTCTATTTGCAGATGACATGATAGTATACCTAGAAGACCCCATCGCCTCAGCCCAAAAACTCCTGAAACTGATAAGCAACTTCAGCAAAGTCTCAGGATATAAAATCAATGTGCAAAAATCACAAGCATTCGTCTACACCAATAACAGACTTAAAGAAAGCCAAATCAAGAACGAACTGCCATTCACAATTGCTACAAAAAGAATAAAATACCTTGGAATACAACTCACAAGGAATGTAAGAGACCTCTTCAAGGACAACTACAAGCCACTGCTCAACGAAATCAGAGAGGACACAAACAGATGGAGAAACATTCCATGTTCATGGTTAGGAAGAATTAATATTGTGAAAATGGCTATACTGCCCAAAGTAATTTACAGAGTCAATGCTATCCCCATCAAGCTACCATTAACTTTCTTCACAGAACTGGAAAAAACCACCATGAACTTCATATGGAACCAAAAGAGAGCCCGCATAGCCAAATCAATTCTAAGCAAAAAGAACACAGCGGGGGGCATCACACAACCGGATTTCAAACTATACTACAAGGCTACAGTAATCAAAACAGCATGGTACTGGTACCAAAACAGAGATATAGACCAATGGAACAAAACAGAGGCACCGGAGGCAACACAACATATCTACAACTATACAATCTTTGATAAACCTGACAAAAACCAGCAATGGGGAAAGGATTCCCTATTTAACAAATGGTCTTGGGAAAACTGGCTAGCCATGTGCAGAAGGCAGAAACTGGACCCCTTCCTGACACCTTACACTAAAATTAACTCCAGATGGATTAAAGACTTAAACATAAGACCTGGCACGATAAAAACCCTAGAAGGAAATCTAGGCAAAACTATCCAGGACATAGGAGTAGGCAAGGACTTCATGAACAAAACACCAAAAGCACTGGCAACAAAAGCCAAAATAGACAAATGGGACCTAATCAAACTCCACAGCTTCTGCACGGCAAAAGAAACAGTCACTAGGGTGAATCGGCAACCAACAAAATGGGAAAAAATTTTTGCAGTTTACCCATCTGACAAAGGACTGATATCCAAAATTTACAAAGAACTCAAACAAATTTACAAGAAAAAAACAAGCCCATTCAAAAGTGGGCAAAGGATATGAACAGACACTTTACAAAAGAAGACATATATGAGGCCAACAATCATATGAAAAAATGCTCATCGTCACTGGTCATCAGAGAGATGCAAATCAAAACCACATTGAGATACCATCTCATGCCAGTTAGAATGGTGATCATTAAAAAATCTGGAGACAACAGATGCTGGAGAGGATGTGGAGAAAAAGGAACACTTTTACACTGTTGGTGGGAGTGTAAATTAGTCCAACCATTGTGGAAGACAGTGTGGCGATTCCTCAAGGCCTTAGAAATAGAAATTCCATTTGACCCAGCAATCCCATTACTGGGTATATACCCAAAGGACTATAAATCATTCTACTATAAGGACACATGCACACGAATGTTTATTGCAGCACTGTTTACAATAGCAAAGACCTGGAATTAACCCAAATGCCCATTGATGATAGACAGGATTGGGAAAATGTGGCACATATACACCATGGAATATTATGCAGCAATCAGAAATGATGAGTTTGTGTCGTTTGTAGGGACATGGATGAATCTGGAGAACATCATCCTCAGCAAACTGACACAAGAACAGAAAATGAAACACCGCATATTCTCACTCATAGGCGGGTGATGAAAAATGAGAACACATGGACACAGAGAGGGGAGTACTAAACACTGGGGTCTATTGGGGGGAAAAGGGGAGGGCCAGTGGGAGGGGGAGGTGGGGAGGGATAGCCTGGGGAGAAACGCCAAATGTGGGTGAAGGGGTGAAAGCAAAAAGAACACACTGCCATGTGTGTACCTATGCAACTGTATTGCATGCTCTGCACATGTACCCCAAAACCTAAAATGCAATAAAAAAATAAGAAAAAAAAAAAGAATAATTCAACTCCCATTTAAGATAATTGAAAGGAAATTCAGGCCAGGTGTGGTGGCTCATTGCTGTAATCCCAGCACTCTGGGAGGTCGAGGCGGGAGGATCACTTGAAGCCAGAAGTTTAAGACCAGCCTGGGCAACATAGCAAGATCCTGTCTCTACAAAAAAAAAAAAAAAAAAGGATTAACCTGGCACAGTTGTGTGTCCCTTTCATCCTAGCTACTCAGAAAGCTGAGGTGGGAGGACTGCTTGAGGCCAAGAGGCCAAGGCTGTAGTGCGCCCTGATTGTACCACCTGTACTCCAACATGGGCAACAGAGCAAGATTCTGTCTCCAAAAAGAAAAAAGTCTAGAAGATCTGTCCTGTGCTGTTGCACCAACCTGATTGCTGACTTCAGCAACAGGGTAAACTAAGCTAATTGTAATCTCCTTTCTCCAATGACAGAGACAGGCATGCTGCATTAAATATAACAACAATTGAAATGCAGAATTTAGCTTGACTAAAACTCAGAGAAAGCCCTGGCTATCAGAATTAAACCTAACACTGTGGTGTTCCAGGGGTCTATCAGATTGGATCCTGGATTTAGCCCCAGAGGTTAGGGTTTAGTGCCCCTACGACGAAGGATTCACTCAAGGTAAGTAGAACTTATATTTCTGTAAAGGCCAGAATTGTAGAAGAGCTGCTTCCTTAAGAAAGAGGGGCCGGGCGCGGTGGCTCAAGCCTGTAATCCCAGCACTTTGGGAGGCCGAGGCGGGTGGATCACGAGGTCAAGAGATCAAGACCATCCTGGTCAACATGGTGAAACCCTGTTTCTACTAAAAGTACAAAAAATTAGCTGGGCGTGGTGGCATGTGCCTGTAATCGCAGCTACTCAGGAGGCTGAGGCAGGAGAATTGCCTGAAACCAGGAGGCAGAGGTTGCGTTGAGCTGAGATTGCGTCATTGCACTCCAGCCTGGGTAACAAGAGAGAAACTCCATCTCAAAAAAAAAAAAAGGAGCTAGAAAAACTCCACTGGCCCAGGGAAGGCACAAAAAATATGCAGCAGCCAGGGCAGGGTCTGGGGGAAAAAACCTCCAAAGTGTACCTTGAAAAACTGAAGTAATAATCTTTTCAAGCCAAAGTATTAAGTACAAGTTTAAATTAGTTAAAAGTTGTGACTGCAGGTTTTCTGAAAAGTTTAGATTAAAGAGATTTTATTCCAGTGCAAACTACGGAGATGCAGCCTTTGGTACAGAATGAAGGTACCTGCTGAGAGAAGCAAAAGAGTTGTCTATTACAGAGAAAGTTCCTGTCCAGGTCCTACTCTGGTCCACTTATGCAAATGAAGGTTGCAAATTTGCTTAGTCTGATTGGTTGATGTTTGCTGAGTTCTGATTGGTTGATGCAAGAGACAGGCTATTGCCTTCATGTAGGAACAGACAATTATGAAAGTCCCAATGTTAAATAAACATAGGGTTTGCTGGGAAGCAGAGTATGTGTGTGACCTCTAGTTGGCAAATGGCTGGTTTGGCTCTATTAGAATTTTGGCCATTCACCACTCAGAGTCCGTCTTGAAGGACTGGCTCTTTCAGGGTTCACAAGTTGAAAATTAAGTTTCTAGGCCAGGCATGGTGGCTCATGCCTGTAATCCCAGCAGTTTGTTGGGACCGAGGTGGGTCAATCACTTGGGATCAGTAGCCCCAGACCAGCCTGGCCAGCACGGTGAAAGTGCATTTCTACTGAAAATACAGAAATTAGCCAGGCACGGTGGCACATGCCTGTAGTCCCAGCCACTCGGTAGGCTGAGGCAGGAGAATTGCTTGAACCGAGGAGGTGGAGGCTGCAGTGAGCTGAGATCATGCTACAGAGCGAGACTCTGTCTCAAAAATAAATAATAAATGGATAAATAAATAAATAAAGTTTCTTAGGCACATTAGCAGCATTTCTAGTGTTCAGTAACCACATGGGGCTAGTGGCTTCCATATTGGACAATGCAGATATAGCATGTCTTCATCATCCCTTAAAGTTCTGTTGGACAGCACTGATCTGAAGTACCTACCAGAAGCAGACGCTCCCCACCCACAAAAAAAATTCGTCTGTAGCCATTCACTTCTATAGCTCAGTTCAAATGGGACTCCCATGCAGAAAACAAGCCCTGCTGACGGTGAGCTTATTATCAGTAATTACACACCCAATCACAAAACAGTGTACTATGAGGGAGAATCAGCACACAACACAACAGATAGGTTTAGCATGCCAAAAACTTTAGAAATGGCATGTTCAAAAAGTTAAGTGAAATTAGGAATAGTGACATTGTTAAAAGGGACAAGCTGACATGAAGAAAGGCCAAATTGAACTTTCAGAACTCAAAAATATTAAAGTTAAGCTCAATGGAGGGGTTAAATAGAAAGTTAGGGACTGTTAGAGTGAAAATTAGGGAATGGGAATTAGATCTGATGAAATTTGTCAGAATGCAGAGTGCTGAACACAGATAAAAGGAGATGGAAAGTGTGAAAGGCAAGTAAAGGATATAAAGCGTAGAATGAAAAGATCAATCCAGAATTCTGTACCCAGGTAGCTATTCAAGACCAAGAAGAAATTAAGATATTTTTCAAAAAAAAACCTCAAGGAGCTTGTCACCAACAAAACATTGCTGAAGGAATTAATAAAGGATATACTTCAAGCAAAAAATAAATTGAGGCAAGAAAGAAGATATCATGCAAAGTGGAATTGATCAATATGAATCACTTTAAGCACCGGGTATAATTAATGACTAATTTTGTGAGCTTATAATAAGGTGCAGCTGAAGTACTAAACAACTATGACATGAAACTGGTTGAGGCATGGTTAAGTTTAAGGGACTTGAGTTACTAGGTGAGATTAAAGATAAGTGTTCATGTTAAAATAGAGAAAGTTCCTGACTGGTCTGAGGATTTAGCAGGCTTTGGACCAAGAGTCTGCCACTGGGGGATATTTTTCTGCTTGGATCCCCTCAGACGGCATGGCTTGAAGCTCAGGATGATGTACTCAGAAAGAGAGAGTAATTGGAAGTGAAATGACAGGAATGGCCTCAAAGGCACCAATCCTGAGCTTTTTTTCCATTAGGCTGTTATGCTCCCAATGTCAGGGCCTGTCAGCAATACCCTGAGCTGAAGATTGTGCTGTACAAGGAATTAGCTTGAGGCTGATTGAAACACAGTGATCTGAGCTCAAGAAAAAAGTTTTTCAGAGTATCTCAGTGCCTGATTCATGGTTATCTGAGGAAAACAAGCCTCAGCCCCTGGCACAGGAAGGAACACATATGAAACTGTTGCAGTGAGTCGCCTCCTGCTGCCCACTTTGGAATCTGCCCCAGTCGGACACCGTGTCCCCGCCCTAATACACCTTCATGACCCTCCCACCCCCGAGTCCCCAGGGTGGTACTCCACATCCCCACGCTGCGCTGTGGGAGTCTGTTTCTTTCTAATTCCTCATGAGAATGCTTCACTGCTCTCAGCTGTCCCTCCCAGTTGCCAGCTGTTCTTTCTCTGAGTAATTTCACCTGTTGATGGGCTGTTTGTATCACGAAAAAAGTAACAGACCTAGTGATATGAGCCTTAATTTTTACACCGAGTTTTATGTGCCTATATGTGAAGGTCTGATTCATAAGACTATTTTGAGGGTTAAATGAAAAGCACCCACCAAATCCCTGACACTAAGTTCTCAATACATGTTGCTTTCATTTAACAACAACAACAAAAGCAGCTGCCAGAAGAGTAAACTCAAAGAGCAAATTTCCAAAAGAGGAAACGAAGAAAAATAAAACCTGGAAAGGACAAAAAGGAAAAAGATGAAACAAGTAATGACATAATAAGCCATAAAAAATGAATAAAAATATATTACCAATCAGTAAATTAAATTTTTTAGATAAAAAGCAACAATTGTCAAATATTTTTAAAAATCTGTCTCAGCCAGGCATGGTAGCTCATGCCTGTAATCCCAGCACTTTGGGAGGCTAAGGTGGGCAGATCACTTGAGGTCAGGAGTTCGTGACCAGCCTAGCCAACATGTTGAAACCCTGTCTCTACTAAAAATACAAAAATTATCTGAGTGTGGTGGCATGCACCTGTAATCCCAGCTACTCAGGAGGCTGAGGCAGGAGAATCACCTGAACCAGGGAGGCAGAGTTGCAGTGAGCCAAGATCATGCCACTCTACTCCAGCCTGGGTAACAGAGCAAGACTCTGTCTTAGGGGGGAAAAAAAAAATCTCTCTGTATGCTGTTTACAAGAGACAGCCAAAAAATATGGACACAGAATTGAAAGTTATGAATAAAAAAGCCAAACCAGGCCAAGTACTAATCAAAATAAATTTGTTGAAATTAGATTAACCTTAGAAAAAGAATTTCAAGGCAAAAATCTTTACCAGAGAGGTCAGAATGGTAAACTTTGAATTTTTTATCATATTTATCATTGAATTTATCATATTCAAACTTTGAATATTATATCATCTTTACCAGAGATGGTTTATCAAAGATAATAAGACAAAATTAACAGTTCTACACTAATACACATCTAATAATGTAGCTGTAAAATATATGAATTAAAAGTTAATAGGAACATGGTGAGATTGAGAAATACATTATCAAACTGGATAATTTTAACATATCCAGCAATGAATGATTGCATGTTTTTTTTTCAAATACACAAAAATCGACCACATAAAGGAAGCCTCAAAAGAGAATTAGTGTAATATTATATAGACTATATTCTCTGGGAAATCAAGGGCAAAAAGATAAACTGTATATTTGGTTATTAAAACCTAAGTTGAAATGAACAGATTTCTTTTTTCTTTCTTTTTTTTTTTTTTTGAGATGGAGTTTCGCTCTTGTTACCCAGGCTGGAGTGCAATGACGCGATCTCGGCTCACCGCAGCCTCCGCCTCCTGGGTTCAGGCAATTCTCCTGCCTCAGCCTCCTGAGTAGCTGGGATTACAGGCACGCACCACCATGCCCAGCTAATTTTTTGCATTTTTAGTAGAGACGGGGTTTCACTATGTTGACCAGTATGGTCTCGATCTCTTGACCTCGTGATCCACCCGCCTCGGCCTCCCAAAGTGCTGGGATTACAGGCTTAAGCCACTGCGCCCGGCCCATGAACAAATTTCTAAAACAGCATTGCTTACCAAAACTGATTCAAGATGGGATAGAACACCCAAATAGTAACATAATTATTAAAGAAATTGAGGCCGGGCGTGGTGGCTCACGCCTGTAATCCCAGCACTTTGGGAGGCTGAGGCAGGCAGATCACGAGGTCAGGAGATCAAGACCATCCTGGCCAACATGGTGAAACCCCATCTCTACTAAAAATACAAAAATTAGCTGGGCGTGGTGGCGCACGCCTATAGTCCCGGCTACTCAGGAGGCTGAGGCAGGAGAATTTCTTGAACCCGGGAGGTGGAGGTTGCAGTGAGCCGAGATTGCGCCACTGCACTCCAGCTTAGTGACAGAGCGAGACTCTGTCTCAAAAAAAAAAAAGAAAGAAAGAAATTGAATTTGCTCACTATATTTACACAAAGGAAATAACCAGGCCTGAATGACTTTACATGAATTTCAGCAAATGTTCAAATAAAAGGACAATTGCAGTATTATATAAAATTTCCCAGATTCTTTAAGAAATAATGAGCATTCCCAATTTTATTTTTGAGGCTAGAATAACCTTGGTACCAAAGTCTTAAAAGTCAGCAAGAAAAGGAAAATTACAAGCCATTTTCTTCTTACAAACATAAACGAAAACATGAAGAAAATAGAAAACTCAATTCAGCAGTGTTTAGGAAAAATAATATATTGTGACTACACTTTTTTTATTCATCAATCAAGGGTATATTCTTATAATTTACCACATTCATAGATTGATGGATTAAATCCTTATAGTTATCTTGAAAGACTCATATAAAATATTTAATTAAACCCAACATCTAGTCTGGGCACAGTGAGGCTGAGTCAGGTGAATCTGTTGAACCCAGGAGGTGGAGGTTGCAGTGAGCCAAGATCGAGTCACTGCACTCCAGCCTGGGAATTGACTGAAACTCAGCCTCAAAACAAAAAACAAAAAACCCGACATCTGTTGATAATTTAAACACACACAGAACAACAACAAAAACCTTAGCAATCTATGGGTAGGAGAAACTCCCCTTAACCTAATGTAAAGTACTTGTAAAATCTGATAACATCTCTTATATTTACTGGCAAAAAGTTGAAAAGATTTAAGATTGGAAACAAAACAAGAAGGCTTGCCGTCTTCACTTTTATTCAGCATTTTATTGGCAACCCTAAGAAATCGTACCCATTGTGCACTATTGGTGGAGTTTAAAATGGCGCAACTTTTGTGGAAAGTAGTACGGTGGTTCCTCAAAAAGTTAAAAAAAAAACTACCATATAATCCAGCAATTCCACTTACGGATATATAACCAAAAGTATTGAAAGCAGGGTCTCAAGGAAGTGTTTGTGCACCTATGTTCATAGCAGCGCTATTCATGATAATCAAGGGGCGGAAGCATTCTACATGTCATTGGTGGTTTTCAGGGGCTGGAAGGAAGGGGAAAAGGGCATTTGTTTAATGAGCATGTCGTTATGGTTCTGCAAGATGAAAATATTCCTGAGATTGGTTGCACAACAATGTGCATATACTTCACCCTACTGAGCTGTACTTTTTTTTTTGAGATGTAGTCTTGTTGTCACCTAGGCTGGAGTGCAGTGGTGCGATCTCGGCTCACTGCAACCTCCTCCTCGCAGGTTGAAGCAATTCTCCTGCCTCAGCCTCCCAGGTATCTGGGATTACAGCCCTGCCACCATGATGCCCAGCTAATTTTTTGTATTTTTAGTAGAGATGGGGTTTCACCATGTTGACCAGGCTGGTCTTGAACTCCTGACCTCAGGTGATCCACCTGCCTTGGCCTCCCAAAGTGCTGGGATTATAGGCGTGAGCCACCGCGCCCTGCCTTAACTGTACATTTTTAAATAATTGAGCAGCAGGCACTCCAACCTGGGCAACAGCGAGATCCTGTCTCTAAAATAATAATAAAATGATTGGGATGGTAAATTTTATGCTATGTATATTTTATCACAACTTACAAAAAAGAACAGGGTCACTATATACAAAACCTATTTGTAAAATACCTAGGAATAATAACAGACATATAAATCCTTTATGGAGGAGAATTTGAAACTTTGTTGAAAGACATTAAAGAAGATTTGAGTACATGGAGAAACGAACATGTTCATGGAAAGGAATGGTCAGTATGCAAAGATGTTACTTCTGTCTGGAATTATCCATAGATTTGATCAGTTCACATTGAAATCCCAACAGGATTTTTTTTGGTGGTAAATGACAAACTGATTCTAAAACTTAAGTGGAAAGTTCAAAGAGCCAAAGATAAGACACCCTCAAAGAATGTATGTCTGGGGCATTTGCACTTCCTGAAAAGATAGGAGGCAGCTATAGTCATAAAATCACTGGTGTTGCTATAGGGATAGAAATAGAATATATATCCAGCAGGAATGTATGTAATAAATAGTCCATTTATTAGATAATGGACTATTAAATGATTAAGTAGTAAGTGTAGGACAAAATTGGATTATTTCCTCGTACTTATCGAGACATTATTTCTAAGTAGATTCAAACTTAAATCTAAAAAGTGAAAACTATAAAACTTTAGATGGCAGTGTAGGAGTAGACCTTATAGCCTTGGGAAGGGAAATATTTCTTAAGGTACAAAAAGCACAAAAATGTAGAGGAAAAAATTACTAAATTGGGACTGCTGTTATTAAAGATGTTCATCAAAAACATAGTAGAATGAGAAACAAGCCTCAAAATAGGAGTTGTTTGTGAGATATAACTTTCCTAGGATTAAAATACGAAAAGCATAAAGAACTCTTACAAATCAGTTTAAAAAAAAGGCCATCCATTGCAACCCTATGACAAAGATAGGAACAGACATTTCACAGAAGAAGAAACACAAATGGCCCATAAACATAGGAAAAGAGACTCAATCTTTTTAATAACCAGGGAATTGCAATTTAAAACCACAATACCATTCATCACCCACCAGCTTGGCAAATGTTAAAATGTCTGGCAGTAACAAAGCTGGCCAGAATGTGAAGTTGAAGGAACCTTACACAGCTGATGAGAGTGGAAATTAGTGTAACCACTTTGTAAAAACAAGTTGGCAGTGCTTAGTAAATTTGAATGTGCATAACCCTATGAGCCAATAATTCCACTGTTACAAAATTCTTGTACATGGCCACTAAGAGACATGGACAAGAAAGTTATACCGGCATTGCAAATGAATGGAAAACATGGAAACACTCCAAACATACATCAGCAGTGGAATGGATATATAAATTCCAATGTAATTAAGCAATGAAAAAAATGAATAAATTGAAATTACATCCATCAAAATGGATAAATTGTAACATAGCTGAGTGAAAGAAGCAAGTTGTGGAAGTATATATATAGGGCTATACAGGTTTTATATGTATCTAAACAATGTATTATTTATACGTAGTTGGTAAGATAATAAAGAAATGATTAATATAAAATCCAGGATAGTGATTATCAGGAGAGGAGGAGGCAGAGTGGGTGTGGATATAGTATTAGGATAAGGGCCCATCAGGAGTTTTCAGAGTGACTAATGTTCTGTATCACAGGCAGAATAGTGAATAGGTAGGTGTTTGTTTAATAACTTTTAAAACTGTACATATACATTTTATACTCTTTGGTGTGTGTGTATATATATATTTAGAGACAGAGTCTCACTCTGTCACTTAGGCTGGAATACAGTGGGACTGTTGTAGCTCACTGCAGCCTCATGCTCGTGGACTCAAGTGATCCTCTCACCTCAGCCTCCTGAGAGGCTAGGACTACAGGTATATGCCATAACACGTAGCTAATGGTTTTTGTTTGGTTTTTTTGTTTGTTTTTGAGATGGAGACTTGCCCAGGCTAGTCACAAACTCCTTGCCTCAAGTGATCCCCCCACCTTGACCTCCCAAAGTGATGGCTTTACAGGTGTGAGCCAGCATGCCCATCTTCATATATTTTTAAAATATAACCCTGTAGTATTTTTGAGAGAGGATAGGACATGTTTTGAAATTAGGTAAAGTGGATTAGGGTATTGAAAATGCAATATCCTATTTAAAATAATTGCCTAACAGTATTTAGAGGAGATTTAACTTTCTAAGTTAAGACATCTCCATTAAATCAGTTTTAGAGTGCAAGTTGGGAGAAAGTACAGAGTCCTCAAACAGCATCCCTTATACAGGTGCTTAAAGGAAGTGTAGGAGACTCCAGGTCCTGCACCTGTAGTGCTGTTCTTCTGCCCTCGCTCCCTCCTAGCTTCCTGAAATTTTTAGTCATCGACTCTCAATTCTGGGGCCTCATCCTAAGGGCTGACTGGACAGAAGAGCTAATGCTCCTGTCTTGACACTTACCCTATTTTTCAAACTCTTGCTTTAGAGACTTTGTTAATAGTAGCCTCCTAAACTAACTATTATCAAAATTCACTTCAGGCCCAAGTCATAATCACTCTGAGATCTCTTAAGGAAATCACTTATTTATGTGTTTAGACAACCTAATTGGGTACATAGTATTAAAATTTTCAGGGTAATATCTTTTTTGGTTTTTCCTAGACCTTAGTTAATAGTATGATTACATGTGTTTATTTCCTTTTTTTTCCTTCCCATACATACCAAGCTTCTCTTGATGTGCTTTAATTATTTGGAATTCATCCTGATGTATTGAATTTACCTTTCTGTGTAATGGCTATTATTTTTAGGATGGAGCTCAAGTAGTCTGTGTGATAATATATTTTAAATACATTGCATGAATTAATGGCAGATAGAGCAAAAAATCATGAAATTAATACATCGATGACAGATGTAGTGTTTCATTATAAAGGTGAGGTAAGGTGCTCTCTTTGATGTCCTCTGATTGCCCGTACTTGTAGTTCTCAAAAAAAAAAATAAGATATATGTGATTTTACTAGGTAGGTAAAAGCAATCTAGAAAATTCATCTAGGTAAATAATTTGTTCAAATACACATTCTATTATAGGACAAGTTCTGAAAATACAAAGATGAATAAGATGTAGATCCTACCCCTGAGAAGCACTAATATAACAGAGATGGACAAGCAAATTAAAAATTGCAGTAGAGCATGGTAAGGTGCAACAATGGAAATAGGTACAGGTAAATGGGAGCCTGGAAAGGCACTTGCTGTCATATGGAGCAGTGAGGAAAGTCTTCACAGAGGAAGGGTTGCTGACCAGCAGGCTTGAGAGAAGAGCAAAAAATTTATAGAAAGATAGATTGGGAAAGGGAGACCTGGGAAAGGCATGTGTCAAGATACAGAGACCTAAAAGAACACAATGTATTTTGAGTTAACTGTGAGCAGCTCATCACTTAGGTGAGTGGGAAGTGGAAAGAGAGAGGCAGGAGTCAAGTGTGAAAGCTTTTGTATGGAAAATGAGACATTTATGTAGATCTCATTCTGTAAGTGACTATCAGCCTTTGAAGGATATTAAGCAGAAGAGTGACACGATCTCTGGGGGCAGTGCAGAAACTGGATTAGTGGGGGAACAATCAGCGTCACATCACGACTTCTTGTTGGGCAAAAAGAAAATGGAAAGAAGTTAGGGAAGTTCAGAATTTCCGCTGTGTTTTGCTGTATATACTTTTAAGGAAATTAGGTTACATCTAGACTTTTCCCAGAATGTTCTGTTCTTTTCTCTGTTTTTGAGACGGGGTCTCACTCTGTCGCCCAGGCTAGAGTGCAGTTGGTGCAATCTTTGCTCACTGCAGCCTCCACAGCCCAGGCTCAAGCAATCCTCCCACCTCAGCTTCCCAAGTCTCGGGGATTAGAGGTCCATGCCACCGCACCACCTAAGTGTTTCTGGTACTTTTTGTAGAGACAGGGTTTCACCATTTGCTTAGGCTGATCTCATATTCCTGGGCTTAAGCAATCTACCTGCATTTGCTTTCCAAAGTGCTGGGATTACAAGAGTGAGCCACTGTGCCTGACCAACTTTTCCCAGAATTGAATGTGTTGAAGGGAATAGTAGTAGATGATTTGGAGCCAAAACATGAAGTTTCTGAAGAAATTGTATTATTCAGTCTTTATTATAAATAAATATTCATTAACTGGGCCTATATGGCCTTACAGGCAAACAGATTTTTGTTTATTGTGTGTTAAAACACTATAACAAGCAGCATGTAGAAGTCTAGTGGGGATGTGGTATTGATGAAGCAGAAGCTGCAACCATGTTTTATTTCCCGATTAAAGTGGCACATATGGTAATAAACTGCAGAGGCATCAGAATGAAATATTTAAACTTTTTTACAGTTAATATCCTGCCGAGAAAATCTCAGATAAGTGTTATTTTAGAGGAACTGTCTGGACAGTATAATCTGTATAAAAGGAGCTTCCTCAAATATGGGGGTTTTAGAAGTGAATGTTCCATATAACTTAATTGTGGCATATTGTTTACTTTTGTGCATATTTATGATTAAATCTTAGACTCGGTAGTCTTAGGTGTGTATTATTCTACCTTCCAGAAAAATGTATTGGTATGCCAACTCATTTTTTGTAGCGTTATATATCATAATATAGAGCCCTGGGTCTGATGCTGCCTGTGTATTGTGAATGTACTCTATCTGACTACATAACCTGACCCCTAATATCAAGTGTTCTGCCTCATGTTTATTTGGGAATATCCTAACATCTTGGGGATGTGACTTAGTTAGCTAATCTGCTAACATCCATAAGCTATGTACTCTTAGCCTTTTAGTACTGTAGCCCATCAAAAAGGGTTTTCTCTCTTTTTTTCTTTCTTTTTTTTTTTTTTGAGACAGAGTTTTGCTCTTGCTGCCCAGGCTGAAGTGCAATGGCATGATCTTGGCTCACTGCATCCTCTGCCTCCCAGGTTCAATCAATTTTCTTGCCTCAGCCTCCCAAATAGCTGGGATTACAGGCACCCACCACCACATGCAGCTAATTTTGTATTTTTAGTAGAGATGTGTTGGTCAGACCGGTCTCGAACTCCTGACCTTAGGTGATCCAACCGCCTTGGCCTTTCAAAGTATTGGGATTACAGGCCTGAGCCACGGCACCTGGCCTCCATCAAAATGTTCTGACTCTGATTGGGGAATTAACATTAACATCTTAGCAAAAATGATCCGGAAGCATCAAAAGAGGTAGTTCCTGCCAGGAGTACATAGAGATGTCCAGAAGGAAAGTTGACATTGCTTGATAGTGTGACTTTATTGTAAACATGAAGGAGGAACTGCAGAAATGAAGGACCACAGGTGACCTTGGGACAACTGGAGATTCCTTTCTGCAGGGCCCAGTGATGTTGACTGTAATGAAACTTGATTTGTATTTGAAAAGATGTTTTCTGCACTCTTGTCACAAGGTTTTTTTTTTGAAGTTCCTTTCTTCTTTTGAAGAGTTGATTCCTTATTATTTTCTGATTTGACACAGAAATCTCCTGCAAAGAAGCTGAGCCATGCAATTAGTAAATCTTTGGGGTGTGTACCCACAAGAGAACCCCCGCATCCTGTTTTTCCTGAGCAACCAGAGAAACCACTTGACCTTGCACATATAGTGTAAGTATATACCTGCTGTGGATGTGAATCACACTGAAATGGGGGCCTTGTGAAATTCTGTGGATCAAAACCAGACGTCACTTAACATGAACATTCAACTTCTGGGTTTTTACCTTCTATTGGGGGAACTTAGACTTCAGGCTTTCTTCTCTGTAAATCACCGTAACCTCATGGAAATCTAGCTCCTGATTCCTGAAGCCTGAGTAATATGGCAGTCTCCAGAAACATGAGTCCATTGAAGAGTAATTACTCTTCTGGTTTTAGCTGGGTTGCCTTTTGTTGTTTTGGGTTCATTCCTTAAATCAGTGGTAGAAATCTTTTTCTCTATAGCAGTAATGCTCATAGAGACTTAAATTAATTTAGACAACATGGAAATGAAAATCAACTTAATTTGTTCTTTTTGTATTGAGACAAAATTAGGAAACATAAGACTATATTCTATAAATAAAACTGGTGTTTTGTATGTATATTTAGTTGAATATTCATGCTAAGTAAAGCAAAGCTAGATGGGAACAAGAAAGTTGAGAAACAGAAAGAGAAAAGGGGAGGAAGAGAAACAGTGAAGGATGAGATTCAGCTTCTAAACTGCTTTCTTCACTCTGAATTAAATGTTGATACTATGCTTCCCTGATGAATAAATTTGGTAGGGTTTTGGATCATGAATCTTTATCAGGTGTTTAGAAGTTTTTCTGTTGGAGTGGGCATTCATTTTCTTTTACCTGCCAGGTGGAAGGTAGTTTAACTAAATGAGCTCTAGAGAATCTTGATCTTTTTCCTGTTTTCTTTCAATTATTTAGAAATCTTTTTATAACTATTAAAATAATCCATGTATGTGAATTGAAAATTCAGTCACACAGAAGAGGTTGTAATGAATGTATTTATTCATTACATACCCTCCCACACTTCACTGTCCTTTGGGTTTTAAGTCTACTAAGTTATCTCCATATTTCTAAATAATATGTTGGGAGCACCGTTTCTTGACTTAACAGTTTTAGACATTATTATCATTCTTCTTATTTTTTGAGACAGGGTCTCACTTTGTCACCCAGGCTGGTGCACAGTGGCGTGATCTTGGCCCACTGCAACCTCTGCCTCCCAGGTTCAAATGCAATCCTCCCACTTCAGCCTCACAAGTAGCTGGGACTACAAGCTCAGGCCACCATGCTCAGCTGACTTTAAAAAATTTTTTAAGTAGAGATGGTGTTTCACCATGTTGCCCAGACTGGTCTTGAACTCCTGGGTTCAAGTGATCCACCTGCCTCAGCCTCCCAGAGTGCTGGGATTATAGGTGTGAGCCACTGTGCCCAGCCAGTTGTAGACATTATTGACTGACTTGTGTTGTAAGAAGTCAACCTCACTTCTAACTCTGAATACCAACCCATCCCTGTTTTTTATAATTATATCACCATTTTAAAGTTGGTTACCTTTTTAATTTTAAATAATATTTTAAAAACTCGATTTCTTGTAACTTCTTTTTGACTTCCACTTTGTCAACTGAGAAAATTAGCACTTTCTGTTTACTTTTCCTTTGCTTCCTAATGTCTGTCATCTGTGTCCTTATTTTAATATTGTCAAAGCTGATAATATTTCTCTTCTCTTCTATAACCATAACTAAGTCTTCTGAGGTTGATTAAGGGTTAAATCTAATAGTTGAAAACCAAATAATGGCATTTACAGTTAGTATCCTTCATTACAGAGTTACATAGTGTGCTGCGATTTGGTGGATCCTTTTGTGCAGTTACTCCGTCATTGGAGTTCACTGGGCTCTTTTGTACCTACTGTTGATTGCCGAAAATCATTCCTATTGATTTGTTAACTGATTGATTTTCTTGTAAAGTTGTTGTTGTTGTTTTTCCTGTGGTTTCTCATTGCCTTCTTTTTGTTCTTGGGGAAAAAACGATCCCCACCCCTACACAGTGCTCCATAGCACAATTTATTTGTTGCCTATAATCCCTTTTTGTGTTCAATCTGTTAACCCTTTTCCTTTTTGGTTAGTGTTTTTCGTGTTGAATTAAAAAAAAAAATCTTTCCCTGCCCCCACATGATAGTGGCTTTCTCCTTATTTTTTTCTTTAGGTTTTAAAGATGGCCCTTTCATATGTCTTTAATTCATTTGGAGTGGATTTTTGTGTGGGGTGTGATGTAGAATATCCAATTCTCATCCCCAGCCCCTCGCTTTCTGCATCTGAATAATAACTTGTCTCGGGGTCGTTTATTAGGTAATCCATCATTTCCCCACTGACTACAGTGCCACTATTGTCAAAAACGAAGTTTCCAAATATGCACAGGCTGGCTTCTGGGTTCTTTGTTCTGCTCCTTTGGTCAAATTGTCTGTCCCTACGCCAATATCTCACTGTCTTAATTACCATAAGAGACTCAGTAATCTACTTTTTTCCTGAGTGTCTTGTCTATTATTTGCTCTTTGCTCTTTCTTTTTTTTTGAGACGGAGTTTCGCTCTTGTTACCCAGGCTGGAGTGCAATGGCGCGATCTCGGCTCACCGCAACCTCCACCTCCTGGGTTCAGGCAATTCTCCTCCCTCAGCCTCCTGAGTAGCTGGGATTACAGGCACGCGCCACCATGCCCAGCTAATTTTTTGTATTTTTAGTACAAAAAAATACATGGAGTTCCACCATGTTGACCAGGACTGTCTCAATCTGTTGACCTCGTGATCCACCCACCTTGGCCTCCTAAAGTGCTGGGATTACAGGCTTGAGCCACTGTGCCCGGCCGCTCTTTGCTCTTTCATATAAATTTTAGACTTATCTTATTGAGTTCCTCATAAAATGTTGTTGAGATTTTTGATCAGAGATTCATTGACTCTAAAGATCGAATTGGGGAGAATTGACATCTTTATGCTATTAAAGCTTTCATTCCATGAATGTGTCTTTGCGGTTATTTAAATATCTTCTTATACCTTTAAGTAAAGTTTTATAATTTTTCCCCAGAAAAGTGTTTATATATTAGATTAATTTTCGTTTCTCTTGACATTTGTAATTGCTGTTACAAAAAGTATTAGTAATATCTTTTTTCCTATAGCTATTTGAGATGTACTTTACATGCAATAAAATACACCTACTTTAAGCGTACAATTCGATGAGTTTTGGTAAACATATGATGTTGGGCAATGGAATATTTTCTGAATTATATTTCTTTTTTTTTTTTTTTTTGAGACAGAGTTTCGCTGTTGTTACCCAGACTGGAGTGCAATGGCGCGATCTCGGCTCACCGCACCTCCGCCTCCTGGGTTCAGGCAACTCTCCTGCCTCAGCCTCCTGAGTAGCTGGGACTACAGGCACGTGCCACCATGCCCAGCTAATTTTTGTATTTTTAGTAAAGACAGGGTTTCACCTCGTTGGCCAGGATGGTCTCGATCTCTTGACCTCGTGATCCACCCTCCTCGGCCTCCCAAAGTGCTGGGATTATAGGCGTGAGCCACCGCGCCCAGCCCTGAATTATAATTCTTAACAATTTGTTACTAGTGTATGGAAATGCAAATAGTTTTTGTATTTTAGTCCACTATCTGTGTAGTCATCTTGCTTAAATTGTTCCTTAATTCTAGTACTTTATACTGAGATTCTTTTGAATTTTCTATAAATAATTATCTGATCATCAAATAATGACTGCTTTCTTTCTTCTCTTCCATACCTTATACTTTTGAAAATTAATCATACTTTTTGCAGGGCGGAGGGTGTCTTACTACGCTGGCTAGCCCCTCTGGTGCAATACTGAATAGAAGTGGTTTAGAAGGCGTTTTTGTGTTATTACTAATCCCGAAGAGAATGCTTTCAGCATTCATTTAGTGTGTTATTTGATGTAGGTTTTGTCGAAACTATTTATCAGGTTTAAGAAGTTCCCTTTTATTTCTAGTTTGCTAACGGTGCTTTCTTTTTGTCATGAATGGATGCTGAATTTTATCAAAGACCTTTTTCTGTGTTGAGATGATTATATGATTTTCTCTACTGATGATCAAAGACTTTTTCTTTATTCTGTTATTGTAGTGAATTACATTAATGGTTTTTTAAAATCATCTTTACCTTCTGAGGTAAATCTGAGTTGTGCATTGTTTGAATATACTGCTGGGTTTTGTTTGCTTATATTTTGTTTAGATTCTGGATATGTTTTTGAGTGAAATTGGCCTGTAACTTTCCTCGATTTGGGGGTTGTTTTTGTTTTGTTGTTTTTATTGTCCAGTTTGCGATTCTTACAAAATTGGGGAGCATTCTCTCTTTTTATATTTTTGAAAGAGCTTGTTCAAGATTGGAGTTATTTTCTTTGTAAATTTTTGATGAAACTCACTAATGGAGCCGTCTAAGCCTGAAGATTTATTTGTGGGAAGAGTTTTAACTGGTAATTCAATGTTTAAAAAACAATTAGAAAACTATTTTTATTTTTAATATATCTTTGAAGTTGCCTTGGAGCATTTTCTGTTTGTAGGAATTTATTAATTTTATCTCAATTTTAAAAGTTGTTGACACAAAGTTCATAATATTTTATTGTCTTTATAAGTCCACAGTATGTATGCTAATGAGCCTTTTTAATTTCCACTCTAATGTATTTAATGACTTTTTTTTTTAAGCTGTCAAATCTTGACTTAGGTTTGTTCCAATCTACTGGACTTTTCAAAGGACCAACTTTTAGTTTTGATAACCTCTTAGTGTATGTATTATATGTTTTTCATTTCATTTATTTATGCACTTTTTTTTTCTTTTGTTAAGTTTCTTTGGGTCTATTTTGCTATTCCTTTTCTAACTGGTTTTTTTTTTTTTTTTTGAGACAGAGTCTCATGCTGTTGCCCAGGCTGGAGTGCAGTGGTGCGATCTCAGCTCACTGCAACCTCTGCCTCCTGGGTCCAAGTAATTCTTCTGCCTCAGCCTCCCAAGTAGCTGCAATTATAGGTGCCTGCCACCACACCCAGCTAATTTTTGTATTTTTAGTAGAGACGGGGTTTCAGCATGTTGGCCAGGCTGGTGGTCTCCGTCTCTTGACCTCGTGATCTACCCACCTTGGCCTCCCAAAGTGCTGGGATTACAGGCATGTGCCACCATGCCTGGCTAATTTTTGTATTTTTAGTAGAGACAGGGTTTCACCATGTTGACCAGGCTGGTCTTGAACTCATGACCTCACGTGATCCACCTACCTCGGCCTCCCAAAGTGCTGGGATTATAGGCGTGAGCCACCATGCCCATCCTCCTTTGCTAACTTCTTTAAAGGTATGGTCAGCTTATTCATTTCAGGTTTTATTGTTTTTGTTTCTTTTTTTCCCCCCTTGTAGAATCATTTAAGGCTATAAATTTCTCTGAACCTTATCTGGGTAGTACCCAAGTTTTACTACATAATATTTTTTTGTTGTTTAGTTTTAAATATTTCCCAAGGTCTGTTAGGATTCTTCTTTGAGAAGTACACTTTCTTAATTTCTAAACATGCAGAGGTTTTCTAGTTGCCTTTTTGTTATTGATTTATAACTTACTTTTAGTCTGGAAAATGGTTAATATTTTTTGGTTTTATCTGCCAGTTACATCTTTCAATATCTTTTACTAGGTATGTGTGTGGAGTAACTTTTTCTAAACTTTTACTTTCAACTTTTTTGTGTCTTTAGGTTTTGACTATGGAGCCTAAATGATAGAGAAAAAGTTACAGATTATAAGCTGGATTTTAAAAATCTAAAGTGACAACCTGATAGTTTACCGTGACAACCTTGGTCATTTGATAGAATGACCAAGCCTGGCAAGTCTGGTCATTCAAATGTATTATTATAATATCGTTATAATTATGATTATAATTCAAACTGATTTACGTATTATAATTATTAAAATCATTACTATGATATGTGGACTTTCTCCACCATTTTATTTGTGCTATTTATCATATATTTAAAATTCCCTTTTATGAACATTTACCACTCTAGTCACCTTTTCCCCTATAGATAATCATTCTTTTTTTTTCTTTTCTTCTTTTTATAGGTCATTCTAATGTGCCTGTTATATATCTTTTTATTAGCATATATTCTTAAAAAGTAGGTATGGTTCCGTATGTCCCTTTAAGATATTTATTTATGGCCGGGAGCAGCGGCTCACACCTATAATCCCAACACTTTGGGAGGCCCAGGTGGGCAGATCACTTGAGGTCAGGAGTATGAGACGAGCCCAGCCAACATGGTGAAACCCCATCTCTCCTGAAAATACAAAATTAGCTGGGCGTGGCGGCACATGCCTGTAATCCCAGCTCTTCAGGAGGCTGAGGCAGAAGAATTGCTTGAACTTGAGAGGCAGAGGTTGCAGTGAGCTGAGATTGCATCATTGCACTCCAGCCTGGGCAACCACAGTGAAACTCTGTCTCAATTTTTTTTAAAATTATTTATTTGTAAGTGCTGTTATGAATAGCATTTTTTTTTTAATTTGAGACGGAGTTTCGCTCGTTACCCAGGCTGGAGTGCAATGGCGCGATCTCGGCTTACCGCAACCTCTGCCTCCTGGGTTCAAGCAATTCTCCCGCCTCAGCCTCCCAAGTAGCTGGGACTACAGGTGCGCGCCACCATGCCCTGCTAATTTCACCATATTGACCAGGATGGTCTTGATCTCTTGACCTCGTGATCCACCCACCTCGGCCTCCCAAAGTGCTGGGATTACAGGCTTGAGCCATCGTGCCCCGCATGCCCTGAGGTAGACACCTTGGTTGCTTTTAACCTCTGCCTCCACATATAATGCCACAGTGTATGGCGTGTTTCCGCCATGGAACTGCATGAGGGTTTCTATATATTCATAGCTAGGATAGAATTCTGGGGTCGAAAGTTAAGTGAATCCTGACCAGGAGACATATGTTGGAGAATCCAATAGTTTGGTGTAGACTTTCACTTAATCTCTTTGTTTTCATTTGGGCTCTATACTCCTACCTCCACCTGCGGCTCCTGAGCTCAGGGGCTTCCTGCTTGGTTTAGAGAGTAATCTCTGGGTTCCTGGTGGGCCTGGAAAGGAGTAGTCGTCTGGCTGTGTGGTGTTGGGGTGGGGCTGGAGGTGGTGGGGATTTTGCTGCTTCTTATCCATACTTTGAACCAGTCCTCTTACTTTTAATGCCACCTCTCACCCCTCCTTCACAGGTTCCAGGCCTTTAATTCCTGAGTGTTCTCAGTGTTCTGTGGCTCCACTTTCCCTGTCTTTGGGCAAATCTGACCTTAGGTTTCTTCTATTTGAAAAGCCCTCCCCATATTGAGTCTTCTGTTAGAAATTTAAGTAGAAATGCAGTCTTGGATTGAGAGTGAAGAATTAGAACTTGAATTTTTCCTTAGTAATTCTCATTTTATTATGTTTGCCTTGAATCTTTTTTTTAATTTTTTTTTTTGAGACGGAGTTTGCTCTTGTTGCCCACGCTGGAGTTCAATGGCACAATCTCGGCTCACTGCAATCTCTGCCTCCCAGGTATAAGCAATTCTCCTGCCTCAGCCTCCCAAATAGCTGGGATTACAGGCATGCACCACCACACCTGGCTAATGCTGTATTTTTAGTAGAGACGGGGTCTCACCATGTTGGCCAGGCTGGTCTCAAACTCCTGACCTCAGGTGATCTGCTTACCTTGGCCTCTGAAAGTGCTGTGATTACAGGTGTGAAACACCATGCCCAGCCTGGATCTTTTTTTAAAATGAATAAAACATTAAAGATAAAACTTTGGTCTCCTGTGTTCTTCTTCCTCATCTAATCACCCTTTCCTTCTCCCAAAGGGTAGCCACTCACATTTGTTTGGTATTTGTGATTTTATACTTTTAAAAAATACTTTTACTAGATGTTTATACATCCATAGAAATCAGGTATGTTAAAACTATATATAAATGGTCATGCTCTACATATTGTTCTATAAGTTTATTACTTTATTTAATAACATGTTTTTGGGCTGGGCATGGTGGCTCATGCCTGTAATCCCAGCACTTTGGGAAGCCAAGGCGGGCAGATCATGAGGGCAGGAGTTCGAGACCAACCTGTCCAATGTAGTGAAACCTTGTCTCTACTAAAAATACAAAAATTAACCAGGCATGATGGCATGCTCCTGTAGTCCCAGCTACTCAGGAGGCTGAGTCAGGAGAATCGCTTGAATCAGAAGGCGGAGGTTGTGGTGAGCTGAGATCACGCCACTGCACTCCAGCCTGCGTGACAGAGCGAGACTCAGTCTCAAAAAAAAAAAAAAGTATTTTTCAAATTTATCCAAAATCTCAAATGGTACTCCATTTAATGACTTTACCACAAGTAATTCATTAGTCATTGCTGGACATTATTTCCAGTTTTTCACCAGAGCCAACAGTGCTGCTTTGAGCATTCTTGTATGGAGAAATCCTGTAAGGTAGGGGACTAACTACTGGGTCCTAGGATATGAATATTACATATTCAGGATAGAGCAAGTAATAATACAGTAGCAGATTAACCTCCAAATCTCAGTGGTTCAACTCATAAGTGTTTATTTGTTACTCTCACACAGTCCGTTGTGGACTGGAATGATCAGAGCAACTGACCTGGGCAGTGGTTCAGTGGTGTAGGCTGCTTTACTCTTCTGGCTCCACCATGTTCACAGGAGTCCTCTTCCTTGCTGCAGTAGGGGAAGAAAGAGTAGGGACAGCTCAGAGCCATTCTTCTGTGCTTTGGCTCAGAAATGGCACATGCCATCTTCCTCACAGCCCCACCTAATATCAAGCCTAAGTAGCCTTCTGTGTTCCTAGGAAGGAGAGGAGAACCAGATGCTGGTGAGCTCTAGTAACTTGTTCTACAAGTGTCTTCAACTCTACAAGGTATTACCTAGATTTCAGATTTTATAGTTTAACTACTTATTAGTCTGAATTACTCCCAAGCCAGGAACATAGTTAGCAGACCACCCAAAAAAACAAACAAACAGACCTTTGGTAGATTCTTTTTTAGATTTAGATGAGATGGTAAGCAGTTAATTCTTGTTAGTTGGATGAGATATCTTTTGAAGTTCCTTTCAACTTTGAGTTTCTATGTCTTACAGATTTTTTTCTGTATTCAACACATGTTAATGATTCCCAAACTTGACTAATATCAAGATCTCTCAGAGAGCCTTAAAAAGTACAGATGGGCCAGGCACGGTGGCTTATGCCTATAATCTCAGCACTTTGGGAGTCTGAGGTGGGCAGACCACCAGTGGTCGGGAGGTCGAGACCAACCTGACCAACATGGAAAAAACCTGTCTCTACTGAAAATACAAAAATTAGCCAGGTGTGGTGGCGCATGCCTGTAATCCTAGCTACTCCAGAGGCTGAGGCAGGAGAATCGCTTGAACCCGGGAGGTGGAGGTGGTGGTGGTGAGCCGAGATCGTACCATTGTACTCCACTCTGGGCAACAAGAGTGAAACTCCGTCTCAAAAAAAAAAAAAAATACAGATGACCAAGGTACTTCCATTCTAGGTCAACTTAATCATAATTCTGGAGGTGGGCTAAGAATCCACCTTTCGAAAGAGTTTCCTAGTACATCTGATCAGTTTAGAGAACCACTGCATTAGGGGGACATAAGGAGTTTTAGCTATATGAACAGCAAACTAAAAATTCAATACTAAGCATTAAGAAATGTGTAGAGTGCAATGCAGGGTACAAATAAAAACATATGAGTAGCAGTTCTTTTCTTTCTTTAATTTTACTTTTGAGACAGAGTCTTGCTCTGTCGCCCAGGCTAGAGTGCACTGGTGCAATCTTGGCTACTGCAACCTCCACCTCCCAGGCTCAAGCAGTTCTCAAGGCTTCCGAGTAGCTGGGATTGCAGGTGTATACCACCACGCCTGGCTAACTTTTTGTATTTGTTATGGAGATGGGGTTTCGCCATGTTGGCCAGGCTGGTCTTGAACTCCTGACCTCAGGTCATTCACTGTCATCTGCCTCGCAAAGTCCTGAGATTAAAGGAATGAGCCACTGTGCCCAGCCCTGAATAGCAATTCTTAACGCTTGCTGAGATTCTCAATTTTCATTCATTCAGCAAATACTTATTGAGGACCTTCTAGCTACTCTGCAGAGTGCAAACAGTATTCACACAGTACTTCGTGCATTTGCAAATAGGTTTGAGTGAGAGTGAAGAAGCCAGATGTATGCAGTTGCAGTAGGCTATCCAGAATTTAGTTCATGAGATCCTTTTGATTAAAGGTTAATACTGTTGATAGACTTTTCTGATAGGCTCACCAATATTTCCTTTTGTGTGTAGCCAGCAAAGTAATAAACTAGTACAAATCAAAGTCTGACTCTTTAGAAAATGTATGGACTCCAGGCCAGGCGCCGTAGCTCACGCCTGTCATCCCAGCTCTTTGGGAGGCTGACAGGGGTGGATGACCTGAGGTCAGGAGTTTGAAACCAGCCTGGCTAACATGGTGAAACCCCATCTCTACTAAAAATGCAAAAATTAGCTGGGCATAGTGGCGGATGCCTGTAATCCCAACTGCTCAGGAGGCTGAGGCAGGAGAATTGCTTGAACCTGGGAAGAGTTTGCAGTGAGTGGAGATTGTACCATTGCACTCTAGCCTGGGCAACAGAGTGAGACTTGGTCCCAAAAGAAAAAAAGAAAGAGAGAGAAAATATGTGGACTCCAAGATTTGCACATGTCAGTACTTATGGATCCTGAACCACTGGGGATTATAAATTTCCTCTGAGAAACACAGAGATGTTATCTTTCCCTTGGAAAAGGGTGAATGTTCCAAATCATTGTTTATCTTCAGCTTTTTCAGGTGTAGGTAACTAACCTTCTGTTTTTATGTAAATGTGATATTCTTCTATTTTCAACAATAATGACATCCTCATGTCCATGTGTTTTAGCTCTCTGACATCTATATGGAATCTGTAGTTCTTCTCTATACCCCGAAATCAGGTATTTTTCGTTTACAGAAGCACCCTGCAGATTGAGGAAAGCTTTCTTAAAACTTTCCACTGTAACAGATTGTGCAGCTTAAAATTAGAAGGGGTATAAGTTGCCTATTGTGGCATTAGTCACTTCAAAATTAAGTTTTACTTTGTCCCAAATAACTGAGGCCAGGTAAGTATCTTCGAAAGAGGTTTAAAATAAATAGTTTGGCTAGAAAGAATAGCTTCATGGAACTTAAATATTTCCCAGTTGGGTGCTGGTGATATGATTCTGGTCTAAATACTGGAAAATTTAGGGATTTCTTTAAAGTTAGAATTTCTAAATAGATTTTGTGGTTTCTGATCAGTTTCAAGATTAGACCATTGTATCCAAAAGAACTGTCCTCCTCATTTTGAAGCTCTGAGAGATATAAATCATATATTTGTCCTATCTATGAAAGTAGTTCTCTAACAAGATGTCTTTATCTTATGGTTTGTGTTTATCTTATTGGGAGGTTAAGAAAGGATTACAGGTATGGGCCAGGCATGGTGGCTTACACCTGTATTCTGAGTACTTTGGGAGGCCAGGGAAGGATAGCTTGAGGCCAGGAGTAGGCAACCAGCCTGGGTAATACAACAAGACCCTGTCTCTAAAAAAATTAGCTGGGTGTGGTGGTGCATACCTGTGGTCCCACATGTTGAGGCTGAGGTTGGGTGGGGTGGGGGTGGGGTGAGGGGCAAGTTGCTTAAGTCCAGGAGTTTGATGCTGCAGTGAGCCACTTTCACAGTGTTACACTCCAGCCTGGGCAACAAAGCAAAACCTTGTCCCCCTGAAAACTGGCTTTTGTGAAGAACTTTTCTATTGAGACCAGAAGATGCCTAGGAATTAGCCCGTGAAGGGTGGAGGGAGGAGCCTCCTGGCCAGGGACGAAGAGGGCTTGGCCACGGAGCAGGGGCAGGCTGCCAAGCAGGTAAGAGCAGCCACACAGTGTTGGGCCTTATCCTTGACTGAAGAGTTATGGATAGGAGAGGGACATGTTGAATTTTCCATTTTAAAAATCTCTAACTGATGGGTAGAAATGGAGAGTGGGATCAGGGTGAAAGAGAGGCCAGGCCAAGTGAGAGATGATAGTGGTTTGGACTATCATAGTAGCAATGGAGATAGAGGTTTATAAATACAAAGATTTTAAAACCTCATATTTTACCATTATTAGATGCCCAGAAGTAAAATTTAAATAGAAATAAAAATAAAACAGAAATTTGGGGCAGGAACTGAAACTAAGTATGACATGAAATACTGTATATTTGGATGTTTTGCTGTTGGCATAGAGATTTACTCAGATCCTCACACATTTGAGATGCAAGTGTTACTGATATGTATGGAGGACCCACCGTGTCCTGGGCCCTTTGCTTACCTCTTCTGTGTACATTATTTCATTTAACCTCAGCAACAGCCTTTGTAATATAAATTTCACTTGCTTATTGATTGGTTGATTGATTAGCAGGTTCCTGCTCTGTCGCTCCAGCTAGAGTACAGCTGGGCGATCATAGCTCACTGCAACCCGGAACTCCCTGGCACAAGTGATCCTCTGGCCTCAGCCTCCATAGTGGCTGGGACTACAGGCGTGTACCACCACACCTGGCTACTTTTTGTATTTTTATTGAGACAGGGTCTCGTTGTGTTCCCCAGGCTGCTCTCAAACTCCTGGTCTCAAGCCATCCTCCCACCTCAACCTCCCAAAGTGCTGGGTGGGATTACAGGTGTGAGCCTCCTCACCTGCCCACATTAGCCTATTTATTAGCTCAAGAAACAGTATAGATGAGGTTGAATGATGCACCCCAAATCACACAGCTGCAACATGGTGGCTTGGGGACTAGAGTCTAGGGCCCCAGACTATTGACAGCCTGCTTTCCATTTCACCTCGGTATCCTAACACACTGACACACTATAAAATTGTTACTACAGAAACATGTAGTATTTGAGTGTTGTTTGAATCTCACGGTTAGTTTCACAATCAAGAGAGAACACTGAATAACTGTATCTTTGTTGAATAATAGAAGGGAGGCAGTGGGGTATGTAGAAGGAAAAGTGGATTGAAAATCAAGAGACCTGGGCACAGTGGCTCATGCCTTTGGGAGGCCAAGGTGGGCGGATCACCTGAGGTCAGGAGTTGGAGACCTGCCTGGCCAATCTGGTGAAACCCGTCTCTACTAAAAATACAAAAATTAGCTGGACGTGGTGGTGGTTGCCTGTAATCCCAGCTACTCAGGAGGCTGAGGCAGGAGAATTGCTTTAACCCTGGAGGTGAAGGTTGCAGTGAGCTGAGATCACGCCACTACACTCCAGCCTGGGGAACAGAGCAAGACTCTGTCTAAAAAAAAAAAAAAAGACCCCAGTTTGCTTTCTGTAAAATAGTGATAATAAAACCTGTCTTAATTGTCTCAGGATATTTTTTTAAAGATAACATATGGGAAAGTGCTTTTAAGTGGTTAGAAGGCTATAAACTTTAACATCTTTTCCTTCAGATAAAGTTAATCATGTCACAAAAATGTAAACTCCACAAAGGCTGGACTTTGTCTTGTTCTCCACTGAATTCCTAGAACCTAAAATACTGCTTGGTGCATGGTAGGCACCTACAGTGTATAGAGTGAATGAATGATACTCAGCACAATATATTATACACAGGCATCTAACTCCTCCCCACCATTTATCTTTTTGCATTTTGTTTTGGTTTTGGTTTTCTTTCAGAAAGGAAGACTTGTCATGTACCGACAGTTTCCTAAAGCCTCCACTAGATGTCAGGCCTATTTCCTTGTGTTCCTTTCTGGGGGTGGTGAGAATATTGAGTAAACAAGGTTTTTCAAATAAATCTCAAGACTTGTATTCAAAGCAAAGCCAATTCACATATCAGCACTCTGGCAACTTATCTTACTTCCAAGTCTCTGAGAGAAATGAGTTGTTCCTTTTGGCAAAAACATGTTTATACTAAGTCTAGCTCTGGATGCCTCTTAACAGGCTTCCTTCGATCCTAATTCAAGCAATTTGCTCTTGCTAATTTTCTAACCACAGAGTCCTTAAGCCTAATCTCTTTAATTAGTGGTTAGTCACCATTGCATTTCAGTTTGTGGTGATTTATTTCTGAGGGAAAGCAAAACTTCCACGTGTTGGCTTAGCGTGTCTGTTCCCCTGAAATTCCAGCGAGAAAGAGCCCAGTGTCTCCCACAGCATGCACCTGGGATTCCTCTTAAGTGGGGTGAGCAAACTGTAGCCTGCAGACTAAGGCCAGCCTGTCCCATGTTTTTGTGTGGCCCATGATCTAGCAAGACTTTTATGTTCTTAAATGTTTGAAGGGAATTAAGAATATTTTGTGAAGTGACACTTACATGAAAATCACGTCAACGTCCATCAGTAAAGTTTTATTGGGACCGGGTGCAGTGGCTCACCCAGCACTTTGGGAGTCCAAGGCCGGTGGATCACTTCAGGCCAGGAGTTCAAGACCAGCATGGCCAACATGGCAAAACCCCGTCTCTACTAAAAAATATAAAAATTAGGTGGGTGCAGTTGCATGCTCCTGTAATCCCAGCTCCTCGGGAGGCTGAGGCATGAGGACTGCTTGAGCCTGGGAGGCAGAGGTTGCAGTGAGCCTAGATTGTGCCATTCCAGCCTGGGTGACAGAGCAAGACTCTGACTTAAAAAAAAAAATTATTGGGTCACAGACATACTTACTCATTTTCATATTGTTTATGGCTGCTTTCGAGCTACAGTAGCAGAATTGAGTTATTGACGACTGAGACCAAATGGCCCTCAGAGCCTAAATTATTTACTATCTTGCCCTGAAAAAGTTTGCCAACCCCTACTCTCAAAGAAGGGTGTCTAAAACTGCAAATTTAAGGCACTTTGTGCTTCTTTAGACTCTTTTTTCTGAATGCTCATCATCATCTTTGGTTTGATGGCCCAAGTTGTTTTTTCATCCAGCGGTGAAGATAACATCTTTTGCTGAAAGATTCATAAAATTTGTTACCTAGAAACCAGACTGCCTCTTATTGACAGAAACTCTTTTGTCTCTTGCATACATAAATATATAGCATGTTTGAACAGCTAAGCCAACCAGTTTTCTCCACACGTTGCATCAAAACAGAATTAACCTAGATAATTAAAAAATACTGTTATTTAAATTATACTGTAATTATAAAACTGTAATTACAGTAATACTTTAATTTGCTCTAATTTGTTCTATTTTAACTGCCCCTCTGTTTAATACTGACTTGGACTCTGTATACATCACTTTGATTTGAACTTTAAAAATCTGTTCTCTCTGTTTTTTTCCTATACCTCATAGATCTTCTTTTTGAACTTAAGCAACTATGGCTTAAGCATTGGTGCTATCAGTGCTTATGAACTTTTTGGTAAAACACAATATGCTTGTTTTCTACTTATTCATAACAACTTTAAATATATCAGCAGAATTCACCAGACCAGGAATAATAGAAGACCATTTGTAACCCTATGAAAGAACAAGTCTAACTTCTTGTTGATGCTGTTTAATTGTTAAAGCACTTTTTATGACACTTCTTTTAAAATGATGGATGTGTCTGGAGTTGAAAATGGCTTTGTGACAAGGGCACTTATGGTGAATTGCCTTGCTGTTTACACCAATTCTTAATTGTTCTTTGTTTGTTTGTTTTGAGATGGAGCCTTGCTCTGTTGCCCAGGCTAGAGTGCAGTGGTGCAGTCTCTGCTCACTGCAACCTCTGCCTCAGAATTCAAGCAGTTCTCTTGCCTCAGCCACCCCAGTAGCTGGGATTACAGTCACACACCACACCCAGCTGATTTTTGTATTTTTGCAGAGACAGGGTTTCATAATGTTGGCCAGGCTTGTCTGAAACTCATGGCCTCTTGATCTGCCCACCTCGGCCTCCCAAAGTGCTGGGATTACAGGTGAGAGCCACTGCATCTGGCCTACAGCTGTTTTTAATAAGCCAATTTTTTTTTTCTGAAGATAGTTATTAATTGCTTTTATTGTATTCTCAAATTATTGGATGTTACAGAGTTCATGATATTGATAAGTTGGTGTAGGTTGAAACACTTCTTCTACAGTAGTTATTGAATGTGTATTGTGAGTTGGGCTGTCTTCTTTTGTTGGGAGAAAAGAGTCTTACTTGAGGAAACTGATAGATGATACTTTTTTCTTAGACCTCTAGGTGAATCTGATGTTCCAGTTGTTTGAAAGGAGTATCAGATTCATTCTAGGTATTTTGATCTCCTGAGACTGAACCTGTTTGGAAAATTGTAATCTTGAATTATTTCTGACAGGTAAATATGCAGGCTGAGTATCTCAAATCTGAAAATTCAAAATCTGAAATGTTCCAAAATCCGAAACTTTTTGAGTGCCAACATGACACTCCACAGAAATGCTCATTGGTGCATCTCAGATTGTGGACTTTTGGAATTAGCCTGGTCAACCAGGGTAAATAGAATGCAAATATTTCAAAATCCAAAATATGAAACACTTCTGGTCCCAGGCATTTTGGATAACGGATTCTCAACTTGTACTTTGATTCTTAGATCATAGTTCATCTGATATTTATTGTCTTGCATTTTGCTATAATGCAAAATTTTTTGGGTTGTTTGTATTTTAGAGAAAGGATCAGCACCAAAAGACGGGGTGAGAAAACAAAAGTAAAAAAAAAAAATAGAAACAGGGTCTTGATCTGTCACCCAGGCTGAAGTATGGTGATGTAATCATAGATCATTGTATCCTCAAAACTCCTGGGTTCAAGCGTTTCTCCTGTTTCAGCATCCCAAATAGCTAGGACTACAGGCACATGTCACCACACCTGGCTAATTTTTATATTTTTTTGAAGTGATGGGGTCTTGCTATGTTGCCCACACTGGTCTTGAACTCCTGGCTTCAAGAAATCCTCCCACATCAGCCTCCCATAATGTTGGATTATAGGCATATGCCTGGCCTGCTGTAATGATTTTCAAATATTTACCCTTGCTGACGTAATTTGCTTACCAGTGGGCGTTAGGAACCTAAAACTTGGGGTCTATTCCTTTGTCTTTTTATGAAAAGAAGATTTGCTTTTTATTCTCCTATATATATAGCCTAGAATGTGAAGGCTGTTAGGTCACAGCCCATCTGATACTAGTTCTGTCTTGCATTTCGCTGGGATGAATTTGAAAATGTAGAAGCTGGGGAAGACAGAGTTTTCTTAGAGCCTTGCGCTTCACTATGTCCTGGTATGAATGTTACCTGTTTTGCTCCATTTCAGGCTGAAAGTCCCAGAATCATTCTTCTGAGCTTAAGGTTGCTTGCTAGCCCTGGAAGTATACCTCTCCAAAAAGGAAGGAAAGAGCAAAGAGGGCCATGCATCATCTAAGACAGTCCTAGAAATAGGATGTTTTTGCCTGCACCTCAGTGTGTGTGTGTGTGTGTGTGTGCGTGTGTGTGTGTGTGCGTGTGTGTGTGTGTGCGTGTGTGTGTGTGTGTGCGTGTGTGTGTGTGTTTTGGGGTGGGGGTGAGGGGAACTTGCACTCACAAACCCACATGTATAGTATATATATGTGTAGTACCTCTGTGTACGTGTGAGAGAGAGGGATCCTCATGTGAACAGTGAATGAGCTGATCATGGTGCAGTAAGGAGGAACAGCATTACGTAACACAACAAAACTCAGAACTGTCAAGCTTGAGTCCAAGGAGGGTGATTATTACAAGTGGCTTTGACTTGGTTCTGCTGAGTTGCACTCTCCTCTTGAGATTTTCGCACCATTTGCCATTATCCTACCATAAAGGTCTCTGCTTTTAAACTCGAAATCTCACAAATCATCATCGCTTGGTATTCTTTTATTATTATTATTATGGTTTTAAAAACCCATAATATAAAATTAACTATCTTAATTTTTTTAAGTGTACGGTTTTTAAGTGTACAATTCAGTAGTGGTAGCTATATTTATATTGTTGTGAAACAGATCTTCAGAACTTTTTCTATACCCGTTAAACATCAATGCCCTTTTCCCTCTACCCCCTGGTAACCACCATTCTACTTTATGTTTCTATTAATTTGACTACTTTACATGCCTTATGTAAGTGGAATCATGTGGTATTTGTCTTTTTGTGACTGGCTTATTTCACTTAGTATAATGCCCTCAAGGTTCTGTGTTGAGGTATCTGTGTTGTAGCATGTGACAGGATTTCCTTCCTTTCTAAGGCTGAATAATATTCCATTGTATGTAGATACCATATTTTGCTCATCCATTTATCCCTCATTTGTATGATGTGTTATCTACAGACAATGGAATATTATTGGATTGGGTGCTTTCACCCTTGGGCTATTGTGAATAGTGCTATTATGAACATGGGTATGCAGATACCTCTAAGAGGTTCATAATAGCACTATTCACAATAATTTAATTTAATTTAATTCTTTTGTGTGTATACCAGGTGGTGGGATTGCTGGATCATATGTTCTATTTTTAATTGTTTGAGGATTTGAGGAATCCTCACACTGTTTTTTTATAGAGATCGCACCATTTTATAATCTCCCTAGTAGTGCAAAAGAGTTCTGATTTTGCACATCCTTCCCAACACTCGTTATTTTATGTTGATTTGTTTTTATAGTAGCCATCGTAATGCGTATCAAGTAATATTTCATTGTGGTTTTGATTTGTCTTATTTTGAGGTCCAATTTATGTTCTGTAAAATTCACCCACTATGACAGTTAAATTATTTTTAGTACATTTATACAGTTTTGGAACCATTGCCACCATCCAATTTAAGAATATTTTCATCATCCAAAAAGTTCCCTCCTATCCATTTGTAGTCAATCCCAGCTCCCACTTCCAGCCCTAAGGCAATCACCAATCTACTTCCCGCTTTTTCTAGAAATTACACATAAACAGAGCTGTACAATATATAGTCTTTTGTTTCTGACTTATTTCAGTTAGCATAATATTTTTGAGGTTTATCCATGTTGTTTCAAGTATAAATAGGTCATTTCTTTTTAATGTTGAAAATGCCCTTTGTATGAATATATCACATTTTGTTATCCATTCACCAGTTGATGAGCATTTGGCTCATTTTTAGTTTTTATGAATAACGCTACTATGAATATTGATGTCTTTCTGTAGACATATATTTTCATTTCTCTTTAGTACATATCTAGGAGTAGAACTGCTGAGTCATGCAGTATAAGCATATGTTAAACTTTTTTTCTTTTTTGAGACAGAGTTTTCCTCTTGTTGCCCAGGCTGGAGTGCAATGGTGCAGTCTTGGCTCACTGCAACCTCCACCTCCTGGGTTCAAGTGATTCTCCTGCCTCAGCCTCCCAGTAGCTAGGATTACAGGTGCCCACCACCATGCTTGGCTAATTTTTTTATTTGTAGTAGAGACGGAGTTTCACCATGTTGGCCAGGCTGGTCTCCAACTCCTGACCTCAGGTGGTCTGCCTGCCTGGCCTCCCAAAGTGCTGGGATTACAGGAGTGAGCCACTGTGCCCAGCCACGTATGTTGAACTTCTAAAGAAACTGCCAACCTGTTTTCTAAAGTGATAGGAGGCCAGGCACAGTGGCTCACACCTGTAATCCCAGCACTTTGGGAGGCCAGGGCAGGTGGACTACCTGAGGTCAGGAGTTTAAGACCAGCCTGGCCAACATGGTGAAACCCCGACTCTACTAAAAATACAAAAAATTAGCCAGGCGTGATGATATGTGCCTGTAATCTCAGCTACTTGGGAGGTTGAGGCAGGAGAATCGCTTGAACCCAGGAGGTAGAGATTGCAGTGAGCTGAGATCGTGCCATTGCACTCCAGCCTGGGCAACAAGAGTGAAACTCCATCTCAAAAAAAAAAAAAAAAAAAGAAAAAGAAAAAGAAAAAGAAATGAAGCCGTCTTGATTTTGTTATTAACTGAACTCCATACTTTATTGGAATTTCATTAGCTTTTTTTCCTAATGTTCTTTTTCTGTTCCAGGGTCCTATCCAGAATATCATACTACATTTATTCATCATGTCTCCTTGGGCACCTCTGAGCTGTAGCAATTTCTTTTGCTCATATTATAATTGGGGTGTTTCTTCATATTGAGTTTTAAGAGTTTTTTTAAATATATTCTGGACACAATTCTGTATTAGATATGTAATTTGCAAATAAGTTATCTCAGTGTATGTCTGTCTTTTCATTTTCTCAATTATCTTTTGAAAAACAGAAGCTTTTAATTTTTAGGAAGTCCAGTTTATCAGTTTTTTTCTTTTATGGATTGTGTTTTGAGTGCCATATCTAAGAAATCTTTACCTAATTCAAGGTCAGAAAGGCTTTCTCCTAGAAGTTTTATAATTTAAACCCTACATTGGTGTGAATTTTGAGTGAAATTTTATGTCTGGTTTGAGATAAGTGTCTAAGTTCCTTTTTAAATATGTGCAGCCAGCTGCGTTGGCTCATGCCTGTAATCCCAGCACTTAGAGAGACCAAGGTGGGCAGATCACTTGAGGTGGGGAATTTGAGAGCAGCCTGGCCAACATAGTGAAACCCCGTCTCTACTAAAAATACAAAAATTAGCCAAGTGTGATGACAGGCGCCTGTAATTCCAGCTACTCAGGAGGCTGAGACAGGAGAATCGCTTGGGAGGCTGCAGTGAGCCGAGATCACGCCACTGCACTCCAGGCTGGGCAAAAAGAGTGAGACTCAGTCTTAAATAAATAAATAAATGTGTGCGTATCTACTTGTCCAAGCACCAGTTGTTAAAAGACCATTCCTTGCACCATTGAATTGTCTTGCCATCTTTGTTAAAATCAACCGACTGTAAATATGAGTTTATTTCTCAATTCTACCCCATCGACCTGTGTGTGTGTCTGTCCTTATAGCTGTATCATTTGGTCTTGGTTGCTATAACTTCATAGTAAGTTTTGAAGTTGGGTAATGTAAGTGTTCTTCTTTTTCAAAATTGTTTTGGTTATTCTAATCCTTTGCATTTCCACAGACATTTTAGGCTGTACCTGTCAATTTTAAAAGATTTTGACAGGGATTCTAGTAAATCTATTAATCTCTTCTTCTCTTCTTCCCTCTCATACTCTACCCTCTTCTCCCTTATTTTTTGTCGGTGTATTTGTTCTGTGTTTGCAACGAGTCCTGTATAGGACATAGTAATCTTCTATGTATAACAAATCCTCAGCAGGAGCCACAACCGTGGATATATTCCATTTGAGTCAACCCACTTTTATATCCTGCTTAATGATAATAATAGCAATGAAAAATCCTTTTAAGATTTTTCAGCTGAGTGCAGTGGCTCACACCTGTAATCCCAGCACTTTGGGAGGCCAAAGTGTGCAGATCACTTGAGGTCAGGAGTTCGAGACTAGCCTGGCCAAGAGGGTGAAACCCTGTCTCTACTAAAAATGCTAAAAATTAGCCAGGCATGGAGGTGGCTGCCTGTAATCCCAGCTACTCAGGAGTCTGAGGCACAAGAATCACTTGAACTTGGGAGTTGGAGGTTTCAGTAAGCTGAGATTGTGCCACTGCACTCTAGCCTGGGCAACAGACCAAGACTCTGTCCCCACCCCCAACCCCCCAAAAAAAAGATTTTTCAAAGATGTTTCTTGTTATGTGAACTTATAATATAAATCATCTATTTCTAAAAGGGTGTTAGATGTATGCAAGGAAAATTCAGGGCTGAAAATTGACATCTAGTAAATTTGTTTAGCATATTATATCTGTCCTATGATGTAACCCAGTGCATGTCTTTTTTTGTTTTTGGTTCTTGCTCTGTGACTTCCTTGCATTTAAAAGCCAAAGTCTGTACAATGGTCTACAAGGCCCCATAAAATCTGGTTCCTGGAAACTTCTCTAACTTTATTTCCTGCCACTTTTCCATTGCCCTATACTCTTTTGTTATTCTGGTTTTGTTCCTTGCAAATACCAAGTATGTGTCCACCTCAGGGACTTTGCAACTGCTGGTTCACTTGCCTGAAATGCTCCTCATCCTGATATTCACATGGCTTACTTTTTTACTCAGATCTCTCCCTAAATGTTAGCTTCTCAGAGGTACTTTCTATAACTCTTTTATCTAAAATAGCTAAAATAGCACTATCAGTCAGTTTCCTTCAGTCTTGCTTCAGTTTCCTCATGACACTTACCATTATATGACATTTTAAAAATTCATTTTTGTGATTGTTTATAATCTTTACCCTACTAGACTGTAAGTTCTTTGAAAACAAGGATTTTTTTTTCCCACCAAACTTATTTTACTGCCAGAAACAAGGACTTTATTTTGCTTCCTGCTGTATCTCCAGGTTCTTACAGAATGCATAAATGCATGTATATGTGTATATGTTCATGACCTACTAACAGCAGTGATATTCATGAGGGATTCAGGTTATTAAATGATATCAGTGTGTCAAGATGAGGGAGGCTTTATTTCCTGTGAGTTTTTGTTTGTTCTTGAGACGGAGTTTCGTTCTGCGCCCAGACTGGTTGGAGTGTAGTGGTGCGATCTCAGCTTACTACAACCTCCACCTCCTGGGTTCAAGCAATTCTCCTGCCTCAGCCTTCCAAGTAGCTGGAGCTACAGATGCATGCCACCACGGCTGGCTATTTTTTTTTCTTTTTTTGTATTTTTAGTAGAGACGGGGTTTCACCATGTTGGCCATGCTGGTTTCAAACTGCTGACTTCAAGTGATCCACTCATCTCAGCCTCCCAAAGTGCTAGGATTACAGGCATGAGCCATCATGCCCAGCCTATTTCCTGTGTTTTACAGTGCTAGAGCAATAATTCAAAAATTGGGGCTGGAAGCAATGGTTCTCCAGTTCATTATGATTATTTTCAAAATCCTTAAAAAAATAATCATTCATAGTACTGGAGAAATTTGCTTTTCTTTGGCATTTATTTCTTCCCTATCTAAACCTGTTATACCTGTAATATAATTTCATGCAGACAGTGAGCCTCAGGATTATATTTCATTTGAATGGGATTTCTTAATAGGATTTGTATACTGACTACAATTTAGAATAATTTGAATATTTCTTGGCACCTTTGCAAGTCTTTATATTGCCCGCTTTTGACTGGTGCCTGAGTTTAGAACCTACTTTTAGCCCTTTATCATTCTTCTTAAAACTCTCATCTGTCCACATATTTCTAACAAATTAATCTTCTTGAGTCACTGCCTTTGTCATATTACTTCCCTATTTAAAAATCTACAAAACCCCACTGCCTATAGAATCAAGGAGGCACTCCTCGTGCTGGAATTCAAGACCTGTGTAATCGGGACCCACCTTAACTTTTTGAATCTTATCTTGTGCTACTAATTTATGGAGTACAAAGCCTCTGCTTTGCCAGACCTGCTGCCTTCTTACCCTTTAAAACTTTGTAGCCCTTTCCACTGAGCTAGCTCATGATGACCCAGCCAGGCTGTCCACTTTTCTGAATGTCCTTCTTGTCTCTTTCAGACTTCCAGGTTTTCTGTATCCTCGAGTCCAGTTTAAATCCTGCTATGTCCATGCAACCTTCCTTAAACTTTCCAAGTAGCTAACTCATATGAATCTCTTCTTTCCGTTTCTAAATTCCTTGAGTTCTTGTTGTTTTATCAGTCATTTGGGCACACAAATAAAATGCAGTCTCCTTCTTTAAAGGTTTCTTCAGCATGTATTAAACCTGGACTTCTTGAAGATTATAAGCACTTCCTTTGCATCATCAACTTCTTTTTTTTTTTAAATTTCCTTTTATGACCAGATCTCATGAGAGGTACCCTCAAATTCTTAAGGGCTGGGATTGTACATCTTTAGTGCCTGGCAGATTCCATGTGTTTGTGGGACTGAACTTTTTACTGACTTGTGTTTCTAGAGTATGGAGCACAGTTATAAATTCTAGTTAAATTAGGTTAAACTCAGTGACTTTCTTGTAGTCTCTCTGTTCAAGGTCACATTATAGGACCTTGCTTGTTTATTTGCTATTCTTTTGCTGGTCCTACTGATACTTTGGAAGGCAACCAAAGAGAAGTTACTCATGCTGTAAAAATCTATATTTTTTAATGAGCTTTTGGAGGGAAGTTCTTCTTTACTACCAGAAATAATCCTGGAGGTCAAGATAAGGTTGGAATAAGGTATCTCCTCTGGTGTAAACTGGCCCTTTTCTTTTGCCTTACTTTTTCCCCTTTGGATCTTATTAATAGAATAATTCTAAGGGTAAAACTGGATACATTGGCTCCAAGCATCAATTTAAAGAAATATTCAGTTAAATTCTATTGAAAGTCTACATCCTTGGTTTTTCACTTTTAAAAATAGAATTGCACTTTGGGAGGCCGAGGTGGGTGGATCACGAGGTCAAGAGATCGAAACCATCCTGGTCAACAAGGTGGAACCCCGTCTCTACTAAAAATACAAAAATTAGCTGGGCATGGTGGCGTGCGCCCTTAGTCCCAGCTACTCTGGAGGCTGAGGCAGGAGAATTGCTTGAACCCAGGAGACAGAGGTTGCGGTGAGACGAGATCACGCCATTGCAATCCAGCCTGGGTAACAAGAGCGAAACTCCATCTCAAAAAATAAATAAATAATAAAAACAGAATTGTTTTGGAATTTAAGGGACACCTTTTTTCCTTTTAGTCATTTCTTTTAAGCTGTGACCACCTCATGTTTAATTCTGTATAAATCCAGCTGTTATTTTTTACTCATTTCCTATGTCTAGTTTATCACAAGGAAAACATTCTTGTGAAGAACTTCTCCATAGATTTTATTGAGATGAATTTTTAATGTCTTCATTTGGAGAAATCGATTAAACTGCTACAATGTTATCTAGGTGAGTTCAGCCCTTTTGAAAGCTTAAAAATCTAAATCCGATACTGTATGGAAGAATAAGTTCCATATGGAAGCATAAAAAGCTAACCTTAAATTTGAACCTACATGAATTTAGGGCATGAAACCAATTTATATTGACATAATCTGTACATTTCTCACAGAAATGAAGTAAATAAATACAAACAAATGGTACAATAGTGCACAAAAGAATACATTTTAAGAATATCTTTCATGTTTCCGTATAGATTTAGGACATTCATGTGTATTGTTCATCATCTCAAATTCCCTCTCACATTTGCCAAGTTGTCAAGTAGGAAACATAAACATTTTGTTCCTGCCCTTTGAGAAAATCAGTAGGTGGAGCATGCTATAATTTATAATTAGAAATAGAAAAGGCCGAAAAGAAATTCCTAACCACAGGCCCACTTTCACATAGGTTTGGAACCAGAATTTATACCATATGTTTAGCCCCTAAATCCCAACTTAGAAATTTAATTGATTAAATTTAAAGCTTCTCTTTTTGGGTGGTGCTCCCAGAAATCTGTCAGAAGCAAACATAAATTCTCTTTGTAGTAAGGCACTTAAGCCGGGCGCAGTGGCTCACTCCTATAATCCCAGCACTTAGGGAGGCCGAGGAGGGTGAACCACTTGCAGTCAGGAGTTGGAAACCAATCTGGCCAACATGGTGAAACCCCCTCTCTACTAAAAATACAAAACTTAGCTAGGTGTGGTGATGGGTGCCTGAAATCCCAGCTACTCGGGAGGCTGAGGCAGGAGAATCACTTGAACCCAGGAGGCGGAGGTTGCAGTGAGCCGAGGTCACGCCACGGCATGCCAGCCTGGGTGACAGAGCGAGACTCCATTTCAAAAAAAGAAAGGCACTTAAAAACCTTAGCCTTGAGTAATCTCCACAGATAAGTTCCAAGGAACTTGATCTCTTGTAAAAAAAAAAAAAAAAAAAAAAGCTGGTGTGAGGAAGCATTAACAGGAACAATACATTAAAGTTCTATAAAGAGTGTGAATTATCAAATACAGAATATAAAATAAATATTTTTTTAAAAAGCAGGAATATGTTTAAGGTGTAAAGTATGAAGAAACAAAAGACTATAAAATTACGAGAAAACCTAAAGAGGAATCAAATAAAACTTCTAAGAACTGTAAAAACAATTAGAAACCTCAGTAAGATAAGATAAATATCAGATTAGATTTAGAGATTATATCCTATAGATAATTGGAATTCCAGAAGGACAAAATAAAAAAATTAGAGGTGAGCCCACAAGATAATGAATGGAAATTGCCCCAAGTTGATAGCAGTGGTCAACAAATATTAATTAAGAACCTAGGCTGGACAAGGTGGCTCATGCATGTAATCTCAGCGCTTTGGGAGGTCAGGGTGGGCAGATAGATCACTTGAGGTCAGGAGTTCGAGCCTGGCCAACATGGTGAAACCCCATCTCTACTAAAAACACAAAAATTATCCGGGTATGGTGACGTGTGCCTGTAGTCCCACCTACTCAGTAGACTGAGGCATAAGAATCACTTGAATCCCGGAAAATAGAGGTTGCAGTGAGCCAAGATTGCACCACTTGCACTTGAGCCTGGGCAATAGAGTGACACTCTGTCTCAAGAAAAAAAACAACAGAAACTGGCTGGGTATGGCAGCTCACGCCTATAATCCCAGCATTTTGGGAGGCTGAGACAGGTGGATCATTTGAGGTCAGGATTTCGAGATCAGCCTGACCAACATAGTGAAACCCTGTCTCTACTAAAAATACAAAAAAAAAAAGCCTAAAAGAAAATTCATACCCACACACATCATAGTAAAGCTAGAGAACAGCAGAGACAAAGAAAAGATATTAAAAACAAATAAAATATTATTTACAAAGAATTAACAACTTCACAGAAAGTTGACTTCTAAACAGCAACATTAGAAATCACAGGACCACAGTGGAAATACTATCTTCATAGAACTGAGAGGAAAATAATTATAATCCTAAAATTATGTACTGAGTGAGAAAATACCTGTCAAGAAAGGCAGAAGACAAAAACATTTGCAGATGAATAAAAATGGAGAGTTTACTACTAAAGGAACCACACTAAGGAATTTGTAAAGGATACGCTTCAAGGAGAAGGAAAATGATCTTACACATTTGACAAAATTCAATCCTCAATTCACGTTTTTAAAAACTCTCAGAAAGTTAGGAATAAAGAGTATCTTCTCAACCTGAAAATGCACATGTATGAAAAACTTACCTAGCTATCATCATGCTTAATGGTAAAAGACTGAAAATTTTACCTTAATATGGGAAGAAGGCAAGATTGTCACTCTCAGTGCATCTGTTCAGCATTTTACTAGTGATCTAGCTAGTGCAATAAGACAAGAAAAAGCAATTAAAGGCATTCAGATTGAAAAGGAAATAGTAAAATTTTCTTTATTCATAGATGATATGACTTTGTACATAGAAAATGCTAAGGAATCTACAAAACAAAATACTAGAACTAACAAATGAAGTTAACAGTATTGCAGGACATAGGTACCTTTAAAAAACAGTAGCATTTCTGTATATTAGCAGCAATTAGAAAATGAAATTTTAAAAAGCAGTACCATTTATTATAACATTAAGAAACATAACATGAATAAATATAATGAAACATATGTAAGATCTGTAAACTAAATACAAAGCATTGCTGAAAGAAATTTAAGGCTGGGCAGGGTGGCTCACGCCTATAATCCCAGTACTTTGAGAGGCCATGGTGGGTGGATCACCCGGGGTCAGGAGTTCAAGACCAGCCTGACCAATGTGGGGAAACCCTGTCTCTACTTAAAATACAAAATTAACTGGGCATGGTGGGGCACGCCTGTAATCCCAGCTACCCAGGAGGCTGAGGCAGGAGAATCACTTGAACCCAGGAGGTGGAGGTTGCAGTGAGCCAATATCGTGCCATTTCACTCCAGCCTGGGCTACAAGAGTAAAAATCTGTCTCAAAAAAAATTTAAAAGACCTAAATAAATAAAGAGATATACCATATTCATGAATTGGAAAGCCAGTGATGTACCTAGCATATTTGACATTCAGAATGGATCATATTTGACAACCTATTCCTCTACATGTCAAGTATGGTTAGTAATTATGAAATGAAACAAATAATTACTGATTCCTGCTTTTGTCTGTATTATTTCCGTCATTATCTTCAGATTTTCTCTGTTTATCATTCAGTCATGCAGCAAATCTTTATTGGGTACTTAATATGTTCCAGGCCCCATTCAAAGAAAATCAGACAAAACAGTCTTTGCTCTCATTGAGCTTTTTTTTTAGTGGTAGGAAACAGACAAAAATAATGATAAATAAATAAATAAATTATATGATAGAAGGTAATAAATGCGATATAGAATAGCAAAACAGGGAAAGAGGGATGGGCAGTATTGGAGGTAGAGTGGGTTGCAGTTTTTAATAACTGTTTTAGGCCTTAATGAAAGGTGACATTTGAACATCAGCTTAAAGGAGATGATGGAGTTACCCTTTTGGCTATCTGGAGGAAGAGCATTCCTTGCAAAAGGAACAGGTTGGGCAAAGGCCCTGCAGCCAAAGCATACCTAGCATGTTTAAGGAACATCAAAAAACTGGTAGAGGGGGAGTTACATTAGCAAGGGGGAGATGAAATCAAAGGTATTATGAGAGCTAGATGGTAGAGGGTCTTATATGCCATTGTAAGAACTAAGTTTGACATGAGGATGTGTTTGGATTGCTTTGACTGATCTGACTTCCAATTTATTGCTTGTATTTACTTTCTTGACCCTTTATTATTCTAGCCTGATTTAAAATACAATACAATCCTTCATTACTATTTCTCTCCTAAATTTCAGGGGATACAGACCCTTAGTTCTTTTTTTTATACTTTAAGTTCTGGGGTACATGTGCAGAAATTGCAGGATTGTTGCATAGGTACACACATGCCATGGTGGTTTGCTGCCTCCACCCCCCACCCCCACCGCCATCACCTATATCAGGCATTTCTCCCAGTGTTATCCCTCACACCTTACACAAAAATTAACACCAGATGGAGTAAATATTTAAACGTAAGACCTAACACCATAAAAATCCTAGAAGAAAATCTGCGTAGCACCATTCAGGACACAGGCATAGGCAAGGACTTCATGACTAAAACACCAAAAGCAATGGTAACAAAAGCCAAAATAGATAAATGAGATCTAATTAAACTTAAGAGCTTCTGCACAGCAAAAGAAACAATCATTAGAGTGAACTGGCAACCAACAGAATGGGGAAAAATGTTTGCAAGCCACCCATCTGACAAAGGGCTAATATCCAGAATCTACAAAGAACTAAAGCAGATTTACAAGAAAAAAACAAACAACCCCATCAAAAAGTGGGTGAATGATATGAACAGACACTTTTCAAAAGAAGACATTTATGCAGCCAACAAACATATGGAAAAATGCTCATCATCACTGATCATTAGAGAAATGCAAATCAAAACCACGCTGAGATAACATCTCATGCCAGTTAGAATGTCAATCATTAAAAAATCTGGAGACAACAGATGCTGAAGAGGATGTAGAGAAATAGGAATGCTTTTACACTGTTGGTGGGAGTGTAAATTAGTGCAAACATTATAGAAGAAGTGTGGCAATTCCTCAAGGATCTAGAAATAGAAATACTCTTTGACCCAGCAATCCCATTACTGGGTATATACCAAAAGGATTATAAATCATTCTGTTATAGACACATTCACATGTATGTTAATTACAGCACTGTTTATAATAGCAAAGACCTGGAACCAACCCAAATGCCCATCAATGATAGACAGAATAAAGAAAATGTGGCACATAATACACCATGGAATAAAAAAGGATGAGTTCATGTCCTTTGCAGGGACATGGATGAATCTGGAAACTATCATTTTCAGCAAAGTGACACAAGAACAGAAAACCAAACACCACATATTCTCATTCATAGGTAGGTGTCGAACAATGAGAACACATGGACACAGGGTGGGGAACATCACACACTGGGGTCTGTTGTGGGGTGGGGGCGCAAGGGGAGGGATAGCAGGGGATGGGGAGGTTGGAGAGAGATAACATTGGGAGAAATGACTTCCATTTTAAAAGGCTTTTCCTTCTGTCTGCTGTAGAGAATAGACTAAAGGAGAGTCCAAATGGTAGGAATGAGTCAGCTTTTGAAAAAGGTGAGAGGAGGACTTGGGTGGACGAGGTGGATAGCAGTAGAGGTGATGAGAGGTGATCAGATACATGACCACTGGATATATTTAGGGCAACAGTATTTGCTGACAAATACTCTAGAATGAGAAAGAGAGGTCAGTTTGGTCTGCACAACTGGAAGTGTGGCGATGAGGATTACTATAGGGAGAACAAGCTTGCGTAGGGTGAGAGCTCCATTTTGGACATGTTGAGTCATTTTTGACATCCAAATAGAGATGTCAGATAGTTTATATGTCTGTGGATGTGTGTAACTTGACTATGTAAACCTTTAGGATTCTAAATACATCAAGCCACATGTCTTGTTGATGTGGGTACACTGGAGTAAGTTACAAATGAAAAAGTACTAAAGTACTGCTGGATCCAAAAATTTACCATCTTCAAAATGAAAGCATCGTAGACCCCTTCTAACATATCAAGTGCACTTTCAAGGATATGTGTGGTTTGGAAATATAAATTTGGGAATTGCCAACTTACAGATGATATTGAGACAGATGAGAAAACATGTAAGGATCAAACCACGTTACTAATTTCTTATTTCTTAAGATGGTTATTCAGTTAATTCATTTTTTACAATTCTTTTTTTTCTAATATGCATGGATCCAATTGTAAAGTTAAGTCAATTTTTAAAATTTCCAAACACATGAGACTTTAATATTCTTTGATGCTTTGTGATATTACTGAATTTTGGTCAGAGATGGTATTCTGTGTGATAATGATTCTTTATGGTAGAGTTGAGATTTCTTTTAGGGCCTGGTGTCTGAACAATTTTCCTAAAAAAATCGTGCTTAAAATATTTGGCATATTGTTGGTGCAGGTTTCCCATATTCTCATTATATCAAGCTTATATGTATAGAAAAGATTAATTTTTAACAGTTCTTATTGATACATAATACTTGTACATTTTTATGGAATACATGTGATATTTTGGTACATGCGTAGAATGTGCAGTGATCAAGTCAGGATATTTCCTCATGTTCTCATTTATGACTGGGAGCTGAATGATGAGAACACATGGACACATAGAGGGGAACAACACACACCAGAGCTGATTGGAGGGTGGAGGGTGGGAATAGGGAGAGGATCAGGAAAAATAACTAATGAATACTAGGCTGAATACCTGGGTAATGAAATCATCTGTTTAACAAACTCCCATGTCACACGTTTACCTATATAACAAACCCACACATCCTGCACATGTACTCATAAACTTAAAATTTAAAAAAAGGGGGTATTTAGGGTGTTTGTCGCCTTGAGTATTTATCATTGCTGTGTATTGGGAAGATTTCAAGTTCTCTCTTCTATTTTGAAATGTACTGTTATTGTTATTGTTAACTATAGTCACCCTACTCTGCTGTTTCACATTGGAACTTGTTCCTCCCATCTAATTGTGTGTTTATACCCATTAACCAACCTCTCTTCATCCTTCTTCACCTCCATAGACCCTTCTCAGCCTCTGGGTGACCATCATTTACTCTCTACCTCTATGGGACCAATATTTTTAGCTCCCGCTATGACTGAAAATGTGATGTTTATCTCTCTGTGTCTGGGTTATTTCAGTTAACATATAATCTTCAGTTACATATAATCTTCATGTTGCTGTAGATGCCAGGATCCATTTTTTTTTTTTTTTTTTTTTTACCACCAAGTAGTATACCACATTGTCTTTCCATTGGGAGCATACAGAGAAATTGTTTCTAAATAATTGAGTCAGAAATAAAGATGATGGCCTGTGGAGAACTGTGTGCTGACTCAGAACCTTTAGTGATGATGAAGACATTGACGTGAAAGATGCATTTAAAGATTTTGGATGAAATTGAGTCATGAAGCTGAAATAAAGCTGTATTTCTAAATTTTTGTGCTTTTAAATTTTATCAGTAGCTGTAGGAGGAAAGAGAGAAATAGGGTTTAGCAGGAGAAGTACAAGTGACAGCAAGCTTTTGATTTTTTTTTTTTAATGGAGTGAGCAAACCCTAAATATAAGTTGATCTTTCCCAAGAAAAGATCTCTAAAAACTAACCTGACCATGTAAACCTTTAGAATTCTAAATAAATCAAGACATGTATCTCGTTCATGTGGGTACAAATGAAAAAGTACTAAAATGCTGTTGGATGCAAAAGTTTACCATCTTCAAAATGAAAATGCCGTAGACCCCTTCTAACACATCATCAAGTTCACTTTCATTTCTGTCTACAGTAGTGTTCTTCAGCTTCCTGTGAATGTATCCATTTATCATTTTCCCCAACCTTTATATGGACACAGAGAGAAATCATGACAGAAGAGGCCTTGAGTGGAGAGGCTGGAAGAGTGTCATTGTCAGCTGTACTTCCACCTGGAATACTCCAACCGGCAATGCAGACAGGCGGGGTGTGGAGTAAGCTCATAGCAGTGACATGGATGCCAGTTTAGACAGCTACTTAGAGCCTTCTAAGTAGCTATCACTGTTACGATGCTGTGACATGATAGATGACATAATTTATCATATCATAGCATCATGATCTATCAGTTAATCCTTATACAGTATTTAGGCTTAGAAACTTTTTCAAAGTCAATCATTTCAGATATCAATTATGAATTTCTTTGTCACTGGAGAGAGTAATGGGCAGTTTCTCTGAACCTTTGGACCTGAAGCAAACGAACCCACTTTGAAAGTTAGTGATAAGTTTGAAATTGGAAACTGTGTGTCCTTCACATTTATTCTCCTTTTGGAAGATTTTTGGGCTGTATCTCTTGCATTTCCATGTGCATTTAGAGTCAGCTCATCAAGTTTTGCAGGTGTGAGCCACTGCGCCCAGCCTGTAGTTTCTTCCTGTAATTAATTTCACCCATTACTGTTCACGTTGCCCTTCACATTCTGTGCTCTGTCCCTCTTCTATATCGTTAGAGTTTGTTGCCTTGAAAGATGATATCCCACTGTTATTTTGTTTTTATTATATTTCTGATATGAGTCAACTCTTCCATTTTCTGCTAAGTAGTCTCACACATGCATCCGTTTTCGTTTAGGCTCTTATTTTGGATATCCAGGTGTGTGTAGTAACAGTGACACTAGTTGGCTATCTGATTTGTTGGCTTGGCTTTTCTCACCGCTTCATTTATCTAAGTAAATAATAGAATTATTTCCCAGGCACTGAGGCATTTAGTAAGGGTTTCATTTTGACTCCCTCTACTTTTAGTGTAAATACTTGTGTAGTTTTTGTCATTTTTGTTTTGTTTTTGTTTTATTGTGCCAAAAAATTTCAGGACCTGTGTTTGAACAGAGTAGCGTATTTGCTACTTAGGAAGGAGGTGAAATGGTGAGAATGAGGAGGCACTGGGAGGCTGAGGCTGTGCTGCCTGGGCGGTACCTACACAGACAAAGTTTTGTCCTGATTTGGGAGACTAGCAGAGAATTGATGATTTGGGGCAGAATAGTGACGTGACAAGAGCTGTGCTTAGGAAAGTAATTTTAGCTGTGAGAAATCAGATAAGTAACAATAGAAAGGTTCCCTCGACACCCATAAACCAATAGAAAACTTAGAATATTTCAGTAACACTAGCCAAATGAGGACTGAAATGTGATGGTGGTGGTGGGGACCAAAGCCAGGAACACCATTTTAGGAGCTATTGACTAGATGAAATGAATAAGAGGCCACAAAATGACTCTGAGTGGCAGAGACAATCTCATGATGGGACTACCCTGCCAGAGATGTCCATCAAAGCCTGCTCAGCAGCTCGCACTGACTAGCCCTTTTGTTTCAACTGCCCTGGGTTACGCTGCCTTTATGAATTAAGGAGCTGTCTGCATCAAAGCAGTTGACAGACACCATCGTCCTATTTTTTCACCCTGCTTGCATTCCCATTAACTCCTCTTCAGCAAAAAAAAAAAAAAAAAAAAAAAAAAAAAAAAAAAATCAAGCCTTACTGGTTCTCCATACCTCCTGATAGCTACCTACTTAGATTACTTGGCTGACACAGTTCTGCAGACTACTTTCTTACCAAGAGTTGGCAATTAGAAGAGGCCCTTGGAGAGGAGGTGCGAGTACTCCTTAAAGTCCTCATCAGAATGGAATTGCTGACTGGGTTCATCAGGCTACAGATTTGCAGCAAGACTTGGATTCTATTGCAAGTAGGTGTGTTTTATTTTTAGGCTTCCAAGGAGTGGTAGCACACCATGTGCTACCTCTGCTTTCCTGTCCTGTCATTTGACTGCTTCATGGACTTGCTGGTGGAGGGCAGACGTGTTGTGTGTTTGCTTTCTAATGAGTTGTCCTCTTGCACCTGCTCTTTCCCAAAATGCTGTGGGGTAGACTGCCTTGTAGAGAAGACCCTTCGTCATGCGATTGTTCTGTTTCCTTAGAGAAGACTGCAACATAATGCATTAGATGCGAGATCTGCAGAGAAAGAAGACTTTGCTACAGAGTGTAAAGGTTTAATAGCTATTCTTTGCCTTTATGTTTTTGCTGCCTTAAGCACTGGACTGATGATGATTGTGTTTATTTTTGGCAAGATGCTAGAGCCTCTAGAACTTCTCAGGAAGTTTCTGTAAAAGGGGCAGCCCGCTATATCTTTTCTTCTTTTTTTTGAGACAGTCTTGCTCTGTCATCCAAGCTGGAGTACAGTAGTATGATCTCAGCTCACTGCAACATCTGCCTCCTAGGTTCAAGTGATTCTCATGCCTCAGCCTCCCAAGTAGCTGGGATTACAGGCACCCACCACCACACCCGGCTAATCTTTGTATTTTTAGCAGAGATAGGGTTTCACCATGTTGGCCAGGCTGGTCTTGAACTTTTGACCTCAGGTGATCCACCTGCCTCAACCTCCCAATGTGCTGAGATTACAGGTGTGAGCCACCATGCCCAACCCCACTATATCTTTTCTTATTTGGTAAAAATATGTGAGAGTCAGCCTGTCTTCTGTGGCAGTGTATTTATTTCCATTTTTGAAAACAGATTTCAGCTAATGACCATGTGAACAGGTCAGGAAATGACATTGCATCATGCATTTCAGTGGCCCCCTCTGTGAGCAGTAACTTGTTGAAGCATTTAAGATGCTGTCTTTTCTCATCTTTCTTAAATACAGGATTTGGCATCTACACAAATTAGGAACAACTTCCTAAGTTTAATGAACAAAGAGAACAAGGAGGGATTCATCATGGAAAGGTTTTTAAAATAAATACATACATTTCTGTTGATTTGATGATCTGGTTTATAAGACTCTTGACTGCTTTTTCAAGAAAATGATACTAAATTGAGCAATACTATTAAATAGTTAATTTCCTAACTATTGTCTCATTTCACCATTCTGTCCTTTTCTAGAGCTAGACAGAGATACCTAGCTTCCTCTGCATGTCTCTAGATAGTATCTAGTGGTGAAAGTATAAGAATGAATTTGTAGTAACCTTTTCCTTCCTGATAAATAGTTCATTAAACAAGTCTGATACCACAAATGGCTATGCTAAATTGCAACACATATAAATTGAGGCATGTGTATCTGTTGATGACAGGGGAGTTTTTTACATTAACAAATTGGTTAATTAATTGTAAATGATCAATAAAGTTAAATGTACTTCCTAGAAGTCAGAGAATCCTCATTGTAAGTATGTAACGTGATATTTATGCTACACTTAGAGTACCAGATGCTTATTTTTTTAACATCGTGGTTTTCCAAAAAGTGTTTTTGCTTGTTTGTTTAACTTCTTTGCTTTGGCAGATAACCCTAGAACCCAGTGAAGTAACAAGAGATGGTTGGTTTATTACATACAGATAAATAAAGAGCATCCTACTCAAGGAGAACAAAAAGGAGCCACCCTATCCACACTAGAATCATAGCAATGAAAGGGCTTTTAGAACCTGGCCTCCTTAATGTTTCACCAGAGTTGCAGTTTACCAGCATTATGGATCAGTGTAATCCCTCATGTCCTCTTCATCATAATGGAATAATGAGAAAACTGGTTTTCTTTCTAGACAATATATTGTTTTCACTTCAGGGTCTATGAATAGTTCTATAACAACAAATTTTTGAAGAACAGTAGTAACTAAAAAGAGAGAGAGAAGGCTGAGCACAGTGGCTCACACCTGTAATCCTAGCACTTTGAGAGGCCAAAACAGATGGATCACTTGAGCCCAGGAGTTCAGGACAAGCCTGGGCAGCATGACAAAACCCCTGTCTCTACAAAAAATACAGAAATTAGCCAGCATGGTGGTGTGCGCCTGTAGTCACAGCTACTTGGGAAGTTGAGGCAGGAGAATCGCTTGAGCCTGGGAGGCAGAGGTTGCAGTGGGCCAAGATTGTGTCACTGCACTTTAGCCTGGGTGACAGAGCGAGACCCTGACTCAAAAAAAAAAGAGAGAAATACCACCTTCATTCTAAAGCATTATGCAGCAAAGATGCTGCAGTTCCTGCATCCTGAGCACTGTCATTTGACACTTACCTCTTGAAGAAAGTTAATCTTTAAGTAAGTGAACATGTTTTGTTGATTTGTTCTGCAACCTCCGTTTTTTTCTAGGAACAATGCTCTCTCCTTTAGAGACCTGGTCCTCTCCCAGCGCTAACTGTGATGTTTCAGGAGGAATACCAGTCATAGCATGGGGCCCGCTGAATGCCAGAGTAGGCAAGTGACTCAGGGCAGGCCAGAGGCTTTGCAGGTGATTTTCAAATTGGGATGAGGGAAGAGGTTTTGTTCTCCAGTGCTAAAGCTGCAAGATGCTGGGCAGAAACTGTTTCTTCTTAAGCATAAAAAGCTGTGGGCTCTGTGTAAAGTCTGACCCAAAATGAGATCTAAGGAAAGGTAACAGTAGATGTCCCAATTACATTCTAATATCCTGGAAGCCAGCTGCACCCCTACCCTTCATGAATTTGGTTATGAATTTAGTTACAATTTAGTTGCGGTGCCCAATTAGTTCCTCTCCCCCCACCCCCTTAAACTACATCCTGAATTGGGGCAGTGTTTCTCTAACTTGACAATTAGCATTCCCTGAAAACGCTAATCTGAAAAATTCATTTGGATAATACAGAGGTGCCTGAAATAAAAGAGTATTTGTGGATTTGATCTATTCAGTGGCTTTAGAAGCAGATAAAAGTAGTGTCTAATATTGATTCTACCATGTGACCTTGAACACATTATCATCTTTGCCTTATTTTTTTTTGGTCGCCCAGGCTGGAGTACAGTGGCACAATCTTGGCACACTGCAACCTCTACCTCCTGGGTTCAAGCAATTCTCCCACCTCAACCTCTGGAGTAGCTGAGATTACAGGTGTCTGCCACCATGCCCAGCTAATTTTTTGTGTTTTAGTAGAGACGAGGTTTCACCATGTTGCCCAGGCTGGTCTTGAACTCCTGACCTCATGATCTATCCATCTCGGCCTCCCAAAGTGCTAGGATTACAAGCGTGAGCCACTGTGCCCAGCCTAATTATCTTCTTTGACTTTTATTTCTTTATTTGCAAAATAGAAATACCACCACGAGTAGTAGTAAGAATTCATATGATGTTTCTGAGGGACCTGGCTCAGTGCTGATGCATTTTCATACTCAGCAAATACATAGGCTCTCCACCCTGCCACAACTCCCCAGTGTTGCAAAAGTAAAGAAATGTATGCAAAATACACAACAAATGCTGTAACTGTTAACTTCATAGGATTTTCTTATTATTTTGTTATACTGGTTTTTATTTCTATCAAATGAAATAATTAAATTGTCTGTTATAAATGATCTTACATGTATTTGGTTATAAATTATCATAATATAGGATTTCATCTGAAAATTGTAATATGTTAAGCTAAAGCTTAAGTATCTGTTGTTGTTGTGACCGATAATGATGAGGACTGATTATAAAGTTGTTGTGGGCAGGGACAGTCTTCAACTTGTTTTGTCCTGAAACCCCTGACAGCGCTAGGCATGAAGAAGCTGTGGGTTTTTGTTTGTTTGCATACTACAGTCATGTTTATTTAAATGGAGCTTGTAACTAGAAAGGTTTTTCAGAGCTTCTGGAATTTCAGGACCTGTTTTTCTGAAAAGAGAAGTCAGAAATTGTGTAACGTTGGCCAGTCTATGAAGGACATTCCAGGATAAGTAACTGGGAGAAGAGCTGAAAGCAGGGGCTTGGAAGAAGCAAAAGAAGAACTTGCTGGAGAGAGATGGAAGACTTGAGTGGTTTGGTAGATAAAAGAATGAGGTAGTCTCTAGTGTGGGTTTTGCATTTGTTTTAAAGTATGATAAAATCTGCTGCATGATCTCAAAGAAGAAAAAGGCCTGATTCAAGTGAGTAGGGAAGATAATTTTAGAAGTAACATAGGTATCTAGGATTGAAGGCAAAATAGCTGGCCACAAAAATATTAGTAAGAAATTAAATGTATTTAATTAAAATGGTTACCTCCTTTCTAAGGCATTATTACGGGGAATACAAAAAAAAGGAAACCAAGTAAATGAAAGCATTAGGGCACCATAAACTCATTTCCTTTCTCACACCAATAGTAATAGACCCCCCAGAAATCTGCTAAAGATCCCCAAATGCGTGGCTTACAGACGGCTGTCTGTGTAAAAGAAAATTGCAGGACACTAATCTTAACCTCCACAACTAAAAATGTTCTGTGGAAAGAGCAAGCTAATGTGCCAAGTAAATTTCAAAGTAAAGGAAGGGGGGTAAGTACATAGCTGTGTGCATGACTTCCCACAGAAGAGGCTCTGTCAAAGAGCCTGGGGAAAAGGGACAACTCCGATAGGTACCCCAAATCTTACTTGTCCTCCAGGCTTCTGCTGGCTTTTATCATTTCCTCCTTTTTTTTTTTTGAGACAGGGTCTGTCACCCACTCTGCAGTGCAGTGATATGATCTCAAGTCACTGCAGCCTCAACCTCCCAGACTCAAGCAATCCTCCCCACTCAGCCTCCTGAGTACCTAGGTGTGCACCACCAAACCCAGCTAATGTTTGATTTTTAATAGAGATGGAGCCTTGCTATGTTGTTCAGGCTGGTCTCAAATTCCTGGACTCAAGTGATCCTCCTGCCTCGGCCTCCCAAAGTGCCAAGATTACAGGTGTGAGCCACTGCACCCAGCTCACTCGTTCATCTTTAAAACTTTACAGTTTTAAGTAGAAATTTTGTCTACCCAACATCAATACTGTACTTTCACATCCTGGGTTAGAGACTCCCATCCAGATGTTGTTTACCCCTGGATCTAAGCCAATTTGAAAAGTCCAAATGAGTCATAATACTCAATGTTGATTTTAAGCCCATTGTTAAACTTTTTTTTTTTAAGTCAACAGTCTGGTTTATATAATAGATAATTTGCTCATTAAACTTATGTATTTTGTTAGGCTAAGATTAGGAACCTAGAAGATCTTTGAAATGAAGATTAGATTTTAAAGTTATCCTGATAAGCTCTCAAGCCAGATGGCTTACATTCAGAGAGCCATTTAGAACACAGAGTTCTAATAATATGATGGGGAAAGAACAAATAATGTATTTAAAACTATACTCAAAAGCTATACTCTGCAACTGTTATTGTCTTATCTTCTTATAGAAACAGCAGGAACAATGATCTAACATCAAGCTGTTGGCCTTTTTTAATAGAGTAAACATCCTTAAGTGTTTTCCTGAAAGTGTGGCGGCCAAAGATAGTAGACTGATGATTGAGAACACGCACTCAGAGCCACACTGCCTTGGTTCAAATCCTCTTTATTCTGTGATTTGGCTTTGTGGCCTCAAAAACATTACTTCTCTCCATGCCTCATTTTATTTTTTTAACCTGTAAAATAAAGATAATGGTATCTACTTCATTGGCTTGCTGTAAGGTTAAATGAGTGAATCCATGGAAACGTTCAAGCTTAGTCTGCCATGTACTAAGCACTCAATAAATATTGCTATTATTAGTAAAGACACTCTCCACTCTGCTGATTCTATTACTAAGTGATAGATGGTAGAAGAAAAAAAAAAGACACAGACCAATTAGTAGGCATTAACAGAGTTAAGTAGAAAAGAATATACCACTGTTCCCAATGAAAGGGGAAAACGTCTGCTATCATTGCAAATGCCACAGATCGACCAGATATAACAGCGAATAACGTCATTGTCCCATTTTTGGAGAATAGTCTCACCGCACCTAAATATAATAGAAAGATTACTTCTTACCCACTCTCCACTCCTGTTATATTCCACAACATGGCACTGACTCATGAGCAACACATATTTACTGAGTTCCTACACTGTGCCTCATACTATGCCAGATACTTGAAATATAATGGTAAAAATATCATAGATTTCTTACAGTGTAGTAGAGAAGATAATCTAGACTGGTCTAAGACGTTTTCTTTATTCTCACTTTTGAGGAGTGGTGATGGTACCAATGTTGGAAGTTGTGGAACTTTGGATCTACTCAAACCATTTTCACAGGTTTTCTACTGAAGTCTCAAACTTCTGTACCATAGTTCCTCCTTCTCTTTCCCTCCCCCTCCCTCTCATGTGTGTGTATGTGTATGTGTGTGTGTGTGCATGCACTCACGCTCATATTACACTTTCCTTCTCAGTTTGCTTTCTTAATGATAACAAAAATAATATAGGCTCACTTTAGAAATTTGACTCCTTTTAGGCCAGGCGCAGTGGCTCAAGCCTGTAATCCCAGCACTTTGGGAGGCCGAGGCGGATGGATCACGAGGTCAAGAGATCGAGACCATCCTGGTCAACAAGATGAAACCCCGTCTCTACTAAAAATATAAAAAAAATTAGCTGGGCAGGGTGGCACATGCCTGTAATCCCAGCTACTCAGGAGGCTGAGGCAGGAGAGTTGCCTGAACCCAGGAGGTGGAGGTTGCAGTGAGCTGAGATCGTGCCATTGCACTCCAGCCTGGGTAACAAGAGCAAAACTCCATCTCAAAAAAGAAAAAAAAAAGAAATTTGACTCCTTTTTTACATTAAGCATCTCTTTCTCTTAAAATCCGGAAAAATTAAACAGAAAAGGTTGAAGAAGTGTTGGAAAGTATAATCAAGCAGGAATAACTGCCCATAATTCCACTTATCTTAACATTTGAGGATATTCCCTTCAGATGTTTCATTTTATGTTATTATGTAGTTGAGTGTGCTGTGTGTGCATATAAATAATTTCATAGGACTGTTGTGAAGATAGAATAAAGTATTTAAAGCTCTAAAGTGTGTGATAAATATCAACCATTCAATAATTCTCAGCTATCATAGTTATCTTTGTTACCTTCTATATGCTGAGCATTTTTCCAAGTAATCAAAAAGTCATCATAAGCATTATTATTTAATGACAGCATAATATCCTATAATTATGGAAATACCATAGTTTACTTTTCCTTTCCTTGTATTTGAACACTTAGGATAATTTCAGAATTATCCTATCATAAATAACACATCCCTGAATATTTGTTAACATAAATTTGTCTGTGCATTTCTAATTAGTCTTTGGAATTGATTCTTAGAACGAGAAGTACTGAGCCAAAGTGCTTGAATGTTTTCTAAGATCTTTGATGGACATATTGCCAAATCGCTTTCTAGATATTTGGCTTACCTTTTTACTTTCATTTACTTTCACTCTTGACTAGTAATAAATTAAGGATGTATGTCAGAAAACCCACTCAACTCTTAAGGATTGCCTTTTTAAAAAGATCATTAATTTTCCCAGAGGAAGTGGTTTATAATTTTTTTTCCCATGAGACAGGATCTCACTCTGTCACTCAGGCTGGAGTGTAGTGGTTTGATGAGCTTTTGGGCTCAAGCAATCTCACCTCAGCCTCCTGCATAGCTGAGACATAGGCATGTGCCATCATATGCAGCTAATTTTTTAATTTTTTGTAGAGATGGGGTCTTGCTATGTTGCCCAGGCTGGTTTCAAACTCCTTGGCTTCCCAGAATGCTGGGATTATGGGCATGAGCCACTGTGCACAGCCTATAATTTTTTTTTTTTTTTTTTTTTGAGACAGAGTCTTGCCCTGTCACCAGGCTGGAGTGCAATGGTGCAATCTCAGCTTACTGCAACCTCCACCTTCTGGGTTCAAGCCATTCTCCTGCCTCAGCCTCCCGTTTAGCTGAGACTACAGGCACGTGCCACCACACCAAGCTAATTTTTATAGTTTTAGTAGAGATGGGGTTTCACCATGTTGGCCAGGATGGTCTCAATCTCTTGACCTCGTGATCTACCCACCTTGGTCTCCCAAAGTGCTGGGATTACAGGTGTGAGCCACCATGCCTGGCCAATTTTTAATTAACTTTCTCTTGAGTCATTTGTATTTCTTCTTTTTAAACACATATTTTTACTTTGCCCGTTTATCTAAATTGAAATTCCTGCAGTTTTCTTGTAAAGTAGTGTGACTCCTTTATGTATGAAGGTATTTAATTTTTGCTGTGTCACATTTGTTCAGGTAGTTCCTTAAATTTTTTTTCTTTCTTTTCTGATGGTTTTAACAATTCAAATTAATTGGTGTTTTTCTAATTTTTCCATTGCTTTTGAGCTAAGAAAATCCTCTCTGTTCATAAATTTATATCTTTTCTCTTAATTTATGTTGTTAAACATTTATATTTAACTCTTCTTTTTTCTTTAAGAAACAGGGTCTTGCTGTGTTACCCAGGCTGGCCTCAAAAACCTGAGGTCAAATGATCCTCCCACCTCAGCCTCCTGCATAATTAAGACTGTGGGTGTGTTCCATCATGCCTGGCTTAAATTTAACTCTTTAACACCCTAGAAATATATTTTTCTTCATGGGATGAGGTAATCTCAGTATTTTCCCCTGCGTATAGCAGTTTTCTTCTATTAAGTATTTACTACATTATATTATAATTATTTTTCTAAATTTTTCTTCTTTGTAAAACCTGTTTTCATCTTTTTAATTTTTATTCCCAGAAGCTAGCACAGTGCCTGTCACATCATAGGCAAATATTTGATAAATAAAAGAAATATACAGTTATATATAATCTGTTCTGATTTTTTTTTTTTTTTTTTTTGAGACTGAGTCTCTCTGTCGCCCGGCTGGAGTACAGCAGTAGCATAATCTTGGCTCACCAGAATCTCTGCCTCCTGGGTTTAAGTCATTCTCCTGCCTCAGCCTCCCAAGTAGCTGGGATTACAGGCACCTCCCACCGTGCCTGGCTAATTTTTGTATTTTTAGTAGAGCTGAGGTTTCACTATGTTGGCCAGGATGCTCTTGATCTCCTGACCTCATGATCCAGCCACCTTGGCCTCCAAAAGTGCTGGGATTACAGGCGAGCCACCGTACCTGGCCTGTCCTGAAATTTTTTTTTTTTTAAGAACGGGGTCTCACTGTATTGCCCAGGCAGGTCTCAAACTCCTGGGCTCAAGCTATCCTCCCGCCTCTGCCTCCCTAAGAGCTGGGATTACAGGCGTGAGCCACAGTGCCTGGCCTGAAATATTTTTAAACGTACAAGTCATTCATCATCTGTTCTTACAGATGATTTAAAAACCCTTAAGAGAGATATTTTAGAAGTTTTAATTTCTAGTTAGTCCATATTTCAGAGCATCATTAGAATGAATTGGAGTGGTCTGGCCACAGGGAACTGCATGAAAATGATTTCTACCTGTAAGCTCAGTTTGTGTTTTGTAGTAGGAGATGTGTCTCCCCAATAACCACAACCTCTGTTCCTGTTATTTAAGCCATCCTCTTACTGTACAGTTCCCAAAACCTCTCCTACCCCACCTAAAAACAATAAATATAAATGTACATTTTTGGCCGGGCACGGTATCTCACACCTATTAATCCCAGCACTTTGGGAGGCTGTTATAGATGGATCACCTGAGGTCAGGAGTTCAAGACCAGCCTGGCCAACACGGCATGAAACCCCATCTCTCCAAGAAATACAAAAACTAGCTGGGCATGATGGTGGGTGCCTGTAATCCCAGCCACTCAGGAGGCTGAGGCAGGAGAATTGGTTAAACCTGGGAGGCGGAGGTTGCAGTGAGCCAAGATGGTGCCATTGCACTTCAGCCTGGGTGACAGAGCAAGAGACGCCATCCCAAAAAAATAAATAAATGCACGTTTGGTGTTCAGAATACTGAAATGAACACTGTTTAAGTAATGACACTCATATATGTTCAAACTTGACATTTCATCTGAGTTCTATTCTCCTATTTTCAACTGCTTTCTAGACATCCACTTACCTGTACTTATCAATGGTACTTCAAACCCAACAATTTCAGAACTAAAATCCTATTCACTCTTATCTTGCTGCTTATTCTGTCTACCCATCCCTCCTCCTTTCCAACCTCAGATCTTGTTTCCTACTCTGTGTTTTCTAGTTTGGATATTTTACCACAGTAGCCAAGATAAAAATCTCTTGTTCTCTACTCCCTAACCCTGTGTACTTAATCAGTCACCCTCTCTTACTGGTTTTGTCTTCAAAATATCTTTCCTTTTCTCTCTCCCCTATCTTCACTACCACTGTCTATCCTCATACTCACTGATCTGGACAACTGCCATAACCTCTTACCCGGGTGGCCTCCCAGCTTCCATTCCCCCACTTCCAACTATGTCCTACCTGACTGATTTTTATATAGGGAAAAGATTCCCCTCACCCCTAGAAATTCAGAGTCACTGAACTGAGGGTAGGGCTTGGGTATCTTATCTTACAGATGATTCCTGTGCACACTCCTGATGAAAGACCAATGTCTGCAAGATTCTGGAATGAGCTTTTATTATTATTTTTTTTTTTTGAGACGGAGTTTCGCTCTTGTTACCCAGGCTGGAGTGCAATGGCGCAATCTCGGCTCACCGCAACCTCCACCCCCTGGGTTCAGGCAATTCTCCTGCCTCAGCCTCCTGAGTAGCTGGGATTACAGGCACGCACCACCGTGCCCAGCTAATTTTTTGTAATTTTTTTTAGTAGAGACGGGGTTTCACCATGTTGACCAGGATGGTCTCGATCTGTTGACCTGGTGATCCACCCGCCTCGGCCTCCCAAAGTGCTGGGATTACAGGCTTGAGCCACCGCGCCCGGCCTGGAGTGAGCTTTTAAAATGATGTGATAGTCACATTGGTTTTTGTCTGATATTCACTGCTTCCCCTATTGCTTGCAACGTAAAGTCCACATCTCTTACCTTCTGATAGGGCAAGCTGCTCTCACATCCTGGCTGTCCTCTACCTTTTCAGATGTGTTTCCAGCTACTCCCTTTCAGGTGCCTTTGAGTCAAATAAGTAAGTTAGACCCGATTTGACATGTATTTTTGGATTTTTATGCCACTTTACATACCATTTCTATCTAGGGTTCCCTTAATGCTTTTTCTGTATCTGGAAAACTCTTCTCAATAGTGCCTCCTCTCTGAGGCCTTCCTTGACTATTCTTGACACTCGTTCCTCCAGGCAGAAGTACCTGATCTTCATCTGTGACTCTCAGCACTTGGCCTATCAGTCGTCCCTCGGTATCCATGGGGGTTGGAAACCTAAGGATGCTCAAGTCCCTGAAATAAAACGGCATAGTATTCGCATGTAACCTATGTGCATCTTCCCATATACTTCAAGTCATCTCTAGAGTACTTGTAATACCTAATACAATGCCTACACATCACTTCTTCACAAGGATTCAGTGTTGTAGTCAGCACATGGTGAATTCAAGTTTTGCTTTTTAGAACTTTGTGGAACTTTTTTTTCTGTATAGTTTTCTTCTGCAGTTGGTTGAACCCACAGACATGGAGGGCTGACCATACTTCATTGCTGCACTCAATACATGGCATTGTGATGATTTGTTTGCATATTTGTCTCCATCTGTATACAGTTAGGTCACTGAAATAAAGATAGTCTTACTTTTATCAGTAGGCACACAGTAACAGTGACTCTTTCCCTTTGATTAAGAAGTACCAAATTCTTGGCCGGGCATGGTGGCTCATGCCTGTAATCCCAGCACTTTGGAAGGCTGAGGTGGGCAGATCACGAGGTCAAGAGATCGAGACCATCCTGGCCAACATTATAAAACCTCATCTCTACTAAAAATACAAAAATTAGCCAGGTGTGGTGGCACACGCCTGTAGTCCCAGCTACTTGGGAGGCTGAGGCAGCAGAATTGCTTGAACCTGGGAGGCAGAGGTTGCAGTGAGCCAAGAGCTGAGATCATGCCACTGCATTCCAGCCTGGTGACTGAGACTTCATCTCAAAACAAATAAACAAAAAAGAAGTACCAAATTCTTGCCAAGTATTTTAAAAACCACCTCTACTAACTAGCAGATACCTTCTACCTCTATCATCATCTTCTTCTATCCCATCAAAAAAATGGTATGTCTTGTTAACAAAGAAGGAGCCTCCCAAATTTCTGGACCAAGCTGTGGATGGTGGCCATTTTGGTATCATGAAACTCATTAGTGCCTGTACCTTGCTGAGATCTGTACCAAAGGCAAATACAGAATATCTGGTGACATGCTTAAGGCATTCAGCTAGTTTTAAATGTTAAAGATCAACAAAACCAATCTCATAAGTTGTGCCAATTCTGTTTTTTTAAGTTTCTATAATTTGTAGCATTAATGTCTGCTCTACACCTGGAAATACTCTTTTCAGTTATGTCTTGCAAGAACCATGAAGGTTTTGTATGTTTGTTTGAGCCAGAAGTCATTTTTAGTTTTTTTTTTTTTTTTTTTTTTTTTGAGATAGGGTCTTGCTCGGTCACCCAAAGCTGGAGTGCAGTGATGCGATCACAGTTCACTGTAGCCTTCACCTCCCAGGCTCAAATGGTCCTCTCACCTCTGCTTCCTGAGTAGCTAGGACTGCAGCACATGCCACCATGCCAGACTGATTTTTATTTTTTATTTTTTTGAGATAGGATCTCACTCTGTTACCCAGCCTGTAGTGCAGTGGCACAATCTCAGTTTACTGCAGCCTTGACTTCCCTGGGCTCAGGTGATCCTCCCACCTTAGCCTCCTGAGTAGCTGGGACTATGAGTGTGCACAACCATGCCAAGCTAATTTTTGTACTTTTTTTGTAGAGGTGGAGTTTCACTATGTTAGCCAGGCTGGTCTCGAACTCCTGGGCTCAAGCCATCCACCTGCCTTGGCCTCCCAAAGTGCTAGTTTTACAGATGTAAGCCACTGTGCCCAGTCAGCAGGCTAATTTTTTTTTAAAAGTCTGGAGAGACAATGTCTCACTATATTCCCAAGGCCATGTTACACCTTTTAAGAATACATCCGAGCTGTTGGCTTTCATGGTGAGTTGTGGTCAAGACCTTTAAGTTTGCAAGTGCTTCTTTCATTTTGAACTGCAGACATATACCTGTCTCTCTAGCAAAACATGTTAGGTGTTCAGAAAGACTATGACATTTGGGGGTCAGTTACGATTCCTTTATAGTTTGTGATATAACCATTACTGTCTGGTTTTGAATATTAGAGAAGAGGCTTTGATATTTGTGCTATAATTGCTGAACATGATATATACCAAGAGAAATTGATGATGATAAAGATGTTTGTGGTATCAGACCAAACAAGTTGTTACAAATCATGAAATTTTATTGCATGGATTTATGTTTAGGAATTAGAATTTTTTATTCTCATTTTTTCTCTGAAAATACCAGAAAGAAAATTGAATGCAGTGATATCTTTAATACTGAAATATAACAGGTGGCCGGGCATGTTGGCTCACACCTATAATCTTAGCACTTTGGGAGGTTGAGCTGGGAGGCTCACTTGAACTCAGAAGTTCAAGACCAGCCTGGGCAACATAGTGAGACTTTGTCTCTATTATTTGTTAAAATTTAAAAATATATATATAGCAAGTAACTGTATTCTGTAAGCAACATGAAATGTCTTTATCTTCTTTTGGAAATAGACTGCTAATAATATTACATTAAAGAAGAAAAGCCCATTCTGTTTCCAGGACGGACCAGAAGGCTGTTGTGCAGGATTTGATTCGTTCATAGGGATCGTCTCTGTTTCAGTTGGACAATTGACATAAAAGAACCTGCAAAAACATAAATTTGAGACTGAATGTAAGCTAATCTCTGTGTTCACTTCCATCATTAGTCAACCTAAAACAATTGATTAATTGATTATAACTCAGCACAGCCACCAGCATTAATAGGCTTGGAAGTTTGAGGCACCATTGAATATCTGTCTGAAGACACGTAGTCAGATAAATAACTTGGAATTGACTCCTAGCCCAGAGAGGCGTATTTCAATTCTAAATGTCTTACTTAGGGACATGTCTTACTTAGGGACATGTCACACAAAGAGAGGAATGTAGAACCATAAGCGTAGTACTATGGCTTAAAAATCAAGAGCTCTGGCCGGGCGCGGTGGCTCAAGCCTGTAATCCCAGCACTTTGGGAGGCCGAGGCGGGTGGATCACAAGGTCGAGAGATCGAGACCAACCTGGTCAACATGGTGAAACCCCGTCTCTACTAAAATACAAAAAATTAGCTGGGCATGGTGGCGCATGCCTGTAATCCCAGCTACTCAGGAGGCTGAGGCAGGAGAATTGCCTGAACCCAGGAGGCGGAGGTTGCGGTGAGCCGAGATCGCGCCATTGCACTCCAGCCTGGGTAACAAGAGCGAAACTCCGTCTCAAAAAAAAAAAAAAAAAAAATCAAGAGCTCTAAATCTGTTCACTGCAAATTACTTTCCATCTCGGATCCTCTCCTTTAAATGAGAAAAAGGAGTGCGTAGATAGATGGAGAGAGGAAGAGATCCTTCTTTAACCTCTAGGTTCCTTGGCTCTCCCTGAAATATTTCCCCTTGAGCTTTTATTTGAACATACTGTGAAACCTGCATAACAATAAAAGCTGTGATTTATTAATATTCACCAAGAATTACTAAGTATAACCTCTCAAAAAACATATTACACAATTAACTGTCCTTAAATGGAAGGAGAAACCAGAAGGTAGTTAGTTCCCAAGCACCTAAATATGAGAGAAGGACTTTCAGCTTCACTTTTATGCTTTTGATGGACAAATCTGAGAAGTATAATCATGCATAACTTAACAGTGGGGGATACATTCTGAGAAATGCTTTGTTGGGAAATTTTATGTTAACATCTTAGAGTGTAGTTACACATACCTACATGGTTCATCCTGCTGCATACCTAGGCTACACCATACAGCCTAGGTATGCAGCAGGCAAAACAACCTAGGCTTGTGTAAGTACACTCTATACATGTATGTAGCCTCCTTGGCTACAGACCTGTATGACATGTGACTGTACCAAATACTAGAGGCAGCTGTTATACAAGGGTATTTGTGTATCTAAACATAGAAAAGGTATAGTAGAAATACAGTATTATAATCTGTTATAATAATATATGGTTTGTCATTGACCTAAACATCATTATGCGGCACATGACTGTACTTCTTCCAGTTTAAAAGAGGAAGTGAGAGATTTTCCACAAGTATTTAGCAATAGTCATGTGGTTCCAGATGCAAGACAGAAACTTTTTGTAGCTGAACCTGGTAGGGAGGGAGAGGGCTTGAGGAATGGCTGGAAGGCAAAATACCAGGCTCCTTTTGAGAAGCTTGAATTCATTCCTTCAGGACTTTCACAAGAAGGAGAAATGGACAGACCTGAGTCCAGAAAACCTGCAACTAAAGACAAATTACCAAAAGTGCTAACTTTCAAGTTTAAATTTGGATTAGTGGTTATAAAAGACAACATTCTAACTAGAGTATAGGTGTAAAATTTGGATTTGTTGTTAAGATTCTAGTAGATAATTAATAAAAGTTTCTTCCAGAGTCTTATTTTTGAATGTGGTATTTAACAGTTTGTTTTGGTTAAAAGTTGACAAACTAAGTCTGAGGGAAAGCAGTGAGCTCTAACCAAATCTCAGGAACAGCATGCACCTCGATGCTATGACGTTTGTCATATACGATGAATGCCAGACATCTAGTCATCTTGTACCTAAAATGTAGAGAAATTCACTAAGTGGCAGAATTTAAAATTTTATGTACTAAAACTACAAAGCAAAAGCCACTGAAGTGGTGTAGTAGTGTGTTTGCGCCCTGTAGTAGTGTGTTTATAATCAGTTGCTTCTGGTACCCACAGCTCAGTGGTCCTGTGGCTTTGTGAGCAAGAACCTCCTTTGCTGAATTTACTTAGGCCTGAAGTATTGATTTCTGCTCCACTCCCCGTGGGTCCCACTGTGCTTATCTCAAATGATGGTTGGTCCCTTTGCTCTTATCACCCTTATTGGCGTTTCCCTTTTTTCCCCTAGTTGGTAATTATTAATATAAGGTAATGTCTTTTCTTTCAGTCCTCCTCGCCCTCTGACTAATATGAATGACACCGTGGTTAGCCACATGTCCTCTGGAGTGCCCACTCCCACCAAGAGGTAAGTATGTCTTGTGCCTTCGACTTGGGTATTGGCCTCTGCTACTGATTTGCAATGCACTCATCAGAAATGAGGTCTGAGAAGCACATTGTTCCACAGGGCGGAAAGGACTGGTTTGCGTTCTCTTCCTTTGACTGTCTTTTAGTCTTAATTTCAACTTTTTATTTTCCTTTTTTCCCCTCAGTAACTCACAAATATAGCAATTGAAGTTTGGCTTTCAGTGGTGCCTCAGGTGGAAACTTCGTTTGTGACAAGCAGTGATGACAGTGTCAGAGCCAATTAGGCATGTTTCAGATCTGTTTTTTAACCTTAAACAATATTTTGATAGTCATGAGTTTCAACAGTTTTTTTGCCTTTGAATTCTTTAAGTGTCAAAGATCATTTTTGCTCTTTGATTAGACTGTGTAAATTGAATGAATTCCTTATAAAATTTAATCCTAAATCATTCTGTGTATAATTTATAAATATTTAAGTTGAAAAGCCTGAGTCTCTCCCTTTCGGTTATGCAAGGAGTTTGCTTTAGGGGCCTTCAAGGAATGAGCACTATGTACTTTCTTCTCTATTTAATTTGCTCTTCTCCCAAATTCTCTCAGGCGGGACTTAAAAGAACTGTATAAAATGGCTTTCTATTTGGTATAAGCTGTTCCATGACCAGAGCAATGCAAAAACTCCCTCAAGGGCATGGCCATTAAAGAATTCTTTCTAACAGTCATCACTCAAAAACAAGAAAACCACAAAGACATTCCAGCCCACCCCCCAGTCCTTCCTGGAAAAAAAACACTTTGTGCCATATGTACCGATTGCTTTGGATTAATTTAGCTATAGAAACGCTATAGAAGTTTTGACTTAGTATATAGTGCTTAGACCCATGAAGTTTGTTCCCATTGGCTAGAACTCCCAGGACAGTGTTTCTCAAACTTGACTGATGAGAAGAATCATCTGGGTCCCTTGTTAAAAACAGATTTCTGGGACAACATCAGACCCAGTGAATTGGAATTTCTAAACATAGGATCTTGAGAAGCTACATTTTTATTCCAGCTGATTCTTATCATCAAGCAAGTTAGGGCAATAGCCTAACAAGGAAGCTAACGAGTAAAGTGTAGAACTACCCTGAAGAAAGAAGTTAGGAACTTAAATAACCAGAGTGGCTTGAAAATACATTACCCGCATGGAGACTCAGGACCTGACCAGGTAAGAGCGCTTACCTGCAGCCTTGTTAGGGCACTTTCCAGCAGTGAAACAGTCATGCCACTGTTTCTGGGCAGAGCTGAGTGGTGTAGGGCACCAGAGCATGGATTCTTGGCCAGACTCTGTCTGAGTTTGAATCCCGGTTCTTTGCTGACCTTGAAATGTTCTTGTCGTCAATTTTTATTTGTAGACATGGTCTCTCTCTCTGTCGCCCAGGCTGGAGTGCAGTGACCCAGTCTCAGCTCACTGGAACCTCCACCTCCTAGGTTCAAGTGATTCTTCTGCCTTATCCTCTCGAGTAGCTAGAAGTACAGGCACCTGCCATCACACCTGGCTAATGTTTGTTTTTTTTTTTTTTAATAGAGATGGGGTTTCACCATGTTGGCCAGACTGGTCTCAAACTCCTGATCTCAAGTGATCCAACCACCTTGGCCTCCTAAAGTGCTGGGATTACAAACAGGAGCCACCGCACCCAGCCTTGTCTTCAATTTTTTTTTCTAGAATGGGGACAAAAATAATATCTACCTTTTGGGGTTTATGTGAGGATTTAATATATTATTTTTATGCCTTAGGAAGCTGGAATGTGAGAACAAGTGAGGAAGAGACAGAATAATTTACCAGTAATGCCCTCTCAAGCAGGAAAGGAATTTCTGTGGATGAATACAAAGCAATTAAGCCTGTCCCACCTACCTGGATATTATGATAACCCTTGATGTCCTTGGACTTAAGTTCTTTATGTTAAACACTCAATAGAATTCAAACCAGACTCTAAATCAAAGATCTTTTCATTTCAAAACCAGGCAAATAAAGTAGAGTATTCAAAGAATTCAGGTCATAGTTTACATGCATAAGAATTATAAGAATACCGTCTCATTCAGTAGCATTTCCCATCTGAATTCTTCTCATCCTTTACTAGTTCTGTCACCTAAGTCACCTGAGTGCATGAGAGTGTACACCTTGGTGCGTGGTGACAAGGGCTACCATGTGTTATATGTGCTACATTCAGTGACCACAGCTGAGTATAGCCGCTAGAGGCTGTTAGAAGGAGGGCAGCTTTCTGGACAACGTTTTATTGCTTGAGAAAACTAAAGGGAGCAGTAATAATCAGAGCCACCTCTGTAGAGGACTGACCTTTAGGCTTGCTGTGTTATACCCCAGGCATAATTGTAAGTGGCCAGCTGTGATTGCCAGTCACAAAATAGTATATCTGTCATTTTTGAAAGCTGTTTCAGATAATCTATAGCCTGGATTAAGATTTCATCTTGGCTGGGCGTGATGGCTCACACTTGTAATCCCAGTGCTTTGGGAGGCCGAGGCAGGCGGATCACGAGGTCAGGAGATAGTGACTATGCTGGCTAACATGGTGAAACATCGTCTCTATTAAAAATATTTTTTTTAAAAATTAGCCGAGCATGGTGGCACACACCTGTAGTCCCAGCTACTCAGGAGGCTGAGGCAGGAGAATCACTTGAACCCGGGAGGTGGAGGTTGCAGTGAGCCAAGATTGTGCCACTGCCCTCCAGCCTGGGCGACAGAGAAAAAAAGATTTCATCTTAAAGTCAGCATTTCAGCCAGCACCTCTTTCTGGATGGAATTAGCCCACCCTAGAAGTAGTTATCGTAAGCTATCCGAGGGCTGACCAGCAGACCAAAGGCAGCCAAAGCCTAGACCAGAAAAGAAGGTTGAGCTCTGACCAATCAGGAAACACAATTACTTGAGTAGAGGCTACACAGAAACCAAATGCTTCTTCCCTACCAATAGAGTCCCCAGGATTGTAGGAGATTCCATTTATATTCAGTATGAAATTGTGATATACCATGTGGATACTAATTATCTAATTCATAGACTTGACTTTTCATGGCCCCAGTAACCAAACAGTGTAAATTTCTAGATAGTATTCTACTTGCATCCTTAAGGACTCCTCAGCTTTTCCTCCCTCCTCTGAATGTGGACAGACCTGTGTGGCCAGAGTCAAATGTAAGCCCGGAGCCCAGCACACCCTGCCCGCCACAGATCCTTACGAGGCCCAGACAGGAATCCTCATGGAGAGAGAACAGCTGCTCTCCAGAATAAGAGGTTTCTTTTAGAATTCATTCTAAGATGTAAATCACTGAATGAGACAAGAACATACACAGTGATAAAAATGCAGGAAAAATTTAAGTGCTCTAGTTCCTACCTTTTTAATGGGCAGTGCATATAAAAGTAGTGATAATCACAGTGGTCAAAAGTAATGCTATGTTAGTCCAAATAAAAGATGATCTGAATGCAAGCTTTACTTTTTACAGCAGACCTTTTAAATGGCAGAGATGCTGGCTATCATGTGAGATACCATAAATTATGTACCTGAGAGGTACTACTCTAGGGATTTGCCCTCCCTAATCTTTTACTCTCTCTAAATTGATATTTTATAACTGAAAAGAAATCTTGTCTTTGCCTTAGGCTAAATCGTTTCTTGAAATGTACTTTCTTTTAAAAGCATCTACATACTATATTTAAAAACAAACAAGAACAAATCTTTTCAAAGCTTTAAAACATAGGCTTACAACAGAGTGAGACCCCTCCCCTGTCTAATTTCCTCAGAGGCCTGCCTGTGTCTAGACCTTTTCTTCCCCAAGGTTCAGAATGTGAATTGTGTTCTACTCCTCTGTACTATTCTACTATTTTAAGTCACCTTCTATTCAGATGAATATGGAAAATGATGCTAATGTTTTTTTATTTGTACATGTCTTCTAAAGCTTTAGCTGTAATTATTTATGGATACTTAAAGTTTAACAATTCTGTGGGAATTTTATATAACTATGGAAGTAACAAAAACCTTCAGTATGCAACTCTGTGCTTTGTGCCTTCAGTTGGTATATTAATATTATATCTCCTTAGTTTCAAGTATTAACATCGAAACTTAAAAAGCAAAACCCACAAAGCAAAGGCAAAAAGCAGAAAGAGAATGGGAAGGAGAGTACACAGATCACAAAAGCAGCTGGGATGTCCCCAGGAGGCCCTTTTCTTCCAAGCTGCATCTCCATGTGCCGCCTCACTCCCTGCCACTGTGGAACAGCTGTTCCCAAGCTGCCGATGGCTCCGGACACACACCTGTCTACAGTCTTGCCTCTCCGGGGAGTGTGCTTTTTCTCCCTTGGATTAGAAAAACGCAAGGAAGGATTCTTGTGTCCTGGATTGCATTACTGCCCATCCTTGTGTGTATGTGAGGGGGCCATGCCCATTAGACCTAAAGCATCAGAGCAGAGAGAGAAGCATTTCCCTCAAAAAAGGGAACACTGTCATGAAAAGAGAGAAAAGATGCTGAGGCAGGAGGAACGCTTGAGCCCAGGAGTTTGAGGCTGCAGTGAGCTCTGATCACGCCCATGAATAGCCACTGCACCCTTTCTCTCTCAAAAAATAATAACGAAGGTCGTTAGCAGAGCATGGTTTTCTACCTAGCATGTAATTGTGTGCACACATGCACATACACAGACCTTCCCATACACATTTCCACTTCTAGAATTTTCCTTCTTCACATAAGGCAGCCCTCCATGTGTAACTGCGGATGCCCTCACACTTTTCCTGGGAGTCTTAGCCACCTCCGGTGAAAGGGACAACATTCAGGGTATCCAGTTTATACCCATTCATCTGAACCAGGCCTAGGTATGTCCTTTTGTGATCCATTAACCCATTAAACCATGAACCAAGTGATGCATTTGGAACACTCACACACTCTGTATACAAAGGTAAAGATATGCAAATAAGATAATTGCAATTTAAAGACGTAGGGAAAAGGAAAGTAACAGCATGGCATATTAAGCCACATTTGCAGTTTCATCCTGAAACACCACTAAAATGACAGCGAAGGGATTTTTTTTAAGTAAAAACTTGCAAGTACAAAGAAAAATGGAAGAGGAAACAATAGCAACAAAATTTTGGAAGCAGCCAACCAAATGAATGAGTGGTAATGAACTTAACAGAGAAAACTGGAACATAGAGGCTGAAAGTGAGAGAAGCCCAGAAGAAAGCCAACCCCAGGAATTAGAACACTCTGGAAACACAGATTCAGAATGATTGGCTTATCATCCCTGGAGAAGGTAAAAGGAGTCAGGAATTACAGCTATGGGCTTCTCTTTTCCGTGGCTTCTGAAAAAAACTATTTTATGTATTATATCACACCTCCCTTTGCATAGATGTGTTTTAGGAGAGGTCTTTTTTTCCCCTAGCACCTCACCTTTATTTCTCTTAACAAATAAAATAATATTCTCTCAAAAATAGAAATAATTCTTTGTATTCTGTTTTGTTCAGTTATTGATAATGTATTGACCTGAGACCTAATACCATCTTTGGATGGGAAACTGGTAAATATTATAGCCTGTAATTCGGAGTAGTCCTAATTGCTAGCACTTTTAGGGAAGGGTGAGATTTTATCATAGTGTATTTACTTTAATTTATACTTCATAAGAAAGAAAAGCAGTTTTTAAAAATCGGAAAATGCCATGGTGTAAATATTATTTCTGAACTGTAGAAACATGGCTGAACTAAGAGGTGAGTTGCAGTATAATAGCCCTCACATACCTCAGAGACACTGTGGCTTGCTCCCGGACTGTCGCAATCAAGTGAATATTGCCATCAAGTGAGTTACACAAACTTTTAAATTTCCCAGTACATGTAAAAGTTTTGCTTATACTATACTATGGCCTCATAAGTGTGCAATAGCAGTATGTATTTAAAAAGTACATACCTTAAAAAATATTGAACTGCTAGAAAATGCTAATGATCATCTAAGCCTTCAGCAAGTCCTAATCTTTTTGCTGGTGGAGGGTCTTGCCTCAGTGCTGATGGCTGCTGACTAATCAGGATGGTGGTTGCTGAATATTGGGATGGCTGTAGCAAATTCTTAAAATAAGACAGCAATGAAGCTTGTCCCCTTGGATGACTGTCCCATTCATGGAAGAGTTCTCCTGTAGCATGTGATGCTGTTTGATAGCATTTTACCCACAGTAGAACTTCTTTCAGAATTGTAGTCAGTTCTCTTAAACCCTGCTTTGTCAACTAAGTTTATATGATATTCTGAATCCTTGTTGTCATTTCAACAATGTTCACGGCATCTTAACCAGTAGATTCCATCTCAAGAAACCCCTTTCTTTGTTCATCCATAAGAAGCAACTTCTTACCTTTTCAAGTTTTATTATGAGATTGCAGCAGTTCAGTCACATCTTCAGGCTTCACATCTAATTCTAGTTCTCTTGTTGTTTCCACCCCATCTTCAGTTACTTCCTCTACTGAAGTCATGAACCCTTAGAAGTCCAGGAGGGTTAGAATCAACTTCTTCCAAACTCCTATTAATGTTTATTTTAACCTCCTTCTATGAATCACGAATGTCTTTTAATGGCATCTAGAATGGTGAATCCATTACAGAGGTTTTCAATTTATGTGGCAGCTGTAGTCTTACGAAATGTATTTCTTACATAATAAGACTTGAAAGTCAAACTACTTCTTGGCTGGGTGCAGTGCCTCACACTCAGCACTTTGGGAGGCTGAGGCAGGTGGATCACCTGAGGTCAGGAGTTCAAGACCAGCCTGACCAACATGGTGAAACCCCATCTCTACTAAAAATACAAAAATTAGCTGGGCCTGGTGGCACGTGCCTGTAATCCCAGCCACTTGGGAGGCTGAGACAGGAGAATCACTTGAACCCAAGAGGTGGAGGTTGCAGTGAGCCGAGATTGTCCCATTGCACTCCAGCCTGGGTAACAAGAGTGAAACTCCATCTAAAAAAAAAAAAAATAATTACTTCTTGATCCATGGGCTGCAAAATGAATGTTGTGTTAGCGGGTGTGAAAACAGCTTTCATCTCCCTGTATGTCTTTATCAGAGCTCTTAGATAACCATGTGCATTGTGAATGAATGAGCCATAAACCATGCTGTAAACAGATGTGCTGTCATCCAGGCTTTATTGTTCCATTTATGGAGCACAGGCAAGGTAAATTTAGCATAATTCTGAAAGGCCCTAAAATTTTCAGAATGGTAAATGAGCGTTGGGTTCAAGTTAAAATCACCAGTTGCATTAGCCCCAGCAAGAGAGTCAGCGTGTCCTCTGAAGCTTTAAAGCCAGGCATTGCCTTCTCCTCTCTAGCTATGAAAGCCCTAGATGGCATCTTCTTCCAACAGAAGCCTGTTTCATCTCATCAAAAATCTGCAGTTCTCTGTAGCTGCTTTCAGTGATCTGAGCTAGATCTTCTGGACAACTTGCTGCATCTTCTCCCTCAGCACTTGCTGCTTCACCTTGCGCCTTCATGCTGTGGAGATGGTTCTTTCCTTAAACCTCACGAACCAACCTCTCTTAGCTTCTAGCTCTTCTGCAGTTTGCTCACCTCTGTCAACCTACATAGAATTGAAGAGAGTCAGGACCTTCCTGGATAGACTTTGGCTTAAGGGAATGTTATGGCTGATTTGATCTATCCAGACCACTAAAACTTTATATCAACAATGAGACTGTTTTACTTTCTTATCAGTGGAGTAGCACTTTTAATTTTCTTCAAGAGCTTTTCCTTTGCATTCATAGCTTGGCTGTTTGGCACAAGAGGCCTCGCTTTCAGCCTGTCTCGGCTTTTGACATGTTTTCCTCACTAAGCTTAATTATTTCTAGCTTTTGATTTAAAGTGAGAGAGATGCAACTCTTCCTTTCACTTGAACGCTTAGACATCATAGTAGGGTTATGAATTGGCCTAATTTCAATATTGTTATGTCTTAGGGAATAGGGAGGCCTGAGAAGAGCAAGAGAGATGGTCAGTGAAACAGTCAGAACACATACTGATTGATTAAGTTGGCTATCTTATGTAGACATGGTTGGTGGTACTCCAAAACAGTTACAATAGTAACACCAAAGATGGCTGGTCACAGATCACCACACAGATATGATAGTAATGGAGAAGTTTGAAGTATTGCTAGAATTACCAAAATGTGGCTCAGAGACACCAGGTGACTACATGCTGCTGGAAAAATGGCACCAGTGGCCTTGCTCAACTCAGGGTTGCCACAAACCTTCAATTTGTGAAAAGCATGATAAAGCAAAGCACAATAAGACAAGGTATGCCTGTATTAAAATGGCTTTTTGACTGGGTGACAGGGTAAAGAGTTTATCTTGTTATCTACAGAATACAGAAGAATGACAAAAATCACTATTTTTTGTTTGTTTAAGACAAAAAAAAGTTGGGGGAAACTAAGAAAGGGAACAAAATGAAAGTGATCTAGTCAGAAACTATCCATATATGGACTCAGTGCACGATTCTCTTCCTACCTGTGAAATGAGAAAAACAGAGTGTGTTAGAAAAGCAAGAATTAATGAGGGTTTCAGCAAACAACTAGCATGTATGAAGTCTTTATGAGACTCTCACCAAGTCAACACAAGAATAGTTTTTTTTCTCCTGCTTTTTTTTTTAAGACAGAAAAGCAGAGTAATTGAAAATTAACACATAATCTTAGAGAACTGCAAGGTCCTTGGTGTTGGCAGATGTCCAAAGCATGTCTGACAGCCTGGGCAGACTGCCAGTTTTCAGCTGCTTCTGGGTTGGGATTAGATTCCATTTCCAATCAAGCATTTAAGGTAAAGCCTTTCACCAGTTCTAACTCAGATTAGTACAAACAGAAAGTTTGAGTATTTCCATGTCTGTACTTAAAAACCTTAGTTTGAAAAATAGAAGCTGACAGAAGCATAGTAACTAGTAGTTTGTTTCTTCTTATTGGACTGAGGCTTGAGGTCCTGAGCATGACCAAGCATCACATCCATCAGAGACTGTCGGCAGAGCCAAGTGGAAGGAGCACGTTTGGGGGAAAGATTGCGAGTGCAGTGTTGTCATGTTCAGATTGAGATGCTTGTGGGGTGCTGGGAGTGAAGACAGGCTTTGTAAATTTTGGATGTGGGTGGTGTGAGGAAAAGTGGGGGTAATTTTCAGATTTCTTCCTGGCTTGAGTAAAGGGACCTTTCATCAAAACACGAGAGGAGGATTTGTGCCAGAAGAAGTAGGTTGGGACCAGACCATCATTTTTGTCATCCACATTCTTCCAGCAAATCTCACATTCACACCAGGGGATACAGATACTTAGACCCAACAAATGACCAGGAGAACCTAAGATGTACACATGGCACACACTGCTTTTCTCTCTACCAGCCCCCACAGCATACTCGCTCCCTCTCTCGCTATATAATGTCTCTGTCTCTCTCTGTTTCTGAAACACACATGAACACACACTTTTTAAAAACACATTTTTACACACACATGCTTTGGGGCTTTCACTTAAATACTTTTTTGACCTTATCTCCTAAGAAGCTGACTCAGTGTAGCTGCTACGGTCAAACGATGGTGATGAACCACAGCCTGGCTCGTAGAAGAAACATTTCCGAATGCTGGAATTCCCCTGGTGATCCAGCCTAGACCTACTATATTTAACCAGAGATTTTTTTCATTCCTCTTGATATCAAACTATTAAAATATTTCAGCTCACTTCAGCTAGTAAAGCAAACACTTAAAGCAAATCAGTGCCATGGTACAGTTCTCAACTTTTTCATGGATCCTACTGGGGAATCTCCAGTCAACTCCCCACTTCACCCCTAATTTAGTACCACAGGGGTTTTTCTGAAATGCAAATCTGGTTATGTTATTACCCGGATTAAAAGTTTCCAGCAGCTCTTCTTTGCTACAGCACTGTCTAGTAGCATGGAAGTGTTCTGTGCTAACTAGTATGGGAGCCAACTAGCCACATGTGTCTGTTGATTACTTGAGATGTGACAGAGAAAATGAATCGTTAATATTATTGAGTGATTGACTGATTGATTGAAACAAGAGTTTCGCTCGTTACCCAGGCTGGAGTACAGTGGCGCGATCTCACCTTACTGCAACCTCCGCCTCCCGGTTTCAAGTGATTTACCTGCCTCAGCCTCCCTAGTAGCTGGGATTATAGGCATGCGCCACCATGCCTGGCTAATTTTTGTATTTTTAGTAAAGACGGGGTTTCACTTATTGGCCAGGGTGGTCTCAAACTTTGACCTCAGGTGATCTGCCTACCTCAGCCTCCCAAAGTGCTGGGATTACAGGCATGAGCCACTGCACCAAGCCTAATTTTATTTTATTGGAGTGAATTGGAATTTAAATAGCCAGGTGTAGCTGATGACCACACAGTTCTACAGGCTAAAGCCCTCATTCTTCTGTGTGGCTTACAAGACCCTCGTTTGTGAGCTGACCCTTGCCAGCCCTTCCAGCCTGACCTCATCCCACTCTTTCTTCTCAGCATCCATACTCATAAGCACTTGGACCACTCACAGTGCCCAGGCAGGTGATTGCACATGCCACTTCTCCCTGAAGGGCCTCCCTATCCTTTTCACCTTTGTTCTCTCCTCTTTGTCATCTAATTCTTCCTTCTCATCTTAGCTCTGATTCCTCCAGGAAGCCTTCCCTAACACCCTAAAACTAAACTGTGTGATCTTCTGTGAGCCACAGCATCTGGTACGTATCATAGTATCTTAGTAGCTGTTTGTTTGATGCCTTTCTAGACTACAAGCTCTTTGAGGGTGTAAACTCTCCAGGCTTTACCCAAAAACAAATCTTCTTGCTGCTGTTTGCCTCTTAATTAGTCCTTTCTCTGCTAGGAAAGGGATTTTCTTTTTCAGTTATTTCAAATAAATCACATAGCACTGCCTGCTTATTCCATTCAGAGCAGAGAAATAAAACAGAAAATTATTATTCCTCTATTTTATACGTATCATGTGTAAATATAAACTACATTGCCTTTCACATCACTATCTAGTAGGAAGTTTAATCGATTGCTAGAATTTTATGTACAGTAAGCCCAAGCATTGATTGACAGTGGGTCCTTAACCTCATTGAGCTTATTTACTCAGGAGAAAACATAAATGGGGGGGTTGGGAGGGAAGAAAGTGGAAGGACTAGATACGTTTTCTTGTTCAATATGGTATTTATTTGGTAAAGATTTTGATGCAGGCCAGTTGCAGTGGCTCACGCCTGTAATCCCAGCACTTTGGGAGGTCAAGGCAGGTGGATCTGGATCACTTGAGGCCAGAAGTTCGAGACCAACCTGGCCAGCATGGCAAAACCCTGTCTCAACTAAAAATACAAAAATTAGCTGGGCATTGTGGTGCACACCTATAGTCCCAGCTACTCAGGAGGCTGAAGCAGGAGAATTGCTTGAACACGGGAGAGGAAGGTTGCAGTGAGCCAAGACTGCACCATTGCACTTTAGCCTGGGTGACAGAGTGAGTGAGACTCTGTCTCAAAAAGAAAAAAAAAAAAAGATTTTTCATGCATTTCATGTTGGGAAAGAGGTCATTTGACAAATTTAGATAGCATTGCCACCACTACTTCATTAAGATGAGACCCCGCCGGGTAGAGAGGCACAGGAAAGGTGAGAGGTGGGGAGCAGTTCTTAGCCCCATGTCGCTCCAGCTCCTTCATTCTGTCCATAACCTGGCCACACCAGAGAACCTATAGAGAGTCTGGCATGTCATTGGGCTTATTTGTCTCTCTCACAGGTTCTCATTGGATAGCACTTTTTTTTCTCATTAGCTTGTAATACAGTGAGGGCACAGACTATTTTCTTTCCCCTAAACAGAGTTGATTGTATCAAGCCACATCCTATGAGACAGTGAGCTGTTGGAAGGATGCTTTTCCTGTACTTCCTTGTCCTTTGTGTAGGCTATAGTCCTTTCAGGAGAGATAATCCAGATGGGGAGTGTCCTTACATTCTGTAAATCCATCTCTTCCACACTAGTGCCTGACATTGTGTTTTTTGTTTTGTTTTGTTTTGTTTTTTTAGTGATAGAGGAGAAAAGGAACTTAATTTGCTCTGAGAATTATTTATGGTGTGCTGTAGGATCACATGTTAGAGAAGAGTAACATTTTTTGCCCCGTGGATCTGAGAGTCTCAGTCAGGCATTTAGAACCCAGTTAATATGTTTACTACACATTCGTGCATGTGTTTATACTGATATAATAGGGCACAGCTTTACATACTGTGATCCAAAGTTGTTGTCTTCAGGCCAGGCACAGTAGCTCAAGCCTGTAATCCCAGCACTTTGGGAGGCCAAGGCAGGTGGATTACCTGAGGTCAAGAGTTCGAGGCCAGCCTGGCCAATATGGTGAAACGCTGTCTCTACTAAACATACAAAAAAATTAGCTGGGTGTGTAGTGCCTTTAATCCCAGCTGCTTGGGAAACTGAGGTGGGAGAATTGCCTGAGCCTGGGAGGTGGAGGTTGCAGTGAGCTGAGATTGCCACTGCACTCCAGCCTGGGGGCAACAGAGCGAGACTCCATCTCAAAAAAAAGTGTTGTCTTGTATAAGAATCTGTTCTGAAATGTGCTACTTTCAGTGCTAATCCCTAGTCTGCATCCACTTTCCTAGGATTTCCTTGCTGAAGTCACGGGTTATTCCAGGTATTTGGGTTTTCACTGGAATGCTTTTTTCTGCTGCTTTGGTGGTTCCTATAGATTTCTCCCACCGTGTCAGGACTACTGACATTTCTCCAAACTTCAGGACTTTCCAGAGTCAGAGAATTGTCCTATAATTTACTGATAGAATCAGCGGGCCTTCCACATTTGTTGTGGAGGACACAGAAATGCTTTTCTGAGCTTCTCACTCAGTACTTCTAATAGAGCTTCCATGTGGGATCTTCCTTGAAGCAATTTGGTCTATTTGAAGTTGTGGAGGCCAGGCTACGTGAAAGGTGACAGTGGTCTTTTCTTCTCTTAGCCTTACATTTTAGCAGATGATAAAGGGAAACGTCAGCTAGATTGATTTTTTTATTTTTGAGACAGAGTTTTGCTCTTGTTGCCCAGGCCGGAGTGCAATGGTGCAATCTCAGCTCACCACAACCTCTGCCTCCTGTGTTTAAGTGATTCTCCTGCCTCAGCCTCCCCAGTAGCTGGGATTACAAGCATGCACCACCACACCTGGCTAATTTTGTATTTTTAGTAGAGATGGGCTTTCTCCATGTTGATCAGGCTGATCTTGAACTCCCGACCTCAGGTGATCCGCCCACCTTGGCCTCCCAAAGTGCTGGGATTACAGGCATGAGCCACCACGCCTAGCTGGTTTGTTTTTATTTTTTAGGGACAGGGTCTTGGTCTGCTGCCCAGGCTGGAGTGCAGTGATGCAGTCATGGCTCACAGCAGCCTCAAATTATTGGGCTCAGGCAATTCTCCCACCTCAGCCTCCCAAGTAGCTAGGACCATAGGGATGTTGCCACCACACCATGCTGAATTTTTTTTTTTTTAAATAGAGACAGGGTCTTGCTGTGTTGCCCAGGCTGGTCTCAAACTCCTGTCCTCAAGTGACCTCCAACCTTGGCCTTCCAAAGTGCCAAGATAGATTGAATTTCAGATTGAAAATGACTGCATTGAAAGTGACTGAAGTGACCCAAATTCCAGTGTGTGGCTAATTTCTCACTCCTTTCTTTCTTGGTTTCCTCCCTGGCCTCTGTGACAAATTCTTCTAGCTGCACTCATTTCTTATTTGCTGGTGCTCTTCAGGACCCTGCCTTGGGCCCACACTCCCATTTTAGTGACCCTACATCTAACCTCCTACCCAAATCAATCCTCTGAGCTCCAGAACGATTTATCTCAATTCCCACCTGGCATTTCCACTTAGATGTTTCACAGACATCTTAAAGCCAACATATCATTTTTATCACTGTAGTTCCAGTACCTGATACAGTATATTGAAAACTCAACACAACTAAATACTTACTGTAGGGCCACTCTGTGTCATGCAATTCAGTTTTGCCCCCCCCCCCCGCCCCGCCGTCAGAATTCCAACTGCAACTACGTTGAACTTGAAGCATTTATATCTTATCTTTGTAGAATAAGTCATTATCCTATTTTCTGACCTAGACTTTCTCCCCTCTTTTCATCCCTCATCGCCCTTTTCCACCTCTTTTCACAACCCTCTTCCTCCTTCACAGCTTCAGCTTAGTAAGTGGCAGCACCAGCCACCTCTTGCTGAAGCTAGAAACCTGGGAATCTTTTTTACTCCATCCTCTCTGTTTCTCCCTCTGTCACTCTGGCCAGCCAGTCACTAAGTCATACTTTTTCAACTCTATAGAGTTATAATTTATATACAATCAAATTCACCAATTAAGTGTACAATTTAATGAATGTTGACAAATGTACTCAATTTTTATGCAAATATATACAAATACAGCTTCTTTCTGTGCTCTAGTCCAAGCCACCCAAAATCCCCTCTCACTTCTGTTACTACACGGCCTCCTCTCTGAGTTTCTTTGCCTTTCCTTTTGCCTCTCTCTGGTTTGCTTTTAATACTGCAGGTAGTCATCTTTCCAAAGCGCTGTCTGATTATGACAGTCCCCTGCTTAAAACTCCGGAGCATCTCATTGTCCCTGAGAGAAACACCAGTTCTTTAATATGGTTTGGGGGCTGGACACGGTGGCTCGCGCCTGTAATCCCAGCACTTTGGGAGGCCAGGTGGGCAGATCACCTGAGGTCAGGAGTTTGAGACCAGTCTGGCCAACATGGTGAAACCCTGTCTATACTCAAAATACAAAAAATTAGCTGAGCCTGGTGGCTCACACCTGTAGTCCCAGCTCCTCAGGAGGCTGAGGCATGAGAATCACTCGAACCCACGAGGCGGAGGTGGCAGTGAGCTGAGATCACACCACTGTACTCCAGCCTGGTGATAAGAGTGAGACTCCGTCTCAAAAAAAATAAAATGAAATACATAAATAACCTGGCTTGGGCAGCCCTTCCTGATGCGCAGTGTATCTCCCCAGCCTCATTTTCCGATGCTCTCCCCTACTCTTCAATCTGGGGCTCTTTCAGTACCTGGAATATGCTGTAAATTCCCTCACCTGCACTTTTGCACGTACCCTCCCCTCTTCCCGGGACCCTCTTCATCCAACATCCTCACCTAGCCAACCCTGTTGATCACCCAGGTTTCAACTTTGATGTCACTTTCTGAGGGAGGACTTTTCTGATCTCCTGGACTAGGTTAAATCTTCTATTTATGATTTCCCCAAACATCCTTTTATAACATTCTCTATCCTTATAAATACTTGATGAGTGTCAGTAGTTCAGCATTCCTCTCAAGACTGGACCCTTCCCAGGGATGGAGCTACATTTATCACTGTAGTTCTAGTACCCGATGTAGTATATTGAAAACTCAGTACAACTAAATACTTACTTTGTGGCCACTCTGTGTCACACAATTCAATTTTGCCCCCCAAGCAGAATTCCAGCTGTGACTACATCGAGCTTGATGCATTTATAGCTTATTTTTGTAGGATATGTCATTATCCTATTTTCTGACCGTATAGGTCAATCCTTTAGAGTTTATATCTGTTTTTAAAATAACCACATATTAGGGACCCTGTCATTGACTAAGAACACAAAAAAAGTGCTTTCATGAGCTCCAAAGACAGAAGGCAAGGCAAGAGCATTGTTCCGAAACAGATTTCTAGTGTTCATGTCTAGCAGCTACTGTGTTTTACACTTGACTCTTATTTAACTTGTTACTCCTGGCTTACTTCTTAAACTTGGCTTTATTAATCTCATGTTCACCTCTGGTCAGAGTCCAAAGGCCAGTTTCTTGCTGTGGTTCCCTTTGGACTCCTGTCCTTGCACTTTGGCCCTCGGTGGTTTTGTGGGCTTACATAACTACCTTCAAACTTAGACCCACTGGAGGAGCAGCCAAAATTCATGAGGCCACTGGTCCAACATGGATAATCCAGAATAGCATATCGCAGCCTGGGATGGTCCTGTTAGATTAGGGGCACCCTGCGGTTGATCCTAGGCTAGAAAATTTGTCAGGAAGAAAAGTGTGTTCATTCCAGAGCTGCCTTTCCTGGGAGCTTCTTCCTGTTAGGACAACTTGGAAAGGGTACGGCTATCTGCCTTAGTTTCTCACCTCATCACAGTTCAAAGGAGGTAGTCAGGGGAAAAGTATTTTTAGCAATGCTGCTTTAGAAGCATTTCTTTAAGTAGGCCAGTCCCATTCAAGACCCTCTGTCCTCAGCTCTGGTCATCATTAGCATTGGCATAGAGTTAGGAAATGCCTTGAGGGATGTGCTGATTAAGGTGCTTTACAGAATGTTCATTTCATTGTCACTCCTCATTGTAACTCTGTGGTCATTGTACTGACCTTTGCTTTTGGTGATCTCCTGACTGGATAAAATCGTATTGTGTCCTCTCAGAGGAGGACAAAGCCCTGCTCATCAAAACACTTACTGATTTGCAAGTTTACAGTTATTGGTGTCATTTCTTTACCTACTAAAGTGTTCTTAGCACCATCAGAGCAGCAGCCATGTCTGAGTTTTGTTTACTGGGGTGTCTTCATCACTGGACCCCTAGTAGTGCTCCATGCATTGTTTCAACTGCCCAATTTCCGTCAGTAATGCTGTTAGAACTATTGGATATTTAGGCATGAAAATCACCTCCTTTTATGGATTGAATTGACATTTGACAGTTTAGGAATTCTTGTTTTTATGTGAAAAAAATCTGAATTGTGTACTATTGACTCTGCTTTGGAACAAATTTCTAAAACAAAACTTGTTTGTTAGTTGGGGGTTATATATATGTTGCATATTTATGTATATATGTATATTTCTATTTTATCAAAAAGGAAAGAGTTTAAATTTTCTTAATCTGGTAAAATAGGTACAACTTGGGGGGTAGAACCACATTACACCCCACACCCCAAACAAAATTATCAGAAAATTAATGGTCACTTAACTTCCTTATCTAACTACTAAGAATGCTTTTCATTGTGGTCTAGATCTCTAATTATCTGACAAACAATACTGGTTCTCAATAGAAATCCTCCTATAGGCTGGGTGCGGTGACTCACGCCTGTAACCCTAGCACTTTGGAAGGTCAAGGCAGGTGGATCACCTGAGGTCAGGAGTTTGAGACCAGCCTGGCCAACATGGTGAAACCCTGTCTCTACTCAAAATACAAAAATTAGCCAGGCATGCTGGCACATGCCTGTAATCCCAGCTACTCAGGAGGCTGAGGCAGGAGAATCATTTGAACCCAGGAGGCAGAGGTTGTAGTGAGCCAAGATTGTGCCACTGCACTACAGCCTGGGCAATACAGCAAGACTCTGTCTCAAAAAAAAAAAAATATTTTGTTGGCCTCAGTCCTTTTCTAGAAACCCTCCATATCTCTCCTTCCCATTTCAGAAAACCTTTAAAGGGTTATCTGTAGTAAGAAACTTCAATTTCTGTTCTGCCATATCCTTTCAAACACACCCAGCCAGACTTTCACCTCCTGTTACTTTGCCGAAACTATGTCAAGGAAACTGGTGACTTCTATACCATAGAATCCAGCGGTCAGTTTTCAGTACTTAACCTTACTTGATCGTCATTTGACACAGATGATCTCTCCTTTCTACTTGAGGCGCTTGTTGTATGTGGCCTCCAGATACCACACTCTTAGTGTTCTCATTTCTTCTCCTGTACAAGTTTTCCCACACTCTTTTGAAATCTGAATGGTAGGACAGGCCCACTTTTCTGTTTTCATTCACTAGTAGGAGGCAATTGTAGCCAGACTCATAATTTTTTTTTTTTTTCAAGATGAAGTCTCACTCTGTCACCCAGGCTGGAGTGCAGTGGCACAGTCTTGGCTCACTGCAACCTCTGCCTCCTGGTTTCAAGTGATTATCATGCCTCAGCCTCCCGAGTAGCTGGGATTACAGGCGCATGCCACCATGCTCACCTAATTTTTTTTTGCATTTTTAGGTAGAGACGGGATTTTACCGTATTAGCCAGGCTGGTCTCAATCTCCTGACCTCATGATCTGCCCACCTTGGCCTCCCAAAGTGTTGGGATTACAGGCGTGAGTCACCGCACCTGGCCGACTCAAACTTTTTATAACACCGATAATATTGGTGACTTCTAAATGTATTTTTCTGGGCCACACCTTTTCCCTGAGTCCTTACCTCATATATCCACTTCCTAATCAGTACCTTCACTTGGATATTTAATAAATATCTCATAATTAGCACGTTGCAAACTGAGTTCTCTCTCATCCCCCACTGGACCTACTTCTTCCTTAGCCTTCCCCATCTCAGTTCATGACAATCCCATTTCCCAGTTGCTCAGTCAGAACCCTTGATTCCTTCATTCTCTTACATCCATCTCCACTTCCCAATTATGAGATCAGCTGTATACAAAAACACCATAGAAATGTGTTCAAGATTTTGCTATTTCTTATGACCTCTGTTACGCTGTTTTCCTAGCCCACTCTTATCTCTCACCTGGAAGATTGCAATAGTCTTCTACTTGACTCTAATTGACTGTATCTTCCCGTGTTCTCTAGCAGTTTACTTTCTAGAGAGGAAATATCTTTTTATTTTTTTAGAAATGGGGGTCTTGCTATGTTGCCCAAGCTGGTCTCTAACTCCTATGCTCAAGTGATTCTCCCACATTGGCCTCCCAAAGTGCTGGGATTATAGGGATAAGCCACCACATCTGGCCTAATGATCTTATTAAAACATAAATAATATCAGGGCCGGGTGCAGTGGTTCACGCCTGTAATCTCAGTACTTTGGGAGGCCAAGATGGGCAGATCACTTGAGGTCAGGAATTCAAGACCATCCTGGCCAGCATGGCGAAACCCTGTCTTTACTAAAAAATTGGCTGGGCGTGGTGGTGCATGCCTGTAATCCCAGTTACTCAGGAGGCTGAGATTGGAAAATTGCTTGAATCCAGGAGGTGGAGATTACGATGAGCCGAGGTCACGCCACTGCACTCCAGCCTGGGTGATAGAGCAAGACTCCATCTCAAAAAATAAAATAAAATAAATAAAATCATATGTCACTTCTTTTTTAAAGCTCTCCAATAGCTTCTCATAACAGAGTAACAATGGCCTACAAGAGAATTGAAAGGAATAATGTCTGAAATGAAAAATTATATGGATGAACTTAACAGTAGATCAGAAATTGCAGAAGAAAAGTTCACTGAACTTATAAACACGGCAATACAAATTACCCAGAGTGGAGAACAGAGGAAAATGACTGGAAATGAACTGAGCCTCTGGGGTCTGTGGGATAATGACAAGTGGTCTAACAGAGGAGAGGGAGAAAAAATACTTAAGAAACATTTTTTCCCAACTTTTCAAAGAAATTTTCACAAATTCATTAAAAACTATAAATCTACAAATACTATAAATGCAATAAACTGTATGCCAGGATAAACAGAGAAAACTGTACTAGGGCACATCGGAATCAAACTGCTGAAAATCAGTGAGGAAGAAAACATTGAAAAAGCAGCTAGAGAAGAAAAGAAGTGGCGGGGGGCATATTACATCCCTGAGCCCAGGAGTTCAAGACCAGCCTGGGCAACAAAGTGAGACCCCGTCTCTACAAAATATTTGAAAATTAGCTGGGTGTGGTGGTGCACACCTGTGGTCCCCGCTATTCTGAAGACTGAGGCCAGAGAATCACTTGAGCCCAGGAGGTCAAGACTACAGTGATCCGTGATTGCACCATGGCACTGCAGCCTGGGCAATACAGCAAGACCCTGCCTAAAAAAAAGACATGTTACGTACAAGGAAACAAAGATTAGAACAATTGTTGACTTCTCATTAACCCTTTTCTTGTTCAGAAAAAAAGTACAACTCACTGCCATTGCTCCTCTAATTTTACATCAACACGCTCTTGGAGGCTGAAGCAAAGTGACTGATTTTCAGTATGAAAATAAAATATAAGAACTGTTCTTGGAGTTATTTCTAAATAGAACTAATATCAGAATCATCTGAATCATCAGAATCATCTATTTTGGAAAAATTGGATTCATTAAATGAATTTTCAGCCAACTGTTCAAGAACAATGTTATTAATAATTAACATCAGCTGGGCGTGGTGGCTCACACCTGTAACCCCAGCACTTTGGGAGGCCGAGGTGGGAGGATCATGAGGTCAAAAGATCAACACCATCCTTGGCCAACACAGTGAAACTCTGTCTCTACTAAAAATATAAAAAATTAGCTGGGCATGGTGGCACACACCTTTAGTCCCAGCTACTTGGGAGGATGAGGCAGGAGGATTGCTTGAACCTGGGGGAGGCGGAGGTTGCAGTGAGCTGAGATCGCACCACTGCACTCCAGCCTGGCAATGGAGTGAGACTCTGTCTCAAAAATAATAATAATAATAATAATTAAAATCATGCACAGGAATGCTATGCTTTCTAAGCTTTGGCATTTTCAGCAATCAGGAATTACTGTATTTTATAAATGGAAATACCACTGCTAAAAATAGAATGCTATAAATAGAATGATGTCTTTTGTTTCCAAAGTCAATGTGCTAGAGTGATAAGAGAATAATAATAAAAGCAAGAGGTTTCATGGCAAAGTTATCTCAGGGTCAATGCTGTATCCTCAAGCACTGCCAGCAAATATTCTCGGGGCAAATGGGAAAAGGGTTAAAATGCACACAAGTCAGAAGAAAATGAAATGGTACCTTGAAAGCACTGAGAGGACTTATTTTTTCCTAAAATGTACAGATTTTCTAGCTTTGTCCACTGAGAAGGCCTAGAATTAGTGAGCCTGGAACAGTAAGCATGCTAGCATTCTGACTGTGGTCTCTAAATACTCTTTGCCAGTAAATGGAACCAGAGATCCTTAGAAGGATGGTTCATTCCAAGTCTGGGACAGGAAATATACCAAACAAAACTAGGCAGCCGGGCACAGTGGCTCACACCTGTAATCTCAGCACTTTGGGAGACTGAGGTGGGCAGATCACCTGAGGTCAGGAGTCTGAGACCAGCCTGGCCAACATGGTAAAACCCCATCTCTACTAAAAATGCAAAAATTAGATGGGCATGGTGGCGCACGTCTGTAATCCCAGCTACAAAGGAAGCTGAGGCAGGAGAATCGCTTGAACTCAGAAGTTGGAGGTTGCAGTGAGCCAGTTGCACCACAGCACTCCAGCCTGGGCGATAGAGTAATGCTCTGACTCCAAAAAAAAAAAACGAGCATTTTATTTTGCTAGAAAGCAAAGCAGGAAAGCTAATAAGCTTTAATGGATGTATCAAAAGAACACAGGAGCTCCTCCTGGCCAAAGGTAGGACAATTTGGGCTTCAGAAAGATGACTGGGGCTGGGTACAGTGACTCACACCTATAATCCCAGCACTTTGAGAATCTGAGGCAGGGAAATCACTTGAGGTCGGGCATTTGAGACCAGCCTGGCCAACATGGTGAAACCCCATCTCTACTAAAAATACGAAAATTAGCTGGTGTTATGTACCTGTAATCCTAGCTACAGGAGGCCGAGATCAAAGAATTGCTTTTCATGGTAACTTTGCCATGAAACCCAGGAGTGGAAGGTTGCAGTGAGCTGAGATCATGCCATTGCACTGCAGCCTGGGAGACAGAACAAGACTCCATCTCAAAACAAAACAAAACAAAACAAAACAAAACAAACAAAAGCAGAAATGTATCAGTCAGATACAAACATAAAAGAAACCTACCAGCCAAATACAAAGTGGGGACTTTATTTGGATCTTGACTTTAACTGTAAAAGGACATTTTTTTAAGATTTGAGGAAATTGGCAGATGGACTAAGGTACTAAAATATTTTTGTCTCTGTTTTTAGGTGTGATAATGGTGTTAGGTTGTATGAAATGTTTTTACTGTCTCATAGATGTACAGACTGGAGTATCCCCAGGTGAAGTAATTGCCTAGGGTTTGCTTTTAGCCACGCATCCCTGCACAAACAGTTGGAGGAATGAAAATTACATTAAATAACATTGACAAAATGTTGATATTCGTTCAAGTTTTGCAATGGGTACCTGAGAGGTAGTCATTAGATTATTTTATGCAAGTTTTAATATTTCTGTAGTAAAAAGTTAAAAGAGCAGGACCTTTCCTATATCTATAAGAGAGAGCCTCACTCAGAATATGTAGTGTTGCCTTGCAAGTAGGTGCAGTTCTAATGAGTTTGGGACAGGTGCCAGTTTTGTTTTTTGTGTTTTTTTTGAGATGGAGTTTCGCTCTGTCACCCAGGCTGGAGTGCAATAGCACGATCTCTGCTCACTGCAACCTCTGCCTTCCAGTTTCAAGTGATTCTCCTGTCTCAGCCTCCCGAGAAGCTGGGATTACAGGCATGCACTACCACACCCAGCTAATTTTTTTATTTTTAGTAGAGATGGTGTTTCACCATGTTGGCCAGAATGGTCTCAATCTCTTGACCTCATGATCCACCCACCCTGACCTCCCAAAGTGCTGGGATTAGAGGTGTGAGCCACCGCTCCTGGCCGAGTACCAGTTTTAAGGGAGAAATAGACTGATGCTAAAGGCAGCATCCTTAGAGAAATAAAAATGTTTTACTGGTAACATGAAGTAACACTGAAAATTCTTAAGTTTATACAAAAGCCTATAAAAGCATAGCACTAAGGGGTCACGTAGTAATATTTAGTAGATTCACTAGGCTTCAGTTGTCTTGCCAGAGGGCATCCTCTAAAAAGTACATCCATCACAGAGAGCAGCACCTGGACAAAAGTTGTACACGTGTCTCCTCTGCTGACTCAACAAGTCCTTCTCAAGAACTGTTGTGTCAGTGGGCCAGAGCCACTCCTGAAGGACTGCTTTTGTTCAGAGGATTTGAGAGACGGATTCCTGAGGATCTAACACCATATTCCATTTTGCATTGTGATTTTTTTTATTGTTTTCTTTATTATGATTTATTACTTTTTAAATTTTTCTTTGAAGTTTGCTCATTTTAATCCATGTTCATTTCTCCCTCTATATGTGTTTGTGTCACGCTTGCTGTCTTTGCCTCCATTGTTCCTAGGTTACAGTATAGCCAGGATATACCCAGTCACTTGGCCGATGAGCATGCGCTGATAGCCTCCTATGTGGCCCGTCTGCAGCACTGTGCACGGTTAGTGGTGGTGCAACAGCAGCAGTGGGCAGCCAGGGGTGATCAGAGGGAGGGAGAGCTTTGCTACCTGGGGTTGTCAGCTGGAAAAAAGGCTGTGCATGGAGGGTTTTTCTTAGCAGCTACCAGCTATGTTTGGCAGAATTAAAATAATTGCTAAGCATTAGCTCCTGCAAGAGAGGGAGCCTTGCCAAGCCTGGGCGCTTACCTAAACATGGAGTCAGACCTTCTCTTTTAAATTGGGATTCACTTCCTTCAGCTTACACTTGAAAGAATATATAAATCTGTGAGAGATCGACATTTCCAAAGATGCAATATTCACAGAGGTATCTAAGGCAGCCTCTTCCTGTTTATTCCTACCTAACTAATCTCTCCATTGACATTCAAAGTTTAGAGTCAGTCAACCCACAGATATCCCATTTTGTCTTATCTGGGGGCTTTGATACTGTCACCCTATTACATCTTTGCCATTCTTTATCTATTAGCAGGAATCTGTCATTGTTGATTATTTAAACCAGTGATTCCCAACCATGGTATGGGATCACTGTCACCTGAGGGTCTTTTTTCCAAATTATGTAGACTCTCTCATATTATAATACTTACATGTGTTATAACAGCTCCACATTCCCCTAACCCTGAAAACTACCATGGCAGTGACTCTCTGTTAATAAGAGAATGTGTCTGATTCTTCAGTGGTTTGGGATGGAAAAACATGGGATAACTGCTAACTATAGCAAAGTTAATCCTTTTTTAAAAAGATTTAATACAAAAAAATAAAATATTACATTCAGGTAGGTCCAAAGTCTCCTGCCCACTCCATACGCACCACCTGTCTTCAAGCAGGATGACAGGTAAAGTTCAAACAATCTAAAACCGTCCTTCCCCTGCATAACAGCAAAGAGGAGTCACAATGCCAAACAACTTGGAAAGCCATGCTTTGAGACTCTTGTTTTTAAAGAGAGAAGCATAATTTATAACCTATATACATAACAAAGGCTAAAGCTTTACATTTTGATCTTAGTTTGGTTTACAGCATGCCATGGCTTCTTGGGAAGGTCATCTGACCTTGCTGCTACTCCCCCTAATAAGTTAATAGTTGGGAAATATACATATGAAAAAGACTGTTTTAATATTATACTTTATATCATTTCCCATAGTTTTCCTACTATGACTAAATAGCATAATTATTCTAGGGTATGTACATATCTCTAAAGCTTGGAGAAGTAGGGTTTTCTAACCTTCTAAGTATGTTTAATAGACTTACCCTCTAGGAGGGAAGGAAGGGCCTGATCATTGTGTGCAGGGCATCACAGAGTGTCTCCTCATCCAACAGATGATTTATCTGCACACCGTCCCAGCCTCTTCATCTCTAGGAATTGAGTTGTTTCACCCTAGGCAAGACAAATTATTTATTATCAGTAAAGGCAGTTGTCCAGAGTAAGCAGAAGTTTCCACGGTAAAAATAGCAGCAGAATGTTTGACAGAGACCATTACCTACTAATTTAGCCCAGTAAGATTTACGGTAAGTTTAGCTGAGGCCCTCAAGTCTCACCTTGGCTCCCTGAGCAAAACTTGGTGGCCAGTAGCCCTGGGAGAACATGAGTGGGTGAGTACTGCATGACTTCCTGATTTATAATCTAAGGAACTGAACTCCACACTTCCTCCAAGAAGTCAGAACCTTCCTGGCTCACTAATTCTGAAATGAAAGTCAATTCAATCAGAAGAATAAGGATCCTTTCTAATTGCCCTCAAATAATTTCCATTGACCTTAAAACCTCTCATCAATACAAGCCTCTAGTTTCTGGCTAGAAAACATAGCCAGTTAAAGCAGCCCTGTCATCCACACTCATGTATAAATGACATAGGATCAGGCTTCCTAAGGAGATGGAATGTGATCAAGAAAAAGGAGCTCTTTTGCACAGAAGAACTTATTGTACCCCTTGCCAGATGACAGGTCAGCCACTTTAGGTCCCGCTTCTTAGGCTACCAGTCCCTCCATAATAGTATTCACTTGTATTGTTAAGCATTCATGTTTATTATTTTTTATTTAAAAGATAGTTTTCTTATTTCAGACAGATACTTTTAAAGCACAAATATTATAGTTTATCTCTCACCTTGGGACCTTGACCCTAAAATATTAAAGCCAACTGATAGTTGTCTGTTCTTATTACAAGATCATTTCTGAGAGGGTGATTATATATCCTGGAGATGTACATTTGCATGCCTAAAATTATGAAGTGTTGACAGACATCATAGGCAGAATACTTGAAGCACTTAAAAGAAAATCCTAGAAGAATAAGTTAAGCTTAAAGACTTAGCCAAAGCAATAGAAATATTAAAAAAAAAAAACTAGAAACAATATAGTGGATTCTACACATGAAAAGATCAGACAAATCTTTATTGACTTAGCCACACCCTTCCCAGATTCCTCTCAGTAATTATAAGAAGCTATAATGAATATTGAGCTCGAGTCTTTAAATTTTTGTGTATTACTTCTCATAATGCTAAATTCTGACAAAGGGTTTTTGGAAACCCAAGAACATAGGGCCAAAGTACAGGTAAGCCACAGCAGTCATCTCTGGTCATTTAGTCAGCATCATCAGTCGCCTTACAGCATCTGACAGCCTTAAACAGAGAATTATATAGCCACAGTCCCTATTAATCTAGGACTGTCTTGATAAGGATAAATAGCATTTGGTATACTAAATTAATGAAGTCATGTATTTCAGAATCAGTTAGAAGTTCCATGTCAGCATCCCATATACAGAGCCAACCTATTACTCAAGAACCCTTCCTTCATCCAGATACCACACTATCTGATAGCCTGTCTGAATGGGTCCTCACATTTTTAGAATGTTGGTACTCTTGTTAAAGAGTAGTGCATTAAACTAATTAATTCCAAGTTGGGGCTACAGATGTAGAATGAGCATAGTAAAGGAAGAGAAAGGGGCACGAAAGGGGAATGTTTGATGCCATGGAATCTTTTCCAACTTTACAATGTGTTTGGCCTACCCTGGCAAGGCCAAACTTTTGCTTAGCCAGTGTTAAGTATATTTTTTCTCAGCCCTTTGTTTTTCATGATGCTTTCGTTTTCTCTTGGTCTTTTTGAATTTGAGATCTAGGTCCAAAAAGTTATCAGTTTTTCAAAACATTTGGTTAGAAATCCATGTCTCAGACTCTGTGGGTGCCCTGTCTTTTCCTAGCCCTTGCATTCAAAATGAAGTGGCCCTTTGATGGTAGGGGAGCAGAGGGGATGTGCTGCTAATGAGGAATGACAAATGTGGCATCATCATTTCTCTAAATCCCCTTTTTTCTCAGAAGACCATTAGTACCTATGACCCAGGCCTCTAGTTCTTTCGTTACCATTCTTTTGTGAGCTTTTCTTCCCTCTGTTCTTTCTAAGAATGGAACAAGAATAAGGGATGTTTAATAGACACCTGTTGCGTTTTTATTTCCTTGGCAGTGTTCTGGAAAGTCCTAGCCGACTGGATGAGGAACACCGGCTTATCGCTCGCTATGCTGCCCGGCTGGCTGCAGAAGCAGGAAACGTGGTAAGTTAATGGAGGATCCCAGGAGAGTAGCAGAAGTTAGCATTACTTTAATATACGAATGGGAAGGAAATAGTAAACATGAAATTTAGAAGAACACGTACCTCTGGCACAAAAGGAAGGTGGAGTGTCTTTAGGGTAAAGACCGAAAGGGACTTTAATTTCATCTAAATGTTCTCTATTTAAACAATGAATCAAATGTTCTCTATTTAAACAAAGAAAATCAAAGAGCCAGAATTTTATTCTTTAAGAGATCAATAAAATTAATAAACCCAGCAATACTTATGATGTAAAAAAGAGAAAACATTAATTACTAATATCAGGAATGAAAAAATAGATATTGCTGTAGATCCTGTAGACATTAAAAGAATGATAAAGAATCTTATGAACAACTTTTTCCCAGTAAGTTTGACAACCTAGATAAAATAGGTAAGTTCCTTGAAAGATGCAAATTAATAAAACTGACATAGAAACAAATTAAAAAATCAAATATTCCTATGTTGGTTAAAAAAGTTGAGCTCATAATTAACTTCCCGCAAAGAAAACCCCAAGCTTGGCCAGGCGCAGTGGTTCACACCTGTAATCTCAGCCCTTTGGGAGGCCAAGACAGGCCGATCATTTGAGGTCGGGAGTTCAGGATCAGCCTGGCCAACATGGTGAAACCCTGTCTGTACTAAAAATACAAACATTAGCCAGGCGTGGTGGCGCCCACATGTAATCCCAGCTACTTGGGTGGCTGAGGACAAGAATCACTTGAACCCAGGAAGCGAAGGTTGCAGCAAGTCAAAGTTGCGCCACTGTACTCCAGCCAGCTTGACAGAGTGAGACTCAGTCTCAAACAAACAAAAACCAATTTCTGATGGTTTAACTGTTCAATACTATCATATACTTAAGGAAGAAATAATGTCAATTTGATGCAAACTCTTTCAGAAAATAGAGCAAGAAGGAATACTTTACAAGTCATTGTATGAGGCCACTATAACCTGATACAAAACAATACAAGGGCATTACAGGCAAAGAAAATTGCTGGCCAAATTCTCTCATGAACTAGATGTAAAGATCCTTAATAAAATATTAGCAAATTGAATCTAGCAATATGTAAAAAGGATGACACTCCATTATCAAGTGAAATTTATCCTAGAAATGCAATTGTATTTAATACAGAAAAATCAATGTAATTCATCACATTAACAGTTAAAAGATACAAATTATAAGATCATTCAGTAGATGTAGAAAAAAGCATTTGACAAAATACAGCACTCATTTATAAAATTTTTCCATATGCTAAGAGTAGAAGGAAACTTCCTCACCTTGATAAAGACTACCTACAAAACCTACAGTTAAGATAAATTTTGAAACATCTCCCCTTAATACTGGGGACAATTCAGAGATAACCACTTTTGCTACCTCTATTCTAAATTATACTAGAGGACCTAATTAATGCAACATGACAAGAAGAAAGGGGTATAAATATTTGAAAGGCAAAAGTAAAGCAGTCTTTATTTGCAGATGACATGATTGTGCATATGAAGTCCTACGAAATCTTAGAAAACACTAGGAGAACAGATAAGTAAATTTTATAGTATTGCTATAAGATATAAAGGGCATATCCCAGCACCTTGGGAGCTGAGGTGGGCAGACCACTTGAGCTCAGGAGTTTGAGACCACCCTTTGGCAACATGGCGAAACTCTGTCTCTACAAAAAGTACAAAAATTAGCTGGACGTGGTGGTGTGCACCTGTAGTCCCAGCTGCTGGGAAGGCTGAGATGGGAAAATCGGTTGAGCCCGGGGAGGTCAAGGCTGCAGTGAGCTGACATTATGCCATTGCACTATAGCCTGGTGATAGAGTAAGACTCCATCTCAAAAAAACAAACAAACAAAAAAAAAACTATTTATTATAGCATTAAAAATAGCAAGTACTTACAGATAAATTTAATGAAAGATGTTCAAGACTGAAAACTGTAAAACATTGCTAAGAGAAATTAAAGAAAACCTAAATAAATGAAGACATGTGCCATATTTATAGATTAAAAAGTCTAATATTGGGCCAGGCGCGGTGGCTCATGCCTGTGGTCCCAGCACTTTGGGATGCTGAGGCGGGTGGATCACGAGGTCAAGAGATCGAGACCATCCTGGTCAACTTGGTGAAACCCCATCTCTACCAAAAATACAAAAAAATTAGCTGGGCACGGTGGCACGTGCCTGTAATCCCAGCTACTCAGGAGGCTGAAGCAGGAGAATTGCCTGAACCGAGGAGGCGGAGGTTGCAGTGAGCCGAGATCGCACCATTGCACTCCAGCCTGGGTAACAAAAGCGAAACTCTGTCTCAAAAAAAAAAAAAAAAAGTCTAATATTGTTAGGATGGTAGATTTTCCCAAATTAATCTATATATTTAAGGCCAGGCGTGGTGGCTCACGCCTGTAATCCCAGCACTTTGGGAGGCCGAGGTGGGTGGATCACGAGGTCAAGAGTTCAAGACCAGCCTGACCAACATGGTGAAACTTCGTCTCTAAAAAAACAAACAAACAAAAAAACTAACAAATTAATCTATATATTTAATATCAATTCAAGTCTTAGCCTTTTTTATAGAAATTAGCGAACTGTTTTTAAAATGTATTTGGAGAACGAAAGGATCTAGAATAACCATAGCAGTCTTGAAAAAGAACATCAAAGTTGGCAGACTTAATCCTACTTGACATCAAGACTTACTATAAAGCTATAGTGATCAACAAAGTAAGATATTGGCAGAAGGATGAACAAATAAAGGAACAGAATAGAGTTTCCATAAAAGACACTCATGTGTAGTAAGGTCAAATGACTTTTAACAAAGGTAAGAAGCAAATCAGTCAGAAAAGGAAACTCTTTCTATTTTAACAAATGCTGTTAGAACAACTGGATATCTATGTAGGGAAAAAAAGAATCTCAACCCCTGCCTCACAGCTTACAAAGAAATCAATTTGAAATGTATCATAAACTTAAACATAAAAGCCAAAACCATAAAGCTACTAAAAGAAGGTATAAGAGAATACCTTCATTCTCTTATGAAGAAGAATGAAAATTTATTAGTTTATAGGGATCACAAACCATTTTAAAAATTGATAAATTGGACCCTATCAAATGTAAAATCTTTTGCTCATTAGAAGATACTATTAAAAAATAGACAAACTGGCCAGACGTGGTGGCTCAGGCCTGTAATCCCAGCACTTTGGGAGGCCGAGGTGGGCGGATCGTGAAACCCCGTCTCTACTAAAAAAATACAAAAATTAGCTGGGCGTAGTGGCGTGTGCCTGTAGTCCCAGCTACTCGGGAGGCTGAGGCAGGAGAATTGCTTGAACCCAGGAGGCGTAGGTTGCAGTGAGCCGAGATTGTACCACTGCACTACAGCCTGGCATCTGGCGACAGAGCAAGACTGTTTAAAAAAAAAAAAAAAAGGACCACAATCTGAAAGAAAATATTTGCAAAACATGTCTGACAAAGGACAGAACATATAAAGAATTCCTGCACCTCAACAATAAAAAGACAACCCTGTTTTTTTAAATGAGCAAAAGACTTGACCAGATATTCCACAAAGAAGATACACCAGTAGCCAATAAGCACATGAAAATGTGCTTGATGTCATTAATCATCAGGAAAATGCTGATATATATACTATATACCACTATATACCCACCAGAGTGGCTAAAATGAAAAAGTTGGATGACACCACATGTTGGAGAGGATATGGAGCAACCAGAAATCTCATGGTGTTGTTGTCGGGCCTATAAAATGGTACAGCTATTCTGGAAGACTATTTGGCAGTTTCTTAAAGGAGCAAACATTTATACTATGACCCAGCAATTCTACTCTTAGATATTTATCCAAGAGAAATGAAAACATGTCTGCAAAAAGCTTTGTACAAGAATGTTCATAGCAGTTCAATTAATAATAGCTGGAATAGCCCACATATTTATCAACAGAATAGATAAACAAAATGTGTTACATTCATACAATAGAATTGTCTCAACACAAAAAAGGAGTAACATTGATACACACTACATAAGGGTGAATATCAAAAATACTCTAAGTAGTAAAAGAAGCCAGATAGAAAGAAGTTTGTACTGTTTTTTTCCATTTGTATGAAATTCTAGAATAGGTAAACTAACATATCCATTACCGTAAGTTAATCATCCTAATCATAATCAGATAAGGGATTGTTTCTAGAAATGAAAATATTGAAGGGAGATGAGGAAACTTTCTGGATTGATAGAAATATTCCATATTTCATTAGTGTGGGTTGCAGGAGTGTATATTTGTCAAATGAATTAAATGGAACACTTAAGATCTGAGCATTATATCTCAATTAAAACCAAAACGAACCAAGAATGTTGAATGTGTAAGAGTTTGATTGAAATAGGAAGTGGCTCCCCAGAGATTTGCAGTGTGTGTTTCCTGTAATTTTGAAATATTCATAATAAAATGTTTTCTCTTTTTCTTCTCCTTTTTCAGTTCTTTACTTTCTTTTTTTTTTGAGACGGAGTTTCGCTCTTGTTACCCAGGCTGGAGTGCAATGGCACGATGTCGGCTCACTGCAACCTCTGCCTCCTGGGTTCAGGCAATTCTCCTGCCTCAGCTTCCTGAGTAGCTGGGATTACAGGCACGTGCCACCGTGCCCAGCTAATTTTTTGTATTTTTAGTAGAGACGGGGTTTCACCAAGTTGACCGGGATGGTCTCGATCTCTTGACCTCGTGATCCACCCACCTCGGCCTCCCAAAGTGCTGGGATTACAGGTGTGAGCCACCGCGCCCGGCCAGTTCTTTACTTTCTTTGAGGAGTTGTGTTGACATTAATATTCATCCCCCCAACCAGCCACACACACACATATTCATTTAGCAAATGTTTCTTTTGTTGCTGTACTGTGCCATACTGGATACTGTGGTGGACAAATGATTCCTGCCCTCATGGAACTAGCAATGTAGTGGCAGAGACAAACATTAAACAAATAATCACACTACTAAACATAACTACAAATCATTATGTGCAATGGAAGAAAAATAGGGAGCTGTGGAAGTGTAGAGCCAGGTGCCTGATCTATTCTGGAGAGTAAGGGATAGTTTCTGTGACAAAGTGTTACTTGATTTGGGATCTGAAAATAAGTAGAAGAGAATTCCGTTTCCTGGGAATTGAAAAGTAACTGAAAACCAAAGCAGCCCAAGAGCTACTGTTGCTGCCACTGCTACTGCCACCCTTGCCCTGTACTTGGATGTCAATTGTCAGAGCTTCTGTAGGCAAAACCTTCGTTATGTGTAAAGTGAAGAGTTGGAAATGAGACTTTTACATTAAGGTAGGCCCCTTGAAGCATTATACCCTTGGTGAATGTGTTGTATAAAAAATAACTAGGCCAGGCATGGTGGCTCATGTCTATAATCACAGCACTTTGGGAGGCCAAGGCAGGTAGATCACCTGAAGTAAGGAGTTCGAGACCAGCCTGGCCAACATGGTGAAACCCCATCCCTGCTAAAAATACACACACAAAAAAATTAGTCGGGCATGGTGGTGCATGCCTGTAATCCCAGCTACTTGGGAGGCTGAGGTAGGAGAATTGCTTGAACCTGGGAGGTGGAGGTTGCAGAGAGCTGAGATCACACCACTGTGTACTCCAGCCTGGGCAACAGAGCAAGACTCTGTCTCAAAAAAAAAAAAAAAAAAAAAAGTAACTTGCTGCCTGCCAGCACACGGAAAAAGAAAGCTTATAGGTCTCCTTCTGTTGCAGTGGAAGCAGTCGTCTTCCCTGGAAATTCAAAACCTTCGGCCTGTCTGTACTTGTGTTCGGCCTGTCTATACTTGTGTTAGGTGCATTGGCATTTCTTCATAGTTTGAGAAACACCAAGGTGAAATTTTAACATTAGAACTAACCCCAAGGCACCTGGTAGAAGCAAAGCATAAATTTCTGCTTACATTCTCAGTTGAGACCTAACAGCACACCCACCGAAAGAGTCCAATTAAACTTGAACCCCTATGCTGACATTGCAAAAAGAGATCCTCAATGACTTTAGATATTAGAGTTATTGGCTATAACATAGCTATGTTTAAGATTTCTAAAGACCTAAAAGAAGGAATTAAAAACATGACAAAATACTATCTTAAAAGAACAAAGTTGAGAGGCTGAGGCGGGTGGATCACGAGGTCAACAGATTGAGACCATCCTGGTCAACATGGTGAAACCCCGTCTCTACTAAAAATTACAAAAAATTAGCTGGGCACGGTGGCGCGTGCCTGTAATCCCAGCTACTCAGGAGGCTGAGGCAGGAGAATTGCCTGAACCCAGGGGGCGGAGGTTGCCGTGAGCCGAGATCGTGCCATTGCACTCCAGCCTGGGTAACAAGAGCGAAACTCCGTCTCAAAAAAAAAAAAAAAAAAAAAAGAACAAAGTTGAAAACAAACCACACGGAAATTACAGATTTTTAAAACAAAAGTTACTGAAATTTAAAATTTGGTGGAAGGGTTAAATGTCAGATTAGATACATCACTAGAGAGTTAGTGAACTAGAAAATATATGTAAGAAAATTTTCCAAAGTACAACACAGGAAGATGAAAAATCTGAAGGTTTTTAGACGTGGGAGATAGAGAACCAACAGTCATCTAATTGAAATTCTCAAAAAGAAAATAGAATTAGGGCAAAAAAAAATTTGCAGAATTAATGGCTAAATTTCCAAAATGTACTCAAGCATTCTCAGATGAATATATCACAATGAGTCTCCAAATAGATAAATAAAAATAATTTTACAACTAGGCGTATCATAGTGAAACTATAGAATACAAAGATAGAATCCTCAGAAAGCAACCGCATAAGAGGTTACATTATCTACAAAGGATTCACTACTAGATTTCTCCCCAGAAACAATACAACAATTTCTTTATAAAGGAAGAAAAAATCCCTTTAAGAACAAGGCCAGGTACAGTGGCTTACACCTGTAATCCCAACACTTTGAGAGGCCAAAGTGTAAGGATTGCTTGAGCCCAGGAGTTCAAGACCATCCTGAGCAACATAGTGAGACCTCATCTCTACTAAAAAGTAAAAAAGAAAGAAAGAAAGTTGGGGGGAGGGGAGAGGTATGGTGGCATGTGCCTGTAGTCACAGCTACTTGGGAGGCTGACGTGGGAGGATTGATTGAATCCAGAAGTTCAAGGCTGCAGTGAGCTGTGACCACTACACTCCAGGCTGGGCAACACAGCAAGACTGTGTCTCAAAAATAAATAAAACAGCTGGTTACATTCAATGTTACCAGTGTATGTGAAAAAACTTTAAGAATTTTCTTTATGAAAAAAGACGGTTGAATAATATACCAGAAGAAACTAGATAAACTGTCAAAAGAAGAGATAAAGACCCTTTCTCACAGAGACAGAGAAAGGTGACAGTAAGGTTCATCCTAAAAGAATACTACTAATAACTAGTATTTACTGAGTATTTACTTTGTCCCAGTCATTATGTTAAGTGTTTTGCATATATTAGTTTATTATTCAAAGCATTCTTGTTGAGGAAACTAAAACTCAGAGAGATTTAAAAAAAAGAAACTCCCCAGGGTTACATGGTGTGTTAAGTGGCCAAGCTGGACAGGGATACTGTCCTGTCTCCTAACTACTAAGATTTAACTACTGGAGGTTATAATTTGGGAGATAAGGAATTAAAACTAGATGCAAAGAGTGAGATGGAAGGAGGAATGAGCTGAAGCCTCAACAAGAGTGTACAAGCACCAGGTACAGAGAATGAAGTGTATGCCTGGCGGGGTTTTCAGCATATGTAAAGGCCCTGAGGCTGGAGGTTGCATGGCCTGAAAGTTGGCATTGTGGCTAGAGTGCAGAGAGCAATGCTGGAATGAAGTCAGGCAGGCCAGCTCATGCGGGACCATATTAAACAAAACAGTAGAAATGTTTACCAGGCCGGGCGCGGTGGCTCACACCTGTAATCCCAACACTTTGGGATGCCGAGCCGGGTAGATCACAAGTTCAGGAGTTCAAGACCAGCCTGGCCAAGATGGTGAAACCCCGTCTACTAAAAATACAAAAATTAGTCCAGCGTGGTGGTGGGTGCCTGTAATCCCAGCTACTGGAGAGGCTAAGGCCGGAGAATTGCTTGACCTGGGCGGTGGAGGTGGCAGTGAGTGAGTTGGGATTGCACCACTGCATTCCAGCCTGAGAGACAGAGCAAGACTCCGTTTCAAAAAGAAAAAAAGAAATGTGTACCAATTTATGTTTACTTCTTCAAAGGGAAATAGAGTTATAAAAGCAGCAAATGGGAATTCTTGCTTTGTTTCTCCCCCAAAATGTAATTTATCCCTTTGGATTTGTTTAGACTTCAAAATCCTTTCCTTGAAAATCTAATGTCAGCTCGAGTATCTGACTCCATTACAACTATAAAGGTTAGTGAAATGGAACAGAAGAGAAGAAAAAGTCTGAAAAAGAAACAGAAAAGTGCTATGTGATTAGTTAAACCTTAGACATGCCCTCAGTCAGTCACAACTGTTCCAGCTATTTTAGAAATTAAAAATAAAGTTGTTGAGATGGGCCATGCTGTGGTTGGATTGTAAAACTTAAGTATATTTTATGCCATTACATAGTCTTCTTGACTTTACATAGTACTTTAAAAATGTTGTAAATAAAAGCTCCAAAGCCATTTGACCTTGAAAAGATTTCATTACTCCCTTGTGCAAACAAGATAAGTCTCTTTACACTTGATAGTTTCAGATGCCAATTGTTTAATTCTCATGAAAATGATCATTGTTAGAATGAATACTGATATGGTCGGGCCCTTTCATCTTCCGTTTATTTTGCAGAGTGTAGTTATCTTACAACCGTTGGGCCACTCAGGAAGGATTCTTCTTGACTAGAGTTTTGTTATACAGAAACTCCTGATCCTCTAATCTTACACTGATACAAGTGCTTTGCATAAAGTGGGTGTAGTTCTCAAAAGAATTTATTTATAGCCTGCCAGAGAGGCTTTGTATTGATTTTTTTCAAAGACCTTCTTCCACATTGTTAAATAATTTGAGTAGCCAGCAGCGGACCCTGTAGTGTGCTTCAGCGTGCCATAACGTCTCCCTGGATAGGGAGTGGGCTGCAGAAACCTCTGTAGGCCGACCTTCAAAGAAAGACTTTTCATGTTGCTTATATGAGCCAGGAGAGAGAAAATTTGTTTTCCTGATGTGTCTACCTACATTTCTTTCTTTTTCTGAGATGGAGTATCGGTCTGTCACCCAGGTTGGAGTACAGTTGCATGACCTCGGCTCACTGCAACCTCTGCCTCCCAGGTTCAAGCAATTCTCCTGCCTTGGCCTCCTGAGAAGCTGGGATTACAGGCACCCACCAGCACACTCGGCTACTTGTTGTTTTGTTTTGTTTTGTTTTTGAGACGGAGTTTCGCTGTTATTACCCAGACTGGAGTGCGATGGCACGATCTCGGCTCACTGCAACCTCTGCCTTCTGGGTTCAGGCAATTCTCCTGCCTCAGCCTCCCGAGTAGCTGTGACTATAGGCATGCACCACCATGCCCAGCTAATTTTTGTATTTTTGAAGAGATGGGGTTTCACCTTGTTGACCAGGATGGTCTCGATCTCTTGACCTCGTGATCCACCCGCCTCGGCCTCCCAAAGTGCTGGGATTATAGGCGTGAGCCACCGCGCCCGGCCTACTTCTTGTATTTTTAATAGAGACTGGGTTTCACCATGTGGACCAGGCTGGTGTTGAACTCCTGACCTCAGGTGATCCACCTGCCTCAGCCTCCCAAAGTGCTGAGATTGCAGGTGCGAACCACCACATCCAGCCCTAAATTCCTTTTTTAAAAACAAAACTATAATGTTTGGTAAATCATAGTCGTAATTTCAAATTCTTAAAGTGTCATTACAAACATCACCAAGATGTAATCAGATGTTTTGTTTACCTCTATTAAGGGTTTTTTTTTTTTCCCTTTATAAAAAAATTTAAAAGTCATTATGGAAATCTTGGAAGAAAGGTGAAAGGAAGGGGAAACCATCACCATTGTCATACTACCTCACACTTCAGTGTTTCTGAGCAGCTTTCTTTCAGATCCCAGGCTGCATAGCCTGGTCACCTTGTCAGCTGCTCCAGGCATGGAGCATTCAGAAATATCCTCATGGCTTATTAAATTCAAGATCGACAGTCTCCTATGGTGTTATGCACACACTTAATGGCTCCAAACCTCCCTACATATTATAAGCATGTATGAAGTATTTTAAAAATAAATAGATCCTTGGCTTTGCCTCTGAACTACTGAATCAGAATCTCTGGATTTAGGGCCCACCCATCTTTATGGAAAAAAAAGAAAACTCCCAGTCTTTTGATTTACAGTGAGTTTGGGAATCACTGCCTTCCACAGCAGATTGGGTTTTTGAGAGAGAGGGTAACAATCCACAACCCTCTGGGTAGTCTAAGGCAGCTAGGGTGATGGGCAAACTGCCCCTGGAATATAAAAAAAAGCCTAGTTGATACCAGGCATATCCCTTTGGGACTCATCCTGCCACATTCATACAGACAGGAATCTCCAGTCTCTTTTTTAGGAGGCTCCAGAAATGCATGCTACTGGATTACCATTTGCTTTCTGAGCTGGCATTCCTTGGCTTTATAACATTTGCCAAGTTTGACTCAAAGGGATCTCAATTATTATCCTGTATTTTTCAGATGTGTCTCATCTCATTAAGATGATGGTGCTCTGTGAGTCCACCTGAACCTGAGATAATGCTCATGTGACAGGAAGTTAGAGGCACCTTGTCCTTCCAAGGACTAAAGGGACCTTATTCTCATATAATAGTAATTGATCCTACTCTGAAACCTTCATTCTCAAATACAGAGCTTTAACTTTTATAATATGGTCCTCTGATCCCTAACTTTTTTGCCTTTCGTTGCTCTGGCCTTAATGCATCCATCCACCCAACCTAACAGTTGCATTCCTTGTTAGGTCTTTGATTATTGTTTCATTTTTAGATGATCCCTCACCTTTGTCTCCTAAACTCATTCAGCTTATAGGTCTGTGGCACTGAAAAGTCGTTTTCCTCCAGATGTTACCCTGCCTAACTGCTTTGACCTAATAACAGAATGAGAAATAACAGCTACCATTTTGAGAGCCATCTGTATTCATAACCCTATGCTGGATATTTTAGAAATATTACCTCTGGTTCTAAGAGCAACTCTGGAGGATAGATGATTCCTAATGTGATTTTACAAAAAAGGTAACCAAGGCAGAAAAAGGTTAAATCATCTTTCGCAAGGTTCTCCAGCTAGACTTGAGATTCAAATACAGGGTTATGTGACTTTATTTGTGAATGTGGTACCCTTTGAATTCTCTTCTGCGATCACTTTCCATACTCGCAGTCACATATACACCACCAGTGTTTTTGACTTACACACAACCAATGTTTTTGGTATTTGGTGCTAAGTAAATTGTTTTTTTCCTGAAAACAACCAAAATGTGCAGGAGATGTTCTGCAGTGTCCCAGTTCTGTCAGTTTTAACAAGAACTCTGATGCTTAGAGCAGTACATCGACCTTGGTTGCACACTGAAATCACCTGAGAACTGCTGCTGCCTAAGCCCACTTCCAGAAACTGATTTAGTAGTTCTTGGATGATACACTCTGAGCACTGAGGGTTTACAAATCCCTCTAGGTGATTGGAGTGTGTGGCCAAATTTGATAACCACTGACCGAGAGAAACGTTTCCGGACTAGGGATAAGCTAGAGTCACCTGGCATGCTAGATGTGACTCTTAGTTGAAAACCATTAGTTTTAGATAGAGGGCACAAGGCAATAATTTTACTTTCTCTGTTAATCTATCACATTCCTCTCTGCAATCTGTCTTCTTGGCAAGGGACCTGTACTTTTACTCTTTCAGGCCACGTTTTGCCCTTTAGTAGGGCCCTCATTAGCTCACCTTGAACTAGAAAAGACTAGATGTTGTTGAGACTTTAGGCCAGCTTGCCAAAGATAAGCCAACTCTCTGGACTTATTAAAAGTTCAAAAATCTGAACCCTGAAGTTCTCTTGATTTCTGAAACCTGTTTAGTCCAGAAAAATTTAGAGGGAAAAAAAGTAATCAGTTTAGGGAAAAGTTGAAAAGGTTCATGTCATCATCTTAGCCAGAATGCAGATTACATACCGTCTCTATCCTAACTTTCTAGGAAACCGTATTTTCATTTCACAACTTAGGAATGCCTATGATGCCTGAGTGTCTTTGAAAAAAATATTTCTGGTTCTTCCTTAGGATTCAGGTTTCCCTGATTGAAAACAGCCCTGGCTTTGAATTTGATAGAGGTTTGCAACTTTTCAGTCTGTAAATTTTTGTTAAGACCCTGTTAAGTTTTTTGTTTATTACTTCAGAGGTGATCAAGAAACTTCTTGAAAGAGCAAATTCTACCTAATGACATGAGACCTTCATGAAGAAATTTATTAGATACACCCCGATTCTCCACTTCCCTAACACACAACACCAAGTTGCTAATGCCCACATTCAGTACCAGAGGACATTGATGCATCATGTTACACTGCCTCAGTAAAGCTGTCAGCATAACTTTACCAAACAAGTTATATAACAGTGAAGCCACTGGTACAGGATAATATTCAGAATGTGACATTTAAAAATTGCAGTAAGTAAAATATACTTGTTATGTTGTTGAACAAAAGAAAAAGGAAAGAATTAAAGCAACCCAAGGGCCTAGAAGCGAGTGGATTATCTCTGATATCTGTGAGTAATGCTACTTTAGCTTGCCACTGGCAGATTGTAGGACGGCCCATGAATCCATTCCTAGGGTTGTTCTGAGCTCTTTGGGAAATGATCCTAACTAGATTTTTGCAGTGAACCTGGTTCAATACAGATTGCCTCAGGATGTTCACTGAAAATTTAGGCTTGCTCTGGACTCCCAGGAATCGGGTTGTTACACATGTGGTTTCATTTTAAGCATGAAAGGAATAGGTTTGGGGAAGTAAATCACTGAGTTGAAGCTTCAGAGATGTCCTTCCACATGAATCAGGGATCATTCAGGATCCAGGAATCTGTTTACCTTAAGGTCTTCTGAATTAAAGCAAAGAGAGGGGAGAGGTAGGCCTGTAGGTGAATGACTTGGTGCCCAGTAGAAGTCCAGTTTCCTGAACCATAGATTGGTGAGCAATCACAAGCTGGCTTAAAATATTTCTGGAGATGTCTGCTGACATCTGTAGGGTGAATTGTTTTCAAGAATTTGCATTAAAATACTTCAAAGAGAAACAAAATATGGAATAGATGAAGCAAATGTGTCAAAAATCTTTATAACTGTTTTAACCTAGTTTGAGTATATGGAAATACATTATTTTCTCTCCTTTTGTCTATGTTAAAAATATTCCGACTACATTTTTAAGTGAGTTAAAATAGGGAACCATAAAATGATACCTAAGTACCTTCACATTGCTCTGTATGCCCGCCTGTATATTTGGATGTAGGGCCAAGCCTATTCATTGAGTGAAGGTCCTCTGGAGCTCCGGGTTGTCTCCTCTTCTTAAAATGTTCTCCCATGATGCAAGTTCAACTTCCTTTTTCAGTCCTTTACAATGAAATGAGAACTTAATAGCTCTTATGATCTAAGAGTACAAAATTTCTCTTTATAATTTTTACAAATCTTTACAGCTGTCTCACCTTCAGCTAAGTCAGTACCAATTTATTCTAGAAGCTCATCTCTGTGGAGTCTCCAACTCATTCAACTTGGTTTTCCAAGAAATAGAAACCTACTTTCATCCTCCTATCTCATTGATTTTTGGGATATTTAATTAGGTTACATACTTGCAAGTGCAGTCGTTCCAGTGAGGAACAGACAACGAGTCTTGTTAAGCATGCAACACAACTGATTGGAACCAAAATACATGGGGAGCACTAGAGTATGGGCTGCTAGCCACGAGCCAGGGGCAGCAGTCATTGTTTCCCACGGGAAGTTGAGTCCGTTCCGGGATGCCTGCTACAGGCACGAGGTAGAGGTCAGTTCAGAGGCCTCCAGCTTTAGGTTTTTTTCTGGGTATCTCTTGCTTTAAATGTTACAACCTCCAGGTTGCTCACTGGACCTGGGAACTTCTTTTGAGTTTTAGTGGCATGAACATAATGTTTTGACTACCAAGATTCTACGATTTTTTTTTTTTTTTGAGACGGAGTTTCGCTCTTGTTACCCAGGCTGGAGTGCAATGGCGCGATCTCGGCTCACCGCAACCTCCGCCTCCTGGGTTCAGGCAATTCTCCTGCCTCAGCCTCCTGAGTAGCTGGGATTACAGGCACGCGCCACCGTGCCCAGCTAATTTTTTGTATTTTTAGTAGAGACGGGGTTTCATCATGTTGACCAGGATGGTCTCGATCTCTTGACCTCGTGATCCACCCGCCTCAGCCTCCCAAAGTGCTGGGATTACACGCTTGAGCCACCGCGCCCGGCCGATTCTAAGATTTTATTACACTCCAGAACCATATCGCCACTGCACTGCAGCCTGGGTGACAAAGCAAGACTATCTCAAAAAAAAAAAAAAAAAAAAAAGAAATCTAAGTGAAAGAAGATAGACATAAAAGGTCAATATTGTATGGTTACGTTTATATGAAATATCCAGAATAGGCAAATTCATAGAGACAGATAATGGAGGTCAGGGGCAAGGGAAGGGAGAATGGGGAAAGACTGTTTAGGGTATGCTGTTTCTTTTTGGGGTGGTGAAAATATTCTGGAATTAGATAGAGGTGATGGTTTCATAACTAAATTGGTCCAAGCGTGGTGACTCACACCTGTAATCCCAGGACTTTGGAAGGCTGAGGTGGGTGGATCATTTGAGGTCAGGAGTTTGAGACCAGCCTGGCCAACATGGTGAAACCCTGTCTCTACTAAAAAAAAAAAAAAAAAAAAATTAGCCCAGCATGGTGACATGCACCTGTAGTCACAGCTGCTCCGGAGGGTGAGGCAGGAGAATTGCTTGAACTTGGGAGGCAGACGTTGCAGTGAACCAAGATCACACTACTGCAGTCCAGCCTGGGCAACAGAGCAAGACTCTATGTCTCAAAAAAAAAAAGAAAAGAAAAGAAAAAAAAGCCTACTTAATTATATACTTTTTAAAAGTGGATTTTATAGTAGGTTAATTATATCTTAATTTTCAAAAAACTCACTATTATGAACTTCATACCCACTAGAATAGTTAAAAGAAAAAAAATAAGTAAATAAAATAACAGGTGTTGGTGAAGATGTAGAGAAATTTGGAAATCTCATTCATTATTAATGCAGTTATAAAATGGTGCAGTCACTTTGGAAAGCGATTTGGGAGTTCCTCAGATGTTAAATATAGGTATCATATAATTCAGGAATTTTACTCCTAGGTATTTACCCCAGAGAAATGAAAACATACATGGAAAAACCCTTGTAAATGAAAGTTCGTAGCAGCTTCATTAATAATAACCAAAAGCTGGAAGCAACAGAATAGTCTACACAGCAATAAAAAAGAAGGAACTACTAGGCCAGGCATGGTGGCATGTGCCTGTAGTCCCATCTACTCAGTGAGCTATGATCATGCCACTGCATACTGCATACCAGCCTGGGTGACAGTGCAACACCTTCTCTCAAAAAAAAAGAACTACTAGTTCATGGAACCAACATGAATTAACCCCAAAAACATCATGCTAAGTGGAAGCCAGAAACCAAAGACAATGTGTTGCATGATTCCATTCATATGAAGTTTCTAGAAAAGGCAAAACTGTAGACAGAAAGCTGACCTGTGGGCTGCCTGAGGTTGGGGATGGGAGTGGCAACTGGTGACAAACGGGCATGAGGAAATGTTTTGTGGTGATGGAAAATGTTCTAAAACTGGACTGTGGTGATTGGTGGCACAACTGTTTAAATTTACTAAGAATCCTTGTTCACTTAAAATGCATGGATTTATGATATGTAAATTATACCTCAAAAATCTGTTTTTTAAAAATCACTCAATCTAGAACTCTGGGTATATTTGGATCAGAAAATAAAAAAAACAAAAACCAAAATCTTTCTCCCCATTTTAGACTCGTCCTCCCACTGACTTGAGCTTTAACTTCGATGCCAACAAACAACAAAGACAGCTTATCGCAGAACTGGAAAACAAAAACAGGTGAGAACACAGAGGCTGAGCCCATTCTCAAGTCCAGGATTATCACGTGCGTGTCTGATTCTCATTTTCCTGAGATACTCGGTGGTTTTTGACCCCCACGGAAGATCTAGCCTCCGTGAACCTACCGCTAGCCCAAGTCCAGTGAGTGTCCTGGGCACCAATTTGTGTCTCTGTGCATGCTGTTAATTCTGGTAGTCCAAAGCCCTGCTCACCTGCCCTCAGGGGACTGCTTTTCCCAGGGCCTTCTCCCACCCATCTGTGTGACCCCCTTTCACAATTGCATTTTCCACCCTGCTTCCCAGCAGCATTTTGCTGTAGTCATCTTGTCCTGACCCGTTATGCTATGCAGGACTGTCTGGTCTCTCGTTTAAAAAAAAGGCGGGGGCCAGACACAGTGGCTCATACCTGTAATCCCAGCACTTTGGGAGGCCAAGGCAGGCGGATCACTTTAGGTCAGGAGTTCAAGACCAGCCTGGCCAATATAGTGAAACTCCATCTCTACTAAAAATACAAAAAAGTAGCCAGGCATGGCGTGTGCCTGTAATCTCAGTTACTCAGGAGGCTGAGGTGCGAGATCGCTTGAATCTGGGAGATGAGGGTTGCAGTGAGCCGAGGTTGTGCTGTTGCAGTCCAGCCTGGGCAACAAGAGCAAAGGGCCGTCTAAAAATTAGTTTTTTAAAAGCCATTTAAAGGCACAGAGAGCAGACGGCACACCATTATGCACTGAAAGGTGGAAGCCAGGACAAGGAGACCTGACCTAAGGTAACAGGCATAGGTAGAGGTAACACAGCTGTCTATCAGGGCATCGGGAACAAGAGAAGGAAGGGGCAGGGAAGGATTAAGGAAAGTCGGTGCAGGACCTGCATTAGGAGGTTGCAAGGAGTTCCCTTTTCCTCCTCGCTGAGTAGAACAGAATAAGTAAAGTATGCTGGCTGTAATTTTCCTTTCATGGAGATTTTTCAGGTCCTTGAGGAGAGTATTTTTATGACTTTTTCCACCACAAAGGATTGCTTTGTTAAGGAAATGTCAGGTGAAGTAGTATTGAGAAGGTGTCCATTTCACATCTTGGCCATTTGGAAGCAATTGGAACAAGAGTGGTAGAGGAGGCACTGCTAGAGTTGAAAACTTGTAACAGGGAAAGAGAGAGCATGGATGCGAAGCACTGTGCAGCCCCTTTCCGTTCACCCGTCCTCTCTAGAGAGATCCTGCAGGAGATCCAGCGTCTCCGCCTGGAACACGAGCAGGCCTCCCAGCCCACCCCTGAGAAGGCACAGCAGAACCCCACGCTGCTGGCAGAGCTGCGGCTGCTGAGGTGAGTAGGGATACACTACCACTTCCCACATGTAATCTGCTACAGTGGGAACTTAGGAAACCAAAGGCAGAATCTGTTCAGTATAAACAGTCCTGGTGAGAGCAAACCACTGAAGAGTTTCCCCATTCTGTTTCTGCTTCAGATGTCTGGGTTCCATTAGAAATCACTCTAGGAATGTCAGCCGTTAACACAGAACTTGGTAAATACCAGTCTTCCAGCTCCGGGACCAGCCAGGCAGTGTTTATACTTCTGTGATTGCTTTAAGAAGACCACTGTGCTGCAGTCCCTCTTATCTTGCTAATTTGTCTGACTTTAGAGACACTTGTCAGTAATAACACTTTGCCTTTCCTGTGAGTACATTCTCCTGGCACTTTACAGTCAGTGCAGGGCTCTGCCGGAGGAGAAGGATGCTTCCTGTGCGCACCTCTGAGACATGAAACCCTGGCACCAAGACTTCTACACAAAGTGTCTCAAGAATCAGGAAACTGACATAGGATGAGAATGGGAATAGAGAGCAGCATCAGCACCCAGCTTGATGCTGTCTTGGAGGGAATGAGAAAGTCTTCTCAGAAGTGATTTGATCCATTATTAGGGTCTTATTTCCTATGAGCCTTAGAAAGAGGGGTGTATGTGTGTGTGTGTGTCTGTAAGTGCTCTTCAGTAAGTTAAGATATTATGGAAACTACATGTAGTGACTTGATTCTTACCAGATCTCTAGATTTTCCAATAGTGGGTTCTTTCTGCTGAGGTTGATTTTTAATTTTCTATCATCTGGGGTTTTGTGTAGCCTCTTATTTCTTTTCCCAGAGAATGAAGATTATTGCTTTCTGTAGCTATCCTACTGTTGAGATTTATATCATCAATAAAAATTGTCATAGTAGAATCATAAAGAATTTAAACTGTGCAGATTAAAAAAATCATTAGATATATAGAAATTCTCATTCTCCTAAACACTTGTTTGAGTTTCTCAAGGTAGTTAGGCTGAGATTTTGGTGGCTCTGTGGTTCACTGCTGCACATCTGGACTATTAGCACAGCTGGTGTCATACTAGGGAGGATGGGAGCACTGACTTGGGCAGAGTGTAAGTCTGGGCTGTTGGCATAATATGCACCTGTTGTCTAGTGCCTGGTCTTATATCTAGACAAGCAAAAAGGCCTGTCATCCTGAGTCTAACTATTGCTGAAACTAGGATTGCTAAAAGTGCTCAGTTAAGCTGGAAGGATCTGAAAAATTTCTTAGCTGTAGCAGGGCTGAGTCCAGGGATGTCACATAGGATAGCAAGAAGCAGGAATGTAATCTGAGACCAAGGACGGTCTGAAGGTTGAGAAATCAGGAAGTATTTAACCTCAAAAGCAGTTTCTCTATCGTTGAAAAAAGGAGGGACTATTGTAAAGTGTGCTGGAATGGTTGTTTATGCCTGTGTACAAAACATAGTGGCCTTCTACCTCACACTAATTGCAGAAACCAACACCAGATGGATTAGACATGAATACAGAACTTTAAATCTTCTAGAAAAAAAGTAGGAGAATTTCTTCAGGATTTTGGAATAGAAAGTAATTTCTCAGAATTACCATGAAAGAAGAAGTTGGTAAATTCACATTTACATTAATATTAAGAACTTTGCCTATCAAAAGACACATAAAGGGTAGGATTCACTTGTAGGTATCTGACATCCGTCTGGTTTTGATCAGTATGTATGAGGCCAGGGACTGCCAGTACCCAGCTCGTATAATAAAACAAGGTAGAGAACTTCACCCATAGGATGAGTGGTTATGAGTCTTGACCACCAGGGTTGTCTTTTCTTGTTTTATCACTATTTTTAATGGTATGTTGCTTACAGTAAAATGTATGACAAATGTGTGTGACAAACGTATAAGATATGAAGCATAATAGTCAAATGAATACTTAGGAGCCCACATCCTATTTGAGAACTCCTATATAACTAAAACAATGTCATCCATAGAAGTGCCCCTTCCTTACCCCGTTTCCTCGTCTCCACCTTTCCCGCTGAGTGAACCTCTATCCAGAATTTGGCTTATCCTTACCTTGTATTTAAAACTATATTATCGCATTGTCATTATCCTATATAACAAACTGTTTAGTTTTGCTTTTCGTTTTCTAAACTTAATAGAAATATTATCCTAATATGGTGGGGGTAGTCCCAGAGGACTTCCCTCTCCACCCCCTACCCCCACCATATTAGGATCCTTCCATATTGTTTCATGAAGCTATAGCTCATTCATTTTCACCTTGCACTGTAATTGTTTAGTCACACACAATACAGATAAAGAATTGCATCCAGGCTTAAGAGTTCAGGGGAGGAAGTCTTCCTAGAACATTGAGTAGATCCTTCTTCTCGAGGGTCTACTGCACTGAAAATTTAAGGTGTATGAAGACTAGAAGACAATGAGGCCATCCTAAAAACTTATAATCTAGCTTTGGAACAAAACATAAAATAATTTGGTAGTTAAATAATACTGTGCCATGTCAACAAACAGTATGCATGAGAAATCGGTGTAGGGAAATATATGTAATATAATGTGTATGTATACACAAGATATTTTACATATTTAATACCAATGTTATATAATATATATTATATATGTTACATATTGTATAATATATAATATATAACAAAGATATAGATATACCTATATTACATAATATATATTATGTTATCTAATATTATATCTAATACTGGTATTTTATAATATTATCTATTATATCTACATTTTAATATTATGTCTATATCTTTGTGGGTCTAATGTTCCTCTGGAAGCATTTGGACCTATGGAGATGATAGAAGTTGAGCTGGACCGTGAAAGGTAGGTAGGATTTGGATGGAGTATAGGACAAAACATTTTAGGTTGGAAGTTGGCTTGGGGTTCAGCATGATTCCCTCAAATAATTATGGCACATTTCAGGAAAGGGAAAGAGTCTTGGAACTGAGAATTATTTTCAGTCCTTTATTACATCAATCTTTAGAGTGCCAGTGATAGGAGATACAATTAGCCAGACAATTGAGACCAGATTCTAGAGAGTCTTAATTGTTAGGTCACTGGAAATCCTTGGAGAGTTTCAAATCATGATTTTGGTAAGTTCAGTAGATGTTGATTGGGCAGTACTGGATACATGATACTTTCTTAATGTTTCAATACATGCAAAGATGAGTAAGCCCATGGCAGGAGTGGCAGTGAGTAAAGTAAACGAAGTGCCACGGAGGAGCACTGATTTCTGTAGTGCTTAATTGAGCAGGTCCTGCTGAAGTGAGCAGGAGCAGCTTCCTGACCGTGATGCTGAGTCACACGTTAAGGGATGAATGAGATTTGGAAGAGAGGTGAATTATAAAATGATGGAGCCCACTTAGGAAAAGCGAACCATAAACTGGAAGTCCAGACACAAAAGGCATAAAATAGGAGGTGAGGTGCTAAGGATAGGAATGTAGATGGACTCTAGAGCCGCACTTTCCGATAGAATTATAACGGAGGCCACATACGTCATTAAAAATTTTCTAACAGCCTTAGTAAGAAACCAAAAAGTAATGTATCATTAATTTTAATACTATATTTTACTTAACCTGATGTTTTCCAAATATTATCCTTTCAACGTGTAATCAGTATTAAAACATGATTGAGATATTTTGGTTTTTCTGTACCAAGTCTTTGAATTCCAGTGTATGTTCCAATTGCAGGGCATCTCAATGCAGACTAGCCATGTTTCAGATGCTCAGTAGTCCCACGTGGCTGGTGGCTACTGTGTTAGCATGGGTCTAGATTGTGCAGGGCAAGGGTCAGTGATGCTAGAGATTCTGTTGAGATCATTATGGGATGATGAAATGAACATAGCTTTGATTTGAGCAGCAGTTTAAAGTTCATAGAACATTCTCATATTTATTACCTTATATGATCCTCAGAATATTGTTGCTGTTATGTTATTAGTCCCCTTTTAGAGGAGAGAAAACTGAGGCTAAGCGACTTGTCTAAGGTTGCATATTTGGTAAATACTGGGGCTGATACTAAACTCTGAGGCTGTTGATTTCCATTCCACTGCTTTTTTCTCACCATAAGATGAAAGAGCCAGACGTGGTGGCTCACGCCTGTAATGCCAGCACTTTGGGAGGCTGAGGCGGGTGGATCACTTGAGGTCAGGAGTTCAAGACCAGCCTGGGCAACATGATGAAACCCCATCTCTACTAAAAATACAAAAACTAGCTTGGCATAGTGGCAGATGCCTGTAATCCCAGCTACTCAGGAGGCTGAGGTGGGAGAATCACTTGAATCCAGGGGGTAGAGGTTGCAGTGAGCCAAGACTGTGCCACTGCACTCCAGCCTGGGTGACAGATTGAGAGCCTGTCTCTCTCTCTCTCTCTCTGTCTCTCACACACACACACACACACACACACACACACACACACACACACACAATGAAAGCAGGATTAATCACACTAGGAGACTGTTGCATGCTTGAGGTAAAGAGTGCTTAGATAAAGTGAGAGAAATAGGAATAGAAAAGCACATAAATTTTTCAAGAAAAATGATCTGAATATAGTTATTGATTGAATATAGGATATAAAGAAGAAAGTAACAAAGAGGACTGAGTTTTTCAGCCATGACACCCCTGGAAGAAAAAATAGCAGAGAGAAGGAAATTAGGAAAGAAACCTACTTAGGGAGAAAAGTCTTAAGCCTGGTTTTGGACATACTGAGCTAGAGTAGATGGCATAAAATCTATCCTCAAGGAAAAGTGACTGTTCTTAGACCCAGGGAGCCGTCCCGACCTGTCACCCTTCTTGACTCTTTCTAGTGCCGAAAGTACTTACTACTGAACCCCATTTTCTCTGAGCAGTTTAATACGATTTCTCCACTATTAATCTAAATTTGGGCTAGTTTTATATATTTTTTGAAAGGCATTGACTTTCTAAAGAGCTTTTAAATCATTCATTCACTCTAATAATATGAATCATATCTTTATATGGTAGTGTAAACTTTCCCAAGCACTCTTACCTATTATTCTCAGAACAGTCCAGGAAAGTAGGTAAAACAGACATTATCACCTAATTTTATGCAGTATCAGAGGCTAAATGACTTGCTCAGTGTCTCATAACTGGTAAGTAGCAGGATCAGGTCTGAAATCCATTTCACCTGGCCTGAGATCCATCTTTGAGGGTCCCTTTATCTGATGGGCTTCTCCTCTTGGACAGGCAAAGGAAGGATGAACTGGAGCAGAGGATGTCAGCCCTGCAGGAGAGCAGGCGGGAGCTGATGGTCCAGCTAGAAGAGCTGATGAAGTTGCTGAAGGTAAGAGCCCTTGTCCCACACTCAGCTCTTGTCATTCATCTCCCACTGCAGCCTCAGCTGCTGCCTCCCTGTGATGTCAATAGGATGAGACTAAAGGCTTGACTTTAGCCTAGAGTCAGTTTTCAGATAAATTTCCATAAATTTAGTCTAATCGAGTATAAAAGTCGTCTAAATTAGTACAGAGTCAGATTATTTAAAAAATTAGTAACTGGAAATAGGATAATGTTCTTGAGCAGTTGCTTTTATGAATAAATGAGAATGTTTATAAATAGGATATTAGCTGTGTACAAATGAATAATATTTCTCAATTACTTAAAGTTTGTTTTTTTTGTTTTTTGAGACAGAGTCTCACTCTGTCACCCAGGCTAGAGTACAGTGGCGTGATCTCTGCTCACTGCAACCTCCACCTCCCAGGTTCAAGTGATTTTCCTGCTTCAGGCTCCCCAGTAGATGGGATTACAGGTGACTGCCACCATGCCTGGCTAATTTTTTTGTATTTTTAGTAAAGATGAGGGTTTCATCATGTTGGCCAGGCTGGTCTCAAACTCCTGACCTCAGGTGATCTCCCCACCTTGGCCTCCCAAAGTGCTGGGATTACAGGCATGAGCCATTGCTCCTGGCCTTAAAGTTTCTGTTAAGACAAGTTTTCAAATATTCCACTTAAATACTTAACAAATATTAAGTGTTCTATTTCAAAAAGTAGTACAGAGGCAACCTGTATTAGGGTTCTGTAGAAAAATGGAACCAGTAGAATATATATGAAGATATATAAGAGGAGATTTATTATGAGAAGTGGCTCACATAGTCTTGGAGGTAAAGAGTCTCATGTTAATGCCATCTGCAACCAGGAGAACCAAGAAAGCTGGTGGTGTAATTCAGTCTGTCTCTGAAGGGCTGAGAACCAGGGGAACTGATGTTGTGACTCCCAGTCTGGGAGGTGGGTTGGGAGGTGAGTCATGTTGGATCACTGGTTTAAGTCCCAGAGACCACAGCCCCAAGAACTTGGGGAGCTCACATGTTTGAGGGCATAGAGGATGATGTTCTAGCAAGTCAGCCCTTCCTCTGCATTTTTCTTCCATCCAAGTCCTCAGTGGATTGAATGATGCTGCCCATGTTGGTGAAGGCGGATCTTTACTCAGTCTAATGAGTCAAATGCCAATCTCTTTTGCAAACACCCTCACAGACACACCCAGAAATTATGTTTTACCAGCTATCTGACTATCCTTTAATCCAGTAAAGCTGACACATAAAAATAACCATCGCGCAAACCAACCTAATTAAACCATTCTAATCAGCAACTTTACTGTATTAGGAATAAGATAGCTTATTAGTTCTAGGTTTAGGATATTGGGGAGCTTAATACATGCATAATAAGTCAGGTCTATCTTGTGGCATGATTGTAGCTCACTGTAACCTTGCCTGAGCTGGGTTCAAAGGATCCTCCTGCCTCAGCCTTCTAAGTGGCTAGGACTACAGCCACACAAGGTCTATCTATTCTTGTTGAAAGCTGTATTACAACCCATATACCCCAGAGCAAAGGAAGGCGTGCTTGGCATTTGAATGACCTCCCTGGACAGTTTTATTGGCATTGAATGGAAATACCTACCTGGTTACGAGGCAGCAATACCAGGGTACTTGCTCCTGCTATTACTTTCTTAGGTCCCACCCAGCGATGCTGAGAACCCACTGCATTTTGTTGTATGACACCAAGTTAACAGCCAGAGAAAATCACAAAGTGTGGAGTGCCCCAAAGGCCAGATGACAGGAGTGAATTTAATCTTGTGATAAAGGGGAGTCATTGGAGGTTTTAAAACAACAGTTCAGAAAAATACTCAGGACAAGTTAGAACAGGGAAAAACTAAAGGATAATAGGAGACTAATTGCATCCTCCAGGCCTGAAGTGACAAGGATCTTAACCCCGGGAGTGGTAGCCCAGGACAATATCAGTTTAGAGACTTTTCTTCAACTTCTCCATTCTAAGTCAGTCTCTTAGTAAAGAAGCTAGTGGGCATTAGCAACTTGGATAAATGTAGCATTTGTGTTTTAAACTGGCTTTTGACTTGCTCAAGACAATTACTGTTTTTCGTCATGAGCTGAATTGTTGGTTGTTGTTGCTGCTGTTTTTTCCCCCTGGCTTTGGCCCTGAGTGTTTGGGTTGTTTTGCATAGATATGTTTCTGCATTAACCCTGTTAGCAGGATTTTTCCTCAGAAATATTTTATGTCTGAATGGGTCTTACTTAAAGAAAATCTGATGCAAAAACCTGGCCCAAATCCCTCTAATAGTTGTCAAATATCCATCTGAGCAACCCAGTCCCTCACTCTAAATGGCAGGGATGTACTAGAGCATACGTGGCCTGTTTAACATCTGTAACCTCGTGTGGCTTTAAAGGTCCTGCTGCCGTGGAGTTAGTACACCTGTGGGATGGGAGATAATACAGTATCTGGTCAGGCGTGGTGGCTCACGCCTGTCATCCCAGCACTTCGGAAGGCCAAGGCAGGTGGATTACTTGAAGCCAGGAGTTCAAGACCAACCTGGCTAACGTGGCAAAACCCCATCTCTACTAAAAATACAAAAATTAGCCAGGCGTGGTTACATGTGCCTGTAATTCCAGCTACTCGGGAGGCTGAGACAGGAGAATTGCTTGAACCCAGGAGGCGGAGTCTGCAGTGAGTGGAGATTGTACTACTTCACTCCAGCGTGGGTCACAGAGTAAGATCCATCTCAAAAAAAAAAGGGGGGGATCCACTCATCTCTTTCCTGTGTCAAATCTGCCTTTTAGAAAGATGTTCTCAAAGATTACCCAAGCATAGCTGGAAAGCTCCTGGTGCCCCAATGTGATTTTTGTAGAACGCAAAGGTTTACATAAACTGAAGGGAAGTCAAAGTGCCTCTCCCCTGAGTAACCCTGTCCATTGCCTTTCAGTTGGATTGTCTTAACAATCCCCAGAGCTACTGACTCCAAGCCCTATGCATGCCGCCGTGGCCGTCTAGTATACCACTGATGCTTGTATTCAAGGGCTAAGCAGAAGAGCTAATGCCTGGAACTCTACTCCCAAACCCTGAGTTTCTTTATATTTGCAACTTTAATTTCAGTAAAATAAGCAGGACACCGTTGCCCCTGTAAGATCCCCTGCCAGGTTCTTAAATGCCTTACCATTTACCCATCTGACAGGCTAAGGCTATTCAGATGGGGAAGAAGGATTTGCAAATACAAATCCAGGAATATCGTCTTTTTATCCATTGACTAGAATTCACAGTTGAAAATTTCACACCCTTAGTGTCCAGATTCCTCAAAGAATTACCACATAGTCTTAATTTTTGTACTGTATGCTGATCTAAAAGGTCATACACAGGAATTATTGACTTCTATTAAAATTTCAGTATTATCCTATTGTTAAAAATACATATTCATCAACGCATAAAAGAATGCTTTAGAATCCTAATTTTAGGCCAGGCACAGTGGCTCACACTTGTAATCCCAGCACTTTAAAAGGCCGAGGTAGGCAGATCACCTGAGGTCAGGAGTTTGAGACCAGCCTGGACAACATGGTGAAACCCTATCTCTACCAAAAATACAAAAATTAGCCAAGCATGGTGGCACGTTCCTGTAATCCCAGCTACTTAGGAGGCTGAGGCAGGAGACTCACTTGAACCTGGGAGGTGGAGGTTGCAGTGAGCTGAGATCGAGTCACTGTACTCCAGCCTGGGCAACAGAGTGAGATCCTGTTGAAAAAAAACAGCAAAAAAAAAAAAACCTTCTGATTTTAATGTAAAAGGGTTGTTCTGCTTTTATTGATTTTCGGTATGCAAGCATGTAATTCTCTCATAAAATAGCAGTTAGTCAAATGGACGGTCAATCCACATGGTCCACATAGTAAATTTCCATGCCACAGAGAGTTTTTTCATTCTACTGCTTCAGTAAACTACTATATACTTTATCTTCTATCTGAAAATGATCATTTAAAGAAGGATTCATAAGAAGTGACATCATTGTTTGTTAATTCATTCGACAAAAATATTAATCCTTTTTTTGGAACAAGGCAGGGTAAAAATTAATTTTTAACAAAAATCTGTTGAGTTCCTAAGTGTCACATTAGGACCTATTTGGTATATCGTGGTGACTAGACTCAATCCCTGTCACCAAGGAGTATCAAGGACCCTCTTTCTTTGTTTTTTTTTGTTTGTTTGTTTAAGATGGAGTCTCACTCTGTCACCAAGGCTGGGGTGCAGTGGTGCAATCTTGACTCACTGCAACCTCTCTTCCTGGATTCAAGTGAGTCTCCTGCCTCCTGTCTCAGCCTCCTGAGTAGCTGGGATTACAGGCAGCTGCCACCACAACTGGCTAATTTTTGTATTTTTAGTAGAGATGGGGTTTCACCATGTTGGCCAGGCTGGTCTCTAACTCCTGAGCTCAGGTGATCCAACTACCTCAAACTCCCAAAATGCTGGGATTACAGGCATGGGCCACCCTTTATTCTTTTTAATGACATAATGTAGACTGACACTCAGGCTTTCATGTTTCTCTACATATCTTTTCCACCTGATTAATGAGTATTAATTAATTACTAGCCTCAAAACTTTGTATTGAATCTAGAAGTGTTTATATGTTGGTGTTTCTAATCTATGTTCTACTTCATTTTCCATTTGTCTGATATTGCTTTTGAAACTCATTTACTAGGCTGGGCGCAGTGGCTCAAGCCTGTAATCCCAGCACTTTGGGAGGCCGAGGCGGGTGGATCACGAGGTCAAGAGATCGAGACCATCCTGGTCAACATGGTGAAACCCTGTCTCTACTAAAAATACAAAAAATTAGCTGGGCACGGTGGTGCATGCCTGTAATCCCAGCTACTCAGGAGGCTGAGGCAGGAGAATTGCCTGAACCCAGGAGGTGGAGGTTGCGGTGAGCCAAGATCGCGCCATTACACTCCAGCCTGGGTAACAATAGCGAAACTCCGTCTCAAAAAAAAAAAAAAAAGAAACTTGTTTACCAGATGAATTCTACAGTCTTGAGTTTCAGCCTCATTTGCAAATGTTTATCTAGTTTGAGTGTAAATTTTTATGTAAATGACCAACAGTGGCTATGCCATTGCTTTGACCACTTTGCCAGACCTCATTCATGTGGAAGAGACTCACATGTTTTTAAGTGACATAAGCAGTTCTAAGTTTACACTTTACAATTAAGGTGTTATTACCCCCTTTTAAACCACTTTGGCACTATCCGTTGTCATCAGTCAATATTTAGTGACCCCAGTTGACTAGTTGACAACACAGAGGCTCCCTGACGTTGGATCTGACCTGTTTACCATGTTAACAGAGCCTAAAAGGCTTTATCTGAATAAGTTTTCTGAGTTTAAATTATACCACACCATCCTAAACAACACTTTGCCAAAGTCCACTCTCTCCTAATACTAGGGCACATGGAAGGCCTCTAAGTCCTGGAAGCACTGTCCTGCCCACTGTTCCCATCCTAGCCTGATCTGTGTCTACTGCAAATTATGATTTCTTTCCTGACAAACTTAAATTGCAGTCACCAGATGTCCAAGTATGAAACATTGCTTTCTGAAATTTCCCTGTTCTATTGAACCACAGCAGTGTTCTCTCTAATACCAAACCTGGAGAAAACTGTGAAAGTAGAGGGATGTCTTAGAAACAGTTGTAAGAAATTACATGCTAGTCTTCTGACCTGATACAATTTCAGCGTGTTAGGATTGCCCCATCCCTCCCCAGCCATCGCACTTTCCACTTCAACACAGTGCCAGCAATGAAAACATTGTATAATTGTTTGATAACTGTCCTATGAGTGTTTGCCTTGCCTCATGAATATAAGAAAAGTGTCCTGTCCCGAAGGGAAGTCTGGCAAGGAAGAGAGCTTGCTTCCTAACTGTAAAGCAGGTGCACAAGCAAAAGTGCTGCAACTCCTCCAAGCTGCCAGAGCCAATGCTCAGCACTCTGTGCCTGGACTCCTGTGAGTTTAGCTTTGGTCAGGCTAAAGCATCTGGCTTTGATTGTGAAGAGCACCTTCCTGTGCCAAGTTGGAGTCTCCTTAAGAGATTTCTCAGTGCCCATTTATTTCTACTCCCTGTCTCTCCCTTGCAGCAATAAAAATTATGTTCTCCAAGTGTTTTTACCCTCTCCCTTTTGTAATTCCTTTGCTTTACTGAGGTCTTTCTCACCATTGCAGCCAGATCTATAGACTGTGTGAGAGCAGGAGCACTTACCATTCCTAAGACTTCCACATACATGTTCAGTAAAGACTGGCTGCGTGGATTGGTCCAATTTAAAGAGAACCATTTCACAGATTTTAGATTTACATACTAGGCTAAACAGCTGAGGTTTTCTGACTACAGTGATCCATATGAGGCACAGAAAGTTGAAATGAGAGAGACCCATTAAAAGAGTATGCAAATCAATAGGAAGAAAACAGAAAAGACAGGGTAGATGAGTAGCAAAAAACTGAAGCGAGGGAAACTTGAAAGTGTTCTCTTTATCCTTTTTCCTACAGCATCTAGTAGTGCATTCATTTGGGCAGTCAGCTGATAGCCAGCAATTGACTGTTCTATGTACCATCATTGAAAGGTTCTAAAAGGCAGACCAGCTGGGTGCGGTGGCTCATGCCTGTAATCCCAGCACTTTGGGAAGCTAAGGTGGGTGGATCACCTGAGGTCAGGAGTTTGAGACCAGCCTGGCCAACATAGTGAAACCCTGGCTCTACTAAAAATACAAAATTAGCTAGATGTGGTGGCCCGTGCCTGTAATCCCAGCCACTGGGGAGGCTGAGGCAGGAGAATCGCTTGAACTCAGGAGACGGAGGTTGCAGTGAACGCAGATCGCACCACTGCACCCCAGCCTGGGCAACAAGAGCAAAACTCCATCTCAATAAATAAATAGATAGATAGATAAATAAATAAAAGACAGAGACCATTTCTTTATGTTTCCAGTGCTTTCTGCCTGAGAGATATTAAATAAACCTGTGTTCAATTAATGAAAAACTGAAGTCAAGAATTTTTTTTTTTTGAATGACCTTTCAGGGTCTCCAAGCAGTTTCCAGTTTATTGGGGGAAGTGGGTATGTATGGGATTCACTGAAGAAAAAAAAAAAAGACACTGTGCCTGAAAGCAGGTAGACGTGGGTACAGTTCCAACATGTTAAGTCTGGAGAGGGGATCAAATAAGAAAAGAACCTGTCAGTAGAATTGCTAGTTGGGAAGTTATTAGAGCAATGGGTCTCAGACTTATATGCACTAGAATCAGAGACAAGATTGAAGGCTCTGCTGTGTCCCACCCCTAGAGCTTCGTTTTGGTGGGGATAGGGTGTGGCACTAAGTTTACATCTCTTGACAAGTTCCCAAGGGATGCCGATGCTGCTGGTCTGTGTTCTATGCACTGAAAACCACTTGCCTAGATAAATGTACCTAAACACGTGTAAATATGGTGAATAATGAAACAGAATGATCATTCGAATTTCAAGTCATGGTTGAACTTCCTCTTTCAGATTCCCCGAAATAGCTGTGGGACCTTAGGCAGGTCAGGCCCTCTAGGCCTGTTTCATCTTCACTAAGAGTATTGGACTGGGTGGTTTCTAAGGTTCTTTCCTTCTAGCTCTGGGAGTTAGCATTGAATCACTCACCGGGCTGAGGCCTGCCGCTTGCTTTGTCCTCTGATGCTCCCGTGGGGGACGGGGCCTTTGCTCTCAGCACCCATGGGCTTGGCCTGGTTTGCCTGATTTTTCTGTCATTTATTCCCAGTGTTTGTGGTGATGGGCATTAATTTCTCTCCTTTTTTCCTCTGCCTTTTTTTTTTCATCTTCAACACCTCCAGGAAGAAGAGCAAAAGCAGGCAGTAAGTGAACTTCAGAATTTCCCACCAGACTCTCACTCCTTTTGCATGTTCTTTCTTTCTTTACATAATGTTTCTCTTCTCCCTGAACATCATCTCTGAAGAGAGTTTTATGTGTAAAGCCCTCAGTGGTTCTCCTCGTGATGTTGTAAAATGACCTGAAAGTTCAAGGCATGTTTACCCGGTAGAGCATGTTCTTAATACCAGAGCTTGTAAGTACCCATCTGTTGTGCTTATTGAAGTGTGCATGATTAGCCAGGCTACCATTGCATTTTCTGCTCTTTCATTCTCTGTAGTTTTGCATCTGGAGTGATTTTAATTGCTTGAAACAACTTTTTGGGGTGCTGGGGTGACCTCATGTCATGAATGAATGTGCATGAAAATGAGGACTTCCTTTGCTACCTGGAGATGTCCTGCAGTCTTGACTAGGTTTCTGGATGTGGGGCTGCGCCAGCCTTCATAACAAAATTCCTGACGACGACTGAGACGCTGGCTACTTATAGTGATTTCCGGTTCAGAACCTACTCCAGAGGGTGTTCAGCCTTCTCCGAGCTGTGCGGCTGTTGCGTGTTTGGGGGAGTTTTAGGTTTCTTTTTGTTTTTCCTGATAGCCACTGACCCACTCAAGAAAGTCAATTGCAGGCTTATCTACAATATTAGCACCGTATGTTTATATAACAGAGTAAAGTCTCAAAGCATGCATTTTTAAAGTTGAAGCTGAGTTTTCATTTACCTTGGAGCTTTTTTTTCCTTTAGGAGAGAAATATAAAATGTTTAATTTTAAAAATTTACCCTTTTTTAAAAAAAAACACAAATGTACACGTTTTAGATTAGGAATGTAAAACATTGTACTTATAATTTCCAGCTAGGAGAGCAGTGGGACCATAGAGTAAAAGGGAGAGGAAAGGAAAGACAAGATGGGTGGTGAGGGGAAGAGGTGAGAGCAAGGTGCAGAGGAGACAGACTGTCAGAAAGGCGGAAAGAAGATGGCGCATGGCGTCAAGAGTGGCCAACACCCCAGAAATCTGATGGCTTTCATGGAACCAAAGTACTCTTGTTTTGGTTTTTGCTACATTTGGTTTTGCTTTTTTCTTCATTCACACAGAGTTTATTGCTTCCGTTTCTGGCACTCCTGCATCAGTAGGTACATTTGGATGGGCAAAGCAGAAATGGTTGGCAGTCAGGCCCAGCCATTACATGCTTCTTCCCGGAAGTGACACGCTCACTTCCTCTCCATTTCATTGGCCAGAGTGAGTCACATGACCACACTCCACCTCAAGAGGGGGCTGGGAAGTCTAATCCTCCAGCTTGTCCAGAAGTCCCAGAGAGGCAGATGTTGGAAATACCTCCCCCAAGTAGGCATATGAATGAGACCATTGGAGGGAGAGGAAGGAGACCACATATCCTCCTGGCTCCTGATAGTCTCATCCCTTGTTATGCAGTATTCCCTTCCTGCTGACCCAGGGTGTCATTTCACCTGTGGTTGCTGACCACCAGTGTCCCCTCTTTCTCTTCAGCCCTCCATACCCCAGAGGTGCACTTTGCTGCTGCAGCCACTTGCTGCAAACCTACTTCCAACAGTCTGCCCAGACTGGCACAGCATCTCCTAATCTCCCTCTGTGTGTGCCTGCTCCAAGTGAGCAAGGACTGGAAACGCCCTACACCTCACCTGAATACTCTTTCAGAAGAGGGCAGGCATTGTGGATATTTATCTTAGTGGTATCAGTAGAGCTTCCAGTAGACATTTCATTTTTAAAATTTTTATGGATTACCATGTAATCCAAGAAACAGGAATTGCCACTGCTATGATATTAGTTCTGAGGTCAATTTAAAGCTAGCCTTGAGCAGACAGGGGATTAAATCACAACATGTTGGTTTCAGTGAACTTTCATTCTGTGTGAGATCACCATCCCCTTGAAGCTGGCAAAATGAGAACCTAGACTGCTGAAGCCTGTCTCTAATGAGCCACTGTGGGTATACCTTGGGAGTTCTCCATGGCTAGGGGCCTGAGCTCATGTCCAAGTCCCTGTAGTCTCATAGGACTGTCCATAGCATGAATTGGTACAATGTGTTTTTTTCCTCAGCTTTCCCCACCATGGTATGAGGTAAGAAGTGCTGCTCTGTTGACTTAGGTAGAAATATCTTTCTGTCCACTTCATAGGTTGAAACTGGACTCATCCAAGTTCAGCTCTGAGGCTCAAATTTGGACTGACTGAATGACTATATAATTCAATGTTTTTCAGATGTACAACTAAAAAGACTATAAAGCTTTAGAACTAGCTTCTGTTTAATCCCTGTTATTATTGAATGACAGACAAAAATGTAGGAGTATACAACACAGAACTATGATGTAACCCTAACCTTTCCCTCCCTTTTGATAGGTAAGACATTTCTTTCCTATCAAAATGTCTTACCCTAAATGGGTAAGAAAATAATGGTATAACTTGTTAGCTTGCAATTAGGATTTTTTTTTTTTTTTAGATACAGTCTTGCTCTGTCCACTGTTCCCAGGCATGAGTACAATGGTGCGATCTCAGCTCACTGCAACATCCGCCTCCTGGGTTCAAGTGATTCTCTTTCCTCAGCCTCCCAAGTAGCTGGGATTATAGGCACCTGACACCACACCCAGCTAATTTTTGTATTTTTAGTAGAGATGAGGTTTTGCCATGTTGTCCAGGCTGGTCTCAAACTCCTGACCTCAAGTGATCCACCCGCCTCGGCCTCCCAAAGTGCTGTAATTACAGGCATGAGTCACCATGCCTGGCCAAAATTTTAAGAAGAATTGTAAAAGACTTTTAAAATGAAGAATTTACTAGATGTGCTTCCCAAAACTGGCTCTGTAAATCCAGTATAGAGAACTTTTGATAGCGTCCACCTTCTTGCTGCATTCCCCTTTAGGGATTTACTATTTACTACCACCAGGATCTCTTTCTACCCACAGAACACTCTGACACTCTCTGCAGACACCAGCTGGCTGTCCTACAGCTGGGTGTCCTGACACTGCCTGGAGTCAGGGCAGAGCCCACACGTTAAGGGCTCTGTCCCACAAAACTGCCTCACACTTCAGACACCAATCGCAAGTAGTCATTTTCCAGGTTACCCACACTTCTGTCCGATTTGGCTACAAATCAGGGCTCCCACAACCCCTTCTTCAGGTTCAGTAATTTGCTGAAATGGTTCATGAAACTCAGAGAAGCACTTTCCTCCCTATTACCGGGTGATTTTAAAGGTTATTATAAGGGCACAGGTGACCATCCAAGGTGAAGATGTACATAGGGCAAGTTCCAGAAGGGTCTAGGAGCTTCGGTTCCCATGGAGTTGGGGCATATACCACCTCCTGGCATATAGATGTGCTCACCAACCCGGAGCTATCCAAACTCCTCTGTTTAGGGTTTTTATGGAGGTTCCATTCTGTATGCACGATTGATTTACACATTGGCCATTGGTGATTAACTCAATCTCCAGCCCCTTTCCCCTCCCCAAGACCTGCTGGAAGGGGCTGAAAGTTTCAACCCTCTAATAATGCCTTGGTCTTTCTGGCAACCAGTCCCCATCCTAAAGCTATCCAAGATCCTCTAAGCCCAGTCATCTCATTAGCATGCGAAAGACACCTACATCACTCTGGAGATTCCATGAATTTTAGAAGCTCTTGTGCCAGGAACCTGGGATGGAGGCCAAATATATATTCATTATATCATAGTATTACAGGGTTGCTTTGGCATTTGGGAAACTTGAGACAAATGGGCAATAATTATGTCTTTATTTATTTATTTATTGAGATGGGGTCTCACTCTGTCACAAGGCTGGTGTGCAATGGCACAATCTTGGCTCACTGAAACCTCCGACTCCCTGATTCAAGCTATTTTCCTGCCCCAGCCTCCCAAGTAGCTGGGATTACAGGCGCCTGCCACTGTGCCCAGCTAATTTTTATATTTTTAGCAGAGACAGAGTTTCACCATGTTAGCCAAGACGGTCTCAATCTTCTTATCTCGTGATCCGCCCGCCTTGGCCTCCCAAAGTGCTAGGATTACAGGCGCGAGCCACCACACCTGGCGTAACTGTGACTTTAAAAGCTTGGATGCTGTGGTTCTGCCTTCAGCCTCAGCCACTTTTGTGGTGCTTTCAGTGGCATCAGTACCTCAACTGACATTCTTCTGCCTTTCCTCTCTCTATTCCCCACTCCTTCCCTTCTCTTTTCTCAGATCTAAGGGTTATAATGAGGGGGAAACTGCCTAGCTCTTTCAGATAAGACTTCACTGAGTGAGTGTTCAGCCCATGATTTACCCTACAGTTTAACAGGCTCAGGAACTACATCGCATCAGTTGAGTATGGGCTGGTTAGGCCTATGATCATCATCAGACTGATTAAAGGGCCATGTCTGCCTTTTTCACTATTGTATCCCGCCTCTAGCCCAACCTGCCACACAGTAGATACTCAGTAAATATTTGCTGAATGAAAACCAGTATTAACCAATTTTACAAGACTTTGACTTACAGACTGTATGAATTAATAATTGTATTAATTATAAAGAACATAACTTGTTCAAATACCTATAGCAGTGATTTTGCTTAAGGCATTCCCAGATAGATTCATTCAGGAGACTAAATTATAGCTCAGAAATACCCTTTATAAAAAGGAATCTGATTTCCCAAGAAAGCAAATAATAAAAATAAAAATAATTTTTAATAAAGGAATATGAAAAAATTCAGTGTTACCAAAAAAATAGGAACACCAAGCTGATTAGTATTATTATTAACATTGTTATTTCTGTCTAAAGGAAACACACTGATATGTAGCATAAAAATCACTCTCTTTAAAAAATACGAATAATCTACAAAATACAGGATATCTATAGTTATTTGCATCATTTGACAGTATTTTGAGCACTACTCAGTAAAAGCCCAGTGCCCCCAGTCAGAAATATGGTTGTAGGATTCATCACCATGTTACAGAGGGTCACTAGGGTCACCACAGACTGATTAGGTCCCTACTGGCAATGGTGTTCATGACCATTGGTGCACTCGAGCTATGGGCTACCCTGGTTTTGATCAAACAATATCGCAATCCTAGCCTGAAAGACTGCAGATGTACAAGTTCATTCTAGGAACCTGTTAGGGTTCCATTTTTCCCAGTGACTCAGCACACCATAAAATGTCACTGCTGGGTCTCTAACACCACAATCACTGAGCTATCCAAGGCACGGGGTTCCGTTTATTCATGAAGGCTGTTTCCTCCAACATTTCTCTGATCTCTCCTATTAGAAGTTAATTATCAAATAGTGATCATCTGGCTTAAAGACTGTAACTTTATATATCTTTTATAGAACATTTTATATAATGATCATCAGGCTTAAAGACTGTAACTTTAGACAATAAGAGTTATATAAGGATAGGAAGCTCCTTCAGGGTGGCCTTGGCCCAGCTTAGGTAGTGGGGCAGTGGTCCAAAGGGTAATATAATTAGTGGAATTTTGGGGAATTAGCTAAGAGAACATTGCCATATTTGGGACCTTTCTTTCCTTTTACTTCAGTGAGTTGGGCTGTCACATGGGATCTTGTCATCATGCCGTATATGATTTCCAAGACCCAGACAAATACCCAGCTACAGCTATACCAAAGAGAGCATGGTTTGGCCTGGCTCCAGGATACCGCATTTCTGATCACAGCTCTACCAGATGTGCCTCAAAAGAAGGTCACTCACTGTTTAGTTAGCAATGGTTGACCCATAAGGGCTCCCATAAACCTCATGAATATTAACTTTGTAAGTTTAAGAGAAAGTACTTTCACAAACAAACCTATGCGACACGAAAAAGAAATCTCCTCTTTGGTCATTAAAGAGATTGTTGGTGGGCCAGGCACAATGGCTCATGCCTGTAATCCCAGCACTTTGGGAAGCCAGGGCAGGCAGAACACGAGATCAAGAGATTCAGACCATCCTGGCCAACATGGTGAAACCCCGTCTCTACTAAAAATACAAAAATCAGCCGGTCACGGTGGCAGGCGCCTGTAGTCCCAGCTACTTGGGAGACTGAAGCAAGAGAATCTCTTGAACCCAGGAGGCTGCGGTTGCAGTGAGCTGAAATTACGCCACTGCACTCCAGCCTGGCAACAGAGTGAGACTCCATCTCAAAAAAAAAGATTGTTGGTGAACCTCTTGATGTCAGCATGCCTCATGGGTCATGTTCCCTTCTTAGCCTTTGGATACATCTCACTGGGAAGCAATTCAGATTCACATGCTTCTGCAATCTTTGGAGCTCTCTGGCTCCATAATCCTCTGAAATAGAAGCCTGAGTCTGTTTCTCGAAGGGCAAACGATTGCCATTCATTTATGTATTTAGCAGTGTTTTACTATATATGTTCAAGGCAATGAGCTTGGTCTTTTGGAGGACAAAAAGAGAAATCTTACACAAATACCACCATCAAATAGGCTGAAAGTTATTTCATGGATGATATGATGCCCTAAATGCAGAAACACAAGCCAGGTCAGTGGTCTCCTGGGCCTCAGGCACCGCTGCAGGCTTCCTAAATTTACAAACTGCACAGATGTCTGTTGGTAAATGAGGATTGCTGTGCTATAGGTAGGACTCTGCCACAAACCTTTAGTCTGGGTCGCCGTCCTAGGATATGTGCATAGACTGTCTGCGAGCGCTGGCTCCCGCCCACATGCGGCCTCGTGAGAGTCTTGCAGGGTGTATTCATCCGTCCGCCTTGGCACCTGTACTCACTGTAGGGACCTGGCAGTTTGTTGTTTGTTATTTTTTTCCCCAGAAAGTGGAACTATCACTATAATATTAAAAATGGGTTTGGTTTTTCTTTTTTTTTTTTTTTTGAGACAGAGTTTTGCTCTTGTTGCCTAGTTGGGAGTGCAATGGCACGATCTCAGCTCACTGCAACCTCTGCCTCACAGGTTCAAGTGATTACTCCCAAGTAGCTGAGATTACAGGCCCATGTCACCACACCCAGCTAATTTTTGTATTTTTAGTAGAGACAGGGTTTCACCATGTTGGCCAGGCTGGTCTCAGACTCCTGACCTCAGGTGATCCACCTGCCTCAGCCTCCCAAAGTGCCGGGATTACAGGCATGAGCCACCACACCCAGCCATGGTTTTTCTTTATGACTAAGTATAAGTTTATTGAGCCCAAAGCTTGAGGATGGCCCCCCAGGAGCAAAGATTCAAATTGCCCTGAATATACACTCCAATTAGCAGCAGTTACAATGGGTTTAAAAAAAAAAAATGAAAAGGTAGTTCCTAAGTTGTTTACCAAGAACTTACGTTAAAGTAACATAAGCAGGACACGTGTTTTCAGGATCTCCTGAGGATTGTGTCACAGGCCAAGTAAGTTTTAAAAAAATAATAACATAGGCTGGGCACAGTGGCTCACACCTGTAATCCCAGCACTTTGGGAGGCCAGGGTAGGTGGATCACAGGGTCATTAGTTCAAGACCAGCCTGGCCAACATGGTAACACTCCATCTCTACTAAAACAAACAAACAAACAAACAAAATTAGCCAGGCATGGTGGCACACTCCTGTAATCCCAGCTACTTGGGAGGCTGAAGCAGGAGAATCGCTTAAACCCAGGAAGCAGAGGTTGCAGTGAGTTGAGACAACACCATTGCACTCCAGCCTGAGTGACAGAGCAAGACTCCATCTCAATAATAATCATAATGATATAAGCTATTGATTATCTATGCATTATTCTTTTTATCACAAATTCCAGGAACATGAAGCTAATGGGTGAGGCAGGTCTTCAGAAACAAAATGCCCTTAAACAGCTGCCCCCGGATATGACAGGGAGGTGTGACTGAAATCCCATACCTGTGTCTCTCAAGACCTCAAAAATTTTGAATACCTCATATAAAAATAACTCAGACTGCCCCAAGCACCTAACAGGAGTCCAAGGATACAAGGGAAAAATAGCTTTTGGGGTCTAGGCTGCACCCCTCAGTATTTTCCATCACTCTTCATTAGTGTCAGGCTGAGAGATTTCCCTACCTACTTCTTAAATTTCCCTCCTGTACTATATGTCTGTCTTTTCCTCTCCTGATGAGAATGCACACAGCATATAAAAACCATCCTTCAAGGTCTCCAAGAAAATTATCTCCTCAGCCAACTGAAGAAATTCTTCCATTAGAAGACTGTTGAATTCCTAGGACACACTGCCTTCCTCAGAATATTATAGACTCACTCTCAGCAAGGCATTCACCAAAAAGGCTGAAGAAAAAATGGCTTGTAGGTTTGGAGCCTAAGAATCTAGGGAAATGATGGGTGTCATTTACTGAATAAGTGAAAATAGAGACATGATCTGTGTTAGGAGAGGACTTTGATCTGATTTTGGACATGTGCAACTGAAATTTCAGTGGAGTAAAAGGGCTAGCAATATAGACTTGGAACCCTTCAACACAGAATGAGGATTGAAACCATAAACGTGAGCCTTAGGGAAAACCCATAGTAGACAAAAGGAAGAAAGAGGAGGCAGGAGGACTGTCAGTTCTCCTGGAAGCCCAGATAGTTGCAAGAAGGAGGAGGTTAGTAAGACAATAAGACAAGGAAGACCATGAATTTGGCAATAAGGAAGTTATCAGCAACTTGAGAAAGAATGTTCAGGCCGGGCGTGGTGGCTCAAGCCTGTAATCCCAGCACTTTGGGAGGCCGAGGCAGGTGGATCACAAGTTCAAGAGATCGAGACCATCCTGACCAACATGGTAAAACCCGTCTCTACTAAAAAATACAAAAATTAGCCGGGCGTTTGGCGTGCACCTGTAGTCCCAGCCACTCAGGAGGCTGAGGCGGAAGAATCGCCTAAACCCGGGAAGCGGAGGTTGCAGTGAGCCGAGACTGCGCCACTGCGCTCCAGCCTGGCGACAGAGCAAGACTCCGTCTCAAAAAAAAAAAGAAAAGAAAATGTTCAGTAAAGTAGTAGAGTGCACACAACTCTGAGCAGTGGGCTTTGTCCTCTTCAACCCCTTCAGCACCACCTCCTGTCAAATCATGTAACCCCACTGAACGAAGATTTAAATCTGTGAATTACACGCGAATGGACTGCCCTTCCCACTAATCGAGTCTTGTTGGCTGTATCTCATCTTTTTCATCTGAACAAGCACATGACCTTTACAAACCTCATTTTCTTCATCTGTGAACTTCCAGCTCCAAAGTTCTTTGATCCTTTCATCATTGTACCAATTGGTATTCTGGAGTAAGTCTATAGACTGAGAAGGGTCTATAGAAATCTATTTGGGTCGTGGCCTATAGAGAATGGAATGAATGAATGAATGAATGAAATCCAGTTGATTTTATTTCACTGATTTCTCCTTTCCTGACTTTGAAATCCGGTGGCCCTCACTTCATTGTCTGGATTTTCTTTCAATAACTTCTTCCCTAATGTTTATTCATGCTAGCCTCCCACCTGCCATTTTTCCAGATACAAGAAAGTATCCTAAGAAAACATCAGCTGCATCCCTGATCCCCTTCTCCTCTGTCTCCCTTCTCCTGTGGCTCACCTGTGTGATTCCTGGCCATGTCCCCAGCAGGACAGGATTCCCTGGCATTCTTCCTCTCTGTTCTGCCTCACCCCAGCATCTTCTCTCAGCCTGAGATTATCTCTATAACCCTTCACTCTGAGAGGCTCTGGAGGCATTTCCTCAAATCATGAAGCTGTACCAGTCTCTAGGGTAATAGGTTTTATAGCTGACTCTCAGGTTGGTTCTGATGTTCCATATTAACGATAATGCTAAGGTTTGGAATGTCCTTCACAGAAAAGAACATCTGCTTAGTTTCTTGAAAGATGCATGTTATAACAAGCACTGTAGACTCTTGCACTCTTCTCTATTTACTCCTAGCCATAGTTTGGCACTATGCATTTGGAGCTGCAATATAGATGTCCTGATGTTTAAAAAAAGAAAAGTAGAGGCTGTTTTATAAAATTACAGACAATGCAGTTCACTGCAGCTAAAGTGGTTACTTTTTTTTTTTTTTTGAGATGGAGTCTCACTCTGGTGTCCAGGCTGGAGTGCAGTGGTGTGATCTTGGCTTACTGCAGCCTCCACCTCTGGGGTTCAAGCGATTAGCTCCTGCCTCAGCTTCCCGAGTAGCTGGGACTACAGGTGCGCATCACCACACCCAGCTAATTTTTGTTTTTTGAGTTTTTTTTTTTTTTGTAGAGCTAGGGTTTCATTATGTTGGCCAAGCTGGTCTTGAAGTCTTGACTTCAAGTGATCCGCCTGCCTCAGCCTCCCAAAGTGTTGCCACCATGCCTGGCCAAGTGGTATTTTGTTAACTATTTTTTTTATTTCAGTTCCTTTTGGGGGACAAGTGGTTTTTGGTTATATGGATGAGTTATTTAGTGGTGAATTCTGAGATTTTGGTTCACCCATCACCCAGCTAGTATACATTGCACCCAATATGTGTTTTTTTTTTATCCTTCAGCCCCCTTCCAACCTCTCCCTTCCGAGTCTCCATGGTCCATGACATCACTGTGTATGTTTTTGAATACTCATAGCTCACCTCCCACTTGTAAGTGAGAACATACAGCATCTGGTGTTCCATTTCTGAGTTACCTCACTTACAACATTAGCCTCCAGGTCCATTCAGGTTGCTGCAAATGACACTCCATTCCTTTTTATGGCTGAGTAGTATTCCATGGTGTATATAAATAAAGAATTCCATATTTTCTTTATCCACTCATTGGTCGTTGGGCACTCAGGCTGGTTCTGTATCTGCAGTTGTGAATTGTGCTGTAATAAACGTGTGTGTGCATGTGTCTTTTTCATATAATGACTTCTTTTCTTTTGGGTAGATAACCAGTAGTGGGATTGCTGGATCAAATGTTAGATCTACTTTTAGTTCTTCAAAGAATCTGCACCCTGTTTTCTATAGTGGTTGTACTAATTTATATTCCCACCAGCCGTGTATAAGCATTCCCTTTCTACCACATCCATGCCAATATATATATTGTTTTTGGACATTTCAGTAATGACCATTCTTGCAGGAGTAAGGTGGTATCTGATTGTGGTTTTGATTTGCATTTCCCTGATGATTAGTGACACTGAGCATTTTTCATATGTTTTTGGCCATTTGTATATCTTCTTTTGAGAAATGTCATGTCATTTGCTAAAGTGGTACTTTTATTATAGTAGGAATCCATGCCTGCTCACCATTGCTCTGCACAGACGGCTAACCATAAACCCTTCAGTGATTTTTTTATTATGTATTATTAATTTAAATGTACATACAATTATTTATTAATTGCTTTCACATTTAACATTTCAACTCCTATTTTTAACCTGCTCAGACCTCAGAAAAGCAAGAGAGAATCTTGGAGACTCTCAGATCTGTGGCCACCCCAGGACATTCCAACTGTGCAGAAGATACAGCAGTCAATTCTTGGGCCCCTTGAAGGTCTAACTAACCTGAGGCTCCTGGCTGCCTGCCCTTCTTCCCACAGCAGCTCACCACCCAGGAAAACAGCTCTGGGAGGACCATCCTCTGTATGCCCTCACGACTAAGTCACCCTCAGCCATCCTTCTCATCCTCAGCACTCGTGACATTTGGGGCCGGATAACTCTCTTTTTGCGAGTGGTTGGCACATGTGTTGTAGAACATTTAGCAGCATCCTTGACTTTACCCACCGAGCGCCAGTAGTAGCCTCTACTTTCAGGTCCCTAGCAGGTGACATTGCCCCCTTTGTTCGTTGGAACCCCTGCTCTGAGCCCAGAGAACCTTTCTCTGTGATACCAGTATCAGCCTCCACGGCATTTTCAGAATGCCTTGTTCTGAGATTTGGGTATGGGAAGGATGGGACCCCACAGGTCCCTCGTCTTTACATATTTCCTGCTTCTGTTGATGCCATTATCGGCACTCCCTGTATCCCTACCAGCCATCACCAGCCTCCTGCTCTGCCCTCTCAGTTGCCAACTTCTAGTCAGTTTTCCCTCCCAAAAGTTGCTCTCCCTTTTTCTATTCCTATACATCATTCCAGCCTCCATGATCTGTCACCTGGTTTTGGAGAAGCCTCTTTATTGATAGAACCCCTATCTCTTGTCTCTCGCTTCTCAGTCCCTCCCTGCCATTGCCCAGAGCTGGATTCCTGAGCACAGACCAGACTGGCCACATCCCTCCCCTCCTTAGAAACCCTCACCGGCTCCTCTAGCCTCTGCCTGTAGCAGGAGTCAGTGGACTTTTTCTTAAAAGATTAGATAGTAAATATTTTAGGGTTTCCAGGGCAAACCAGTTATTATGTAGGTACTGTATGGTTATACAGTTATATATTTAAAATGTAACCATTAACAAATGTAAAAATCATTCTTAGCTCATGGTCTGAAAAGAATGGTGAAAAAAATAGAACATTTTATTAATTTAGTTAGTTATTTTGAGAAGGAGTCTTAGACTGTCATCCAGGGTGGAGTACAGTGGCTCAATCTTGGCTCACTGCAGCCTCCACTTCCCAGGTTCAAGTGATTCTCCTTGCCTCAGCTTCCCGAGTAGCTGGGATTACAGGCACACACCACCACACCCAGCTATTTTTTTGTATTTTTAGTAGAGATGTGTTTTCACCATGTTGGCAAGGCTGGTCTTGAACTCCTGACCTCAAGCAATCTGCCTGCCTCAGCCTCCCAAAAGTGCCAGGATTACAGGCATGAGCCACTGCACCTGGCCAGAACATTTTTAATGGTGGTGAGTTGAGCCAGGCATGGTAGCTCACACCTGTAATCCCAGCACTTTGAGAAACTGAGGCAGATGGATTGCTTGAGCCCAGGCATTTGAAATCAACCTGGGCAGCATGGCAAAATTTCATCTCTACAAAAAAATACAATATTTAGCCAGGCACAGTGGCACATACCCGTAGTGTCAGCTACTCAGGAGGCTGAGGTGGGAGGATTACTTGAGCTCAGGAGGTCAAAGCTCTGGTGAGCCATGATCGCACCACTGCACTCCAGCCTGAGTGACAAAGACTCTGTCTCAAAAAATAACAAATAAAAAACAAACAATAAAAATAATGGGGGCAAGTTGGATATTCCATGGATTGTATAGTTTTCTTATCTGTGGCCTATTATTTTTATTTTTTGATATGGAATTTTGCTCTTGTCACCCAGGCTGGAGTGCAGTGGCACGATCTCTGCTCACGGCAACCTCCGCCTCCAGGTTCAAGCAATTCTCCTGCCTCAGGCTCCCAAATAGCTGAGATTACAGGCCCCTACCACCATACCTGGCTAATTTTTGTATTTTTAGTAGAGATGGGGTTTCACCATCTTGGCCAGGCTGGTCTCATGACCTCAGGTGATCCACCCACCTCAGCCTCCCAAAGTGTTGGGATTACAGGTGTAAGCCACCTTGCCCAGCCCTGATTTGTGGCCTATTAAACTCTGCAGCTTCTCATTTATGGCTCTGGCTGCTCACTGCCGACACTTCTCCTTTCCTGCTGCGGGTCTTTTCTGCTCCCCACCCTCCAACCTCACCACCCCTTCTTACCCCCAGTACACCCTCCTCTCCAGCCCGGTGCCCTTGGTCATGCACTTTCCCTGCCTGGTTTGCCCTTCCCCAGCCTCTTCTGCCCATTGCAGTTGTACCCCTTGAGATACTCTCAGCTGCCACCTCTTCTAAGAAACTTAACCCTATTCCATAACGTCAGGCCAGGCTGCTTTTCCTCTGTTCCTCTGCCATAGCACCTGTTTCATCCCATTTGGTGTGCTGGTTGCATACATGCCTGTCCCTTGGGTTAGGCCTGCTGAGTCGAGCCATTGCCTCAGCTGCACAGCCCCCACCCCAGCACCTTTCAAAGTAGAATAACAACAGGTATCACTCTATGGAACCAAATGTGTGGAGCATTTCATGTTCACCCTCACCAACCTGTGAAGTAGATGTTGTTATTCCCAACGTACATATGAAGAACCTTAGATGCAGAGAGGTTAGGTAAGTTGCCCAAGATCACACAGCTAGTAAATGGCAGCTAGAATCCAAACTAGGTTCACCTAGGCTGGGCACAGTGGCTCACACCTGTAATCCTAGCAATGAGGGAGGTCAAGGTGGGAGGATCGCGTGAGGCCAGGATTTCAAGACCAACCTGGGCAACATAGAAAGACCCCATCTCACTCAAACACACACAGACAAACACACACACACGCCCAAACCAAGAAACAAAAACTAGGTTTCTCACACCACAAAGCCTGGACTCTAACCACTGTGTTATATATGACAGGGGCTTAACAAAGTGCAGTGTCATTGTTGAATAAGGCTGCCATACCTCACCACACATGTTCTGCTTACCCATAAGCAACATTTAAATCAGACTCATTGAATTTTAAAACCCCACTGACAGGTCCCAGCTGCCTTCCTGCTAATAGATTTGGCTGTCTGAATAAGGACTACATCCTCCTGAGAACCTATCCTAGTTTTTGTTTCTAATATGCAGTCTGAGTGTTTGGTATTCATTGTATAGGTATTTTTCTCTTGGTTGGTGAGGTCTCAGATCATTTTGCAGAGAACTGGCTTTGAAATCTTGCAGTAAAGACTAGTGGGATACAGGCTGGGCACGGTGGCTCACATCTGTAATCCCAGCACTTTGGGAGGCTGAGGTGGGAAGATCACTTTAGGTCAGGAGTTTGAGACCAGCCTGGCCAACATGGCAAAACCCCATCTCTATTAAAAATACAAAAATTAGCTAGGCATGGTGGCTGGTGCCTGTAATCCCAGCTACTTGGGAGGCTAAGGCACAAGAATCACTTGAACCCGGGAGGCGGAGGTCGCAGTGAGCCGAGATCGCACCATTACACTCCAGCGTGGGTGACAGAGCAGGACTCCATCTCAAAAAAAAAAAAAAAAAAAAAGACTAGTGGTACCATTTTCAAATAGGGCTAGGCAAACCAGGAGAAACAAACAGAAAGGAGTTAATTCTAGTCTTAGAATTTACGAGTTTCTCTATCTAAAACTTTACCTTCCAACTTTCTATCTACAGGTTTATCTTGGGTTTTAATAGGTTGTTCTTCGTCCCCGAAATGTAATACACCTTCTTCCTTCTACTAAGGAAGATAATTGTACACCTTGCCCCCACTCTTGAAGTCTTAGCAGAAGCTTTGTCTTCTATATAATTTAGTATAACTTGAATAGGAACAGAATCATGAAGATTGAGAAGCGTAACCTTCTGCCGTTGCCAACACCGTGATCACAAATCATCTAGCAGTCCTAGAATAGCTGCTTCCTGTCTTATCTCAGCCTGCCTCACCAGCCATCACAGCGAGTGACAGGTTGTGCGTGAGCCCTGAGGTTCCTGACATGACATGGGAACAAACAGCTGTCAACCCTCTACAGAGGGACCCCACGGCAGACTTTTTGGTGGCCTCATCCTTCCAACAGACACACTAAGGTAAATGTGTGTTCACGGTGGTAAGAGAGATATCATAGAATTCTTCAGCCCTTCTCTCCAGTGTCTGGAAGCCAAGTTCATCCTTAAAAGACTCCATGTTCATGCTGACCAGGGGCACTGAAAAAAATTAATAAAAGGCTCTGTAGCACTTAAGCTTGCAGTTGGGTGCCTCTGCTAAGCAGGGACTGTGTCCAGGTACATTCTTTGGCTGCCTCCTTGCTCACCGCCATTTGGTTGCCTCTCTCCTCTCCTTCACCCTCATTCTCCATGCTCTGAGCGCTTCCATTTCCAGGCCTAACTCCTAACAGTCTTGACTCTTGTTGTGTGAGCCAATTATTTCCAACTCAGCAGGATATGCAGTGCAGCATCGGATAGCCCCATCACCTCTCCCTCGCTTCACTCCCGCTTTGATGAGACAGCTGCATCTCCCTAGCACAGTCACCACCAGCACCAGCTCAAAATAGTTATGTGGGGTTTTTAACTTTTTCTTCAAGAAAAAAAATGTACAAAGGCTGTTCTCTCCATATCCCAGTTCTCTGTACCTTCCCGGTTGCCCACATTTCAGACTCGCAGCAACTCTCGCCCATCGTTGTTTTTTGTTTCTCTGAGAGGGCCTCTGAAAATCGGCAGCAAAGAGGCCACTTTGTTTAATTTAAATACACTGCAGCAAAATGAAGGTAATTGTCCACACCGGCCATCTGCTACCTGGCAGGTGTCCATGAGTCAGAGAGATAGAAATGGAGACTGAAGTGTCTTCCATTCTGTTACCATGATAACAGCTTAGCTCCGAGTTTGAGTTGGGTGTGCGTGTGAAGGGGGGCGCAGTTATGAATGCTCTGCAGAGGGCATTCACTCTTCAAGTCAGGCTTTTTGCCACAAGCCTCTCTGGTCTTGTTTACCTGACTATAATGTGTACCGGGGGGATTAAAAATTCTTCTTTGTTCCATGAGGAAAAAGAAGAAAGGGAAGTCCTATTTTTGGAGCCCCTACTATGTGCCAAGCATCATGCTGGGGCCACCTAGGCATGGCCAAGAACAGTGCAGTATCATTTTCCTACTAAAGACAGTGCCTTTCTCTCTGTGCAGCTGGTCTCCTGGCCAGTTCTCTCTGCCACAGCATGTGAGTCCCTGCCTCTGTGCTCAGATGCAGAGCTGGTGAAGGATCACCATGTCCTCAGGGCACCTTCTCTGGCATCCTCTGTACCTGTTTTGGCTCCACTATGAGATTGGTATTATAGATAAGGGATTTTCATAATCCCTGTATTCTCCTTTCTCACATTTCCTTACTGGAAGTGAAATGACTCTCCTCTGGAAAATCATGGTTAGTGTCAATCGTCAGAAGTCTTAACTGATCCATGTTCCTTGTAGTCTCAGAAACACTGAGCGGTGATCCCAACATGCTCAGTTTTCTCCTAGCAGTTTGAGGCATTTGGCAGAGCCAGGGACCAGTCCTAGGCTAGCTACTGATTTTGCATGTGACCTTGTGACCTCCCTTGACCTCAGCCTCCTCAAATGTAAAATGAATGTTTCAAAAAACAAGCTGTTTTTCTGGGGTCATGAACTCTCTGAAATTGAAATTTCTGAACACTTTTCTTGGAACATGATGCATCGCTTTCTCGGGTTCTCAGGGTCTTTGCTGATTTGAAAATGAACAGCCAGCAGTCTAGAGACCTTATCAGATGGCGATGTTTCACTGGTTCTACATTTGCAACAGAATTGTTTCCAACTCTTATACAAGGGACCTCTGTTTTGAGAGAACCTGAGTCACAGGTTATTTATTGTGTTTAGTTATTGGTGAGACACATGATTGGCCTGTGCCTTTGTTACAGCCTGTACTACAACAAGATTCCACGGTCCTTGTATCAGGAAACCTTCAAACACGGAGTAGCACGTTGCAGAGCTTCCCTGGCTTCTTCAGGTGGATTGCCCTCTCCCGGCAGCTGAAACCCAGAGGCACAAGGGTCTTTGGTACGCATCAGTGAACAGCACATCCCCATCCCTGGAGCCACCTGACTAGTTCCTCTATCTTTGCAGATTTCTAGGTGTTTCTCAGGTTTCCCGTAATCTCAGGGTGCCAACTTCTGTGTGCCCCCAAGTCTCCCACCATGCTGTGTATTCTAGGCTGGTTCGTGTTGAGCAGAGTTCTTGGCAGTCTCCATGGAGAAGAGCCTGCCTCTCTGAACATAAAACACATGTGTACTTTTAAGACGAGGTGCATTTGCACAGTGCAGTGCTCCATCTTGATTTGTGGTGCCTTCAGTCTGGCCTGTGCCTGTCAAGTAAACAGAGTGAACAAACTCCAACCAGATTCAGAGGTGACTGTCAGCAGGTCAGCAGTGTTGCTGAGCACTGAAGGCTTCTCAGGCTGCATGTGTGCCACACACTCCAGTTTCTATTTATTCAGTTAGAAGAACCTTATTTCAAACTCTTTCCTGAGATAGTTCCATCTTCTGCAGAGTAGCCTGCTCCCTACCCCTCCTCAGCAGCATCATCTGTACAAGCCCTAAGTGGGCAGCAGCTATAGTACTGACTCCACTCATGAGAAAGGAAAGTTAGAAGCAGAATGTGCCATGTGACCAACGTGCTGCCGGGACCCTCAGAAGAGCATTCCTCATGGACAGAATGGTCAGAACCGAAGCAAAGTGTTGGTTCTTACCTTGTCTGAGATGAGGTTAACTTGGCAAAGATCATAGGTCACAGACTTTTATATCTGAACAATATAGTTTTTATCTAGTTGAGTTCCCTCAGCTTACAAATAAGACTGAGCCCCAGAAAACTTAAAATGCATGTGCTACAGAATCAAAAGAGCCCAGGTCTCCCGACATCTCATTCAATGCCCTTTCCACTGAAGCACGCTACCTCCTCTGTGCTCACCTGGGAGGTGCTAATAGCCAGGACACAGTCGCAGAGCCTGCAGCTTCCCCTGTTCTTCAGGGTCATCGAACTGGAGCCGAGAAATGCCTCTAGGCCCTGGTCATGACTGACAAAGTGAAGAGGTTGAGTCTTTCAGTGTCGGGATAGGTTGATGTACTCAAGTCCCTCTTCACATTCCCAAATCAGCAGAGTTTTTTTCTCGATTGTATATTCCTGCCTCTTGTCTCATCTGGAGGCCTCTTTCCTGGTCTCTTTACCTGTTCCTCTGAGGGCCTCTGGTCCTGCTCTCGTATATCTCAGAACTCCTCCACTCTCTCTCTGTTCATCAGTTGTCATCATATGGGATTGATCTAATCATGTATTTTTAAATTTTATTTATTTATTTATTTTGAGCCGGAGTCTCACTCTGTCACCCAGGCTGGGTGCAGAGGTGCAATCTTGGCTTACTACAACCTCCACCTCCCAGGTTCAAGTGATTCTCCTATATCAGCCTCCTGAGTAGCTAGGACTACAGGTGTGCACCACCACGCCCAGCTAATTTTTGTATTTTTAGTAGAGACACGTTTCACCATATTGGCCAGGCTGGTCTTGAACTCCTGACCTTGTGATTCGCCCTCCTCAGCCTCCCAAAGTGCTGGGATTATAGGTGTGAGCCACCATGCCCGGCCCTAATAATGTTATTTTTAAAACTTAACCTTAGCATATGAATTACCTGTTGCTGCCCAACAACTTACCCCAAAACGTAGCTGCTTGGGAGAACAAATATTTACCAATAATCCACAAGTATTATAACCTCACAGCAACCCAGGTGCTGTCTTTCCTGGTCCCTCAGTTCAGTGTCTCGCACAAGGCTGCCATCAAGATGTTGTCACCTCAAGGCCCAGCAGCACATGTGGCTCTTGGCAGGACTCAGATCCTCATAGTTCCTTGGACTCAGGGCCTCAGTTTGGTGCTGGCTAATGGCTAAAAGTCACCCATGGTCCCTGCCATAGGGCCTGTCCACAGGGCAGCTCTCAGAATGGCAGCTGGCTTCACTAGGATGAGGAAGCAGAAAAGAGCGAGAGAGAGGAAGAGAGTCAGAGTCTTCTATAACCTCTCCTTGGAAGTGATATCCCACTTGTCTGATTCATTAGCAGTGAGTCACTAGGCCCAGCCCACATTGAAGTGGGGAGACTACACTCAGATATGAATGCAGGGGTGGTTACGTGGGGCCATCTCAGAGGTCTGGTGACCACGTTTGCTTATCTGTCTAAAGTATCTCACATAAAGACTCACTGGTTGGCCGGGCACAGCACTCCTGTAATCCCAGCACTTTGGGAGGCTGAGGTGGGCAGATCACAGGAAGACAGGAGTTTGAGACCAGCCTGGCCATCATGGTGAAATTCCATCTCTACTAAAAATACAAAAATTAGCCAGACATGGTGGTGCACATCTGTAATCCCAGCTACTCGGGAGGCTGAGGAACGAGAATTGCGTAAACCCAGAAGGCAGAGGTCGCAGTGAGCCGAGACCACACCACTGCACTCCAGTCTGGGAGACAGAGCAAGATCCTGCCTCAAAAAAAAAAAAAAAAAAAAGGGGCCAGGCACAGTGGCTCACACCTATAATCCCAGCACTTTGGGAGGCCAAGGCAGGTGGATCATGAGGTCAGGAGATTGAGACCATTCTGGCCAACGTGGTAAAACTCCATCTCTACTAAAAATACAAAAATTAGCTGGGCATGGTGGCACATGCCTGTAAGCCCAGCTACTTGGGAGGCTGAGGCAGGAGAATCGCTTAAACAGAGGAAGCAGGGGTTGCAGTGAGCCGAGATTATGCTACTACCCTCCAGCCCGGTGACAGAGCAAGACTCTATCTCAAAAAAAAAAAAAAAAAAGATTCACTGATGACTATTAGATGTATTACTCCCTGGAGATTACTACCTGCTCTAGCACTTTTCCTGCTCTTTTCTACTTTTCATTACAGAGGAAAAAGGGCCAAAAATATGATGCATTTCATTGTCATTTAACAGGTATTTCTTAAGAATTTACCTGTGCTAAGTGCAGGGATTCAGAGGATGAAATTTCAGAAGCGAGATAGTGCTGTGATGGAGATGCACGGGGTTCTGTGGGAGCATCTCAGAAAGACCTCATCTCATCCTAGAGGAGATGGCAGTGAGACTGATGCCCAGGGACCAGCAGGAGCCAGCCAGACAGCGTGAGGGAGAGTAGTGCTCCCAGCAGAGAGAATGGCACGAGAGAGCAAGTCCCATCAACAGAGTCAAAGAACCTTTGCCACACTTTTGCTTTTTTGTCAAAACCACCAAGTAGCAGAGTTGGTTGACATCCCTTGCATGACGTATATCCCATCCAAGATCAGCTCCAGTCTCCTGAACCCGCAGCCTCAGGCCTGGCGAAAGCCCATGTATATTGGTGGGCTATCACTTGTGCCTCTGACCCACCCAGGATTGCAAACTGGTGTTACTCTACCCAGACCAGAATTCACAGAGGGCCCTGACAGGTCTGTCCTAGTTTCATTTTCACCCAGTATGATCCTCATGCCAAAGGTTGAGGTATAAGACCCATGGAGAAATAACACCTGTCCAGGAATCGTAGCTTTTCTCTTTCAGCTGCTCTGAACAAACTTGTAGAATCTGGTTTTTATCTTTCTCAGAGGGCACATGCTGGGCAATGATATCAGGAAGAGGGTCTGATTATTTCCAGGCTGACAGTGGGCAGGAGGTGTCACTTCCAGATACTAGAGCATTAGCTACCTCTGGCTGGCCACCCTGCCCACCCCTCTTTTCTCATCCCCCATCATCATTTCAATATCAAAGTATTTGCAAAGGTTCAGTGTCATGCTCTTACAAAGCAGCCTGGATGTTCACCTTGGATCCTGTGACTGACTTGCGGTCCTCAGGCCATGATGCTGGGCCCAGATCATATAGAGGGGCATTCCTGAGTCCTCACCATGTGTTTAATGCTGGCTGGGTCATCTGTCTTACAGTAAAGTATGTTAGCATTTCAGAGGTCATGGTCATTCTTTTTTTTTTTTTTTTTTTTGAGACGGAGTCTCGCTCTGTCGCTCAGGCTGGAGTGCAGTGGCACGATTTTGCCTCACTGCAATTTCCGTCTCCTGGGTTCAAGTGATTCTCCTGCCTCAGCCTCCTGGGATTACAGGCATGTGTCACCATGCCCAGTGAAATTTTGTATTTTTAGCAGAGATGGAGTTTCACCATGATGGCCAGGCTGGTCTCAAACCCCTGACCTCAGGTGATCCACCCGCCTTGGCCTCCCAAAGTGCTAGGATTACAGGCATGAGCCACCACATGCGGCCCATTCTTTTTCTTTAAGTGAATTTAATTTCCATCTTGAATTCCCACTCTGTCTGAACTGGTCACTTAATCTAGACATTTCCAGGCAAACTCTGAAACCAGTCCCTCAGAGATTCTTATCCTCCTTCCTGTGCCCTGAGGTTTGCCTATTCTGGACATTTTATATAAATGGGATCATAAATATGTGGTCTTCTGTGACTGGTTTCTTGCACATAGCATAATGTTGTCAAGGTTTATCCACATTGTACCATGTGTCAATACTTCATTTGTTTTGATTGCCAAATACTGTTCCATTCTATGAATATACCACATTTTATTTAAATCATTTATCAATTGATGGACATTTTAGTTGTTTTTACTTTTTGGCTATGTCAAATAACACTACTATGAACATTTAGGGTCTGATTTTTGTGTGGAAATGTTTAACCTTTTGAGGGGCTGCCAGTCTGTCCAAAGCAGCTGCACCATTTTACATTTTCTTTTTTGGTAGGGGGTGGTATTTGGTCTTAATTCCATACATGGCTTAAAGAAATTAAGTTATCTAAAAACCTCAGGACAAATTTATGCCTTTTATTTTGTATTCGATTCAGAAATCGTTGAGATTTCCCTAGAATCACAGTCCACAAATACATGACTGTGAAGGATTGGGAGGTGGTAATAGGACAGTAGCTTGGGAGACAAGACAGTGTCTCGTCTGGGATTGAGGTTTCAATGTTAGGAAAAAAGAACATTAGCAATTGCAGAGTGGTTACGAGAGCTATCCCTAGCACCAGTCTGTTTTTTTTTTTTTTAAGTTCCTTTTTTTTTATTTCAATAGGTTTTTGGGGAACAGGTAGTGTTTGGTTACATGGATAAGTTCTTTAGTGGTGATTTCTGAGATTTTGGTGCACCCCTCACGCGATCAGTTACACTGTACCCAGTGTGTAGTCTTATCCTTCACCCCCGCATCCTTTCACCCCAAGTCCCCAAAGTTCAGTGTATCATTCGTTGTTGTTGTTTCTGAGACAGAGTCTTGCTCTGTCGCCTAGGGTGCAGTGTAGTGACATGATCTCAGCTCACTGCAACCTCTACCTCCTGGGTTCAAGCGATTCTCCTGCCTTAGCCTCCCAAGTAGCTGGGATTATAGACATGAGCCACCACGTTTGGCTAATTTTTGTATTTTCAGTAGACACGGGGTTTCACCATATTGGCAATGGTCTCGAACGCCTGTCCTCAAGCGATCCGCTCATCTCGGCCTCCCAAAGTGCTGGGATTACAGACCAGTGTATCTTTTTTTTCTTTTTTTGAGATGGAGTCTCAACTCTGTTACCAGGCTGGAGTACAGTGGTGCAGTCTCGGCTCACTGCAACCTCTGTCTCCCAGTCCAAGCAGTTCTCCCACCTCAGCCTCCCAAGTAGCTGGGACTACAGGTATGCACCACCACGTTCAGCTGATTTTTGTATTTTTAGTAGAGATGGGGTTTCACCATGTTGGCCAGATGGTCTCAAACTTCTGATCTGCCTGCCCTCCCAAAGTGCTGGGATTACAGGCGTGAGCCGCTGCACCCAGCCCAGTGTATCATTCTTATGCCTTTGCATTCTCATAGCTTAGCTCCCACTTACAGATGAGAACATACAATGTTTGGTTTTCTATTCCTGAGTCACTTTACTTAGAATAATGGTCTCCAATTCCATCCAGATTGCTGTGAATGCTATTATTTTGTTCCTTTTTATGGCTGAGTAGTATTCCATGGTATGCATATACGACATTTTCTTTATTCACTCAATTGATGGGCATTTGGGCTGGTTCGTTATTTTTGCAATTATGAATTGTCCTAGCAACAGTCTTCAAGAGGGAGGGAGGGAATATTTCATTAGGGCTTCTTATGTATAATTCTTATGTATAATTCTACATTTTTTTAACTTATGCCATTAATTTTTTTATAATATTCCATATTAGATAAGAGAAAACTAAGATTCAGAAGTATTAATTTATTTACTCAAAAATAAGAATGCAAATTCCCATCTCTAGTGCTTTATTCACAACATAAATTTTTATCTAGCTTCCTTGTTCATGGGAAGAAGCTTCACCAATTACATAAGAAATACCTACAAATCAGTTGCAATGATTTATTCATGTATTAATTTGTTTAATCATGATTTTGTCACACAGATTTTGAATATTTGCTATTGCTAGAGACTGTGATGCTGATGTGGTTAGAGATGCATATAAATATTTATATACATAAATATGTATTTATAAATATGTATATTATGTGATTTATATATTTGCATATATATGTATATTATGTGATTTATGTATTTATATTTTTATTTTCATAAATATGTATATATTATGATACACAAACTTTTTAAAAATTAAATTTTTAATTTTAAAAAATTAAAAAATTTGTAATTAAATTAAAGATTTAGGGGAGAAGGAAAGCAAAGCACACTGCCATGTGTGTACCTACGCAACTGCTTGCATGCTCTGCTCATGTATCCCAAAACCTAAAATCCAATAAAAAATTTAAAAAAAAAAGATTTAAATTTAAAATTTAAATTAATTATTTAAATTAATTAATTTAATTTGGGTTTTTGGGGAACAGGTGGTGTTTGGTTACATGAATAAGTGTGTCAGTGGTGTTTTCTGAGATTCTGGTGCACCGTCATCCAAGCAGTGTACACTGTGCCTGGTGTGTAGTCTTTTATCCCTCACCACACCCCACCCTTTCCCTGAGTCCCCAAAGTCCAGTGTATCATTCTTAGGCCTTTGTCCTCATAGCTTAGCTCCCATATATCAGTGAGAACATACAATGTTTGGTTTTCCATTCCTGAGTTACTTCACTTAGAAAAATAGTCTCCAGTTCCATCCAGGTTTCTGTGAATGCCATTATTTCATTCCGTTTTTGTGGCTGAGTAGTATTCCATGGTGTATATATCCCATTTTCTTTACCCACTCATTGATTGATGGGCATTTGGGCTGGTTCCATATTTTTGCAGTCAGAAATTGTGCTGTTATAAACATGTGTATGCAAGTATCTTTTTTGTATGACTTTCTTCCCTGTGGATAGATACGTAATAATAGGATTGCCAGATCAAACAATAGATCTAATTTTAGTTTTTTTGGTTTTTTGAAATAAGAGTCCCGCTCTGTCACCAGGCTGGAGTGCAGTGGTGCCATCGTGGCTCACTGCAACCTCTGCCTCCCAGGTTCAAGTGATTCCCCTCCCTCAGACCCCGAATAGCGGGGACTACAGGTGCATGCCACCATGCCCAGCTAATTTTTTGTATTTTAGTGGAGATGGGGTTTCACCATGTTGGCCAGAATGGTCTCGATCTCCTGGCCTCATGATCCACCCACTTCAGCCTCCCAGAGTGCTGGGATTACAGGCATGAGCCACCACACAGCCTACTTTTGTTCTTTAAGGAATCACCACACCATTTTTCATAGTAGTTGTATTACGTTACATTCCCACCAACCGTGTAAAAGTGTTCCTTTTTCACTGCATTCAAACCGACATCTGTTATTTTTTGAGTTTTTTATTATGGCCATTCTTGTAAGAGTGAGGTGGTATTACAATGTAGTTTTGATTTGCATTTCCCTGATAATTAGTCATTTGAGCATTTTGCCATATACTTGCTGGCCATTTGTATATCTTCTTTTGAGAATTTTCTGTTCACATCCATAGTCCAATTTTTGATGGGATTGTTTTTTTCTTGCTGATTTGTTTTCTTTGTAGATTCTGGATATTAGTCTTGTGTCAGATATATAAATTGTGAAGATTTCCTCCCACTCTGAGGGTTGTTTGTTAACTCTGCTGATTATTTCCTTTGCCGTGGAGAAGCTTTTTAGTTTAAGTCCCATCTGTTTATCTTTGTTTTTGTTGCATTTGCTTTTGGGTTCTTGGTCATGAAATCTTTGCCTAAGCCAATGTCTAGAAAGGTTTTTCTGATGTTATCTTCTAGAATCTTTATGCTTTTAGGTCTTAGATTTAAGGGTTTGATCCATCTTGAGTTGATTTTTTGTATAAGGTGAGAGATGAGGACCCAGCTTCATTCTTCCACATGTGACTTACCAACTATCTCAGCACCATTTGTTGAATAGGGTGTCCTTTCCCCATTTGATGTTTTTTGTTTGCTCTGTCAAAGATCAGTTGGGTGTAAGTATTTGGCTTTATTTCTGGGTTCCCTATCATGTTCCATTGGTATATGTGCCTATTTTTATACCAGTGCCATGCTGTTTTGGTGACTGAGGCCTTATAGTATAGTTTGAAGTTGAGTAATGTGATGCCTCCAGATTTATTCTTTTTGCTTAGTCTTGCTTTGGCTATGTGGGCTCTTTTTTGGTTCCATATGAATTTTGGGATTGTTTTTTCTCATTCTGTGAAGAATGATGGTGGTATTTTGATGGGAATTGCATTGAATTTGTAGATTACTTTTAACAGTATGATAATTTTCACAATATTGATTCTCCCCATCCATGAGCATGGGGTGTGTTTCCATTTGTTTGTGGCATCTGTGATTTCTTTCAGCAGTGTTTTGTAGGTTTCCTTGTAGAGGTCTTTCATATTCTTTGTTAGGTGTATTCCTAAGTATTATATTGTATTTATTTATTTTTGCAGGTATTCTGAAAGGGGTTGAATTCTTGATTTGATTCTTGGCTTGGTTGCTATTGATATATAGCAGAGCTACTGATTTATGTACAATAATTTTGTATCCTGAAACTTTGCTGAATTCATTTCCAGTTCTAGGAGCTTTTTGGATGAGTCTTTAGGATTTTCCTTTTTTTTTTTTTTTTTTCCTTTTTGTAGAGAACAGAGTCTCACTATATTGCCCAGGCAGGTCTTGAACTCGTGGGTTCAAGCTATCCTCCCACCTCTGCCTCCCTAAGAGCTGGGATTACAGGCGTGAGCCACAGTGCCCAGTGAGTCTTTAGGATTTTCTAAGTAGACAATCGTATTATCAGCATGTGGCGACAGTTTGACTTCCTCTGTATCGATTTGGATGCCCTTTATTTCTTTCTCTTGTCTGATTGCTCTGACTAGGACTTCTAGTACTATGTTGAATAGAAGTGGTGAAAGTGGGCATCCTTGTCTTGCTCCAGTTCTCAGGGGAAATGCTCTCAACTTTTCCCTGCTCAGTATAATGTTGGCTGTGGGTTTGTCATAGATGGCTTTTATTACATTAAGGTATATCCCTTCTGTGCCAATTTTGCTAAGGGTTTTACTCAAAAAGGGATGCTGGATTTTGTCAAGCACTTTTTCTGCATTTATTGAAATGATCATGTGATTTTTGTTTTAAAGTCTGTTTATGTGGTACATCAGATTTATTGACTTACATATGTTAAACCATCCCTTCGTTCCTGGTATGAAACCCGTGTGATCATGGTAGATTATGTTTTTGACAACGCTGTTGGATTTGGTTCACTAGTATTTTGTTGAGGATTTTTGCATCTGGGATATTGGTCTATAGCTTTCATTTTGTTTTGTCCTTCTCTGGTTTTGGCATTAGGATGATACTGGCTTCATAGAATGATTTATGCAGGATTCTCTCTTTTTCCATCTTTTGGAATAGTATCAATAGGATCGATACCAATTCTTCTTTGAATGTCTGATAGAGTTCAGCTGTGAATCCATCTGGTCCTGGACTTTTTTTTGGGCAATTTTTTGGTTACCATTTCAATCACGCTGCTTATTATTGGTCTGTTAAGAGATTCTATATCTTCCTGGTTTAATCTAGGAGGGTTGTATATTTCCAGGAATTTATCTATCTCCTCTAGATTTTTTTTTTAATGGAGTCTTGCTCTGTCACCCAGGCTGGAGGGCAGTTACTCGATCTTGGCTCACTGCAACCTCCACCTCCCGAGTTCAAGCAATTCTGCCTCAGCCTCCTGAGTAGCTGGGATTACAGGCACCCACCACCACACCCAGCTAATTTTCATATTTTTAGTAGAGACAGAGTTTCACCATGTTGGCCAAGCTGGTCTCAAACTCCTGACCTCATGATCCGCCACCTCGGCTTCCCAAAGCACTGGGATTACAGGCATGAGTCACCATGCTCAGTCTAGGTTTTCTAGTTTATGCATGTAAAGATGTTCATAGTAGCTTTAAATAATCTTTTGTACTTCTGTGGTATCAGTAGTAATATCTCCTGTTTCATTTCTAATTGAGCTTATTAGGATGTTCTCTCTTCTTTTCTTGGTTAGTCTTGCTAGTGGTCTATCAATTTTATCTTTTCAACGAACCAGCTTTGGGGTCATTTATTTATTTATTTTAGAGATAGAGTCTCCCTCTGTCACCCAGGCTGGAGTACAGTGGTACAATCTCAGCTCACTACAACCTTCACCTCCTGGGTTCAAGAGATTCTCCTGCCTCAGCCTCCCAAGTAGCTGGGATTACAGGCACCCACCACCACACCCTGGTAATTTTTATATTTTCAGTAAAGACAGGTTTCACTATGTTTGCCAGGCTGGTCTCGAACTCCGGACCTCAAGTGAGCCACCCCTTAGCCTCCCAAAGTTCTGGGATTATAGGTGTGAGCCACTGCGCCCAGCCTGTTTCATTTATCTTTTGTATCTTTACTGTGTGTGTTTCAATTTCATTTAGTTCTGCTCTGAGCTTCATTATTTCTCTTCTGCTGGGTTTGGGTTGGGATTGTTCTTGTTTCTCCAGTTCTGTGAGGTATGGCCTTAGATTGTCTGTTTGTACTCTTTCAGACTTTTTGATGTAGGCATTTAATGCTATGAACTTTACTCTTAGCACCGCTTTTTCTGTATCCCAGGGATTTTGATAGGTTTGTCACTATTATTCAGTTCAAAGAATTTTTAAATTTCCATCTTGATTTCATTGTTGACCCAACAATCATTCAGGAGCAGATTATTTAATTTCCATGTATTGACCTGGTTTTGAGGGTTCCTTTTGGAGTTGATTTCCAGTTTTATTCTAGTGTGGTTTGATAGAGTACTTGACATAACTTTGGTTTTCTTAAATTTACTTAGACTTGTTTGATGGCCATTTTACATTTCTATCAGCAGTATAGTAGGATTCTAATTTCTCCACATTCTTGTCCTACTTGTCTTTTTTATTATAGCCATCCTTGTGAGTGTGCAGTGGTGTCTCATTGTAGTTTTGATTTGCATTTCCCTAATGTCTAATAATATTGAGCATCTTTCCATGTACTTATGGGACATTTATATGTCTGGAGGAATGTCTATTCAGATCCTCTGCCCATTTAAAAATATTATTTGTCCTTTTATTATTGAGTTGTAAGAGTTCTTTATATATATTAGATATAGATCATGTATCATATATAATTTACAAACATTTTCTCCCTCTTTGGGGGTTGACTTTCACTTTCTTGATGGTATTCTTCAAAGCACAAAAGTTTTACTTTTGATAATGTTCACTGTGTCTAGCTTTTCATGGCTTGGGCTTTTGATGTCATACCTAAAAAGTTATTGCCTAATCCAAGATTATAAAGCCTTCCCCTATGTTTTCTTCTAAGAATGTTATAGTTTCAGCTCTTATGTTTAAGTTACTGATTCATTCTGAATTGAATGGTCCATATGTTGTTTAATGGTACCCTTTGAAAAGCAGTTTGGCTGGGCCCAGTGGCTCAGGCCTTTAATCCTAGCACTTTGGGAGGGTGAGACGGTGGATCACCTGAAGTCAGGAGTTCGAGACCAGCCTGGCCAACATGGTGAAACCCTGTCTCTACTAAAAATACAAGAGTAGCTGGGCATGGTGGCATGCAACTGTAATCCCAGCTACTCGGGAGGCTGAAGCAGGAGAATCAGTTGCACCTGGGGAATGGAGGTTGCAGTGAGCCGAGATCACACCACTTCTTAAAATTTCAATGAAAGCCAGTTTATCTGTTTTGTTTTTACATATCATGGTTTGGGTGTGATAGCTAAGAAATCTTTGCCTAATCCAAGGTCACAGAATTTTCTGGTGTTTTCTTTGAGACGTTTTATAGTTTTAGCTCTTATAGTTACTATGATCCATTTTCGTTTTAGCTATTGTAGTTACTATGATCCATTTTGATTTAGTTCATATTTATTTGTATCACGGAAAGATCTCAGAAAGCATGCTAAGTGACCGAAGCAAATTGCAAAGTGATATGAGCAGTACAATATTATTCATGCAAAACTTAAAAGCATGAAATATCATCTATTATTCATAGTTATATATGCACATATAGGTTAAAAGTTTCACACCAAAATCTTTGATAATGGTTGCCTCTGAAGAGATGAGAGGAAAGAGCTGGTGGTCAAAGCTGTCTTCAGATTTCTCTGCAATCTTTTTAGGTTGAAATACATTTGACAATATGAACGGTTACCGATTTGGGGTAGATGGTTTATTATGTTGTACTTTTTAGAATTCTGTATTTTTTTTAACTTCTCAAAGTACACACGCACACACACACTATTCAAAGTGAGAACCACAGAGAACAATCCGTTTCTGTTGCATTCGGTGGCCACACAGTTGGAGCACTGCGTTGGGATGTCGTGCATCCAGCCTGTCCACCTGTTCAGGGCCACTTCTGTTTGTATGTGGGGTTTCTGAGCTGGATCCCCAGAATAACTATCTTCATTTGAACTCACTGTCACACTTTGGCTTATATTTTTTCCAGTTTTGCTTCCACAGAAAACCCTAGTCTACCTGCCACACTGTTCCTATTGCTCTGAAGAGCTGCAGAGCCCACATCTCATTCAGCGGCCCTTGATCACTTTTCTCCTTTTATTTATTTTATCCCATTGCTCCAAACTTTCTCCACAACTCTACCAGGGCCTCCCAAGAAAAGCTTGGTGTCTGCTTACCATGTGACCTTTCAAACCTCGTCTCCATGGGGCGGCCCCGGACAGCCTTGCTGTGCATGTGGCAGGACGGGCCTGACAGCCCCGCTTGCAGCCTGTAGCTGAGCTCCCCACATGCTCAGAGCATGCCCTGGGGAAGTGGGGGCGCAGCCTGCAGAGTGTGCACTGCCACCCCTGGAGTCAAGGGCTTCTTCCCATGCCTCCCACTGGCGAACTGTGTGGCCTGATACAACACTCTCACTCTTTCCATTCTTCTTCTCCTTCTATAAAATGGATATAAAAATATATGCTATGGCCTGGCGTGGTGGCTCACACCTGTAATTCTAGTACTTTGGGAGCCCAAGGCAGGCAGATTGCCTGAGCTCAGGAGTTCAGGACCAGCCTGGGCAATATGGTGAAACCTCGTCTCTACTAAAAATACAAAAAAATTAGCCCACTGTGGTGGTGCACGCCTGTAGTCCCAGCTACTCAGGAGATTGAGGCAGGAGAATCTCTTGAACCCAGCAGGTGGAGGTTACAGTGAGGTGAGATTGCACCACTGCACTCCAGCCTGGGCAACAAAGCAAGACTCTGTCTCCAAACAAGACATATATACACATATAAATACGTACACACACACACACACACACACACACACACACACACACACACGCCCTTTCCACTCAGGTTGCTGGGGCTGTCAAATGAGAAGGTGTACATGAATGTGTTTGCAAATAAAATGAAAGTCGTTTGTGTGTTACTTCCCACTCTGGAAGCGAAGCCCTTCTAGAGCCCTGGCCCAGCTACGCAGCTCACTGTGTCTTCCTGAGAGCCCTCCGCCCCTCTGTGCCAGCCTCTTCTTTCCCTGCCATTCTTGGTCTGTTCTTATAATGTTCTCCAACCACCTGCCCTTCACGCCCCCTTCCTTTTTCTCTTTTCTTCTTCTCTGCAGTCTTGGAGGCAGCCTGACTCCTTCCTTTCAAATACGATCTTATACCACTGAACTCTGATGTCCGTTGGCTGGCTCCAGTTGATGGAGAAAAAGGACTTTCTTCCTTCCTCAAAGAGGTCAGGTACTTGCGATAACGTGTTTTCTCTTTGAATCTCCAGGCTCAGGCCACAGGGTCACCACATACATCGCCCACCCACGGAGGCAGCCGCCCGATGCCCATGCCTGTCCGCTCCACGTCTGCCGGCTCCACCCCCACCCACTGTCCACAGGACTCACTGAGCGGAGTTGGGGGAGACGTGCAGGAGGCCTTCGCACAAGGTGAGTTTCTGGAGCAGAGTTTGCCGGGAGCTGAAGGGGTTTGGAAACATGGATGAGATTCCTGCTGAGGTTTTTTCCATTTCCTTTTTGTGCTCTTAGCTTTGAGTGATCAGATTTTCACCGACAGTGTAAATAAGTCAGGTGCTGGCCCCTCTCATGAGACGGGCTGGTCTCCAGCGGGAGGGCTGCAGGCTTCCGATGTGTGCCAAGAACAGGCCTCCTGGGGTTCTCTGCCCTTTTTTCTGGATTATGGGAAGTGCTTTGTCCTTTGGGCTTTGTGTCCTCCAGAGGAATTGGATAGAATAATTTGATGGCCTAGAAGGGACTGTAACAAGCACTGTACCTGGGACCAAGCTAAAAGCACAGTGCGCATGGCATTGCTGGAGTCATCGGAGGAGCTGGTGGCCAGCAGTATTAAGTCGTTGGGTAGGGGTTCAGAGGGAAGTCCTGCAGGGGCTGGGGATGAGAAGGAGAGGTGGTGGTGGAGAGTAGAGCCCCCCGACCCCCAGGGCTGAGGAAGACCTCAGTGGATTGCTTATTCTGGAACCCAGCTCTTGATTGTGTGGTGACCCCAAAGCATGGAACTGACAAGATGCTGCTGCCCAGGTGGAGAGGGCAGAGGGATAGGGACCAGTGGATCAGTGCCTCCTGTCTCTGATGTGCCTGGGAGCGGGTGGAGCTGCTGCGGCCCCGTCTCCCCTTAGGTATTCCACACCTGTGTCCTCGAGCCTGGCAGAACTGAGGCGTTTGCCCGACCATCTCTTCTCCATGCCCACCCACACTGCATCCCCATCTGCTCTGCCTCTCCTCAGGTACGAGGAGAAACCTCCGCAATGACCTGCTGGTGGCAGCTGACTCCATCACCAACACCATGTCATCCCTGGTGAAGGAGCTTCATTCAGGTGAAACCCAGGGCTCCCACCCAGCTTCCCGGCCTCCCCTTCCTTGCCTATGTCCTCTCACTTCCTTGCCGCCAGTGCTGGCAGAACCTCACCACTCAGCTCGCACCACCCTATCTCACCACCCAACTTTGTCTCCTAGGAACACTGGATGTCTCCACCCAGAGAGCCTCTCACACAGGATCGCATAGGGGCGATTGTACATTCAGGCTTATCTTAGGAGTCATCTTGTGGAGTGAGCTGAATTTAGAGAAATCCAGACCTTTAGGTGCAGTCAGTCTCCTTCCTTACTTAACTCATCTTCCATCTGTGCTTCATCCACAGCCGCTCTCTCCTTAGGCCTGACCGACCGTCTCATTCTGAAGCTTCCCTGGAGGTCTGGAGCCGGATCAGCCAGGAAAGCTCTGGACCTTCCCCTGCTGCCTTTCTGCTCTCTCCTGTTTCTTTTGGTTTTGAAACCTATTCCCTCCTTTTGTCCGTGGCCAGGCTCTGATTTCACCTGAAGTTCATGACCTGAGTCTGTTGCCTCTTCTGCACCTCGTGTTCCGCTCATCTGTGACGTCTTTCTCAGTCTCTCCATCACTTCGCCACTTCAGTGACTTACCAGAGACCTTCACCTCGGGGCATTTCACCTTACATAAAAACCAGGAAAGAGCCAGAAAGTAAAAGGCCATTAACGTATTGTCCTATCTCCAGGAATCACTAATGATTCCACAGCGATGGGGTTTCCACATTTCTTGTTAAACTAGTGGTTTCCCTTCCTAAGCCTGTAGGTCACTTACACTGATGGCTCTCTTTTGTTTCTTTCCACCTGATGTAGTGCTTTTAAATACCTTGAATTAGCTTAACAGGGTTCTTAAATAAAAATGTAAAGCAGTTTTTCCATGAACCATTCAAACACATACACTTATTCAAACACTCTCAGGGAAGGCAAGCCTTGGGCATTTTTCAGCCCTTCGCAGGAGAAGGCACACACGGTTAGGGTTGTCATGGGACCAGCCAGGGCCCCCAGCTCTGCTCTCAAGTTGGCCTCTTTTCATACAGACAAAAAATGAGTGCATGGCCCATGCTGGTCTTTCCAGTCAAGGTCAGGTGCTGCTTCTCCTGTTTGATGGTGCCACCCTCTCTGTTCTAGCGCTTTTTCTCAGCCCCTATCAGAAGTACAGCCCCCTCCACACACATAAACACAACAGGTGACAGCCTTCGGGGTGAGCTCACAGGTGACTGGAAGGCACTTTCCCTAATAGAGCTCCAACAGATGCCAGAAAGCCCAGTTTTAGAGGAAATTTCTTAGGGAATTTTGGGCCATGGAAATTAACTACACTTGTACCTCATAGCCACTTATTAGAGTTTATGCAAAATAAGTGGTATCTGCGCTCATTGTGCTAGAGTGAGAGGTCATCAAATACCATAAGGCATATAGAGACCAAATAGCTTCACAAAAATTAAAAGTTGAAAGGAATACTCAGCAGTCTCTCATTGTAGGAGAGGATGGTTTCAACAAAATGATGTAGTATAATTTGGAAGGTACCTCAGAGAGCACATCGTCCAGTCCCTTACTGTAGAAATGTAGCGTATGCTTCTCAGGAGAGTGGTCTGCCTGAGGTGGTGCAGCTTGAATTGGGAAAACTGGTCCTAGAAGTTGGGGGCTTCAGAGCATTAAGCATTGTCCTCTCCAGGACAAGACATCAAAGCCAGAGTCCCATGAGGCCCCTTTCCCTGATGCTGTCCTCTCAGTCACTGAAGCCTGTGGGTAGACATGGACCACAGCCACACGTGGCACAGTATCCCTCTAGCATGCAGACACAGATGCCCTTTACAGGTGAGGGTGCCAGTTTCTCAATGAATGGAACAGCTTCGCCCAACACCAGCACGTCTTTACTGTCTTCTTGACTGTGACTACAGGTTTTTGTTCCAATGAGAGGACATATTAAGATTATCTTTACTTATATTCTATACAGTGTATACACAGTATATATACATAGCTTGTACTCCTCATATTTATAAATTTTTTATAATGGAATCCTAGCATTGGAAAGGATCAAGGCCAGCATGGTGGCTTACCTATAATCCCAGCACTGGGAGGCCGAGGTGGGTCTGATCACCTAAGGTCAGGAGTTCGAGACCATCCTGACCAACATGGTGAAACCCCATCTCTACTAAAAATACAAAATTAGCCAGGTGTGGTGGTGGGAGCCTGTAATCCCAACTACTCAGGAGGCTGAGACAGGAGAATCGCTTGAATTCAGGATGTGGAGGTTCCAATGAGCACTCCAGCCTGGGTGACAAGAGCAAAACTCCATCTCAAAAAAAAAAACAAAGAATTGGACAGGATCTTAGAAGTCATTTAATCCAACTTGACCCAGTACAACAGTTCTCTGAGTATTTCCAGCGAGCTCATTCATGACCAACTCTAGTCACTGGAAAGTTCTTTCTTAGTGGGGAGCCAAAATCTGCCTTTCTGTAACTGATTTATCCCTGTTCCCTCCTCTAAAGCTACCCAGGATGAGCCTAGTGCCTCCTCTGCAGGCTGGCCTTTCATGGGTTGGATGGCAGATGACATGACCCTCCCTAGTCTTCTCTTTAGACAGCTACACCCAATTCTTCAGCCTTCCCAACCATGACATGGTTTACTCTTCCCAGCCTGCTTGACCACACCAGGATGTGGCCATTTTCCAAGGCCCCTATGTAAAGTGCACACCCAGGGCTGGGCACCCTGCTGTCCATCACGGGGGCTCCTTTCCCTGCAGACCACAGGGCATCTGTGAAACTCTTGAGTGGGCTCCTGGAAAAGCACCTTAGACAGCATTAGCGTTTCCCACATAGCGCTTTGCACTGTGTGGTCATTGTACGTTTATCATCCACTAAAACATCTGGATTTTTTTTTTTTTTTTTACAGAAACTGGTATTGATCTGGGTATTCCCCACCATATATTTTATGGTTGCTTTCTTAAACCTGAATACAAGACATTAGACATCTCCCTGGTTGTCACCACCTGAGGACAGACAGGCATAGAACAGAGACACACACCCCCCACCCCTGCCCGGTCAGGAAACTGAGTGATGTGACTGCACTTCTCCCTGTGGGCTCCCGGCTCACCGGCTCCTATTCAGCATTGCTGGGCGTGGGCCACGCAGGTGCAGACTGCGGAGCTGAAGCACCCTTGGGGCCTGCAGCCAGGAGCTTAGCTAGGGTTTCCTCCCGAGCCTCAGCAGTTGCTTTGTTCCCCCTCCTTCTGTACTTGCACTGTGCTGAAGGGTCACTGGCCTCCTTGGACTTGTTTTCACAGCAGAGGAAGGTGCAGAGGAAGAAGAGGAGAAGATGCAGAATGGGAAAGACAGAGGTAAAGGCAGCTCAACAGGACTCCTAGTTTGAATGGGGAGCCAGAGCCCATGGATGAACTGCCCCCGACTTTGTTTCTGCATTCCTTCCTGCCACCACCTTTCCCAAAGCTTCCAGACCCAAGTTCCCTCTGCCCACTTTCCTCATCTGACAGGTTTCACCTTCCAGGTGGTAATGTCAGCCCGTCAGCAAAAGCTTCCTGATTTCCTGATCCTGGGATAGGTTGTTGGAATACAGGAAGGAGATACAAGTAAAACATAAAACATGACTCCCTTGACGGGAGAAGTTTATGATCGTTAAGAAAGCAAAACTAAAAATGTGAAATAGGAGATAAAATGAAGTGGCAAAAAATGCTAATCATAAAACTTATATGCTGACATGTAAGTATAAAAAGGGTTTCTGAAAAGGAAGAGATTCTTGTGGGCCAGAATAGCCCAATGGTTTTGTGCCTTCGTGGAAGAATAAAAGCAAGAAGGGAAGTGGTCAGCAAAGGACAGTAATGCCTTCCTAGTTTCATTATATATCAAACCTGTTTCATACATGACATCTGGGAAGATGTGCGTGGAATGATTTTCTTGTGTGATGATATCATCTAATCCTCAACAACACTGTGAGACAGATTCCAGTATCCCCATTTCACCCATGAGGAGACAGGCTCAGAGAGATGCTGCTCATGTTCATGTTAATGGCAGACATTAGGCCAGGTGCAGTGTCTCACGCCTGTAATCCCAGCACTCTGGGAGGCCGAGGTGGGCGACCACCTGAGGCCAAGAGTTTGAGACCAGCCTGTCCAACGTGGTGAAACCCTGTTCTCTATTAAACATACAAAAATTACCCAGGTTTGGTGGTGCATGCCTATAATTGCAGCTACTCAGGAGGCTGAGGCAGGAGAATCCCTTGAACCTGGGAAGTGGAGGTTGCAGTGAGTCGAAATTGCACCACTGCACTCCTGCCTGGGCAACAAAGAGAGACTCTGTCTCAAAAAAAAAAAAAAAAAGGCGGAGATTAGGCTTGAACTGGGTCTTTCTGGCTCCAGACTTCATGCTCTTAATCTTCATCCTTCTATGTTATACTGAACAGAAAACAAGATTCTCTTTGGGCATTTGAGGGTTAGCTGTTCTTTCTGCCATGAGTTAATATGTTGGCTGCTGGATTCCTCCTAAATGCTAGCTCCCCCAGGCAGAGATTTTAGTCTGTTTTGTTCATGTTGTGTTCCCACTGCCTAGAACTGCACCTGGCACTTAGTAGGAGGTCAGTTAATGAACAAATTAGAAATAAATGGGGTGATGAGACAGTACCTTATCAAGGGAGAGAAATGGAATGGCTGGTCACCCCAAGGAGGTGAAGGTAGGGAAGGCAGGAAGGATGAAGAGGAGCCAGCCCCAGCCCTCTGACGGAGGAATTCTGAACAAGGCTCAGGGGAGTGAAAGAATCTGCCAGGTGATAATGGCACAGCCTGAGTTTAACTCCAGTGCCCGTGCTTTAGTCTGAGCAGAACTAGTAGACAAAGCGAAGTGGAGTGGTCTAAGGAAGGGTAGAAAGAAGTCAAGAGGGAGAGGCAGGTAAGGAAGCTGTGACAAGGAAGGGAAACCCCTGGGACAGAGGTCTGGAGCGTTGTTGGCCTATTGGGGCTGGTGTGGCTAAGAGAGGGAGGTCTTTGGAGTCTCAGGGGGGCAAGGAATTTGTCAGCAAGGACACTGAAACTGCTGAGGAAGAATATTCTGCAGATTCTGAAATCATCTTGTGAGTCTGAACTAGGCGGGGGAGGAAGTGGACAACAGCGCCAGTGAATTGATGAGAATGACATATTTGGCATGAACGCCAAAAGGTCAGACTAGGCTGGGCATGGTGGCTCACGCCTGTAATCCCAGAACTTTGGGAGGCTGAGGCAGGAAGATCACTTGAGACCAGGAGTTTGAGACCAGCCTAGGCAACACAGCAAGACCCCATCTCTACAAAACAGAAGTCATTAGCCGGATGTGGCAGTAAACACCTGTAGTCCTGGCTACTTGGCAGGCAGAGGCAGGAGGATTGCTTGAGACCAGGAGTTTAAGGCTGCAGTGAGCCATAATTATGCCACTTCATTTCAGCCTGGGTGACAGAGCAAAGCCCTGTCCCTAAAAATAAATAAAAGGTCACACTAGAGAGCAGTAGTGTTTTAGACATCCAGAGATGCTTCATAGATATATACAAACAACTGACTTCCCCACACAGACAACAAAGAAAGCAGGAGGGCAAGAGGTGAAGAGATACACAGATAACTTTACACTGGTGTAAACACATGCTCCAAACACACGCACACACGCACACACTCACATGCCACCCAAATCCCAGCATTGGTGTGGAATATTCCTGGCTGAAGATGTAACAGCTGCATCTCTGGCCTCCCTTCCCCTGCCCCTCCCGTCCCCAGTGGCTTTTTCCCATGGCCTCTCCTCAGTCTCTTTCAGTCCCCCAAAGCAAACCTAGGACTCTGCCCCAGCCCCTGAGGCCTGGCCCTGGCCGTGAACTCCAGCCTTTACCTGGTTCCAGTCTGAGTGTGGGCCACGCCTCACATGGGGGTCGGACCACGATTCCCTTGCCTGGACCCTCCAGGCTCCAGAGCGCTGTCTTTGCACCTGCACTGTCCTGTCCCCGTCTTCTGTCTTTCTGTGCCTCTTGCCCTTAGAGCTCCTTGTCTGTCTTTCAGTGCATGTACCAGAACGTCTATGTCTGTGTGAAATCTTTTTGTGGGAATGCCTGAATTTTTATTTCTATGACTTTCTGGTGTCATCCCTAAAGCCAAGAGTGCTAAGAGTCAGTGGTGAGAGATGGTAGTGTTTTTTATGTTTGGCTCTCCACATTATTTAGGTCCTAGGATATGTCCTTGAAACTACAATGTAGTTCTTACATGGGCATTTTTATAAGACTAAGTGTTTTCATGGTGGACCTTCTGATTCTCTGCCATGAGCTAGGCCTGAAATTTTACATACCTAGAACTGACTGCAGTCACCTGGACACCAGAGATCTGTAACCGTCCACTGTAGAGAGAGAGCGCGCGTTTGCTTCTCTGGGGTTGAAACCATACTGACATGATATAAACAGAACTTGGTCGGCACTGTCAGGCAAGCACAGTCTGCTCGATGGGAAAACCGTAAGAGTCAAATGGGACTTTGGAAGAATCTGGACCAAGCTTTACTTCCCCGCCATATTTCACACCTGCCTCACGCCTCTCCCTGTTCATCCGGGCTGTCTGGGTGCATCCTGGGAAAATGCTTCTGCTCCATCGGAGTACCCTTCCTCCTTTGTACCTCCTCAGAGAAGTGTAACCAAGACGCACAGAAGCACAGACTAACACAACTTCCCTCATAGTACAACATCTCCACCCCTCCAGAGCCTCATGTTATGCTCCTGTGTCCCTGAGAACCTGCCCTCCCAGACCCTGCCATCCCAGTGTGGGGGGGGCTATAAATCCAATTTGCATCCATAAAGAGCCTTGGTGCAAGTCTGGACAGCAGTGGCCTCCAAGAACCAAGCAGGCTCGGGAGGGGCAGGCAGTGCTGGAGCCTCAGATGAGCAAGCGCACAGGCTTGCAATCATCTGCAGGAGGAGATCGCCCTCAATCACAGCAGTCATGTTCCCTTGGGGACCTTCCAGAGCTGCGTGGGTTTTGCCCCGCTAATGGAACTGCTCCCTGGATTGAAGGAGCTTTGGTTCCATTTTTTAAATGCTTTCCTTCTCCTGAGAAGCATCTGTCTCCATGGCTCCTTCATGTGGGCTACAGCTGTAGAAAGTAGGACTCTATCCTGCTATCATACCTGGGTGGGAAAAGTCAACGTGAAGGAAACAGGGAAGAAGCCAGGAAGCCTGTGGGGTGGGTGGGTCAGGGAAGCCCCTAGAGACAGTCTGGGGCATGAGAAGAGCCTGGCCATGACCTCAGTCTGTTGTTTCTGCCCTTGCTGCCGCAGGTTAGCAGAGGAGCCGGACACAGAGGAAGCTCAGGTGAGTACAGAGAGTCCTCTGCCTCCCTACAGTCCCGCCATCCCTCCTCAGCATCTTCCCTTCCCCTCCCTTTCTGCAGTAACAGCTCCCAAGCCAGGGCAGTCCTAACAGGTGAAGATGCAATTAGAACTTTCTTCAAAGAGCCCGACTGTACCTTCCCTCTGCCCAGCCCAGCCATGTGCCCGCCTTGCCCTATTTCTAGGCTGTGTCCCGTCTTGCACAGCACATCTGCAGGCCTGGTCCTTGGGCATGGGCCTGGTGTCCTCTGTGTTGGGATGGCATTGGCAGACCCAACACCGGTGGCTGAAACATCAAGCTGAGCAAGGCCACCTCCCTGGGGAGCACTGCCTCCCATGCGTCTTTCCCGAAGCCATTGGCCACTTCCTTCCTGGGATCCACACCACAGCCAGTGTGTCCCTGGATTCTACCACCCGGCACTGCACCCAGTCACAGCCCGAGCTACAGACACTTGATTCAGGCATGACTACAAGGCTGACCCAGCCGCTCCCCTCGGTGCCCGCAAGCTGCACCTTCTCACTTCCTGAAGAAGCAATGCAGAAAAGCGCTGGCTGCCCCAGGGGCAGATGCTCACTGCCTTTAGGAATTAGTCATTCCCATTTTCCAGCTCAACACCTTAACTCTTTCTAGTCCCAGGGCCAAGATATCAGACTTCTCCATTTGAAAATCTTATCTTCCCTCCCCCACTTCTTATTTTTAAAAATTAGGCATCTTCCTCTGGTGAAATAGCCAGGACCCTAGCCCCACAATCCAGAAAAGGAGTTTTTTCAGGCCCTCCCAAGTTGCATCATCCTGGAATAGCCTCTGGCCCTCTCTCAGCCCTCTGTCCCCATCCGAGCCAGGCCCTTGAAGGGCTCTGCCCGCTCCCCCGGGGCCCCTCCAGCCTCTGCCTGTGCTGATTCAGGATTATGCAAGCTGAGGGGTGGGCAGCACCTGGGCCACGCGCATTCTCTTGCTGCCCTGGAAATCACAGTGCCCCTGGGTCTTGGAGAGAGGCTTCTCCCTGAACTCACTGTACACATTCAGGCAAGGTCCTCTGCCAAGCAAGCCTAGGCCGTGGCAGCCGAGGAGGGAAATCAGGAACTGACTCGCCCTGCAGGAGCCTGCCAGAGCCCCTCTCTCCCCGGGGCAGAAGGAACTGGGGTGCAAGGGAACGTGGCAGAGCCATGTGCCTCCACCGCCTTATTGCACTTGGAGGAAGCCAAACCCCCACACCAGAAGCGGAATTGGAGGCGGGTCTTCTGCCTCCTAATCCTGTCCTCTCTGACCCACATCGGGGTGATGAGAAACACCAACAGAGAGTCACACTAAAAGCATAAAACTCGGGCGCCATGGTTTCCCGGATGCCCAGGCCTGCGGTGTGCTGGCCTGGAGCTGAGGCTTCCTCCCTTTCCTATCATACATTATTCGGCACACCTCAGTCCTCCCTGCCCTTCTCCACGGCCACAATTCTCCTCAAGAAACCACCGCATTCCAAACCTTGCATTGTGAACCCAGTTCTTTCTTCCACGGAAACATTTCCTGACCCTTCAGAACGATGGCAGGGGACCCTAGGTACCACCCTTCTCCCCAGCGCCTGAAAGGTGCGCAGCATCCTAGCAACCCCTCCCCGCATGGCCTCCCATTCACAGCAGACGTTAGCAGCGTTTGCCCCAACCCTGGTAGTGCAGGTGACTAACGGTGAGTGTGTCTTGCGCAGGCACAGAGGACAAGGAGCAAGCTGGCGCCGACATGGCGAAGGCAAGGTCTTCCCCAGAGGCACATTCCTCTCCATCTTTCCACCGCACACCTGGACCAGGCTTGCAGGCTGCCAGACTTCACTCCACCCGCCAGGGAGAGGGGAGGCAGAGCCGGTGGGAAGCGGGGAGGGGCTGCGCGGCACAGCTGGTGGGCCTCCCCTGCACAGCCCTGCATGTACTAGCACCTTCATCACTCCCCTCAGGGCATGGGCTCATCTCCGCATCAGGAATTTACCTGGAGGTTGAAAAGAGAAAAGAAAAAGCACCAAGCCCTTGTGTATGTGTGTGTGTGTGTGTGACCTGATGGAACTCTTTCTGGCGTCTGGCCAGCACGTGGGGTGCTTCCGAACGTGGGGACACAAGTTTCCTTACCTTGGCCCTTTAAAAACCAACAGGTTTATTCTATCGTGCAAAGAAAGCGTCAGGCCCTGCTCGGCTCCGTAGACATTCACACCCTGACCGTGGTGCTAAAAATAGCCTCACACTGGTTAGGCTTCCGCCAGCCCCAGCGAACCCTCCGCTTTGCAGCCCGGGAGGGAGGGGCGGAGACCGCGCCGCGTGCGGCAGCTCGGCTTGGGCCTCCTCGGAGAGGGCGGGAGGGACTCCCTGCGCCGCGGACTCCGTGGCCGCCAGGGGGCGCGCCGCAGGGGCGCTGCTCACAGCCTCTCGCTTTAGGGGTCCATTCAGCTCGGGCACACGTGATCCTCAAGTCTCATTCCCGGTGATTTTCATTTATTTTTTCCTCCTCCCTGGGCTCCAGGATGTTATTTTTAGCAGAAGAACTGCTATAAATATTTATAAAGGGCAGCGACTGTAATGAAGCGAGAAGCCCCACAGCTGGCTCCCCAGCGTCCCCCACCCACCTCCGCAGACCCCTGCCCTTGGCTTTGAGGAGGACTGTGCAGAGCTGGTGGATCAACTCCTGGCCGCACACAGATGGAGTCCCAGGGAAGCCTGGCAAGGAGCAGTCAGGATAAAATAAAAGAGGCGGGTGTTCACTCCTTCCATCCTTTCCTCTCCACCTGTCTCTTCTCCACCATAGCTCATCTTCCCACTGGTTGGCACTGTGTCCCCCCAAACTTTCCATGGGGTTCCACTTGCCCTGGCCCCTCCCCGGCCCTCCAGGCAAGCAGGGATCCCTGTTTCCAAGGGCATGGGGCCCTCTTCTCTGCCCGAGTCCCTGCTGACTCTCCGGGTCCTCAGCTCTGGGGCCAGCATTCAGGTACCAGGTGCACTCTAGTGATACCGGTTCCTGCTAAGGTTGATTTCTTGGAGAGCTAGAATACTCACCATTACCTAAGCCCCGAGCTCCTTTGTGACTATTGGCATCTGCTTTAGGACCCAGATCCCTATCAGACATTTGGAACTGGGTCCCTTTCCTCAGCCCTGGCAAGGAACACAGGTGGTCATCACAGAAGAAAGATGGGCACTTCCATCTTAATTGCTCTGTGACCACTTAGCCGCCCAATTTAACCGAGGTAGACGGTCTTTTGAGAGACTGCAGCATCACTGACTCCTGGGTGGGCCAGGCTGCTATTCGGCCACAGGCTGGGCTGGCACTGTTTTGCAGTGCCGGAGACCCCTGGAGGACTACCAAATGCATCATGGGTCTTGAGGAAGCAACAGCTCCACTGAATTCTTGTCCATAAGTCCTGGCCACCCTGAGCTTCCTCTTCCCTCCACAGCCCCTCTCATCTGCTGGTGATGCTACATCCACTGGCAGATACTACACGGTGCTTACTCTGCTCCTGCAGCCCGTCAGCACTTTGGAGGGGTACAGTTGCTATGGCAATGCCTACAGCCATCTGATTCCTGCTGCACCTTCTGGAAGAAAAGAGCTCATGAGGCATTCGGTGGATTCTCAGTCCGGCCTCAGCACTGTCGGGTCAGCTGATGGGTTACACACTGGACGAGTGGGACGTAGGCAGCCTGCCTGCCTTGAGAAGACACTCTGTAGCCACAAGCATAATGTGCCTGGACAAGTTCTCCTTGTGGGGATCGGAAAACTAAATGAGGTGTCCTACTCAGGGCTCCTGGGTAGTATATCACACCAGCGGTTCTCAGACTTCAGCATGCATGTGAATCCCCCAGAGGACTTGTTAAAATGTGGATAGCACAGCTATACCTCCAGAGTCTCTGATTCAGCAGGTTTGGATAGAGCCAGAGATTCTGCCGTTCTAACAAGCTCACAGGTGATGGTGGTGCCATTGGTCCAAAGACCACACTGTGAGATCTACTGGTCGACACTTTCATGAAGAGGAAAGCAAAGCAGTGCAGGAAGCCCTCACCCGTCAGTGAAGACAGACCAGAGTCAGCCGTCTATCTCAAAGGAAGAAAAAGAGCCCTGGGGATGTGCTGGAATGTGGAGCTCAGCCTAAGTTAGTGTTGGTCTGCAGCAATCAATAAAGATTCTCCAGCATGAAGGTGGGGCAGCATGGAGGCCAGGCCTGTAAGTTACAGAAGACCAGCATCGTGGAGGCCCAGTAGCAGAGGGGATCTCTTCTCAGTCGAGAGTCCCAGTTTAGGGGGTGCTGAAGGCCTGCCTGGCTTGGGAGGGACAACAGAGGAGAGTGGATGTTACAGGCACCTAACCCCCACAGCCAGAGTCTCCACACCAAGATGCTTTCCCCAGGATGCAAATACCATCTTCTACACAAAACAACATTCAGGCCCAGATGGGCTACTTCAGCCTACCGGAAGCTCCATCTCCCATGGCTGTTATTTTAACAGGGGAAATGATTACTAGAGAACCTAGTAATTCGATGTTACAGGCCTCCCCAGCTAAAGTAGCAGATCACAGGGACTCTGATGCCTTCTCTGCACCTAACCTCACTTGGGAAACCAGGCCTCTGTAGGTAGTGGACTTGGAATCTCTCCTGCCTTCTCTATGGGTGCATCTGCAAACAGGTTGAAGACACTGGCTCCCTCTTCCCTCTGCCTCCTACTTCCAAGGGGGGACAGCTGGGGTAGGACTATGACATAAAAGAAATGGCAGTCAAATCATTTTCCCAATTCCAAAAGCAGTAGGAGACTACCAGTTCTGTGACAGTTTGAATGGATTGTGCTTTCATGTTGAAAATTGAAAATCTCTAAGGAGGGTCCTGAGAACTAGAACTTGCCGGGGAGGGAGGGAGGGGCAAGTGTTGAGACAAACAGCATGCAGCCATCCTTGCACTTCTGAAGTAACGGAGCCTATCATTGCTAAAGGTGGAGATTCAGAAGGGACTCGCAGGCTAGAGGTGGTACTGTTGTTTATTCAAGAAGATGCTTCACGAGCACCAGTGGTGTGCTGTGCATGAAGCCCCTTCTTCAGGCCTCACTGGGTCTTAGCGCTTAAGGCTGGAATCTGGTCTGGAATTGTAACTATAGTGAGGGGTGGGACTGCAGGTATGAGGCTTCCCTACACACACGCCAGACCAGGACAGTGGGAGCAAAGGGAGGCACCCAGGGGAGGAAAGGCTGTGCTCCCTACTCAGTCTGTTCTAGGGGCTTAGAAGGAGGGGTCCTCGGGCTCATGGGTGGGAGGGGAGACTGGGAAGTGGGACCCGAGGAACCCAGGGGTGTGTCCTGTGAGTTCAAGAGTCACGACGAACAACATACGGAGGTTTTGCAGCCCCCTGGGACCCAGCTCACTGCTGGCTGAGGAGTTGGTTACCACGAAGTCAGTGATGGCCTCAGCCAGCCCCAGCAAGTCCTCAGCCAGGTAGCAGAAACACCTGTCCAAAGCTTGGCCCACAACCATGGCCACACCCCCAGGCGGAGTTCATAGGCCTGAAGCTGGAGGTAGCGTAGCGGCACAGGCAGATAAGCACACCCCGTTTTGGGGAGGGGCAGAGAGTCCTCAGGGCACAGCATGGCGTGGGCACACCCTGGCCAGGCCCCTCGCCAGGGCGGTGTAGTCTACAGTCTCTCCAGAGCCTGCGAGAGCAAGGCCTCGGGCTCAATGCCCAACTCAGGACAGGGCAGCTGTCTGCCCTGCCACTGCCTTTCAGCCTGAAGGGCACCTGTACCCATCAGCCTTTCTGTTGAGGCCTCAGCATGTGAACACTGTCCCCACCACCATGGTGTGGTCCCGAGACCTTAGTCACCTTGTCTCTTTCCCTCCCCACCTGGAAAGGCCTCCTGCATGCCAGGCCCCCCTTGCCCTCACTGAGGAGGTTCAGCCCAGGTCCCATGTCTGAGGCAGCTGGAAGTCCTCTCCACAGCTCTTCCCAATCCCAGGCCTCTTCCTTTCCTGCAGAGCAGGCCCCACACTTCCTCCTGCCTCCTCCACAAAACCTGTTGGCCATGGGTGTCAACAAGAAGTATGTCCTTTGCTTCCCAGCTCAGAAACAGCAGGGCGCTGCCCTGGTGAGGACCCTGCCCTCCTTCACCTTGCTAGTTCACTCTCCTGGGGCTGCCCTGATGGGCTGGTCTTTTGGAAGAAGGATGTGCCCTGAGCCTGCAGAGAAGGCCACGCATTGAGGGCGAGGGCGCACCAGAATCGCCTTGGCCCAAGGACCTGGCACAGATGTGGCTGTGAGGGAGTCTGGCAGGAGCTCCCGCAGAGACACCCCAGCTTCCTTCAGGACCAGCTCCTGGGGATGAGTGGGGCTGGGGGTTAGCAAGGAGGCCTCCGGGCTGGGACGAAGTCCCCTCCTCCATGGGCGCCTCTTCCCTACTGACTGCCGCTCGGTGTTTGTCCTACTTTCCTCATTGCCTAGGCAACCATCCCGGGCTCACCCTCTGCCACCCAGCCTACCCCGGGAGCCCAGAGCCCAGCTCTTCCCACTCCCGGAGGGGGAGAACAAAGAAAGGAGGCACGCAGAGAACAGCAGGGTGATGCCAGGGACACGTGGGCTGAAGAGCCAGGGGCAGAGGAGAGGGAAAGGGGACAAACGGGATGGGAAGACAAGCAGAGCTGGAGCTGAGGGGGAGCCATGGACACTGGACACACGGACGCACTGCAGGTGTGAGGCCAGGGAAGGAAGGAAGGAAGCGGGAAGCCCTGGGGGAGGAAGCCGGGAAGGCGGCAGAATGGAGCCGCATCCTGGGCTTGTGGGAATCGTTCCTTTGTCCCGCTGTTGCCACAGCTCATTAGCCCTGGATTTTACCCTAATTAGATCCCCACTTGCTTTCCACCAGGATATCCCATTAGACCCATTAGACAGGGCCAGGGCCAGGACTGAGGATGACCTTCCCCTCGGACCCCATCCCCTCGCCCGGCGCCTACCCCAGGCGCGGGTCTTGGCCTCATTGACGGCCTCCTCCACCCCAGAAGGCTCTTATCGCCCCAGCCCCACCCCGCTCCCCTCATCCCACCCTCCTCCCCCATCCCACCCTCCTTCCCCCATCCCACCCTTACCCCAGCTGAGTCTACAGAGCTCCTCCGGGCGGGTGATGGAATTTTCCTGGGGGTGTCCGCTTTCAGGAGTCCAGCTTATCTTCTGCCTTCGGCCATCACTGTTGAGTCGAGAGGAATGAGATTGGGGTCATTGGGAGGCCTCTGGAGCCGAACTGCAAACCGTGGGGTTTAAAGCCAGGGTGGAGCTGAGAGAGGCCCTTGTTCAACACTCTGTTTACTGAGGCCTCTACCTGACGCCCGCGCCCCCTCGCCCAACCGCTCCTTACCTGCCACCATTTATGATAGCGCCTGCGTCTTGATTTCCCCGCTCGCTCTGTTAAGGGGAGCCGGCTCCCTGGACGGGGTCACTCCCTCGCTGTGTTGTGCACACACGGCTCCCCACCTCAGACAAACTGCCTTTCAACTCAGCACACTCAGGCACACCCAAGGCAGGAACTCCCTTCCAGCAGGAGTCTGGGGATCTTAGGAGCTCTGCTTGGGGAAACCAGAGAGCAGAGCTGCTTCAAGACGTAGGAGGGAGCGAATAAAGGAAAACACCAGAACCGAAAGAACAGGGAGATCCTGACAAGTAGGACCGCATGTGGCTGTTCTGTAAGCTGCATGGTTACAGAACAGCAGGTTGGGCTTCTGAGTGGCTGGTGACCAGATGCAGCTGCACGCGTTTCTTCCAGAGGCCTTGGCTCTCGAGAGAAGGGAACAGGTACCTGTTCAAGGTCTACTGTGTGCCAGCTGCGCTTACACGTGTGGTCTTAGTGTCATCTGCTCAACAAAACTGTGATGTGATGTTATCAGTTCCCAGGGGAACAAGGCCCCTGGAGAGGTCGGGCGTCCTCATGCAGTTAGAAAGGGGAAAGCCCATCTGTCTGCTGGGTTCTGATGCTCCTCCCCTTCCCACTGTCAAGGAAGAGTCCAACTCTAAAATATTTGAAGAGATATACTCTGAGCCAAATATGAGTGACCATGGCCCCATCACACAGCCCTCAGGAGGTCCTGAGAACACGTGCCCAAGGAGGTCAGGGTGCAGCTTGGTTTTATACTATTTATTTATTTATTGAGATGGAGTTTTGCTCTTGTTGCCCAGGCTGGAGTGCAATGGCACAATCTCAACTTACTGCAACCTCTGCCTCCCAGGTTCAAGCAATTCTCCTGCCTCAGCCTCCCAAGTAGCTGGGATTACAGGCATGCGCCACCAGGCCCAGCTAATTTTGTATTTTTAGTAGAGATGGGGTTTCTCCATGTTGGTCAGGCTAGTCTTAAACTCCCCTCCTCAGGTGATCTGCATGCCTCGGGCCTCCCAAAGTGCTGGGATTACAGGCGTGAGCCACCGAGCCCAGCCAGTCTTACGCATTTTAGAGAGGTATGACACATCAATCAAATACATTTAAGAAATACATTGGTTTGGTCCAGAAAGGAGGAACAACTCAAAGGGGTCGGGGCGGGGGGGCAGTGCGCAGTTCCAGGCTATAGGTGAATTTAAACATTTTCTGGTTGGTAACTGATTGAGTTTGTCTAGAGACCTGGGATTCGTAGGAAGGGAATGTTCAGGTTAAGGTAAAGATTGTGGGAAAAGTTATTTGAAGTCTTATAGTGGCTGCCCTTAGAGACAACAGATGACAAATGTTTCCTATTCAGATTTTAGTTAATCTCTTTAGGATTGGGAGGGTCTGGAAGAAAAAGATCTAGCTACGTTAATAGACATTCTTTACAGATGTAAAGTTTCCCCCGCAAAGAACAGCTTTGCAGGGCCATTTCACATTATGGCAAAGAAATGTAAGGCCCCACAGGGTCTTGGGGTGTCCCTTATGCTGTGCTGAGGCGCAGGATCCGAGAAGTAAAGAGACAGGACACTGAAGAACTGATGAAGAGCATCTGGACTCGGGGGGCCATGCCGCGAACGGAGACATGTTCAGAGACATGTCAGAGACAGGCCAGCCCCTAACACACAGAAGCGTCTGTATTTATTAGGTACAAGCAAAAGGAAGGGTCGTAAGTGAGGTTATCTATAGGCTTAGTGATAGGGCATACATAATCACATGAGTCACAAGTGAGGGTTTCACCTCATTATGTCACCTGGCCAGAGAGGTGGGCCATGTACAGTAGGGGGCCATGCCGTGCACAGTAGTGGGTCGTGTACAGAAAAGGGGTGCACCCCCATTAGGTCACTGAGGCAAGGAGGTGGGCTGTGTGCAACAGGTGTCATGCGCAACACTTCTTATCTGGGAGCCAGAGACTTCAAAGGATTTTTTTTAATAGGCAGTCAATTAATATGTTTTAAGACTATTTAGAGACATGGGAAAAATGTTCACCACACAAGATGAAATTTACAATGCAATTAAACATGTACATGAACTATTAATTAAATAATACTTTATAATTTGGAAATAATGCCTGGCTAAAAATATTCCAACATATTAATGAATTTTATTTCTAAGAAAATGCAAGTTAATTTTTAATTTATAAATCTTCAAATTATCTATAATGTCCATGTTTTATTTTCAGAACATAAAATTACATTATAATTTGTAAATTTAAAAATACTGCACATTAAATTCTGTATCTCATGCTCTTATAAATAACTGGAACATTTTCACTTCAACTATAGAGTTGCTATATATGTTATATATAATATATATACATTACTCATATGAGGAAACTTATTCGTAATATATATAGCCTGTGACAACATTATGACAATATTTTATCTTTCTATAATTATCACAATTATTTGCATTTAAAAATTCATATTTACTCTCATTTTCAAGAATAAAACTCTTATTTTGTGAGGCTTATCTGAACACCAATGTTTAGGAGACTTTCCCTTAACTTATTTTGAAGCAAAAATTTGCCAATCAATTACTAACACATAGCGTGAGCATGGCCCGCACAGACAGACCCAGCTCCTCACTCTTGGAGTGCTGGTGAACATCCACAGGGTAGCTTTAGGGCAACACTGTCAAACGGCCTTTGGAATCAATTAGAGGCTCCAGCCCTGCAACAGGAAATTATGGCTATGCTACTCCAGAAAGAAAGCAAAGCAGAAGCTTCCGTTATTAACCAGATTATTTTGTAAAAGAAGGAGGAGAACATTTGAATCCTGCTAAAGCTTTTCTAAATAACTACAGGTTATAACTACACTCATCCACAAATGTGGATGATCTTTTATTAAATTTTGTCTTAAATTTTCTGATATCTTAAATGTCAGAATTTAAGAAAAGATCAGAGAGTCCTATTATTCTGCATTTTCACTACCAAGAAAGTCAAGCTAACCAGTGGTTACAGTTGGTTTTTTTTTACTTCAAAGGATTTCTAATAGAAGGATACTGTAAGCCAATGCAGCGGGAGCTGACAGACTTGTACTCTTCTCTTTTTTTTTTTTTTTTTTTTTTAAGACAGGGTTTCACCATGTTGGTCAGGTTGGTCTTGAACTCCCGACCCCAGGTGATCCGCCTGCCTTGGCCTCCAAAGGTTTGGATTACAGGCGTGAGCCACCACGCCTGGCCTATGCTCTTCTCTTAAGATATTTATGGGAGGGTGATTTGGGCTAGGACAGAAGCGAGAAAAGACTGACAGGGTATACAGCCGCCGTGACTGGTCACACCAGAGGGGTTCTTCTCCCTCGGTTATTTCCAGGATCTCAGGCCTGAGGCCGACCTTCCTCAGGAACTGGATGCTATGTACTATAACTCCTTTATCAGGAGGAGAGGCTCTTGCTCCAAGCCTGCCATACAGTGTATGCCCTTTCAGGCAGGGATGCCACCGCCTGGGTCTTTGGTTCTTGTCCTGGTCTGGCTGTTTTCCCATGTACTGCTTCTGTTCTGTGACTGCTGTGGGCATTCCTCCTACTCTAAACTACTATATGGTTATATGGAAGGATTATATAAATCAGCACTAAATGTCAGTACAGCTCTGACTATAATACCTGTATGATTATATAGAAAGATTACATGGAACTAAGTATGATTATATCTATAAGCTGGATATAGTAAACGGTAAGTTATACTTCAGGCACGAATTCTATAAACTAATATACAATTATATATAAAGGATTATATAAGGAAATAGCTGAGTAATAACACTATAAACTAAGATATTCTTCAGGCACTAATTGTGCCTGGGGTCTGGACAGTTCTCCTTCCTCAGTGCCCATGGGGGGTGTTACCCACAAAGAAACATGTTTTGGGGTAAAATATTTTGATTTTCTTCCTTATCTCATAACATTATGCCAGAGTCAAGCTAGAAAGTAAGTCACAATATCTAGGGTTAAATAAAACCCATCTGATGAGAATTTATGGTTTGTAGTGCATGACTCCCCAGACCCCTTAGATAGGAATTTGGGCAAGATTTAAAAAATCAGAATTTAGCCCTCACCACCGTGTCAACTTGCTAACGTGATGGAAAGGCAGATTGCAAAGAAGAGGAAGAGAATTCCAAGTTTTGGGGGAGAGAGCAGGGAAAGAAGGGCAGTGTTGACTCAGTTGGCTTAATGGGAACCTGGCGGCCCACTTCGAAAACCACAATGGAGAAAGAATCACCCGATCTGCTGATACTTTTTCACCTTAAAACATCCTGGGGCCCTCATCTTGCACCCTGGCTCTGTGGGGCAGGATTTGAAGGTCTCTGAGGGGCCCACTCCTCTGAAGGTTCACCCACCCCAACTGTCTGTCACATGCTGCCCTGGCCAGGCCTCACACTAAAGAGATTCGTCTGGCTCCACTGATACCCACCCAGGTCAGAGAACCTCCACCCCAGCCTGTGTAGGGGGGATCAACAGAAATGGAACCTTTAGCCCCACAGAGAAGCTGCGACATTCCCATTGTCACTTGAGGATTACGGTAAGTCAGAGAACCATAGAACGTTAACGTATGAAGGAACCATCAGGACAGCTTGAGAAGCTGAAACCAAGCAAATCAAATGACCCAGCTCCACACAGGAAGGGAGCAGACGGGTCCCTGAGGGCTGTGCTGCCCCTTCCAGGTCTCCTCTGTCACCAGAGGAACTGATCCTGCTGCTTAGAGTCATACTAACCTTTGGATGTGTAAGGACACTTCCCCTGGAAAAATGCTACATCACTCACTTTATATCCTGACCTTAGGCCAACAGAGCCTTCGCCCCACCCTCCTGCCTAAGTCACCTCACCGAGCATCCTCTGGCACTGAGGACAGTGCTTTGGCCTGGTTCCCGAGCCTTCCTGACCACCTGACAGTAGGGCCCCTCCACGTGGGATATTCATCCTCCCAGAGTGCAGGTCCCCCAGTGACTGATCTGCACTCATCTGGCCAGAGGGCATCCTCCTCCTCTCGCTGCTTCTTTTAAGTTCCTTGCAAAATGAGTGGGACAAATAGATAGAAGGTGCATGAAAATGAAATGCAGTTCTTCATTTGCCATCCACATAGGGGCGTGAGGTCCCAGAGGCCAGCTGCGCATTAGATGTTATCTCTGCAGCCCACGGTAGGAGGCTGCAGGGCGTCCATGAGAAAGGCACTCGCACAAAGCATATGTTCATCACCAAACACGGGGGACAGAAGAGTGCTAAAGGAAGAGTCCAACCATCAGTAAATAAAATGGTAGCAAATTATGAAATAACAGAACCCATACTGTCTCGTGACTTCCATTCACATGCTCGTCACAGCCTATCCAAGGCTGCTTTCAGAGTTTCATTGAGTTCTTCACTGCTTCCTACTCTTGTAAGCTCTTAAATACGCCTGCTCAGCTCCTCTTGCTTCTTTGTTTTTTGAAAACACACTAAAGGAACTATTTTTGCAGCAAAACCTTCCTCCTCGGATAAAACTTCGCTTCACTGGCTCTGGCTTTTGAAGCCAGGCTTTCCCTGCGCTGAGCCAGCGCGCCTCCTCTGAGGTCCCTTTCAGTCTGGAGGCCTGTGGTGATGTCAGTGTGCCTCAGCTGTTTTCAATTAAACCCCTCGAGCTGAGCTGAATAAATGGCTTCAGCAAGCTGATTTTCCAAAGGGTCAACCTTATTTTGAACCAACATGTCAAAACAAAATCAACTCAACCTGAAACACATACATTGCAAAAAGATACATCTCTTCACTGATTTACCTTAAAAATTAAAAGAGCAGTCCCGGCATGATAGCTCATGCCTATAATCTCAGCACTTTGGAAGGCTGGGGCAGGCGGATCACCTGAGGTCAGGAGTTCAAGACCAGCCTGGCCAAAATGGTGAAACTTCGTCTCTCCTAAAATACAAAAATTAGCTGGGTGTGGTGGTGGGCACCTGTATTCCCAGCTACTCAGGAGGCTGAGGCAGGGAGAATTGCTTGAACCAGGGAAGCAGAGGTTGCAGTGAGCTGAGATTGCACCACTGCACTCCAGGCTGGACGAAAGAGACTCTGTCTCAAAAAAAAAAAAAAAAAAAAAAATTACAAAGGCAAAGCAAGATGCAGAGGGCCTCCCCAGACCCAGCCCACAGCTCCCCTGGGGTGAGAAGGAAGGGGCTTCGATTTCAGTGTCCTCAGAGAAGGAGGTAAAGCAATGACAGCACAGCCCGACATTCTGGCCTCGGCTTGGCTAAGACTGCTCCTGCCTGGGGCCTCCCCGCCTTGGGCCAGGACTGGGTCAGCTGATGAGGAAGCATCACTTCACCCACTGCCACCTGCCTCCTTGGCCTGGCCCACTGCAGCCCCTGGCCTGGAAGTTGCCCAGCCCTAAAGGATGTCCGCTGCAGAGGCTGGAAGAGTGATCCCCCTCAGCCCTGCACCAGGCTGAAACCCCCCTCCCTGGCGGGTGCTGGGGACCCCATACTGACATTGGCACTTGCCCTTTTCATTTGCCAGCTTTGCTCTCTGGGAAGGGGCGCTCTGAATGGAACCCTACGCAAGGGGCCAGACAGGATGGTTTGGACCAAGAAGTGGACATTCTGCATGTTGTTTTGGGTCTAAATTGGAGGGCAGAACAGAGGGTGGCCTGAAGTCTTATTTTGTTCAGCCCAGGAGGCATTTTCTAAACAATTTAATGGGTTGCAAATGGTGAAATATCAGAAGATTTAACAGAAAACCCAAATGTACAGGATCTCTGGAAAAGTTGGACTACCTGGCTCGACTGGTCCCACAGTTCCCCCATGGCAGCAAGTCTGCTGAGACCCACAGGTACCCCTGCCCCCTGCAATCGCCGGCGATGCCTGCATTCAGCGGCTGCTGCAGGGCAGCATGGAACTGGCACTTCCCTGCTCTGTGGGGACATCGTCACATCCTCTGAAGCCTCCAGTGACTGATCTGCACTCATCTGGCCAAACAGAGGGCAACCCCCTCCTCTCTGCTTCTTTTAAGTTCCTTGCAAAATGAGTAAGCCAGAGAAAAGAAAGCCCTCCTTGGCCATTCTCGGGCAGCAGGCGGCTTCCCTCTGACTCAAGAACTAAGAGCTGAGACAACTGAATTTCTGGGGAGCACGGATTTGTGGGAAAATGTCCACACCTTCAGTCATTCCCCTTTTCCCCTGTGGCTTCTGTGCAAGGCTACAGAGTTCTTGGACAGAAGAGCCAGAGAGGGGCCTCACTGCTGAGTCAGACGGTCCCCTAGGCCCCGGCCAGCTGTCCCCAGTGTCTGCTGTCACTGTGCCTTCTGCTTCCATCATTCAAGGTCAGGGGAACCCCAGTGGCAAAAGCCCCATGTCCCCAATCTACATGTGGGTCGCATTATTTTGCTCATCAGTGATCAGTGCAAAATGTGCGTAGGTGATTCTCAAGTGCTGGTATTCCTGGCAGGCAGGACACTGGGCCACCCCATAGTGATGGTGGGCCTGCTGATGACTGTGCGGGATGGCCCCGGGCTATAACTTGGAAGGCAGAAGTTTTAAAAAAACAAGAAACTGGGGCAGAGTGGAGAGAAACCTCTTCAACATGGGCACCGTCATGAAGTCAGCATCCACTCCGCCCTGTCACACAGGGCCTTGAGTCCCAGAGCTTTTTTCTTTTATTTATTGATTTTTTTTTTTTTGAGACAGCATCTTGCTCTGTCACCAGGCTGGAGCACAGTGGATCATGGCTCACTGCAGCCTTGACTTCTCAGACTTAAGCAATCTTCCCACCTCAGCCTCCCAAATATTAATAGCTGGGACTACAAGCAAACACTACGACACCTGGCTAGTTGTTTTCTATTTTTAATAGAGACAGGGTTGTGCCCTATTGCCCGGGCTGGTCTTGACCTCCTGAGCTCAAGCAAGGGGCTGGTCTCAAACTCTTGGGCCCACCTCAGCCTCCCAAACTACCAGGATCATAGGCATGAGCTTGCGCACCCGGCCCCTCCAAGCTTTTTCACCTGTGCTCGTCTTGTCTTCCTGAACCAACTGTAAGCTCCCTGAAGGCAGGGATAGTGATGTACACCTTCAGGTCACTCACAGTATGTGAATACTACGTTCTCCAAGATCCCTAGTAACTAAAATGAGTGCTTATGGACAAATACCTAACATGCAAATTATTTACTAAATATATAGAGAGATCATGCAGATAATTAACACTCATGAAATGCTAGGATAGTGTCTGAACAATGTTTACAAATGATAGTACTATTTTATTGCTTTAAAAAAAAATTCACCTGTCTTTCTGAATGACTCACCACCCATCCCACCCCAGTCCAAAGCTAAAGCATCATGAGACATGTTCTCATGCAAAGAAGTGGGCCTGTCTCCAGGTTCTAGGAGAGTCGGCTTCAGCCTGGAGACACTTCCTGGCTAGGGGCTAGAGGGTGTGCTGGCCTGGAAATGAAGCTTACGTTGGAACCTAATGATTGTGCAGGCGGGCCCTGGATGGGGAAAAGACTGCTTTTCAGTGTGGTTCATGAACACATGCTTTACGGTAATGCCGAGGGTGGCCGTCTGTTTTTTGTTTGTTTGTTTTGTTTTGTTTTTGAGATGGAGTGTTTCTCTTGTTGCCCAGGCTCAAATGCATTGGCACAATCTCAGCTCACTGCAACCTCTGCTTCCTGGGTTCAAGCGATTCTCCTGCTTCAGCCTCCCGAGTAGCTGGGACAACAGGCATTCACCACCACACCCAGCTAAGCGTGTCTATCTGTAGAGAAAACTCAGAGAGGCTAACAGGGATGGGAAAGATTGCATAGTCTGTAAGAGGTGAGCTGAGGTGCGGGTCCAGGACCCATGATTAGTGTGCCCGCTGCCCATCCAGCTACCTGGAAAAGACTGGGCACCTGTGTCCCAGCCTCTGGCTGTTGTCTGGGGGCTCCCAACCCTGCTCCCTCTCCCACATCCTGCCTGTCTCCAGCAGGGCTCTGTCGGTGCTCCGCCCTCAACTCACCTGCCTGTTGCTGTGACCTGCCCAGCTCCCAGGAGCATTTACATGTGACTCCTGCCCTCTGCTCCAACTTTGGTCCCCAAGTTATCCAGTCCTGCTGGGGCACCTCCATGATATCCCTAGACCTGGCCTAAATCTGCCATCTCCTGCCTCACTTTACCCTTTTGAATCTTCTCCCTTTCCCCTTCCTACACGCCTACACCCTGCTGACCCCCTGCTAAGTCCCCATCTTTGCTCCCAAAGGTCCTCACCAGTGAGGGCTCTGCCTTCTTCTCTGGAGTTGTCTCATCCTCCCTGCTTCTCAGGGAGGTCCCTGAGTGTTCCCAAAATCTCTGGGGACCCAGGCCTTCCTGGGCAGCCATAGGGTTCAGTGGAAAAGCATGGGTTCTGGAGGGCAGGCACATCTGCATTTGAATCCTGACGCTACTCCTTTCTAGAGCATGACCTCAGACAGGTCACTGCCTTACTCTCTGCATCTATAAAATGAAGATAATTCCAACCTATTTAGTTGTTGTAAGGATTATAGTAAAACATGTAAGACACCTGGGGTGGGGCTAGGCACACAGCAAATGAGTAATAGTGATTGCTTTCCTTTCTCCCTCTAACACCAGTGTCTGCACCACCCACTGGGCACGGCGGGTCAAGCCACACTGAGCCACGCTGGCCAGACCCTACCTGGACTCATAGGCAAGAGGCTACAGTGATGGGGATGGGGGAACCTGGTGCTGCCAGGACCTGAGCCCCACGCCCAGTGCCAGGTGGTGAGCATCTCTCTAGGCCTGGCAAGGGTGCTCAGGCTTGGGGCGCTGATTTGTCTCCCCTGCCCAGACATGTAAAGGGCCACTTAAAGATGTCTAGGGGTGGAGTCCAGAACCCTGAACCAAATCTCTGCCCGACTGCAGCCCTCAAGTCATGGGAAAAACCCACTTCTGGGGTGGAGTCTGGTCTTGGAATGGCAGGTAAGGACCAGGAAAGGATGGGGAGGACCACCTCACAGACCTCACTCTCAGCACCAAGTATACACACACTTGCAACTTGCTTGCCCCCTCAGTGGGTGGGCAGTTTTTTCAAGCCTTTGAAACACTAAGATCTTGTCACAATTTTCTCCCAGCTACTTGGGAGGCTGAGGCAGGAGAATCACTTGAACCCATGAGGCGGAGGTTGCGGTGAGCCAAGATTGTGCCATTGCACTCCAAGAGCAAAACGCCATTTAAAAGAAAAAGAGAAAGAGAGCCCTCTGGACAATTATTTATCCTTGGCCAGAGATACTGGGCTCGTGCAAGCTCTTAGAGAGAGGGAGCTTTCTCGACCAATCAGGGAGCATCTGCTTCACTTACTCACTTAGCAAATATTTCTTGAGCATCTACATGTGCCAGGAATATTCTAGGGGTAACCAAAGAACAAGACAAGGTACCTGCCCTCAGGAAGCTGACATTTGAGTGCAGGAGACAATAAGTGATCGAGTAATGTCAGGAGATGGAAAATCCTCTGGAGAAAAGGCGTGGTGAAGATGTAGACAGTTCTGGGGGAGGGCGGTGGGGTCTCTGCCCCACTGTGCAGGAACTGGCAACTGCTTAGGTGAGCAAAGAGGAAACACACAACTTTATCTGGCAGGATACTTCTCTCTAGGTCTCCAATTCAGGACAAACATTTTTGCCCTAGCGATGAGGACCTCTGTGTCATGTCCCATCGATGGGCAGCCACCTGGCCAGACTCTCCAAGCAGCAATCCTGGTCCCCTTTCCCCATCTTCCCTCTGCAGCCCATACCTGTGCCCTGCTTCACACAGCAGTATGTTTGTTACCAGTCTGTCTGTGGCCACCTCCTCCAGTGACAAAGTGAAAATGAATGCATCCAATCCCACAGATGGCTTTTTCTTTCTTTCTTTTTTTTTTTTTTTTTTTGAGACATAGGTCTCACTCTGTCACCCAGGCTGGAGTGCAGTGGTGTAATCTCAGCTCCCCACCTCCTGGGTTCAAGCAATTCTCCTGTCTCAGCCTCCTGAGATTATAGGCATGTGCCACCACACCTGGCTAAATTTTGTATTTTTAGTAGAGACGGGGTTTCACCACGTTGGCCAGGCTGGTCTCGAACTCCTGACCTCAGGTGATCCACCTACCTTGGCCTCCCAAAGAGTTAGAATGACACCATGCCCGGCTTTCTATACGGAGCAAGAAGTTAATATTCTGGAATTTACACTCTCCAATGCTTTCCTCTCCACCAACTGGACAAAAGACCGAAAACTACCAACCTGCCAACCATGGCAGGGTTATTTGGGGTGGAGCCGCCAAGGGGCTGTCGAGTGCTTTTGAATCTGTTGACTCAGCTATTTTCCAGCTGCCCTAGGGAACCCCCCAACATCTCAATTCCTCTTAGCTCCTCGGGCTTCTGCAATGATATCAATGTGACTCAGAAAGCGCAGTGCGCTTTCTCAGCTAGCAGCTCTGCTCCGCTGCACTCGGGGCCCACTTCCTCTAAATTCCTAGCTCCTCTCCCTGTGGCACTTCAGCACCCATGACAGAGTTCCCAAGTGTTCCCCTGTGTACAACCTGGATCCTGTTTACACCTGTCCAGCCTGCCCCCGAGCTCCCCACCCCAGCCAGATAGCGGAAGCCTAACAATCAGGTGCTAGATGTGCAAACAAAATACAGCCACAGATTGTTACATTGTTAACACCCACACGACATTCAGAGACCAATAAATGAAAAAAGGGAGGTCTGCAAGGTCCTCCCCTTCGCCCTTTTATAAATAAACCATGTCTTTATTATCAACAGGTCCCACCAAGGATTTTTCCTGGTGTGTAGATTTATGAGGTGTCTTATGAAGGAATGGAAAGTGGAAAACACATTAATTATACACTTAACAAATTGCCTTTATTAAAAAAACAAAAACCAGGAAATTAGGATTGTCCTTGAGGAGTGAACACACCCAGGGGCCATGCCACAAATGTTCTCTTTCTGTGTCAAGTGAGCCAGCCCCGTCCCCTCTGTCCCCCTCCCACACACACATTTCCTCTCGTGCAGCTCAGGCACCAGGACTGGGTCCTCTCCCTAGCCCTGCCAGGAAGGCGAAAAGAAAGCAAGACCGAGCCCAGCCAATCAACAGTCAGCATTTCTAAAACTCCACCCCCTGCTACAAATATGCGCTCCACCCCCGCCAGCGCCACCTGCAGGTTGAGGAGCAAAACGCGGCGCCTGCACCGGGTCCTCCGCCCGCAGAGCCGCCGCTAGTCTGTGCCATAGTGGAGACGCGGCCTCGGCTCCAAAACCTGCCTACCGCGGGGGGTTATCCGGGAGGAACCGCCAAAAGGCTGTTGAGTAGTTTTGAATCTGTTTACTCAGAATGACTTTCCCCACAACTTTACCTGATTTCTATTGCATATTATTCCCACTTGACCAAAAGAATGAGTTTGATGTGGAAAGTGGCTCAGAAAATGTGACAGTAGTGGTGTTAGATGCGCAATAGCATCTCTTTGGGCTCAACCCCCATTAAGCAAAGTAGATGCCTGGGGTGGGGAGGTGGCACCCTTTTTCCTGATCCCCCCAGTCAGTGGGGCAGGAGCTGCGGGCACTGTCCCCACCGCTGGACTAGTGGCCCAGAGATCCTAGAAGGGACCCAGCCTTCCCCTGCTGCACCCAGACCTCCCGGATGTGGCCGCCAAGCTGTCCTCGCTCCCCCGCTGAGTGGCCTGATGGGGGGGGGGTCTCAGTCCCTCTCTCCCTCACGGGGTCAGGACATTAAAACCATCATTTTTTTTCAGGCCATGATCCTTGCTCCTAATTTAAAAGGCGGTGTGGCCGGGCACAGTGGCTTACAGCTGTAATCCCAGCACTTTAGGAGGCTGAGGTGGGCGGATCACCTGAGATCAGGAGTTCCAGAACACACTGGCCAACATGGTGAGACCCCATCTCTACTAAAAATACAAAAACCTGCCAGGTGTCGTGGTGTGGGCCTGCAGGCCTGTAGTACCAGCTACTCGGCAGGCTAGGCCCAAGGCCAAGCCAAGGGGCAGAGGTTACAGTGAGCCAAGATCACATCACTGCACTCCAGTCTGGGCAACACAGCAAGACTCCGAGACTCCATCTCAAAAAAAAAAAAAAAAGGTCTGGGAAGGATCCCCTCTGAGACATGGAAGACTTGCTTGGCTCAAGGTGGGTTTTTTCCTTGAGTGACCCAGGAACTCAGTAGCCTTCCCTGCAGGAGGGGTTTGTTCTGGGAGGAGAAGCCCAGACAGGCAAGGGTGGTGGGAGGCCAGGTGGGCATTGCCTCCACAGGCCTCTTTGCTTTGGGAAGCCCAGGTGCCCTCAGGACCCTTGAGAAAGGAAAGGTGGGGGAGAGAAGAGGGCAGGATGAGTTTTCTTTTTTCTTTTTTTCTGAGACGGAGTTTTGCTCCTGTTCCCAGGCTGGAGTGCAATGGTGCAATCTTGGCTCACTGCAACCTCCGCCTCCCGGGTTCAACCCATTCTCCTGCGTCAGTATCCTGAGTAGCTGGGATTACAGGCATGCACCACCACACCTGGCTAATTTTGAATTTTTAGTAGAGACGGGGTTTCTCCTGACCATGTTGGTCAGGCTGGTCTCCAACTCCCGACCTCAGGTGATTTGCCCGCCTCAGCCTCCCAAAGTGCTGGGATTACAGGCGTGAGCAACTGTGCCTGGTGAGTTTTATTTTACTGAACACCTACTATATGCCCAGGGCAGGGCCCCAGCCAGGGGCTGACCACGACAGCAGCCTCCTCACGGAGGCCCAAGAAAGCTGGCTTTAAAATTATAAAATTACATTTATATACCCCTGAACACCATATATTAATTTTACACAAAGGAGAATATGCCTTTAGGCTCTTTTCCTTTCTCTTTCTTGTCTCTGGCCAAAAAGAAAAAAAAAGTAGGAAGGGTTTGGCGGGCTTAGGACAGAAAGGAAGAGGTATGCCACCAAAATCACCCGAGAAGAGATGGGAGGTCTGTTCTGATTTGCGCCAGGGGACTCATGAGGGAAGGACACACCCAGGCCTCTCCCGGTAGGTGGGGAAGAAACTTGCTCTAGCAACTTCAGGATGGTTTGCCTAGTCAAGGAAGGGAATAGACAGGGCGATTTTGTGGGCCCTGCTCAAGCTGGCTGCTGGGAAAGGAGGGTCTGTGTCAGTCAAGGAATCCAGGAAACCTGCCAAGTTACGGCTTGCAGGGACTGGGGGAGCCACCTTCCCTAGGGCCACTATGGGTGGTCTTGGGGCCCTCAGAGAACTTGCTTCTTGGGCACCTGAGTTAGACCTGGCAGAACCAGCAGATACCCGAGGACCATAGATAGGCCTGCGCTCCCTGCCACTCTCTGGGCAAGAGCCCCAAGCCCGTATCTCCAGGGCCTGTGCAGACTGCTGGGCCCCTGAGAAGTGCGGAAGTTCAGCCTTTCCTGCCCTGGTGCGGCATGGCACCCAGCCTCTATCTCCCACGTTGTTCTCTTGTCCCGAGGAACATACTAGACCCAGTTTTGCTCAGGAAAATCAGCCCCCACGGCCCAGGTTCTTGTACCTTCCTGTCCTAAGCATCTCTGTCCCTGTCTATTCTTCTCCCTACTGTTCATGGCCACCAACTTCCCCAGGCTGCAGCTCACATTCAGCTCCTAGAATTCATTAAGTGTGGCAAGGAAAGGTCTCCAGTCAAGAGATCTCAAGATGTCTGGGGACAGGCAGATTTTCCAAATGCCCCTGGATGTCAGATGCCTAGGACACAGTGGGAGGGAGGGGACAGCAAGGGGAGAGTTGGGTTAGACCTGCCCAGGGACAGAGCTGTGAGCCCATAGTTCCATACCCAGCATTGCAGCAGTTGGGCTGGGTGACAAGCCCTTGGCCTCTGCTAGTCTCTAGAATAAGAGAGCCCTGGTCCCCCTGGGAGATTCTGTGTGGACAGAAAGTGAGGTGAGAGTCCAGGTCTGGCCCAGGCTCTGCCACTGACTTGCAGAGACACCCTAGGGACCTCAGCGGCCTCATCCTTAAAATGGACAAAACAAGGACTGGGGCCTGGCGTGGTGGCTCACACCTGTAATCCCAGCACTTTGAAGGCTGAGGCAGGCAGATCATGAAGTCAGGAGTTCGAGACTAGCCTGGCCAACATAGTGAAACTGTCTTTCCTAAAAAATACAAAAAATTAGTTGAGTGTGGCAGCAGGCACCTGTAATCCCAGCTACTAGGGAGGCTGAGGCAGGAGAATTACTTGAACCTGGGAGGCAGAGGTTGCAGTGAGCCGAGATCGCACCACTGCACTCCAGCCCAGGTAACAGTGCAAGACTCTGTTTCAAAAAAAAAAAAAAAGGCCAGGCACAGTGACTTATGCCTGTAATCCCAGCACTTTAGGAGGCCGAGGCGGGTGGATCACGAGGTCAAGAGATCGAGACCATCTTGGTCAACATGGTGAAACCCCATCTCTACTAAAGATACAAAAAATCAGCTGGGCATAGTAGTGCGTGCCTGTAATCCCAGCTACTCAGGAGGCTGAGGCAGGAGAATTGCCTGAACCCAGGAGGCAGAGATTGCAGTGAGCCGAGCTCGCGCCATTACACTCCAGCCTGGGTAACAAGCGAAATTCCGTCTCAAAAAAAAAAAAAAAAAAATGCTGACCTATCTGCCTTCAGGTTTGTGATTAGGATCTCATGAGAGCCCTGTCTGAAAGGGGAATTCTTCTCATCCCTCACTTCTGTGAAACAAAGGATGGAGAGAAGCAGGGAAGGCAGGTAGTTCATGAAAGTCATGTCAGCTCAGGCTATGGAGTACTCGCTATGTGCGGGCACAGTACCAGGCTGTGGAGTACTCGCTATGTGCAGGCAGAGTACCAGGCTGTGGAGTAGTCGCTATGTGCGGGCACAGTTCCAGGCTGTGGAGTACTCGCTATGTGCGGGCACAGTACCAGGCTGTGGGGTACTCGCTATGTGCGGGCACAGTACCAGGCTGTGGAGTAGTCGCTATGTGAGGGCACAGTACCAGGCTGTGGAGTACTCGCTATGTGCGGGCACAGTACCAGGCTGTGGAGTATTCGCTATGTGCGGGCACAGTACCAGGCTGTGGGGTACTCGCTATGTGCGGGCACAGTACCAGGCTGTGGAGTAGTCGCTATGTGAGGGCACAGTACCAGGCTGTGGAGTACTCGCTATGTGCGGGCACAGTAGCAGGCTGTGGAGTAGTCGCTATGTGCGGGCACAGTACCAGGCTGTGGAGTAGTCGCTATGTGCGGGCACAGTACCAGGCTGTGGAGTACTCGCTATGTGCGGGCACAGTTCCAGGCTGTGGAGTACTCGCTATGTGCGGGCACAGTAGCAGGCTGTGGAGTACTCGCTATGTGCGGGCACAGTACCAGGCTGTGGGGTACTCGCTATGTGCGGGCACAGTACCAGGCTGTGGGGTACTCGCTATGTGCGGGCACAGTAGCAGGCTGTGGGGTACTCGCTATGTGCGGGCACAGTACCAGGCTGTGGGGTACTCGCTATGTGCGGGCACAGTAGCAGGCTGTGGGGTACTCGCTATGTGCGGGCACAGTAGCAGGCTGTGGGGTACTCGCTATGTGCGGGCACAGTAGCAGGCTGTGGGGTACTCGCTATGTGCGGGCACAGTAGCAGGCTGTGGGGTACTCGCTATGTGCGGCACAGTAGCAGGCTGTGGGGTACTCGCTATGTGCGGGCACAGTAGCAGGCTGTGGGGTACTCGCTATGTGCGGGCACAGTAGCAGGCTGTGGGGTACTCGCTATGTGCGGGCACAGTAGCAGGCTGTGGGGTACTCGCTATGTGCGGCACAGTAGCAGGCTGTGGGGTACTCGCTATGTGTGGCACAGTACCGGGCTGTGGGGTACTCGCTATGTGCGGGCACAGTAGCAGGCTGTGGGGTACTCGCTATGTGTGGCACAGTAGCAGGCTGTGGGGTACTCGCTATGTGCGGGCACAGTAGCAGGCTGTGGGGTACTCGCTATGTGTGGCACAGTACCGGGAAGTCAGCACCTTCTCATTTAATTCTCCCAACAACCCTGCAAGTCAGGCATGAGCATCACTCCCAATATTAACACTCAAGAGCACAGCTTCTGGTGAGTGGGCAAGCTGGCATGAGAATCCACAACTCCCAATGCGAAGCCCCTGCCCTTTATCCAGTGCCACTCTGGGCCAGAAGTTCCCCTGAAGGACACCCTCTGTGGTGGGGAAAACGCCTCTGCTGGACACCTGAAGTTTAGTGCTCAGCCCCAGCTCGCTGAGTGAACTTGGGGAACTGGCCTAACACCTCTGCCCTCCATGCCATCTTCTGTCTAAGAGGAGTTTACTCTCTGGGAGTCATTTTTGTGATCCCAGCCCTGATCCTATGTTAGGTTAGAAAAGGAATGAAAATGCAAACTGGTGTCAGACCTGGAGCCCGGGGTCAGGGCCTGGCACGGGCCTCAGGACTGCTGCCTGCTTTCAAGCATCCCTGCCTGTGGTCCGGGCCCAGCCACCCCAGGGAGAGGCAGGGGCCTGTTACAAGCCCATGTGTCAGAAATCTAAGGTCAGGTGAAGAAAAATGACTTCTCAGGGTCCAAGAGCAAATTAGAGACAGAGCCAGGGCTGGAATCTGAGTCTCCCAGCTCTTAGCCCAGCTCCCTGGCTCATGCCCCAGCTGGGAACAAAGGAGGAAGAACAAGCAGAGGGAGCTGCAGCAAGGCAGTGTCCCTCTGAAAGCTCTAGGGGAGGACCAGTTTCCTTGCCTTTGCCGGCTTCTGGAAGCACCCATATTCCTTGGCTTGTGGCCCCCTCCTCCATCTTCAAAGCCAGCCACAGTGGGTTGAGGCCTTCTCAGGTTGTATTGCCCTGACCCTGACCCTTCCATCTCCCTCTCCCATTTCTAAGGATGCTTGTGATGACATTGAACACACCCTGATAATCCAGAATAATCCCCCAACTCTAGGTCAGCTATTAGCAGCCTGAATTCCTTCTGCAACCTTAATTCCCCTCATGTGACCCGACATATTCACAAGTTCCAACAATTTGGACATAGACATCTTTTGGGTGCCACTATTCTGTCTACCATATGCCCCTTGTTCCAAAGGAGATATATTATGCTGTTCTTCCATTGCTATAAAGAAATACTTGGCCAGGCACAGCGGCCCTTGCCTGTAATCCCAGCACTTTGGGAGGCTGAGGCAGGCGGATCACTTGAGGTTAGGAGTTTGAGATCAGCTTGGCCAACATGGTAAAACCCCTGTCTCTACTAAAAATACAAAAATTAGCCAGGTATGGTGGTGGGTGCCTGTGATCCCAACTACTTGGGAGGCTGAGGCAGGAGAATCACTTGAACCCGGGAGGCAGAGGTTCAAGCCAAGATCGCACCACTATACTCCAGCCTCAGCAACAGAGCAAAACTTTGTCTCAAAAACAAACAAACAAAAAATACAAACAGAAAAAAACACTTGAGACTGGATATTTTCTAAAGAAAAGAGGTTTGATGGGCTCAAGGTTCTGCAGGCTTTGCAGGAAGCATGGTGATGGCATCTGCTCAGCTTCCAGGGAGGCCTCAGGAAGCTTCCAATCATGGTAGAAGGCAAAGGGGGAGCAGGTACATAGCAAAAGCAGGAACAAGAGAGCGAGAGAGTGCTTCACACTTTGTGGGAGATGCTATGTGTCACTTTTAAATGACCGAACCTCAAAAGAACTCAGTGTCACGAGGGCAGCACCAAGGGGGATGGTGCTAAACCAGTCACCTCCCACTGGGTCCCGTGTCCCAGACAAAGGATTACCGTTCAACATGAGATTTGTTGAACAAATATCAGGGATGTCTAAAAATTGACATCAAGGGACTTCTAAAAAGTTGCATTTCTTGCAGCTGCCGTGGGTTGAGATTTGTACCTGCTGCTGTCCTGTGTTCCTCCCTCGAGTTTCCGTCCAGCCATAGCCTCAGCCTGTGAGGATTTCCCTTGCATTCCGCTTTCTGCCTCCTGAGCCTCCCCAGGAAGTGTTCCCTACAGAGTGTCAGCTCCTGGTGGGAAAGCCTGGTGCCCACTTCTCAGCACCTCCCTGTCTTTCTGTCCCTCCTGCAAGTGGACTCATGGCCCTGCAGCTGCAGGGGGACAGAGGTACAGGACCAGGGTGCTGGCCAGGCTCACAGGGGGAGGCCCTTGGGGAAGGGGTTGTCTCCTTCCCCAGATGGGTCAGGGGGCTGCTGGCTGCTGGCAGGGGCAGCTGAGAGGGCCCCAGAAAATTCTATAGAATTGCTTCCCCTCCTCCCATGTCCTAAAGAGGTTCCTGTGTCTCAGTGCCAGTGCCGCTGGTAAGATGGGGAAGGTGAGCCGGGCTGTGTGCACGGGCTGCTAGGGGGGCATTTTTGCTACTGTGTATTATTGTTGTTTTATTCCTGGTGCTGCTGGGGAAGGGGGCGGTGGGAGTGAACCCAGGTAAATGACTGAGCCAGGCTCTTCTGGGAACCGGCAAAAGGCCCTGAGTATGTCCATGTCTTCCTGTGGTGCTGGGACAGCTGGGATTCAGGCTGGGATTCCGCCCCACACTTTTGGACAGTCTGCTCTGGGCTGCCTGGGATCGTGTTAGGTCAAGTCCAGCCCCCTTGCTTCTAAAATGGCTTCCTGGTATCTGGATCCTTGTAAGCCCCTCCCCTTGAGTGTGGGCTGGTCCTAGTGACTTGCTATTAACGGAGAGAACAGCGCAAATGCCTCTGAGATTTGGTTGTGAAAGTTCATCTCTTCGCTTGCCGCACACTCTCTCGCTCTCTCCTGCTTTCTCTCTGGTGAGGCCAGCTGCCATCTTGGGAGCTATCCCGTGGAGAGGCCCACATGGCAAGGAGCTGAGGGCAGCATCTGGCCAACAGCCAGCACTGAACTGAAGCCCTCAGTCCACCAACCTGTGAGGAACTAAATCCTGTCAACTGTAACCATGTGAGTGAGCTTGGAAGCGGATCCTTCCCCATCAAACCTTGAGATGACAGCAGCCAGACACCTTGATTGCAGTTTGTGAGAGACCCTGAGCCAGAGGACCCCAGCAAGCCACCCACAGATTCCTGACCCATGGAAACTGAGAGACAATACGTGTTGTTTTAGCCACTAAGATATGGGCTAACTTGTTATGCACAGTGGATGACAAATGCACTCCTTCCTCCTTGACCTGTTGCCTCTGAAACACTAAGTCCCTTTGTCTTTGGCTTTCATTCATTCTTCCGGCTCTCCTTGCCTCCCTGAGCCTCCATCTCTCTCCTTTGTCATCATCTCTTCCAGCCCCAGGTCATAGCCTACCCCTGACCCTCTGGTCTCCACACTCCCCAGAGGGCCCACCCCTTCATGGGTGCAGTGTGAGTAGTGTCACACCGATGGCGCTGTTCCCCATTATTCACCACTTCACCCGCTCCTCTGAAATCAGTTCTACTTCTCCTCTGGCCCTTGAATACATGTTTGATCTGCTCCTAGAACAATGCAAATCACTTGCTACGTCCCTCCTCATCTGTTTTCAGTCAGCAATAGATGTTCCCTTTGTGTGTTTGTTTTTTTTTTGAGACAGTGCCTTGCTCTGTCACCCAGGCTGGAGTGCAGTGGTGCAATCTCACCTTACTACAAACTCTGCTTCCCAGGTTCAAGCAATTCTTCTGTCTCAGCCTCCCAAGTAGCTTGGACTACAGGCATGTACCACGCCCAGCTAATTTTTTTATATTTTTGGTAAAGACGGGGTTTCACCATGTTGGCCAGGCTGGTCTTGAACTCCTGACTTCAGGTGATCCAGCCACCTTGGCCTCCCAAAGCGCTGGGATTACAGGCATGAGCCACCATCCCCGGCCAGATGTTCCCTTCAAAAGGTGGCTTATAGCTTCCCCAAACCCATTGCCAGATCTGGGTGCAAATCTCTTGGCCTCCCTCCAATTCAGACTCAGCTTCTTACATATCATTTTCAAGGCATCAGATTATCAATGACCTCAAGTCTTCATCTACCCCATTGAACCTGCCTGGTGTTTCCCACCTGTCATCCCATGTGAGTCTAGCAAATGGACTGAGGCTGAAATCCCAGCTGTGCCATATTCTGCCTGTGTGCCCTGATGCACTTGCTTCACTCCCTTGCTTCAGTTTTCTAAGCTGTGGGTAGAAATTAAAAATTCTGCAGATGTCCTTCAGCAGGTGAAGGGTTACACGGCGGCATATACATACTATAGACAGTTACCCAGCGATACAGAGGGATGAACTACTGACACAGGCAACAATCTAGATGAATCTAGAGAGTTACGCTTGGTGAAAAGAGCCAGTTCCAAAAGACTATTTGCTGAACGAGTTCATTTATTTTCTTCGAGACTGAGTCTCGCTCTGTCACCCAGGCTGGAGTGCAGTGGTCTTGGCTCACTGCAACCTCCGCCTCCCAGGTTCAAGCAATACTCCTGCCTCCGCCTCCTGAGTAGCTTGGATTACAGGCACCTGCTACCACACCCAGCTAATTCTTTGTATTTTTAGTAGAGATGGGGCTTCACCATGTTCGCCAGGCTGGTCTCGAACGCCTGACCTCAAGTGAGCCACCCACCTTGGTCTCCCAAAGTTCAGGGATTACAGGTGTAAGCCACCTCGCCCAGCCTTGAAGGAGTTCATTTCTATAACACTATTGAAATGACAAAATTATAGAAAAGGAGAATAGATTAGTCATTGTCCAGGGTTAAGGGGTGGTCAGCTGGAGGGTAGCATGAGGAATCCTGTGGTGACAGAAACGTCCAGGTCACTGTCAGTATCTTGGTTGTGACAGGCCACTTCACTGTGAGGCGGTATCATTGGGGAAACTGAGTAAGGGTACATGGAATCTCTCCATAGCATTTCTCACAACTGCATGAGAATCTAAAATTATCTCTGAAAACGTTTCACTTTAAAAATGACACCCACTTTATTGAGTTATATAGAACATAACTTATAAGTTAGGGAGTACATTACCTAATAAAAGAATATGAATGAAAAAAAACACCACTGCTTTTTACTCACCAAAATGTTTCTATCTGAAAGTAACAGGTCCACAGGTTTCTAATCTTTCATCTTGAAATTAACACATCCCACAGAAAACTGGATGGATGGTGAGATGTCTCGCTATGCTCCCTGAGACCGTGCTTGGTGCAGATGAAGTAAGAGCGGGTTCCGTAGATGGCAGCTCCTTCCCTCTTCCCTCTGGAGGAGCAGCAGAAATAGGGGAGAACTTAGAGAGATGAAGGGAGGTGCAGAGTTAGGAAGGCTCGTTAAGACAGGATAACCAACACCAAGGTGTGGGCCTGTGGTCAAGGGAGAGCGAATTAAGGGGGAGTGGCCACCAGCATTCCAGGTTCTAGCCTTCATTGTGCCTTCCATGTGCTGCCCTGAGTCTGACTGCCTTCACCTGCTAAAGCCCAACCTTCCCTCAGACCCCGCCCAGATCCCCTTCCTCAGGGATACTTTCATTCCAGCCAAGATCACTTCTTGTTTGAGCTCCACAATGTAGCTCATATCAACTGGCTAACATTGGCCTGGATTTCATGTAAATTCTTCACTGGCAAAAACTATCCCACCAGGCTCCCTGGCACAATGCTAGGCACAGAATACACAGTACAAAAATGATTGATGCCTTATATCATAGTCAGAGGGATGGCCTTAAGGCCAGGCGCAGTGGCCTGCAGTCCCAATACTTTGGGAGGCTGAGGTGGGAGGATCATCTGAGGTCAGGAGTTCAAGACCAGCCTGTCCAACGTGGTGAAACCCCATCTATACAAAAATTAGCCAGGCGTGATGGTATATGCCTGTAGTCCCTGCTACTCAGGAGGCTGAGGCAGGAGGGTTGCTTGAGGCTGGGAGGTCGAGGCTGCTGTGAGCCATGATGGTGCCACTGCACTCCAGCCTAGGTGACAGTGAGACTCTATCTCAAAACAAACAAACAAACAAAAACCCACCACTAACAACAAAAGCCAAAGGGAGTTTTCTCAATGTATAAAGAGGTCATAAAAATTAAGAGGAGAAAGAACAACCTGATAGATTAACAGTCAAAAGACACAAGTGGAGAGTGCTCCATTGATCCATGCCAATGATCCTTAAACACATGGACAGATTCTCAGACCCTCGCAATCAGAGAAATGCAAAAGAAAATGTACAGCGAGAAATCAATGTTCATCTATTACATGAGCAAAAATCCAAGAGTTTCACAATAAACTCAGTGAACAAAGCTCTCTCATATACATTTCTGATGGGAAGGCAAAATGCTATTTATTTTGAAACAGTCTCAAAGTACAGAAAGGTTGCCAATATGCTACAAAGTACTTATTTGGTTGGGGGGGAGCCATTTGTGAATAAATTGTCAACAGGATACCCCATTGCCCCCTCCCCCACAACTTTAGTATATGTTTCTTACAGATAAGGATATTGTTTTTCTTTTCTTTTTATCTCTCTCTCTCTCTCTCTCTTTTTTTTTTTTCAGACAGGGTCTCACTCTGCTGCCGAGACTGGAGTACAGTGGCATGATCTTGGCTCACTGCAACCTCCACCTACTGGGATCAAGATTCTCCTGTCTCAGCCTGCTGAGTAGCTGGGATTACAGGCATGTGCCACTAAAGTCAGCTATTTTTTCTGTTTTTAGAAGAGACAAGGTTTCACCATGTTGGCCAGGCTGGTCTCAAACTTCTGACCTCAGGTGATCCACCTGCCTCAGCCTCCCAAAGTGCTGGGATTATGGGTGTGAGCCACCACACTCAGCCTCAGGATGTTGCTTTTCATAACTACAGTAGAGAAACATCAAAATCAGAAAGCAACATTGATGCATTACTGTCTAATCCTCAGACCCCATTCAGCTTTCTCCAGTTGTTCCAATAATGTCCTTATTTTTTATTTATTCTTATTTTTTGAGACACAGTCTCACTCTGCCGCCCAGACTGGAGTGCAATGGCATGATCTCGGCTCACTGCAACCTCTGACTCCTGGGGTCAGGTGATTCTCCTGCCTCATCCTCCTGAGTAGCTGGGATTACAGGTGCTCACCACCACACCTGACTAATTTTTGCATTTTTAGTAGAGACAGGATTTCACCATATCAGTCAGGATGATCTCAAACTCCTGACCTCAGATGATCCACCCACCTCGGCCTCCCAAAGTGCTGCGATTACAGGCATGAGCCACCATGCCCGGCCCAATAATGTCCTTTATAGCAAATAAAATCCAGTTCAGAATTACACATTTCGTTTTCATGTGTCTTTAGTTTTGATCAATATGGAACGGTTCCTCAATCTTTCTTTGACTTTCATGACCTTGACACTTTTGAATAATTCAAGCCACTTAATTCGTGAAACAGCCCTCGTTTTGGGTTTGTCTGGTGTCTCCTCAAGATCAGATCAAGGCGTGCAAGAATGTCACAGAAAAGAAGCCGGGTCTTCTGACTGCATCGTGGTGGGTGATGCACCATTTAGATGTTGCCAATTATTGACAACATCAACTTTTCTTTCAGTCACTTGATTAGACTGATGTGTTCCAGGCTTTTCCCTTGCAAAGTGCCTCTTTTTTCCCTTTGTAATTGATAAGTATTTTATAGGAGTTACTTTGAGACTATGTAAATATTCCATTCCTCACTACACTTGCTATTTTTTCCTAGTTGTTTCTGTCAGTGTGTTCTATGGGTTATAATCTGTTAGTATCTGTCTTAGTCCATTACATTGCTAGAAAGTAGCCTGAGACTGAGTAATTTATGAAGAAAAGAGGCAGATTTGGTTCATGGTTCTGCAGACTGTACAAGAAGCACGGTGGCCGGGCGCAGTGGCTCACACCTGTAATCCCCGCCAATATGGAAGGCTGAGGTGGGTGGATCACCTGAGATTTAAGACCAGCCTGGGCAACATGGTGAAACCCCATCTTTACTAAAAATACAAAAATTAGGTAGGCATAGTGGTGCATGCCTATAATCCCAGCTACTTGGGAGACTGAAGTGGGAGAATTGCTTGAACCCAGGAGGTGGAGGTTGTAGTGAGCCGAGATTGCACCATTGCACTCCAGGTTGGGAGACACAGGGAGACAGAAGAAGGAAGAAGGAAGAAGGAAGAAGAAAGAAAGAAAAAGAAAGAAAGAAAGAAAGAAAGAAAGAAAGAAAGAAAGAAAGAAAGAAAGGAAGGAAGGAAGGAAGGAAGCAGCAGCAGCAGCAGCAGCAGCAGAAGCAGAAGCAGAAGCAGAAGCAGCAGCAGCAGCAGCAGCAGCAGCAGCAGCAGCAGAGCACTGGCATCTGCTTCTGGTGAGGGCTTCAGGAAACTTCCACTCATGGCGGAAGGCAGGTATGTCACATGGTGAGAAAGGAAGACAGAGAGGAGGAGGTGCCAGGCTCTGTTTAACTATGAGCTCTCAAGGGAAGTAACAGAGCAGGAACTCACTCATTACCTTGAGTGGGGCATCAAGCTGATCCTGAGGGATCTGTCCCTATGACCCAAACACCTCCCACAAGGCCCTGCCTCCAACACTGGGGATCAGATCTCCATACAAGATTGGGAAGGGAAGAGTATCGAAACTATATGAGTACCGTTATTGATTTTGGTGCTCAAATTGTCCCATATTCCACCAGTGGCAGCCCCTTCTGTACCCGTCACTCTATAAGCATGAGCTACTCTCACATGGGACATGCCCTGGCCTCCACTTGTCCCTTGCTCAACCCAACTCTGGAATCTGCTATTTCTCCAGGCAGGTCCAGTGGCTTCCAGTAAAGACTGGTATTTAGAAACCAAGTTCTGGGCACTAGCTTTACTTATGGCTATTGAGGTTTGATTGTGTCTAGGTGCTCTCAGGGGACAGAACGAGAGAATGGATATATTCCTGAGGTGTCTGGTGGGGGAAGGGGCTAAGTTAGCATCTAGAAGCTGGGGGACGTTAGTGGAAGTTGTGTGGAAAATCCAACAAGAGAGTAAACACAGTTGGATAAAATATGGTGAACTGGCACATACAAAACCATACAGAGTGAACTTGTATCTAGGATTTTCTCTGTGAATGAGGATAACGGCATTTCATGGGTTTACAAAGCACTTTTGTATCCACTCTGTTTTGACGCTCACGACGTCTATGAGCGCATGCAAAGTCATCTACTCAGCAGCTTTGGGCCTTTGCGGAGCTGGCTGCTATTCCATGATTCCCAGGAAGTGAGCTGGCTGGCAGCTGCCTGTGGTTGTAAGGAAGTGACACTGCACAGGGACTGCCCAACTTCTGAAGGAATCCCCAGGAAGACGTGATCAGGCCAAGAGGAAGCTTGTCCTTCTCAAAGCGGACTTCTCCTCACTGCTCAGGAGCAGCCACGGTCGACCGTAAACCAGGGAGATTCTCCCAGGAAGTCAGGCCAGGACCTGGCTCCACTGCCAAGATGTGAGCCCTGGCTGGGTGGCCACAAACAGGTAGCCCCTACACAATCTTTCCCTTCTAGCTTCTCCTAAAGCCCGTCTTCATTGTGGATCATCTATTTTCTCTCCACCATTGTATATATGGTGTTTTGGGGTGGTTGAATTTACAACTTAACTGCAGGGTACAGGATAAGAAGAAGCCATACTGAGACCTCATGGACAGGCATGCACATTACTCAGACTTCTTGATCTTAGAGCCGGCCATGACTTGGATTATCTTTTTCACAGAGAGTAAATGCATTTTTAGTTGTGGATGAGATGGTGGGTTCTTTATATTAGCAGGAGCAGTTTTAATGATATATTTTCTATTGAGATGAAATTCACATAACATTAAATTAACCACTTTAAATCCAGCCGAGGCAGGTGGATCACTTGAGGTCAGGAGTTCAAGACCACCCTGACCAACATGGTGAAACCCTGCCTCTATTAAATACAAAAAATTAGCCAGGAGTGGTGGTGCATGCCTGTAGTCCCAGCTACTTGGGAGGCTGAGGCGGGAGAATTGCTTGAACCTTTGAGGCAGAGGTTGCAGTGAGCCAAGATCGTGCCATTGTACTCAAGCCTGGGCAACAAGAGCAAAATCCTGTCTCAAAATAAATAAATAAATAATAAAATAAATAAAGTGTACAGTTGAGTGGCATTTAGTCCATTCACAGTGCTATCAGCCACCAACTCTGTCAAGTGCAGGAGCACTTTTGAAAGTGCATCCATGGTGAGGAAAGGCATGCGTGGATGCTGCGTGGCCATCGGGGGACGTGTGATGTGCTGGCCCAGCATCCTTGCTTTGGTGAACAGCCTTGCCCTGCTTCACAGGGTGCTGGCAGGATCTGTTCATCCCAGTGCCACTGGTCGCACCCACTTCCAGGAGAGGGCATGTAATCTGTGTGGTCCCACTGGTCACAGAGCCTGGTTCAGGGTGGACTTGTGACCAACACCAGAACAACTGAACTAGTCCCTGGGACTTTTCTGCCAGGGATGGCGTCTTGAGTGAGGGTGACATTGAAGAAAAACAAAACAGAAACAAAAACCAGGGCAATTGTGTGTCTCAGTCTTTGAGGCTCAGAGTTGGGGGTGAAGGGTTGTTAAAATCCCAAGCTCCATGTCCTGGAGGCAATAGGGGACTTCCTGAAGTCCTTTTTCCTTTCTTGAAGGAAAAGAAAATGATATTCTTCCACTGGGATTCTAAGCTGGGAGCATGTGAACCTGAGCCTGCTGGCCGCCATCTTCCAAGGCTGTGTGGAGTTTGTTTAATGTAGGAGGAAAAGATGCCAAAATAGTGGGAAGCAGTCGTGAGCAATGAAACAAGTGAAGAAAGGGAGAGGGCGGGGAGACAGTGCACTCTGGAGCTGGCATTTGAACCCCTGAGTTTTCCTATTCCAGAATCCCCAACTCTGGGCAATTTTCTCAATTCTAAACAATGGAATCCCTCTCTTCAGGCTAATTCAGGCTGGTATTCTGTTACTGCAACAGAGAGGACCTTGAGTAATATAACAGCCCTACCTGGCAGGTGGGTGGAAGGATCCCCATATGTTACAGATGAAGAACCGACAGTGATGAGGTCCAGGACATAGTTCTCCTAGTAGGTGTCACGTGGAGGGGATATTAAGATGACTGCAGTAGTGAGTCACTGTGGGGGTGGAAGTCACCAAGCATCTGGTAGGTGAGCCAGGTCTGGAAGTCAGGAAGGAGGATGGAAGGTCACCCAGTGTGCCAAAGGCAGATGAGATGGTTTGAGGAAGATGGATGAAAGGACACAAGACGTGTCAGGATGTTGAGGCCAAGGGTAGCCCAACCGCCACTTCTCTCTTTTGAGTCAGGAGTGTGGGAGCTAAGCCTTCCGCTGGAGGCCCTGGGTAGAGGATGTTAGAGGAAGATGTGACCTGTGATGGGGCTGAGAGGACCCCTGTGGTAGTCACTGGTGCTAACTCTATCTGGTTCTCGCCACCTTGAGGCCCATGGTGGCATTTACTTCCTGGTCCTTGTAGGTGAATGGAGCTGTGTGACTGCCTCTCGTGACAAGTGCCTTTTGTCAATGGGACACCCACTGGAACTCTCCTTGAGATAGTGGCTCTTCCGTTGACCAGGGTCCCTGACTATTCAATGAGCAGAGCCCCCTCTGCAAACCTGCGATAGACAGGTGACATGGGCAAGAGAAGGCACTCAGCAGTTTTTTGGTAATCCACTGGAAATGTAATATACAGTTGGATTATGCTCTATTTTTTTATTGTAGTAAAATAGACATTACATGGCATCCATCATTTTAACCATTTTTTTTTTTGAAATGGAGTTTTGCGCTTGTTGCCCAGGCTGGAGTGCAGCGGTACCATCTCGGCTCATGGCAACCTCTACCTCCTGGGTTCAAGCAATTCTCCTGCCTCAGCCTCCCAAGTAGCTAGGATTACAGGTGCCTGCCACCACACCTTGCTAATTTTTGTATTTTTAGTAGAGACAGGGTTTCACCATGTTGGCCAGGCTGGTCTCGAACTCCTGATATCTGGTGATCCGCCCACATTGGCCTCCCAAAGTGGTGGAATTACCGGTGTGAGCCACTGTGCCCAGCCATTTTAATCATTTTTGAGTGTATAGTTCAGTGGCATAAGTACAACCAATACCACCATTCATCTCCGGAACTTTTTCATCTTCACAAACCGAAACTCTATCCCCATTAAACACTGAATCCTCCTTCCCCCTCCCCACAGCCGCAGGTACCCACCATTCTACTTCTGTCTGTATGAGTCTGACTACTCCAGGGCCTTCATATAAGTGGAATCCTACAGTATTTGTGCATTTGGGTCTGGTTCATTTCATTTAGCACATCCTCAAGATTCATGCATGTTGTAGCAGGTGTCAGGATTCCCTTCTTTTTAAGGCTGGATCATCTTCTACTGTATGGATAGACTGCATTTTGCTTATTCATTCATCAGCTGATGAACATCTAGGTTGCCTCCACTTTCAGCCATTGTGAATAATGTTGCTATAAAACATTGGTGTATAAATATCTATTCAAATCTCTGCTTTCAGCCAGGCGCGGTGGTTCACGCCTGTAATCCCAGCACTTTGGGAGGCCAAGGTGGGTGGATCACCTGAGGTCAGGAGTTCAAGACCAGCCTGGCCACCATGGTGAAACCCAGTCTCTACTAAAAATGCAAAAATTACAGGTGTGGTGGTGTGTGCTTGTAATTCCAGCTATTCAGGAGGCTGAGGTAGGAGAATCACTTGAACCCAGGAGGTGGAGGTTGCAGTGAGCCAAGATTGTGCCACTGCACTCCAGCCTGGATGACAAAATCGAAACTGTCTCAAAAACAAAAACAAAACAACAACAAAAACAAACAAACACAATCTCTGCTTTCAGTTCTTTGGACTGTACACCAGGAAGTGAAACTGCTGGGTTATATAGGAATTCTATGTTTAATTTTTTTCAGGTACCACCACACTGCTTTCCACAGAAACTTTGTGGTTTTAAGTCACTGAGATTTGGAGTTGTTTGTTACTGTAGGACAACTTAGCCTGTCCTGATACTGCCCATACTCCAGATAATCTAGAATCAGCCAGGATTCTGATGAGGCCACAGTGGGTCAAACACAAGTGAGGGGTGTAGAATCTCAAAGGCTAAACCAGCCTGAGTTAACCCAGTATGATGTACGGTGATGAGGGTTAGCCAGAATTGGAATTACAGGTGCGATATGCCTCCTTTTGGGACCAAAGACATTAGGGCCAGGGTCTGGAACCAACGCTGTAGCCATATGGTTGTTTCTTAACAAACACAAACCCCCTACATGGTCGCCTTGGGCCTCTTGACCCCAGCAACCCCTACATCCAAGGTTACATACTTCAGTGGCTCCTGATAACGGCATCATAAATAGCCCTATTGAATAGAAATTTACATTTGCTGATCACGGCCCTGAGAATTTCAGCTTTTTGTTTTGTTTGAGACAAAGTCTCACTCTGTCACCCAGGCTGAAGTGTGCCAGTGACACGATCTCAGCTCACTGCAACCTCCACCTCCCGGGTTCAAGCGATTCTCCCGCCTTAGCCTACTGAGTAGCTGGGACTACAGCCATGCTCCACCATGCCCGGCTAATTTCGTATTTTAAGTAGAGACAGGGTTTCACCATGTTGGCGAGGCTGGTCTCGAACTCCTGACCTCAAGTGATCCACCCAGCTTGACCTCCCAAAGTGCTGGGATAACAGGGGTGAGCCACTGCACCCATTGAATTTCAGCTTCTTAAGAGCAACTATATTTCAAAAGCGCTGGGTGGCTCATGCCTGTCATCCCAACACACTGGGAATCTGAGGTGGGAGAATCATCTGGGCCCAGAAGTTCAAGACCAGCCTGAGCAAGAGAGAGAGACCCCTATCTCTACAAATAATAATAATAAATTAGCCAGGCATGGTGGTGTGCATCTTTAGCCTCAGATACTCAGGAGGCTGAGGCAGGAGGACTGGTTGAGCCCAGAAGGTTGAGGTTGCAGTGAGTCATGATCACTCCACTGCACTCCAGTCTGGGCAACAGAACAAGACTCTGTCTCAATAGAAGAAAAGAAAAAAAAGATGTGGTGTGGGGTGATTTCAGAGTCAAATGGACCCAGCTTTGAATCCTGACTCTGCCACTTCCCAACTGTATGGCTTTGAATAAGATCAAGCCTCAGTTTCTTCGCCTGTAGTGTGAGGGTACTACAAACTACATCACAGGGCTGGCGAAGACTAAGGAAAATGCCATGGCTGGTGCCTGGCACATAGTAGACACTCAGTAAACAGTCGCTGCTGTTTAGGAGCAGTCTTCTGTAAACCCTTAATGAAAGCAGAGGTATCTCAATCACCTTTCTAAAAATGGTCTTCTCCTTTGCCAAGCTGGGTGCACCATTTAGAGTGTTCACGGATGTCTCTCTTGATGTAGAAAGTGAAGAGCCCAGGAATCTGAGGGTCACATGTTAATTCCATCAACATGGAGGAGGCAGGAGGTTCACTACTGAGAACCTCCTAGCAGCAAGTGTGGGGCTACAGGGACGACAGACACGGCCTCGGTCCTCGCAGAACATTGGGAGGCTCTGGGGATGGGCCGGTGGAGACCATGGACAGCAGGGCCTATCATCAGTAGAGGGGGTGGCCACTTGAGTGAGGGTGACACTGATCACAGCCAGAACTATGGCCTGGAGACTGGTCTCAGATCTTGGGGCTCAGGGTGGGGGTTGGGGAGATGGAGGGACCTGGAAGCATTGGAGGACTTCTGGAAAGAAAGCCTTCCCTTCTGTATGAAAGGCAGCTCCTGGTCCCAGAGAACTTGGCAACTCCTTTCTTTGACCCTCAAAAGGGTGGTGCTGATGGGGGCTGTGCTGCTTGGGGAGAAGAGAAAAGTAGGACCCCATTCACTGTGAAGTGAGTCCCACCACCACCGCCAGCAGCCCCTGCCCGCAAGTAGGATGGTGGGTCACTGGAGAGAGAACACACCAAGTCCTGTGCCAGTCAGAGAGCTCAGGGCACTGTATGTAGCTGAAGGGCTGAGTGGAATTCGGGGTGCAGAGCTGAGGTGGTTGGTGGGATGCAGGGGCGCGCAAGGAGGCTGAAGGCGGGGGTGGGAGGCCCAGCCCCAAGTCCTAGAGTGGCTGCTGGAGAAGTGAGAGGAGCACACAGTGGCTGTGCTGGTGGAATTAGAGATGCTCCAAGTCAGGAACCCGGAGCCCTGAGAGCTCCATGGGGAAGGAGAACAGCCCCCACAGTGAAGGGGTGAGGGCGGAGTGTAGGTATGCACGGAATCTTCCAGCTGGAAGAGACCTTCAGTGTCATCTCTTTCAACCTCCCACCTCATGAAATCTTTCAGTCTTCCAGTGCCCAACTGAGGGCACCCAACTCTACTTGGACACCTCAAGGTACGGGGAACTCACTACCGTCCACGCGGCTGATCTCAGAGAGGCTCTGGAGCCTGCGGGACCGCCAGGAGGGCTGTGGCGCTCCGACCTTGGCCCTGTAGAGCGGAGTGGCCTCCACTCCGCGGCGGCACCTGGCTGGGGGTTGCGGCGCGGTTGGGCCGGCGCTGCTGTCCCCAGCCCCAGTGCTGAGGCAGGCAGAGCGCAGTGGGCTCTGGCGGAGGTCGGAAGAACTGCAGGGCGAAGGCCGCCGGGGGCTCCGCGGGCTGCAGGGGGAGGCACTTGACACCGGCCGGGGGAGAGGAGGGGCCGCTGTCCCTACGGCCAGTGCTGGATGCGGGGACCCAGCGCAGAGGCAGCGCCAGGTAACAGGGCGCCCCGCGTGGGGAGGGCTGCGGCGAGGCCCGACACGAGGGGCTCGGAGTGGCCGAGAGCGTGGCCGAGGCTGGGCGTTCGGGCCTGGCGCCCGGTCGGGGCGGTGCGGGGTCCGGACCTCCTCCTCCCGGCGTGCGGGGACCCCGGCGGGGCCGCAGAGGCCGGGAAGTCGCGCCGAGGGCGCTAGGACCGGCCGCGCGCCCAGGCCGCTCCCGCCGCGGCGCCCCGGGGCCCCCCAGTCGGCGCTGCCTCCCGGGCCGGCTCCGCAGCGCCGGGGCCCGGGCCAGCGCGGCCGCGGGGGGCGAGCGGCGGGCGGAGGCCTGGGCCGGCGGGCGGCCGGAGGGAGGGAAGGAGGAAGGCGGAGAGAAGGGGTGGGAGGGGGGGACCCGGCGGAGGAGGCGGAGAGAGGGAGCGCGACAGCGAGCGGAGGGAGGGAGCGAGCGAGCGAGGCAGGCAGGCGGGCCGGGAGGGAGGGAGGGCGCGCGGGCGGCGGCGGCGGCGAGAGCAGAGGACGAGCCGGGACGCGGCGCCGCGGCACCAGGGCGCGCAGCCGGGCCGGCCCGACCCCACCGGCCACACGGTAATCAGCGCCGCTGCTGGCGGCCCGGGAGGCCGGCCCGGAGGCGGCGGGGAGCCGGGGAGCCGGGCGGGGGGCACCGCGGCGGGCAGTGCCCGGCTCGGGGCAGGCTCCCGGACCTCCGCAACTCGGCGCCGGGCGCCCGCGGGGCCGGGACTGCGGGCGGGGACGGCGGGCCGGGCTGGCCGGGCTGGCCGGGTCGGCGCGGGGGATTTGAGGGTTTGTTTATGTCCCCGCGGGCTCGGCAGGCGCCCCCTCCCGTCCCGCCCGCTCCCGGCGCGGACCCCCCTCTCCGCCCCCGCCCGGCTCCGGGCTCAAGTTCAAGTCTATACAATGCCACGGGGGGCCCCTCCACCGCCGGCCTCCGCCGCGGTGCCCGGCTCGGCGCTGCCGCAGGGGCCGCGGCCGGGCCACCCCCGCCTTCCGGGCTCTGCCCCCGCCCCGTGGCCCCGCCTGGAGCCCGCGGCCAGGGCGCCGGAGGGCGCAGACCCCGACCCAGAAGGATCGGCCCCCGCGGCGGCCCGGGGGAGCGGGGGAGGGGGCGGGGGCCGGGCCCCGCGCAGGCTCCGCGGCGGCGGCAGAAAATGGCAGCCTGGCACGACCCGGCCCCCCGCCCCTCCCCCCGGCGCCCGGCCCTCCTCGGCCCCGCGAGGCGGGGGACCCGGGAGGCCCCCGGGGGCGGGCCGAGGGGTGATTGCCGGGCCGGGCCGGAGAGCGCCGCGCCGGGATCCTCCTCCGGCCACCTGTGGCTGTGGGTGCGGGGAGCCGGCGGGTCCGGGAGGGGCGGCGGGGCGGGCGAGAGCGCCCGTTTGGGGGGCACACCTCCCCGCGGAGTGCCAGCGGCACGGAGGGGGGGTCGTTGTGCCCGGCTCCTCCCTGTCCCCACTGCGGGCCGTGGGAGCCGGGGCGGCCGCGGTGGCGGCGCCGCAATGTGGGGGCGGGGCGGGGGCGGGCGACGATCCCGGGCCCCGGCCGCGGGGGCCGGAAAACGCGGGGGTGGGAACAGCGGGGCCGAGGCAGGGAGCGGCGCGTGGGGGGACGCCTGGGGTCGTCCCTTCAGCCCTCCCCACGCACATTCCCACGCACGCGGACACACTCACGCACACGCACCCCGCCGGGCCGGTGCAGACGTGTCCTTGAAAGCTTCGCATCTGCACAGTGAAGGACGAGGCCTCGCCGCGGCTGCGGAGCGGGGTCTTCGGCCCCACGTCCCCGCACCCTGGGAGACCCCGAGCTTCAGAGCCGCAGGCGGCCGCGGTCCGTGTCCCGCCCTCACCCCGCTCCCCTCCCCCAGGCCGCCCTGTCCTCCCTCCCCTTCGGCGCGGACCGGGCTGGCGCGGATCCAGGGCCCGCCCCTGGCCTCCCCCAGCCCCTCATCGTTGGGGCCCGCGGCCCTGGGGCTGCCAAACTGCGTTTCGCTTTCCTGAAGCCTCTCTTCTCGGGGGCACCCTCTCCCACCTTAGCCCCCCTCTACCATTTCTCCCCGTCTTATCCCCTCCGTCCTGCCACACTCTCTCTGCTGCCAGTTGAGGAGGTGTCGACGCCCTGGGCAGGAAGCGGTGCCCTCTGGTTCCCAGGGGCTGCCTCCTTCGGCTCCTGAGGGGAGCCCCCTGTGGCTGCACCTTGACCCAACATGGCGTCTGGCACCCAGCAGGGCAGCTTTGGCCTACGGCAGGCGGCCGGCGGGCGGGTGGGCAGGGCCGGGCCACAGAGTCCGCAACTCCCCCGGTCCCCGTCTTAAACTAGCGGGGACAGAAGCCTTGGGGCGAAGCGCCCTCTGCCCTGTGACCCAACTTGCCCCTCACTGCCGTGCCTAGAGACTGCCATCAGCATCCCTGGGGGCCTGCTCAGTCTTCATGTTTCACCCCAGGCTGCCAGTGGCTGAACCGCCTCCTGGGCGGGCGGCTGCGAAGGGATCCTGGGATCAGGTGCTGCTCCAGTGTCGCCTCCTCCCTCCCTCCCTCCCTCCAGGGCAGATGTGACAGCTGCAGCCAGGGGAGCTATTCTCCTTGCTGTTGCCGGGGTATTAGGACTGGCCTGTGGGATTTAGGGAGCCAGGCATCCTGGGGACCCTCTTGGGATGACTGGCAGGGGCCAGCTCCTGGTAGTTTTCTGAGCTGCCTGCCTTTGGAGAGTTGAGTTGTGGGGAGTTCTTCTGGGTTTCTGGGGCAAAATGGTCCCCCTCTGCCTCCAGGTTCCACCTAGGCCCTGGTTGTGCTGTGACAGGTGGCTGTCAGGGTGGGAGTGTGTGTGCACAAGTGCTGGCTGCAGGTGAGGGCCCAGGCCTATTTCTGCAGCAGCCCTGGCACCTGCCTTTCTCCCCGATGGCTCCCCCTCTTCTATGCAGCCCCTCCCCAGATAAGCAGCTGCTGGTTCAGGCCCACCAAACTTTCCTTGGTACCCCACCCTGGCACCAGTGCCTTCCATAGGAGACTGGCCCTGAGAAAGGTGAATTCCTTCTAGACTCAAGGAGTAGACTGGTCCACAGGGCCAGGGCTGCCTTCCGAGTCCTGGAGAAGCCTAGGAGAGGACGCCAGCGGCCATCTGTCAGGGTGTCTTTGGACAGGATTCCTGTGTGGGGTGGGGGTTGGACTAGAGCCGGAAGGTCCATTCCAGCTTTGACATTCTATGACTCTGATTATAGTTGTGGAATTTCAGGCCCAAAAATGGGGACAGGGTAGTCTGTTTTTCAGCAAAGGGCAGTAATTGGGGAAGGTTTCCAAGGAGAAGGAGATAGGAGAGAGATCAGGGCCCCCAAGGGGTTGGGCCTTGGGAAGGAGAGGCAGTATGGGGAGGGTCCCTGCAAGAGACTGGTCGGTCACGTCTAACTCTGCAGAGGGTGTAAAAGTACAGCCTCCTTTGAGCCTTGGCACATGTGTGTCCTGCAGGTTTGTGTATAAATCCCTGTGTGTGGATAATTTGTGACGTTTCCTTTTCGAGTCCAATTCACAGTAAGCTCCTCAGTCCCTTATAGATGTTTTACTACGTCTTTCACACCCACCTCTTCCAGTGGTTCTCAGAAAGCTAGGAAGACAGGACAAGCCGTAAAATTTTTGTCTTGGGTCACTGGAAGGAAAAAGTGGAGCCAGGCCTGCACTCAGGGGAAGGCGCCCCACTCTACCTCGCACATGTGTCGGTCCCTCTCTCAGTTTGTAATCTCCAGGGAACAGGGACCTTGCCTCCCTGGGTCCCCGTTGGACCAGCAGTGAGGCCCCCCAAGGTGTATGCTGAGTGAGGGGAGTGCTCTGCTGTCTTGTCCTCTCCCTGAGGCAGCGTTGGGGGGCTCCCCGCTGCTGCTGTGCTCCATTCCCAGTGGCCACCGCCTACTTACAGGCCAGCTCCTTAGGCTTTCGCCTCCCTGAAAGACCCAAGTTCTTTCCCAGCAAAAGCCCAAACTCCCTTGAGGCTTCTCTTTTTGGGATCCAGGGAGAAAGAGGACTCTAACAGGTGACTTAAGGCAGACCACCCTCTCCCCATCCTTTGGTCTGAACTGTCAGCATTAGAACCCAAACCTTAGAATTGCAGGCTGGAAGAGTTTAGCTCTGAGAGCTCTTGGAGCTGGGGACAGGGCTGTTTGTGGGAGGTGGTGCCCAGTTCTTCCCAGGGTTGTCTGTGCTAAGCAGAGCCTGAGGCCTGCAGGGCCATTCACGTGCCGGTCACATGCCTCTCCCTGAGCACTTCCTGCTGCCTTCAACTTGCTGGCCTGGAGTCCTGGACTTGGTGCGTGTCCTCCCCACCCTGTGCCCCACTGGGAGTCGAGTGTGTCTCTGGCCTCTAGCAGGTAGGGCCAGAACGTCTACCCTGTGCTATTCCCCACGCTTCGGCCCTTGGGGAATAGCTTCCATTTCCGTTTGAATATTAGTAGGTGAGCAGAAAGCCCGTCTGCAGCCCGCCTGGCCTGAGGCTGGGTTTCTGCAGGGACTTCCCTGTTCCTGAGCAGGACTTTAATAGGCTGCGAAAGGTGCCAGATTCCTTTGCACTTTCATTTTGAGGGCTCATTTCCAATCATTTCTCTCTTTGATGATTTTTCCCTAAAAACATGACCAAATCTGAGATTCATGAAGGGTCAGCCTGAGATTTATGTCTGTATCCGAGCCTGCCTCCACTTGGCTAAGCGTGTGGGCAAGACGAGGTTTGGTGCATGTGTGTCTGTGTATGATGTGCGTGTACGTGGTGTGCTGCTGCGTGTGGATGGGGAGGACTTGCTTCCACATGAGCCAGTGTCAAGGCAGCGTGAGGCCCTTTAGCCACAGGGAGCTGCACTCTGACTCCTCGCAGCAGCAGGAAGTTGGGCAAGAACTCGATTCCCTGGGCCTCAGTTTCCTCACCTGTAACATGGGAGTGCACGTGGGTTCTGCCTACAGGTGGTTGTGAGGATGGAGTGAGATGATGTGCGTTACAGCCCTAGCAGAGCGGGAGCCCTCCTGCTAGCTGTGTCTGTTTTCATCATTTGGGCGGCTCACGTGGACTGGCGCTGCAGGAAGTGCTCTGAGAAGCCTCGTCCACCTTCCTGTGTCTTTTGCAGAATCTTGGTCAGATGAGGAAAGTGCCGATTCTGATTCAAAATCCTGGGAGGTGGGAGGCTCCTCAGGGCCACTTAGCAATCTGTTGAGTTGAACAAATGACATGTCAACAGGTTGTTTTGCTTCCACCTGAAATCCCTCCTGCTGTAGTTTCAGCTCATTATTCTCATTTTGTCTTGAGTGCAGCAGCACTTTCCCACCGTATTCACTTCTACTTTCCAGAGATGTGCTGAGCATTTCCTGGAAGCCATGCCCTGTGCTGGCTTTGAGGGGACTCAGTGCATTTAGGATGCACCCAGCTAATGCAGGACTGCCGAGTGGGACCAGGGTCACCAGAGAGGGAGAATAAAGCGCTCAAAGGAGAGTGAGGTCACAACCAACTAAGGCGATCAGGGAAGGCTTCTTGAAGGAGCTGGCTTCTCAGAAGCGCCTCAGAGCACAGAAGTAGGGCTTTGGGGCTTCAGGGAAGAAGCCAGGGTGTCAGGGGCAGGGCATCATTGGGGGTTGGCTGCAGTGCCCGGGAGGTGGCCTTGGTCCTGGTTTGTGCTGGAGGCCAGGCTGAGGCCCTGCCTTGGTTTGGGGAGGAGGTCTCTGCACTCTGGGAACTCCTGTGTGGCTCATGGAGAATCGCCCTGAACTGCCTGAGTGTGGCGGCCAGTGGGGGGTGGGGTGGAGAGAGGACAGCAGGGAGGGAGAGGAAGGGGCCAAATGAGCTCATTTGGTGTCAGATCCTGATTCTTCCTATTCTATATATTAGAGCTTAAGAGCTCAGACTTGGAGAGCAACAGAGTAGGGTTTAAATTACACCTACCCCAGGGGTTATGATGATTAAGGGGGAGGCCACCCTCAGGTCTGATCTGTGTTCGAGTGATGGCAGTCATGGTAAGGATGGGGTTGTAGTGCAAGGGTCTTTTCTGTGGCCTCCCCAGAGGTCTTCATGTCTCCCCTTTTCCCCTTGCCCACCCCACCAGCCTGAGATGCCTCAGCATCCAGAACATTCCTCCAAGGGACCACCAGTGCCAGGGAAATGGGGGGTGGAGATGTCAGGTTCCTGTGTCTGCAGCCTGACTCCACCCTGCCCCACAATACACATGCACTGGGGAGAACAGAGCCACCAACCCAGAGGGGAAGTGCCCTGCAGGCGGCCTAGGCCCCCAGGCATGAGTGCAGGTGCCTGGCAGCCCCCTGCAAGAACAGTTGGTGGGCAGGGCCCTCTGGGCCGAATCTCCCTTGCTGATCACATACATCACAGGTCACCAGCCTGTCTGGAGGACAGCAGGGGTGCTTGGTGGGCAGTGAGGGTGGGGGTAAGGGAGGCCCAGACGCCTGGGGCTTTCCTAGCTAAATCTAGTATGGAGTGAATTTTTTTTCTTTTTTTCAGCAGTAGCTCTGCGTTGCCCACTCCTGTCCTGCTGTGGCCCCCTCTGACCCTTAAGGCTGCCCAGCCTTATTTAGACATATGACCGGGTTCCTATTTTCTCTTTCCTGTGGTCATCACCCTGCTCGCCACCATCCCTATTGATCTTCCCTCCCTGCTTCTGTTTCAAATGTCAAGGTCATTTTTAATTCTGAGCCAGTTATTAGCTGCCCCATCTGAGTGCACAGAGGGGACGGACAACCATCTCTTACAGCCAGTAATGGGAGAGCTGGAACTTGGGTCTCCTGACTCCTACTCTAGTGCTCTTCTTGCTATAATGAAAGGGGAGGGGGGCTTATTGCAGATGATCAAGATCTGATGGATCAGCTAGGTCATGGGTTCCAATGATCCTTCCTTGAAAAGGTAAAAAGATGCTTAGAGAGGAGATTGTGGGGCATGGAGTTAGATTTGTGGCTCACTAAGCTGTTTATTGAGTGTGGGCTGTGTCCTGGGGAATACTTGGGAATGGCCATGGCCTGGGGGCAGGAGGCCTTTGGGGTGTTCCTCCCCCTCCACTCCCCAAAGGACCCCGGGAGGCACAGGGGTGTTCACCTCTGCCCATGCCAGGCCAGTAGGATGCCCCAGCACCCCAGCGAGTAGAACCTGTTTGGAAGGAGGCTTCGGGAAGGCCTGCATGATTACTTACATAGGTGCCCAACGTGGTAAATAAATGCACCGGAAAAGGGAAATCTACTTAAATTCCCTAAAAGTCTTTGAAACAAGGTAGCAAGTGTGTCTGTTCTGATGTGTTAGATGCCCATGCAGTAGTGTTGTGGTTTAAAAAAAATGTTCATAGTGTAATCTCATTTTCAGGAAATTCTTTAAAGTTGCCACAAATAACGCACATTTGTAAGTTTGTACATGCATGGAAAAGTTGTTCTGGAAGGATATACACAAACCTGTCAACAGGTTTTTGCATTTTAACTTTATACACTTTTGTTTTATTTGAAAAAATGTAAATGAACTTGTGTTACTCTCTTAATAACAACAAAAATAAAACTTCACTTTTGAAAAGCCCATGGATAAGAATGTGGAAAAAAGAATTCAGTGACATAAGGCTCAGGGATGGACTCTTTTTTATAATGGGTAAGAAACTGGTTTACAGACTGACAGCAAGGGGTAAGCTTACTCAGGTACGTGTCTTTTCTGGAAAGGCTACAGAGAGAAATATAGCAGATATAATGCCTCTGAGTGAAGACCTAGTCTGGCAGGGATTAGGTGAGAGCAGAAAATAGGCCGCTGACTGCATGCACCCTGGCCCACGCCAGGGACAGGGGACAAAGTTAGCTTTATAGGATGGCAACTTGAAACACATTTCTGACCCAGGGTGAAGAACAATCGCTGAGAATCTTCCCCAAAAGCATCAGTCTGGTGGACTGTTATGGCCCAGAAGGTTCCTGAGGAACTGTAAGTGTAACTGTGGCCTGGCCCGGCGTGGCGCTCAGCTGGCCCAGCCCTGGCATAGTGAGAGCCTCTTGGGAGGCCTCACCCAAGGGAGACAAAGTGGGGCTTCAGGAGGCCCCATGAAGGAATAGAAGGGGTGCTGAGAAACTTGCCTGGCATGTGGGCTCAACTCTGATATAGGAGTCCCTGAGCAGGTGGCAGTAACCCTGGTGATGGGGTGGAGAGATGAGGCAGGGGCAGATACAAATTCCTTCACCTGCAGTTGTCTTGCTACCCCAGGAAGCTCAGGGCTGGTTGCTTAGCAACAGCACCTACCATCCTCTTCCACCTTCCCCTCCCCACCCCACCCATGGGTGCCTCTTAGAGCTTCCCTTCCCCTGAGGCTGCCCTGTTCAACAGGACGTGAGAAGGGTCTGTGCGCTTTTTTGACCCTGCCCCTGGAATAAGGCAGGAACAGACATAAAAGGACCCAGGACTTGGAGGCAAGCACAGAACTGGTCCCTCTACAAACCAGCCATTCAGTTCCAGGCATGTAGGGGACGGAAGTGCAGGGCAAGAAAGATGCTCGGGAGTCAGGCCCACCTGGAGGAGCGTCTCAGCCCCATTTGTGCTTAGTTGCTGCTGGCCCCAAACCATCTGGAGCTGCAGGTTTTTCATCTGCAAATTGGGGATAAGAATAGCAGCCACATCTTACAGGGGTTGCCTGAATGACATGCAATAATTCATGAAAACAGCCAGCACTGTGCCTGGCACAGAGGAGGTGCTCAGGTGGGTGTGAGCTGCTTTTCTTTACATGGGGGTCATTCCAGGGCTGCCTGAGAGTTAGGGTGACCCCCACAAAGCCCTGCTGCTCTATAAGACCCTGCAAGTGGCTGGACACAGTGGCTCACGTCTGTAATCCCAGCACTTCGGGAGGCCGAATTGCACAGATCACCTGAGGTCAGGAGTTTAAGACAAGCCTGGCCAACATGGTGACACCCCATCTCTACTAAGAATACAAAAATTAGCCAGGTGTGATAGTGCATGCCAGTAATCCCAGCTATTCGGGAGACAGACAAGAGCATTGCTTGAACCCGGGAGGCAGTGGTTGCAGTGAGCCAAGCTCAAGCCATTGCACTCCAGCCTGGGCAACAAGAGTGAAACTCTGTCTCAAAAAAAAAAGAAAGAAAAAAGATCCTGCAAGTATTGCTTGTCCTCCCCGTGACTGCTCATGGTGAGGGGAAGAAATAATCAAATTTGAATGACCCCCAAGCCCACGATGGACTCTGAGCTGGGAGTCGGGGGCCAGGGGAAGTGGCAGGGACAGACAGAGGAAGATGTCTCTCTCCTTAGCTTCTGTTGTCTGACCCAGGTCCCTTTTTCCTGTTGCCAATAAATTGTCCCTTTTTTTCTCAGCCATTCTGCGCCTCCACTTCTTCCTGTGAGGCCAGGATCTACCTGCACCTTTTTTGATCTCTTCAGAGTCCCCTGCTTATGTGGGGACCCAGTAGTTCCCCCAAGGCCTGGCCCATCTTTCCCTCCCTGCTCACTGGTCTCTTCGGGGCCAAGCAGAGAGTGGCCTTTGCTGGGTTCTGGCTCTGCCCCACGGCCTGGAGGCATGGGAGGCCCTAGACCACAGCCCAGCCTGGCAGCTGGCACGCAGCAAGAGCTCCTAATGGTTTTATTACCAGCAACAATGTGGTGCTTGTTGCCATCCACGCACAGGCTGACGGTTCCCAGCCCAACTGGTGGTGGCCTGAGGGCCCTGCCTGGTACTGGAAGCTCAGCTGAGAAGCCCAGTGGGGCTGGGCATTCAGTCGCCTCTGCATTTTCTTCTGTCAACACCCTGCCAGCAGCCTAGAATCAGAGAGAGCCAGGGCATGGCATGGTGAGATGCTGGCCCCCAAGTTGGCAGGACCAGCAGCACTTAAGTGTTCTCTCCAGAGGATCCACAAACGATGTCCATCCATTCATCTCAGAGAGACCTACTGTGTGCCAGGCACAGGCTACACAGATGAAAGGGCTCATGCTCATCCTCAAGGAGTCTGCAGCTTAGGTGGGGGTCTGGCAGAGCAGAAGGACCCCTGGCACACTGTGCCCAGGCATTATCAGGGCTCAGAGAAGGAAGTCGGATTCAGGGGGAGAGAAGATCCAGAAAGGCTTTCTAAAGGAGTTGACGCTTGAGCTGAGCCTCGAAGGGCAGGAAGCAGTCAGCAAGGTGGGCAAGGGTGCTTTTTGGCCCCATGAGGCCGCAGTGTAGGGAATGATGGGGTGTGAGGCCAGGGGCCCAGGCTGGAGGACCATGGAAGGCCGGGATATTATCTATCAGTGATGTCAGCTTGGTATTTATATTTGAGAAAGATCATTCTAGGGCATCAAGGAAGAGAACTCAGGCAATAGGGTTTGGGGGCAGGAAGCCCAAGTGGAAGGCTGGCACAGAGGTCCGGGGAAGCAGTGTGGGCCTGGAGGGGGTATGCATGGTACAACGTCTAGGAAATGGAGTCAGTAGGAACGGTCATGATAAAGGAATGAGGGAGTTGGGGAGGCCCCCTGGCTTCTAGCTCAGCCAGCTGTGTGGGTGGGGATGCCCTTCATGGGGGGTACAGGGTGGAGGGAGTCAGAGAGAGCAGGAGGTGCCTCCCACACAGAGTTGGATTGGAATTGGGGCTTGAGGGTGGGTGGGATTTTCCCAGGGCACTTTCTCCTTTCTGAACTCTGACTTCCCCAGGGGGAGCCAGAGCCAGGCCAGGCTTGTAGAGGAGGCTGGAGCCTGAGTCATAGGCCTGGAGGGCCTGTGCAATGGATGAGACAGGCAGGTGCATTTCAGTCCATAACTGATCGGACCCCTGCAGATTTTTGGAGGAAGATTTTGAGGAAGGTTCTCGCACCCATGCATTGGGGATGCTGATGAGTTGGGGTGCCTGCTTCCCAGTGATTTCCCCAAAAGATGACCTGCAAGGCCTAGACCCTGGCCCTCCACCCAGAACCTGCGGCGAGTTTCATTGCCCTCTAAGAATATTTGGGTGTTGGGCTGGAAGTTGATGTCAGGCTGTCCGGCCTTCCCCTCACTCTCCATTCAGAGGCAGGTCTGTGGAGAGAGACAGGAGGGACAACCTGAACACAGTGTATTTGGAAAGCAAACAGAAAAGAAGCAAAAACTGTTCCTCTAAAATAGAGGCTTATGTGTGTTCTGTGAAGGATAATGTGGAAGGCTGTTTCCAAAGAACTTCTAGAAAAAGGACGTGAGCCACATCAGCACCATTGAACTTAGATAGAGGTCAGGAGCAGTGTGGCATCATGCTGGAGCCACCAGGCTGGGGGGCTGGACAGATGGTGGTTTCATCTCAGCCCTGCCACCTCCTTGCTTTGTGTCCTTGGGAGATCACTCAACCTCTCTTAGGCTCAGCTTTGCCGTCTGCAAAATGGATGTAACTTCACAGGCTGGTGTTCTTGTTTGTTCTGAGCACTGCTTCTTGTGCTAAACCTGGATGTTTTCTTTCACCCTTTTCTTTTTTTTTTTTCTTGTTTTTTTTTTTTTTTTTGAGACTAAGTCTTGCTCTGTCGCCAGACTGGCATGCAGTGGCGCGATCTCGGCTCACTGCAGCCTCTTCTGGGATCAAGCGATTCCCCTGCCTCAGCCTCCCACATAGCTGGGACTACAGGCGCAAACCACCAAGCCCGGCTAATTTTTTGTATTTTTAGAAGAGTTGGGGTTTCACCATGTTGACCAGAATGTTCTCGATCTTTTGACCTTGCGATCTGCCTGCCTTGGCCTCCCAGAGTGCTGGGATTACAGGTGTGAGCCACCGCGCCCAGCGTTTTCCACCAATCTTTTAAGAGAATCCTCATACAGTTGGCCTCGAGGGTGTTGGAGGATGAAAATTCAACCATGTATGTTCACTGCTGGCACAGAGGCGGCACTCACACACCCTATCCCTCCCTCCCTCGCTTCTGCACTTCCTCTGGTTCTTTTCCTCTCAAGAAGCCTTTTTCCTCCTGTCCCCTCGGTCAGTTTTGAGTTCCCCTTTCCAGGGAAGGTCCATTCATCGTGTTCTATAGACTCTCTTGTTCCCGATTATTCCCTGCAAACCTAATGCACCCAGTGTATTTGAAGAGCATCTACTGAGGTAAATGGGAGCGGGGGAGCAGGGGGCTCAGTTCCTGTTCTCTTTTTTTTTTTTTTTTTTGAGATGGAGTTTCGCTCTTGTTACCCAGGCTGGAGTGCAATGGCGCGATCTCGGCTCACCGCAACCTCCGCCTCCTGGGTTCAGGCAATTCTCCTGCTTCAGCCTCCTGAATAGCTGTCCTGTTCTCTTTTTATAAGCTGGGGAGGATCTGTGCAGAGCTGTCCAGGAGAGCGGAGGGCATGGGGCCCCTGGGGAAAGGTGCAAGACCCAGCAGGACCACAGCTGAGACCTTGCCCTATAGCTGGCTCAGTGTGCCAGGGGACAGGGCACACAGCCCTGGTGGGTCTGGGAGATGAGCTCAGAGGTGACTTGGCCTGGACATGGGTGGGGCTGCCCTGCTTTCAGAGCCAGACCTCGGGAGATGGCTGGGAGGGCCACTTTCTCTGCAAGAGCCACACATGATGGCCCTTGGGCTGTATGGTGGCCCTCTGACATGCAGCTGTACCCCTGGGGAGACGTTTGAAGCCTCTCTGCATGCTGGAGGATCTGGTGGGAAGATGGCTTCGAAGTAGGGCTCTTGTGGTGGTGATGCTGCCAAGAAGGCTGGGCAGAAGTCAGCTGTCTCTGGCTGGGGGTGGGGCGGGGGCTACAGTCCATCAGATTGTGGAAACCCACCTATCTCTGGTTTGTGCAGACCTGTGCGAGCAGCTGTGCCGCAGGACTGGCCCTCTGGAAATGGGGCATACATGAACTCAGGGTGTGGCGGTGTAATCAAATGAAATGTACAGCATAATTAATCTGGCATACCCTTAATGATATGCATAATTGTGCTGCATGGTAATTAGGTGTAAATGGTAAGCAGTTCACATAAATGTTTTTGTAATTGGTATTAATTTTGCACAGGCAAACCAAGTTTATGCGGTTTTTCTCTTCTTGCTCTGTTAGTTTTCTAGTACAGGCAATTCCAAGCTTTTGGAGGAATTCTGTTGCAAATGTTTGTTTATAGGGCACTGTTTTGTGTTTTCTCTCAGAACAATGTTATGAATGGTTATGAGGTTCCCAAGCTGGTTTCCAAATGCCTCTTTGGCCCATACAGTAGGTGAAATGTGCAACGCATGTGCCTGTGTTGGGAGCCTCCCCAGGATCCTCCTGCTCCGGGTGCCCCGAGAGCACAGCACAAGGGGGGCTGTGCACGTGTGTGCGCCTGTGTGCCTGGATCATCTCTGCATGTGTCTAGTGTGTGCATCTATGTGTGTTTGTGTGTGTGTGTGTGTGTGTGTGTGTGTTCTGCATGACTGTGAGAGACTCCAGAGGCCACAGTGGCAGGTTGAAATTCTCTGGCAAATACATTCCCCATTCTAGTGGCAAAGGAGCCTGGGCTGGAGACTGAGGGGCATTAGCTGGGAGGGGGACCCAGGCCCAGCAGCTGTTCCTAGGAGTGAGCACAAGCCACTCCATGGCGTGGTCTGAAGCCAGAGTCTAGGTTTCCTCAGAACACACGGCTTGCCTTTCTTTCTGATCAAGCACATAATAATGTTTAAATGAACATTTATTGAGTGCCTGCCACATGCCAGGTCCTATGTTAAACACTGGACTCAGATTCCCTTCTGTCTTAAAATAGACTTGAGAACTAGGGACTCTTATTTACCCCGCTTTACAGCTTGGGAAACTGAGGCCCGAATCTCTGAGTGACAGCCAGGGTTTGAGGCAGAGACTGCTGGAGGCACGGGCCCGTGGTTCTGAGATGTGCTGCTCGGAACCCTGGGCTCTTCTCCCTCCCTCAGCCCCCTCCACAAATGGTTTTTTGTTTGTTTGTTTTGAGATGAAATCTCACTCAGCCACCCAGGCTAGTGCATCTTGGCTCACTGGTGCGAACTCAGCTCACTGCAACCACCGTCTCCCAGGTTCAAGTGATTCTCCTGGCTCAGCCTCCTGAGTAGCTGGAATTATAGGCACCTGCCACCAGACCTGGCTAATTTTTGTATTTTAGTAGAGACGGGATTTCACCATGTTGGCCAGGCTGGTCTTGAACTCCTGACTTCAGGTGATCTGCCTGCCTCAGCATCCCAAAGTGCTGGGATTATAGGTGTGAGCCATGGCGCGCAGTTTGTTTTGGTTGGGACAGACAATGAGGAGAAAGGCAGCCCTGTGGGAAAGTCTGAGAGCAGTGGGCTCCTTTCTGCGGAAGTGGGTGGGGAGGGGCCGAGCTCCAACAGTCCTAAAGACCCTTTGGGGGACCTCCTGGTTTAGAGATGAGAGGGAGTTGGTCCAGGAAGTGGATTGGGGGAGCATGGACAAGGGTGGTGTCGGGAGAGGGTAGTCACAGGCCAGCCAAGGACTCACCCCTGTTTCCTGTGGTTCACTGATAGCCTAGGCCCTCACCATCCCCTTCACCTGGGGGATCTGGGGCAGGTGGGCCTGCAGACCCAGGGCAGGTGCACTGCTGGCCTCGGAGCTCCTGCAAACGGCCTTTCCATGGGGCTCTGTCAAGCGACCCCTAGAATGGGGATTGTGGGGGGTCGCTCTAGGCACCGCAGCACTGTGCTGGGGATGTTGCAGCTGCCTGGGAGTGACTTCACACAGTCCTCTCTGCCTCCAGGGTCACCCGGAATGGGATTTCAGGGGACAAGCTGTGGGCGGGGTGGGGAAGGACAGCAAGATGCAAGGCATGAACTCTGACCTCGTCGCTTTGGGAAGTTAGACACATCTGTATACGCAGGGAACACTCAGTGACCTCTGGGTGGGTGGTCGAGGAGAAGGGGACAAGGTGGGGGAAGGAGAGGTGCTGGGTTGAAGGAAAGAGGACCTGAGTGGGCCCTGTGGTAGAGGGTGGGAGCCGGGGGTGTCATCTGGGGACAGCTGGGAGAGCTGGGAGAGGTGGGGGCAGGGCCAGAACAGTGGGCGGAGGCTGCATTGCAGCCAGCTCCGGTAAGGCCAGGCCAGAGCATATATTTTACCATGTGTGAAAATCTTTGGCATCACAGGATTTTTTTAAAATAGTAGCTTTAAGATATAATTCACATCCCATACAGTTTACCCATGTTAAGTGTACAGTTCAATGGTTTTAGTACATTCACAATCAATTTTTTAAAATTCTCACCAGGCATCATAGGTTTTCATAGAGGGAGCCCTGTGTGGACAATTTTACAATCTTTGCTGAGAGGCTAGGGTGGGAGGTAGAGACACCAGAGGCAGGTGGATCCGCTACAGGAGAGCCACCAGGTTATTGTGCCACAGACACAAGGGATACAAAAGGCCTGGAGGGAATAGGGGGAGTAGAGAAGTCTGAGGACCAGGTGCCTGCTGGATGTGGGGACCCAGGGGACAGGTGAGACCTGAGTTTTCTCTAGGGTTTGGAGCTTAGGCAGCTGAAGGGAAGGGAGTGTTACTTCCACATTGGGGGAAAAGCCAGAAAACAGAGCTGGCTCTGAAGGAAGCATGTTCTGGAAGAGTAGGATTTTAGATGACTGCAAGTCATCCGGTTGGGATGAAAACAAATAGAGGGAGCCCCTGGCAGTAGGAGGCCTATGTTAACTTATGCCCAAGTGTCTTAGAGGAAGAGCATTCAAAGAAAAGCTGAAGGTAGAACATGACCTTTGAGGAGCGCCCATTGTGCAGAAGTGGGATCAAGACTCTTGGCCAGCCCTGGAGACAGAACTGCAGAATCTGAGGCTGGAGACCCAGGAGCAAAGAGCCAGATGGAGTCCCAGCTGGGAGAAGGCGCTTGCTGGTGAGCTCCAGAAGCAGGGGTCTCCTTTCACTCCAGGGCCTGGCTCCACAATTGCACTCAAGAAATGGCTGTTGAGGGAGTGCCTGGAGCAGAGAGCGATGAGCTGGCCAGGATGTGGAACTGAGCTCAAGGGCCATGAGGAGGGAAAAAGGCCCTCTGGGGCAGTGGGTGACGATATCAGTCAGGGTCCATTCCGGAGGCAGAGACCAAAGTTTCGCATAAGGATGATTAACTCTAATAAGATTGGAATAATGAGGAGTTGGCTAATAAGAAGCAAAAATAACTCCAAAGAATACAAAAATAACAGCTGTGAGAACAGCAGCTACCTCTAGGGTTGCCACAGAATGCCCAAGGAAGAGGCCTCACAGGGCTGAGATCCAGACATTGATGGAGAGGGTGTGGCCACGGCTCCCTGGATGGCAATGTCTCTGTAATGCCTCGTTGGCAGAACTTGCTGGATAGCCACACTCCGGAATTTACTGGAAATCCACCTTTTTGGGTCCCAAGGAAAGTTGTCTGTGAGAGGTATCTTGCAGGAAGCACACGGCTGCTAAGTTTTCCCAGGGAGCGCTGGGTGAAGCTCCTGACTGTTGGGTGCTGCTGACTGCCATGTGTTGCTGGAGCCAGGCGCTGGGGAAGCGACCTGTATTGCAAGAGCCTGGCACTCCTGCAGGAGCTGGACACTAGAAGGCTGTATGCCATGGGAACTGGGTGCTGGAGCAGCTGTGACAGCGCAGGAGCTGGGTTCTGGGAAGCTTCACATGTGACAAGACCCTGATGCTGGAAAGCACCTATGCAGCAAGATCTGGCTGCTGGAGAGGTTGTATGCCACGCAGGAACCCACCAAAGAGCACATCAGGTCTAGGAAGGACACGCGCTTCCTCCTCCAACACCTCTTCAGTGTCCTCCACAGCTGTGCCAGCTGGCAAAGGAAAAGTATTTAAAGGGCCCAGCTCCATCTTCACAGCACAGGCAACAATTGGTGAATAAATCGGTAACTGGCACAGTCTACCCCTTTGGCTACACAGCTTTCATTTGCACGCTTTTACAACATCTGAACTCCTATACAAAAACAACCAACAGATGTCTACCTATCAAGACAGTTATCCTTCTTATGAAGTTCTCACCCTTTTGCCCAAAGACCCCCAACCATCTGGCTATAATAACTTCTCAAAGCCAGTCACAGTCCCACTGAATATTCTGTTACCTAAAGACTAAATTATAAAGTTAACTGCTAACAACTTGTATAGAAAACAATGGGGGCTGGGCATAGTGGCTCATGCCTAATCCCAGCACTTTGGGAGGCTGAGGTGGGCAGATCACCTGAGGTCAGGAGTTCAAGACCAGCCCTGCCAACATGATGAAACCCCGTCTCTACTGAAAATACAACAAAATTAGCTGGGCATGGTGGCAGGCACCTGTAATCCCAGTTACTTGCGAGGCTGGGTCAGGAGAATCACTTGAACCTAGGAGCCGGAGGTTACAGTGAGTCGAGACTGCACCATTGCACTCCAACCTGGGCAACAAGAATGAAACTCTGTCTCAAAAAAAAAAAAAAAAAAGAATGAGAAAAAAAGAAGAAAATGGTTACCGTATCGCACACACACACACATATGCATCAAGTGAATAGAAAACGTGCAAAACCACTAGAGGCCTGGTTTCTGCGTTTGTTCACAAGGCTATACTTGCTACCTGGCTTCCTCCTCTTCTCCTATTCTGCATTTCCTCCACACTCAGCCAGAGCCTCAGCAGGTCATGCTACTTTTACTCGATGGAGTGGCCCAAACCCTCCTTCCCCAAGGATCTGAGTCCTTAGTTATCCTGCTTTTGTTGTTGTTACCATAACTTTCCATTAAGCTTTCCTTTGGGCACAGAAGGTCTTAAGAGGTGCCTGAGAGAATCTGCTGGGTTCCAGACGTAGTCTTGCTTGGCTCTGTTGCTGATCAGCAATCCAGCTTTCTCCTTGGTAACTAGGATCAATCACTCCAGACAGTGGCATCACTCCTTTTTTCCACTGTCAGTTCTGTGACATAAGGGATTCAAGAAAGCAAAGTGGGTGTAAGTGTTGTCTGTCCCAGGGAAAATATTGTGATATATCCCCTGGTGGGAGCATTCTCCCCTAAGGACAAAGATGGTCAGCATCCCTAGAGGGTTTCAGAGCTGTGGGGTGGGGGAACAGGGCCACGCGTAGGGGGCTAAGTGATAGAGGCTCCGGAGCTGACAGCTGTAGACCATTCTTCAGAGAAGGTTGGAAAAGTAGAGAAACATGCAGATGACCGTGGGCCGCTTCCGCCAGGGATGATAAAATCAGACCCATGCTGGTTGCTGCCAGACCCCTGTCCAGGACCATGTGCCTGATTCTCACATGGACTCCAGCCTGGCCCCCTGTGCCCCTGACTCCCAGGCCATGGGAAGCCCATCTGACCCACAGCACGTGTGACCCCTTAGACAGGGCTCCTGGCTTCCAGCACTTGGAAATGGGTGCTGGCTTACGAAAGTCTGTGTTGGCTCATTTTGGCTCCTGAGAACAACTTCAGCTCCTTAACAGCGTCTATTTTGGGTATAAATCACCCCCCCCCCCACTTTTGAGGCTGTGTCATGGCAACCATTAGTGTGAGCAAAGGAGTCTGACTCAGACTCCCATGTGGCCGCCGTAGTGGCAGCAGGTTTGGTGTGATCATAAGTGCTCCTGCTGCCGGTGCCAGTGCTGGTGGTGCCATGGCCTCGAGGGTGGTGTGAGAGCCACAAGCCGTCTTATTGTGACTCTAGAGCCAGACAGATGGGCTCTACAGAGGGCAGGACTGCTGGCCTCTCACCAGTGGCTTTGGTATTCTATGGATACCCAGTGGTTTGGGTGAAAGTGATGTTTCTGAAAGGGTGATGGAATGATGATGGGCATCTCACTGGAAAGTGGCACCAAGACCCCCTTTCCTCCCCCTCCTCTTTCTCCATCCCCAGCCTTATGACCAAGAGAGGTTGTGACAGGAGGGGGAATAGTGGAGAGATAGACATTTCTGTCTAGGAGGTGGCCTCTACTTTCTGTTGGCCCCCAGTGTACCCCCACCCTGGCAGTTGATTGGGCAGGGGTGGGGGTGGGGCACAAGATACTCTGCTGCCTTCTGTCAGCCACAGGACTCATTGGCACCTCCTCCTAAGCTCACATAGGAAATTTGGCCATGGGACTCTTATCTGTGGGCCAGGGTCACCCCAGAGGCATAAACAGTTGATCATGGCGCTGGCTCTGGGATTCGTGTTTAGTGTGCTCATTTATGACCAAGAGCTTCCACGTTTGCCAGGGATCCCGAGTTACATGGACGTGGATTCATAATCCTGCCCTGGAGCTCACTAACTATGCTACCCCGGAGAGGTACTAAACCTCTCCAGGCCTCCATGTCTTCTATAAAACAGGGATAACACTAGGACCTACTGCATAGGGTTGTTATGAGGATTGAACAGTACGGGGCATGTTTTCTAGAACAGTGTCTGGCACATGGTAGGTGCTCAGGAAATAGCTGCTTGAATGAATGAATAAATGAATGAATGACGCTGCATTGGGCAGGGCATTGAATACTGTCATTAGAAAGTATTGTGCCCTCCTTCCCCGCTCCCACTGCAGACAAGCCTGACCAGGAAAGAGACAGACTGGAAACCGTTTTCTGGCCAGTCCGTGCCCAGCGTTGATCTATCTGCAGCAGTCACATGCTAGTTGTGAGGGATGGGGTGGAGGGCTGAGGGCTTTTGAGTGGGACGGACCTGGACTGCGTGTGGCTCCACGCCTTACCCACTGTGTGACCTTGGGCAGTTTTGTTAATCTCCCCGTACCTCATTATTCTCATCTGGAAAATGGGGATAAAAATAGTACCCGCTTCAAAGGGTTGGGGTGATGCGTGAGGATTAATGCGATGTTGACATTGTAAAGCTCTGCTCGCGGACCTGAGATGTTGGAGGAGCTTAAGTACAAGCGCCTGCTTGAGCAAAGGCCACTTAGAAAAACTCCAGGGATTTCAAGAAAGGGGAGAAATCTGCGGGCTGGTGGAATCCGAGAGTAATAGTGGTTAAGATTTACTGAGTACTTTCTCTGTGCCAGGCGCTCTTGGAAGCATTTTTAGGGCATTCCATCTTAAATTTCACAGCAACCCTGTAAGTTGGAGAGTTCTTTCCCCACTCTACCGCTGAGAAAACTGAGGCATCATTTTGCCTCAGGCCACACAGCTAGTAAGAAATAAGGCCAGCATTAGAAGCCCTGCAGTGGGCCTCCCAGAGGGGACTGAGATTAGCCTATAGGCCAGAAGGGTGTCAGCCACAAGTCTAGACTCATACCAATGGAGTGATAATTCACAGCACCCAAAAGTTTGGAGACGCCCTTGCCTCCAGGAACAGCAAGACCAGGGGACCAGACAGTCACTGAAAGCCTTCTCCCTCTGTCTTCATCTCTGAGCTCTTCGTTCTCAGGCAGGCTCTCTCCACGTGGTGGGAAGGCAGCAGCTGGCAGCCCCTGACTCACATTGACCATGTTAGCATCTTTCCATCGCATCGGTAAAAAGGTTCCAGGGAGGCCTCTGATTGGCTCTACCTGGTCACATGCTCACCCCTTGCCTGGGGTGGAGGTTAAGGTCAGCATAGACACAGTCAAAACCCCATGACCAGGGTTTTCCACCAGGAAGGAGGGGAAGGCATCTAGGTAGAGCAGAACAACCAGAGTCCACTAGAGGAAAAGGAAAATTCACGCAGAGGGAGGGAGAAGGACCTGCTGCAGAAATCTCTGTCATTTAGACAGAGAGCTTGAGATGGAGAAGAAGAGGCTCTTGGGGTGAGAACATTGGGCTGGTATTTGGTGGAGTGAGGATTTAGGTTTGTGGGCCGTGACAGTTTTGGTTTTGGAAGAGGACAATTGTGTGCAAGCCCGTGTTGGGGTGGGACTGTGGGGTGGCGGGGGAGCCAGCAGTCTCTCAATCTGAAGATGGAGAGGAGGCTCCGGTGGTCATCTCAGGGGGTGCTGATGAGTCTGGGGTTGGTGAGGAAGGTGGGGATGGCGGTGGGGACAGTGTGGTGCGGGGGAGCAGTCCTGAGGCTCCAGGAGATGGTTGAGATGTGGCTCTTCAGTCTGAGATGGGGCTGAGTGAGTGGGGGTTGTGGTTAGGGATGCAGGAAGCACTGACTTGCACTGCCTATGGGCTGGTTGCAGTGGGAATGATGTGTTTGGAGAATTCAGCATTTCGTGGGGTGGGGGGAGTTGGAGAGGGAGGTACCAGTGTTGTAGCTGGTGATGGAACTCTGTGTGGGTGTGAGGAGCTGATGATGGTTATTCTGTGGGACGTGATGATTTCATAAAACAACAGAGGTGGAAGGGCCTCAGCTACACTCTTATTTATAGAGGAGGAAATGAAGGCCAAACGCAACCCATGGCTGCAGATGGGATGTAAGCCCTTTCTCCCATCACTACTCTCTGTTTAAAAATTCATTTTTATTTACCCACAGTAGTACATGCATATAATTTAAGAAGTCGAATAGTACTAAAACCTCCTCACAAAATGCAGTGATTCCTTGTCTCCTCCTACCCTTATCCTCTTCTGAGGCAACCACTTTGATTCTCTTAGCCGTTTCTTCCAGCAGTGATGTTTCTGAGTAAAGTGCATATTTTTGATTCATCTATTTAGACATTTTCCATTGATTGCCTATTTAGTAGATCCTCTTACATGGCCAACCCTTCTACTCCTCAGCCACTCTCTGAAATAGCAACAGTACTCTTCTTATATTTTTTCAAAAAACTGTTTGTTGTTGGTTTTTTGGAGACAGGATCTCGATTTGTTGCCCAGGCTAGAGTGTGTTGGCACGATCACAGCTCACGGCAGCCTCGACCTCTGGGGCTTGAGCAATCCTCCCACATCAGCCTCTCGAGTAGCTGGGACTACAGGCATGTGCCACCGTACCCTGCTAATTTTCTAAATTTTTAGAGACAGGATCTCTCTGTATCACCAGGCTGGTCTCAAGTAATCCTCCTGTATTGGCCTCTCAGAGTGCTGGGATTATAGGCAAGAGCCATTGTGTCCAGCCTCAAAAATGTTTTGCCCGTTTGTTTGCCAGAATAATGGCCCCCCTAAGATGACCAGGTCTTAATCCCCTGAACCAGTGAATATGTCACCTGGCAAAAGGGAGTTTGCAGATGTGACCAAATTAATGACCTAAAGATGGGGGGATTATCCTGGATTATCTGGGTGGTTCCAGTGTAATTAGAAGGGTCATTAGAAGTGAAAGATGGAAGCAGGAAAGTAGTCAGAGAAGATGTTGATGAGGCAGAGAGTACTGTGATGGAAAAAGACTGTCCATCGCTGGCTTTGGAGTTGGAAGGGGACCACGTGGCAAGGAATGAGGGCAGCCTCTAGACGTTGAAAATGTCAAGGAAATGGATTCTACTTAGAGCTTCCAGAAAAGAATGCAGCCCTACCAACATCTTGAGTTTAGCCTACTAAGGAAGTCGTTTTTTCTGTTTTACTCCTGACTTCCAGAATTGCAAGATAATGTGTTGCTTTAAGCCATTAATTCTGTGGTACATACAAAAGTAATATGTATGTTCATACATGCATACACACATGTATATACACATACATGTATTTGTTAGGCCTACATACAGTGTTTATTATTTCAATGCAACTGTTATTCACAGCTGAACCTTGTAGTGTACTATAATAGTTTGTTTTCATTTCTTTTCCTGAAGTTAATAATTACCTTGTTTCTCATTTGCCTTACTTTTTGTACCTGTTGCTAATTCCTACCACAACTTCTAATACAATTTTATTTTTCTATAACAATACTGTTATCTTAGCTCTTTTCTTTTTTTTCTTTTTAATTGACACATAATAATTGTGCATATCTATGGGGTACCATGTGATGTTTCAATACATGTATACATTGTATAACAATCAAAACAGGATAGTTGGTATGCCCATCACCTCCAACATTTATCACTTCTTTGTGATGGGCCTACCACACTTTAAGTAGCCATCAGTATTGCTTTCCACATGGGTAGTCATGCTGGTAAAGATGCTTCAGTTCCATTTTTTAAGTTTTCTCCCCTCTTTCACTCTGGGCTGGTTGCTTTCTAGGCACATTGTAGCTGATGTTCTGTGACTTCCTTTTATAGCCATTTAGAATTTCCTTTACTTTTCAGTTGCAGTCTCTGTTTTCTGGCTTTCATGCCCTCTTACTTGGCTCACTCTTCTCATTGGAGCACAGCTTCCAGGACACACATCTATCCATGTCAAAATCCGTTCATGGCCAGGTGCAGTGGCTCACATCTGTAATCCCAGCACTTGGGAGCCTGAGGCGGGCGGATCACCTGAGGTCGGGAGTTGAAGACCAGCCCAACCAACATGGAGAAACCCTGTCTCTACTAAAAATACAAAAATTAGCCAGACATGGTGGCAAATGCCTGTAATCCCAGCTACTGGGGAGGCTGAGGCAGGAGAACTGCTTGAACCTGTGAGGTGGAGGTTGTGATGAGCCAAGATTGCGCCATTGCACTCTAGCCTGGGCAACAAGAGTGAAACCCCGTCTCAAAAAAAAGAAAAAGACAGTGCAACAGCAGAGGGCATGGTGATGACATCACTCATGCCCCAGTCTCAGCGGGGAAGGCTGTCCCTCTCTGGCTTGGGCCAGATGACTGGTGTGTGGCCTCTTTCCCCTTCATCCTGGAGCCTTTCTTCCCTTATCTCCTGTGCTGGATCTTCTGCATATTCGAGGACATCTTCCTGTCCTTCCTGGGAAAGGAGCGTGAGACCTCATATGTCTGAAGATGTTTTTACTAGGGCCTGGCAGGATGGCTCATGCCTGTTATCCCAGCACTTTGGGAGGCTGAGGTGGGAGGATCACATGAGCCAGGAGTTCAAGACCAGTCTGGGCAATATAGTGAGACCCCATCTCTATTTCAGAAAAAAGAAAAAGAAAATGTCTTTATTATACTCTCACACTTAAATGATAATTTGGCTGAGTAAATAATTCTAATTGGAAAACTGTTTAAGATTTGTTTAATTTTTTAAGAATTCAGGCTGCGTGTGGTGGCTTACACCTGTAATCCCAGCACTTTGGGAGGTCAAGGCAGGTGGATCACTTGAGGTCAGGAATTCGAGACCAGCCTGGCCAACATGGCAAAACTCATCTCTACTAAAAATGCAAAAATCAGTGTGGCAGTGTGCACCTGTGGTCCCAGCTACTCGGGAGGCTGAGGAATGAGAATCGCTTGAACCCAGGAGGTGGAGAGTGGCCGACATCCCACCACTGCACTCCAGCCTGGGCAACAGAGCAAGACTCCGTCTCAGAAAAAACCCAACTGATTGGAAGCTCTGAGAATGATAGCGGGCTTGTTGATTTTTCAGATCTATGTAGATTGACCTGAATAAGCCATTTTGACCCCATGTGGGTACTGATGTTGGTACTGGCATCCTTAGACCTTTTCTCTTGGACTCATTAGGTTCTCCAGAGAAGAAGGAAAGGGTCGTCTGGCTGCCAGTGTCCTCAGAGCCCAGTGCGGGAACAGCCTGAGGGACTGGACATCAGCATTGAAAATAACCTTCCTTTCCTTGGTTTTGATATATCATCTTTGTTCTCAGCTGTCCCAATTGACTTTCTGTGCAAAGACCCCCTATTTTATGTCCTCCAGAGACTATGGATAAACCTTCAGACTTTTAGAGGGGGGATCTAGGAATTCACTTCTCTCACTCAGCCTTTTGTTTTTCACACATGCATCCTCTTCAGCCCTAGTCCCGAAGTACCTGGTGCTTTTCTATAAGCATCTGTTTAAGACTCTGTTATATATCAGCATTCATATGCTTGTCTGAAATTTGGCTGTCACAGTCTGCTTTCCAGATTCCACAATTTTGTTGGTGGTATTTCTTCTCTTGTTCAGCCCAATCTTGTGATTTTATGGTTTTTTTTTGTTTTGTTTTTGTTTTTGACAGAATCTCACTCTGTCACCCAGGCTGGAGTGCAGTGGTGCAATCTCACCTCACTACAACCTCCACTTCCTGGGTTCAAGTGATTCTCCTGCCTCAGCCTCCCAAGTAGCTGGGACTACAGGTGCACATCACCACACTCTGCTAATTTTTTGTATTTTTAGTAGAGATGGGGTTTCACTGTGTTAGCTGGGATGGTCTCCATCTCCTGACCTTGTGATCCACCCACCTCGGCCTCCCAACGTGCTGGGATTACAGGCATGAGCCAACACAACTGGCCTGATTTTATGTCTTCTTAAAAACTCTTTTGGCCAGGTGTAGTAGTTCGTGCCTGGAATCCCAGCACTTTGGGCGGCTGAGGTGTTAGGATCACTTGAGCCCAGAAGTTTGAGGCTGCAGTGAGCTGTGATACCACCACTGCCTCCAGCCTGGGTGCCAGAGCAAGAACCCGTCTCTAAACAAACAAAACGTTTTTTTACTGCATTGCATTTAGAAGGTAGTGAGCCTTGGTATGCATATTTAAAGCTTTCAATCCTTTTTCCACAACAGTTTATAATGGAAGCAGTGGAGATGGTGATATCTGTTGTGATATGAAGATGCTTTCATGGTGGGATTCCTTGAAATTTTTTTAAGTGGCTGTTGCAAACATTATTCATGGTCACTGTGGACTCTGAAAGGAGGAAATAAGGGCTTTTTGGTGGCAGTGGTGGCTGCAGTGCAGCCCTTGGCCCAGGTGGAATGCTTTGTTGCTGGACACACCAGGGTCGGGTGTGGGTGGGGCATGGAAAGAGCGGATGGCAGACCCCTGCAGCTATGTTGGGACTTTGGACCCGGGAGAGCCCCTCCCCAAGGCTGGGCTGCCCAAAGGAAGAAGGAAGACTCTAAGGGCAGGTGGGCAGTGCCATATCAAGGTCTGGGACCTTAATCACCAACTGGGGCCCCCTAGAATTGTGTAGTAAATGGCCTGCCTGGCAACGTACTGAAGGATTTTAGGTGATGGGGGTGATTTTGACGAACTGCTGCTGACAGGGCTGGTCCAATGAGCAACACGAAAGGAACCTAGGATTGACCAGGTCAGCTGTGTTTGCTGTGAGGACAGTTTCTGCAGCTCAGATGGGAGAGTCTTGGTGAAGAAGGGGAGGGGGAAGGTTCCCCCTCCCCCTCCCAGTACCCTCCTCCTCCCCCTCCCCCTCCCCCTCCCCCTCTCCCTCTCCCTTTCCCTCTCTCCCTTCCTTTTTCTCCCTCTCCCCTTACCCTCCCTCTCCCTGTCCCTCCTCCATGTCTGCCCTTGGGGCCAGTGCCCTGTGAGGTTCTGCTTGTCCCTCCAGCTTCCTTCCTCTCCCCACTGGGAGCTAAAGCTGAACCCTGAACTCCGAAGCACCCATGGTGGCACAGATGCCCTGTGGGTGTCTCTAGGCCTAGGGCAGCATCGAGACAACTCCCACCCCACTTCCTTGTGCCTGAGTCTCCCCAACTCCATTTGGGGTGCCCTGTCCTTGTCAGCCCCTCATGTGTCCACTGTGCCTGTAGGGCCGCAACAGCCTCCTTGGCCGGTCAGAGCTATTCATAGAAGGGGTCCTGCTCTCCCATTTCATTGGTGGGGAAACTGAGGGCCTGGGAAGCCTCCATCAGAAGCAGAACCCACCCCTACGGACTCCAGGCTCAGCGTTCTTTCCAACCAGACTCTGCCTCTCTTAGCTTATGTGCCCTTTTGAAGGTTTTGGTTTGGGGGTGGCTGGAGATGTTCTGGTAACCAGTGGGAAGTGGGGCTTGACAGGGAATCACTGGCTGCTAAGGGCTGGGGCCGAGGGCTTCGGATTGAACCAGTTCTCTGTCGGGCTCTCCAGAGTTGCTTCTGTGGTGTGTGTTGGGGAATGTGAACCCAACCCCTCAGAGTTTCAGCATCAAAGAGATCTGGGTTCAAGCTTCTGACGGGTCCTAGCCTTGTTGATCTTAGCATCACCTGTAAACTGGGCATGCACAGCAGCTGCCCAGGTGGAGCACAAGCCAGGCCCTGAGCGGCGTGTGCCCTGTAGAGGTGATCCCCACTGCTGTCCATCTGTCTGCCCTCTTGGAGACCCGGGCAACAAGCCTTCCTGGATCCCAGGTGCTGTGCCTGGGGGCAAGGGTAATGGATGCTGTGCACCTGGGCTACTTCAGGGCTCAGCTGTGGGGCAGGCGGCCTTCCAGCCCTTCTGGGTTAACCTGATGGAACCCTTCCCATCCTGGCCCTAAGAAGGAGTTGGGAAGCCGGGCAGAGCATCACTCCCAGCTCCAAGGGGCGGAGGGGCGGAAGAACCCCGCTTGGAAAGAGCAGAGGTGGGGATGGGTCCCACCCAGGGCATCTGGACTGGGGCAGGAAGTGGAGGGGACCCGCCAGCTCCTTCCTTTCACTACCTCCTGGGGCAGAGCCAGGGCTGGGGCCCCCACTCCCAGGCAGCATTGCACCCCTGAGAAAGAGGCTGGGCCTGTGGGAGAGCCAAGCCTCTGCTTTCTCTCCGTCCTGGTTTTCCAGGGAGCCCTGGCTGGAGGGGGATGGGAGGAGAAGCCCAGGAGGGAGGGGGAGCTGGGGAAGCAGAACCAGGAACTAGAAGGGGAAGGGTGTGGGTGGGCCCAGATCCAGCCTGCCTCTCGCTCTCCCTCGACTGCCAATCCCCTCCTGGGCCCTGGCACATTTGAGGCAGGGGCTTGGCGGCCGCCTCCTCCGGGGATGGGGAGCAGGGGAGCTCTTGTGTGTCTCTGAGTGAGGGGGCTGAGGCAGCAACACCCCCACCCCAGCTGTGGCCTGAGCTGCAGGCTTTGTTATTTCACTGGCTTGAGGCCTACACCTGGAGCAGTGGGTTCACAGGACCCCTCAAGCCTGCCAGCTCTGCAGCCAAATGGGGCTGGTTCATGGGGTTGGGGAGAGAGCCACCTCACTCCTGCTTCACTGTGGCCGCGGCCTGTGGCCGCGGCCTGTGGCCGTGGCCATGGCCTCTCCCCGCCAGGCCAGAGCCAACCAGGCCTGCAGCCTGGCCACAGCCTGAGCTCAGGGCCCAGACTTCTCAGGGCCCAGGCGCCAGTCCTGAAGCGAGGTGACATTTCACTACATCCTGACTGCGCTCACTTCCTCCACATGGCAGGAGGTGTGGGGGTGGGGGTGAGGGCAGATTAGAAGGAAAATGTAGCAGGGCTGGGGGCCTCTGGGGGAGGCTGGGATTTCCCAGGGGCTGGTCGGGGTGAGAGGGAGGATGCGGGAAGCTTTCAAAGGAGAGAGCGGCTGTGAATGAAGAGAAGGGAGGAGGCGGAGGCAGCTGGAAGTCCCAGAAGTGGCACCCACTGGCCGCAGCAAGAGAGGGGAGATTGCTGCCACCTTCAAGGGGCTGAGAGGCTGCTGGGATAGGAGGTGACCTGAGGGGAGCTGGCCTGGGTTTCCCTGCTCTCTGGGGCGCTGGTGAGGCCGGGAGGAGGAGGAGCGAGGCCCCAGGCCTCACAGGCCAGGTGCGGCCCTGGGCTGAGGGCCTGACCCAGGGATGGTGGGTGCCCTGCTTCACTGATCCTCTTCTCTCCCCCACAGGTGGAGCCATCGAAGCCCCCACCCACAGGCCGCAGGAGGCAACGTTCACCAGAGGGCTCCACACCGGGATCTATGTTTAAGTTTTAACTCTCGCCTCCAAAGACCACGATAATTCCTTCCCCAAAGCCCAGCAGCCCCCAAGCCCCGCGCAGCCCCAACCTGCCTCCCGGCGCCCAGCCGCCCGCCATGCCCTCCAGCGGCCCCGGGGACATCAGCAGCTCTGCTGTGGAGCGGGAGGAGGACCGAAAGGTGAGCGGCGGGCCCTGCTGGGGGCCCTCTGGCTGGGGAGAGGGAGAGCCCTGTCCCCACGTGCTGCCAGCCGGCTCCCCGCACTGAGCGTGACCACATCACTCAGTGCTCACATGGTGTGGGACCCTCATGTCCCTGTTTGGGTGATGAGGAAGCTGAAGCTTGCAGAGGTTGAATTCTGATGGTGGAACAGGCATTTGGCTCCAGGACACAGGCTGTTAACCGCCATGGCACTGGCACAGAGGCTCAAAGCCCAGGTCTATGCCACGGTGAGGGTTCGGCCTCACAGATAGTCGCAGAGCCTGGGTTCCTTCTTGGACCTTCCTCTTGCTGGCCATGAGCCTTCTGGTGAATCATTTTCTCTCTCTTTCAGCTACCTCTGTTTCCTTAAGCTGTTCAGTAGCTTCTAAGGGGCCAAAGACAAGTCTGGTGGGGGCATGGTAGACAAGAGGCTGCTGGTGGGGTTGGGGGGGCACCCTCCCACACAGACGCAGGCACAGGCTGGCTGCTCAGTGTGTCGTCAGCGCACTTTGGAGATGGTGATTTCCTGTCCCCGCCCCCTCCACCCCAGACTCCAAGTGAATGTCACTAGGTGATCTTTTGTGGCTTTTGGTCTCGGAGCTGGTGACCTCCATGTTTTCAGAATCCATTTGAGGGGATGGCCTCTACACCCTCCTGCTGACCTCCAGGTTGTGCCTGAATCAGTCAGAGGAGATTGTATCAGACTGACGGGAGTCCCTGCTGGGTCCCCACAGGCTGTGTTGGCCTGTTGAGCTGTGTCCCCACCATAGGAAAAGCTGCCCCTTAACCCCCAGCACTGGAGTGTGTTGCCTTCTGTCAGTGGAATAGTAAACTCACTGCCACTCTTCCCAGGGATCTTATGATGGCTACAGGCCATCCTGGCATGTCTGTCTGCTGTGACCCATCCATAGTTCCTGCCCCCGCCACTCCCCTTCCCCTGAGCAGCGCTGGGGGTTGTGATGCTTGGTGGTATCTGGGAGTCGCCCAGCATGCTTGTGAAGGCAGCAGTTGGTTCTTTTGGGACAAAGGTAGACACCTGGCACCAGCTGTGGGGGCCCTGAGCACTCTGGGGCTAGAGGCAGCCAGGCACCCCACCTGCCTGAAGGGCATCAGCTTGAAGACCTCCCTCTCATGCTCAGCTCCTTCCTGGGTTCACTCATTCTCCAGAGTATGTTTCTGTTTCCTGATTTTCCATTAATGGTTCCATTTGGTCCTTGGGGACAATGCTTGAGACAAATCGGGCAAGGACAGATGGCCCCAGTTTACAGATGAGGAAGCTGAGGCCTGCTGGACAGTGCAGGTCCAGATGAGAGCCTGTTCTCCTGCCTCCCAGGTCTGAGCCCTTCCCACGGCCTACTAGAGATAGGTCCTACTAGGGATACATGCACACATACCAGGAGTCCACATGAAGCCCAGAGACCTGTCTTCTTAGCCCAGCAGGCTGTAGAGCACCACGGGGGTGTGTGCACCCAGTCAGGCAGAGCAGGCCAGGAGGCCAGCATGTGCCGCAGCCCACTGGGTAGGGCTCCTGGGGCTACTGATCAGGCTTCTCCTTTCTGACCCCCCTGGGAAAGAACAGTTAGTCCTGGATACCTGTGGGCCTCTAGGCTTTTCCCACTCAGGACTCAAGTAGCATGAAGACCCAGGCCGTTTGACTGTAGAGTCAGGGACACCTGCAGCTGCCTGTGCTCTGGAGGGGCAGCTGTGGCCATGGCTGGCTCCCTCCCCTTCTTGGGCCTGGCTTGCTTTCTCTGTCGGATTAGGTGACCCCGAGCCTCGAGCCTCGTCCCACTCCGGGTCCGATGTCCTGACAGTTGCTGACACAGCTCCCCATCGATGCACTGGCAGTCACTGGTCAGCTGCTTCCCACAGGTGGGGATGGTGGGGACAGCTGGGACATACTCCTCCTGTTACTGGACTGGACTCCCATGCCACTGCTGCTGCTCTAGGCTATGGAGCCCCAGGCCCCCACCGATGGATGATGGTGGGTCAGGATTGAGAAGCAGCGCTGGACCAGGAGTCAGAAATCCCAGGTCCTAGGCCTGAGTATGCCACTTACTGGAGATGTGACTTCATGCCATCTGGGCTTGTGTTTGCTCAGCTGGAAAATGGGGATAGTGACACTAGCCTTGCCTGTTTTACAGGGTGATTGTGGAAGTCACATGAGGTCACGGGCATGGAAGTGACCTGCAGACAGCAAAGTCTGGTCCAATTATGAAGGATTACGATTGCTATTATTATCTACCCATAGTAACTGCCCTGGCTCAAGCCGCAACAAACACACACCCAGCCCTAGATCCCGGTGCTGATAGGGCCTGCACACTCACACTGGCAGGCAGGCGGTCATGCCAAAAGATGGCAGTGATCTGGATAGACAAGGGCCGGGCCTCCTCCCCAGCCGCCCACGCCCACACCACGCATGCTGGCTCACCTGGCACACCTCCCCAGCACCTCTGGGCTGGCTCCAGCACCTCCAGGGAGCCGCGCAGCCAGGGAGGGTGGGGAGAGGCACTGACAGCTGCCCTAGTAGCCCATGAAAGCCAGGCCTTCGGGCAGGGGTGCGGGTAGCTGCAGAGGGGAAGACGTAGGCTTGGTCTGCAGCCCAGGGAGCCTGGCACAGGTGCCAGGGGCACTGTGCACAAAGGAACTGTTTGGCAGGCCAGACGGAAGGGGTGTGGCCACCCACCAGCCCCTCCACCACCTGGCCCCCGTGTGGCCCTCTAACCTCTGCCCCCTCCTCCCCCCCCCAGCCACTCCTCCATGCACCTTTCACTTCAGCCCCACTCCTGTACTTCCTGGAGTCTCCAGGTCTTTGTTTATGTTGCTCCCTCTGCCTGGTGGGCCCTTTCCCTGATCTCTTTTCCTCCCTGGTCAGAGCCTCAAAGCCCAGGCTGTAGTTTGCCTTATATTACAGTTTGCAGGGGACCATTGGTTCTCAAAGTGGGTTCCCCCAACCAGCAACTTCAGCATCACCTGGGAAGACAAAATCAGGCCCCACTCCAGACTGGCTGAGCCAGAACTCTGGGCCTGGGACCCAGCTGGGCACCTTTTAAACAGCCCTCCAGAGGATACGGCTGCACACAGACGCTGAGAACTACTGGTGTAGATAACTTTGCCCACTGCTAGCCTGGAGGGCAGGGCCACAGCTCTTTTCTTCCCTGTGAATCCCCAGGACCTGGAATAGCACAGAGTAGGTGCTCGGGAAATATTTTGTGGTTAGGACGGAAAGGAAAATGAGAGTGGCCAAGACCCTCCCACAGGAGAATAATCCTGGTGCCCAGGATCAGGGAGGTGGAGTGCAAAGCTGTGGGTGCTGGGCTGAGTGGCCATGCTGTGGCTGGGAGTGTACAGAGTGGCCTGTGTGTGTCCCTGGTACCTGCCGTCTACCCCTACCACCATCCATAAGTTGAGCAGAGCGGGGCTGCTTGGGGAGACGGGGAGGAGGCAGGCCGAGCTCTGGGGCTGTGGTCAGGGTGAGTCAGCTGGTAAATGTGGCTGCAGCAGAGGGAGGGGGCTGGCCTCATGGAGGGTGGGAGGGGAGGCAAGCAGCAGGGAGGCTGGGAGCTTAGAGGGGAGTGTGGAGCAGAGGACGGGGGCAGAGGGAGCAGGACAGGGGACCAAGAGCAGTCCAAGGGCCACCTCAGATTCCCAAATATGAATCAGAGGGGAGTCCAGAGCCCCAGACCAGGCCCCTGATCTCAGTGCCACCCCCTTTCCTCTGGCCTCAGAAACAATGGCTAAGATGCATCGAACACCGACTCTGCCAGGTGCTGTGTGTGTGCAATATCTTATTTAATTATTGTAAATGCCCCACAAGGTAGACACTATTATTTTCATTATTCTATCTTATTAAGGACTAAACTGAAGCTCAGAGAGGTTAAGTCACTTGCCTAGGGTCACACAGCTTGTAAGTCATAGTGCTGAGGCTAGAATGAGGCTCACTTCAATGCTCCTTAGGCTGTCTCCTTCATGAAGGGGGATGGGGTGAGCGGTGCCTCCCAGCAGTGATACAGTGAGAATCTGTAGTCCTCCCCTGGACTTCTGCTGCAGGAGAAAGGCTTTCACTGCATAATAGCGCTGCTGCCCTCCGGGAGAGGTTGGGGGCCCTTCACTCCAGCAAGAACTGCACACACCACCTGCACGCACAGGCACACACACGAGATGGAGCACTGCTGCAGACATGTACCTTCTTACCATTTCTTCCTGCCTCCCGCCCTTCTTCCTTCCCTGCTCTCCCTCTTTGGACATAACGCTCTTCTTTTATTTTCTTCCTCCCTCCCTCCCTTCAGACTGAGGTACCTTTCCAGGTACTTGGCAGCTCGCAGGGCTCTGCAAGGCTGTTAGATGAACCGAGTAACCATTCTTGGAGGGCCTAGTGGAGGGGTAGGAAGACACTGAGGTGGCTGTGCCATGCCTACCCTCAGGGGTGGATGGGGCTAGCTGGGCAGCTCCTCTGATCAAGCCCTCTCCTGCCTGTAGTAAAAGCTGCAGCTGGGGTGCATACTTATGCTGGGAAAACACTGCAAGTATGTGTTTGCACATGCATGTGTGAGAGTGTGTGTGTCTGTGGCCAGCATTGGGGCTACTGCTCCTCCTTTCCCCTTCCCATCAAAGGCCAGCCCAGAGGCCCAGCAGCCACTGATTTCCCGTGGGCTCTCTGCTTTCCCTCTGCCCTGGTCTGCAGGTGCAAGGGCCTCCATCCTTGGGTGGAGTCCCTGCCAGTTCCAGTGGCAGTCATTCTTGCTGCCCTCTGTCTGTCACCTGCTCCTGGGCACGTGCTGCCTCTCTTGCACTCAGATGCCCCCACATGGTCACTTAGAGCTGGCTCTTTGCTTGATGATGGGTACTGTAAGGTCATTTCAAAGAGCATCCTGCTTAGTACGTTTAAATTGCTACAGAAAAAGCCTCTGCACCCTCACCTCCTCAGAAACCCAGCCAGTGACAACGGTGTGCCCGCCCTTACCTCGGGGGAGTTAGAGAGGCTTGGGTGTGCTCTGTGGGTTTGTGATGTGAACAGTGCCTCTCTCTGACCTGAGCAGGACCTACATTTTGGGCTTTAGGTTCTCTAACATTCTTTTAAATTGGACATTATTATATGTCAAATTTAGTTGACTTTGCAGTCAGCACAGTCTTCGGTCGGGGTTGTTTGGCCCTTGGAGACAGGCCTGTGTTGAATCTGGACTCTGTCACGTAACTTGGAAACATGGCTATGAGTGGGAAAATGGCCCCTCAAAGTTGGCTTGAGAGGTTCAAATGAGATGGTGTGTGCAAGTGGTTCACACCGGGACATGGCGTATGTCAAGTGAGCTTTATGATTTATTTTGGACATCTACCTACTAATCCACCCACCACCTGCCTACCTACCTACCTTCCTACATCTTTGTGATTTAGACTCACTGCCACCCCATGAATTGCAGGGGCATGGGAGAGGAGTAGGAAACCATGGGTGGGGACCTAGTGTGGGCTTAGAGTCTGCTAAGAGCCTAGCGCATGGAGGAAGGGTTGTCTCTCTTTGGGTCATCAGTCACGAAAGGCTTGAGGTCCCTTTATCCCTTGAACAAAAGTAAAACAAGGCAAGTGGTGATGAGACTTAACTCCTGATGGCAGGGGCTGTGGATCCCTTCAGGGGCCTAGGTGAGGGGCTGTGGTCACTTGGGTCCCTCCTGCTCTTAATGGCTAGGTTAGGGATGAAGCCCAGCCCTGCCGAGAAGGTGAGTCGGCCAGGGCAGGAAAGGCTGGGCTCAGCTGTGCAGAAAAGGAGTGGGCCAGGTGCGGTGGCTCACGCCTGTAATCCCAGCACTTTGGGAGGCTGAGGCAGGTGGATCACCTGAGGTCAGGAGTTCTAGACCAGCCTAGCCAACATGGCAAAACCTGTCTCTATTAATAGTACCAAAATTAGCTGGGCGTGGTGGCACAAGCCTGTAATCTAGCTACTCAGGAGACCGAGGCAGGAGAATCGCTTGAACCTGGGAGGTGGAAGTTGCAGTGAGCAAGATCACATCACTGCACTCCAGCCTGGAGTGCAAGAGCGAAACTCCATCTCAAAAAAAAAAAAAAAAAAAAAAGAGTAGAGCTGAGTAGTGGTGGAGCAGTGTTTCAGGACAAGTGGGAAATGAACCTTTCCTCACTGGCAGCTGGGCTTAGCACAGGAGGCCTGGTCATGCCCTGCAGCTGCGTCTGCAGAGAGCCACAGGGCATTAGGGATATTCCTCATAATCATCCCATGTAATGTTTGTGCAGTGTGGAAGGAAGTAAAGGAGTGTTCTCTTCACCGTAATTGGCTCACTCCCTCATTACAGTAAGTCAGAAGGTGCCCAGAGCAGGGTGATGATCAGAGAGATTCCTCATCCCCATTTTACAGATGAGGAACTGAGGCTTAGAGAGGCCACACAGCTACAAAGTAGTTTTATCTGGATCTTCCCCTCTATTAAGCAAGGGCTGGCAGATCCAGGTGTGCTGCTGAAGGAGCAGACATCAGTGGGCTTGGTGCCATGGAAGTGGCTACAGGCAGAGCAGTGGCACATTCCACTCTGGGCTCAGCATGGCGTCAGGTACTTGTTTCCATGTCATTGTCTCTCTCTGAACTGAGTTTCCTATTTGTTTATCTTTGTATCCCGTACACAGTAGGTGCTCAGTAGATTTTTTGAGCACACCCCTATGCCTGACCTTGTGATGGCACCAAGACCTCAGAGGCGGACAGGGCTGAGATGTGCTGCCCTGTGTGTGTGAGGTCTGGCACACCCTGCACCTGCAGAAGATAATGAGGCCAGCTAGGTGGACAGGCTGTGGACAAGGAGCTGCAGCCCTGGCAGAAGGGCCTGGGAACTAGACGGACACCACTGTTGTCGGCTATTCAGCATTTCTGGAGCACCTTCGTGTGCAAGTACCCAGGAGCTGTGGGTGACTCAGAGGGGCCAACGAGGCACGGCCCCTCCCCTCCGAGAGTGGCCTTTCAGGAGGATGGAAGGCTTTCCTCAGTAATTACCTTATGATGCCACCTAAGCAGTCAATGATTATTTGTTGGATATTGTTGAATAATTGAAATAAAGGGCTGATAGCTTCGGGAGGTGACTAATATCAGAAAAAGTAGGGGGCTTTGGAGGGCTGTGGACCCATACTCATCTACAGTGATTCCTGGCCTGACCCCTCACGCTGGGATCAGCCTCTGCAGGTTGGCCTGGGCATGGGTGTGCATGTGAGCATATGTGTGTGTGTGTACACGTCGTGGTGGTGCATGAGCATGTGGCTGTAGTTCTGCAGAGCCTGGTGCTCAGGAAGCCTGGGACAGGGCTGGCAGAAGCCAATTCGTTTCACTGAATTCCACGACCACAGACAGTCCCTGGGAGGCCAGCCAGCCAGCTGGCAAAGGCCGTGCATGCTTCTTGTCCCAGGGGGCCCAGGCAAGTAGCTAGCTAGATCCGGCAAGTTCATCCCCTTGACTCAAGCACCAACTTGAGATATCTGCTCAACAGATGCGGGGTCAGTAGCATCCAGTTTAAGTATTGAAGGGAACACATCTGTCAGGCTGGCTGTCTCTAGGTGAGGGCCTCAAATATAACTCTCTTGTGGGGAAGGGTCCTGTGTCTGGGTGCAGCCAGCCCAGAGTGTCTGTACCTGTAAATGCCCGTGTACCTTGACCTCGGATTCCCTGTATCTTTATGGTGTCACTGTGTGTCTGTCTGTTGGCATGGTAGGGTATAGTGGCTTGCTGCAGTAGAAAGACCCATGGGCTGGTAAACAAAAGATGTAAATTTCGGTTCTAAAGGCCTCCTTTCCTGGCTCTCTGATCCCTGCAAGTCAGATAATCTCTCTGAGCTTCAGGTGTTTCACCTGTGTAATAGAAAAAAAAAAATACCAGCTCTGCTTTCCATAAAGTATAAGAATAAAAAGAAATAACATATGTGAAGGTGCTTTGTTAATTACCATGTACGGTACAAATGTGAGAGATTATTATCATCATCACCCTGCGCATCAGAATGAGACACGTATGGCTTAAAATAATCCATCCAGTGAGCAGTGTTGAAATGTAGGTCAGATCATAGCCTCAGAAGTTTAGAGAGAGGAACCACCTAATCTAACAGGCCACCAAATGTGAAGGTGCTTTGAAAGCTGCAAAAAATGACACAAATGCAAAGTGACAATTATGTTTAAGTCTAGAAGGGATGTTTTAGTCCTCTTGTTTCCTAATAAGAATCGAAAAGATCCAAGAGGCACTGGAGCCTCGTACACAGTTGTCTTTGTACGGGTTTGTGGATGTGTGCGTGTGCCTCTGTGTGCATCTGTGGACTCAATGTCAAGCACCGACTCCATGACAGTCATTCATCATTGGTCTAGGCGTTCTGGATGCCACCATGAATCAGACACTGACACTTCCCTCAAGGAGTTGACCACTGCCGTGCTGGTAGGGGAACTATAGGAAAGGAAGGGTCTTTCAGCTCAGTCTAGGTAAGGGATTGGGGGGCAGGGCTAGGGGCAGGGACTCTAGGATACGAGGCTGGAAAGTTGGGTAACAGTTTGCTGATAAACCTGACGGGAAGCTGGTATGGGCAGAAGAAACAGTCTGCCCAGGGGCTGAGAACGGAAGCAGTTTGCTTTCACCCTTGGTGCTGTCTGTTGGGACCATGTGTGGAGAGGGAGGCCAAGGTGATCCAGCCAAATCCTGGGGACCATCCTGCACATGAGCTAAGGAGCTTGGCTGGATCCTCCTGGCTCCTGGGAACCCCCGTGGCAAGGGTTTAAGCTCTGCAGAATGGCATAATCAGCTTTGCATTTTGGAAAGCTCCCAGAGCCCTGGTATTGCCACATATCTCGCAGCAGGAGCCCCGCCAGATGTTGGGCTGTGCATGGTAGTGAGGGATTGCTGCATTTGGTGGGCTGCACGCTGGGATTTGCATGAATCGGGGAGGAGGATGGGGAGGATGGAGTGGGAGTGAAGTACGAATGCGGATGTGTAGAGCGGGGGAAGGTAGCAGTTCTTGAGTGACTCTCACATGTCAGTTTTTGCTACATCACCTTATTTAATAACATCACTGTAAAGTAGGTATCATCCCATTTGATAGATGAAGAAAGCAAGACTCAGGGAGGTCAAAGAGCTGGAGGTTACTCCTAAGCAAAGAGCAGAGCGAAACTCCCAGTCCGGGCTCTGCCCTTTCCAAAGCCTACATGTCTGGAATTTCCGCCCCCTCCCCTCCCCACTGGAAGTGTGGACGAATTCAGTCCCCTGGCTTGACAGATGAGGAAACCAACCTGGGCTCAAACCTATTCCCAAGAACTGTGTTACTGTTTTTCAGCTGTTCCTTGTCACCACGTGTCAGATTCTTTTCTTTCAGAGTATTAGCAACGCCTCCTAATTCAGGGCTACTTGCAGATTTGATAAGCATATTTTACATTCCTTTGCTCAACCCATCAACAAATATATGGAATAAAACAGACCCCGTGACAGATGCGAGAATGAACCACTTGCTACACTTCCTTGGAACCGTTGAGGGGCATGGCCTGAGCCATCTGCTCACCCTACTCGGCGTGTCAGTCCCCTCCCTCCACAAGGAGACCTCAGGCAGGCCCAGAGCAGAAGCATCGCTTCCCGCTCTGCCCTAAGACTCCATCGTGGAAGAGTTGGCGGAAGAGAACGTCCTTTTCACATCGCTGCTCTTAGAGCCAAATGTCAAGGGCAAAGGCCAGGAGTTGAGACCTGGCACTCGTGGAGACTCCAAGCACCACCCAGAGGCACGTGGGGCCTGAATGCTGGGCCAGCCATAGAGCACCTTGCACCAGGTGTGGGGTACACACAGCATCCCTGCCCTCCCCACCCTCTCTGGACCTGTCAGGACCTAGAGAGGTGGCCTGGCCCCAGGGGTCCACCCCTTCCTCCTGGGCTAGGTTGCACTTAATTGAATCCAGTAGGGGGAAAAAAATGTGCCAAGCACCTACAGACTCAGCACATGTGGTGTAGGTGAGAGATGCCAGCAGGGCTGCATATGGCAGAGGGGTGGCCTGTCAGGACCCCCAAAGGCTTTCTCCACATGCCCAATGGAAGCCAGTGCCCATCGTGAAATGTCAAGCATCTTAATTTTTAGGTCATTGCTGTGTGGTAACTGTGGTTCCCTTTCACTGATCAGAAGCTCTGGTTGACTTTCACATCTCTGATTAATTCAGAATAAAAGAAAGTCGAATCCCTCTGTCACAAATGCAGCTTGTTAAAGAAATAGTTTAAAGCCCAGAATTTATGGGGAGTAGGAGTTTTTCCAGAATCTGTCCTAGGCTCAGGGGCTTCAGCAGTAAACAAAACAGACAAAGGGATAAACCCTTTGTGTAGCTGTCTTTTCAAAACCCGAGAAGCAGACAGAACGGACACCTTCATACCCCCATTTTACAGATGAGGAAACTGAGGCTCCGAGAGGCTGCTCCTGTAACTAGGAAATGGACAAGCTGGGCTCAGACCCACTTTGCTCTTTCCATGACCTCACGTGACCCCTGATGATTTTACAAATGCTGATCAAATGCTGCCCATTTGGCACCAGTTGAATTGGATCAGAAGCCCCACCTCTGCCTGAAATTCTTAGCAGTTGTGTAGATCCAATCAGAACCCTCACAAATACTAAGCTGCACTGGCAATGCATCCTCTCTGTGTGATCCTTTCTTAACACGGGGCATCTTCAGAAGAGCAGAAGCAGCAGGCCTGGCCTCCCATGGGGCATGCGCCCTTGGGCACCCTGAGCCCTCTTGAAGGCTCCCGCCAGTTGGCTCCTCTTCCCACGGCCCTTCTGCGCTCACCACCCCTCTGCTGTGCTTTCCTGAAAAGAGCCCCTGAAGGATCTCCGGTCCCGGGGCTGGCCTCTCCCTCCAAGACAGCATGGGGCTCCTCTGTCCCCTGGCTTCCTTTCCAGATGCTTCCTCCGCTGTGCTCCTTAAATTGTCCTCTTTGGCCCTTCTCCAACCCTCACTGCCATATTATTCTGCGCAGCTTAGTGACAGTGCCCTTGGAGGTCAGCTGTTCTGATGCTAGCCGAACCTCCTCATCCTCAGTGTCTTTCTCTAACAGCTCTGGGTTCTGGCGTTGCAGCTGTTCCCTTCTTTGCTCCCACAACACAGCAGGGTTCTCTTCTGTGCCTCCAAGCATTCTCTCCATCTCTTGTGTGAGTTCTGTCTCTGCAGCTTGACTGCGGTCCCCACCTGTGCCAAGACCAGGCACCTCTGTTCCCCTGCCATGTGCATGTCTTTGGAGGCCTCGCAGAACTTGAGCTGTAATGGTCTGCCCCGAGGACATGGCTAAGCTGGAGGATGGACAGAGGGACCAGGGACGCTCTTCCCACTGGTCTCACGTCTACAGCTGGTCACAGTGGGTTTCCATTGTGTGCCCCATTATCATCTAAAAATTAATGTGGCAAACCACAAGGTATTTTGCAATCATAGAAAATGAAAGTTGAGTAGGACGTCGAGGGCCATGGTACTCAGGTCTCTGGAAAGCTGCGGACCCTCTTCTCCGTCTGTGCTGCCGGCAGCACCCGAGGTTGGCACCCTCCCCAGGGAGGGCCCCAAAGCTGTCTTGGGCTCCTGACATCGTGCAGGGTGTGAAGAATAGCCCGTGTTCCCTCTGCAGGGTCAGGGCCACACTCTCCCTCCTTCCCCAGTATCATTTCTGCTGGTGATTAGTCATGCCAGAGCCTGGCTGAGTCAGAAGGGACTTGTGGGTGGTTTGTGGCCAGGCGGGAGCAGTGAGGCAGGACTTTCTAGGTTTATGTCTCTGTGCCCCAGGAGACAAGCACGTCAGGGCCCAGCCTTGCACAGGTGTCATGTGAGGCGTGGGGAGCAAAACAAGACATTCACCCAAACTCAGTGAACGCAAGAGATGGACAGGAGCTGAGATTCAGTCCCCACGACCGCCCTGCAAGCTGACAGGCACGCGCGGCGCCAGCCCCACCTGGCAGGGGCGTTCACAGCTGTACAGTCCTCCACTTTCCACAGTCCTCATAAGTATCTCATGGACTTCAAGTAGATATTGCTTAATATTTTTTCACTTGATTTTATTCTCAATAAAGGTGATTCATTAAGTAGATCACAAATGTAATTTGTGTACCTGTGAACAAAAACTTTCTCATACGAATAAACTTTTAACTCAAACAAATCCTTTATCAGAGCTTGTGTTATGATTTTGTGGTTCAGAAACTGATCATAGAGAGGGAGAGATGCCTTCTGCTGGGGCACAGGGTCTGTCCTGAATAAACCCCAAGGATTATTATCTATATATGCATATATATGGGTGTGGGATTTTTTGTAGAGATGAAGTCTCACTATGTTGCCCAGGCTGGTCTCGAACTCCTGGCCTCAAGTGATCCTCCTGCTTAGGCTTGTCAAAGTGCTGGGATTACAGGTGTGAGCCACTATGCCTGGCCAAGGATGTATTTTAAATGGGGCTCTGAGGGGTGACTCAAGCTTCACCAGGCAGGAGGCGAGTTGGCGGGGGGCATATTGCACAGCCCTGGAAGTGTGGCTGGTGGGACAGGAGGAGGCTGGGGCTGGTAGGGAGGCCAGGCCAGCCCCAGACAGCCCTGAATGATGCACTGCTTGGATCCACCTCTGGCCTCACAGGCTGTGTCTGTGCCTGCAGGATGGAGAGGAGCAGGAGGAGCCTCGTGGCAAAGAGGAGCGCCAAGAGCCCAGCACCACGGCCCGGAAGGTGGGGCGGCCTGGGAGGAAGCGCAAGCACCCCCCGGTGAGTGGCGCATCCTACACCCTCCTATGCACACACGCCACACACATGTGCCTGGGCATTCGATGCCAGTGATGTGTGTCCTGCAGGGGCCTGGGGATGTTTAAGACCAGGTGATGGCGTGCACCCCTCCAGCTGCAGAACTGCTTCATATACCCCATTCTTATCCCACCCTCATTTCCCTATTTTCTTTTTGTTTGTTTTTTTGGAGATGGAGTCTTGCTCTGTCGCCCAGACAGGAGTGCAATGGTGCAATCTCGGCTCACTGCAACCTCCGCCTCCCAGGTTCAAGCGATTCTCCTGCCTCAGCCTCCTGTGTAGCTAGTATTACAGATGTGTGCCACCATGCCCGGCTAGTTTTTTCCATATTTTTCATAAAGATGGGGTTTCACCCTGTTGGTCAGGATAGTCTTGAACTCCTGACCTCATGATCCACCTGCCTTGGCCTCCCAAAGTGCTGGGATTACAGGTGTTTTTCTACATGCAGACCTGGAAGCCCTGAGGGGCCAGGGGACTTGACTGGTGGGTCTTGGGCCTAAGATTTGACCCAGGCCCCTGACTCCTGGCCTCCCTCTGGAAGGGAAGCAAGAGGGCCTGCCAGAATCCCAGGCTGGACCAAGATCTCCCTGGCCTGTCTCTGCAGGCACCTCGCTGCCACACTCTCACCCTGGGTCTCAGCCCCCACCTGGAGGAGGAAGGGAACCGAGTCCTGGAAGTCTGATCAAATGGGAGTGAGGAGATGCAGGCTGAGGAGGCTGTGAGAGAGCAGGAGGATCAAGGCCCTAGCGAAGGAAGTCCTGCAGGGGAGTAGGTGGCAGGGCCAAGCCCAGCTCCAGGCTTCTGGGAGCCAGTGCTGCTAAGGCCTGGGGGCAGCTCTGGAGAACAAGGGCCCTGGGCTGTCAGAGCCTGAGTGGCTGATGTCTTAAACTCAGATGTGGAGCAGTCATTATTTGCCAGCACCAGAGACAGCTGGTTCCTTTCTTTTAGCCCCTTCCCGCTGAAAATGCTAAACTTGGAGCAAGAAGGTACGGGGGAGTCAGAGGCTCTGGATTTGTTGCTCAGCCCTTCAAGGAAATGTTCCCAGCAGGCCTGGAGCCCAGGAAGCCCATTGCTCCCTTGGGGTAGAGCTGAGGTGAAGGTGACTGAAGTGAAATGGGATGGTAGAGGCGGGCGGTGGGTCCCTGGAGGTGGGTATGGAAACCTGCTGGGTAAAACAGTGCCCCACTGCCAATTCTGCCTGAAGATTTGGAGGGGGGTGGGGCCGGAGTGAAGTCATTTAACTGGTAAGTAATTTTAAACATTTTAATATTAAAGCAAACATGGATATTTTATGGCCTGGAATGAAAAATTCACATGGCATTGAAAGATGAAATGGGATTTTGGAGGACTTTCTGGCTGGCAGCGGAGTCCAGATTCTGGGGACCCACAGGGTGCCTTGATGGAGAAGGCATGGGAGGAGATCCAGGCGGGAGTCAGAGCACACTGGTGACTCCACATCTGTAGCATGCCCTGCCCCTCTCCTGACGCTTGGCAACCTTCGATCTGCTAAGCAAACTCCCCCTGGCCCCATCCAGTTTCTGGAGACAAGAGCCACCACCTGTAGCAAATAAAGACCCAGCAACCCTTAGACTCATCTTTGTGAGTCTCTGGAATCAGAGGGCAGCCACATTGCTGAGAGGTGGAATGAAGCTCTTGGGTGAGAAGGTACAAGGAAGTCAGGGACAGGAGTGTGGAGACATCACCTGGACAATGACAGAGAAGAGGGGCACAGCCGAGTAAGGGGAGAGGGGCTGGCAGTCATACATCCCTGGGCCTGGAGCAGGCTGCAGTGCAGAAGGAAAAACACTGTCTTTGGGGTCCATGAGACCTGAGTTCAAATTCTGACTCCACCATTGGCTACTTGTATAACCTTGAACAGCTGCTGCCTGAACCTCAGGTTCCCCTTCGAAAAATCTCTCACCCCTGTGAGAATGAAATGATGCATGTACCAAGGGGCCTCAGCAAAGGTCAGGACTGCGCCTGCCTGGCCAAACCTTTCCTCTTCAGGAGGCCACGGCAACCATAGTTTGACGGAAGAACAGCACCTTGATCTAATGCTTCCCAGCCATGTGTCCTTGAGCAGGTCACCCAACCCCTCTGGGCTACTTCCTCACTGGTAAAATATGGCTGCCAGGAAAACCTGCCCTGTCTACCTCCTGGGGCTCTTTACAAACAGCAAAACAGTCCAAAGACCAGGCACAATGGCTCACACCTGTTATCCCAGCACTTTGGGAGGCCAAGGCAGGCAGATCATGAGGTTAGGAGTTTAAGACCAGCCTGACCAGTATGGTGAAACCCTGTCTCTACTAAAAATACAAAAATTAGCCAAGCGTATTGGCTCACACTTGTAGTCTCAGCTACTCAGGAGGCTGAGGCAGGAGTCCCAGCTACTCAGGAGGCTGAGGAAGAAGAATCACTTGAACCCAGGAGGCAGAGGTTGCAGTGAGCCAAGATTGTGCCACTGCACTCCAGCCTGGATGACAGAGCAAGATTCTGTCTCAAAAAAAAAAAAATGTGCTGAGCTGGCTGTGTAAAAACCTGTTCCACTGCAGGGCCCAGGGTCCACCAGGCTGGGGTGCAGGCCTGAGGGGTGGGGGCCCAGCATCAGCCTCTCAGCAGCCCTGGGAGGTGGGATGCATCCTGTGCCCGTCATGGTCTGGATGTGTTCTAGCCCGAGTCCTGGGTCATACCTGCAGCTGCCTGGTCTCTCAGGAGAGGCCCAGCGTGAGGAAGAGCGTGGGGAAGGTGAAGCTGATTGGGGAGTCAGCTGTTGGGGACTCCTTGCTCATTGGAGGAACCAAGAGAGACTGACCCCAAGGACAGCGGCCAGCACGGCCCTCCCTGGGAGCCCACATTGGGGGATTCCTGCTGCAGCCGGGGCTTAGCCCTATGGCGGCAGGTGCTGGTCCTGGCCTCTTCCCCTCCCCTGCAGGAGCACAGCAGAGAGGGCTTCTGAGGACCCGCTGCATCTGTGGCCCTGGGAATAGATTTGCCAGGGAGCTTTAAAGCAGCTGAATATGTCATCCAGCTAAGCCTGGGGAGGGAGCTTGGCTCAGGTCCTGACAGGTGTGATGGGGGATGGGGACTGGGAAGTAAGAGATGAAACCCTGGCTGGAGGCTGTTGGCTTCCACAGCTGGCCCTGGACAGGGAGGGTCAGGTACACCCACGAGTGTCCTCACCAGGTCCCAGCCCCAAGCCCGAGAAATCCTGGGCTGTCTCTCCTTTTGCCCTCAAGGACTGTCTGTCGTGGCCTTCAAGAGGCATCTGTCCCGGGGGGCCTTCTGCCCCCGGCATTGCCCTCGCCCAAACCAGACTCCACCTGCTTCCCGCATGCCCAGGCCAGTGTGCTCCCTTCATGACAAACACTTTCCACTTCCTGAGCACCTACCATGTGTGGGAAGCCCCCAGAGGAAGACGTCTTCTATTTCAGTCATGTGTGCTGCAGAGAGGAGGCCACACATAATCACAGTACATGTAGCACCGGCATGTCTTTCCACAGGAACCCCCAGGACTCCATTTCTTAGGAGACAGGATCTAGATTCCAGCCCCTCACCATCTGACCACCCCTTCCCTTGCTATGCCTGATGCCACCCCTTTGGCCATAGAAACCTCACCCTCTCACTGCTCCCTAAACACACCAGCCATTCCTCCTGCCCTCCCCTTCCACTGTTCCACAGCCTGCCTTCTCTCCACCTGCCCCAGCACTGCAGTCCAGCAGAACCCAGCCTGAAAATGAGGCCCAGTTCGGTCACCGTGACTGACACTGGCCTTTTTTTTTTGAGACAGAGTTTCGCTCTTGTTTCTCAGGCTGTAGTGCAATGGCACGACCTCTGCTCATCGCAACCTCTGCCTCCCAGGTTCAAGCGATTCTCCTGCCTCAGCCTCCCAAGTAGCTGGGATTGTAGGCATGCACCACCACGCCTGGCTAATTTTGTTTTTTGTTTTTTGTTTTTTTGGTAGAGATGGAGTTTCTCCACATTGGTCAGGCTAGTTTCGAACTCCTGACCTCAGGTGATCCACCCGCCTCAGCCTCCCAAAGTGCTGAGATTACAGGCATGAGCCACTGCACCTGGCCTTTCCTGTCCCTTCTTGAACTGTTTCTAAAATTAATAAAAACAAACTACTGATGGCCAGGCGCAGCAGCTCACGCCTGCAATCCTAACACTTTGGGAGGCCGAGGCGGGTGGATCACATGGTCAGGAGTTCGAGACCAGCCTGGCCAGCATGGTGAAACCCCATCTCTACTAAAAGTACAAAAATGAGCTGAGTGTGGTGGCGCACACCTGTAATCCCAGCTACTCGGGAGGCTGAGGCAGGAGAATCACTTGAACCCAGGAAGTGGAGGTTGCAGTGAACTAAGATCACACCATTGCACTACAGCCTGGGCAACAGAGTGAGACTCTGCCAAGAAAAAAAAAGTAAATAACTGATAAAGACAAGTTACAAGCCCATCGATCACCCACGTGGACTGCAGTGGTCTGCAGACCTCACTTTGAGTAGCACTGGTTGTCACTTGTCAGTACAGAACTGAGTATAACTATTCAGAAGATTTTATGTGCATGTGATAATGTTGTCACATCCTCGTGCTGTGATTTTGTATTTTACAACTGTATCATTTCTCAGCGCATTGAGAATTTAAAAATCTGAAACCAAAGCTTGCACTTTCATCCCCAACAGTTTGAAAATGCACTGCCATTGCATAGTCACTGAGCTGTGCCACAATGAGTTTGCCCGTCTCACTGAGGACAGAGATTAGCAATAAAGGCTCATGGTTACACAGCATGTTACTGCCTACAAAGGCCTTTTACAGGGATTACCTTATTTGATGCCAACAAACCTGTGTGAGGTAGTTGGGGTCCACCTTCATTATCATCCCCACGTTCAGAAGAAGAGACTGAGGTTCAAAGAGGATGATCAGGACTTGGATGTCACCTCTCTCAACTGCAAAGCCCATGGTGATCTTTCCTCCTTATTCCTGGAGCCATGCAGTTTGGCTCCTGGGTACCTACCCAGAGGTTCTCTTTAAGTTAATATGTGAATGCAGGACTGCTGGAAAAAGTGTGTAGAACTGGTCCAAAAAGCACCCAAAGAAAATATAACTGAAGAGCATGATTGACACAAATAGCAGGGAGCCCGTGTGTAAGTGCCGAAGGCCGCGGGGGTCTGAAGGAGAAGAGGTGCGCCTGCTTCCAAACAGCAACAGCCTAGTTGTCTGCAGCACTGGCCAGAGAGCCAGGATGCTGCAGTCAGAGCCGGCAACAGGAAACAGGAAGTCAGCTGCAGGGCAGGGCGGGGCTTAGGAAGGGAGCTGGCACCTGGGCCCTGGCCTGCGGGCTGGCCAGTGCCCAGGATGGGGAGGCGGGGGCGGGCGCATGGGGCTGAGCCCATGTGTGGGTGTGAGGTGGGGAGGAAGGGGCAGCCTCCAAGGATGTAGCAGGGTGACAAGTGTGGGTGTCTGAGGCTGGTTCCTGCCTGCACCAGCTCAGACAGTCCTGAGTAGGCCTTTGTCCTTCGTGGATGGTTCCGGTTGGAGCCCTGGAGGGAGAGTTTTTGCCCCTACCCACCAGGCCTTGGGGATGAGCGGCCCTGCCAGCCTCTATCCCCTGTTTACTATCGATGCGTATTTATTCATTGACGATTTATACCCACCAACTTCCTCCAGAGTTATTTTTGTTCAGAGGGAGCACTCTGAGGTCACCTCCTAAGAATAACCCAGAATGGGAGGGAGGAGGAGGAGGGGACTGGGCACTGGTGCTGAGCTCAGCTGAGCCCAAGCCGGTGTTACAGCTGACCCTCCAACACAGCACAGGAGTGAGCCAATCCAAGAGGACAAACTGCATCACTTCAGAGAAAATGACTTGGGGTATAAATGGGGAAGTTAGGGGACCGTCCTGCTGCAGAAAAACTCAGCTGGGTACAGCTTATGGCAGCTGTCGGGGGTTTGCTGTACTTGCTAGCTTTACAGCCCAACAGGACCTTTGATTCTTCTCCAAGTTAAGGCAGAGCTCAGCTTCCTTGCTTGTTTCCAGATCAGAGCTGCTCCTGGGCTAACCCTTTGCACCTCAGTTCCGTGACTTGGTGCCCTTGCTTTTCTGCACACAACTTCTTGACATAGTGTCTCCCACTCCTGGGCTGTAGCCCCTGGCCTGCCTCTAGAGGTGGCTTTTCTTCCTGTGAGCCTGCATCAGTACACACTACTGCCCACCCAGTCTCCTCATGTTTTGGAAGGTGTGAGGAAGACAGGCCGGTACACTGCTCAGGGGGCAGAGCCGATGGTTATGAACTGTTCCTTGCAGCTCCACCCACCTGCTCCACCGCCAAGCAGTGAAATTGATGCCCTGCTACTGGAGTCCCACATGGAAAGGCCTAGCCCGTGGCGGGGATGTCAAGTGCTGTGGGACTCCTAAGGATGCTGGGAAGCCAGGGAAGATGGAGAACGCAGGGCTTGACTTGGGCCTTAGAAGGGAGGTGACATTTGGAGAAGTCAAGAGGAAAGTGAGAAGCACCCCCCACCCCAGGACCTTGCTGAGCTGGGTGTGGAGGAAGGAAGGCATGCAGGGCGGGGCGGGTGTGGGGAGGCCCAAAGGCAGGGGCTGTGAACACGCAGGCGCAGGCCTGGCTGGGTGACTGGGGATTCGTTGAAAAATGTTTATGGGGCCGGGCACGAGGGCTCACACCTGTAATCCCACCACTTTAGGAGGCCGAGGCGGGTGGATCAACTAGGCCAGGAATTAGAGACCAGCCTGGCCAACATGGCAAAACCCTGTCTCTACTAAAAATACAAAAAAGTTAGCTGAACATAGTAGCACATACCTGTGGTCCCAGCTACCTGGGAGGCTGAGGCATGAGAATTGCTTGAACCTGGGCAGGCGGAGATTACAGTGAGCCAAGATTGCGCCACTGCACTCCAGCCTGGATGACAGAGGGAGACTCTGTCTCAAAAAATAAATAATACATATGTGTACATACATATACATATATATATAATTATATAATAGTAGCTGAGTATGGTGGTATGCCTATGGTCGCAGCTACTTGGGAGGTTGAGGCAGGAGGATCTCTTGAGCCTGGAGGGTGAGGTTTCAATGAGCCATGACTGTGCCACTGCATTCCAGCTGGGTGACAGAGCAAAACCCTGTCTCAAAGCAAGAAGAAAAATGTTTTCAGTCTTGGCTGGAAAGGTAGTTTGCAGGCAGCCTGAAGGGCTTTTACTCTTCATCCTCTCTGAAAAATACGGTATCTGGAAGGTTGTGAGGAGGCGGGCATGACGTAACAGGAGTCGTGTTTGGGAAACTGGCTCTGGCACCCGTGAGCATGGCATTCATCCCCGAGCATGAGTTCGTGCTAGGAGGTGGAGGGGCAGGGGCATCAGTGAAGGCCCAGGGTCTGTGGGAGGTGGCAGTGGCGGGTCAGGATTGGCCAAGCATATGCTGCTGGCCCTGGGGATGCTGGAAGGGAAGGGGTAAAAGGAGGCCCCAGTGATGACACAGCAGGGACAGTGTCAGGTCAGCTTTGTTGTTGGAGACGAGGCTTCTGGAAGGAAGCACATGGGGTAGGGGTCCCTGTCGAGGCCACCTTACTCAGCTGGTCTTATTCGGGGAGCCTTTAAGTAGCATCTCAGAATATCCTTTTTTTTTTTTTTTCAAAAATAATCCCTCTGTTTATTTCCATCCCTCCACATCCCAGGGCCACCTTCAGTGAGTCATTCATTCCTGCAGGTCCTGGCCTTTGTGGCCTTCCTGGGGCCCCAGGAGCTATTCTAGGGCCCGGGCTGCACCTGCCTTGCTCCTGCCGTTGCAGGTACGCACAGGTACGCGCCGGCACACGCCTCCCAGGAGAGCTGTTCACGTGGGTTTTCTTTCATCATCCCCACCTAGAGAACTTTGTACATTTTGGTTCTCCCACCTCAGGAAAGACATAAGTGAGCTGGAAAAGCTCCAGAGAAGGGCACTAAATTGATCAAGGGGGAGGCAAGGCTGCCAAGAGAGGACAGACTAAAGAGATTAGGACTCTCCAGTCTGTAGAGACAAAGGCTAAGAGAGGACGTGATTAAGGCTATGAAATCATGTCGGGTGCAGCGGGCTGAGTACAGCACAGCTGGGAAACTGAGAGAGGACACCCATCAGACATTTCAGAAAGGGAAATGAAGCACGGAAAACACAGCACCGTTTTCCATAGTGGGTTCCATTCTTACCAAACCCATCACCCTAGGGATGGCAGAGATTGAAAATAGAAGTCACTTCAAAGGAGATTTACTTAAACACGTGGCTCTCCCATACATAACAGCTTTCTTTGGGGTTTTTTGTTTGTTTTTTCAGACGGAGTCTCACTCTCGTCTAGGCTGGAGTGCAATGATGCGATCTCGGCTCACTGCAACCTCTGCCTCCCAGGTTCAAGTGATTCTTCAAGTGATTCTCCCATCTCAGTTTCCTGAGGAACTGGGATTGCAGGTGTGCACCACCGTACCCAGCTAATTCTTTTGTATTTTTAGTAGAGATGCAGTTTCACTGCATCCTGACCTCAGACGATCCGGCCACCTCAGCCTCCCAAAGTCTTGGGATTACAGGCGTGAGCCACCGCATCCAGCTAGCATAACAGCTTTTTAAAGAAAGCCTCCAGCTCACTGTGAAATCCTTTGAGGTTGACTTCAAAGAGCACAGCCAGGCCCTCTTCCAGGTGGACCGGTGTCCCCGCTGGAAGCAGAACCCCAAGTGGGCCGGCCACTCACCGGGCATGGTCATTCTGGCATCCATTTGCCATGGCTTGTGACAGCCTAGCAAGGCCACGGACTGAGTGACTTCTAAGGCTTTGCTGAGCCCAGAGTTCTCTCCTCTGGGCTTAGAGTGGAGAGATCTCTGGGGAGGAGGGAGACAGGTAGCTCCCAACAGATGTGAGGGGAATGGTGGGACCTTGAGGGGGTGCCCAGGCTGGGACCAGAGTTTCCAGTGTCGGCCCTCTGTGGCCTCTGGTCCCACCGTCCCTGACCCCATTGGCGGTGCTTTTAGCCACCCACAGGGAAAAGGGAAATTGGAGGAGTTGGGGGTCCTAGCTCCATAGCATTGGAGCCTGCTCCGTCTACCCCAGGAAGGCTGAGCAGGGGGGAACCTGGGGACCCCTCACCCTCCTGGAGTGGGCATGGGGCGGGCTTCTCTGGCTTTCCCTGCCACAGGCTGCTTCCAGCTGCTGTCAGATCTCTGGGGAGGGCTGCCAGGGGAAGGGGGCTTCAGGAAGGGTGGGGGTGGGCCGTCGTGGCTCCATGCCAATGCTTCGGGGGCAGAGCTGCCCTGCTTACGTGGACATGCAGCTGTTTCCTGAAGCGAGTCAACCTGGAAAAATCCAGGCTGGGTGAGGGGTGATGGGGATGCAGAGCTGAGGACATAGAAGGAGCCAGGAGCCACAGTGTGAGTGGAGGGCCTCGCTGGCGTGTGTGCGTTCGCATTGTGTGGCTTCCCCGCACACATCTGTCCTGTGGCTAGCAGTGAGTGTCAGGCATTGGGCACCTCTTTATCAAGTCTGCATGTGATGGTGAAGAGACCATGGCTGGCCTGACACCAGGGTTCCCAGGTGGCATGGAATGGATCTCACAGAGGTCTTAAAAGCACCATGGCAGGCCCAGCCTTCTGGGTGACCAAGGTGAGGTTGCCCCTGCCTCTGCTGGGTTCTGGGGGAGATGGCAAGAGGAGCTCCTGGTGGGAAAGGAAGAGGCAGTGAAGGAGGGAGAATGGTATCCCAGTGAACGCTGCATGTGGGCTACAGCCTGGGGAGAGGGCTCTTTGCCCCAGATGCCAGGGCCTCATCTCCCCTGTGCCACAACCCTCATCTCTCCTCCTCCTGGGTTTTAGTTTTTGTGTGTAAATAACTATAAGAAAGCAAAACTTAAAAGTCACTTCTGGCAGGGTGCAGTGGCTCACGCCTGTAATCTCAATACTTTGGAAGGCTGAGGGGGGTGGATTACCTGAGGTCGGGAGTTTGAGACCAGCCTGGCCAACATGGCAAAACCCTGTCTCTACTAAAAATCCAAAATTAGCCTGGGCCTGGTGGCTCATACCTATAATCCCAGCTACTAGGGGGGCTGAGGCAGGAGAATTGCTTGAACCTGGGAGGTGGAGGTTGTAGTATGCCGAGATTGCACTATTGCATTCCAGCCTGGGCAACAGAGTGAGACTCTGTCTCCAAAAAAAACACTTCCATAAAATTAGCTAGGTGTGGTGGCACACATTAGTGGTCCTAGCTCCTTGGGAGGCTGAGATAGGAAAATCGTTGAGTTTGAGGCTGCAGTGAGCTATGACCACACCCCTGCACTCCAGCTTGGGCAGCAGAGTGAGACCTTGTCTCTAAAACAAATATTTTTAAAAATTATTTCCATAAAAAAAAATAGGCATGGTTGCAGACACCTGTAGTCCCTGGTACTGGTGAGACTGAAGCAGGAAAATTGCTTGAGCCCAGAAATTCAAGGCCACAATGAGCTGTGATCATGCCACCGCACTCCAATCGGAGTGACAGAGACCCTGTCTCTTGAAAAAAAAAAAGAAAGAAAGAAAGAAAAAAAACACCTTCCCCTGCTGGGAGTTTCAGACTTTGCCCCACCCTGGGAGGCAAGGCTTCCATTGGAGTGAAGGAGGGGTGGGAGGTCTGGGTCTGGCCCAGGCTTTGGGCAAAGGGGAAAGGGGAGGCAGCGGCAGGGCTGCGGAATTGGTTGGGGCTGGGCAGGCCACCGCGGGAGGCTCCTCCTTGCCTTGCCTCTGGCTTTTTCTTGAGTTGGGGGCTGCTCAGCGGGGGCCAGCAGCCTCTGCCCAGCTCTTCTTGGGCACAGCACGCCGCCTCTGCCTTCTCCGAACCCTGAAGGGATTTGTGAGCTTGCGCTTTTCTGAGACTCAACCCAAAGTGGGAGTCAGCTTTGAAATGCCTTGCTTGTACCTGGGCCGTCCTGGAAGCTTTATCGCCTGGAAGCGTGTGACCCAAGGCAGGCTTCAGAAAAAAAAGCGAGCGTCGCCCCCAGCTCCCCTAAGATGCCTGTGAGAATTACATTTATTAATTTTATAAGCATATATATGCCCAGACTTGTGCAAGGTGCTAGAAAGCTGTAGGTGGAGAGGCCTACCAAGTTAAATAAGGTTGGCTGGGTGCTGTGGCTCACACCTGTAATCCAGCACTTTGGGAGGCTGAGACCGGCAGATCACCTAAGGTCAGGAGTTTGAGATGAGCCTGGCCAACATGGCGAAACCCCATCTCTACTGAAAATACAAAAGTTATTCAGGTGTGGTGGCAGGCACCTGTAATCCCAGCCTCTTGGGAGGCTGAGGCAGGAGAATCACTTGAACCCCGGAGGCAGAGGTTGCACTGAGTACTTCAGCCTGGGCAACAGAGTGAGACTTCATCTCAAAAAATAAACAAATTAGGCCGAGTGCGGTGGCTCAAGCCTGTAATCCCAGCACTTTGGGAGGCTGAGGCAGGTGGATCACGAAGTCAAGAGATCGAGACCATCCTGGACAACATGGTGAAACCCCGTCTCTACTCAAAATACAAAAAATTAGCTGGGCATGGTGGCGCGCACCTGTAATCCCAGCTACTCAGGAGGCTGAGGCAGGAGAATTGCCTGAACCCAGGAGGCAAAGATTGCGGTGAGCCGAGATCGCACCATTGCACTCCAGCCTGGGCAACAAGAGTGAAACTCCATCTCAATAAAAAAAATAAACAAATTAAATAAGGCAAGGCTCACAGTCCAGGAGCGAGGCCACAGTAAATAGATAATTAGATTCAGAGGGATGAGGTGTAAGGCGATAGGATGAGAAGGCGTTTGTAAACAAACATGGCATGCATCCGCTGGGACAGGAGTGAGGGCAGTGGTGGCTTCACCCCCACCCTTCAGGGTGAGGCTGGGCCAGCAGCTGTCCACACCTGCCAACTATAGGGGGCTGCGGGCTCCAGAGACAGGGCCTAGCCCAGATCCTCCCACACACAGACTTTTACATGCTCCTTAGAAGACAGAAAGTAGAAGAGTTGTTCCTGGGGAAGAGGCGACTGGGAAGTTAGTGTTGAATGGAGATGGAGTTTCTGTTTGGGATGGTGAAAATGTTCTGGAGATGGATGGCGGGAAAGGTAGTACAACCACGGGAGTGTACTGAAAGTCCACTTGAGGCCAGGCGCAGTGGCTCACGCCTGTAATCTCAGACTTCAGGAGGCCCAGGTGGGTGAATCACGAGGTCAGGAGATCGAGATCATCCTGGCTAACACAGTGAAACCCCATCTCTGCTTAAAATACAAAACAATTAGCCAGGCATGGTGGCACGCACCTGTAATCCCAGCTACTGGGGTGGTTGAGGCAGGAGAATTGTTTGAACCCAGGAGGCGGAGGTTGCAGTGAGCCGAGATAGTACCACCACACTCCAGCCTGGGCAACAAAGTGAGACTCCACCTCAGAAAAAAAAAAAAAGGTACGCTTGAAAATGGTTAAAATGGTAAATTTTATGTATGTTTTACCCCAGATTTTTAAAAGTTTTTAAAAAGTGTTCCTTAGGCCAGGCATGGTGGTTCACGCCTGTAATCCCAGCACTTTGGGAGGCCGAGGTGGGTGGATCACCTGAGTTCAGGAGTTTGAGTCCAGCCTGGCCAATATGGTGAAACCCCGTTTCTACTAAAAATATAAAAAATTACCCAAGTGTGGTAGCAGACATCTGTAATACCAGCTACTTGGGAGGCTGAGGTAAGAATTGCTTGGGCTGGAAAGAGGGGTGCCAAAAAAAAAAAAAAACTCCATCTCAAAAAAAAAAAAATATGCTCCTTAGATACCCTGTCCTTGCCCCTATCCTCAGCCCAGGGTCTCCTTAGATGCCCTGTCCTTGCCCCTATCCTCAGCCCAGGGTATATTTCTTTCTTTTCCTTTTTTTTTTTTTTTCCCAAGACGGAGGCTTGCTCTGTCGCCCAGGCTGGAGTTCAGTGGCGCACTTTCGGCTTACCGCAACCTCCGCCTCCCAGGTTCAAGCAATTCTTTTTTTTTTTTTTGGCACCCCTCTTTCCAGCCCAAGCAGTTCTTACCTCAGCCTCCCGAATAGCTGGGATTACAGGCATCCACCACCATGCCTCGTTAATTTTTGTATTTTTAGTAGAGATGGGGTTTCACCATCTTGGTTAGGCTGGTCTTGAACTTCTGACCTCTCGTGATCCACCCACCTTGGCCTTCCAAATGCTGGGATTTCAGGTGTGAGCCACTGCACTTGGCCAACCCAGGGTTTTTCTTTTTTTTTTTGAGATGGAGTTTTACTCTTGTTGCCCAGGCTGGAGTGCAATGGCACAATGTCAGCTCACTGCAAACTCCGCCTCCCAGGTTCAAGCGATTCTCCTGCCTCAGCCTCTTGAGTAGCTGGGATTACAGGCATGTACCACCATGCCTGGCTAATTTTGTGTTTTCAGTAGAGATGGGGTTTATCCACGTTCGTCAGGGTGGTCTCAGACTCCTGACCTCAAGTGATCCACCCACCTCAGCCACCCAAAGTGCTGGGATTACAGGGGTGAGCCACCGCATATGGCCAATCCAGGATTTTTCAGACTATTGCCATTTTGTCTGGACTGATTCTCTGTTGTGGGGGGTGTCCTATGTCTTGTTGGGTATTTAGCAGCTTCGCTAGTCTCTAATTCCTAGGTACCAGCACCTCCCCCCAACCAGGTGGCGACTAAAAATATCTCTACACACATTGCCAGAATGTCCTGGTGGGGAGATAGCAAAACTGCCCCACTTGAGAACTATGGCCTTAACTTGCCGAGAAAAGCTGCTCACAGGAGAGGCCTGAGGAAAAGCCAGAGGCAAGATGGGGGTTCTGCCCAGAAGGAAAGCAAAGGTTGGCAAACTCAGAGGAACCCCAGGAGGTGGTGGGCAGGATTTGAAGACCCAAAGTGAGGCATACTGGGTGGGAGGACCAAGCTGTACTTCAATCTAGAGTGATACTGGATTCATGACCCTCCTGTGGCCCCCATCCGGCCCCTCTGCAAGGGAGGAGAAGTGAGGGGTACTTGCTGAGGCTTTTCCCAGTCTGAAATTGTCGCCTGCCCTGCACCTGCTGGTAGTGCCTTCTAGGATGGTTGGCACCCCCAAACCAGCCCTCTCCTAGATAATGGGCAAAATGAGTATCTCAGGGGTGTGCTGTGTCTCCTTTCAAGATGACTGTCAAAATAAAAGCAAACAAAGGCAGATTGTTTAACAGACATGGCAGCAAAGCTGAAACTGCCTCTAGCTTGTGTACAGGAGGTTCTCACTTTTAGCCTAGTCTTTGCCATTCACGCATCAATTGTGAATATTGGCTCAGCACCTGCCAGGTGCCCCACTCCATGCTAAGTCTGGCCGGATCAAGCAAAGTCCCTGCCCTCCAGGAGTCAACAAGCTGTAGAGACAGGAAAAGGAGGGGAGTGGAGTGGCTAGGAGGAGGGCATGGAGTTGGAGACAGAAGAGGCCAGGCCTGCCTGGGGTACCCCTCCCTCCTGGGCTTCCAGTCTGTGGTTCTTACCTTTCTTACCAGGGATGGCTCCTTCAGTGAGCACCCAGCTCTTTCCCAGAGACTTGGAGAGTTGCTTCAGGCTATTTGACTAGGACCTTGTTCCTTCCTCTGGGTGGTTTTGTCCTGCTGGTTACCCTGAGCCGAGAGCCTCAGTGAGGGGCCACACTTAGCTTGAGGGAGGTTATTTATTTATTTATTTATTTTTGAGATGGAGTCTGTCGCCCAGCTGGAATATAGTGGCATGATCTCGGCTCACTGTAACCCCTGCCACCCAGGTTCAAGCAATTCTCCCACCTCAGCCTCCCAAGTAGCTGGGAATATAGGCATGTGCCACAATAATGCCCAGCTAATTTTTTGTATTTTAGTAGAGCCGGGGTTTCACCATGTTAGCCAGAATGGTCTTGATGTCCTGACCTCATGATCCACCCTCCTTGCCCTCCCAAAGTGTTGGGATTACAGGCGTGAGCCACTGTGCCTGGCTGCTTGAGGGAGTTCTTGATGGGTAGGATGAATCAAGGGTTGACCATGGTAGAAGTCATTGCCCCACTGAATCAGCTCATCCAGAACTTGAAAGGGCAGGTGAGGAAGATGGGGTAGTTGGGCAGAGGACCGTGTGGACCAGATTCGGGAGTGGGGATTCAGCTGGTGAGCTAACCTGGGGCTGAAAATGTACAGCGTGCCTCGCTTCCCCATCATCTGCCCATCGTGCCTGGCTCCCACCTGGCTTTAGGGGCATCTCTGGGAGCATGGTGCCTCTGGTGCTATTGCAGACTGGATTTGGTGGGCAGGGCTTCCTCATGTGCATGAATGACTGGGTTGGTCGGGAGCCTGGGGCTGTGTTGGGCCTCGGAGCTAGCCCTCATGGGTCTCTATACTATGAAGCCAGCAGTCAACAGGAAGTGAGTCCCAGCATGAGAGGAGGCCATGTGGTCCCAGGCAGGAAGTGAGTGACAGTGGAGTTGCCTCGAGCAGCTTTGTGGGGCTCAGAGCCTGCCCAAATCTGAGGTGTCTGTGAGGCAGCAAATGGTGAGAAGAAAGGAAGACGCAGCCATGAAAACGTCTGGCTCTGACCTAAGCTTCTTAGCTCAAGTTGGCCAGGCAGGACCCCATGCACACCTCCGTGGTAGTGCCATGTTTGGGCTTTGGAGTACCTGGCACAGCTGGACCCCCAGCAGTGGCTGTCAGTGCAGGGGTACACTCCATTCTTCAGGCTGCGGGGGCTCATGACTGAGCCTTGCAGGGTGACAGACAGGGTTTACATCAGGGAGGACTCTCTGGGCTAGAAGTGCCCTCTTTCCTTAAGCAGGGTGGGAGGAGAGACATTCTGAGTCCTGGGGAGGGTCTCGACACACAGGATGGAGGCAGAGGTGATCAGCAGGGGTCTGCCATTCCACTTTCCTTCCTGGATTTGGCCTTCCCAGCTCTGCTGGCGTCAGCCCAGGCCCCCAAGCGCAGCAGAGGACTTCTTGCTTTCACCAGTCACCTCCTCTTCCTCTGGTTGCAGCCCCCTGCCTCCAACTGCTGAGGAGTACACACATGCAGCTTTCTGTGGGAGCTTCCCTCCTGGAAGCGGGCCTGCCCAGCCGCCCCCACAGCAGGAAAGCAGCTTGGCAGGCCCTGCAGTTCCTTCTGCTCCCTCTCTGGCTGCTCCATGGGCCCGGGTCCCCATCTAGGGAGGAAAGCCTACCTAAGAAGACTTCGGTTATGTTTCTGTTTTTGCTTTCCCAAGGCCCATGTCCCTAATTGCCACCTCTGGGGGTTCCTCACCAAATAACAGCGGGTTCAGAGTTCAAGTCCTAGGCCGTTAGAGCAAAACAGCCTTGGAAATAGGGCTGTGCAGGACTGGGGACCCAGCGCTCTCAGGCTGTGCACTTGAGTGGTGGGAAACCCTGGAGGGAACTTGGCAGGATCTCTGCACATTTAGCTGGACAGGCCCTTTCACCTGGCCAAACCTCTTCCAGAACTCCATGCTCTGGAAACATGCAGGTGTACAGGGCTGTAAGTGCAAGGGTGTTCACTGCAGCAAAAAGCAAATCAGCCCAAATGCCCACCATCAGGGAACGGCATGCATACATTTTGGAGCATCCAGATCCATCTGCACTGGGATGGAGGGATGCCCACTCTGCTTGTTAAGTGAAAAAGCAAGTTGTAGAACATTACGACTAGTATGATACCCTTTTAGAAAAAAACATTTCTGGAGCTGGATGTATATATGAATACATATATATAAACATGTAACTTACACATGATTGTTGATGCATAGGAAAAAGTGTGGAAAGATACTCACTGAACTGTTAATAATGGGTACCTTAGGGGAGAGATTTTGGGGGTAGGGAGCTGAAATAGGAGCTTTAAACTTTCAGCATTATTCATTTTTTTGTATAGTTTGATTTTTTTTTTTTTTTTGAGACAGAGTCTCACTTTGTCGCCAAGCCTGGAGTGCAGTGGCGCTTTCTCAGCTCACTGCAACCTTCACCTTCTGGGTTCAAGTGATTCTCCTGCCTTAGCCTCTCAAGTGGCTGGGAATACAGGCTTGTGCCACCACGCCTGGCTAATTTTTGTATTTTTAGTAGAGATGGGGTTTCGCCATGTTGGCCAGACTGGTCTCGAACTCCTGACCTCAGGTAATCCACCTGCTTCAGCCTCCCAAAGTGCTAGGATTACAGGCATGAGCCACCACGCTTGGCTATAGTTTGATTTTTTATAATATATGTGTCTGATTTTTATAAGTAGAAAAAAAAGACAAGAAAGACAAAACCTCCAGTGGTCTAGACCAGTCATCTCCACCTGACATGTAGGGAAACTGAGGCGCTTTCTGAGAGCAGTGCCTTATCTGAGGCTTGCTGAGCTGACACTGTCCCTGCCTTTTTACTGGGTAGGTGTTCTCTACACGGAGCCACTGTGGTAGAGTTGCCAAGTGCAGCCTGGTGCCCGTGGGTGTGACAGAGCGCTGAGCCGTGGGGACCCCTGCCTGTTCCTGTCCCACACTGGACACCTCCATTCTTCTTGAGGTGTCCTGGCCCACTTGCCTCAGGATGGCTGAGGACTGAATAGATACACACAGCAGAGCGTGCAGCAGGCACCCGGCTCTCCTGCTCTTGCTTTGTCTGTGCAAAGCCTGCGACCTGGAGCAGATCACAAAATTCCAGAGAGCCTCAGGTGAGGACCTGCTTCCCAGGGAGGCTGAGAAACTCTGAGGAGGTAATAAGTGAGGAGCTTTGTCCACTGTGCAGTGATACACACAGACAACCAGGATTATTCTTTATTTGATTTTTATTACCTGGAAACTTGGCAAGTCAGTTCTTAGACTCTAGGGGATAAAGAAATGCATTTTCCTTGACAGGAGAATGAGGGACCCCAGTGCTCATGAAGGGTTGCTTCAGAGCCTAAAAATTGCTTGCCAGAGTCTTGGCTCTTCTGGGTCCGAGTGCCTGGAAGAATCTGGGGTAGCCCAAGCCAGCGGAGAAGGCTGTGTTAGATTATGAGCTCGCAGAATGCTTTTCTGGGGGGCCTCCTTCAACTCTCATGCCTCAAGAGACCAAGACGAAAGCTGGGAGGGGACTTACTATAGAAGTCAGACAAAAAAAAAAAAAAAAAAAAAAAGAAGTCAGACGAGTATGAGTCCCAGACTTGATCTGGTGGCACTGGAATCTTCTTGGGGGTGGAGGGTAGGATTCTGATTGGAATTATGAGTGGCACAAGGAGCATTTCTTTTGTAATGGGGGCTGCAGAGAAATCCTGGACATTCTATGTCACCTCAGTGAGTTGCAGTGGGGTGGGGGAGCAGATCCCTTGAGAAGTGTACCCAGCCTGGCAAATCTGCTTGGGTTCCTTTTCTGTTTCTTAAGCTGGAGTCCACAGACCCATGCATGATTTCAAGGGGTCAAGCCCATGGACTTTTTGATGTTGAAAGCAAAATTGTGAATGTATCTGTTTGCATGAAGGTATATATGAAACACAATTTCTGTACAGAAAGTATATAACTTTCTCTAGAATTTCAGACCAGTCAATGATCCAAAATAGGCTAAGCCCACTGATCTAACCCTTCTCTTGTATATCTTTCTTATATTTGCAGGTGGAAAGCAGTGACACACCAAAGGACCCTGCGGTGACCTCCAAGACCCCATCCATGGCCCAGGACTCAGGCCCCTCAGAGCTGTTACCCAACGGGGACTTGGAGAAGCGGAGTGAGCCACAGCCAGAGGAGGGGACCCCTGCTGGGGGGCAGAAGGGCGGGTCCCCAGCAGAGGGAGAGGGTGCAGCTGAGACCCCGCCAGAAGCCTCCAGAGCAGTGGAGAATGGCTGCTGCACCCCCAAGGAGGGACGAGGAGCCCCTGCAGAAGAGGGTGAGTCCTCAGCATGAGGGGCAGCCTCTTCTGGGCCCACCAGCATGCCCTGAGAGGCAGGGACTTGGGTCTCCAGCAGGTGCCAGGAGGGATGGACTGGGTCGTGGCTAAAGGTCTGCTCGCAAGGATATGGCCTGGAGGCTACTGGCTAGATACAGCCTGCACGTTGCTTTTTTTTTTTTTTTTTTTTTTTTTTGGCCCATAGTGTTTTAAACATTTAAAAAAATTAGTTGCCAATATTTAAAATCAAAAAATTTCACATAAAAATCTGGAGTTTTGGCTTCTCATGAAAAAAAAAAAGCAGATCTGGCAACAGTGGGCTTGCATGACGGCAGTGATTGCTGGACTGGGATGATGGCTGTCCCTCCGCTGCCTTCCGTGGCTGGTTGTGGGCCTTCGTTTTCTGCAGCTCCCCCAGGCCTGCTCACTCTCCCACATATGCCCTGAAGCTCCTGGGGACTGCTGTATTTGTAGCCCCCGGCCTGGGCATTCAGGGGCAGTAGATACCCTGTTTGCCTCCCCAAGTGCAGAGGTCCTGAGCCCACCCTCGTTGGGCTGACTCCACTGGAAATTTGGTTGTGACAGTGGCATGGGGAGAGGGCTGGGAGAGGGTATTCTGCGCACTGGCCAGCCCAGGCTCCTTCATCAGGGGACTTTTTGGCCTAACCCTAGAAGCCTGGAAAGTTGCCCACTTTTCTCTTTCAGGTTAAGCCAGCAATTTCAGGGCCAGCCGAGCTGTAAACATGCTAGTAATGACGACAACTAGCATTTGTCCAGGGCTTCACAGTTTACAGAGCGCTTTCTCATACATTATCACATTTGATCCTCCAAGGGCCCTGCCAGGTTGTTTTGCATATGTGCATTTTAATTGCAAAAAGTCTTCCTTCCAAGCATGTATGATGGAATGAGTAAATTGATTAATTGGCGTAACTTATTTTGCACGGATCCAACCTAATATTCATGCAGAATAGAGAACATTTCCAGAATACAAATTTCCAAACTTATTAAGAAGCTTTTATTCATTTACATTCAACAAATATGTGTGATGCTCCCACTGTATGCAGAGCACTGCAGAGGCAATCTGTATTCACTGTTTATTTACTCCTCCCAACAATCTTATTCAAGAGATATGATGGTCCTCATTTTCTTTTCTTTTCTTTTTTTTTTTTGAGATGGAGTATCACTCTGTCACCCAGGCTGGACTGCAGTGGTGCAATCTTGGCTCACTGCAACCTCTGCCTCCCTAGTTCAAGCAATTCTCTGCCTCAGCCTCCCCGAGTAGCTGGGATTACAGGCGCCCGCCACCATGCCCGACTAATTTTTTGTATTTTTAGTAGAGGCGGGTTTCACCATCTTGGCCAGGCTGGTCTTGAACTCTTGACGTCGTGATCCACCCTCCTCAGCCTCCCAAAGTGCTGGGATTACCGACATGAGCCACCGTGCCCAGCCAATTATCCTCATTTTCAGGCAAAAAAGATTAAGGCTTAGAGATGATGTGACTTGCTCATGGAGCCCCATCCTTAAGTGGCAGATGCAGGGCTCATTCAATCCTGGTCTTGTGTCTTTCTGCTATTTTCAGCTGTCCTGGAATGGGGCTTGGTGTGGAGATGGGTCCTGAAATGTCCAGGCCTCTTGTATGCATTCTCATACTTCCTGGGAGTGGGAAGGGCCTGGGTGGAGTGAAACAGATGAGGAAAGGGAGAATACACCGTCCTTCCCATCAACAATGTCACAAGGGCAGTGCTCCCATGGGCTGATTGCAATTGACTTCGATTCCCGGGACCCCAGCACGATTCATGCCAAGCTGCTACCCAGGGTCAGGGCATTCTTTCCTGCCCTGCAGCATGGAGCCATAACCCCAAAGCTGTTCTCTGGCCTTGAGGGTTTGTTTTCACTTTGGGATTTCCCTGCCTCCATTTCTAGTTGTTCTCAGGGGCTCCTGCTTCCATCAGTCAACAGGTGTTTCTTAAAACACCCATTCTAGGGCTGGGCGAGGTGGCTCATGCCTGTAATCCCAGTACTTTGGGAGGCCAAGACAGGTGGATCACAGGATCAGGAGACTGACACCATCCTGGCTAACATGGTGAAACCGTGTCTCTACTAAAAAATAAAACAAATAGCCAGGTGTGGTAGGATGCACCTGTAGTCCCAGCTACTCGGGAGGCTGAGATAGGAGAATTGCTTGAACCCAGGAGGTAGAGGTTGCAGTGAGCCAAGATTGTGCCAATGCACTCCAGCCTGGGCAACAGAGCGAGACTCCATCTCACAAAACAAGCAAAACAGACCCATTCAGGCGTGCTAGGATCCATACCAGGGACTGGGGAAATTGTCATGAACAAAAACCCAGTTCCTGCCCTCAAGGACCTCACAGTCAGCTGGAGAGACAGACATTAATGAGAAATCCACGCTTAAAAAGATGGGATTGCACAGGAATAAGTGCTCTACAGGAAGCGAAGCATAGCCAGGGAAACTGCAACGAAGAACCTGAGCTGGCCTGGGCTGGTCAGCTCCAGCTGAAGGGCCAAGGAGTCCACCGGGGAGGGTAGAGGGAGAGAATGAGAACAGGGAAGAAGGCTCCCAGGTGGGAGGGAGCACGGCACCCAGGGAACTGACAGATGTCACAAGGCTAGAGTGGAGAGAGCAAGGGAGAAGGGTGTGGAAAGTACAGGCTGGGCCTTCCAGGCAGCTGGGGGACTTCGGGGGGGTGCGCAGGGGGATGATGTGTGTGATATAATCAGCTTTGTGATTTGAAAAGTTCACTCTGTCATCTGGATCCTGGGATGGAATGGAAGAGCTGGGAAGGAGGATGGCATCAGAGGAGCTGATGAGCGGGATGGCAGCAGAGATGAAGGGAGGGGACAAATGCCAGGGACATGAGAGGTGAGGGAGAGATGCTGTCAAGGATGATTCCTGGGTCTGGGACTTTCAGACAGGTGGACCTTCCTTGGAATCTTAGTGCTGAGTATGGGGTGGGCAGAAACACTTTAAGTCTCCTTCACCTCCAAAATTTGGCCTTGGGGCCCAGTGCAGTGGCTCATACCCATAATCCCAGCACTTTGGGAGACCCAGGCAGGCAGATCACTTGAGGTCAGGAGTTTGAGACCAGCCAGGCCAACAAGATGAAACCTCGTCTGTACTAAAAAATACAAAAAAACTTAGCCGAGCATGGTGGCACATGCCTGTAGTCCCAGCTACTTGGGGGTCTGAGACAGGAGAATCACTTAAAGCTGGGAGGTGGGGGTTGCAGTAAGCCAAGATTGCGCCACTGCACTCCAGCCTGGGAAATACAGCGAGACTCCATCTCAAAAAAAGAAAAACTGTTGGCCTTGTGCACTCCTGTGTGGCTCCAGCTATCCAGGAAGTATAGGAATCTATACTTCCAGCAGGGATCACAGCTGGTAGGATCCCTGAAGGCTGCTGTGCACTGTCTGGATGCTGAAATTGGTGAGATGTTACCTCGCGGGGAGGGCAGTGGCCTCCCAGAGGCTCCACCGCTGTGCAGCTGGCAGTGGCTTAATCAGGGTGTAGAGGCTGGGTCATGGTTCCAGCAGTCAGCTGACACAAAACAAATGGTTGACTGAGATGAGGAAGGAGACTAAGGCCCTGGAGAGGATGTGGCTCGGCCATGGTCTCCTTTTAGTTCCCCTTATTCCAGGTCTCTTTTCAGGGGAGGTTCTCCTGGAACCCCTTTCATTAGCTCCCAGCAAGAACAGACTTTTGAAGTCAGCATTTCTTGTAGCCTGAGCATGTGCTGAAAGTACAGCCAGGAGAAAGGAAGAAAGGAAATTAGATGAGTGACAGGAACAGGAGCCAACACCCCACAGACCCATGCTTGTCATGGGAGTGCCCCTGTCCCCGCCAGCATTCATGCCATAATGAGGATGATGGTGGCAGTGGCAATGTGGCTTTCCCTTACTGAGTGTTGACTGTATTGGCATTTTCTGTCCTCGCTACTCACAGTGGTCCGTAGACCAGTAGCGCTGGCAGCACCCAGGAATTTAGAAATGCAGAATCTCAGGCTCCGCCAAATACCTGGTGTATCAGAATCTGCATTTTAACCAGGTCCTCATGCTTCCCATGCATATGGAAGTTTCAGAAGCTCTGCTGTGTATTATACCCCAAGTGTGATCATGGGAGGAAGATTTTTTTTTTTGAGACAGAGTTTCAAACTTGTTGCCCAGGCTGGAGTGCAGTGGCATGATCTCGGCTCACCGCAACCTCTGCCTCCTGGGTTCAAGTGACTCTCCTGCCTCAGCCTCCCAAGTACCTGGGATCACAGGCATGTGCTACCACACCCGGCTAATTTTTTGTATTTACAGTAGAGACAGGGTTTCACCATGTTGCCCAGGCTGGTCTTGAACTCCTGACCTCAGGTGATCCACCCACCTCGGCTTCCCAAAGTGCTGGGATTACAGGTGTGAGCCACTGCTCCCGGCCAGAAGACTTTTTTATTGAGACAGAGTCTCACTCACTCTGTCACCCAGGCTAGAGTGCAGTGGCACGATCCGCAACCTCTCCTTCCCAGGTTCAAGCAATTCCCTCAGCCTCTTCAGTAGCTGGGACTAAAGGCACACACCACCACACCTGGCTAATTTTTGTATTTTTAGTAAGGCCAGGGTTTCACCATGTTGGCCAGGCTGGTCTTGGACTCCTGATCTCAGGTGATCCGCCCGCCTCGGTTTCCTGAAGTGCTGGGATTATAGGCATGAAAATGATCCCCATTTTTCAGATGGTGAGACTGAAGCTTCAGAAAGGTTCAGTTACTTACCCAAGATTATGCAGCTGGTGAAGGACCAGATTAGGGTCAGCACAAAGCTGACCTAGACTGAGCACAGGGCCTTCTCATGGAGATTTGAGTTCATTTTAAAGAGAACTTGGGTGGCCCCTGGCTGAGTATGGCCTCAGACTATGAGGCGAGTGTTAGAAGCACCCTGGCCTCCCCTGCCCCTAGGACCTGAGATGCGCTAGGGTCACATTCTGTCCCACCAGGGCCACCCTGGAAAGACACAGCCACCTGGCCCTGCCGGTGACCCTGAGCCTGGGCCAGGAGCAGTTGGGCTGCATGGGCGGTACTGAGAGAGCAGCTGACCCTCCCTGACTCACGACAAGTGCCGCATTCCGAGGCAGCTGGGCCAGGCTGGAAAGTGTGCGTGTGTGCCTGTGTGTGTGCGTGCGTGCGTGTGTGTTCACTTAAGTGAGCATGCGCAGAGTCTGTCAGGGAGAAAATTCCAGAAAGAAGCCAGTTGGAAACTGCATAAGGAAAAATCATTCTGTTTTGGGGAGCCTGGGGGCTGGAAAATTAGGAAGGGGGTCACATCGAGAGATAACAGTAGTGGTACAACAGAGAGGGAGCTGGCCGGGGCATCTAGACCCCTGAGAGTTCATTTCAGCTCCTGCCTTAAGTCACTTCGCCAACGCAAGTCTCAGCTTTCGGCAAAATTTTAAGTGCTGAACAAGTACTCAATGATCTCTACAAAGCCTTTCAACCCTGATTTTCTGGTATTCTAATGAGTAAATATCAGTAAAAGTAATTAAATGCCATGGAGAGTCCCAGGTAGGAAATGTTTGAGGGAGAAAATGCAGTCGAGAGCCGCAGGTCCCCAGAGCCAGCTCTGAGGTCCCTCCCTCCCCGCCCCCGCCGCAGGGCTGACGAAGCGGTTCCCATCCCCGGAGCCCTGCGGGGTCAGGGTCCACCAGGCCTCGCCCCTGCCTCGCCTGATCGCAGGCAGACGCCCCCTGCTGGCAGCCCGGAGCCTCACTGGGCAGAGCAACGAGATCTTGGAGGAGGGGGAAGCCCTGGCCTGGAAGCCGGGAGGCCCGGACTGGCTGGAGGCCCCCCTCCGCTGCGGGAAAGGTGGGGAGCTGGCTGTGGTGGGAGAGAGGACGGAAAGGAAACAGGGAGGAAGAGCCAGACAAGACGGGTGAGCCAGCCCTTAAAAGGCCGGTCACGAACAAAGCGCTGGCGAGTACGCAACCGCCCACACGCACAGGTGCCCGCGACAGACGTACCCCGTCCCCGCCCACGCCACCCCCGCGGGCTGAGCCCGGCGCCAGACCTGCACCCACAGCGGCCTTCCTGCTTCCCTACCCCGGTGCTCCCGGGCCTAGCTGGCGGTAGTCGCTGTCACCCGGGACAGAACTACTGAAGGCAGTGCTTGTCCTGGGCTTCTGGGGGCGTCCCAAATCCAGCCCAGGACCCCCTGGCAGGAGGGAAGGGAGCGGCCTCCCGGGCTGAGGACCCGCGGCCGTGAAGACTGCAGCTGGCTTCCGCTCCACAGCCAGGAGATGAAGTCTGGGCTGTTTTTTCCGTTTCAGGCTCTTTGTCTCCCCCCACCCCAAGCTACCATGAACCAGCCTTAGTGACATTCCTGCTGTGTGCCCAGGCCCCATACGCTCTTGGCTCCCAAGAAAGAAGCTCAGGGGTCAGGGGCCCAGGTGGACGGAGGGCCCACTCCCCCACCTTCAGCAAGAAGCTAGGGGTCAGGGGCCCAGGTGGACGGAGGGCCCACTCCCCCACCTTCAGCAAGAAGCTAGGGGAGGCAGAATCAGGGGCCCTGGGCCTGGAAAGGGTGGTGAGGATCTGGGTGTGAGTGCAGGGGTGCCTGGGAGGAGCGCAGCTCCCCTCTTACTCAGGGCCTGGAGAAGCACAGGAAGAGGTCAGGGTCTCAATAGGGAAGTTGAGACTTCCCTGCCAAGATGGGGAATCAGGGCCCAGTAAAGGAAATGAATGCCCTAGGGAAGGAGAGCCACACTAACATACATTAAGCACTTACAGTATGCCCGGCCCCACGCTAGGCACTTAATGTTCACCATAACCTAATGATTTTAGAACAATTATCTACCTTGATATAGTGGGGAAACAGGCCAGGAGAGGTAACAGAGGTCTCACTGGAATCCAAACCCAAGTCTTCTAGATGAAAGGCTGAGCTCAGGGGCTTGAGCATGGGGCAGGGAGTGGAGGAAACAGGTGAGGTTAGTTACAGAACCATAATATTTGGACCACAGGTGGACCTTGGAAATCACATCCAGCATCCTTATATTCCAGATGAGGAAACTGAGTCTTGTAGAGAGGGTCTTGTTCCAGTTGGCCCCAGTACATGCCCTCATGTTGTAGGGCCAGGGAGGCCACTAAGGCTGCCCCCTCTGGCCCAGGCCTTCCTGCACCCCCTCTGCCTTCCACCCCCACTCTGGGGAAGGGGGTATCTTGACTGGGAGCAGTAGAGGGGAGTATTTTTAGTCCCCTTCTGTGTACCTGAGATGGAGTCAACGGGCCGGAAACCCAGCTCTGACTTTCCTTGTGTTCCCTCTTGCCTGCGCCTCAAGGCCTGCCCCTGCCTGAGTTCTTTCTCTGCCCTAGGCCCCGCTGGGTCCTTAGGGTCAGCACTGTGCCTGGCATGTGGCAGGCCATCATGGCTGACACATGAACAGCTAAATGGCTGGAGGACCCCATCCCCTGTGGCAGGGACCCCAGGCACAAGGTAGGGCCTCTGAGCCACTCCAGTAACTCTGTGACCGACGACCGGTCCTTTTGTTCTTCCCTCTCCACAGGCAAAGAACAGAAGGAGACCAACATCGAAACCATGAAAATGGAGGCAAGTGTTCCACCCCACAGGGGCTCTGTGGATCCTGATTATAGTAGAAGGCCATGGGTGGCGAGTGTGTGTGAGGGGGCCCAGGGTGGGCCTTCCCCCTTTATACATCCCTCTGTGGGAAGGAGAGGAAGTTGGTGTGGAGGTTGGAAGTCCCCCAACAAGGCAGCTGGCTCATCCCCCTCCAGAGGTCAGGTGCCTCCTCTCTCAGCCTGTGGCTGTGTCCATGTGCCCCCATCCCACCACCCATGTCCCTCACTCCTCCAGCTCACACAGGGCCTGCCCAGCACTCCCAGGGGTGCCCTTTCTGGCCAGGAGCCAGCATCCACATTGTGTCTGAGGTGATTGCCTCCTCGGTGGGTCTTCAGTGCCCACCCTGAGGCCCTAATGCCTGTCTGTCTCTCTGTCCTAGGGCTCCCGGGGCCGGCTGCGGGGTGGCTTGGGCTGGGAGTCCAGCCTCCGTCAGCGGCCCATGCCACGGCTCACCTTCCAGGCAGGGGATCCATACTACATCAGCAAGCGCAAGCGGGACGAGTGGCTGGCACGCTGGAAAAGGGAGGTGAGGTGCCTTCTGACCTGAGCCCCAACCTGTCCCGCAGAAGTGGAAAACCAGAAGTGATGGGCCTCAGTTTCCCCTTCAGGCTAACCCTTAGAATTTACAGGGAGCCGCTTAATCCCTAGGCAGTGATGACTGGCTCATCTGCTCCTTCAGCAAATGCTTATTGAACACTTACTGCATACCCAGCTGTGTACTAGGCCCTGGCTCTATATGGACCCTGCCCTCATGGAGTTAACATTCTGATGGGGGAGGTGGGCAGAACACAAGAAACAAGGGGCTGAAATAGAAGATAGCAGAGGCCTGCTTTAGGTAGGGTGGTCAACATAGGCCTCTTGGAGGAGGTGGCATTTCAGTTAAGATCTAAAGGAACTGAAGAGCAAGCTCTGTGAGGGGTGGGGTGGGGGAGAGGGTTCTAGGCAGAGGACACAGCACGAGCAAGGCCTTGACTTGTTTGGCAAACTGTATGCCAGGGTGAAATGGCAACAGAGAAAGGGCCAGATGCAGCTGGAGAGGTAGCGGAGCTCCATGCATCAGGGCCCTGCAGGGTCTGCCCAAAAGCTGGCTTACTTCTGAAAATACTGGGCAGCCATAGACGGTTCCTGTGCACAGGAAGGATTTGATGTGGATTTGAGAGGCAGCAGTGGAGACAGAGAAGAGCCTTGTGGTGTATTTTGGAGCTGGAATCACTAGGACTTGCTGATGGACTCAAGGAGGCCTACCAGGGGTCTGGCCTGAACACCTAGTGATGGTTGTGTCATTTGCTCAGACGGGAAGAGCCAGAGGAGGTGGGAATCCAGGGTTCCGTGGAGATGCCAGGTGCCTGGAGTCTGGGTCTTAGGGAAGTACGGGCTATGAAGGTGGGAGTTGAGAGCAGGACCCTGGCAGTTAAATGTGGGGGACCTTCAGGGATCAGCAAGGGGAGAGGGAGGAGCAACAAAGTCTCAGAATCGTGTCCATGGAAACCCCGACATTTCTGGGCCACGTGGAGAGGAGTGGCAGGCAGCAAGGACAGAGGGAGAAGGCAGGACAGAGCGGTGTCTAGGGAAGCAAGGGGTTTTCCTGGAGGGTGGCCGCCCAGTCCTAGGAAAGCTGAGTTCATTGAGACAAGCCCATGGTTCAGAGAAGCTTCTTAGGGGCTCAGGGAGGTAGGAGCAGCCCATGGAGGGCTTCGGCCATGCAAACAGACAGGTGAGAAAATGGAGGCCAGGAGACCAAGGAGGGAAGTCAACTCACCATGCACCATTTTTGAGCTGTCTTATATGTTTGATTAGTAGAGAAAAGGGGGTGCAAAGAGAGGTGTGTGGTGACCTAGCTGCACAGGAAAAGAGAGGAAACTGCCACCACGTGGGGCACTTCATGTGAACTTAGCTCTCCTTTTGTCTTTACCCCAGGCCTCCAGAGGAAGGCAGCCCCATTCATCCGTTTGCCTTTGTGTGAGCTTTCTCTAGAGAAAGTGCAGAACAGAGGCCAGGCACAGTGGCTCACATATGTAATCCCAGCACTTTGAGAGGTCAAGGCGGGCGGATCACAAGGTCAGGAGTTCGAGACCAGACTGGCCAGCATGGTGAAACCCCATCTCTACTAAAAATACAAAAAATTAGCTGGGCGTGGTAGCGGGTGCCTGTAATCTCAGCTACTCAAGAGTCTGAGGCAGGAGAATCGCTTGAACCTTGGAGATGGAGGTGGTAGTGAGCTGAGATCGTGCCATTATACTCCAGCCTGGGTGACAGAGCAAGACTCCTTCTCAAAAAAAAAAAAAAAGAAAAAAAAGAGAGAGAGAAAGTGTAGAACAGGATGAGAGGCTACTTGATAGTTTTCATTTCCTCCGGGATCCAGGAAGGCAGAAATTACTTTCCCGGAAGAACCCGGAGAAAGGGCAGCCTGTCTGAGGTCTGGGAGGAGAGCCACTTACCCCTGTGCTTGGACATGTCTTTGCGGTGGAAATTCAGGAACTGGGCTGTTCTCTCCAAGTCAGTCGCTGCCTCCTGGGTCCCCTGCAACCTGGAGACAGGGGCTTTGCATTTAGCTCCTGGTTCTGTGAATAAAGTGTTTCTGTTCTCACTTAGCCCTGGGACAAGAAGCTTAGACATGACTTTCAGACCTGGACGAACTTTCAGAAATTCCGTAATTCTCTAGCTATGCTCCCTTGAAGAAGCAGTATGGAGACCTGCCCTCAGTTAAAAAAAGGGTTTCACCTGCCCTCGGTAAAAAAAGGGTTCTTTCCTCAACTCCCAGGAAAAATTAGATCATAGATACATTGTCTCAGTTTTAGGTCTTCCACTAAAATTTAAAAAGACTTTTTTGGGCTGGGCATGGTAGCTCACACCTGTAGCCCCAGCACTTCGAGAGGGCAAAGCAGGTGGATCACCTGAGGTCAGGAGTTGGAGACCAGCCTGGCCAACATGGCGAAACCCATCTCTACTACAAATACACAAATTAGCCCGGTGTAGTGGCGGGCACCTGTAATCCCAGCTACTTCGAAGGCTGATGCAGGAGAATCCCTTGAACCTAGCAGGTAGCAGTTGCAGAGAGCCAAGATTGTGCTACTGCACTCCAGCCTGGATGACAGAGTGAGACTCCTTCTCAAAAACCAAAAAAGACTTTGTAAAACTCATGAACATTTTCTAACATATGCAGAAGCAGAAAGTAGTGTAACAACCTCCCATTGCCATTACCTGGCTTCAGTAATTATCAAGATTTTCTAGTAAGTCTTCAACCCTTGGCATCTGCTTCCCCACTCCCAACCAATGAAGGTAACAGTGGGCATTAACAGAAAAACCATTAATTTAAAAGACTTTAGTACATGTGACTTGCAATGTGGAGATCACCAAACAAAATATATTTTCTGGCCAGGTGTGGTGGCTCATGCCTGTAATCCCAGCACTTTGGGAGGCCAAGGTGGGCAGATCACAAGGTCAAGAGATCAAGGCCATCCTGGCCAACATGGTGAAAGCCCATCTCTATTAAAAATACAAAAAAATTAGCAAGGTGTGGTGGTGTGCACCTGTAATCCCAGCTACTCAGGAGGCTGAGGCAGGAGAATCTCTTGAATCTGGGAGGTGGAGGTTGCAGGGAGCCAAGATTGAGCCACTGCACTCTAGCCTGGCGACCAAGCGAGACTCTGTCTCAAAAATATACATACATACACACACACATATATATATATTTTTGCTAATAACATTATTTCTTATTAATATGCCATAATTAAAGAATTCCACAAATTCCAGTGCAAGTTTTAGAAATAATGATCTTATTTTCAGACTAGGGGATTTGGGGCTATCGAGTTTTATAACTGACCACAAGCTCATATGGAGAATTGGGAACAAGGCCAGAATGGAATTTGAATTTAAGCTTCCTATTCCCATGTGGGGTCCAGCCCCTGAATGTCACACAGTCTCCTCCTGGGTTATGCCTGGGGCTAGGTAAGGGCTAGATGCAGGAATGAAGAATGTTGGGAAAACACAGGAAGCTTTTAAGATTCCCAAGACCCCCTCAGACTAAGTAACTGTTGCTATCAGGCCTGTTTCGGTTTATTGCCCAGGCTGGAGTGCAATGGCGCCTTCTGGGCTCACTGCAGCCTCCGCCTCCTGGGTTCAAACAATTCTCCTGCCTCAGTCTCCTGAGTAGCTGGGATTACAGGTAACTGCCACCACATCTGGCTTTTTGTATTGTTAGTAGAGATGGGGTTTTCACCATTTTGGCCAGGCTGGTCTTGAACTCCTGACCTCAGATGATCTGCCCTCCTCGGCCTCCCAAAGTGCTGGGATTATAAGAGTGAACCACCACTCCCGGGCTATCAGTCCTGTTTTCTGTGGGGTGTAACAAGAGGACAGACATTTCTCCTCTTTTCTCAGACTCATCTTAGCTGTTGATATTTGAGCCTTCCCGAGACCCCTGCAGGTTCCTCCTTACCTCCTTCAGCTGATCTCAGGCAGCCATCTCAGTTAACTGCATCCCCAGATCTCCGCCCCCCACCCTCTGTCAGTGTTGAGCCACAAACCACTTACCCACCCTCCTAGATCCAACCACCCACCTCCTCCCAAAAAAGGCACCTCCCCTCCTGACAAACCACCCAGCCTTCAGGACCCAGCTTCAGGTCCCCAGGCAACACCACTTGAAGGACCAGCCGGCACATCGTTCAGGGTACCCTTACTGAGCTGATTCCCAGAAGCCTCCACAGCTGAGAGCCACGGAAGAGGCATAGAGGATTCCTAGTTATCCCATGATAGGGTGAGGGCTCATAGCACCTGCAGAAGGAGCTGTGCCCTTAACTAGGCACAGACAAATGCTACCTGGGGTTATCTACGCATTAGCAGGAGGTGGCTTTTGGCTTTTGACAGTTGAACTGGAGTTTAGGGAAGGGTTGAGGAAGGCATTTCAGAGGGAGGAATATAACAAGCATGAACCCCATCCCACCTCGGAGACACAAGACACATGGGCTTTTCAGAAATGGAAGTTTGCTGTGGTGGCAGACAGTGGGTGTGGGCAGGGAGCAGCTAGGAAATGTGGCTGGAAGGTGGGGCGGGGCCAGAGGGCTCCTGTGCTCTGCGGAGCTGCCACCAGCCCCCAGGCTGCACCAGCCCCTCCCCTAGGCTGTGTGCCCCACCTGGGGGCTTCTTCCCCCAGCTTGACTTCCTTCTCCTTACCCACTCTTGTCAGACTGCAGTTACTAAGTGAGCCTACCCCAGATTACCCACTCCCCGGGCTTTCCCTCACCCAGGATTTAAGAGACCCGGAATGTCACAAAATGAAAGAAATTGAAAATAAGTGAATGGGGGGGGGAATGAGACATTTCCTTGGTCCCTGAGGCTGAAGTGAGAATTCCTGCTGGAGCTGGGAAGGAAGCTGATGTCTTCTGTCTGTTCCATATCCTGTTGCTGTTCCCTCGCCTGCTTACTAGTCTTGTAAGGACTAAGCTCTGCTTTAATCATGATCACACCCTGCTATAGAACCTCCAATGGCTCCCATTGTCTCATCCATCATGTCAGATACCCTCTGGCTATCTCTCAATTCTTCAACCGCTACCTCCACAGTCAACCCGCCCCACTTCACTACAATCCTCTAATAGGAGGGTATCCCCTAGGAGGGGACCTTGCCATGCTCCTTCCTTCTCCCTGTCTTTATTCCTGCTATTTTCCCCAGTCCATTCTTCAGGGTTGAGGCCAAGAGCTGCTGCCTTCTCCAGGAAGCTTTCCAGGATTTCTCCAGTCCAAAATGACCTCTTCCCCTCCCTGAATTTTTATAATCTTTACTGGGGTTTTTTGTTGTTGTTCGTTTGTTTTTGAGACATGGTTTCACTCTGTCTCCCAGGCTGGAGTGCAGTGGGGCGATCTTGGCTCACTGCAATCTTGGCCTCCCAGGTTCAGGGTACCCTTACTGAGCTGATTCCTAGAAGCCTCCACAGCTGAGTGCCATGGAAGCTACCAGGGCAACTGGAGGCATAGAGGATTCCTAGTTACCCGTGATAGGATGAGAGCTTATAGCACCTGCAGAAAGAGCCTTATCTTGAAAAGGGCATAGACGAATTTGATTCATTTGCCTCAGCCTCCTGAGTAACTGGGACTACAGGCGCATAACACCATGCTGGGCTAACTTTCGTATTTTTAGTAGAGATGGGTTTTACCATATTGGCCAGGCTGGTCTCTAACTCCTGACCTTGTGATCCACCAACGTCGGTCTCCCAAAGTGCTGGGATTACAGGCATGAGCCATTGTGCCCAGCCTTTTTCACTATTTCTTATGTGTTAATCATGTCTTCTTCTGTCTGGCCTAATGCAAAGGGCAGGGAGAACAGGCCCAGTGAATACCTGCCTGTTGGCTAAGCAGTTGGGAGGTGGGTGAATGTGGGACTTTTCTGGGAGCTTGAGTTCTTGGATTTCCACCATGACAAGGGCCCAGGCCCTTGATTTCTAGGTGGTTTTTCCAGGGGTGCTGACAGGTATACCTGGAGGATGGCATGGGGACTGGCATAGACAGGCTCCATGGGTGAAATGATGCCAGAGTCTCCTCTAGACTGTGTTCCTGCCATTCCCACTGGACCTCTGAGCTTAGGAGAACCTTCCTAGGCCTAGCAGAGCTGGCCAGTGGGGAGGGCAGGGGCCGAGCAATTCCTCCTTCCCAAGGAAGGCAATCTCTTAGCTCCTCTTCCTTCTAATTATCAGAGCAAAGTGCACCCTGACAGAGGGCTTTAAGGTTAGGAAGGGCCTCTCACTTCATTAGTCCTCCCTGTAGCTCTGCAAGGCAGATGAGCGCAGAGACCCAGGGGCAGCAGCTGGGTGGTCATCTTCCCTGGGAAGCCGCTTCCTCCGGTTTGTGTCACTGCTGGTGGTTTTAGGACTCAGTTACAGCACAATTGATGGCATGACTTGCTCATTGATCTCTTTACCCTAGCCAGATTCTAAATTACCTCCAGGCAGCGGGTACCATGTCCTAGTGTTCTAGGATTGGTCTCTTTCCTAGCTTCCAACCTGAAGGTAGGGATCCTCGATTCATGCATCCTTATGCCTACTAGACGCTTAATAAATATTAAACAGGGATAATGAAACATCTGTGGCTGGAATATCATAGTCTCTCCTGCCTTCTCTCTCTATACTCAGAAACAACCCACTCCTGCCAAAAATAGCAGAGCCTTCATAGGTCTGAAGGGTCGGCTGCTGTTTACTGTGGCCTTTGGAAGCAAGTTCAAGTTCAAATACTGCCTTAAGTAAGGTCCCACTTATTGGGTGTGGGTCCTTAGGCATCTCTCACCCTGCACCCAGCCGAAGTTCCTCCTCTGTGGACAGACTTGGCTATCCTCTGCATCTTCATGAGAGCAGCACTCACCAGCTTGTTTTCTGCCTCTACCCATTTCTACATTTAAGCTTGTTCAAGGCTGGGTGCAGTGGTTCACACCTGTAATCCCAGCACTTCTGCGGGGACCGAAGCAGGTGGATCATGAGGTCAGGAGTTTGAGACAAGCCTGGCCAACATAGTGAAACCCCATCTCTACTAAAAATACAAAAATTAGCTGGGGATGATGGCCTGTGCCTGTAATCCTAGCTACTTGGGAGGCTGAGGCGGGAGAATCGCTTGAACCTGGGAGACAGAGGTTTCAGTGAGCCGAAATCACGCCATTGCACTCCAGCCTGGGTGGCAAAGTGAGACTCCATCTCAAAAAAAAAAGCTTGTTCAATGCAGGCATTCTGGGCATCCCTGCCCCCAGGGCTGGCAGTGGGAGGTGCAGGGTGAAAGTGTGCTGAATGAGTGAATAGTTCTTATCTCAGAGTTGTGTGGATTAATAAGGTAACACAACATTTAAAGCTCCTAGCCCAGAGCTAGCATATAATACGAACTTGATAATTTTTTACAAGTTATTTTTTCTTTTTCTTTTTCTTTTTTTTTTTTGAGACAGAGTCTTCCTCTGTCACCAGGCGCCAGGCTGGAGTACAGTGGCATGATGTTGGCTCACTGCAACCTCTGTCTCCTGGGTTCGAGCAATTCTTCTGCATCAGCCTCCTGGGTAACTGGGATTACAGGCGCACACCACCATGCCCAGCTAATTTTTTTTTTTGTATTTTTAGTAGAGATGGAGTTTCACCATGTTGGCCAGGATGATCTCGATCTCTTGACCTCATGATCCGCCTGCCTGGGCCTCCTAAAGTGCTGGGATTACAGGCTTGAGCCACCACGCCCGGCCACAAGTTATTTTATTTTATTTTTATTTATTTATTTTTTGAGACGGAGTTTCGCTTTTGTTACCCAGGCTGGAGTGCAATGGCGCGATCTCGGCTCACCACAACCTCTGCCTCCTGGATTCAGGCAATTCTCCTGCCTCAGCCTCCTGAGTAGCTGGGATTACAGGCACGCGCCACCATGCCCAGCTAATTTTTTTTGTATCTTTAGTAGAGACGAGGTTTCACCATTTTGACCAGGATGGTCTCGATCTCTTGACGTGGTGATCCACCCGCCTCGGCCTCCCAAAGTGCTGGGATTACAGGCTTGAGCCACAGCGCCCGGTTAGTTATTTTCAATTACATAATTATTACACAAATACATTCTTGTGAAAAAGTCCGCCCTCACCTGCCACCCTAAAATTTTATTTTGAGGCAGGGTCTTGCTCCATTGGCCAGGTTGGAGTGCAATAGCATGATCATGGCTCATTGCAGCCTCAACCTCTTAGGTCAGGTGATCCTCCCACCTAAGCTTCCTGAGTAGCTGGGACCACAGGCATGTGCCACCACACTTGGCTAATTTTTAAAATTTTCTGTAGCTATGGGTCTCCTTATGTTGACCAGGTTGGTCTTGAGCTCCTGTGCTCAAGCAGTCCTCCTGCCTCAACCTCCCAAAATACTAGGATTACAGGCATGAGCTACCACACTGGCCTGAAAATTTAATTCCGTCACCAGAAATACTTGATGCTATCAGTTTGGTGTGTGTCATGATTTTTTCTATTTGTGTGTATGCATGTGAATATATAATTTTGCTTCACGGGTTCTTTTTTTTTTCATTTTCTTTTTATGCAAGTGGAACCACACTGTAGTTTTCGTTTTACAGCTTGGTTTTTCACCTGCAATAAGTGTGTGCAATCTAGCCAGATAATTACCATTAGTTTCCACCATATGGATTCCCATGGTTTTATTTAGCCATTCTGTTATTGGTGGGCATTTATCTATGATATTTTACCGGTTAGCATTGCAGCAGGGAACAGCCTTGGTCATGGCTCTGTGTATTTGTTTCTCTAACATAGATACCTAGAAAGAAAAAGGCCTAGTTGAAGGGAATATGCATTTTACATTTTATGACATCTGCCAAACTGCCCTCTACAAAGGGCACTGCCAACTTATGCTCCAATAAACAGGGTATGAGAAGCCCTTTGCCAACATCAATATTTCACTAGTCAAATGGGTGGGAAAATAGTATCTTGTTATGCTTTTAATTGGCATTTCCCAGATAACAAGTAAGGTTGAACATCTTTTCCTATGTTTATTGGCCATTTGTGCTGCTGCTTCTGTGAGCTTAGCAAATGTTGCCTCCCCTGACTTTACAACCCTGCAGTCTCAACAGACTATGCTTCCTGTCCACCCTGGGAAGAGCAGGCTTTGAATGTCCAAAAGCCCCCGAGCCCCTGCTGTGCCATTTTCCATTTAATAAGCAGTCACTCAGCACCTACTAAGTAAGGGAGTCTTGTGCTAGGGGCTGTGGGAAGAAGGAGATGAATAAGGTGTGATCTCCTGGGCTTTCGTCTACTTGAGGAGAAATGACAGTGCGAAGACCAGTAACGGCTCAAACCAGATTATTAGCCAAGTGTGTGTGAAGCAGTTTAGGAGTATTTGGACTGGCAGACATTCCTCATTTATTTGCCATACCTGACCTTTTGCAGGGTGGCCTCAAAAATAACATCACCCTGGAAGGAGCTGATGTTTGGAGTAAGCACAGCAAGTATACTTTACCCAAAGGCTGAGCAGGCTTTAGAGGCTTCCATGACAGCTTGTAACCAGCAGTGACTTCCAGGGCTGGCCTTTACCATACGTTATGAAAGTTGCCACAAAGGGACTGCCCATTGTCTTTTTGTTTTTTTTTTCTGCAGAAAGGCTTTTACTGGGCAGACATGGGGGTGTCTCATGCCGGTGGACCAGTGAGGGGAGAGGGCACGTCCTCCAAAGGAGCAGGGGTGCCCATTCTCCTTTACGTGGATGGGTTGATTGTGCACCAGAGTGTTCACTTCTGGGGTACAGGGAGAACAGCTCTTAGAACAACCCATACTTTTTAGTGGTGAGAAAAAAAGAGGCAGGGTGGGATAGGTGACTAATAGCTAGCCCAGGGCCAACTCCTGGCCACAAGCAAAGCCTGAACCAGGGAAAGTGGGTTGGACTTTACTGAGCACCTACTTTCTGTCATGCACTATGCCAGGAGTGTTAACTTTTACCACAATCCTAAAATATATTATCTGCATTTAATATAAGTTTTTTGTTTTCTTTGAGATGGAATCACTCTGTCACCCAGGCTGGAATGCGGTGGCATGATCTTGGCTCACTGCAACCACTGCCTCCTGGGTTCAAGTGATTCTCCTACCTCAGCTTCCCAAGTAGCTGGGATTACAAGCACCTGCTACTAGGCCTGCTAATTTTTTTGTATTTTTAGTAGAGATGGGGTTTCACTATGTTGGCCAGGCTGGTCTCAAACTTCTGACCCCTACTTTATGTCAAGTAAAGGACCCCTACTTTATGCCTCCCAAGGTGCTGGGATTAACAGGTACCACGCCCAGGTAGAAGTATTTTTAACCCCTAATTTGCTATTAGAAAACTAGGATTTCTCTAGGTAAGTAGGTTACCACCACATGGGTATCTTGATGGAACGGTCCAATGGGCAAAACCAGACTCCAAATCTCATGTTGCTTCTGTTGTACACCCAAATGACTCACCTATACTCCCAGTTTTCCTGGTTTCCTAGCTTGGAAATTATCAAGAAATTAAAGGATGGGTTTAGAAGAGACGGAGAGAGCTGGCCTGGCTTTCCAGCCTGCTGCACACGCTTCCCGCCTGTGGCCTGCAGTTGCTGGGGCAGCTCCCCAAGCCTCTTTGCCAGGAGGCTTAGGTCCCTTTCAACCTCCCTGACCACCCCTCCCTGCTCTACTCATGTGGTCCTGAAACCTTGCCCTTGAATTGCTGTTTTCTCATGACCATATGGATGATGTTGTGAAACTGGATTAAGAAAATGCTGGAATGAGATTTGGGAGGTTTCTCGTCTCAGCTTCTGCTCCTTCTTACCTATGGATATGAGGAGGTCTTTCTGCTTTCGCATTTTAGTTTCCTGGTTTATAATACGACAGAAATAGATTAGATGACCCCAGAGATTCTAAAATTCTATCATGGCAGGTGGGGGGGCAGGAGGACTAGAATCATGATCTGTACTCCCTTTGTCACCTAGATTACCTTGTACATAAATTCTAATTAAATATTTGCATGAATTCTCAGACCTCACATATGTGCTGCTTCTGGAGACACATACATGAAATATCCTTACAAAAACTCTTTTAAAAAACTTTCAGCCCAGTGCAGTGGCTCATGTCTGTAATGCCAGCACTTTGACGGGGGCCAAGGCGGGGGATCACCTGAGGCCAGGAGTTCAAGACCAGCCTAGCCAACATGGCGAATCCCCATTTCTACTGAAAATGCAAAAATTAGCTGGGTGTGGTGGCACATGCCTGTAGTCCCAGCTACTTGGAAGGCTGAGGCACAAGAATCGTTTGAGCCAGGGTGCTAGAGGTTGTAGTGAGCCAAGATTGCACCACTGCACTCCAGCCTGGGCAACAGAGCAAGACCCTGTCTCAAACAACAACAACAACAACAACAACAACAAAAAACCAAAGGGTTATCCAGCCTTTACTGAGCAGATACTGCGTGCTCAGTTTTTAAGATGCCACCATGTGTGTCTGAGTGTCTACTATGTTCCAACATTTTCTAGACACTAAGGAAGAAAATTTAAGGAAAGTCAGAATCCTACCCTCCACTGCAAGAGGTTGGTAGGTAAATGAATGAATTGTGCCGTAGCCGGGGGAGGTCTGTTTTAGAAATATGAAGGGAAGGACAATGTGAGCAACTACCTAGCCCTGCCTAAGGGGCCTCAGGGAAGGCGGAGCCCAGGGAGAAGCAGTGCCCGGCCACTGACCTGAACCAGACTGCTTGGCAGGGACAGTGGGGGAAGGGCATGGAGTGGGATCCTAACAGAGGTTGTCAAAGAAATCTCTAGGAGTTTGAGGTCTAGAGTGCCTCAAGGTTTTTCCCATATTAGGCCAACTTTAGAAACCTTCCCATAGCACGGTCTAGGGGGCTGACAAAGAAGAAAACATAATGGCCAATGTTCCCTCTGCTTTAAAGACCAGACTGCTTTTCAGGGAGGCCGTGAGATGTTCAAGTATGGGGTGGTCTGCCAGAACCATCTGTGTCACTTTATTAAGGGGCCAGTATACTAGTTAAAGGAGTTAATGGACCTCGGTACTTACTGCTTACTGCTTAGTAATTCAGTACTTACCAGATACACATAGATACACTATGGTAGTGGTGGGGTTGGGGGAGACCAATTGAATACAATCCCTGTCCCAGAGACACACATTGTCAAGTGGAGGAGGCAGGAATGTTCCCAGTAAGTCTCAGTGGCAGACAGAGCATGGGGCTTGCTCTGTGCTCTTCTGTAATGACAGCACAACATGAAGCATAAAGGAGCATGAGAGCTGCTTCTGGAGACTCCAGGAAAACTTCCTGGAGGAGGCATCCTTTCTATGAAACCCCGTCTCTACTAAAAAAACAATTAGCTGGATGTGGTGGTGCACACTTGTATTCCCAGCTACTCGGGAGGTTGAGGCCAGAGAATCGCTTGAACCTGAGAGGCAGAGAATGGAGTGAATGGAGATTGTGCCACTGCACTCCAGCCTGGGTGACGGAAAGAGACTCGGTCTCAAAAAAAAAAGATATTTTCTCTTAGGAAGGGGTGGATTTTTAAGGTAGTGTTTGAATATGCTGCTTTCGAGAAGCCAGTAGATTGGTGCTCATGGGGACAGGTTTTTTTGTCTTTTTGAGACAGAGTCTCGCTCTCTCGCCCAGGCTGGAATGCCGAGTTGTGATCTCAGCTCACTTTAACCTCCTAACCTCTGCCTCCCAGTTCAAGCAGTCCTTCTACCTAAGCCTCCCAAGTAGCTGGGATTATAGGTGTGCGCCACCACCTCTGGCTAATTTTTGTATTTTTATTAGAGACAAGTTTTCACCATGTTGGCCAGGCTGGTCTCAAACTCCTGACCACAAGTGATCTGCCCACCTTGACCTTCCAAAGTACTGGGATTACCGTCATGAGCAATCACACCAGGCCTGTGTTAATTTTTGAGACAGGGTCTGGCTCTGTCGCCCAGGCTGGAGTGCAGTGGCATGCTCTGATCATAGCTCACTGCAGCCTCCAACTCCTGGGCTCAAGTGATCCTCCCACCTCAACTTCCCAAGTAGCTGGGATCACAGGCACGCACCATCATGTCCTCTGTGGAGCCCTTTCTGACTTCCCTCAAATCCCTGTGGCCACCCCGCATCCTTCACCCTCAGTCTGCACTCCCTCCTAGGCCAACTGCATTTGGTGAGTGTGTGTGTGCAAGTGCGTGGGTGTGAATTTTACCATTTTTCTGACTTGCCTTTCTTCAATAGCAACTCTACAGATGCCACAGCTCTTCCCCATTCCTCTTTAGTCCATGAATGGTGGGCAGTAAAAATATTATTTTCACTTGCGACTCAGATGGATTGAACAAAAACAGGAATAACAAACAGCTCAGCCTCCTGTATATTTGATGCTAGATGCTATTGGAAAGGCAGCTTTGTGGGGCAAAAAACAAAAATTGAGTGAGCTTGCTTACATATACCAAAGATGCTCTTAACACTTCAGGGTACTTGTGGGTCTGATTTTCTAGCCAGCCCCAGAGGTGATTCTGGGGCTTACTAGAGTTTGAAAACCACCAGGCTTCAGATGATTAGAGGGAAACCAAATCTCAGGCAGGGTGAGGTGGCTCACGCCTGTAATCCCAGCATTTTGGGAAGCCAAGATGAATGGATAATGAGATCAGAAGTTCAAGACCAGCCTGGCCAAAATGGTGAAACCCATCTCTACTAAAAATACAAAAATTAGCCCGGAATGGTGGCAGGCGCCTGTAATCCCAGCTACTCAGGAGAACGAGGCAGGAGAATTGTCCGAAACTGGGCGGTAGAGGTTGCAGTGAGCCGAGATTACGCCGCTGCACTCCAGCCCTGGCGATAGAGTTAGACTCCATCTGAAAAAAAAAAATCTGGCACACAGAGATTCCCACAGAGATGTATTGGTAGATGCGTTTATTGTGTCACCTGTATTGGCGTGGGGTCTCTCTGCACGTTTTGTTTTTTTTGTCTTTTTTGGAGTTTTTTTTTTGAGACGTAGTTTCGCTCTTGTTACCCAGGCTGGATTGCAATGGCACGATCTCGGCTCACCACAACCTCCGCCTCCTGGGTTCAGGCAATTCCTGAGTAGCTGGGATTACAGGCACGCGCCACCATGCCCAGCTAATTTTTTTGTGATTTTTAGTAGAGACGGGGTTTCACCATGTTGACCAGGATGGTCTCAATCTCTTGACCTCGTGATCCACCCGCCTCAGCCTCCCAAAGTGCTGGGATTACAGGCGTGAGCCACCACGCCCGGCCCCTCACATTTTGTTTAAACATGACTATCTGGGCCAGGTTAATCACATTGGAATTTAGTGATGCACCCAGCACCGGTGGCTTCCTGAGCTCTCTGGGTGATTGAGATGGCCTGGGTTGCCAGTCTGATCTTGAATAACAAGCAAAGGAAGGAGTACGGACTCTAAGGCGTGCAGATCTAGGGAACAGTTTCCAAACAGGGTTGGAGAGGAAGACCGGAAAGGACTTGGTACAGGAATTTAAATGTTTCCTTTCGGATGGAGATGGCAGGGTTCCCGCTGTTTTAAGCAATAGTTACCGCCAAGCCCGTCTGCTGGGTTCCTCTGGAGTCTTCTCTTTGGACCCTGAAACTTGAGAGGGTCTGCATGCCTGAATCTGAATGTGGCTCCCTTAGGCCCCTCCCTTTGACCCCTGGATCCTGGAAAAGGGGTGGGGGAAGGGTGCGGAAAACAGGCCAGGCTGTTAAGGTTTACCAGGTTCTTTTTGGCCCACACCCTCCTTGGTATAAACTTAACACTTCTCTCCAGGGTCCAGTTTCTAAAGCAAAGTGACAGCATCAGCACTTCCCTAAAGCAAACTTGCTATGAAGTCCCTTCTGCCTCTCAAATGTGAGTCCCTCCTGGCTTCCTTTGATCTTATCTGTAATATTTAGCAGATACGTGTGATTCCATTAGGCTAGTAAGGAAACCAAGACCCAAAGTAGCTAGGGGTTATTTGAGGTCTTGTCATCAGCTGTAAAATGCCCCTGCTCAGGGAAAAGACCTGGTATCCCCTCCCAGTTGAATTTCCTGCTAAGGGGCACTGCCACCTTCCCACCCCTGCCATGGCATCTCTGCTCCCTAGCCCTAGGCTCAGTCACTGGTAGAGCTGTGCAGACCCAGCAGTTCCAGGATAGGGGGTGGAAGTGACGAGGAAGGAAGAGTTGCGTTTGTGGAGAAGCCTTCCCCTTATGGGACAGACCCAGAGCTACAGGGAAAGGGAAGTCAGCTCCCAAAGCTACAGAGCCTGGTGGTGCATCCGGTGGGCTGGGACTTCCCAGCATACACCATTAGGGAAGTGTAGGGTTGGCTGGGAGAGAATGAGGGAGCCAGGGGCTCTGGGCTGGACGTGGGGAGAGAAGGGGAGGTGAGGGGATCAGCAAGAGGGAAGGACTCCTTTCCAGCAGGTGGGTTTCCCACCTTGCATCTTACTCTCTTGATTTAGAATAATTCACCTAGAGTGTCAGTGCAGAAAGCCCCTTACCACCTCCCCTCCCTAACAGACACCATTAGGCTGTGCTTGTGCTTTTCATTTTTGCCATTCATCTGCCAGGAAGCTCATGCAGTTGCAGATGCCCCCCAGATCTGGCTGCTCCTGTCTGAAAAACCTGGGAGGTTGTGCCCATTCCTAGTTTCCGCTCTTTCATCTTCCCTTGAGCCTTCCTGCCTTCACTGATCCCAGCCGCCTCTGATTTCCTTCGGCACATGTAGAGAAAGCATCCCTACCACATAATTTACCATCTAATTGCATACTGTCTTGAATGAGGGCTGTGGTTTAATGTGTGGTGGGTCTTGGGCACACAATTAGGCTGTGACCGAAGACTCAAGGCCCATGGCATCTGCTAGCACTTGCACCTCTTTGGTTCCCTTCCCCCAGCCTACCTACTGCAGGTGCTGAGGGCTGACCAAGCTGGGGTTTAAGTGAGCTTCAGGCAGCCTCCCAGGATAAAGCACAGTTCCCTTACAGGTTCTAAAACTAGACTGATCAGTTCAAGGGTTGGGGGATGCCCCTGCCCCAGAGCATTTGTCCAAATTCCGCTCTTCTCCCCAGACTCAGGGAGGAGGTTCTGCTGCAGGGCCCAGGTTTGGGGCGATGGCATAGAGCCCAACCAGGCGGCTCACTGCAGTTGCCATGGTGACCCTTTTGCTTTTCTTCAGGAGGATGTATTTCTCTTTCAGCCCACATCATCTGCCTGGGCTACCATTATTCTGTTCACTCTGAGAAGCAGACTCCTAGCCCCCTACCTTCTGCATTCTACCACAGGGGGCAGCTTGTCAGGGGCTTTGGTTTGAAATATCAGTCCTGTATCAGACAGCAGCAGGTTGTGCATGAACTGGGAGCAGGCCAGAAAGGCCCAAAGGAGGGACTCACCCAGGACGCATACTCTGAGGGAGCTGACCTTCATCTCCTGCTCTCCTCCTCTCTCCAGACCACTTCCTCTTGAATGAATGGCTCTGACCCTTCAGGTGGGCTCGGTCCTCTCTGGGCCTCAGTCTTCTCATTTGTGAGACTGTCAGGGCCATCAGTGTTTCCACACCTGGCTAATATTAGAATTACCCAGGGAGGTTTTAATAAATTCCTGGGCCCCACCCTAAGCCTGGGTGAAGGTAAAGCCAGAATCTGTAGGTAAAGCCCAAGAATCTGTATTTTTAAAGCCCTCCTTGGGTGATCCAGATGCAATCAAACAAACGGGAGTCTAGGATTCTCCTGGCGAGATGATCTGCAAGGTCCTCGTGAAAAGAAAAGGAAACTCTGCCCTGTGCTGAGGATTGACTGGCTTCTCCAGGCTTCCAGGAGCTTCTAGAGAGCCCCTTACAGGCTAGTCCTGTCAGGAAGCGGGTGTTTCCTGGTCATGCCGGCTAAGCCAAGACCAGACTCCCACCTCTCTCCCTCCAGAGAAGCCAGGAGAGGGAGAATGACAGGAAGGGGGGATGTTGCCATAACAACAGGCTCCAAGCAGAGGCCTCCCTTCCAGGGGCTGGTACTTCACCCCAGTCCTGGTGGTTTCCATGGAGATGGGTTACTGAGGGACAGGGGGAACATTTGCCCCACTTAGAGCATCAGCCAGGAGCTGCCAGAAGGCAGAACATCGCTAGGTGCGAGCCTTTGGACCCCTCTGCTCTCTGGGTGCACATTGGACACCTTTCCCGTGCTTAGTTGCTCTCTCTGCGACTGGTCTCCTTAGCAACAAGTCCTGCGAACTCCATGCTGTTGGCTCCATGGCTATTTTTAGCTTCACTGCCAGCAGCCCAGTCCTGGTCATTTGCTTGCAACCTCCATATGGATAGCAAGGGAATAAAAAACAAAGATTCCCGGCCTCTTTTGGGAGCCCTAGACTGGGACCTCTTAGCAACAATGAGAATTCCTGCTATGAAAGGGATCTGCTCTCCAACTTGGAACTTGGGCAATGGATTTGGGATAAGGCTCCTGAGATGACACTGCATTCAGTTCAGCAAACAGTTTTAATCCTCTCTTACATAAGGCCAAGGTGCTCTAGCACACACTGCTTCCATTCGAAAGTGAATGAGGTCCAGTCCCTTCCCTCTAGGAATATTTAATCTTGCAAAGGAGAAAGATGAATACACAGTCACCTTCGCATAGGCAAAGACTGGCAGGTCACAACGGAGGCTTACAAAATGCTAGGGGACTGTGGTGGGGATGGGGTTGAAGATAAGGGACAGTAGGGGAAGATAAAGGCGAGGGGCCAGTGCAGCACTGTCAAAAGAACTTTCTGGGATGATGGCAATGTTCTAAAATCTGTGCCATCTAATTCAGTAGCCCCCAGCCACATGTGGCTCTTGGACACTTGGAATGTGGCCAGCGTGACTGAGGAGCTCAATTTTAATTTGTATTTAATTCAGATAGCCACATGCAGCCACTAACTACTGTCCTGGACAGTGCAGGGCTAGAGAAACGTTCATGGGGAGGTCACTGGCAGACTGGTGTAGAAGGATATGCAGGGTTTTAGTGGTGAAAGTTGAAGGGGAGGAGTCTACCAGGAAGAAGGAACAGCATGCGGAATAGCAAGTGGGCGGGCAAAGCGTGGGCTTCCTGCTATCACACTGAGGCCTCCAGATTCGTGGGGGCCTAGAATGTCACGCAGAATGTTGACTGATTGGCATTGATGCTTTTGAGCTATCAAAAGGTGGGAGAAGGACAGGTTCAGAACAGTCATCCATCTTCACCTTTTTTTTTGTCTGGATCAGGTCTCCCCTGGTCTTGGGGTTGGTGGGAATATGTATGGGGCAGAAATCATGCAGTGACTTCCCATGTGTTGCTTTGCAGATGGCTTTATAGGGGCCAAGGCTTCTCTGATTTAGAGTAAAGAGACTCACATGGTAAATGTCTTGTGGGATGGCAGCAACATAATCTACCCTCATCCTGCCAGAACTGGATTTTATGACAGAGCATGCCACAGAGCACTGAAGTTTGAGTTAAAACGTGAGGCATGAGCTCTGGGCACTGCTGCTCTTTGGTGAGGTATCATGATGGCCTAGTGTCTCATCTCAGTTCTTTGAGGCTGGAAAGTCACATTAACACACTTATGATCATGACTCTTCAAAGACCCAGGAAAGCTTCAGAGACACAGCCCAGAATGTTAGATTTACCAACTGATAACAGACCTTGTCCTGCTGTTTTCTGGCAACTTGCTGATGTCAGAGTCATAGGAACACGTAATTAGAATTAGAAGTTTGCTTGATGAATACGTGATCAGGGCAGAGAGGTGTCCTTTAGAGGCCTTTTCATCGGGCGTTGGCAGCCTGTGGGATCACTGTCGTCTGCCCGCCAAACAGGAACTGTGCCCTCGCTCTCAGGTCACTCTCTCTGTCGGACCACACTGAATACTTCCTTTCCAGCACCTCTTTTAGGCTCTTGACATCCAGCACATTTTCTTTTCATCCAGGAATTCCTCCTTTCAACATACTTTTATAACAAATTCAAGAACATGGCTTATTTTACATGATGCTGCTATTTGAGGTTGGCTATCTTTATCTCAATCAAAAGACCTATCTGGTAAACTACCAGGGAGGTTTACTTTGGAAGCTGAAGAGCATGTGTGACCTGAGGATCCTTGAAGATTGCTCCATTTTAGTAATGGGATTTTTCCTTTTACTAAAATCACCCCTGCCCTAGATCTTGGGGTCTCTTCTGCTTTGGGGTCTGACTCTGTCTGTTGACTACAAAGAAGACACATCTCTGTTTAAGTGACTTCGGGTCTAGAAAAGGCAGTGTTTCCTGTTTGCATAGTTACAGCAGAGGGAAGATGCTCTAGGTTGGTAGGGGGACACCTTTGAGCCTAGGCTTCCTTTTGCTTGTTGGGAAGTTGCGTGGAAGAGGCAAGATTTGACTTTAATATTAAAAGATGAGAATAAGAATTTTGATGGCTAGAGGGAATAGCTTAATATGTCGGCCAAGAGAAAGTGACAGTTTCAGTCCTTGCTGCACACACGGCATCATTATAGTATGTGTCCCAAGACCAGAGTGAGGAGTCTAAGGGGTTTAGCCATGTTATAATGGAAGAGGGGGTAGCGTTCAAGAGACAGTGTCTGAAAAAGGCCACCAAGTCAGAACCAGAAACTCCCTTTTTTTTTTTTTTTTTTTTGAGATGGAGTTTCGTTCTTGTTGCCCAGGCTGGAGTGCAATGGCATGATCTTGGCTCACTGCAACTTCCAACTTCTAGGTTCAAGCGATTCTCCTACCTTAGTCTCCCAAGTAGCTGGGATTATAGGCATGTGCCACCACACCAGGCTAATTTTTGTAGCTTTAGTAGAGACGGGGTTTCTCCATGTTGGTCAGGCTAATCTTGAACTCCCAACCTCAGGTGATCCGCCCGCCTTGGCCTCCCAAAGTGCTGGGATTACAGGCTTGAGCCACCACGCCCAGCCCAGAAACTTCTTTTGAGAGGAGACCTGAGGTGAGTTCTCAGTCCTGCTGACCGGGCATGTATGCAGAGGAGGTATCAGTGAGAGAAGTAGCTAAGCAAGTCATATCGCATTCCCTAAAGGTTGGGAGCAGGCAAGATGGACAAATTCTGGACAAATTCCGGGCTTCTCACTTCTGCTTGGGGAGCCCCTGGAGATGCATACCAGGCTGATAACTTAGTTGGGTTGAAAGGTGGGTTGGAACAGGAGAGAGCCTGTGTTTTTGTTTGCTTGTTTTTAGAAGAGCTTCTTTTCCTAACTGTATGGATTCTGGGTCTCAGGGTTGGGGGCAATCTGAACCCCCCCAAGTCTTCTAGATAGAAGACTCTCTGGTTTGGGGTCCTTGCTCTTCAGGGATTGCTTGCTCTGATGGCCCTGGGAGGAGGTGGGCTCCCTCACTACACATCTCATGACTTCATTATACCAGCACCTGTATGTCCCAGGTGACTGTGGCTGGGAACCAGGCACCTAGGGAATTGTCTCACTGTCATTAGGAGATGCTGGCATTCCATGGCCCAAGAGGGCTGATGTCATCACTCCTGTTTTGCAGATGAGACAACAGATTTCTTGGGGGTTAAGTGACTTGTTTAAGGTCATGGTGGTGGAAACAAACTCAAGTCTAGTTCTTCTTTTTTCTTTTTTTGAAATGGAGTCTTGCTCGGTCACCCAGGGTGGAGTGCAGTGGCACGATCTTGGCTCACTGCAACCTCTGCCTCCTGGGTTCAAGCAATTCTTCTGCATCAGCCTCCTGAGTAGCTGAGATTACAGGCTCGAGCCACCGCCCCTGGCTAATTTTTGTATTTTTAGTAGAGAAGGAGTTTCACCATGTTGGTCAGGCTGGTCTCAAACTCCTGACCTTGTGATCCTCCTGCCTTGGCCTGCCAAAGTGCTGGGATAACAAGTGTGAGCCACCATGCCCAGCCAAGTCCAGATCTTCTAACAAGTGTCGCTGCCCTAAGAGCCCTCTGCTGTTGGGAGCATTTCCCTTCAGTTCCTTGCTTCTTCCTTCTAATTCATCTTGCCAATTGAAACCAGGCTGATCTTTCCAAAATACCCATTCATCTTATCAGAAAACCTACAGTTATTCTTCCCTGCTACAGAATACACCCACGGATGCACCTGAAGGCTTGCTGTTACCTTTGCCATGTTGTGTTCTGGGAGGGTGGAGGTGGGTGAGGGTCTCCTCCCTCCCCAGCCTGGCAGCTCTTGTTCATCCCGCCCATCTCACCTCATTCCAAGTCCGATCCAGCCTCCAGGCCCAGTCAGCTCACCTGGAACTCACCTCTAACCTCTTTTGTCATCCATGCCGCCCATATTTTCTACTTGGTATTTGTGACATAGTTACCTTTACATATATGTTTGTTTTACAGTGATCCTTTCAAATCTCTGCAAGTCTAGTGAAGTCTTCAGCCCCTGAGGGCAGAGCCAACAGGGTCTATTTCTTTATCTGATGCTACAACCAATGTAAATAGAGGGCTGAGGGTAGAGACTGCGACTGCCTTGGGGTAGGTGCCTTTGTTCAGGAGGGAGCTTGAATGGCGGAGGCTGCACCTGGAGGCCGCACCTGGAGGCCCCAGGAGAGGAGTCAGGTCTTCTCGATCTGCAGATGTTTGAGCCTGGGAATGAAGGAACTGCTGAACTTCTGAAGGAGCGCCCTTGCCCCGACCAACCTTGCAAATCGGAAAATGAGAAATCCAGGGAAGGCCCGGAGTGACGGTGGGGCCCTGGGACTCGAAGCCTGACCGCCTCACGTCGCGCTTTTTGAGTCTCCCCCCATTCACCTGTAGTTTGGAGGCGGGAGCCCCCCCCAAACACTCCCCGATCTGGAGCGCTCCCAAAGTCTGCGCGTGCCTGCTGTCACTCTCCGTCTGTGTGCTGAGTTTTCCTGCAGCTTCCTGGGCCTCCTATCTGTAAGCTTTTTCTTTTTTTCTTTTTTTTTTTTTTGGTTGTGCTTCTGAGAAACACTTTTCACAACTTTCTCCCGGCTCTCCCAGGCCGTCCGAAAGCTACGGCATGCTTTCGTCCGGACCCCCGGCTCCCTCCGGGCAGGCGGCTGGGGAGAAGCCCCTTCCCTCCCCTCCCGGGCCCCCGGCCCCGCGCTAATCTCTTCCAGAGCTGGGGGAGGGGCCGGGCGGCCTTCCCGGAGGCGGGGCGCTCCGTGCCGCCCGGCCTGGGCGGGCCCTGGGAACGGGCGGGGAACGGCCTCGCCCCCCGGCCCCGCGCCCCCCGGACCGGAGGAGAGGGGTTGGCCCAGCGCCAGCGTCGGAGCGCCGGCCCCCTCCCCGGGCCGCTCGCAGCCAACCAGGCCCTCCAGCGGGGCCCACGTGACCTGGAGTCCTAGACAAAGAAAATGTTCCCTCCCTCCCCCCCGCCGCCCCCCTCCCCTCACAGTGGCCCCCTCCGCCCCCAGCCCCATCGCCCCCTTCCCCTCCCCCCAGACGGGCAGCTACTTCCAGAGCTTCAGGGCCGGGGCTCACACCTGAGCGCTACCGCCGAGGGGCTGCACCTGGCCTTATGGGTAGGTTCCTGGACGGAGCCCGGGGGAGACCGGGGGCGGGGAGGCGGCAGGGCCGGTGGGAGGATCTCCGCAGCCCTCCGGGTTCTAAAAGAGTCAAGTATGCCTCCCCGGCCCGCAGCAGCTGCGGCGTCCCGGTCCGGCCTGAGTTCTGGAGATTCTGACTTAGTGCTGGCCCGCTGCCTCCCTGCCCACGAGCCCCAAGGCCCCACTCCTCGTGGGCTCCAGTGGCACCTGGCGCCCTCGGGGGACAGGAAGCGCAGCCGGCCGGGAGCCCGGGCCGTGGTAACTGCAAGCTGGGGCACGCGGAGCTGGTGGCCCAGGAGCTGGGTTGGAGGCAGCTTCAGCTGAGCTGGCAGATGGGTGCCTGGCACTTCCCTGTTGACCTGCGTTCCTGGCTGGGGACCACGTTGTCCTCAGGGCCCTGCCAGCTCGCAGCCTCTGGAGAGGGACAGCTTCCTCTCCTGCGAGTTCCTGGAAGCCTCAGGGCAGGGCGCCAGAAAGAAGTGGTGGGGGGTGGGAGGGCACAGTGAGACCCTGACAGGGGACCGGCCTGTGACACCAAGGTAGCCCAAGGCCGCGTGGGCTTGGAGGCGGTGGCGCGCAGACCTCTGACCTTTGGAATGGGAAGCGCTGCAGTCGCCGGGGGAGGGGGAGGCAGCACAGCTGCCTGAGGAGATGGGACTGGATGGGAGGCAGTAGTCACCGGAGTTCCCGGTGGCTTTCCCAGGCTGGAGGGACTTCAGGCCCAGTGGCTTCCGTGAGCCAGCGGGGAGTGGGGAAATGGTGTGGTGTCTCTCTTGAATGCCACCTGGCCTCTCTGCCCTCCTGGGGGTGAGCAGCCTGCAGCCCAAATGGGAGAGCCTCGAGTTCACCCCAGTTTCTCTTACCGTTTGCCGGGAAGGAAGGTAGGAGTGCAGGAGGAAAGGGGGTGCTTTCCCAGTGCCCCAGACAGGCCTATTCTAATGAGGCCCTTCCCCCACCCAGCTCCGGCTGCCCCTTCTTCCCCTTTCGTCAGGCCTCCCGCTGCTAACCCACCCCCTTCTTCCTTCCCCAACCCCACTGCCCCAGTCCCGATGGAGGCCCCTTCCTCCTCTGCCGCCCTCACCGGGCCGGGCGCGTGTTCTGCACCAAGTGGGCTGGGGATGCTGAACAGCTCGCATCGCAGCAGCTGACAAGCTGGGGGAAGTTGTGGAGGAAGAAGAATGTTCAGGAACTCGCTGTGAAGGGGCTGAGAAGAGAGACAAAGGGGCCGTGGGGGAGTGCTGAGGGTGGTGTCAGGCACGACTCCTAGCCCTGGGGAGCCAGGGGAGGAGCCCGGCCCACCCGCTGCTGCCGCCTCTGCCTTGGAAGTGATAGTGGGTCCTTTCCGCTTCCCGCCCCCTGCCCCTTGCAGACCTTATATTGGCTCAGGGGCCTCATCACCTCTGGAAACAGAGTCTTTGGATTATCCAAGGCACCACCCTAGGTCAGCCACCCATGCCTGAAGCTTGAGAAGGCATGGTGGGTGAGGAGCAGCGGCGAGGTGTGGGCTCCTCTGTGAGGGCAACTGACGCAGCTGAGGATCCCAGAAAGGGAGGCGCCCTCCCCCGTAGGGGGTCCACACTTCAGTGCATCTTCTCCTGGGAGAGGAGGTGATGGCTAATTGATAGTAGGAAGGGGAGGGCAGAGTCCTGGCCAGGTGAGAGTGGGACTAGGGAGCGATGAGCAATTACTCCGCATTCTTCCACCCCCGCAGTCCGATCTCTGAGCTCATTCCACCATCCGTGAGCTCATTTTCCCAGCTGTTTGGGGGTTGGGGGCAAAGGATGCATTATCCTGTTTTAGAATTTGTTGAGTCAGAGGAAGAACTAGGACTAACATCTTCAGTGTTTTCAGAATCGCCATAAGAAACAGAATTGTTCTGTGGCTTGGAGGCAAAAACTTGAAGACTCAATGAAATTAAATGAATCTGTAAGATAATATGTTAGACCATTGAGCTTCAAACAAAGGTTCTTAACCTGGGACCCTTGGGTCTAGGGGTCCATTGACAGGCTTTGGGAGAATCTTTGGAATCACTAGTCCATATGTACACCAGATTCTTAAACAGGGCTGGAAAGCTTGCCCAAAATCCTCCCATTGTGCCTTTTTAGGTTGGAGCATCTCCTACCAGAAAGGAGTGCTTCAGAGTCAGCTGCTGGTTGTGAGGCTCTGACTTGAGATTAGAGCTCTTCCTCATACTTCACGGTGCTTCCCCATTCTCTTTGCCCTTGAGGTTGGGTTTGCATTCGAAGCTCTAGGCCCCTGGGGGAAGCGCTTTTGAAAGGCATGTAGAAAATGGGGTTTTTCCCGTCTGAATCTAGTATGGTGGAAATGGGTGTGGAGCCTTGAAGTCAGAGGGCCGTGTCTCCTAGATTCAGTAAAAGGCTAATGGTTCTCCGCTAAGTATCAAGGATTTCATTCTCCTTTGTAGGGATCCTGGAGCGGGTTGTGAGAAGGAATGGGCGCGTGGATCGTAGCCTGAAAGACGAGTGTGATGCGGTGAAAGGATGGAGGCTGTGCAATGGGAGAATAACTGGGGTTTGGATTATTAATTTGTTGGTGGGATGGCAGAGAGCACGCCTGGTCTATAGTGCCTGCTCAGTAAATAACTGAATGAATACATGTATTTATGGATCTGAAGAGTGCACACAGAAGGGGTTGAATCTGGTAACAATACACTCTGGGTGTGATCCATAAGAACTCCAGCATGGCATCTGAGCATGGGAACAGGCAGGCTCTTGGGGGAGCTTCCTATGGTGTTTGAGCATGTGCTGGGGGAGATGGGCTCTTTAAACCCAGAGCAGTGACTTCATTGTCAGCAGACATCGCAGAACTAGAATTGTGGCCTGGAAACCAGGAATAGGAGGGATTGATTGCCCAGGGAAGTTTTGGAGAAGAAGAGAGGGTCCCCCCTGCTTTTTTAACTTTTGGTGACAGAGTCTTGCTATGTTGCCCAAGCTGGTCTTGAACACCTGGACTCAAGTGATCCTCCCTGCTCAGTAACTGAGATTACAGGCACATGCCTAACTGAAGATCCTAGTCTTAAGAAGTAAGATAGGAGAAGGTGGAACCAGTATCTGTGCTTAAACAATATTGCCTGATTAATATTTGGATAGAATTAACATTTCCATAGGCCAGGCAATGACTCGCGCCTATAATCCCAGCACTTTGGGAGGCCGAGGCGGGGAATCACCTGAGGTAAGGAGTTCAAGACCACCCTGACCAACATGGTGAAACCCCGTCTCAACTGAAAACACAAAAATTAGCTGGGTGGTTGTACATGACTGTAATCCCAACTACTCAGAAGGCTGAGGCAGGAGAATTGCTTGAACCTGGGAGGCAGGGGTTGCAGTGGGCTGAGATTGTACCAGTACGCTCCAGCCTGGGCGACAGAGTGAGACTCCACCACAAAAAAGAAAAAGAATTAACATTTCCATGTCATAGGGTGGGCAACTGATATGCTGATGAGGTTGAGGAATATTAGATCAGGGAGGAAGCTTTCCTAAAAGGCAGAAAAGAAGGCTGGAATTTCATGATTTGAGTTTACCTCTCTACTTCAGGTCTGTCCAGTTTTCATGGCAAGGCAGTTGGTTGGCTCTCTCCAGCCCTTGACCTTCTGTCACTGTCCCAGGTTTTGACACACTTGTTGAGAAGGTCCCCTTGAGTGTCAGGTGGCCTTGCCAATTCCTGGAGAGGTCAAGGTGACTTGCATTTTGTTTCCCCAGGCTGAGAAGAAAGCCAAGGTCATTGCAGTAATGAATGCTGTGGAAGAAAACCAGGGTTCTGGGGAGTCTCAGAAGGTGGAGGAGGCCAGCCCTCCTGCTGTGCAGCAGCCCACTGACCCTGCATCCCCCACTGTGGCCACCACACCAGAGCCCGTGGGGGCTGATGCTGGGGACAAGAATGCCACCAAAGCAGGCGATGATGAGCCAGAGTACGAGGTGAGCGGCTTGCTTCTTCACCAGCCGTGGCCAGCTCTTTCCGGGGGCCTTCCACTGCCAGCTCCTCCCGTCCTGCTCTCCTCTCTCCATCTCCCACGGGCCGCTCGCTCTCTCCACCTAACCCCGGGCCTCTTCGTCTCCCCGATTTTGCTCTGTCTTGCCTCATTCAGATGGAGCTCCCTCCTGGCTGTCCTGCCCCCCAGATGCCCAGGGCTGGGGTTGCCATGGGGGGATCAGGGTGGCAGGGCCTCGTGACCACTGTGTAATGATTTCTGCTCCTTGGGGCTCCAGGACGGCCGGGGCTTTGGCATTGGGGAGCTGGTGTGGGGGAAACTGCGGGGCTTCTCCTGGTGGCCAGGCCGCATTGTGTCTTGGTGGATGACGGGCCGGAGCCGAGCAGCTGAAGGCACCCGCTGGGTCATGTGGTTCGGAGACGGCAAGTTCTCAGTGGTGAGTTGTGGGTTTGGCAGTAGCCTGGGGTGGGGGGAAGGTTCTTGATCCTAGAGCCTGTGGTTTTGGCTGGGGGTAATCTGGAATCGGGATGATGGAAGTGGGTTCTACTCATCCCCACTCTGCCTGTGGTGGCTGGAAGAAGGCTTAGGGATAATTAGGTTGCACCTGTGGCTCAGAGAGCTAGGATGCCAGCCCAGTTTTAGCCTTCCAGGAACCTATTCACTAGAATTCCTTTCCACCTGTGCTCAGGTACTTCCCTACTTTTGGTCTGGACTCCTCTCTTTGCATCGGGTTATTGTTTGTCACTGCATCTGGTCCCGTCCAGGGCTGAGACAGACTCTCAGCGCTCCCAGCCGCTGCCAGTTGCAAGGCTCGGGTGGGTGCTTGCAAGTGGAGGCAGTAGCAAACAAGGCCTGGCTTGTCCCCGCAGGTGTGTGTTGAGAAGCTGATGCCGCTGAGCTCGTTTTGCAGTGCGTTCCACCAGGCCACATACAACAAGCAGCCCATGTACCGCAAAGCCATCTATGAGGTCCTGCAGGTGAGTGTCCCTGCTGGGAGCTCGGAGGAGGCGCCTAGAGCACTAGGAGGCCTGGAAGTCAGAGTGCAGGTTGGGCCAGGAGGCAGTGACTCCTTCTCCCCACCTCAGTTGCCACTTGTGTGCCCTTCTTCTTCCTCCTTAGCAGGTCCCCCTCCTTGCCCATGCCACCCTCACTACTCAGAGTCTGGCCTTAAGCCATCTGCCCTCCAGCCTGTCCTGACACCCCCATCCCTGGCATGTTGCTCTCCAGGTGGCCAGCAGCCGTGCGGGGAAGCTGTTCCCAGTGTGCCACGACAGCGACGAGAGTGACACTGCCAAGGCTGTGGAGGTGCAGAACAAGCAGATGATTGAATGGGCCCTGGGGGGCTTCCAGCCCTCTGGTCCCAAGGGCCTGGAGCCACCAGAAGGTAAATGTGGGTGCCTAGCCATCTGGCAGCCCTGCCCACCAGGCAGATCCACAACAGGGCTGGAAAAGCCATGCTTAGGGAGGGTGGCCAAGGCCTCTGCAGAGGGGCCCAGTGGGAATGGCCAGGGTCTCCATTGACCCGGGGTCAGGACTTGAGTGACCTGTTCGCCCTTGGCTGGCTGGAACCAGAGAGTTGGGAGGTGGGACAAGTTGGAGATCAGGCTGCATCTCACTGTAAGGAGGATGGGGGAGGGGCTGGGGTTTCCGGTCAACCTGTAACTGACCTTGGCCCCTGCTTTCCTGCTCCAGAGGAAAAGAATCCCTACAAAGAAGTGTACACGGACATGTGGGTAGAACCTGAGGCAGCTGCCTACGCACCACCTCCACCAGCCAAAAAGCCCCGGAAGAGCACAACAGAGAAGCCCAAGGTCAAGGAGATCATCGATGAGCGCACAAGAGGTAGTTGGCCTGCTTCTGGAGAGGGAGGCACCGGGAGGCCTGCATCCGAGGACTGGGCACGGCGGCCTCTGACACCAGCTCTCCTCCCCTTGCAGAGCGGCTGGTGTACGAGGTGCGGCAGAAGTGCCGGAACATCGAGGGTGAGTTTGTCGCCTGGAAACTCCAGTGTTCCTAGTATGGCGAGGGGCAGAGTAGTGTAGGCACTTAGGAAGGTTTGAATGACAGGGACCAGGGGCAGTGTCCTGCGTGTCACACCACCTGCACCCCGCTTCTCGCACCATTTTCCTGGTGCCAATCCTGCTCTCCTATCAATGGCCTGGGCTGGTCTTCAGGGTTTAGGACTCCCCAGTGACCAGAGGAGGGCACCCCTCTTGGATGTGATGTAACTCGCCTGCTGGTCACCTTTCAGCCTTTCACCTGTGCTCACCATTGTCATCCCTGGTCTGTCTCCCTCAGCTGGGTGCTGGTGGAGCTGGCTCAGGACCCTCAGGGCCTGGGAGGATTGGGGCAGGGGCAGGACTTGAGGATGGCCCCGGAATCCCTCCGGAGTAGCCTGGAGCCAGGGCTGCGTCTCCTGAGCAGGTTTCTGTCCTCCTGTCACTCCATCTCTGTTCGAGGATGGTGGCATTGGTGCTCTAAGGTGGGGGCCTTCTGAGACTGGGGCCACAGTGCCTCTCTTTTCCATGAAACACACTGGACTCTTTTTCTGGCTGCTGCTCTGGCACACTCTTTTTGTGGCTGGTCTGGTGCTGGGCTCCAGCCGGGGAGGGAGAGGCCCTTGGGTGGACTCACCCCATCCCCTCACTCTGCTTTCCAGACATCTGCATCTCCTGTGGGAGCCTCAACGTCACCCTGGAACACCCCCTCTTCATTGGAGGAATGTGCCAAAACTGCAAGGTAGGGCCAGCCCTGTCCAGGAGAGGTGCTGTTGAGGCCGGTCCTTCGCCTCCTGGCTGACTGTGCCCACCACTTCTGGGCATGTATGGGGGTGACACCTGGTATTCGTGGATGTAGACTTCAGAGCTTCCTCTGGAAGCAGGGTCCTGGTGACATGGGCCCTTGGGCTTCAGGCTTTTCACTTGCTCTCATTTTTCTCCTCTGAAAGATTCTTGTCATCTCTTAAGCCCCATTTTAGTCCCCAAATGTGGGGATGGGACAGAGCGGCGGGGACCTGCTCAGGCCCCCAGGAGGGCCATGCCCTCAGGAGCCCAGGAGAAAAGCCCAGAACTATAGGAAGGCCCAAGGTGGTGCCGCAGCCCCCTGCCTGGCCTTGCTCTCAGGCTGTTTGGTTCTGTCCATGGCAGCACACGGGCAGACCTGGTTTCCCCTTCCCAGATCTGCAGCTGGGGTTGACCCTGGCTAGGGAGGTGGTGGGTCTTGTCTCTAGGGCTGAGTCAGGTTCTGCAAGGCCGGGTTCAGAGCCTGCCTTGGTCCTGGCTGTCCTGGGACCTGACCTGGTGGTTTCTGACCCTCCCCACTGCTGTCTAGAACTGCTTTCTGGAGTGTGCATACCAGTACGACGACGATGGCTATCAGTCCTACTGCACCATCTGCTGCGGGGGCCGAGAGGTGCTCATGTGTGGGAACAACAACTGCTGCAGGTGAGGCTGGCCTCCCTCCCCTCCCCCTCCCCCTCCCCTCTCCCGCTTCTCCCTCTCTTTTCTCCCCTCCTTCTACCCGGCTCCCCATAGACCCCCAACCCCAGCCATGCTGGCCTCCTTCCACTGGCTCTGCTTCCCCCCCCGTCCCCTCCCCTCCCCACAGACCCTCAGCCCCTATCCCCCACCCCCCAGCCATGCTTCAGACCCAGTCTTTCCATTCCAGGTAGCAGACCTTGGCTTCCCTGGACCAGGGCTGAGAGTCCCCTTTGCTACTGGGTTTCCTTCCAGGTGCTTTTGTGTGGAATGTGTGGACCTCTTGGTGGGGCCGGGGGCTGCCCAGGCAGCCATTAAGGAAGACCCCTGGAACTGCTACATGTGTGGGCACAAGGGCACCTACGGGCTGCTGCGGCGGCGAGACGACTGGCCCTCCCGGCTCCAGATGTTCTTTGCTAATAACCACGACCAGGAATTTGTGAGTGCTGGGCGGTCTCGAGCTCCCTAGGCTGAGCCTTGGTTGTGGGGCCTGAGCTTCACACGGGGTGTGCGGGTCTAGGAGCCTGGCTGGAGGGTCAGCGCTGGGTGGGAGTGTGGGACACAGCTGGGCGTGCACCTGACCTGTTGTGCTCACTGCTTAGGACCCTCCAAAGGTTTACCCACCTGTCCCAGCTGAGAAGAGGAAGCCCATCCGGGTGCTGTCTCTCTTTGATGGAATTGCTACAGGTGAGGGCGCAGGCCTAAGAGCTACTGGCTGCCTTGTGCTGGGATGCGGGGAGCCATGTGTGTGGGCAAAATGAAATGATGGTTAGCTTCATAGCTCTTAAAATATCACCCCAAAGAGGAAACGTGTGTGAAGTGAAAACGTATGCAGTCCATGGAATTAGATTTGACCAAAAATAAAAAGGTGAACCAGGTGGGAAAGTAGCCTGTGTGCTGGGCACTGCCCTTAGTGGTGAAGACTCAGCAGCAGAGGATGGAGTGATCGTTAGTTGGATTCACAGGGATTTCATAGAGCCTCGAAGGACAGATTCAGCAAGAAAGAAACAAATACGGTTCTGTTGTGTTTTGATTATACACAAGATCTAAGGAAGGCTATTTAAATCACCCATTATCCTTTTATTAATATTTTGGCATAGGTCCTTTTTGGATTTTTTTCTGTGCCTGTGTTTATGTAACCATACATCCATAGATAGATAAATTAAGTGGATAGTGAATGCACATGGTTTTGTAACTTGCCTTGCATTTATTATGACTGCTTTTTCATGGCAAACAATGTAAAGCTACATTCTTTATTTTTTTTTCTTTTTGAGACAGAGTCTCTCTCTGTCACCCAGGTTGGAGTGCAGTGGTGCAATCTCCACTCACTGCAACCTCTGCCTCCTGGGTTCAAGCAGTTCTCCTGCCTCAGCCTCCCAAGGCACTGGGATTACAGACACGCACCACCGCCCCCGGCTAAGTTTTGTATTTTTTAGTAGAGACAGGATTTCACCATGTTAGCCAGGCTGGTCTCAAACCCTGACCTCAGGTGATCCACCTGCCTCAGCCTCCCAAAGTGCTGGGATTACAGACGTGAGCCACCGTGCCCAGCTAAAGCTACATTCTTTATTTGTAAGTGCTGCCTAGGGTTCCCTTGAGTCAAAGTGTCACGATTTATTAGTTAACTCCTATTAGGTCATTTACTATTTTTTCATTATTATAAGCAGTGCTGTGACAAGCATCCTGATATAATATCTTTATATACTTCAACCATTCCCTCCTTAGGAAAACCTTTAGGAGATGCTGGCTCACCCTACAGGCATTGTCTGCTTTATGTGTCTCTGGACACTGCAAAAAGCATCCTAGGTGGTTGTGAAGACACATCCAGCCCTCTGCCCTCCCCCTCAGCCAAGGGTTTCCCCAGCTCTTCTTAGAATTTGTGTCTTTGTTTGGCCAGAGGGAAGATAGGTGGTCTCAACCCAGGGACCCTGGCTAGAGGGTGAGGGTGGGGGCGGCATCCTGGGCCAGATGTTTGTCTTCTGTTCTCAGCTCCATGCTGCTCTTCTCTAAACCTAGAGAAGTTCATTTACAGCTTTTTGTTTCCCAGGCTGGAACCTTGAGACCTTCTTAAATCGTGTCACACTCCAGAAGGCTTTAAAAGCTCCTTGGTGGGGGGATGTTGGGAGCAGCAGAAACAGTGCTATACCCTGTTTCTCCTGAGGTCCTCTTGGTGTCTGCTCCGATTGTTTCCTTGCCTCAGTTCAGCCAGCATTTCTGGAGGGGGAGGGATCATGGTAAGGAAATCAGTGTGGTTAGCTGGGGGGAAAACACAATGGAGGAGGCCTCCTCCCTCTGGAAGAGTCTTTGCAACTCATGAGAGGACTGAGTGAGGAATGGAAACTCTGATGGGGAGGCAGGGATGCACAGAGCTGGGGACTCACAGCAGACGGGGCGGTGAGTCCAGGGTGAGTAGGGCATTGATGAAATCTTTGTGGAGCAGGGAGCATTCAGTTGAGTCTCGAAGTTTGGGGTAGAATTGTAGCAGGAGGTGATAAGAGGGTGTGGAAGGACCAAGCTATAGATGGAGGACAGTAAAAGGCCCCCAAAAAGTCAGGTGATTCTTCCTGGATCCTGGAACCATATGTACTCTCGGGTCAGTTTTCCGCAGCTTTGACTGCCTTCCAGATAGGCCAAGCGAGGCATGAGATGGAGCCTCGATGTCCTTACTATGGATACCCCAATTGGATCCAGAAAGGATTTAAGGCATCTTCAGGGAAAAGATAGGACTTGGGCCTGCAGCTGACCCCACAGGTCCTGTTGGCCAGCAGGCTCACCTGCCAGGACCAGGGTGCCAGGGAGACGGCTCCGAGTAACAGTGCTGTCTGCCGGCTGGCACAGGGCTCCTGGTGCTGAAGGACTTGGGCATTCAGGTGGACCGCTACATTGCCTCGGAGGTGTGTGAGGACTCCATCACGGTGGGCATGGTGCGGCACCAGGGGAAGATCATGTACGTCGGGGACGTCCGCAGCGTCACACAGAAGCATGTATGTCCGTGCTGTGGGGCGCAGCCCGTCCTCCCCTCCCCGCACACTCGGCCCCTAAAGGCAGCCGTTGCCTCCTTTCATTTTGTTCGTTTTCTCTCTTTCTCTTACCCTTTGCCCCAGCCTCTTTTTCTCCTTATCTTCCATTTGTCCTTTGTATTGAGAGGGTAAAGGGCAAATTAAAATGGAGGTTTGGGCTAGGCATGGTGGCTCATGCCTATAATGCCAGCACTTCAGGAGGCCAAGGTGGGAGAATCCCTTGAGGCCAGGGGTTTAAGACCATCCTGGGCAACCTAGTGAGACCCTCTCTCTACAACAAATTAAAAAAAGAGCCAGGCGTGGTGGGATGACCCTGTAGTTCCAGCTACTTGGGAGGCTGAGCCGGAAGGATTACTTGAGCACAAGAGGTCAAGACTGCTGTGAGCTAGCATCACACCACCGCACTGTAGCCTGGGCAGCAGAGCAAGACTCTGTCTCTTTAAAAAAAGAAAAAAGCTATTTGAGGCCTTGCCTACTTGGGCTCTGGCTCCTCCCTGGGCTGGTTTCTGGGCCCTTTATAGTAGAGCTCTTTGGATTAGAGAGAGGTTCCTGTCTTCCCAGTGCTTTTGGCAAATAGCTTTACCAGCCTTCATACTGGGAGGCTCTGGCAGGGTCTTCCCTTGAGCATTACTACAGGCCTTCTGGAGTCCTGAAGGACATTTGGAGGGCATTCCATGGCCCAGACACCCTGCCTAAGACACTCAGTGCGCCGGGTACCTTCAGACTCAGCCGTCCACTTGGGTTGTCTTCCCATTGGGCGGCTGTGCTGCCTGCCTGGGGCATGCTGTTTCCCCACTGGCCTGAGAGATGATCCATCTGGTCCCCTTCTTGTTTAGGACTCGCCTGTGGCTGCAGTTAGGGTCGTGAGCCTGCAGAGCAGCAGGGTCTCCTCTCTTTCGGGTCAGAGGACTTCTTTGCCAAGTTCACAGATCATTTCTCTTTCTTCCTGTCTGCCTCTGTCCCTGGACAGCAGGCCCATCACGTTGCCTTTATCCTCCCAGATCCAGGAGTGGGGCCCATTCGATCTTGTGATTGGGGGCAGTCCCTGCAATGACCTCTCCATTGTCAACCCTGCTCGCAAGGGCCTCTACGGTAGGTACCATCCTTCCCCTCCACCTTCTCAGCTGGTGCTTCCTCCTGGCACATAGGTTTCCTCCTTGGATATTTCTGCCCTGGGACAGCTATTCCCAATGACCCTGTCTTCCCATGCCCTCCCCGTGCCCAAGCCACACCACTGTCTGTGCAGGCAGCCCCAGCTGATGGCTTTCTCTTCCGACCTCTCAGAGGGCACTGGCCGGCTCTTCTTTGAGTTCTACCGCCTCCTGCATGATGCGCGGCCCAAGGAGGGAGATGACCGCCCCTTCTTCTGGCTCTTTGAGAATGTGGTGGCCATGGGCGTTAGTGACAAGAGGGACATCTCGCGATTTCTCGAGGTACAGCCAGCAACCTTGGTTTGGCCAGCTCATTAATGGCTTCTACCTTGGCCTGCTGCTCCATCCCTGTCTTATCTGCATTGTGGAGCTGGGGACTGGTGACTTCTGCTTTGCAAGGGGACTGTTTGGGAAGCCCCAGGCTTTCCAGATTGAAAGGGAGGAAGCAGAGTTAGAGGCCCACCTCAGAAAGAACCGGTGGTCTCACTCTAAGAGGTGGGTGTAGACCTCCGGGGTTGAAGTACCTGTCACCAAATTGGGTGGGGTGCCTGACTCCTGGGGCTGGGCATTCTGTGTGGTGTCCGTTCACACTAGGACCTTTGAGAGGACAAAAATCAGTTTTCCCTGAGCAAGCAGGGCCTGTCCTCACTCCCTGGTACCATGACATGGCACCTGAGAAGCAAACAGGACTTAGCTGAGTTTTCATTCCTCCTCATGTGAGTCCCAGTTTAACCCTGAGCGAAGTCTGAGCCATGCAAAGAGAGCTTCTGCTGCCAGAGGCATGCTCAGGGTGGCCCATCTGGGAGCGTGAGCCAACTTGTGCTCCCGAGTCTTGGGGATGGGTCACACCACGAGCTGGTGTTCTGACTGTAAGTGAAAGCAGGCCTGTGTCTGAGTTATAATCGGGGCTCATGGTAAACCCACCCATAGTCACTGGAGCCTGGGTTCTCCCAGCCTCTGGGTAGTCTGGAGCCACACGGTCCAATATGGTAGCCACCAGCCACATGCGGCTATTTATATTAATATTAACCATTCAGCTCCTCAGTCACACTGGCCTCATTTTAGGTACAAAACAGCCACCTGTACTAGTGGGCTAGTGGCCACTGAATTGAACAGTGTAAATGGAGGACATCCCCACCATCAAAGAAGTTCATTTGCACAACCTGATCTAGAATGTTCAGTAACAGCATGTAGAATGTGGCTAGGTGTAATTCCAGCTTCTCCTGGAGACTGCAGGCTAGCCCAGTGAGTGGCTCCTGAGAGAGAAGTGAGAGTCTTTGAGGCTTTCAGGCTCAGCACCACAGCATGCCGGCGCAGTTTCGTCTTCCTCCTTGGCTCATCTTCAAACCGTCTCCTGTTTTGTAGTCCAACCCTGTGATGATTGATGCCAAAGAAGTGTCAGCTGCACACAGGGCCCGCTACTTCTGGGGTAACCTTCCCGGTATGAACAGGTTGGTGAGAGCTTCCGGGCCTGGGGGGCTGTGGGCTGGGACAGCAGATGGGATGGCCCATGATTGGGGGGTCTCTGAGCCGGGCCCTCTCCAGCCAGCCTCTGCGGGATGCTAGCTGCTCTGCCGGGTTGTTTATTTCCCTTTCCTTGAGGAAGAAGAGGAGTCAGGGTATGGAAAATACTTGTCTGAAACCAACAACTAGTGGTCTTAAAGCAGGACTTTTAAAAGCACTCTCTTTATACAAAAGAGACGTGTGTTGCCGAGTTAGGTAGTTCGTTTTCCCACATTGGTGATGTGTCCCGAGCCCTCTGGTGCTTAGATTCTCCTGAGGCAAAGCCATGGAACATGGCTTTAGGACTGGGAAAGGGGAGTCATGGCCATAGCCTGTTCCAAGAGAGGGAATCTTGCAACGGCTGCATGTGAATTCAGGGTTCTGCTTAATTTTCCTAATCACACGCTTGGTTGGCTTCAGGTCCCTTCTTTGAGAGATTTGCTTCAGTTAGATTACACAGATAAAGATTTTAATATCCAGGAACGAAGAAAATTCATTTCTCAGGTGTAAAACTGGCATTATAAAAAGGCTTTTGAGGCAAAAGAAATTGTCCAGAGTTGGCAATTCAAAAGCACACTGAGAGCCACTCAGTCCCTGTCCATTGTGGAGGGAAGTGTTTTCCAGAGTGTTCTGAGTCATGGGTGATAAACCTCCTTGGTCTGCTACTTGGTATAACTAGGAGACATCATTTCACCTGGCCTCAGTCAGACAGTCTCCCTCCTTGCTATTCCCATGAGGTTGTAGGACCTTTCCCATCTCATACATGTTTGGTAAAGTTGCTGTGGAGGATTTGTTGAGGGGAAGGAGATGGGGCATTGGGGCAGCTGGCCTGAAACTGTCCCCTGAGAGTTTCTGATATACATGTGTATATTGGAAATAGATGGGCTAATGTGGCCCAGTATTTTCATGGTGCCACTCAGTGTCTCCTGACAGACACTGGGGGATTTCTCGCCTGCTTCTTTCATTTCTAAAATACTGAACTCTGAGCTTCTAGGAGGAGCAGAGGTCCTGCACTCAGGGCCGACTGGACGGTGCACGCGTAAACAGTTGGGGTCGTCTGTTGAGAGCCTGACTTGACTGCTGGCCCCATAGTTCCCTCACTGAGTTCTTGGAGCTAGTGCTCAGGGAAACCTTCCTTAAATATCCTTACCTGTCAGAAGAGGTCAGTGTTGAAGGGGACAGCCGTTTTCTGGCCTACACCCTGAGAAGTGATGTGTTTAATGTCAGAATTTTAGTCTTCAGGGAACTGCAGAATTTAAGTTTTTTTTTGAGCTCTGTCACCCAGGCTGGAGTACAAAGGCATGATCTTGGCTCACTGCAGCCTCTGCCTCCCTCCCAGGTTCAAGTGATTCTCCTGCCTCAGCCTCCTGAGTAGCTGGGATTACAGGCATCTGCCACCACACCTGGCTAATTTTTGTATTGTTAGTAAAGATGGGGTTTCACCATGTTGGCGAGGATGGTCTTGAACTCCTGACCTTAGGTGATCACCTGCCTCGGCCTCCCAAAGGGCTGGGATTACAGGCTTGAGCCACTGTGCCCGGCCCAGAATTTAAGTCTTTTAAAACTGTATGTTTAAGACTTGTGGCTTAATGAATCTCATCCAGTGGACACACCCATGTAACAATCACCACAAATCAAGATTCAGAACATCGTCACCCCCAAAGTTTACCTTGCAGTAGAACGCTTGAAGCTCAGTGTATTTTAGACTAACTGATGTAAAGATAGCAGTGCTTTTTTCCCTCTTCTGCTAGCTGTTATCTGCCTATTCACAGTTTGAGACCACTTTTGAATTTACCTCTACGCATGAATGCTTGATGGATTTGTGTTTGTGGATGGCTGCACTGTGTGTTTGCACTGTGTGTGGGGAGTCTGAAGAGGGTTACAACGTGTGTACATGATCTGGGGAAGGAGGCTCTTACCCTGTGAATTAGTGGCTGCTGGGGGAGGGAGGGAGTCATGTGGCTGGGGGCCTTCCCGCTGTCCTCCAGGTTTCTGTTACCGTCTCTCTTCTGCCTCCTAGGCCGTTGGCATCCACTGTGAATGATAAGCTGGAGCTGCAGGAGTGTCTGGAGCATGGAAGGATAGCCAAGGTCAGCTCCAGCATCCAGGACCTCTGCTGGGGGGCAGGGAGAAGGAAGGGCAGGATGAAGTGGAGCCAGGGCCATGTCCCGCCTGCACCTCCAGCTAGTGTGGAGAATGCAATTTAGGAGCCAGTGCAGGGTCATGCAGCGGGGCAACCAGATGAGGGCCTGGGGCTGCTGGCCTTCAGCTCTTCCTCCCTGGTGAGTGTCGCCCACCGCCCCCGGTAGACACTGAGGAGTCTTTACCAAGACCTGGACTTGCTGTGGCTTGTTTTTCATTTTTTAATTTTTTGGCCAAAACCTATTGTAAAAGCCTTAATCAGAGCAGCCTCCCATGATATGGAAGCTCCATTTCTCTCTGGAGCTGGAATCTCCTGGAGTGAGTACCCGAGGCTTGGGTTCTGTGTCAGCAGGTTCCAGCATTCAGAATGATTGGCAGCTCAGAGGGCATCTTTGAGCCCCTCAGTAACTTGGCATCCTTTAACCTACAAGTTACTCCACCTCTGAAAGAGCTAATTCTTTAGAAGACTCGGAAGGTATAGTGGCTATGGCTTCTACTTCTAAAGTCTGTGGCTAGGCTGGGTGCAATGGCTCACGTCCGTAATCACGGCACTTTGGGAGGCTGAGGCAGGCAGATCACCTGAGGTCAGAAGTTCAAGACCAGCCTGGCCAACATGGTGAAACCCTATCTCCACTAAAAATACAAAAATTAGCCGGGCGTGGTGGCATGCACTTGTAGTCCCAGATACTCGGGAGTCTGAGGCACGAGAATCGCTTGAACCCAGGAGGCGGAAGTTGCAGTGAGCCGAGATCGCACCACTGCACTCCAGCCTAGGTGACAGAGTGAGACTTCGTCTCAAAAAAAAAAAAAATAAATAAATAAATCTGTGGCTAGATGGATCTGACTACAGTTGGCCAGATGACCTCCAAGTAGGAAAAAAAGTGGGGCTGTGGGGTGCATGGAGGCTCCTTGCCTGGTGAACTCTGCTCTCTCAGAGCCATACCCAGCCCCCTGTGAGGACCAGACCCTGTCAGGGTTGGCAAGTACCTGGCATACTTGGTAGATGCATGATCAGCATTGGCTGGTGAATGAATTCATGCTCATCCCTCTTTTCTCTTCATCTTCTAGTTCAGCAAAGTGAGGACCATTACTACAAGGTCAAACTCCATAAAGCAAGGCAAAGACCAGCATTTCCCCGTCTTCATGAATGAGAAAGAGGACATCCTATGGTGCACTGAAATGGAAAGGTACCCGAGTTGTGTGGGTCTGGCTGTGGCATGGGGTGTTCTGGTTGCCGTGCTTGCTGGGGCGGCCCTCTGCCTTTCCCACCTGGCTATTTTTCCACAAATGCCCTGGGAACAGTGGGTTTTATCAAGCATTTCCCAACATGGCAGACTCCTGGGGTGGACTCCTGGCCAGCCAGGCTCCTGTGTATTGTAATGCTGGTCCAAAGTAAAAGGCATCTAGGGGCCGGGTGCAATGGCTCATGCCTGTAATCCCAGCACTTTGGGAGGCAGGCAGATCACCTGAGGTCAGGAGTTTGAGACCTGCTTGGCCAACATGGTGAAACCCCATCTCTACTGAAAATACAAAAATTATTTTTGTATGGTAGTGTTGTGTGCCTGTAGTTCCAGCTACTCAGGAAGCTGAGGCAGGAGAATCACTTGAACCTGGGAGGTGGAGGTTGCAGTGACCTGAGATCACACGACTGTACTGCAGCCTGGGCAACAGAGAGAGACTCCATCTCAAAGGAAAAAAAAAGAGGAGTCTAGGAATCCCATGGTGCCTGGTCTCCCAGAGACCCTGCTGATCCCCAGGGAAATGCTGCAGCCGCAGGACCTTCCTGAACTTGTGATGCCAATTTTGTAGGTCTTTTGTAAACTAAGCCAGCATAGGGCGGGCAGACCTTACAGCCTCCCCACCCTGATTTGGTGCAAACAGGACTCTTGGGGCTGGATGACCTTCTTGTTCTCTGAGTATAACTAGGATTTAGCCAGACAAAGAGACCATTTACACAAACAACCAAAGCAAACAGGAAATCCTTCAGCTTCTGAAGTTGGGCCGGAGTTCAGCTCCTTTTTCGCCTTCCCTCCTCTCAGTGGGCAGGATGCTAGGGCTGTGTGTTCATTACATGCAGACTCAAGGTGTGTGCCGTGGAGCTAGCCCTGGGGGAGAGGGGAACTGTAGAGTGTGTCCTGGAGGTATTTCTGCAGGATTGTTCAAAATTATGTTTCTGCTGGGTTGTGAAACTCTAGGCAGTGATGACCTTACTACCTCTAAGGCCACAGAAACCAGCACAGTGCCTGGTATGCGGTTGGTGATCCAAGTGCCAGGTTTATAAAGGACAGGAGATTTGACAGAACTAAGCATGCATCGGGAATTGGTGGGTGTGAGTGCCCCATCCGTGCTCTGGGCAGCTACTGGTCCTCTGGGTCCTGCTGTGTGATTAGATGGCTTCCGAGCAGCCTTGGGCCGCCAGCACTCACCCTGCCTTCTTTGCGTTCTCTCCCTCAGGGTATTTGGTTTCCCTGTCCACTATACTGACGTCTCTAACATGAGCCGCTTGGCGAGGCAGAGACTGCTGGGCCGGTCGTGGAGCGTGCCAGTCATCCGCCACCTCTTCGCTCCGCTGAAGGAGTATTTTGCGTGTGTGTAAGGGACATGGGGGCAAACTGAGGTAGCGACACAAAGTTAAACAAACAAAAAAACACAAAACATAATAAAACACCAAGAACGTGAGGATGGAGAGAAGTATCAGCACCCAGAAGAGAAAAAGGAATTTAAAACAAAAACCACAGAGGCGGAAATACCGGAGGGCTTTGCCTTGCGAAAAGGGTTGGACATCATCTCCTGATTTTTCAATGTTATTCTTCAGTCCTATTTAAAAACAAAACCAAGCTCCCTCCCCTTCCTCCCCCTCCCGCTCCTTTTTTTTTTTTTTTTTTCGGTCAGACCTTTTGTTTTCTACTCTTTTCAGAGGGGTTTTCTGTTTGTTTGGGTTTTGTTTCTTGCTGTGACTGAAACAAGGTTATTTCAGCAAAAACCAGTAACAAAAAATAGTAACAATACCTTGCAGAGGAAAGGTGGGAGAGAGGAAAAAAGGAAATTCTATAGAAATCTATATATTGGGTTTTTTTTTGTTTTGTTTTGTTTTTTTACTATATATCTTTTTTTGTCTCTAGCCTGATCAGATAGGAGCACAAGCAGGGGACGGACAGAGAGAGACACTCAGGCGGCCGCATTCCCTCCCAGCCACTGAGCTGTCGTGCCCGCACCATTCCTGGTCACGCAAAACAGAACCCAGTTAGCAGCAGGGAGACGAGAACACCACACGACACTTTTCTACAGTATTTCAGGTGCCTACCACACAGGAAACCTTGAAGAAAATCAGTTTCTAGAAGCCGCTGTTACCTCTTGTTTACAGTTTATATATATATGATAGATTATGAGATATATATATAAAAGGTACTGTTAACTACTGTACAACCCGACTTCACAATGGTGCTTTCAAACAGCGAGATGAGTAAAAACATCAGCTTCCACGTGGCCTTCTGCGCAAAGGGTTTCACCAAGGATGGAGGAAGGGAGACAGCTTGCAGATGGCGCATTCTCACGGTGGGCTTTTCCCCTTGGTTTGCCACAGAGTGAAGGAGGAGAACCTGGGAGCCGTGTTCTCCCATTTCTCCCTGCCAAAAAGGGGGTTAGATGAGGTGGTCGGGACCGTGGACAGCTGAGAGTGGGATTCATCCAGACTCATGCAATAACCTTTTGATTTTTTTCTAAAAGGAGACTCCCTCGGCAACCTGGCAGGGTATGGAGTCTTCAGGCCCAATTTCTCACTTTAGCCGATTCGAGGGCTCCTTGTGGTGGGATCAGAACTAATCCAGAGTGTGGGAAAGTGACAGTCAAAACCCCACCTGGAGCAAATAAAAAAACATACAAAACGTACTGGTGCTTTCCTGTCTAAGTCGCCTTTTGTGTGTTCTTTTATGAGGCCCCCACCATCCACCCCTCTGTGCACAAGGCGGCTCCTGGCCCCTGGAATGTGATGTTTTTGGTCATCTCCAAAGGCTGCAGTTTTATACTGGGAGGCTGATGACACCTTTTATTATAATTATTCTTATGGTTCTGGTTATAATTATGTTTGTTTTGAGATTTTCTTTAAGAAAACAAAAACCCAACACCCTTCCCTTTAGGTTTCAAACCAAGGTGCGGGAGCAGGGTGCTTCTGAGTTAGCGGTGGCTCTGGTGCCCTGGCTCCCACCCCTCGGGCCAGGTGGGCCACTGGGCATGGTGACAGCTGGGCGGCCAGGGAGTCCGCGAGGTCTGCCTTCCGGGCTCGTCACTCTTCTCTTCTACTTCCCCTCCTCTTGAGTCGGGTGTGTCAGGGCTGGAGGGAGGACCGGCCGTCTCTCTCCTTGTGTGTGTGGTTGGAGTGGTGTGTGTTTCTTTTCTAGTACTCGGTCTGATGATAGCTGTGCTCTTACCTCGAGTCAGCAGCACCTGGAGCTCCCACCCCCCATGCTTGGCACTTGGTTCTGCCTCCTACAAGGCAGGTGGCCTGGCGTCAGCAGTAGGAAGGGACGGCGTTGTTGGCTCCAGGGTGAGGGCCCGACGGGCAGGTGCTTGCCTGGGTAGATGGGGTGTAGATATGTGGCATATAGAGATATATATTTTATAATGGGAGGGGGGATGGCACCTCCTGGGACTGGCAGAGCTGGGAGGTGTGTCGGCAAGCACATGGCCCCAAGTCCACGTCCCTAGAAAGATGGGGCCTACAGTGATAGGCACTCTATAAATACATAGATAGGGTCATGTATAAGAAATATTATGGGGTGGGGAGTGGGGAAAGCAGGCTCAGTTTGCTGAGCCTCAGTCCCCACTGCAGACATAAACCCCACACCAGTCAATCTCGCACGCATACACAGGAGCATATTTCTGTACTGATGCATAACGAATGCACTCTCACACACGCCAGGGAGCTCCCAGCACTCTTCTCCCAGGGTTCAGGACTTTGTGGAGTCAGCCCGTGCAGCTATTTACCTCTGTTGCCCTGATTGCAGGTAGACTGTCAATCCCAGAAGTTGCTAGGTGCTGAAGGCGGGAAAAGGAGGAGGTTTTCTTTCAGCAGGTGCTCTCCTCTAGCAGGTAGTGTTCTATCTCTTTTGCCCCTGGTGATGTCAAAAGATTCTTCTGTTAGCAACCTGTGATACTGACCTGCAACTCTAGGCACCAGTAAAGTCAGCCCTCAACTCCCCCTACCTATTCTCCCCCAACTAAAATCAAATTGATATCCAGGTCTGTCTTGGCCAGGGGGCTTTCATTGGGGAAAAAAAATGGGACAGTGAACCTTACCTATTGACTAAACCAAATTAGTAATTAGTGACAAAATCAAACCAAGGCTTTGACCCCCTGCTCATTACTCAGGAGTAAATTCACACAGCTGGTGGCTGGTCTCACTCTTTTTTGGGGTGCTTGGTCCTGGACCCCAATCTACTGTCTCCTTGACAAATTGTTTAAGATCATGCCCAGTTGCTTACTGTTACCTCTTGACAGGTGGTGACTGGGCCCCTGTGGGTGGGAGCAGCGAGGAAGGGAGCCTCTGCCCCCTCTTTATAGAGTCCTTGTGCTAACTGTGGTGCTGGCCCAGCCCCTCCTTGCTCCAGTGGGGTCTCCGTCCTTTGGGCCTGGAGTCCACCAGTGCCACTCTAGGAGGGCTGGGGGAGGAGGGGCTGCCTCAGGCAGTCCAAGGTGCTCCCTCCCCCACTGGCTGTCGCTAAGGTCTTCCCGGCTCCCAGGATCAGGACGGAGTCATCTAACACTTCAGGCTCTCCCAAGCCACTGCTTAGTGACAGAGTTAGCCTTTCCCAGCGGCCCGAGCTCCACCGGAGCTGGGCCTGGTGCTCCACCCAAGGGATTGGTGTGGGGACTTGGAAAGAGACTTGGTAGCCAAGGGCATGGCAAGCCCGGGGGATTCCTGTGGGCCGGCTTGCTCCAGGAGGGAGTGCTGAGCACAGAGGAGCCCTTATGGCTGACAGCTTGAGAGCACTTGTTCCTCCAGGTCTAGCCACTTGACTGGGCCCTAGAATGGACCAGATGCCCCAGAGGTTGTGGGCTCCCCTTGAAAGGACAAGAGTTAACAATCACCAGCTTTTCTTCCAGCCCAGCCTGTGGTCTTGGTCTCACAGTAGAACTTGTGGGAGAGTGTGGGGGCTTTGGGATTGTGCCAACTTGGCTAAGCTGAGACATGCTTAATCCACCGCAACCCTGGGGCCTCCGGGGACAGGTATTGGGTCACTTTCCGAGGGGCGCTGTGCTTCAGCAGGCTGTAGATAAGGCAGAGGTTAGAAGTGGTGGAGTAGGGCAACCAAGAGGGCCTAGGGAAAATTGCCAGACATATTTTCTCTCCAAAGATCAGGCCCATTTCCCCCTTAGAAACAAGGGTTCTGGGGGTTGAGGATGGCAGCTTCCCCCCTGCAGGTGCCAGGTGGAGCATGATGCCAAAGAGATCCGTGGCTCTTGCCTGGGGGAGGTAGCCAGGTGCTAGTACTGGGGACACAGTCCTTGGCCTCCTGCCTGAGCAGGAAGCTGGTTTCCAGCAGGTGGCTGGTGCTAATCCCCACCCCAAGGGAGTGACGGGACAGTGAACAGGCAGCCTGGGGGGCCACAGGTGGGCACTAGCAGGGGTCTGCAGTCTACAGATGATGACGTGAATCTGTTGATCTCCTTTTCTGTCTAAGCCCAAGAGACTTCTTGCTATTGAACATCCTATTGGAAAGCAAACTTTCCAAGACAGCATCCGCGACCTGTTAGCTTTTGAAATGGGCCTGGGTGTGATTGGCTGGTAGGAATGCGCGTGTGAGTTTTGGCGCGTTGCAAGGATTGGGGCAGGCAGCCCGGCAGGAAGGAAGGCTGACACCGAAAGGGTCTCACAGGGCCTGGCTCCCCTCGCCTCCCAATAATTGACCACCAGGCCATGGCGACTCTGTGGAAGTCGCCACCTTCTCCAGCAGAAGGAATATTTCAGTAGAGCCATCTGGGAGATGTTCCTCTAGGAAAACTGCAGTCATTCATTTCATAGTTTTGCTTATATAAATAGAGTAGATTTGGGAGGCAGTTTTGAATTCCTGTCTCTATGCTGCTTGGAGCAGAATTGCAGCAGCTCCAAGTATCTTTCAGAGCTGTTGCTTTTAGGAGCCCCCTCAAGCTGTGGGCCTAGGGCCAGGGCAGGGAGGGGTGCTGCCTGGCACTGTGCCCTGAAGAGGGGCTGCTTGCTTGCTTTGGTTGGGAGCATGGCAGAGCCAAGATTCTGGTGGGACCGAGTTTCTAGCCAGGCCCCTGTTTTGGTCCCGGGAGGTGAGTAATCTGAGTTTGTCGTGCATTCTCCAGGCTGCCTGCTCCTGGCGCGGGAGCCTAGAGGGCCCCCCTGGAGTTGTCCTCCAGGAGTCCTGCCTATTTGGCAGGAAGCAGCCAAAACCTCCCGCTCCCAACCCCAGGGGTGGAACGGGTGTTATAGAGGGATGGCCTGGAGCTAGGATGGCTTTTCTGGCCATGCCCTGCTGAGCCAGGATTAGGGAAGGTGTCAGCTGCCTCCTCACCAGGCCCTGTGCTGGCGTCAGGAGGACCAGGAGGAGAGGGAAGGAATGAGAGGATGGACTCTGCTGTTGTAGCGGGAGCTCTGCAATCTTTACGTTTTGGTAAAGGCAGGCCAGGGTCTTTGGGGACCGAGTTGGGGAGCCTTGTCTCTGTGTTTCTGAGACCCATATAAGGTGGGCCTTTGGTGGGTGACCTGTCTCTGACCCGAGGCAGCAGAGTTTTGGGGAGTAGGGGGAGAGAAGCGAGCAGGGAGGACAAGGACAGAAGATCCCTTTGCTGGTGACTTACTCACTTCCCCCACCAGAGGGCCCGGGACTCCCAAAACTCCCGTAACTGGAAAGCTCCCTGGCTCAGCTCCACTGGAGGGGCAAGGAGGGTGGCTCCCCAGCCCCAGCTGAGCGGCCTCCACCCCTGTACCTGAGAACATGAGCAGCGGTCTAAAGTCCCTGAGTCCCATTTCACTTCACAGACCGATTTGGTTGCACAGCCCTAGAATTCAACAGACAACAAAAATGCTGAAATTCCTTAGAATACGCAGAGGGAGGAGGTGACTCAACAAGGTGCTAAAACATTTTATTAAAAATATATATTGTTAAATTAAGTCTGCTGTCTGGACAATGACTGTTTGTTTTGTTTTCTTGTAGTGGAGTTTAAAAGAGACTATTATTTTACTCTGATATATTATTATTAAAAAGGCATTTTAACTTTGTACTTGAAAACTAAATGAGCGATTTCATGTGTTTTAGCTGAGGCATTGAAGTAGCGGGTGCTTACTTATTTGTGGGAAATCATGTATTCATACTGAAGAATAAACTCCGTAGCTGATTTGGTAATAACTTTTACTGTTACAGACGATTTCGCTTTGACCCCGGTGGCAGAGCACTTTTACTCCACATTCCACGCAGCTAAATGCAGGACTTCCCAGGCCCTTCCCTCCCCAGCCCTCTTTCCTTTCTCTTAAGTTCCTCTTTTTTCCTTTATTATTTTTTTTTCCTGGTTCCAGCATCCTTTCACCACTGTGTTTTTTTTTTTGTTTTTTTGTTTTTTTTTTTTTAGGGTTGCTTCTCTATTTATTGACAATAATAATGTACATTTCACAGTCTGGTTCTAGGACATCCAGGGAGGGACGAGTGGGGCCCGAGCGGGTTCCTGCCCCACCCGCCTGGTGTCCTGTTGTATCTCTGTGTAAGTGATGCTCGTGACATAGCTGTTTATGAAATAATTAAAGAGGTCAATGCGTACAACAGATGTAGAAAGTCTGTCAGTTCCGCCTTCATCACATTTTTTTTTGTGCCCAGAAGAATATAATAAAGCTCCTTTCTAATGTACTTGTGCTGGAGAACACTTGAATAAATGGACTGTTTTTGTGCAAAAAGAAAAACGGAAAAGCACCGTAATAATGTCCTTTTGTCTCGCGTCTCTTTTCCCTGCCATGACCGTTCACAGCCTCCTTCAGGGGGCTCAAGTACCTAAGCAGGGAGGTGCTAGCGCCTGGCCTCGACGAGGCAGGGCTTCCCTAAAGCACGTCACCTGCATGAGCATCAGATTAGTAAATGGGGCTGTCCCCTGGGTACAGGAAAGAGTTTGGTTGACTGGAAGCTGAAAAAATAAGTTATGGTGAGACAGGATTGCTTGGAAAGTAAATTCAGCTCTGGGCTGAGCAACAGAAGTTATTAATTTATTTAGAAACAGAGTTTCTCTCTTATTGCCCAGGCTGGAGTGCAATGTTGCAGGCTTGGCTCAATGCAACCTCCACCTCCTGGGTGCAAACAATTTTCCTGCCTCAGCCTCCAGAGTAGCTGGGATTACAGGCATGCACCACCACATCCAGCTAATTTTGTATTTTTAGTAGAGACAGAGTTTCTCTATGTTGGTCAGGTTAGTCTCGAACTCCCCACCTCAGGTGATCCGCCTACCTCAGCCTCCCAAAGTGCTGGGATTACAGGTGTGAGCCACCGTGCCCGGCTCAGAAGTTTTAACACCAGAAAAGGGAGAGGAGCGCACCTTACTCCAATGCCTTGATCAGACGCAGCGGGAGGAGGATTTTTGAACCTGGGTGCTCAAACTCTAAGCAGTGTTTTGCCAACAAACAAGCATTCAGAGGAGAGCAGCCAGAGTGGTAGACGGTCTGGACTATCAAGCAGCCCCAGAACAAATCAGGGCATTTGTCCTAGAAAAAGGAAGAATCGGCAGGCCAATGTTTGTAAATTGACGGGGCAAGCCCAAAGGGCTGGGGTTTTCCCAGGTGTTCCACAGGCAGGTGGAATGGTGCAGGGAAGCCAGTGTCAGCTCAGCATAAGGGAGGGACGTTCCTTTCCCTGCTCCAGCCAACAATGCAAGGGCCACTTGAGTGCAGTGAAGCCCTGAGCAGTTAAAAGTGCTGGACAGCCACTTGGGGATACCCCTGGTTTTCCTTCAAACCCCAAGTCTGAGTTCTCTCGCTGTCTGACCCTCCCCAGAGCTGTCTTGGAAGTGGATGTTGCCTCTGGCTCTGCAGAGCCCTTCACTCAGTGTTCCCTTTGTCTGCATGACTCAATAATCACTAGTTCTCTGTCCCCACCTATCTAAAGTGACCATCTGACTGGATGCAGTGGCTCATGCCTGTAATCCCAGCACTTTGGGAGGCTGAAGTGGGCAGATCATCTAAGGTTGGGAGTTTGAGATCAGCTTGACCAACATGGTGAAAACCCATCTCTACTAAATATACAAAGATTAGCTGGGTGTAGTGGCACATGCCTGTAATCCCATCTACTCGGGAAGCTGAGATAGGAGAATCACTTGAACCTTGGAGGTGGAGGTTGCAGCGAGCCATGATTGTGCCAATGCACTCCAGCCTGGGCGACAGACTGAGACTGTATCCCATATAAATAAATAAATGTGACCATCTGAATAAATGCAAGAACTGGGACAATTCATACCTCGTCTCAATTCTAAGACCTCAAGCATCTGTGTTTCAGTTTCATTTCTAAGTGCCTAGTAGGTCTAGTCAGTGCTTGGTTCTCTTAAGGAAGGGTTACTCGGCCAGGCATGGTGGCCCACCCCTGTAATCCCAACACTCTGGGAGGCCAAGGCATGTGGATCACTTGAGGTCAGGAGTTCAAGACCAGCCTGGCCAGCATGGTGAAACCCTATCTCTACTAAAAATACAATAATTATCTGAGTATGGTGGCGGGCACCTGTAATCCCAGCTACTTGGGAGGCTGAGGCAGGAGAATTGCTTGAACCTGGGAGGTGGAGGTTGCAGTGAGCCAAGATTAATCCCCTGCACTCCAGCCTGGGAGACAGAGTGAGACTCCAGCGTCAGCCTCCCAAAGTGCTGGGATTACAGGTGTGAGCCATGGTGCCTGGCCACCACCAGTTTGCTCTGACAGCACTCACCTCTCAGTATATCCACGACTTGGCCATTTTCACCTCTTCCCTGCTGCAGCTGTAGCCCAAGTTCCCATCATCTGTCCTCTGGCTGGTCTCTGTCCCCATCGTACCACAGCAGGTCTGTTTCTGTTCCTGTCTAAGCCCTTTTGACACACAGAATAATCTTATTAACCCATTCATGCCTGAGGTTGCAATGTTTTGAATTTTTGCAATCAGACCTTGGTGATGACCTTGAGCGGTAGGATATAAACAACTACCACATGCTTAGAATTCCAATAATGGAACATGAGGCATAAATGGGTCAAATCGGCCCCTTTTTAGGCTAGACAAGGTCTCTCACGCCTGTAATCCCAACACTTTGGGAGGCCAAGGCAGGTGGACCGCTTGAGGTCATGTTGTCCACCAGCCTGCACCACGTGGCGAAAACTTATCTCTACACTGGGCATGGTGGTACATGCCTGTAATCCCAGCTACCTAGGACACTGAGGTGGGAGATTCATATGAGCCTGGGAAGTCGAGGCTGCAGAGTGCCAAGACTGTGCCAATGCACTCCAGCCTGGCTACAGAGCAAGACCCTGTCTCAAAACAAAACAAAAAACTTTTTAAATTTTTATTTATTTATTTTGAGATGGAGTCTCACACTGTTGCCAGGGCTGAAGTGCAGTGGCATGATCTTGGCTCATTGCAACTTCTGCCTCCCAGGTTCATATGATTCTCCTGCCTCAGCCTCCCGAGTAGCTGTGATTACAGGCGCACACCATACCCGGCTAATTTTTTTTGGAATTTTTATTAGAGACGGGGGTTTCACTATATTGGCCAGACTGGTCTCGAACTTCAGACCTCGTGATCTGCCCGTCTTGGCCTCCCAAAGTGCTAGGATTACAGGCATGAACCACCACGCCCGGCCAAAAAATGCTTTTTTTAAAAAAAAAAAACATCTTGTTGCTATGGCAGTGAGAATAAACTCTCCTAGCCTGGTCTGCAAAGCTCTACCCTCCTCAAGCAACTGAGAACTCCAGCAACCTGGCCTTCTTCCCAACGACCATGCCAAGCTCTCCATTGCCAGAGGGCCTTTGCACGTGCTCTAGTCTCTGCCTGGAATGCTCTCATTTCCCTCCTCTGCCTGCTTTCCATCATTCAGGTATCAGCTCAGAGAAAATCTCCTTGACTACTCTAGCTCAAGGAAACTTCTTTTTTTGCTGAGACAGTCTTGCTGTGTCACTCAGGCTGGATTGCAGTGGTACAATCACGGCTCACTGCGGCCTTGATCTCCTGGCTAATTTTTAAAACAGTTTTTCTTTTGTAGTGACAGAGGTAGCGATCTTCCTATGTTGCCCAAGGTGGCCTTGAAGTTTTGGGCTCAAGTGATCCTGCCACCTTGGCCTCCCAAAGTGATCGCATTACGGGCATGAGCCACCATGCCCAGCCCTCAAGTAGCCTTATGCCCACTCCTTTTTATTTTATGAGCCCCATGCCCAGCCCTCAAGTAGCCTTATGCCCACTCCTTTTTATTTTATGTACTATCTTCATAGCTTTCAGCCTCTGAAATTATTATTTTTTTCTTTGAACAGAGTTTCACTCTTGTTGCCCAAACTGGAGTGCAGTGGCTCAATCTTGGCTCACTGCAACCTCCACCTTCTGATTTCAAGCAATTCTCCTGCCTCAGCCTCCCAAGTAGCTGGGCATGTGCCACCACGGCTGGCTGATTTTTGTATTTTTAGTAGAGATGGGTTTTCACCATGTTGGCCAGGCTGGTCTCGAACCTCATGATTTGCCCACCTCGGCCTCCCAAAGTGCCAGGTGAAATTCTTATTTTGCTTGCTGTTGTCTGTCTTCACTAAAATGAAAGTTCTGCAAGGCCAGACTCTTCGTTGTTTCTCCAGCATCCCCAGAGCCCTGACCAGGTCTCATACATAATTGCTATGTGGTAATTATAATCACTGTTTCAACTACCGAGCATTGAGTGCTCAGAATGTTCCAGAAACTGTTGTGTATTAACTTCACAACCCTCTGCGCCAGGTACTACTTCTCGTTTTACAGATGGGACACACCTTCTACGCATGGTCACAGGGGCACAGTGGCAACACTCAAATTTCAAACCCTGTCTGTACACTACAGGTTACCCCACTCCACCTCTCATGGGTCTTGGGCAGGTCCCCTGGGGAATGGTAGTGCCTCACTCCCTCCTCAAGAGTTTGTGTGTGCAGCCCTTCAGCCTTCCCCTGCCTTAGCCCCGGGTCCTTCTTCACCTACCACCCCAGGGGGCTGCCTCTGCAGAGGGAAGGGACAGCACAGGTAGGAGCTGAAGGCCAGAGCCAAGTCACTGTCCCCACTGGCCATGTGACCTCAAGTGAGTCTCTTAACCAGTCCTACCCACTGCTTAGACTGGAGAGAAAGAATGCAACCCTGTTTGCCTTGAAGGTTGCGCTGAGGATTCGATGAAGCAGAGAATGGGGAAGGGCTCGGGACGGGGTAAGGAGCGAAGGGCCACCTGTTTTCTCTGAGGCGCTGACCACCCAGGGTCCTGGCCTACTGCGTTGCTCTGGAGCCTGGTCTAGGGGCTTCCAGGAGAACCAGGCAGTGGCACAGGAAGGCTGGGTTTGGAGTAACCTCAGCTATGGTGTCCCAGACCCTCATGCTGGTACCGGTTCCCAAGAGAGGGCACATCCCTGCCTCACATTTGAGCCCCTTCACTTCAGTCTTTGGTTGCAGTTCTTTGTGTCTTTTGTGGCATTTATTGCAATTGCTAATCATTTTGTTTACTTATTTCTTGTGTCTCCCTCACTAGAATGGAAATCTAGGAGGGCGGAAACTGACTCTGCTGTCCTCCATTGTATCCCCAAGAGCTCTCTATCAGTTTGTGGAGTGAATCAGTAATCACACCTGCAGAGATCTCCAGAACAGGGACTCTCACCATCTTAGAAGCCTCTTTTTCTGGGCAGAGCATGGTTTAGGGAGTTTTTGACAATGTCAGGGACCTCTTGAGTTTGTTCCAATTTAGCTGCAGAAGCACCTATGTTATGTCCACAGTGTACAAGGGCAAGGAGAAGGGAAGTAGCATTTGCTTTTTGTTTCGTTTTCTTGTTGTTTTGATTTGTTTTGTTTTTTTGAGACAGGGTCTCTGTCACCCAGGCTGGAGTACAATCAGGGCTCACCACAGCCTTGACCTCCCAGGCACAGGTGATCCTCCCACTTCAGCTTTCTAAGTAGCTGCGAATTATTTCTTTTGAATTAGATACATATACTTTACTAACTTAAAATCAGCTAATTTTTTTATTTTTTGTAGAGATGGAGTCCCACTATGTTGCCCAGCCTGGTCTCTGACTCCTGGGTTCAAGCAATCTGCCCGCCTTGGCCTCCAAAAGTGCTGGGATTCCAGGCATGAGCCACTGCACCCAGCCAACGTTTGTTACTGAGTGTCCACTATGTCTGAGGAATTTGCTCCTGCAGTTGCAAATGTGACTGAACTTCCTGTGGGCCCCAGCTTGTGCCAAGTCCTTTCCATGCATTATTTCATATAATTCTCATGCAAAGGCCTCCAGTAATTATGCCCATTTTACAGATGGGAAAATTGAGGTTTATAAAGACTGCATAACTTGCCAGGGAAAAGGGTTGAGGTGCTGTGCGACATCCCAGCCCACCAGACTGTTTCCACTCTCCACGCTTCTCCAAAGCAAGTATCTACCCACAGGGAGGGTCTCCTGGGCTCTCAGAGCAACCTCTGCATTTAAGAGAATGAACCAAGGACTTAAAAAAGAAAACTAATATAACAGGACCATTTCCCCTAGGCCCAAAATTATGTTAGCTGCACCAAATTTTAAAATAACCAATTTAAAAAAAAGGAAAAAGTAAAAATTATTCATAATCCTACCTTCCAGAGATAATCACTGTTGGAATGTCTCATTTTTCGTTTCTTTTTTTTTTTTTTTTTTTTTTGAGACGGAGTCTTGCCCAGGCTGGAGTGTAGTGGCGAGATCTCAGCTCACTGCAATCTCCACCTCCTGGGTTCAAGCCATTCTCTTGCCTCAGCCTCCTGAGTAGCTGGGACTACAGGCAGGCACCACAGTGCCTCACTAATTTTTTGTATTTTAGTAGAGAAGGGGTTTCACCAGGTTGGTCAGGATGGTCCCAATCTCTTGACCTCATGATCCACCCACCTCAGCCTTCCAAAGTACTGGGATTACCAGCGTGAGCCACCGCATCCGGCCTTAATCCTTTTTCTTTTGAATTAGATACATATACTTTACTAACTTAAAATCATATTGTTCACTAATATCCTGTTTTATAACAATTACTAACATTTACCGGCACTTTGTGCCAGATATTTTTCTGTAAACATTTTGTTGTGAACATTTTCCCACATCACTAAATAGTCTTTGAAAACATCACTTATGTATGTATTTATTTATTATTTAGAGATGGGGTCTTACTCTGTCACCCAGGCAGGACTGCAGCAGCATGAGCACAGCTCACTGAAGCCTGGAACTCCTAGGCTCAAGTGATCCTCCCACCTCTGCCTCCAAAGTAGCTGGGACTACAGGAGCGCCACAACGGCCAGGTAACTTTTTTGTATTTTTCGTAGATATGGTATTTCACCATGTTACCTAAGCTGGTCCCAGAAAACACCTTTTTTTTTTTTTTTTTAAGTCAGTCTTACTCTTGTCACCCAGGCTGGAGTGCAATGGTAAGATCTTGGCTCACTGCAACCTCTGCCTCACAGGTTCAAGTGATTCTCCTGCGTCAGCCTCCCGAGTAGCTGGGACTACAAGGCGCATGCCACCATACCCGGCTAATTTTGGTATTCTTAGTAGAGATGGGGTTTCACCATGTTAGCCAGGCTGGTCGTGAACTCCTGACCTCAAGTGATCCGCTCGCCTAGGCCTCCCAAAGTGCTGCGATTACCGGCGTGAGTCACCGCGCCCGGCCGAAAACGCCATTTAGTAATGGCTGCATACTACTCTACCCAGAGACAGTCCATGATTTATTTAACCCATTTCCTTATCCTGGACATTTCCAGTATTACGTTTTCCTTAGATGATGAAATTATCTTTTTTTTTTTTTTTTAATTTACTTATTTATGTAGAAACAGGGTTTCTCTCTGTCGCCCAGGCTGGAGTGCAGTGGTGCGATCTCGGCTCACTGCAGTCTCCACCTCCCAGGCTCAGGCGATCCTCCCGCCTAAGCCTCCTTAGTAGCTGGGACCACAGACGTGCGCCACCACGCCCAGCTACTTAAAAGAAAATTAAAAATTAAAAAAAAAATTGTTTTAAGAGATGGAGGTGGGGGGGGGGTCTCCTTATATTGGTCAGGCTGGTCTCGAACTCCTGGGCTCAAGCCGTCCTCCCCAACTCGTTTCCCAAAGTGATGAGATTTACAGGAGAGAGCCACCGCGCCCGCCAGCGCAATAATCACGGATGCTGCAGTGACTGAGCATGAGAGCGTGTTCCTTTACTTATGGAAATACATTTATATATATTTTTGTGAAAAACAGAAACGACCCCGCCCCCGCGGAGTTAGGAGAAAAGCAGCGGGGAGCAGTGGATGGGAGGGTGCGGCGGGCTCGGGCTCTGTAGCGTGGCTGGGTGCGGGTCCTGAAACCGCGCAAGGCTTTTCCAAGGGCGCCTGGCATCCCGGGGCTGGGGGCGGGCTGGGCCTGGGGCTCGCAGGTCCGCTGCGTCTCGCCGCCACGCATGCGCGCGCACCGCCCTCCCTGAGACCGGCCCGGGGCGCCGGGCAGCCTTTTGCTCCCTAGGTGCCCGCCGGGGCTTCCGGGTGTGCAGGAAGGTCCCGCCTCGCTCGGGCGGGGCGAGAGCACCGACGTGGCGTCCTCTGCGGCTCTGCTCGCCGAGGGTGGCGCGGTGACCTGCACACACCCCTGCCTGCAAGCTGCGAGCGGTCGAAGCCGGGCGTTTCAGCTGGTCACCCGGGTCCGGTCATTTTTTAGGATAAATGTCTCAGGCGTATTTCGGGTCGAGGGGCTCGGGACCCATATTAGGAAACTGGTCCCAGAAAGGCTGAGCGTTTCCCTCCGCGCCGAGCCAAAGAGCGACGGCTGGAAGGGCTCACCTTTACCTGGAGTCCCTTGGGTGTCTCTCGGAGTTCTCAGAGGAAGCACTTTTGGATGAGGTCGCGTGTGGTGGTGGGGATGGGAGTCAGGTGGTCACCAGGAGCGGGAGTCTACTGATGAGGGGTCCCAAAGGGTTTGGGTGGCAACCTCCGGTAATCTTTGGGGCTAGGAAGTTTGTTTTTAACTCAGGAGGAGCATCATCAATGCTGTGTATGCTGGTGTTGGTGGTGGTGGTGCTGGGTTGGGATGTATATAGGGTCATCCTGGCCCACAGCCTTCTCCCAGGGTAGACTGAAGCTGCGAGGCCCTTCTGTTTGTGCATTTTTCTCCATGTAAGTCTCAACACTGCACCTCTAGCGTCCCTGAGTCAGAGGGGCCTGGAGGGGCCTTCCCTGGGTTTGCGGCCTCGACAGGCTCTGGTAGGATCCCTGGCTGGAAGTGGAGAAGTGGATATGAGAATAGGAAGGATTACAGCCCCTGCCCTGCTGCCGAGGAGGGGACTTTCCTTCCCTTTTTGGGTAGGCTTGGCCAAGATCAAGGTCATTTTGGGCTGTGCTGGGGAGGAGGGTGGGCTGTGGGTCACCCTTTTTTAGTGTGCTCAAGGCATTAATAGGTCCCCAGAAGAAGCCGGCCTCCTGCTCTGAGCCAGATTCCACCGTTCCCCTCCTGAATGAAATCGGTGGCCAGCCTGGGTGGGAAGCAGGGTGCGGACCAGGCTGTGAGGCTGCTGTGTCCAGGCAGGGGGCTGGCCTCATTTGCTGTAGTTCTGAGGAGCCAGGGACACCTGCAGGCCTGGACAAAGTCCATTTGGGCTCCTTGCACCCGTTAAGGATGATGAATGAAGAGAGCCCTGGGCTTACTTGCACTTACTGGCACTGTGATTCTCCCCTTAATGGGCCAGTCCCTTGAACTCTCTGAGCTATGGTTTATTCACCTTAGTGGGTGAACATTCTGCCTTAACCAAGTTCTCAAAGAGTGCCTGTGGGAAGCCACATAAGGCAATACTTAGAGAAAGTCCTGATGGGGCTAGGTGCAGTGGCTCACGCCTGTAATCCAAACACTTTGGGAGGCCGAGGCACGTGGGTCACTTGAGGTCAGGAGTTCGAGACTAGCCTGGCTAACATCGGAAACCCCATCTCTACTAAAAATACAAAAAAATTAGCTGAACATGGTGGCACACCACTATAATCCCAGTTACTCAGGGGGCTGAGATAGGAGAATTGCTTGAACCTGGGAGGCAGAGGTTGCAGTGAGCTGAGATCATGCCACTGCACTCCAGCCTAGGCAACAGAGTGAGACTGTCTCAAAAAGAAGAAGAAGAAAGAAGAAGAAGCTGCTGGTCAGCTGAAAACCAACTCCAGAGGCCTATCTGCCCTCTCTTAAGGACTGGCCTCCCCTAGATTCTGACTGCAGGGACAGAGACTTAGACATGATTTCTCTCTGTCTTTCTCTGTACATGTTCTTATCTATTACTCATCATGCTTGTCCACTGAACTTAAATTAGAAATTAAAGGCATAAAGAAGAAAATTAAAATATTGAACCACCCGGTGGTTACATAAGTATGTTATCGAAACTCAACTAATATAGGTGCAGATTACTGTATGCAAATTATAGTTCAATAAAGTTTTTATTTTAAACTTTTTTTTAAAATCCCACCATTACAGACATTTTAGAATATATACTTCTCAATTTTTTTTTTTTTTTCCCTTTGGGATGGGGTCTTGCTCTGTCCCAGGCTGGAGAGTAGTGGCCCCATCTCAGATCACTGCAACCTCTACCTTCTGGATTCAAGCAATTCTCCTGCCTTAGTCTCCCGAGTAGCTGGGCTTACAGGCACCTGCCACTGTACCCAGCTTATTTTTGTATTTTTAGTAGAGACAGGGTTTCACCATGTTGGCCAGGCTGGTCTTGAACTCCTGACCTCAAGTGATCCACCCACCTCGGCCTCCCAAAATGCTGGGATTACAGGTGTGAGCAACCATGTCTGGCCTACTTCTTGATGTTTTAATATACAGAATACTATTATAGATAAGTGTGTATATACATATAAGTGTATATGTCTATAAATGTAATATATTTATATAGAAGGTAAATGCATATACAATGTAGATGTATATATACATGTAAATGAAGATGTATGTAAACATGTAAGTATGTGTGTATATATACACATATGCATACACACGCAAACGCATTTAGAGTTTGTTTTATAAATAAAAATGGATCAAGATGTGCCATTCTTTGTGAGCTGTGGTTTCTGTAGATGTGGCTGGCTGGTATCTCCACCTTCAGAAGGACTTACACACTCCTTGCTATGGAGCTGGGCTGGGCCCACTGGACTCCAGCCATGCCACAGTGCTTCTTGAACTGGAGTCGCCTGGGGTGGAGAGGCAGCCTGCCTGGCAAAAGCAGCACGCCCTGGACCTGGCCAGGCCTCTCTAAGGCTCTCTGGAAGGGCATCTCAGGCCCTGGGGATCCCAGGCAGAGGCCTGTAGACGAGCCTGGCAAAGAAGGCAATAAACAAGCAACTTTGAAGTGAGAATGTCCAGAAACATGCCTATGGCCTGGGTGGGAGGAAGGCCGATTTGGAGGAGGAGAGGGACAGCGGTGACATGAGTCAGGGTCTTGAGATGGGTCAGGCAGAACACAGAATCCTCCTGTGTGGCTGATGAAAGGGGGCTTGGCAGAGCTTGGGATAGATGGGGAGGGTTAAGAGCTGGGAGACAGAATATGCTTGGATTGATGTGGGGTTCATGAGAGGAAAAGGGTCCCAAGAACGGCCATCTGGATTTCTGCATAACCGAAGGCCATATGGGAAGGTCTGGCTGCATAGAATATACTACCTACATCCAAAGGGCAGAGAGAGGGCCCCTCAAATGCTGGCCAGAGCAGTGGGAGTGGCCTTCATTTCCAGTATGACACTAGGCTGCTGTCACCATGACAGAAACTTTCTGATCAGCTCAGCCTCCACCCGTTGAATCCCAGCAGGTGAATTGTTTGTCATGTGTTTGTCATGGTGACATATTACAGGACCAATTGCTTAACAGAAAGGAAATGGACTCTGAGAGAGTCCAGAAGGATGTCCGATTGTCCGCAGGATTGAACAGACCTTAGGAAGTGGAACTAATGCTTGATTCTCGCTCCTCTCTTCTTGAATTCTCTCTCCTCTCTTGCTCTCAGTCTCTTGTGCTCTCTTCAAATCTGTCTTGTTTTTATTTGGCTCTGCTTGGCCTCCTCTGTAGACAGTCTGACTCTAGCTGAGGGAAAGATGCCCCACTGCCCGACAGCCCTGAATTGACCTGCTCCTAGCTTCCGGCCTCAGTGGAATTCTCCCCAGAGCCTCCTATCCACTCCAGAGAAGAATTCTGACTGGTCCTGCTCAATCCGGCACCAACAGGCTGGAGGGCTATGGCTGAAGGACCAAGGGCAGCCTGTTTCCAGAAGGAAATGGGATGGAAAGGGGCTGGTCAGCACTAAAACAATAGCAACCAGAGGCCATTACACATGGTTTTCAGGATAAAATTTAAAAATCAAGATGGCAGACGCCCTCCATCAAAGAGCACACCGTCTAGTCAGAGAGACAGACCTGGAGCAACAGGGCAATGGAAAGTGCTACTGGCTGGCTGTCCTCAGACCACTTTGAGACCACTCAGCTCTTGAAAAAATTAGATTACAAACATTGATACCCCTACTCTGTAACCGATTAACTCACATTTTGAGGCCACAGGAGCTAGAGGAACCAACTCTAGGAAGACGGATCCTAATTATGGTAGGAGTGCAGTGTGGAAATGCAGAAAATGCAGACAGATCGGAGTTCAAATCCTAGCTCTCTACCAGCTGTGATCATCAACTCAAACTCTTTAAAGAATAAAATTGACACAATTAGTAGACTCCTTCATAGGCTGCTGTGAGGATTAAGATTTATATTTTAGGTGTTCAGTAGAGAATATAAACGAGTACTCAATAAATGAGCTGTGGCTGGGTGCAGTGGCTCACGCCTGTAATCCCAGCACTTTGGGAGGCCGAGACAGGTGGATCAGTTGAGCTCAAGAGTTCAAGATCAGCCTAAGCTACATGGTGAAACCCCGTCTCTACAAAAAAATACAAAAATTAGCTGGGTGTGGTGGCTTGTACCTGTGGTCCCAAGCTACTTGGAAGGCTGAGATAGGAGGATTGCTTGAGCCCGGGAGGTTGAGGCTGCAGCAAGCCAAGATCGTGCCACTGCACTACAGCCTGGGAGACAGAGTGAGACTCTGTCTCAAAAAAATAAACAAGATGCAACCTTATGGTACAGTATTAAGACCCATTACTAACAATGACCCTTGCTGCCACCAGTGAAATTGTTGGAATCCCAGCCCCTGCTACCTCCCTCTTTTCTGAGTGATCCTTGCTTCCCAGATGTCACCCCAGATGCCTTTCCTGGGCAGAGGTAAAGAATCCCAGCCCTAGATGGGCAAGATACTTTGAGGACCTACTTTGGGCTGGATCCCTGGCAGCTGGTTTAGCTGCAGGGCCCAGAAGCCCACTGAAGCTGCTGAAGTCAAGTGGGACTTAGAATAACCATCACTGCATTTCATAGATTTCAGTTGTAGGAGGCAGGATGGGCATTAGCGTCAGCAGGGTTTTCCAGGTGGATGCTCTGTCTGTCCATCCTTCCCTCACAGGCGGTATATGCTCTACCTCTGCCCTTCTGTTGATGGGGTTCCTTCCCTTGCCCTCACTCACTGATTTCCACCTGGCACCCTCATGGCTGACCCTAAAGGTCTCACATCTCAGCCTTCATAACCTTCCAATCCTTATACTGCCCATTGACTCTGTCTCTGACTCCACACCAAGTTTCTGGGACAGAGACTGTGGTTGCCTGGCTTGGATCAGGGTCACCCGAGTTCAATGAGCTGTGACAAGTGATGGTAGAAGTGCAGTGTGGCACTGCAGCCTTGACATCCCAGGCTCAAGTGATCCTCTCACCTCAGCCTCCCAAGTAGCTGGGACCACATGTGCAAGCCACCATGCCTGCCTAATTTTTGTATTTTTTGAGAGACAGGGTTTGCCATATTGCCTGGGCTTGTCTCCAACTCCTGACCATCTAGTGACAAGGAATGGCTTCTTTATTATTATCATTATTATTATTGAGACGGAGTCTTGCTCTGTTGCTCAGGCTGGAGTACACTGGCAAGATCTTGGCTCACTGCAACCTCTGCCTCCCGGGTTCAAGCAGTTCTCCTGCCTCAGCCTCCCGAGTAGCTGGGACTAGAGATGCATGCCACCACATTCAGCTAATTTTTTGTATTTTTAGTAGAGACAGGGTTTTACTGTGTTAGCCAGGATGGTCTCGATCTCCTGACCTTGTGATCTACCTGCCTTGGCCTCCCAAAGTGCTGGGATTACAGGCATGAGCCACCACAACCGGCCCAAGGGATGGCTTCTTTCTGTGACAAGGGAACCCTTCTAGCAGTGGGAGATGCAGTCCTTGGAGGAGAGGCCAGAGAGCTGACATTCCAGGCTCTCTCCTTAGCTGCCTATTCAAATCTTTGCTGGGTTTATGGCCTGCCTTATGTTCTAGCTTGGCTCATAACATCTGGAGAAGAAATATTTGGTGACATGTGAACACTCTGAAATTGAAATTTTGGTGTTAGTTTCCTAGGGCTGCTGTAACAAAGTACCAGAAACCAGGTGGCTTAAAACACAGAAACTGGCCCAGCACAGTGGCTCACACCTGTAATCCCAGCACTTTGGGAGGCCGAGGCAGGTGGATCACCTGAGGTTAGGAGTTTGAGACCAGCCTGGCCAACATGGTGAGATCTTGTCTCTACTAAAAATGCCAAAAATTAGCTGGGCGTGGTGGCAGGCGCCTGTAATCCCTGTACTCAGGAAGCTGAGACAGGAGAATCGCTTGAACTCAGGAGGCAGAGGTTTCGGTGACCTGAGATAGCGCCATTGTACTCCAGCCTGGGCAACCCTTGAACCTGGGAGGTGGAGGTTGTGGTGAGCTGAGATTGCACCATTGCACTCCAGCCTGGGCAACAAGAACAAAACTCCATCTCAGAAAAAACAAACAAAAAACACAGAAACTTCTTGTCTCACAGTTCCAGAGGCTTAGAAGCCAAAATCAAGGTCACAGCCACCTTCCCTCTGCATCTGCGTCCTCATATGGTGTTCTCCTCTTTATGTGTCCCCTTGTCCACTTTTCTGTCTTTTTTTTTTTTTTTGGAGACAGGTTCCTGCTCTGTCGCCCAGGCTGGTGTGCAGTGGTGCAATCATGGCTCACTGCAGCCTCCATCTCACAAGTTCCTCCCTCATCAGCCTCCCAATAGCTGGGATTACAGAAGTGAGTCACTACCCCCTGCCCATTTCCCTCTTAAATAGACACCAGTTGTATTGGATTACAGCCCACCCCAGTGACCTCATCTTAACCTGATCACATCTGTAAAGACCCTATTTCTAAATAAGGTCATTCACAGTGACAGGACTTCACCTTGTCTCTTAGGGGGACACAATTCAACCCGGTTATAAGTGTGCATGCTGTGCATGGTGGTTTGTACCTATAGTCCAGCTATGCAGGAGGCCAAGGCTGGAGGATTTCTTGAACCCAGGAGTTCGAGACCAGCCTGGGCAGCATAGTGAGACACCCCCCATATCAAAAAAAAAGAAAAAAGAAAAAGACTAAAATGTTCATAAATAAAATTAGTAGGAATACAGCCATGCTCATTCTATGGATAGTTGTGACAGAGACTATACGCAAAACTTAAAATATTTACTATCTGAACCTTTGCAGAAAAAGTGTGCTATCCCCTGCCTTAAAGGATGGGTGGGAGTTCAGAGGACAGAGAAGGCCAAGGGCGTCCTAGGCTGAGAGGACAGCAAGGTCAACCACAGCGAAGGTCAGTGGTGCAGCCGGTGCACAGTGGTCCTGGAGCTCTAGAAAACAAGGCATCTATGAGTTCTAGTTACAATAGATAGCAGCTCGAGTTGAATGCCCTCAGAATCTCACCTTCAGCTTTTCTCCCTGGTGGAGAGGACAGTGTGGGAATTGACACCCTTTCTCACAGGCAGCCCAGGGCGGATCTGGAAGAGGCCTGGGAGGAGCCCAGGATGTCTGTGGAGTGACCTCAGCTGGTCCACTGGAGAGAAACCCAAGTGAGGCTGACTGTTTTTCTCTGGGAGAGCCGAGGGAGCCCCAGGGGCACTGCATTAGTTGCTCCTTTCCTATCTGATTGCATTTTCCTTGGCTGACCCAGGGGACTTTTTTTGAGCTTGATGGTCCACTTCCAGAGACCAAGCCTCCTGCAGCAGGAAATGTTTGGGAAGCCCCTTGTGATGTCTCCTGCCTACCTGGTGGAGAGACTTCCCTTTTTGGTAGTAGCTGGTGGAAGGCCACAGGAGATCAAGGGCCCCCCACCCCCACCCCCAACCCCCAGGGTTTCTTTTTCCAGTGTGTTTATCAATTGACTGTGCCTGGAGAATGTTACCTGAGTTTGGCAAAAATGACCTCATAGTAACCTTGCTAGGTAGCTAGGGCAGAGGAAATGATTCCTGCTTGACTGTTGAGAAACTGCAGTTCAAAGACTGTTCGTTGATTTGCCCAAGATGGCATGGCTAGTCCTGGTGAGGCTAGGCAGGCATCTCCGCTTTCTGCCATCCTGGCCCAAGATTCCCTCCTTTCTTCCACCCTGGCTCAACTTTTCCCCTCTTCCTTTCTTTTCTTTTCCTTTTTTTTTGAGGCAGTCTTACTCTGTTTCTGTTGCTCGGGCTGGAGTGCTACGTCAGGATCACAGTGTACTGCAGCTTTGACCTCCAGCCCTGAGGCAATCCTCCCACCTCAGGCTCCTGAGTAGCTGGGAACACAGACTCGCGGTGCCACACCCAGCTAATTTTTCTATTTTTTGTAGAGGTGGTGGTCTTGTCATATTGCCCAGGCTGGTCTCAAACTCCTGGACTCATGTGGTCCTCCCACCTAGGCCTCTCAAAATGTTGGAATTACAGGTGTTAGCCATCACATTCAGCCCATTTCCCCGCTTTTAATTGATGACATAGCAGCATTAAAGATAAACATTTAAAAGAAAGCCTCTCAAATCCCACTGTTTATATAACACATTTCTATATATGCACATATGTGCTTTAAAAAACAGCTCTAGGCTGGGAGTGGTGGCTCATGACTGTAATCCCAGCACTTTGGGAGGTCAAGGTGGGTGGATCACCTGAGGTCAGGAGTTTGCGACCAGCCTGGCCAACATGGTGAAATCCCCATCAGTACTAAAAATACAAAATTAGCCGGGTGTTGTGGCACTTGCCTGTAATCCCAGGTACTTGGAAGGATGAAGCAGGAGAATTGCTTGAACCTTGGAGGTGGGGGTTGCAGTGAGCTGAGATCATGCCATTGCACTCCAGCCTGGGCAACAAGAGCTTAACTCTGTCTCAAAAAAAAAAAAAAAAAAAAAGCAGCCCTAGTAAAATTGTAATTTACAATTGGGATAACATTGCATAGAACAAAACACTGAAGTATAAGTCACACTTGGGAAATCTGAATCTGAATCAGACCAGCGTGTTGTGACGTTGTACTGTAGTTCTGCAGGATGTTACCATTAGGGAAAAGTGGGTAGAGGTGGGATCTCTGTATAATTTCTTATAACTGCATGTGAATCAGCAATTATCTATATAACATTTTCAATTAAAAGAAAAAGCAATTCTGAAGGAGTTGAGATCCATGAGAATGTACCACTTCATGTTAAACCATTTTTCATTAAGATTGCATCATAAACATTTCCCCATGTTTCTACAGACCTTGCAATAATCACTTAATGGCTACACAGCATTCCATCTAGTGGGTGTAAAATCGTTCACTTAACCATTCTTCCTTGCTAGGTGGTGAAGTTGTTTTCCATTTTTAGCTCCTGCTAATAATGCCGTAATGAACGTGATTATGCCTAGGGCACGTTTATTTCTTTGAATTATTTCATTAGGATACATTCCCACAAAGTGAGGCGCCTGGGCATACGGTTCTGGACCTTTATGACTGTATTAGGTATTCTTAATTTAATATTATAATGTCTTTATTATTACCCTTTCTAAGGTACAGATCAGCTTTTCCCCAAGTAAGCAAAAGCAAAATAAAAAAACTAAAATATCCATAAACAAAATTTAGTGGAAATACAGCCATGCTCATTCTATGAATAGTTGTGACAGAGACTAGATGCAAAACTTTACATATTTACTATCTGGACCTTTACAGAAAAAGCGTGTCATCCTCTGCCTTAAAGGATGGGGTGGGAATTCAGAGGACAGAGAAGGCCAAGGGCGTCCTAGGCTGAGGGGACAGAAAGGCCAACCAAGGTCTGAGGTCACTCCACAGACATCCTGGGCTCCTCCCAGGCGTCTTCTCCTTCCAGATCCGCCCTGGGCTGCCTGTGTGAGAGGGTGCCAGTTCCCACACTGTCCTCTCCACCAGGGAGAAGCGCTGAAGGCATGATTCGGAGGGTGTTCAACTCGAGACCACCCTCTGGGGCGCCTTTCAGGATTCAGATTTGTGGGGGGAAACCAAGGGGCCCCTCACCCGTTTTGGCCTGCACAGTGTCACACCTGGGATTTGAGCGACAGAATGAGAGGGGCAGCAGAGTGCAGCTAGAGGAGCTGTCACCGGCGTCACCCTCCCACGGGGGGCGGGCGTCCTGGGACCTCGAGGGGCTCGGTGGCGCTGGTGACCTTCTCCCAGCGAGACAGCAGCAGAGGCCGTGAAGGCCCCCGCGGGGCGGTGAGGGCGCGCGGCTTTCTGGAAAACAGACCAGCCTCTGCTCACCCTGCAGGCGCTCTGGAGCCGCAGGAGGCCGTTTCCAGAAAGCACCAGATTCGGCCTAAAGAGGTGGCGAGACCGCTGCGTCCCTCCGGCTCCCGGTAGGGAGGTCGCACCCCGAGGCTCACGGGCAATCGTCGCCCGAGAGGCGCGGCCAGGGAATCCCGGGGCGCCGACGCCTCCAGAACCATCCGCGGCTCAGCGTCCTAGTCCCGGGCGAGTGCAGCACAGAGACCCGAGGACCCCGCGCCGGGGTAGGGAGGGCGCGGCCTCGCCATCTTGCTGGGCCACGGGCGCTGGGCGCAGGCGTGCGCGCCTGTGTAGTGTTCACCTCTTTTGGGATTCTATTCTCACGTTTCATTTAATGTAACTCATTTAAAACATTTACTTTTGTTGCATTTTAATTTTGTTTTAAATTTTATTAATTTAGTTCATTAAATTTAAATTTTTGTTAATTTTAGTTTTGTTTTTTTTCAGTTTGGATTGCCTAGATTAAATGCAGGACGTCCAGTTAAATGCAAATGTCAGATTAGCAGCAGATACATTTTTAGTATAAATCTATCCTGTTCAGGATGTCCTACTTAGTATCAGAATGTCTCAAACGTTTTGTCCTGGTTTTTTGTTTTTGTTTTGTTGTTTGTTTGAGACAAGGCCTTGCTCTGTTGCCCAGGCTGGGGTTCAGTGACACAATCATAGTTCACTGCAGCCTTCAGCTCCTGGAGTCAAGGGATCCTCCTGTCTCAGCCTCTAGAATAGATTACACCACTACACCCATCTAATTTTTATATTTTTTGTAGAGATAGGGGTCTCGCTACATTGCCTAAGCTGGTCTCGAACTCCTGGGCTCAAGTAATTCTCCTGCCTTGGTCTCCCAAAGTGCTGGGATTCCAGGTGTGAGCCACCACTCTTGGCCTGGCCTATATTTTTATTTGCTAAATCTGGCAACCCAATTTGCCACCTCTTTAGGTCCAAATTTAGGCCGCATTAGGATCTGACTCAGATCCTAATACCTACCCGATGACAGCGGGTGGTCTGTGTGACCTGGGGCTGGGACTAGGGGGTGCAGGAATGTGAGTGTCACCCAGTGTCTCCCAGACTGGCCTGAGAAACCCCCAGAGCAGAACCGACCCACTGAACCTCTCCTACATGGGCTGAACTCTCCCAGGGCAAGACAGCGACGGCCGCACCCGGTAGGCTGTGTACATTGGATTATCCTAGCCATGACTGGCTTCTGTCCTCTCAAAAGCCCCTCACGGGCCGGGTACAGTGGCTCACACCTGTAATTCCAACACTTTGAGAGGCCTCACTTGAGGCCAGGAGTTCAAGACCAGCCTACCCAATGTGGCAAAACCCCATGTCCACTAAAAATACAAAAAATTAGCCAGGTGTGGTGGCACGTGCCTGTAATCCCGGCTACTCAGGAAGCTGAAGCACAAGAATAGCTTGAACCTGGAAGGTGGAGTGAACCAAGATTGTGCCACTGTGCAGCAGCCTGGGTGACACAGCCAGACTCTGTCTCAAAAGAAAAAAAAGTACCTCAGGGCCATATCCTGTGAGCAATAGGCTCTGAAGGAGATGCCCAGGTGTACCACTATGGGATGTGGGCAAGTCACTAGCCTCAGTTTCTCCATCTGTGAAATGGGGCTGTTGTTTGGTCTACTGGAGATAAACTATGTGAAAGTGCCTGGTGAACCTGGAAACCCAGAGATTCTAAAATGTGCTTTTTCTTGTCAGTTTTACTGAGGCATAATTCACAAACAGTAACATTCCCCAGTTTTAAGTATGCAACTCAATGCATTTTCACCTCTGTTTACAGTTGTGTAACCACCACAATTATATATGTGTGTATATATATAATATATATATGTATGTATGTATCTATATTTGAGGTCAACAAACATCTGCTGAGCATCTGCTATATCCCTTTTTTTTAAGATGGAGTTTCACTCTTGTTGTCCAGGCTGGAGTGCAATGGTGTGATCTTGGCTCACCGCAACCTCCACCTCCTGGGTTCAAGCGATTCTCCTGCCTTAGCCTCCTGAGTAGCTGGGTTTACAGGTGCTGCCACCACACCCAGCTAATTTTGTAATTTTAGTAGAGGTGGGATTTCTCCATGTTGGTCAGGTTGGTCTCAAACTCCCGACCTCAGGTGATCCACCTGCCTCGGCCTCCTGAAGTACTGAGATTACAGGTGTGAGCCACTGCGCCCAGCCCGTACCTGCTATATCCTAAGTCCTAGGGTGTGCCAGGCACCCAGCTCACAGAGTTGAAGGCCGAGACCCTTCATTCAGGAATTCTGAATCTGGCAGAGAGGTGGACCACATGTTCTTGACCAGCACACACCTGTGTGAGCAGCAGCTCAGGAAGGGAGGACACTAGGACACCAGGGCCAGTGAGGTATGGGGTCACTCTTCTGGCTGTGATACCCTAGAGCATTTAGCCTGGCCGCCTCTCACACAGCTGCCTCAAGCCCTCAGTCCCACCCTTGCTGGGTCTGGAACCCACATCCTCCTTCCTTTTTTTTCTGGCAGAGGCTCATTCCTCTCCATCTTTCAAGGCCCAGTTCAGATGTCGCCTCCTCTGAGAAGCCATACTGATTTTCCTGGTGAATCTGGGACTGGTGTGTGGCTCCTGCTCATTGGGTTGGGGGCCTGCAAGTGCTGAGGGCTGGAGGTAGGCAGAGTCTTAAAAAGGGCGTGCCCAGTAGGAAGGGCCATGGGGTGAGCCTGGGAGGATCATGTCCTGTAGCAGGAGATGCGAACGGGCAGCGTGGGATGTGGAGGGGGCCAGGGCTCAGGGTGCAGGCAGGGATCCGAGCAGCCTTCCCTCTGGGCCTGTCTGCCCAGCCAGGACAATCTGTCACTGGTCCCCACTAGAGAGGAACCAGGGTTGAGGCAGGGAGAAATGAGGGTGTGCACAGTGGGTGCACCTGACAAGAAGGCCCCCTTCCCCATCTCGCATGAACCAGAGTTATAGTTAGAAAGCACCCATTCAAATTCTCATTCAGCGAATGCCATGCACGGTCCTGCCTGTGCTAGACCTGTGCCCAGGAGGGTGGCTAGTGGCGGTAGGTGGGCAGAATTGGGCCCAAACCTGCTGTCATCTCTGAGGGTCCCCAGACTCTGGTTCTGCGCCTCACCCAGCGTTAGCCTCATGGGACCCTCGATTCTGAGACTGAGGTCTTATGGGATGTCATTTGTCGTGAGGCAGAAAGGTGGGAGGGAAGAGTGGCCGTGGGAGCAGAGAATGGTTCTGTTCTCACCATTCCTTCTATCAGTTTTGCCCTTTAAGTAAATCTGGAATCCATTTGTTTCTTTTCAGCCAGCGGTGCCACGGTCCGAGCCGCCTCATGCACCGGGGCGGCCGCGAGTCTCTCCACAACTCACCTATGCCCCCTGTGGTCAGTTCAGGCCACTGCAGCCTGCATGATCGGAAAGCTGCCGCAGCAACAGCGGCGGCGGCTTGGGACTTTTTTTTTTTTTTTTTTTTTGAGACGGAGTCTTACTCTGTCGCCAGGCTGGAGTGCAGTGGCACAATCTCGGCTCACTGCAACCTCCGCCTGGGTTCAAGCGATTCTTCCGCCTCAGCCTCCTAAGTAGCTGGGACCACAGGCGCGTGCCACCACGCCCGGCTAATTTTTGTATTTTTAGTAGAGACGGGGTTTCACCATGGCCAGGATGGTCTCGATCTCTTGACCTCATGATCCGCCCGCCTCGGCCTCCCAAAGTGCTGGGATTACAGGCGTGAGCCACCGCGCCCGGCCCTATGCAACACCTTCTTACGGCAATAACTCAAATGCTAAAGGATATTAGGTGAAAGTCAGAGACAGAACCCCCTCTCCCTCATCCCCAAACCTCCAGGCCTGCTTCTCAGAGCAACTTGTTTCTTCTGTAACCCTTCCAATTGTTTTCAAAGCATATAAATGATTTTCTATGTGTGTGTATGTAATTTCAGGTACATCGTTAATAGGCGTCTATGTATGTAACCTTAAAAACCAATGATCCAGACTTTGGCACCGTGTATTTTTCACTGGAAATTGCCCTCTGGGGCTCTGTTCATATCAACACGCCCGAGGATTGCTGCCCTTGTTTCCCAGTGTTTTGCTCTTACAGATAATGCTGCAGTGAAATCAATCCTCAGACGTGGAATTGTGGCTTCCGGGGATGCGCACTTAAAATGTTGATAGCTAGTGCCAAATTGCCTTTCACAATGGCTCTACTGATTTCCATTTCCATAAATAATCTGGTCTTTCTCCTCACTCTTAACAATGCTTCCCCATCTGATGGGTGAAAAATGGCATTTTACTTTCATTTGTTTTTTAAAAATTATGAATGAAGTGGAGCTTTTGACATATCTCTTATACACAAGAATCTTTTCTGCTGCTTGTTCTCTTGCTTCTTTTTTCAATTTGTTCTTTATCTGTGGTTTATTGATTTCTTTCTCTTCTTTTCTGAGATGGAGTCTCGCTCTGCTGCCCAGGCTGGAGTGCAGTGGTGCGATGATCTTGGCTCACTGCAACCCCCACCTCCTGGGTTCAAGCGATTCTTCTGCCTCGGCCTTCTGAGTAGCTGGGGTTACAGGTGCTGGCCACAATGCCTGGTTAATGTTTGTATTCTTAGTAGAGATGGAGTTTTGCCATGTTGGCCAGGCTGGTCTCGAACTCCTGACCTCAAGTGATCCTCCTGCCTCAGCCTCCCAACGTGCTGGGATTACAGGCATGAGCCACCACCCTGGCCCAGTTTATTGATTTCTTTTTCTTTTTGAGATGGAGTTTTGCTCTTGTTGCTCAGGCTGGAATGCAATGGCGCAATGTCTTGGCTCACCACAACCTCCATCTCCTGGGTTCAAGTGATTCTTCTGCCTTAGCCTCCCGAGTAGCTGGGATTACAGGCATGCACCACCACTCCTTTCTAATTTTGTATTTTTAGTAGAGATAGGGTTTCTCCATGTTGGTCAAGCTGATCTTGAATTCATGACTTCAGGTGATCCACCCGCCTTGGTCTCCCAAAGTGTTGGGATTACAGGCGTGAGCCATCGTGCCTGGCCCAGTTTATTGATTTTTTTTTTTTTTTTTTGATATAGAGTCTCCCTCTTCTCACCCAGGCTGTAGTGCAATGGCGCGATATCAGCTCACTGCAACCTCCACCTCATGGATTCAACTGATTTTCCTGTCTCAGCCTTTGGAGTAGCTGGGATTACAGACCTGAGCCACCTCACCCGGCCTGGTTTATTGATTTCTAATCATTCTTTGTAGCTGAGGAAATTAACACATGGTCTCTCATATTGTAGCAAATGTTTACCCGGCTAATCTATCGTCTTTATGTATTTTTGCCACAAGGAATTTTATTTTTTAGACTCAGATTAATAATGTGGTCATTGTACATTTACGTTTTTGGTCTACCTGAAGTTTATTTTGATGTAAAGGAGAAAGGTATGGATCCACATTTAACTGTCTTCTAGACGACCAGCCATTTCTCCAGTACTATTTACTGAGTAATCCATTTTCCTGACTGCTGTAGTTCTGCTTTAGCATATTCTAAATTTCCACATATACTTGGGTCTGTTTTGGTGGCTCCATTGTGTTCTATTGATCTTATTACCTATTCTTGTATGTGTGCCAAATTGCTTTATTTGCTCCCAGTTTCTAATGTATTTCTACTATGCGGTAGGATTACTTTTTAGAGATTTACTGGCTATTTGCACTTATATATTTTCCAGATGAATTTTCTTATTATTTTATGGGTCTAGTGGGAAGGCAGCATGAAACACATCATTATACATTTAATCATATTGTCATAAGTGCTGAGGAGGGAAAGTCCTGGGAATTGGGAAAGGAGGCAGCCTGGGCCCTACGATTTGGGTTTTATGAATCTGGCAAATATATAGGTAAATTTAAGGAGGCTTAACATTTTCACAGTAGTGGGTTTTGTTTAAAATGAAATGTGTCTTTCCATTTATTCAAGTCTTCTTTTATGTCCATCAATCAAGATTACAACTTTTCCTTAGAAATGTATTACACACTCCTTGATAAATCAATTTCTAAACAGTTTGTTCTTTGTGTTGCTCTTATGAATGGACTCTTTTCTGATTCCCTTTCTTCCAGTTAGTGTATTTTCTGACTGGTAATGTCATTAGAGGGGACTTTCCTAAAAGGCCAGTGCCTCTCAAAAGTGCTCTACCCCTTTAGTGGCTTCCTGTTTCTGCAAGGATCTCCTACACTTCCCAACCAGTTGACAAAGTCCTGTGAGGTCTGGCCCGCTCCCCTTCCCCTCTTCCTCCCTTCTCCTCTGTTCTGTGTGCTCCACGTGCACACATGGTGCTCTCTCACTGCTGGCCCAGATGGCTCCTTCTACCCCTGAGCTCTTAGCTTAGAGAAGACTTCCTTGGGGAAGTGGATGGGGTAGAGCCGGGGCTCCTGTGCGACAATGTGATGAGTGAGAATCATTCCTCTGGTCATGTGTTTCATGCTGCCTCTCTACAGCCTGAACTCCAGCAGGGCACAGGGCTCTGCCGGTCTCCTTCTTCCTTCTTCTTTCTCTTCCTCATCCTCTTCCTCCTCTTCCTTCCTTCTTCTTCTTTCTTTTTTTCTGAGGTGGAGTTTTGCTCTTGTTGCCCAAGCTGGAGTACAATGGTACAATCTATGGCACAATCTTGGCTCACTGCAACCTCTGCCTCCGGGTTTCAAGCGATTCTCCTGCCTCAGCCTTCTGAGTAGCTGTGATTACCGGCACGTGCCACCAGGCCTGGCTACTTTTGTATTTTTAGTAGAGACGGGGTTTCTCCATGTTGGCCAGGCTGGTCTCGAACTCCCAACCTCAGGTGATCTGCCTGCCTCTGCCTCCCAAAGTGCTGTGATTACAGGAGTGAGCCACCAGGCTGACTTCTTCTTTCTTTTTTCTTCTTTGACAGGGTCTTGCTTTGTAGCCCAGACTGTAGTGCAGTGGTGCAATCATGTTTCACTGCAGCCTTGACCTACTGGGCTCAAGCAGTCTCCTACCCCAGCCTCCCAAATTGCTGGTAACAGGCATCCACCACCATGCCTAATTAAAAAAAATTTTTTTGTCGAGGTGGGAGTCTCACTATGTTGCCCAGGCTAGTCTCAAACCCCTGGGCTCAAGTAATCCTCCTTCCTTGGCACTTCCAAAGGGCTAGGGATTATAGACATGTACCACTGCACCTGGCCTGCCTGTCTTCCCTACTGTCTCCCCAGCCCCTAAAATAATTCCCAGCAGGCAGCAGCTGTTGAGTAAATTTGCGGTATTGGGAATGGAAGTTGCATGCCCTGTTTTCTGGCCTGTGGCTTCCAGGCATCCTGGACTTGGGGACAGTGAAAGCATGGTAAAACCCTGTCTCTACTAAAAGTAGAGGCAGCTTCCCTCACTCTTGCCAATAAAGAGACTGAAAGCTTCTTTGAGATGGAGTCGTGCTCTGTTGCCCAGGCTGGAGTGCGGTGGCAAATTTTTGTATTTTAATAGAGATGGGGTTTCACCAGATTGGTGACCATCCTGACCTCAGATGATCCACCCTCCTCGCCTCCCAAGGTGCTGGGATTACAGGTAAACTGAAAGCTTCTTCTTCTTCTTCTTTTTTTTTTTTTCTTTTTGGGTTGGAGTTTGGCTCTTGTTGCCCAGACTGGATTGCAATGGCGTAAGCTTGGCTCACTGCAACCTCTGCCTCCCAGGTTCAAGTGATTCTCCTGCCTCAGCCTCCTGAGTGGCTGGCATTACAGGTGTCTATCACCTTTCCCATCTAATTTTTTTGTACTTTTAATAGAGACAGGGTTTTACCATGTTGGCCAGGCTAGTCTCAAACACCTGGCCTCAAGTGATCTGCCTGCCTCGCCCTCCCAAAATGCTGGGGTTACAAGTGTGAGCCACTGTTCCTGGCCAAACTGAAAGCTTGTTATCTTCCCTTTCTGTGATTTGAAGAAGCCACCCATACAAGGATGCCCACTGGGAAACTGGCTGAGGACATTCCCTCAGTGGCTGCACCATCAGTACTAATGTTTCTGAAAAGTATGGCAACAGAGACTGTTAAGTGGAGTGAAGATATCAGAACCAAAAAATACAAAATGGTTACAGCCAGAATATCAGCTGCACACAGTGATTTATTATTATTATTATTATTATTATTATTATTATTTTTTAGATGGAGTCTCTCTGTTGCCAGGCTGGAGTGCAGTGACATGATCTCGGCCCACTGCAACCTCCACCTCCTGCATTCAAGTGATTTTCCTGCCTCAGCCTCCCGAGTAGCTGGGATTACAGGCATGCCACCATGCCCAGCTAAGTTTTATATTTTTAGTAGAGATGGGGTTTCACCATGATGGCCAGGATGGTCTCAAACCCCTGACCTCAAATGATCTGCCTGCCTTGGCCTCCCAAAGTACTGGGATTACAGCCACCGCACCTGGCAAACACAGTGATTTTTTTAAAAAATACAGTTATTTTTATTGTATACATATCAGGTACACAGAATAAAAACCTTACTCTCTAGAACATGAGAAGTCAATAGAAAAAAGATACACAAATGGAATGAACATAAAAACGACTAAGCATGTGATCTTTGACCACATTCATATAGTTTTTAAACTAATCTTTTACAATTAAGGAGTCACTTATTTGAAACCATAGAATTGACAGATGATGTGTGTCATGTAAGTATTAGTTTAGAAACGTATGAAACAATTTTCGTGGTGGTATTTATGTGTGGAGAGAAAACTGTGTAACTATCAGGTATTTTAGAAATGCTGTCTAAACTAGAATGACATGTATTCAGTATGATGTATTCTTTCCCTGCTCCATTCTAATTGTTTAAAAGCTACCAGGTGAAGTTACAGAAGTTAAACCACTAAATCTGGCGTCTTTTCTTTCTTACGCAAAGTATCTTTTCTTATAAATGGGGTTATTTAATTAACCATCCTTCTTGGTGACCCGAGTTATAATCAAAAGAGGCCATGAGACCACAGACTACTACTGACGAAAAGAGACAGTGCAGACACTTTCATCAATCAACAGGCAGTCCAAGGGACAGCAGAACACAAGTCTGGGTAACATGGATTTGGTGAGAAAGCAAGCTAAACCTCCTGTGTCTTAATATTCAAAGAGAGTCATTCTATACAATTTTTAACTTTCATACTAATCCAAGAAAGCCGCCCCCCCCCCCAAATTATTCTGTTTAAAGGCAGGGAGGTGTATCATAACTTTTAAAAACATGTCAATGCAAACATACACATTTTAACTAGAATAACTCATTTTCTAATGATGCATCATTACTTATAGTTAGTAAAGTGAACAGCCTAGTATTATAACCTATTTATATCCAAGGAACATAGTCAACTAGCTGACAAAATTTACCTATCTTTTTGTCAGTAAAAACTCAGTCAGTTGAGATTGAAACAGTAGGATTAGATTTCTAATGCAGAGTACAACTCTTGCCATAACATGAACGTTAGTAAAGAAACTCACTGCCATGAATACTTAGGATGCGCAGGTACTTGGCCAACTCCAGACCTAAGGGCAATATAAAGCTACTCCAAACAAACACCCCACAAATCATAAAAACCCAATTCCCCATCAGAGCTTTGGTTCTCCTCTGTCGTTTACTCCTCGGAGTACATCCGGCACAGCGCTGCATTCGGGCGGCACACAAAAGCTTCAGGTTGTCTTCCCAACTCCGTTAGCTGTTCTAATGAAGACACGCAAGGATGATGATCTTTTAACATATCTGGCAATTTAGAAGTTTTCTCTTGAAGATGTTGAGAACGTCTCACTGGTGTTAAAAACTTCAGCTCCTTAAATGCGGAATTTGTTTCCTCAAACTGCACCTTCCTGTTCATACTTTGCAAGTATGGCATAGTAGACACATTATATTTAATTAAGCAACTTGTCCTTGTTTCTGTATTGGGGGTTTTAATATCATGGGTTGGATCTTTTGTTTTGCTCTTGCTCTTTTTCACCATCTTGGAATAGCACATTTCTATGATGTTTACTCTTGTTTTCAGTTTTTCTGGATCTACATCAACACCTGTATCTTCAGCACTGACTTCTGTGACGAATTCCTTGGTTGCACAAGACTTCTCTGTATTTTCTTCCGAATTAACTTTTTCTTGACTCTTCATTGTTAGAATTCTACAATTGTGTGTCACATCTCTTCAATAGGCTGAGCCCCTGCCAGAATGGCTTTCTCATAGATTGCAATAATATTTTCAACAGGACTTGTGATTGGTTCCATATGTTCAAGACATCTCCAATACTTAACAAGCTTTTTGGCATCTGGAATATTTTTAATCAGGTCATTAAGTGTGACCAGCATATCTTCTTTCAGACATCCCTCATTAATCAAATTCAGGCATTCAGAAAATGTGTTGTTTACTTTTTCAGTAAATAATCTTTGTTCATCTTCTTCTGCCATGGTAATCCAAAAAGACCCAACTGGTTTTTCTTTTTGTCCTTTGGGGTCATGCTGAATAACTACTGAGTTCAGAGGCCTTTTCAGCACTCTTCCTTTGCCAGTTTTCCACTCACTCAGACGAGCTTTTCTCTCTTCTGCAGTTTCTTTGGGATGAGCTGATCTATCAGCAGTTGCTTTTCCTATACTATGTCTTCGCTGGTCAACGGGCTTCGACTTTTCCATGTTTGTCATTAGACAATGAAGCAGGCCTGGCCACAACTTCAGATGCTATGCTTCTTGACAGTGTCTTACTTCTTATTATATCTTGACAAGAACTGGATTTGACACTAAGTAAAGCTGTTTTTGATCCTAACAGTTCTTTTTCACGAGGTACTTTCTGGATTGTAACATGGGCAGAGGTTCTACTGATGCCTTGTTTCACAGCGTCCTGGGTATTACTGTGATGATTTCTAATTGGAGGTCGCACGAGTTGTGTGTTCTGAGATGTAGTGCTCACAGATTTCGTGGTGGCAGTCACACTTGAGGATCTATTACTTGTCACTGTTACACTGCTGGTGTTTACAGGCTGAGGCTCTGTGGCTCTAGGGACAGTGATTTGAAAGTTTCTTTGTTGCTGCAGAACTCTCATTTTTGACTTTTAGGGGTTTTCTAAATGAATTCACCTTAGACTGAACAATCTGGCCACGATAAGATCCAAGCACGGGTTTCTCGGGCATGTTAGCATCTTGCTTTGTTTTTCTGCAGCTATCTGTTTCTTTTTACTGTTGTTTTTCAGGTGAAATGCCTGGCTTCATGTCATACATTGACTTTGGGGATCATCTTCAGTTAGGAACGACTGCAGGGTTTGATTACTATCCTTAGGTTTATGTGTGTCAATTACTACAGTTGAATTGGTTGGTTCATTTGAAGGTTTTAAAGGAATACAATTTCTCCCCACGATTGTACTATTTTTGCTCCCTACAGGTCTCTTCACATTTTATCAGCCATTTTTTGTTTTAAGTTTCAGCGCTTCAGTCCCTTCTTGAACTTGGTCCTCAGATGTCACAGCTCTCTGACCTCTACTGGATAACATCTCATTTTCCTGCTTGTGTGCAAAAAGTGTTTTTCTTCTCAAAAATGTTCCTGGAGTTTTTGTTTTCTTTGCTCTTTGAATGCAGACTGGGTCCTCTGACTCAGGGGCAGCTGCAGGTCTCGGGGCACAGCCAGGGTACTCACTGTAGCGTCAGGTCGGGGGATGCATCTCCGCTTTAGCGCCTAAATAGAACTTTCTCAAGCCAACGCGGCCGCACACCGCAAACGCCAGCCGCGGATAAGCCCTCAGACGCCGCCACCGCCGCCCACAGTGATTTTTAATTGTTTTGTTCACAGCCATTGCCTGAGACGCGGTACACGCTTTGTAAACACTTCATTGAATCAATAAAGTAGGCTTAAAATAGGCATAAGAGTGAAAGTTCCCGTGGCATCAAGGGTATCAAGGTAATGAGATTACTTTTTATTCCTATATTATATGTCTCCCAAGATGTCTATAAGGGAATTAAGGAACTGGTAAAATGAAAAGAAATTCCCGTTTCCCGTGATGGCACTGCACTGGGAGGCCACCAGAGGGCAGGGCTGCCCTACTGTCAGGGATTGTAACCACCAAGTCAAGTCTAAGTCTTATGTAATGCAGGGCTTTAGGTACAGGTCACAGAACCTCCCACCTAGGGACTTTCACGGTGAGAAGAATCAATCCCATTTCTCCCTCACCAAATCTCAGCTTCCTAGACTGAAGCAAAAGCATCTCACTCTTGCTCTTGTGTGAAGAGTACATTCCATCTCACTGGGCCCCACACCTTCTTTCCTGAGTACTGAGCCCGTCTGAGTGCTCTCTCTGGGATCAGCAGCAAGCAGGAAGCGGTTCCTACCCTCACGGAGCTTGTCCCGGGCTTACTAACCTCAGACTCGCACAGGAAAGCTCAGGTAGGAGAGATGCCAAACCCTGCAAAAAAGCCAAGAGCTTAACTAGTTAGGGAATCTATATTCATTGCTGTATCCACTCAGAAGGCACCTGGTACTGACTCCTGTGGCTGGGGCTTGTGTGATGGTTCATTCATTCTCCCCAAAGACATCTGGAATGCCTGTTTTGCACGGGTGCTGCTCCAGGACTAGCGGGGGCAGCAGTCTCTATTCTCAGGAAACTCACAGTGTAGTAGTGGTAGGGGATAGGCGATAAGCACATAAATATATAGTGTAAAGGTGGGGATACGCGCTATGCAGAAAACCGGGCAGGATAGGCACATTGAGAGTGTTAAGCTGGGGCTGCTGTTTTGTATAAGGAGGTCTGGGAAATCTCTGGTGAGGTTTTTGTTTTCCCAAAAACAAAAGTGGGAGCACTTTGCTCCTAAGGTTCTGGGATTACAAGCATGAGCCACTGTGCCGAGCCCTCCACACTGTCCTGATTTCTTGTCTCTTCCGGGCTCCTCCTCCGTCACCTCGCTCTAATGTGAGTGTCTTTCTGGGCACTAGGCTTTCCCAGTTCTCACCCTGTGCCTGCTGTCTGCTGTCTTGGTGTGACTCTCCACCCGCTTGTTTTGTTTGTTTGTTTGTTTGTTTGTTTTTGTTTTGTTTTGAGTCAGAGTCTTGCTCTGTAGCCCAGGCTAGAGTACAGTGGCATGATCTCGGCTCACTGCAACCTCAGCCTCACACATTCAAACTATTCTCCTGCCTTAGCCTCCCAAGTAGTTGGGATTACAGGCGCCTGCCACTGCACCCAGCTACTTTTTGTATTTTTAGTAGAGACAAGGTTTTACCATGTTGGTCAGGCTGGTCTCGAACCCCTGACCGCAAATGATCTGCCTGCCTTGGCCTTCCAAAGTGCTGGGATTACAGGCATGAGCCACCATGCCCTGCCTACACACATCAGTTTTTATGTGAACATGCTTTGGACTCTCCTGTGCACATGCCCAGGAGTGCGGTTGCCAGCTCAAAATGGTAACGCCATGCTTCAGTTCTGAGGAGCCTCCAGACTGTTTCACCTCAGCTGCAGCATTTGCATTCCTATCAGCAGTGTATGAGGTTCTAAGCCAGGCCTCTTGAATTTTTCCCTGAGGGACCCCAGGGCATTGTCACACTTCACATGTCAATATCTGAACACTTTCTCTCCTTTGTATTGGTAAATGGCACAAGCTGTTCAAGCCAGACACTTGGGGGCCATTCTTCAAACCAACATTAATGATCCCTCCAGCCATCAGCAAGACCTCTCAATTCTACCTGTCAAATAAATCTCAAACCTGTTAATTTTTGCATCTCACTGCCAACATCCCCTCCAAGCCGCCAGCATTTCTCACTTGAACTGCATTATAGTCTCCTGCTGGGGGTCCCCACTTACAGACTTGTTCCTGCTAAGCTACTCCATAGCAGAGTTATTTCTTTAAATTTTTAATGTCGGGTGCAGTGGCTCACACCTGTAATCTCGGCACTTTGGGAGGCCGAAATGGGTGGATCACTTGAGGCCAGAAGTTCAAAACAGCCTGGCTGACATGGTGAAACCTCATCTCTACTAAAAATACAAAAAAAAATTAGCCGGGGGTGGTGGCGCATGCCTCTAGTACCAGCTACTCAGGAAGCTGAGACAGGAAAGTCACTTAAACCTGAGAGGTGGATGTTACAGTGAGCTGAGATCAGACCATTGCACTCTAGCCTGGATGACAGAGTGAGACTCTGTCTCAAAAAATTAAAAATAAATAAATAAATAAATAAATAAATATTTTTTTGAGATGGAGTCTTGCTCTGTCCCTCAGGCTGGAGTGCAGTGGCACAATCTCTGCTCACTGCAACCTCTGCCTCCTGGGTTCAAATGATTCTCCTGCCTCAGCCTCCCAAGGAGCTGGGACTACAGGCACCTGCCACCACGTTCGGCTAGTTTTGTTGTATTTTTGGTAGAGACGGGCTTTCACCATATAAGCCAGGCTGGTCTCGAACTCCTGACCTCATGATCCACCTGCCTCAGCCTCCCAAAGTGCTGGGATTACAGGCATGAGCCACTGCTCCTGGCCTAAATAAAATAATTTTTAAAAAATTAAAATCAAAGTTATATACGTATGTGTATATACACACACATATAGAGAGATATGTATGCATATCTAATGCGAATACAGGGAAAAGAGTCAACTATTCCCAGAAGGTGCATGGGCCCAGGGTCCTGACTGACTGCCAGTCACTTCCCTAACCTCATCTCCTGCCTCTCTCCCTTGGCCCACTCCAGCGTAGCTAGGCCTCCTCACTGTTCTTCAACCCAGCAGGACCACCCTACCTAGGGGCCTTTGCAGTCGCTGCTCCCTGTATTTGGAATGCTCTTCTCCCAGACATCCATGTGGCTCTCTTCTTTGCCTCCTTGGCGTCTTCACTCAAATGTCACTTACTCAGTGATGCCATCTCTGGCCCATCTATCTAAGGCCCTCCCCTTCATCCCAACCTTCTCTATTGCTTCATCCCAACCACTGTGTAACACAGTATAAATTTTACTGCTTTTATTTTTCATCTCCCCTTCTAGAGTATAAACTCCATTTTTTGGCTGTTTTATTTGCTTCTGTGTCCCTAGTACCTAGAACAGGACCTAGCACCAAAGGAGATCAGTAAATATGTGTTGAATGAATGAATGAGAAACATCAGTTTCACTATTCAGTTCTTTCCCAACCTCCAGGCCATGCCCTCAGAAGTAACCACTTTTCATTGTTTCTCCTGATATTTAACTCAGTTTCTCTAAATAACATGTTACTGTTGCTGTTTTTGATTTATCCTTTTTTTTTTTTTTTTTTTTTTGAGATGGAGTTTTGCTCTTGTTACCCAGGCTGGAATGCAATGGCACGATCTCAGCTCACTGCAACCTTCACCTCCTGGGTTCAAGCAATTCTCCCTCCTCAGCCTCCCGAGTAGCTGGGACTACAGGCGCACGCCACCATGCCCAGCTAATTTTTGTATTTTTAGTAGAGACGGGGTTTCACCATGTTGACCAGGATGGTCTTCATCTCTTAACCTTGTGATCCACCCACCTCGGCTTCCCAAAGTGCTGGGATTATCGGTGTGAGCCACCGCGCTAGGCCTGATTTATCCATTTTTAAACATCTACTGTCTTTCGCTTATCTTACCACTTCCTTTCCATCATCCCAAAACTGTTATTTTGCATTTAGTTAAATCATTAGGACTATGTAAATATTGTTCACTGCAAAGACTGATTTGTACTCTGATTATATTTCCTTCTTCATACAGCATTTTTCTCTCCCTAGAGCTTCTAATTGCCTGTTTCATTCCCTGCAATGCTTATTATTATTATCATAATCCTGATAATTTCCCAACATGGCACCATATTAGAGATTCTTAGGAGTTTTGTTTCCCTCCATGGTACTTACTACAATTTGTAATTATATAGTTATTTGGTTGTTTACTTTCTTAAACGTCTGTCTCTTTCATTGGAACATAAGCTTTTAGAACAAAGCCTGCTTTGTTTACTGGAGATTCCCAGCACCTGGCACCTCTCTCCTGCCTGGCACAGAGCGGATCCTCAACACACATTTATTGGATCAATGAAGAATAAAATCTGGAAATGGACATATATGACCATAGGTGGATAGTTGGTTGGACAAATTGTAGCTTAGCTCTAGGATGGAAGAGTATCCAGCATTTAGAAACAAAGTATCCAGCGTTTAGAAACAAAGTATTCAGCATTTAGAAACAAAGTATTCAGCACTTAGCTACAAAGGTTTGCATACTCTGTCCAATATCCAGCATTTAGAAACAAAGTATCCAGCATTTAGAAACAAAGTATTCAGCACTTAGCTACAAAGGTTTGCACACTCTGTCCAATATTCTTTTTTGGTTACTGTTACTGATAATACACCTCAATTAAGCAGCTTCGGACTAATCATTATATTATGTTCCAGGATTCTGTGGGTCAGGAATTTACATCCACATTATTGTTTTTAGAAATTAACAGAGCTTTGTTTTGCTTTTTTCCTTTTTTTTTTTTTCTTTTTGAGACAGGGCCTCGCTTAGTTGCCTAGGCTGGAGTGCAGTGGTGTGATCACAGCTCACTGAAGCCTCGACCTCCCAGGGCTCAGGTAATCCTCCCACCTCAACCTCCCAAGTAGCTGGGACTACAGGCATATGCCACCATGCCCAGCTAATTTTTGTGTTTTTGGTAGAGATGGGGTTTCACCATATTGCCCACACTGATTGCAAACTCCTGGGCTCAAGTGATCTGCCTGCCTTGGCCTCCCAAAGTGCTGGGATTACAGGCATGAACCACTGTGCCCAGCCTTGTTTTTCTTATAAGATCAAAATGTGCTCATCACAGGAAAGTCAGAAAACATAGACAAAAAGAATAAATAGAAAAGACGCCACAATCTTGGCAATAAGCAGTTAACACCTCCAAAGTATCCTTTCCAAACCCTTTGAGTTTGGTTTTCATGTAAATTCTTCCAGGCTTAAACAAATGCATGTACAAATCCATCAGGCTGTGTTGTGACCTGTATTTTTTTTTTTTTTAGTTTGAATTTTACTCTTGTTACTGAGGCTGAAGTGCAATGGTGTGGTTTCAGCTCATAGCAACCTCTGCCCTCTCAGTTTCAAGCCTCAGCCTCCGGAGTAGCTGGGATTACAGGCATGTGCCACCATGCCTGGCTAATTTTGTATTTTTAGTAGGAAATTACAGGGGTTTCTCCATGTTGGTCAGCTGGTTTTGAACTCCTGACCTCGTGATCCACCCGCCTTGGCCTCCCAAAGTACTGGGATTACAGGTGTGAGCCACCGTGCCCAGCCATGACCTGTATTTTCTATTCAACAATATACTGTAGGTAACTCTCCTCATTAGTACTAGAGCTCAATGCTATTCCTTTAAAATGCACATAACGTTGCTTTTCTCTGTGTTCACTTGGTTCTGCCTTCCTTCTTTGAACCAATGCCCACTCTTGCTGGGCACTGTCCTATGTGGTAGGTGTAGAGCGTTAATGAAACAGACTTGCTGTCTGCTCTCCTGTGGCTATAGTCAGGCAAATGTAAGCACCATGATTTATTAAACCAATCTCCAGGTGGTGGATATGTTGTTTCCTTTTTTTTCTTTTAAAAATTAATTAATTATTACTGTTGTTATTACTTTTAGAGATGAGGTCTTGCTCTGTCACCCAGGCTGGAGTGCAGTGGAATGATCGTGGTGCCTCAGTCTGGGGCTCAAATCTGGGGCTCAAGCGATTCCCCCACCTCAGCCCCCCAAGTACCTGGGACCACAGGTGTGTGCACCATGCCTGGCTAATTTTTTTATTTTTTGTGGAGATGGGGCCTCCCTAAGCTGCCCAGGCTCTCAAACTCCTGGCCTCAAGTGACCCTCTCACCTTAGCCTCCCAAAGTGTTGGGGTTACAGGCATGAGCTACTGCACCTAGCCCAATTTTTCTTTTACAAATACAAAAACCCTGCTGCCCATATTCTTAATCATGCATTTTCTTTTTCTATTTTTTTTGTTTGTTTTTGAGACACAGGCTTGCTCTGTTACCAGGCGGGAGTGCCGTGGTGCAGTGCCGTGGTGGAGTGCTGGTGCAGTGTTGTGATCTCGGCTCACTGCAACCTCTGCCTCCTGGGTTCAAGCAATTCTCCAGCCTCAGCCTCTGGAGTAGCTGGAACTACAGGCGTGCCCCACCATGGTTTGCTAATTTTTGTATTTTTAGAAGAGATGGGGTTTCACCATGTTGGCCAGGATGGTCTCGATCTCTTGACCTCATGATCCACCCACCTCAGCCTCCCATAGTGTGGGGATTACAGACATGAGCCACCTAATCATGTATTTTCTTAAGATCAGGTTCTAAAACTGGAGTACCTGGGGTAATGGGCCATTGAAAATGTGGACACATGGCTGGGCATAGTGTCTCACACCTGTAATCCCAGCACTTTGGGAGGCTGAGGCAGGCAGATCACTTAAGATAAGGAGTTCGAGACTAGCCTGGTCAACATGGTGAAACCCTGCCTCTACTAAAAATACAAAAATTAGCCAGATGTAGTGGTGGGTGCCTATTCCCAGATACTCGGGAAGCTCAGGGAAGAAAATTGCTTGAATCCAGGAGATAGAAGCTGCAGTGAGCCAAGATTGTTCCACTGTACCCCAGCCTGGACAACAGAACAAGACAAAAAGAAAAAAAAAGAAGAACATATGGTTACACAAATCCAGATTGCTCTTCAATAAAATTGTTTCCTTGAGCCATGAACGAAAGCATCAGTTTCGTTGCATCTTGCCAAACTCTGGGTATGAGCACAGTTAATGACCTGCGTGGATCTGAGTGTTGGGAAATGGCTATCCAGTGTTGGACTTGTTTTCCCGTTGTGTCTGTGCTGTGTGGGATGCACTGGCCAGGGCTCCTAGGCTGGGTGTGCCTGGCTCTGCTCTGTGATCTGACACCCTTGTGCTCTGGTCTCCCTGAGCTCTCTAACCACCCTACTCATTAGGGAACAGACTGTCTTTCTGACCCCTTTCTAGCTGGGGCTTAGCAGAGAGCCTGGTCTGTGGGAAATACGTGGCCTTGCACTTTGCCTCGATGTTCCTTTCACACTTTCCCTCTGCCCCACCCGCCTCCTCACAAGGCCATCTGTCTGTGGCAACTCAGAATTTTGCTCATTTCATTCTCCTGCAGGGCTTAGTGTCACCTGCAACCTTGAAAGCTAACATCACCTGGCAGCCTCTCTTCAAGGTCATGCATAAAAGCATTTCAAGGGCCTGTTATTGCACACGTCCCACTGTTTAGGATTCTTTTTTTTATTTTTTGAGATGGAGTCTTGCTCTGCCACCCAGGCTAGAGTGCAATGGCGTGATCTCGGCTCACTGAAATCTCCGCCTCTTGGGTTCAAGCAATTCTCTGGCCTCAGCCTCCCGAGTAGCTGGGATTACAGGTGCTGGGCTAATTTTTGTATTTTTAGTAAAGAAAGGGTTTCACCATCTTGGCCAGGCTGCTCTCGAACTCCTGACTTTGTGATCCACCTTGCACGGCCTCCCAAAATGCTGGGATTACAGGTGTGAGCCACCGCACCCAGCATCAGGTTATTAAGGTAGAGACGCCCTTTTCTGCCGAGGCCTTTGATCTTTCTGTCATGCCTGTTGCCTATAAATGACCGCACACCTTTCTCATGTGGTGGCACGTGTTCACAGAGGTACCTTTGTGGAGAATGACCTTCATGGCAAAGTCAAAAGCATGAATAGATGGGACATGTGTATGGTCCCCTCGAACCTGCTCCTTGACTCTTTAGTACAAGGCCTTAACCTAACGGGTTATTCTGGGATATGACAGAATGTAAGGGAGGGAGCTTTTTGTTTATTTATTATTCATTCAAAGTATTTTTCTTTTCCTTCTGCTTCTCCTTTTTTTTTTGGAAACAGAGTCTTGCTCTGTCATCCAGGCTGGAGGGCAGTGGCATGGTCTTGGCTCACTGCAACCTTCATCTCCCTGGTTCAGGTGATTCTGCTGCCTCGTCCTCCAGAGTAGCTGGGATTACAGGAGTACACCACCACAGCTGGCTAATTTTTGTATTTTTAGTAGAGAGGGGGTTGCACCATGTTGCCCAGGCTGGTCTCAAATTCCTCGCTTCAAGAGATCCTCCCGCCTCAGCCTCCCAAAGTGCTGGTATTACAGGTGTAAGCCACTGTGTCCAGCCCCAGTTCTCAGATATTTGAATTATTTCCAGTCATGCAAGAGCACTCAGCTGAAGCCCAAGATTCTGTGGAGCAAAAACACATACCATCTCTGCCGTGTTGTCTAAATTCCTGATCTCCAGCAATTTCACGAGCATCATAAATGGGTTATTGCCATTACATTTGGGATGAACCAGTCTGACCGACGTGGTGAAACTCCTGTCTCTACTAAAAATACAAAAATTAGCTGAGCGTGGTGGCGCACACCTGTAATTCCAGCTACTCAGGAGGCTGAGGCAGGAGAACCGCTTGAACCTGGGGGTTGGAGGTTGCAGTGAGCCAAGATCACGCCATTGCACTTCAGCCTGGGTGACAAAGCAAGACTCTGTCTCAAAATAAATAAATAAATAAATAGAAAAAATTATTTTAAAAAACTTTGGGATGATTTGTTAAGCAGCTGTGGATAACTGGAACATGGCCAGGTGTGGTGGCTCACTAGGAATTCCAGTGCTTTGGGAGACCAAGAAAGGAGGATCTCTGGAGATCAGGAGTTCCAGATAACTGGAACATATGATACTGACACTCTTTAAAAGTTCTATTTATGCAGGTGTGTTTCTTCATGTATATGATGTTTTTTTTTAAAAAGTTGTTTCTAACCCTTAAGGAAGTTGAATTTAATATGATCCATTTATCAGCCTTTCAGAGTTGCTTAAGCGTTTAGGAGAATTTTGCTTGCTAGATTTGCTGAGGCTTCATGTGTGGAGTGTTTAACAGAATCAGGTATGTTATGTTTGTAAATGTAGCATGAAGTGTCTAAGAAAACGGAATGAAGCACACATGGAGTTCCACGCCTGGGAGACTTGATTTACCATGTTTATATGACAGTTGAGCCTTCATTCAAGATTGAGTAAAAATGAATAATAATTTGAGTTACAGATAAATTTAAGTTCTGAATCTTTGTCTATAAAGGCTTGAAGAAACCTGGATTGTAATGCCCTGAATACTGATCAAAACCAAAATGAGATTCTTCCCTGCACACAGAAGCTTCCTCAGATGTAACCACCCAATTGACATGCACTGAAGGAAGAATGTAGAGGACCCACAGTGCTTTGTTGAGAAGAAAAATCAAAAAGATTATTCCAGAATAACACATGAGACCAGATCATTTTGCTTGTATAGACAAGGATCTTCACTGGCTGAAAAGAGCTGTGTTGTTGGAGTCAGCAATGTCTCTAAAATGTACTGTAAGTGAGTCATTTTTACGTGAAGTTCAGAAGTATTAAAGTCTCAAAAATAGTTGTTTAGAAATGCCTCTAAACAAACAATAAATATATTTGCAAAAATAAATGTGCATCCTGGCCAGAAAGTTTCCACATGAAACTTCTATGTCCATCAGTCTGGCAGACAAGGTACCTTCAAATCCCTTCCCAATGAATATGACTGAAAAATCTTAAAAAATTAATTAATTAATTTTGAGATGGAGTTTTGCTTTGTTGCCCAGGCCAGAGTTCAATGGCACAATCTCAGCTCACTGTCAAGATTGTGCCATTGCACTCTGGCCTGGGCAGCCTCTACCTCCTGGGTTCAAGCAATCCTCCTGCCACAGCCTCCCAAGTAGCTAGGATTACAGACATGAGCCACCATGCCTGGCTAATTTTTTGTGTTTTTAAGTAGAAACAGGGTTTCACCATGTTAGCCAGGCTGGTCTCAAACTCCTGACCTCAGGTGATCCAACTGCCTTGGCCTCTCAAAGTGTTGGGATTACAGGTGTGAGCCACCATGCCGAGCTTGAAACAATATATTAAACCATTAAAAATATGCATTGCCAAATTGTCAAGAAAATAAGGAATCTGAGAAGAACAAGATGCAAGTGAGAGCCGGAATCTATGTATTAATAGGTGTGTGAGCCCTGAACAAGCTTGCCCCAGTGGGAGGGTGTCAGCTGGACCCTGGAAACTCCAGGCTTCTCTTTTGACCATTGCTGCAGAGACAGAGACAGAACATCAAGCCCAACCCCTCAAGGCAAGGAATCTCATGGGAGATCAGATGTCATTTTTCTTTTTCAGATTTTTTTTTGGCTTAAAAAAATGTATTATTCTGGATGAACCTTAGAATCAATTTGTCAATTAAAAAAATTTCTTTGAGGCGGGGTGTAGTGGCTCATGCTTATAATCCCAGCACTCTGGGAGGCCGAGGCAGGTAGATTACCTGAGTTTAGGAATTCAAGACCAGCCTGGCCAACATGGTAAAACTCCATCCCTACTAAAAATACAAAATTAGCTGGGTGTGGTGGTGTGTGCCTATAGTCCCAGCTTCTTGGGAGGCTGAGGCAGGAGAATCACTTGAACTTGGGAGGTGGAGTTTGCAGTGAGCCAAGGCAGCACCATTGCACTTCAGCCTGGGTGACAAGAGCAAAACTCCTTAGTAAAAAAAAAAAAAAAAGAAAAGAAAAAAAATCCTTTGGGAATTTTTCTGAAGACCTTATTGAATTCCCGTCCTTTGGCTTCTGGTATTATGTATACACTGATGACTTCCATGCTCTTCCTTTCTGCACTCCAGACTTAAAAATCTCACCACCTCCTTGACCTTCACTGGTTATCTAACAGGAACTCAAATCAACACGTCCAAAACAGAGCTCCTAATCTGGCCCCCAAAACGTGCTCTTCTCTCAGTCTTTCTCATAACAATAATGGAAACTTTGTCTTTCCAGTTACTCAGGCCAAAAAATGTGGATTTATTCTAGTCTATTTCATACTTGTCATCCAATCTCTTAACAAATTCAGCAGTCTGTACCTTCACAGTGTGTCTGGCTGTAGCCCCTCCTCTCTCCTCTGCATCCAGCCTGATCTGCGTCACCAACACCTACTCCCTGGGTGTCTGCAGCGGCTGCCGGCTGGGTTCCCTCCCTCGGTCTGTCCTAAAACTCGCAGCCACATGACCCTGAGAGGATGATCAGATGGGGCCACTCCTCTGTCCAGCACAGCACAAGCTGTTCCCATCTTGCTCAGAGTAAAAGCCCAGCCCTTCAGAGGCACCGCAGAGCTCTGCACCCCTGCTGCTCCATCTCCAGCGCCCGTGGACCTCTGGTCCAGCAGCCACGTGCTTGATGTCACTCAAACATGCAAGAGTTGCAACCACTTCAGAGCTTTGTGCTTGCTGTCTCTCCTCCCTGGAGTGCCTTTGCTCCAGAATCTGAATGATTTTCTCCCTCACTTCCTCTAGGTCTCTATTCTGGTGTCAGCCTATCATAGAGGCCTTCCCTAACCACCCCATGCTCCACTCATCCCTACCAATGCTAAGCGTGGGTCACTATCAGACTTAGCAGATGTTCACCTGTGCTTATTCCCTCTCTCCCCTTGCCAGAATAGAAACATCAGGACAGGGCCTGTGTCTTGTTCTCTGCTGAATGCTGCCTCCTAGTCAGTGCCTGGCACATAGTTGGAGATTTGTAAGTTTTTCTTTTCTTTTCTTTTTTTCTTTTTTTGGAGACAGAGTCTCATGCTGTTGCCCAGGCTGGAGTGCAGTGGCACAATCTTGGCTCACTACAACCTCCGCCTCCCAGGTTCAAGCGATTCTCATGCCTTAGCCTCCCAAGCATCTGGGACTATAGGCATGCGCCACCACGCCTGGCTAATGTTTTTTACTTTTAGTAGAGATGGGGTTTCACCATGTTGGCTAGGCTGGTCTTAAACTCCTGACCTCAGGTGATCCCCCTGCCTTGGCCTTCCAAAATGCTGGGATTATAGATGTGATCTACTGAACCTGGCTTGTAAATACTTGTTGAATGGATACTTGAATGATTGGGAAAGAATCTTAACATAATGCATCATCCACTTACTGAGACCAGTTTCACTCTCAGGTCAGAGGTCTCCCCGGTCTCACCCGGGCCAGTCCCCTCATATGTGCATAGCCACACTGAACATCCCAAAAATGATGCATTTATGTTTGGAGACAGAGCCACTGGCCCACAGAGTGTTGGCCCCTTAGGGTTAATGAAACTGTCTGTGCAAAAATTATGACAGTGAAAAAAATCTGACATAGGAAAATTATGACAGTAGAAGAAATCTGACCTAACTCACTCCATCTTGCATCTAACCTCCAAGCTGTCCTTGTTTATTCCTGGATATAAGCCAAGCTAACTCTGGGAGGAATTTCCTTTGTATTTTAACCTTAAAGCAAGGATGATTATAACCCTTCCCAAAACTACCCCCTCCTTGCTTGGGCACTGAAACTGCCTTTGGAAAACTAACAAATTAGCCACCAGATTAAAAATTATGGCTCAGGGGGTCATGCAGCTGGAGGCCACAAGATTCCTAACCTCCCCAAATGCTCCTATAGATAACTCAGTATTGTAAAACCTAAGATTAGTGTTCAAGGTATTTTCAGACCCTGCATTGTGATGAAACAGTTGGTACCATCCAGACCGGTAAACTGGTTCAACTACTTTTGTGATCTTGCCCAGGAACTACAGACAGTAAGAAGACAGCTTCAATCCCTTATGATTTCATCCCTGACCCAATCTGCATTCCTCATTCCCTAGCCTCCTGCCCACCAAATTATCCTTTAAAAACCCTAGTCTCCAGATTTTGGGGGAGGCTGGTTTGAGTAATAACAAACTCTTGTCCTTCTGCTTGGCTAGCCCTGTGATTATTAAACTATTCCTCTGTTGCAAAAAGCTGCTGTTCTTGGTGCATTGGCTTTTCTAGGCAACAGGCAAGAAGAACCCATTGGGCAATTATAGTATGTCCCATTATTGCTCTGGGAAGCTTCTAGAATTTCAAGGCAGAGGGCCATTGGACCATGTAGGAGTAGGTCTTAACTCTGCCAAGGCACAAAGTGATGCTGAGGAGGGGGAGTGGAAGCAGAGGGAAGCAAAGGGTAGCAAGGGTACGGGCTTCTCCAGGCACCACTGCTGCCTGGAACCCTCTGCCACCAGCCATCGCCAACCCCACCATGTTCTTCACCATTGCCATTGATAGTAAGCCTTTGGGATGTGTCTCCTTTTGAGCTGTTTGCAGATACATTTCTAAAGATAGCAGAAAACTTTCATGCTCTGAGCACTGGATAGAAAGGCTTTGGTTATAAGGCTTTTGCTTTCACAGAATTATTCCAGGGTTTATGCGTCAGGGTGGCGACTTCACACACCATAATGATACTGGTAGCAAGTCCATCTATGGGGGGAAATTTGCTGATGATAACTCTACCATGAAGCATACAGGTCCTGGCATCTTGTCCATGGCAAATGCTAGACCAACACAAACAGTTGCCAGTATTTCATCTGCACTGTCCAGACTGCGTGGTTGAATGACAAGCATGTGAAAAAATGTTTGAGTATGTACCTAGGAAGGGAATTCCTGGGTCATATGATAACTCTATGTTTAACATTTTGAGGAACTGACAAACTGCTGAAGTGGCATTATTTTACATTCCCATCAGCAGCAAAATACACTTTTAACAGTAAATAAATAAGAAGTGAGATCTTATTTATTATCTTGAAATGAAGTTTATTGATAATAGAACCTTCCCATGTTCATAATACATAGAAAAATAACTTCAACCTAAAGGTTGAACTATAATATAAAGGATAAATTAAAGGAGCATAATTCATACAATTTTTGTTTTTGAGACAGAGTCTCACTCATTCTGTTGCCCAGGTTGGAGTGCAGGGGCATAATCTTGGCTCACTGTGACCTTTGCCTCTCAGGTTCAAGTGATTCTCCTGCCTCAGCCTCCCAAGTAGCTGGGACTACAGGCACCCACCACCATGCCCTGCTAATTTTTGTATCTTTAGTAGAGATGGGTTTCTTCATGTTGGACAGGCTGGTTTCAAACTCCTAACCTCCAACTTGGTCACCCTGGCTTCCCAAAATTTTGGAATTATAAGTGTGAGCCGCTGTGCCCAGCCAATACATGTTTTTTGAAATGAGATGTTGAAGTCAGAGATCAACCTTCTCAGGCAGATTAGACCTGGTCTGGAAGCATTTCCCCCATGGGGTCCGCCAAAGGCTCCAGCCCTGGCCCCTCATTGGCACCAAGGACAGCTGCCCAGGGGGATGTTGGGAAAGAAATCGTTTTCAACTGGACATAAAGCTTTTGGACAGTGTGTTAAAAAACAAACCAAATTGGCTGGGTACAGTGGTAATCCCAGCACTTTGGGAGGCTGAGTTGGGTGGATCACCTGAGGTCAAGAGTTCAAGACCAGCCTGACCAACATGGAGAAACATCGTCTATGCTAAACACACAAAATTAGCTGGGCATGGTGGTCCATGCCTGTAATCTCAGCTACTCGGGAGGCTGGGGCAAGAGAACCACTTGAACCTGGGAAGTGGAGGTTGAAGTGAGCTGAGATCATGCCAAGCCGAGATCGTGCCATTGTATTCCGGCTTGGACAATAAGAGCAAAACTCTGTCTCAAGCAAAACAAAAAACAAACAAAACATAAACCAAACTACCTTTCAAACCCCTTTCAGGGGTCCTTGCACCCTTCACACACACATACACACACACACACATCACGTGTGTGCTCACGCACAGACACACACAGAGTCATGGGTTATTTGAGCTGCTGCATAGCAGGTCACTGTGCGCCAGCTCTGCCCAGCCTGGTGTCCCTCTCCCAGGGCAATGGGACTGAGGGCACAGTGAGGGCTCTCCAGTCTGCAGGTGGGCTGCTTGGATTCGCCATCCTGGTTGCTCCACTCCTTTGAGCAGCAGGTAAGGAAATGGAAGACAGGCACCTAACAGGTGGGGCTCAGGAGGGGGATTGAGCTAAGTGCCTGTAAAAAGGCCACTCTAGGCCCCCTCCCTGTAGCCATTGTTGGGTCTGGCAGAAGGAGGATCGCTCGGAAGCTTCTGAATGCCACCCCGTGATGAGTTCACTAATGGATGTGCATTAGTGGCGTCCTTCCTAGCCACCACGTCACCCTCCCTACCTCAACTGCTGGCTGGAGAACTCTGCATTCTTCTGGAAAAGCGGCTGTCATGCTTGAGGCCCTGACAAAGGCATGTCCCCTACAAAAGGACCATTATGATCACCACTGAGTCAGAATGGTAGCCGCTGGCACCTGAGCTCTGTCTGGAAAGAGCGGCAGCAGGGACGTCATCTCGCAGAGCCTGGTGTGTCTGTTATGTCCACATCATCTTTAGCAAAGATACTACTTCCAGGAAGTCTACTTGGATTGCAAAGGAGCAAGACTTCAGTGTGAAAAAAGGGCTTGAGATAAGGGAGTGGTTCTAAAAGAATACACGTGGCTCCACATGGCAATACCCCCAGGTATAATAAGCTCAGGGTAAGAGAGAACCTGCCATTGCTAATGCAGGTCTGTGCACACAAACTTACAGGCCTCTGTGTTGGTCGGTCCCACGGAACCAGCCTGTGCAGAGGAGTGGTTGCACAGGATTCTTTGACCAGGGCTGGCTATCCACAGGCTACCTGGCCCCGGGGGGTGGCTGCCTGCAGCAGGGGTGCTGGTCATTAGTAACCCCATTAGTTTCCGCTGGGATTCAGAGTGAACAGAACAGAGAACTACCCATCTCCCCACGTATGGAGACTGGAGCAGGTTCTCAGAGAGAAACAGGACACAAGAAAGGCCCAAGAGATAGAGGGACAGACCTTACCTCCTCAGCCCGGAGGGCTCTGCTGTGCCCATTAAGGGACACATTCTGTAAGACTTTTTTTTTTTTTTAAATCACAGAGCTTGACTCTAGATCTGAGCTTAAAACCATAGAACGATAGAACTGAACAGGACCACATCCTCCCTGCCCCCATTGTTAATATAAGGAAGCTGAGGCCCAGAGGTGAGGTGGGGGTCGGGGGTGACTGGCCCATGTCCCTGAGTCTGCTAGCACCAGAGCTGGGCTAGAACCTAGGTCACCGTGCCCCCTCCCATTGCTTTTTCCCCCACTGTATTTTTTTTTTTTTTTTTTTTTTTGAGACAGTGTCTGGCTCTGTTGCCCAGGCTGAAGTGCAGTGGAGTGATCCTGGCTCACTGTAGCCTCTACCTCCTGGGTTCAAGGGATCCTCCCACCTCAGCCTCCCAAGAAGCTGGGACACTGGGACTACAGGCGTTCACTACCATGCCTGGCTAACTTGGGTGTGTATGTGTATATATATGTATATCTACACAAACAAATACACATATATTTGTAGAGATGGAGGTCTGTCATGTTACCCTGGCCCTTCTTCCATTCTTGACTGCTTTGGGCCCTGAGGGTGCTGAAAACCTGCTCTAGGGAGGGGCATGGATTCTGGCCCTCCCTGCTCTGCTCTGCTCTGAGGCACCCAGACCTTGGCCCAGGCTGCTGCACTAATGCACACATTAGTGGATAAAAGCAGTCTCAAGGGTCTTTTCATGAGGCCCCTTTGGCTGGAATAAAGCAAATTAAAATCCCATTCAAAGGTCAATTGAAATCTCTTTCATTCCAGTTCTCTGCACAAATTGATTCCTCTTTGCCCTTGGGGTCAAACTGAAGGCTGGTGAAGTGGCCCAGCTGCGGGCTGAATGGGAGAAGCTCAGTGAAAGGGCTAAGACTGGGACCGCTGTGCTGCAGGGATGAAGCAGGGTGGTGGATTGCCAGCCATCTGGGGCACCAGTAACCCCTTCCTCTGCTGTGCTTCTGGCTTCAGGCCCTTTTCTGGAGGCAGCTCCACATCTGCCCTGCAAACCCCATCAGGCTTCCCTCAGAGAGATTCTTAATTGGGGTTTCTATTGACAATTGTGGGTGCCAAGAGAAAGCTTCCTTCCTTCACTCTGCCCTCTGAACTTTTGTTGAAAATGAACTGCTAAGGCCAAGTGCGGTTACTCATGCCTGTAATCCCAGCACTTTGGGAGGCTGAGAAAGGTAGATCACCCGAAGTCAGGAGTTTGAGCCAGCCTGACCAACAAGGTGAAACCCTGTCTCTACTGAAAATACAAAAATTAGCCGGGCGTGGTGGCATGCACCTGTATTCTCAGCTACTCTGGAGGCTGAGGTAGGAGAATCACTTGAACTTGGGAAGCAGAGGTTGCAGTGAGCCAAGATCACGACACTGCCCTCCAGCCTGGGCGAAGAAGAAAGACTCTGTCTCAAAAAAAAGAAAAAAAAAGAAAATGAACTGCTAATAGGGGAACAAGACATACAAATTAATTTCACGTGTGTAGCACAGCAGAAGGGCAGAAGAATGATTAACCAGGAACCCAATCAGGTCCAGATGCCTTGCCGGTGTGTATTTCTTAATAGGGGAGGGGAGAACAAGGGGCATAGGTGTAAATGACTTTCTGGAAAAATGAATGTGCCCAAAGAACAAAATGGTCTGGGGCAAAGTTTCTCTCTGGGTAGGTGGTGTGAAAGTGAGGGACAGAAAGTCACTGTGAACAAAGGCTGTCTTATTATGCAGATAACCCCCACCCCCAGGCTATCCCTTGGAGTTGCCCACCGAAAAATGGATGAAAAGTCTGTCTGGAGGTGGTGATGACTCCCAGTCTCTTCTCAGGCGGTTAATCTTTCTTTCCTGGTTATTTGATGAGATGCCTGTGAAGGGAGCCTCCAGACAATTTATTTCTTTGGGAAAGAAGTTTCCTTAGTCCAATATGGAAATGCCAAAGAGAGCACCTTCTGGTGTTTTGGAAAAAGTCAGAGAGACAGGGAGGGAGGGGAGATTTTGAAGGTTCAGGCAAGATTTGAAGCTTCTTCAAAGAAACTGAAGCTGCTTCTTTAGTTTCATATTTTGGGTTATCATTTTCTGAGCCCCAGTGCAATTTTAGCAGTAGTTAGGATTTCTTGAAAGTGCTCATGAGTCTTGAATGAGCACACAAAGGGGAAGATCCTGGGCTATTTCTCATTCAGACACAATGAAGAGGAGGGACTTCCCTGTCTCAGGTTCATGTGTTCTACAGAGGGAGTATGGAGATGTTACCGGAAAGGGGTCCCAATCCGGACCCAAGAGAGGGTCCTTGGATTTCATGCAAAAAAGAATCCTTAGCAAGTCCATAAAGTGAAAGCAAGTTTATTTATTAGGAAAGTAAAGGAATGAAAGAATGGCTACTCCACAGACAGAGCAGCCGGAGGGCCACTGGTTAATCATTTTTATGGTTATTTCTTGATGATATGCTAAACACGGGGTGGATTATTCATGGGTCCCCTCTTAGACCATCTAGGGTGACTTCCTGATGTTGCCATGGCATTTGTAAACTGTCATGGGGCTGGGGGGAGCATAGCAGTGAGGACGACCAGAGGTTGCTCTCATCGCCATCTTGGTTTTGGTGGGTTTAGCCAGCTTCTTTACTCCAACTTGTTTTATCAGCAAGGTCTTTATAACCTGTATCTTGGGCTATCCTCCTGTCTCATCCTGTGACTTAGACTACCTTAACCTCCTGGGAATGCAGTAGGTCTCAGCCTCATTCTACCCAGCCCTTATTCAAGATGGACTTGCTCTGGTCCAAATGCCTCTGGCAAAGAGGGTTTTAGAAAATCACGAGTTTCTGCAAGCTGAGGGTTAAGAGGGAGAGGGTCTTTCCCTTCATTCATCCCCTCCTACCCTCGCTCTACAAATATTTTTCGAGCACCAACTCTCTACCAGGCACTGATTATGGGAGCTGTGCCCTAACAACAGCAGGAACGAAGAGGTCCTGGCTGAGCCTAAGGAGCTCTGAGGAGGGACAGTTGTTATTCCATGAGACAGGGCTGGTAGCTGCCCCCAGCTTGTCCATGGAGACTATGGAGAGAGAGAGGAGAAGGTCATGCCAGGGTGCAGCTGGGGGTCCTCGCTCAGACCCTCCAGACATGAATTGGCGTTTGTTTCAGCAAAGTCCCCCAAACACAGACATATAGCAGCTACATCCCTAAGTCTTCTCTTCCCCAAGTGAAATGTCCCCCATTGCTAGCCCCAGTGCCTGGAGGACTGACAGCAAGGCCACCTACCTTGTGCCTCCTCACCCCCTGCCCCATGTTGGGCTCTCCACCACCCTGTCCATGTTGCTGTTCTCTTAGTCATCAGCCTCCCCTGCACCTGCCCTTGTAACGCACTCACACCCTGGTGACATCTCTTTTCTAATTAAACCTCAAAGGTGAAAAGCTGGGGTGATGAGAGCAGCTCCAGCCCTATGCCTACAGCCACCTGGCATTTCCTAGAGCCAGGTGCAGGGCAAAACTCTGGTCCCAGGTATCCCAACAAGCAGGGTCTCCCAACAAACCCCTCAGCTACCCTGTCCAAAAGACCCTGTGTCTGCTCCTGTCTTACTTCCTTCCCTCCTTTCTTCCCTCCTTCCTTCCCTCCTTCCTTCTTTCATTTCTTCCCTCCCTCCCTCCTTTCTTATCTTCCTTCCTTCTTTCCTTTGCTCCTTCCCTCCTCCCTTCTTTCATTCCTTCCTTCCCTCCCTTCCTCACTTATTCTTCCCTCTCTCTCTCTCCCTCCTTCCTGCCTTGCCTTCTTTCCTTCCTTCCCTCCCTCCCTCCTTTCCTTTCCCTTCCTTCCTTAGTTCTGTCCTTCCTTCTTCTTCCCTTCTCCCTTCTCACCAGCACTCCTGTAATATTAAGGATAAGCAGTTGTACAGGACTAACTAGGAACCAGGCTGTGCTCTAGGAGCTTTACATGAATTGCCTCCTTTAATCCATATCACAGACAATCATCAAGCTGGAGTACACAAATGAAAAGAAGCTTTTGAACCCTTGAAATACCATAGGCAGGAAGCAAGCAAGAAAACAATTCAGGTGCAAATCTTGGCTATTATGGAAAAAGAAAGCGAATACAGAAAATAGACCAAGAGCCCGGAAGGTGGAACGAAGAGCTGCAGAGAATCATTCCAGGCAGTGGAACTGCCTCCTGAAGGAGCTGCTCACATGTGCCATGGTGGATGTCAGCATTTCTTTTCTTTTTACTTTATGTTGTTTTTCTTTTTCTTTTTTTGAGACAGTCTTACTCTGTCAACCAGGCTGGAGTGCGGTGGCATGATCTTGTCTCACTGCAAACTCCACCTCCCAGGTTCAAGTGATTCTCCTGCCTCTGCCTCCCAAGTAGCTGGGATTACAGGTGTGTGCCACCACAACCACACCTGGCTAATGTTTGCAGTTTTAGTGGAGACGGGGTTTGACTAAGTTGGCTAGGCTGGTCTCGAACTGACCTCATGATTCGCCCACCTCAGTCTCGCAAAGTACTGGGATTACAGGCGTGAGCCACCGTGCCCAGTCTGGATTTCAGAATTTCTGTGGACTGGGAATGCGGTGTGCCTCCTATTTCCCTCATTTTAACATGGGAGGGACTAGGCTCTATAATGGTTATTGATTGCCTGTGCCACCATTGCATGTGGTGTGACGGAGGGAAGAAAACTTGTCTCTTCACTCATAGGTCTTCAGCTTTAGAAGAAGTGTATTCAAGGAATTGCACCTGGGAAACTGTCCACACCTGTAAAAGCTTCAGATGATGAGATCTTGGGTTTCAAGCTGATGTAGTAATGAGATGAGAATTGGAGATTTCCAGGGAGTGGGCGAGTGTATTTTGCATTTAGGAGGGATTTGGATCACTGTGGCCATAGCTTGGACTTTGGCAGACTGTATTTTCTGAAAGAGCTCCACTAATATATGCCCTGTCCCACATGTTATTACAATGTGACATGGGTGCTTCCTCCTTGAGTGGAAGGAACTTTGTAACTGTCTCAATCAATATTGTAGCAGAAGCGATGCTCTGTGACTTTTTTTTTTTTTTGAGACAGAGTTTCACTCTTGTTGCCCAGGCTGGGGTGCAATGACACAATCTTGGCTCACTGCAATCTCTGCCTCCAGGGTTCAAGTGATTCTCCTGCCTCAGCCTCTTGAGTAGCTGAGATTATAGGCATGTGCCACCACACCCGGCTAATTTTGTATTTTTAGTAGAGACAGGGTTTCTCCATGTTGGTCAGACTGGTCTTGAACTCCCAACCTCAGGTGATCTGCCCGCCCCAGCCTCCCAAAGTGCTGGGATTACAGGTGTGAGCCACCGTGTCTGGCCGATGCTCTGTGACTTTTAAGAATAGGTCATAAAAGACAATACAGCTTTCACCTGGCTTTCTCTCGTTCAGATTCATGCTTGGGAGGCCTGAGCCTACGTGTAAGAGTATAAGCTACCCTAAAGCTGCCATGCTGGAGAGAGTGCAGGCAAGACTCCATAGAGCTAGAGGGAGGTGTCCGAGGAGCCCCGGCTCTTCCTACCTCCCATTATTTGAGCCTTTCTAGCCCAGGAACCAGCTCGATGAGTGAGTGACTTCAGATAGTTATGGACCTCAGACTTCAAGCCACCCAAGCTGGTGTCAAATGTAGAGGGACCTGCTGGACCTGCTGAGCCCTGCTCCTACTGCAGAGTCTTGAGCAAAATAGATGTTGTTTAAACCACTAAATACTGGGTGGTTTGTGACTTAGCTTAGATAAATCAGAACAGCCATTATTACTTTGGTATCTTTTAATCTTCATCTGTATTTCTACCTATAACTGCATCTATATCTATATTTGTATCTTATACTTCCTCCACTAATGATACAGAGCAGTCATTTTTTATGTCTAGAAATAAACGTCTATGTTATTATTTTGAATGGCTGCAAAGTATTCCATTGTATGACTTTACCATTATTCTTGTGATTAAACCTTACTGTAGATGTTTATTTTATCTTATTGCTACTATAAACAATGTTGTTTAAATAGTCTTGAACAGGATTTGAAGTCACTGCTAGATAATTTCCTTGGGATAACTCCCAGGAAATTCTGGGTCAAAAGGTAAAGGCTTCGGTGTAGACAGAGCCCGCTTATCCTGCTGTGGCTCATCCCACAAGACCACCTATGTCTGCACCTCCTTCTCCTCCTTGACCCCTGTTATGGAGGATAACTTTTTCTTATGGATCCCATCTCAATTCTGCTTAAGACTTGAATGGCTGGGCATGGTAGCTCACGCCTCTAATTCTAGCACTTCAGAGGCCGAGGAGGGCAGATCACCTGGGGTCACGATTTCAAGACCAGACTGATCAACATGGAGAAACCCCACTTCTACTAAAAATGCCAAATTAGCCAGGTGTGGTGGCGCATGCCTGTAATCCCAGCTACTCAGGAGGCTGAGCCAAGAGAATCACTTGAACCCAGGAGGCAGAGGTTGCAGTGAGCTGAGATTGTGCCATTGAACTTCATCCTGGGCAACGGGAGCAAAACTCCATCTCAAAAAAAAAAAAAAAAAAAAAGACTTGGATGACCTGGCTTTTCCACTCTCCTCTAAAGCACCAACGTCTCCCTCTCTGATGGGACATTCCCATCAGCGTGTGATCTTACTGTAGCACCTTTCTGCCGTCTTTATCCTTGATCCTATATTACCCTCCACCACTGCCCACATTCACCATTCAGTTCATAGAAAGAGTTGTTTTGTTTTTATGCCAGGATCAAATAGACAAATCCACAAAACTAGTAGGGAGATTTTAAAAGCATGTTTTTCTCAGTAACTAACAGGACAAGATGACAGAGTCAGCAAGGACATAGGTAGAGAAAGGATATAGGACATTTGAGAATATACAGAATCACAGAATTCATATTCTTTGGGAGTGCACATGAAGCTCTAATCAAAACAAACCCTATGTTCATCTGTTAAGCAAGCCTCAAAAAATTTCTAAGGTCTGAAATCAAACAGAGCATGTTCTCTGACTACAAGAGAATTAAGAAAAAGATTAATTTCCAAACAACTAAAAAATCGACAAGGTTTAGAAGTTTTTTCTTTTTTTCTAAGTTGGTGGTATGAAATGGAAGAGTTTAGAAGTCAAGGAGAATATATTTCAATAAACTGTAGGTCAAAGAAGCATCTCAATGAAAATAAGATATTTTGAACTAAATGGTAATCAAAATACAACATGTCAAATGTTGCGAGATGCATATAAAGCCCTACTTAGAAAAAAAATATGGCCATAAATACATATGTTAAAAAAAGAATAAAGGAGCCAGGCACAGTGGCACGCATCTATACTCCCAGCTGAGGTGGGAGGATCACTTGAGCCCAAGAGTTGAAGACCAGTCCAGGCAATGTAAAAAAAAAAAAAAGAAGGAAAAAAGGTTGAATATCAGTTATCTGAGTAAATGTATTTAATGTCCAACTCAATAGTATAGAAAAAAATAGCTTATTATACCTATAGAATGTAGAAGGCAAGAAATAATAAGAATAAAAATTTCAGAAATAGACAAAATTGTACATATAGAAGAGAATTTTAGCAGAATAAAAATTGATTATTTTAAAAGACTAATAAAATGAATAACCCCCTAAGAAAACGAATAAAAAAAAAACGAGGACACAAATTACCAATATCAGAGATGAAAAGGGACAAAACTACAGATAGTAGATGCTTAAAAGATAATGAAAAGATATAATACGGTGGGTGCGGTGGCTCATGCCTGTAATCCCAGCACTTTGGAAGGCCAAGGCGGGCGGATCATGAGGTCAGGAGATCGAGATCATCCTGGCTAACATGGTAAAACCCCATCTGTACTAAAAATACAAAAAAAAAAAAAAAAAAAAAAAAATTAGCTGGGCATGGTGACTCACAGCTGTAATCCCAGTACTTTGGGAGGCAGAGGCAGGCAGATCACCTGAGGTCAGCAGTTTGAGACCAGCCTGGCCAACGCGGTGAAACTCTATCTCCACTAAAACCACAAAAATTAACCAGCATGGTGGCGGGAGCCTGTAATCCCAAATACTTGGGAGACTGAGGCAAGAGAATTTCTTGAACCCAGGAGGTGGAGGTTGGAGTGAGCCGAGATCATGCCACTGCACTCCAGCCCAGGTGGCATAGCAAGACTCTGTCTCAAAAAAAAAAAAAAAAAAAAAAAAAAAAAGAAAAGATATAATAAACAAATGAAAGCATTTAGGTGAAATAGACAAACTCCTAGAAATACACATCTGACTAAAACTGATATGTGAAGAAATAGACAATTGAAATAATGCCATTTAAACAATTGAATCTGTAATGACTAAAATATTTTTTTCTTCTTTTTTCCAGCATCAGCTGAAAGGATTGAATCTATAATTAAAAACTTCAACAAACAAACAATCTTAAAGATTTAGATGGCATCACTGGTCAATCATCCCAAACATTTAAGGATAAGATAACACCATTATATGCAAATTCTTCTACTGAATTATAAAAACAGGGGAGGGAAGATGGCTGTTCAACTTGTTTTATGAGGCCAGCACAATTTTTTGATTCCCAAATTAGACAAGAATTCCACAAGAAAGGAAAATTACAGGCTCATCTCATGAACATCAATGCAAATGTCTTTTTTTTTTTTTTTTGAGATGGAGTCTCGTTCTGTCGCCCAGGCTGGAGTACAATGGCACACTCTCAGCTCACTGCAATCTCCGCCTCCCAGATTCAAGCGATTCTCCTGGCTCAGCCTCCTGAGGAGCTGGGATTACTGGTGCAGGGCACCATTCCCAGCTAATTTTTGCATTTTTAGTAGCGATGGGTCTCACCATGTTGGTCAGGCTGGTCTCAAACTCCTGACCTCATGATCCACCCACCTCGGCCTCCCGAAGTGGTGGGATTACAGACATGAGCCACCTTGCTGAGCCTGCAAATGTCTTAAATAAAATATTAGCAAACTGAATCCAGTGCTATCTATATAAGGATAACACATCATAATAAAATTTGGTTTAATCTAAGAAGGCATGATAGGTTTAACATGAAAAAATTAACAATGAAATAATTCCACCACATTACTAGAATAAAAGGGAAAAATTATATTATTTCAGACAATCAGAGGCACTTGCTCTAGGCTTTCAAAGAGGAGCTAGTGATACAAGGATTAAAGGGCAGTGGTGACGCTTTTCTGGTGGCGTGAGCTGAAGTAAGAATGGCAGCTTCCCATCCCAGAAGTGACATCCATGTGGGATGCCTGACATGCCTCTTCTGGCCTCTTGTTCCCAGTGGTGGTCTGTGTTTTCTTTCTCCACTGGATCTGATTTGAACCATGGTTCCAGCCACACTGTGTCCCTGCCCATTTTTAGATCCTGGTTCCCCAACCTGTCCAGTGATTCTAAATACAGTTCAATGGCTTTTCAGTTCATGGAGGCCAAAGTGGGTTTTGTGGCATGAAATTAAGAAGCTGGGCCGGGTATAGTGGCTAACATCTGTAATCCCAGCACTTTAGGATGCTGACATGGGAGGATACTTGAGCCCAGGAGTTTGAGAGCAGCCTGGGCAACATAGTGAAACCTTGTATCTGCTAGAAACAAACAAATAAACAAAAACCAAAACCCCAAAATTGGCTAGCCATGGTGAAACAAAGCCTTAAAATTATCTGAGCATGGTGGCATGTGTTTGTGGTGCCAGGTACTCAGGAGGCTGAAGCAAGAGGATCACTTGAACCCAGGAGGTCAAGGCTGCAACAATGAGCAGTGTTCACACCACTGCATTCCAGTCTGAGCAACAGAGTGAAATCCTAGCAGAAAAAAAATGGAGAAAAGAAAGAAGGAACCCAGCTGAAGAAGTTGGGTCCATTTGGAATTTTCCTGGTTTGATTTTTCTGCTGCCACCTGCTGCCTCATGAAGCTACAAACCTAGCACAAAGCAAAGTAAGGCAAAATCACCATCTGCTTGAAACAGTTTATAGACCTGATTGATGGTAGTCGTGGGGTGGAAGGAAGATAAAAAATGGGGACAGAAGTGAATTAGTGCAAGCTATATGCACTGAGAAGATGGGGATGAACTTTTGTGGAAGGCAGAGGAGGTCATGCCTTATGCCCCTGGTAGGAAGAGTGGCCAAAGAGGGCTTCAGGGAACAGGGGCCAATGGATGGGCTACATCTTGCTGTGAGTCAAGCTCCTGGATGGCTGGAGAGAGAAAGGGTGTTCTAGTTGGGAGAACAAGTTGGACAATGGAGACCCGAGAAAGCCATCTTCCTAGGTATATGAATGTCGTGGATGCTGAAGTGCCAGGATGCAAGGTAGATAACTGGGAGATGGCTCTGGAAAGGGAACAAGGCTGGGAGATGAAGCATCTTGTCTACTGCGAAGGAGGTTGGATCTCTCTTGTGGTCCAAAAGGAAAGGATTGCTGAATGTAAAGCCAATGTCACCAGAAAAGTTGAATCCACAAGAGAGCCCTGGAGTCTAAAAGAGCATCTTGCCTGGGTGCGGTGGCTCATGCCTATAATCCTAGCACTTTGGGAGGGCGAGGCAGACAGATCACTTGAGGTCAGGAGTTCAAGATGAGCTTGGCCAACATGATGAAACCCTGCATCTACCAAAAATACAAAAATTAGCCAGGCATGGTAGCCTGGGCCAATAGTCCCAGCTACTCAGGAGGTTGAGGCAGGAGAATCGCTTGAACCTGGGAGGTGGAGGTTGTGCTAAGCTGAGAATGAGATTGTCTGAAACAGAGCAAGACTGTCTGAAACAATCAATCAAAAAAAAAAAAAAATAGCATCTCATTGGGAATCAGGAAAGTTCCAGCAGTTGGCAGATTGAGCAAATGTCTTGATGTGAAGTCCAGTTTAGTCTCAATACTCCCTCCCACACCCACCACATCACACAATTTGGTTTTGTTTCTTTACTCCGGGTTAAGGTAGAGTCTCTTAGGCTTGGTTTGAGTGCTGTCTTCTTCTCTCTGGCCTGATATTTGGAACTAAAGTGAAGCCAGAACTCCAGGGCCAAGGGGGATATTGAAAATTGTCTCAGAGTCCCCAGACCACCCTGCCATGGCAAAGGGAGAAATCAGAGGCCACAGGAAAAGCACTTCAGCTGCTCTTTACAGCATCATCCTCTCCCCATTTAATGGCCTAAGGTTAACAGGACTTTTTACTTGAGGCTTGGGTCACAGAAGGGAGCCTCCCCTAAACTAGGGCCTTGGGGAGTAGTCCCCGGGGGAGCAGTGAACTCACCTTCATACCCCCAAGAGGGCTCCTGGCCTCTGCTCCCTCCTCCCCTCCCCAAAATGGAACAGAGAGAATGTGATTCCCCAGGACTTCCACATCACAGTTTCCAAACAATGGAGAAATCGGAGGCCTCACGGACACACTCGCTCTGCGGTGATATTTACCGCCAAATGCGAACGAGCAGGTGCCAGCCCCAGCACGCACGCAGGTAACTTAACCCTCGCCTTAACGACCTCAGAAGGAGCCCGGCCTGCCCCACACCGGGGTGCTAAGCTTCCTGCCCGTCCAAAGTGGAGACCCAACGCCATCCGTAATTAAGTTCTTCCTGAGGGAGGGCAGCCAGGTGCGCCTTCGGCAGGACAGTGCTAATTCTAGCCCCTTTCCAGGTGCGTCTCCGCTGCGCTCATCCCCCGTCTGGAAGCCCCCCTCCCACGCCCCGCGGCCCCCCTTCCCCGGGCCCTGGGAGCTGCTAGTTGCGCTGCTGGGAAGGTCAAGGTCCCGCGCCCACCGGGAGAACTCGTTAAGTATAAAAGGACAGAGGAGCGCGGGACCAAGCGGCGGCGAAGGAGAGGAAGGAGAGCAGCGATCAAGAGAAGCCGCCGAGCGTCCTCGCACACAGAAAGCAGCCTCCCGGGACAGGTAAGGGCGCAGCGGGGAAACCGCGCTCTTTCCCCGGGACTCCCTGTCCCAGTCCTCGCGACGCTCTCGGCCGGCTTCGGCTCCGGCTCCGAAGTCGGACCTGGGCGCCTCTGGCTCGCCGCGGTCCCGAGTTCTCCGCAAACTTTCTGCACCGACTACGGCGTGAGAAGCCGCTGGCAGCTGAGCGGGAGGGCCCGCGTCCAGCCCCGGGGCTAACGCGGTCCGCGGTCTGGCGCTAGGGTGGAAATGGGGGTCGCGGGCTGCTAGGACCCCGGAGGCTCCGAGCGCCTGCTAGGAGGTCTTGGGAGAGCCCGATCTTTTAGTATATTTTGCTCCCAATTTCCAGGATAGGTGTCACTTCTGGAAAGTAACATTCCATACACGCTATCGCAAATGAATGTTGGAAACGGGGCGGCAGAGAAAAGTCATAATGAACGCCCTGTCTCTCAAAACGTTTTTGGGGGGTGATTCGGATCCCTGAATTCCTTGTTTCCTTACCCACCTTAGCGCATCCGAGGTGGCCACGCTATGATTCCTGGGTCAGTAATTACAATTCAGGACAGTTGAGTGCCTCCTCTCCAAGACCTAGCTGGGGTTAAAAACAGGTGGCCGGGCGGGAGCTGTCCCGGGTCCTGAAACGGGACAGCTTCAACAGGACCCTGGGGTGGGCTGTTTATGGCTCAGACCCTGGGTTGTGGGTGCCGGCAGCCGTTTGGAATAATCAAGGCTCAGGCAAGGGGCGTTTCCAGCGAAGGAGAGACAGTCCATTTGGCGTTTGGAGTCCCCAAATTCTTCATGTTTAAATGAAGCAGGGAGGGTTCTTATAGAATGGCTGGAAGGAGCCAAGGAAAATACAAGCGTGTGTGTTTTCCTTCTCAGTTTATAAGCTATGCACAGATTATGGCTACTTTAATGACTTAATATTCCTTTGACACTTTTGTTATAGGACTTAATGCATGTGTGTCATGGTATAAGGAAAAAACTCCGCCCCTGTGTTCCTCTAATCTTTCAGAAGGGCATGGCCAGCGTGCAGTTTTAGAGTAACAAGCAAAATGATTTGTTGAGCTCATAGAGAGCTCCCTCACACCTATGAAGTTCTAATAAGTGTAGTTCTACATAAAGTTAATCTCAAAATGAGCAAATGGCAAGTTTCTATTTTTCCAGAGCTTTTCATCTTTGGATTATAACTTTCCCTACTTATAAAAAGCGCTGCATTTGATATTTCCCCAATAATTTCTTGCTTTAAAAATGACACAAGGCGGGGTGCAGTGGCTCACACCTGTAATCCCAGCACTTTGGGAGGCCGAGGCGGTCGGATCACCTGAGGTCAGGAGTTTGAGACCATCATGGCCAACACGGTGAAACCCTGTCTACTAAAAATACAAAAATTAGCTGGGCATGGTGACATGTGCCTGTAGTCCCAGCTACTTAGGAAGCTGAGGCAGAAGAATCACTTGAACCCAGGAAGCAGAGGTTGCAGTGAGCTGCATTATGCCACTACATTCCAGCCTGGGCAACAGAGCAAGATTCTGTCTTAAAAAAAAAAAAAAAGATACAAAAAGGTCGTATTTGTTCATTGTAGAAAACTGAAAATACACATAGGCAAAATATACAATACAAACACAAAATTATCTTTCAGGAAAGCATCTGAAATTTTAGCAACAGCAGGTGTCTAACATTTTAGCAATAGAATAAAAGCTCTGAGAGGGTGGGAGTGAACATGTTACCACATTGTACAACAGAGCCGATGGGGTGGGAGGGGAAAGTTCTCTGGGGCTTTTCAGGCCTGAAGTCTTGACGTAGACTTCTAACAAATAGAAATCATTCCAGAACGGTCATCTTTGACGAGAATTGAAATATAGTCGAGGGAACTATCAGACATATGATTTTATTATTTTTTCTATTAATATGTTACTTTACATTTGCATTTGGTGACATACATAACTACCATTTTTCTGTGACTGTAACATCTGGGCATTTTTCAGACCTGAATGTTCTATGGTCATCTTGGGGCTTTAATCTAATTGCTGGTCCACCAAGTTCAGGCTGTGTACTTGAACTGGATCACTGGTAGACTACAATGGGAACAGCCTGTCCCTTGGAGCCAGGAGAGGGCACCAAGGTTGACCAATGCTCATTCAGTTGCCCCTTTGGCAAAAGCACCCCTAGGCCAGTCACTGACTGCTAGCGCCATCTAACGGCTGCTCTGAGAATGCTCAGCCTTGCCCAGCAATCCCAAAGTGAGCCCTGTGCTGGCCTGGCGCCTTGGGGAATAGGATGAGGGTGGGGCAGAGAGAAGGAAGTGGCTTCCTGAAGTAGACAATGAGCGCCTGGGAGGACTTTCACTTCCAAAGCCTCCTCTATGAAAAAAGATTTGGCCCACGCCTCTCCAAATGAGAGATTTCTTTTAGGCAAACTTATGTTAACATACCAGAGTTCATTAGGAGTGACGAGACACTTAGTCATCCACACTTTCATGTGAATTACTTTTCTCATCTAATTACATTTTTTTCTAGCAGCTGGCTGAGAAGATCTTCTGAAAGCCAAAATGTAGGGTCGGTGGTGAGCTGATCTCACATCTCGAGGTGGCTTCAGTGGGCCCACCTGGTTAAGAGAAATTTGGCAGCAAGAGGGCAGTGCTGGAGAAAGGGGTGGGCACAAGGGGCTAGGGGCACCATGGGTGCCCCCTCCTTACTGTCCCCTGGTATCTTGATCTCAGCTTCTGCCCCAGGCACTTTCTGGATTCTCCAAAAGTATCTCAAATGGCTCTTCCACCAGGAAGTAATTCCCTCTGGTCTGTTTCTTTCTTCTCCACACCTGCATCCTCTTCATATCCAGTCATTTCAGACCACATTTGAGAGACCTAGAGAACAAGACATCTGACATGTGATGTGTTCAGAAGATGAGCCAGTTTTAAGAGTTGAGATCTGCTTTAAAAACAAAGCTCTCCAGAGTTACTGGAGTCTGGATAATAGTGATCACCAGAGTAATTTGTGTGCAGGACATCAAATCAGGTTGCTTGAAGTGTTCCCTAAATTGGCCAGTAGTTTTATTTGCTTTTCTGTAAACCTAATACTCACAGGAAATACAGTTTCAGAGAAATGGTAGGATTCTGGTGGAATAAAAGGGGAAAAGCCCATCGTGAGCAGAAATTTCAGGGTTCTCTGTTTTTCCCAAGTTATTTTCACCCCTTAGATCTAGCATGTTAGAACTACAGCTTTATGCAGTGAAATAGGAAAGTTCTGTGCTAGGAGCTTAGATTTACCTTGTCATGAACATTAAAGTAATTGTCTATCTTTGGGCTTCAATTTTCCCATCTCTCATAGGAGGGGCTGAACCAAGCAATCCCCAAAATAGCTTCCAGCCTTAACCTTTTCAGGGGTCTGGTTCTAATACAAGATAGCAGGGAAATGCCCACAGCTTACCCAGGTCCATTCCCTCCTCCTTACAACTTATACCACCACCCTACACACCTCCTTTCTCAGCATTGCTCCTGTCCTTAAAATGCCTTTAACTCCACAAGAGAGTGTGTTGTTAATGTTGGCTCAAGGTCCTTCCTGGTGAGCGGCCAACATTGTTTTGCTCCTTGCAGGGGTCCCACCAACCTTGTTTGCTTCTGAAGAGGCTCAGCCCGCCTAGAAGATGCTGAGATCGTGTTGCAGCCGCTCAGGGGCCCTGTTGCTGGCCTTGCTGCTTCAGGTCTCCATGGAAGTGCGTGGCTGGTGCCTGGAGAGCAGCCAGTGTCAGGATCTCACCACCGAAAGCAACCTGCTGGTATGTGGGCCATGGTTGTCATCTTGGGTTAGACATCAGATGGGACTGGAGCTGGGAAAGCTCAAAAGAGGTGTGGGAAAGGGGTTAATTCATTCCCACTGACAGGCATGATTCAATCCAGGGCAGGAGCAGAACTTTGCAGTGAAGTAAGAAAAGGGGGAAGGAACGAGGGAAGGAAACAGCTTCAGGGAGATGGGTCAAGTCCACAATTTCTTTCTTTCTTTTTTTTTGAGACAGAGTCTGCTCTGTTGCTCAGGCTGGAGTGCAGTGGCATGATCTCTGCTCACTGCAAACTTCCGCCTCCTGGGTTCAAGTGATTCTCCTGCCTCAGCACCCTGAGTAGCTGGGATCACAGGTGCGCACCAATACGCCCAGCTAATTATTGTATTTTTAGTAGAGCCAGGGGTTAGCCATGTTGGTCAGTCTGCTCTTGAACTCCTGACCTCATGATCTGCCCGCCTAGGCCTCCCAAAGTGCTGTGATTACAGGCATGAACCACTGTGCCCAGCCAAATCCACAATTTCTGCTTGGTTATCCTTACTTTCTGCCTCATCTTCTATGGAGACCCTGAACCCCTTAAACTAGAGATGGTGCCACAAGAGCAATAATTGCCCTCTCAATCTATTCTGTACTTTAAATCTTTACCTTCCCAAACTATTCATTTTTAAGAAGCTCATATAGCATGTCATTTTCATTTCCTATTTCTTCCCCTTTTATCTATTGCCAGTTGCAAAACCAGCCAGGTAGTTCTACAAATCATCTCTGGAAAAAGGAAACACCAGGGGACCTTTTTTTTTTTCTTCTGTAATTGGTGCCAAATGTCTCATGCTCCTTCTGGAGAACTGGCCTTCTACCATGTTCCTCTGCAGCATTTCCAGAGCACGTGAAGGCCCTTTGTGTCAGGTGGGAGCTCCCTCCAGGTCACCACAGGGTATAAGTATCTGCATGCATGTGCATGTGGTGTGCGTGTGTGTGTGTGTGTGTGTTAGGGGGCATAAATGAGTAATGATGCCAAATCCAGAGATTAAAAGCACACTGAGACCAGGTGAGAAGGCTCATGACTGTAATCCCAGCACTTTTGGAGGCTAAGGTCGGAGGATTGCTTGAGCCCAGGAATTCAAGACTAGCCTGGGCAATATAGTGAGACCCCTATCTCTACAAAAAATAAAAAAGTTAGCCAGGTGTGGTGGCATGTGCCTGTAGTCCCAGCTACTTGAGAGGTTCACTTGAGGCCAGGAGTCATAGTGAGCTATAATCATGCCATTGCACTCCCATCTGGGTAACAGAATGAGACCTTGTCTCAAAACAAAACAAACAAAAAAAAACCCCACACTGCTAGTATCAATGACTGGGATTTTATTCTGTTGCCAACATCTGGCAGGTGCTGAGGGTGGAATGTATATCTACATTCTGTGTATTTTGTCAATGGAGAAGCTGAGTTAAGGTGAAGAGAGAATGCGATTCTCAAAGACACAGACCATTTTTCATGTGTAATGTAAAAGAGAAACTAAGAGCCCAGGGGATTTTGCGAGTTTCAGTTCAGAGAGATCCAAGTCTCTTGACTTGAGACAACTAGGGAGGGCACCCTGGACACAGTCAGGACCCATGCATTCTAGTCCCAGTTCTAAGCTGTGGGACCTTGACCAGGTCCTTTCACCTCTCTGAGCCTCCTGCTTCATTGTCTCTCCAGGGGAGGGGAATGCAAATTAGTTTTAATTTTCCATTGTTAACATTCCACAGTGTTGTAATTCTAAACACCTGGAATAGGCTATGTTCAGCTTAACATACTGGGTAGGATCCTTTTATTTTCAACTTTGTTATTCCCAAGTAAGAGAGCAGCCAGTGGGCTTTTCATCTTTTTATCACTGAAAACTCAAGGCTGCAGCCTATACAGCCATTTTCCTAAGCAAATATGTACCACAATTGAGTCCACTAGGGACAAAGAGCAGAGAGACACAGGTCCCACAGATAGAGCAATAGAACTAATCCTAGCTTTCTACCCGTCCCTCCACTCAGAATGAGGTTACAGGGAAATGATCTCCCACAGAGATCAGCTCCTAAGTCGTGAAAGAACCAAGGTGCAGTTTTGGAGGCATAGTGCAGAGATGGAGCTGGGGTGGGGCATAAAGTACGTTTTCCATCACTGAGGTAAGGTTGAGGCATTATTTAAACTATGCTTAAAAATATAGACCCTAGTAGTCAGACTTCTATCGCCTGGAGAGATTATCCCGTAAACTTCAGTCCCACTCCCCTCTTGGTCTTGAATTAAACCATATGTATTTATTCAGTATTCTTTATTTTTTTGAGACAGCACCTTGCTCTGTTGCCCAGGCTGGAGTGTGGAGTGCAGTGGTGTGAACTCGGCTCACTGCAACCTCTATCTCCCGGGTTCAAGTGATTCTCCTGCATCTTACCTCGGCCTCTCCCGAGTAGCCTGCCATCACACCCAGCTAGTTTTTTGTTGTTGTTGTTTTTTAGTAGAGATGGGGTTTCACCCTGCTGGCCAGGCTGGTCTTGAACTCCTGACCTCAGGTGATCCAACTGCCTCGGGCTCCCAAAGTGCTGCGATTACATGCCTGAGCCACCGCACTCAATATTCATAAAGAACCAACAACGACCATCCGTCTGCCTTTTTTGAAGCCACTTCTTTTATTTTTTTTTGAGTCAAGAGTCTCTCACTGTCGCCCAGGTTGTAATGCAGTGGTGCGATCTCGGCTCACTGCAATCTCCGCCTCGTGGGTTTAAGCAATTTTCCTGCCTCAGCCTCCCGAGTAGCTGGGACTACAGGCGTACGTCACCACGCCCAGCTAACTTTTTTGTATTTTTAGTAGAGACGGGGTTTCATTATGCTGGCCAGGATGATCTGGATCTCCTGACCTTGTGATCTGCCCGCCTTGGCCTCGCAAAGTGCTGGGATTACAGGCGTGATCCACCGCGCCTGGACCCTTGGAGCCACTTCTTTATGTCAGACATAACAGTAGGACTTCGGTCCTGTTCACAAAAGCTAGGGGCGGCTAAATGGCTAGACAAACCACGGAATGGGATGGGGAGTTTGTTGGCGGTTGCCAGGCAAGAAGCATGCAGGGAAGGAGACAGAAGAGGTGGTGGCAAGATCTTAGATGCCCACGAGTGCCAAGAGGACAGGTGGGCAGACTTGCTCCGTAGGGAGGCCTCGACGCCTGACACGCTGGGCACTGCGCCCTGCGTCCCCCGCACCCTGCGTCCCCCGCACGTGGTGACGGCCGCCAGGGCCTAGGCGCAGTGGATGGCGCGGCGGCCAGGCAGGGGTGCAGGGCATGGGCTGCCCTCATGCCATGGCGTCTTCCCCCAGGAGTGCATCCGGGCCTGCAAGCCCGACCTCTCGGCTGAGACTCCAGTGTTCCCTGGCAATGGTGACGAGCAGCCGCTGACCGAGAACCCCCGGAAGTACGTCATGAGCCACTTCCGCTGGGACCGCTTCGGTCGCCGCAATAGCAGCAGCGGCGGCGGCGCAGGGCAGAAGCGCGAGGACTTCGCGGCGGGCGAAGACCGCGGCCTGCTCCCTGAGGACGGCCCCGAGCCCCGCAGCGATGGCGCGGAGCCGGGCCCGCGCGAGGGCAAGCGCTCCTACTCCATGGAGCACTTCCGCTGGGGCAAGCCGGTGGGCAAGAAGCGGCGCCCTGTGAAGGTGTACCCCAACAGCGCCGAGAACGAGTCGGCCGAGGCCTTCCCCCTGGAGTTCAAGAGGGAGTTGGCCGACCAGCGGCCCCTGGCGGGAGATGGCCCCGACAGCCCTACCGACGAGGGCGCGGGCGCCGAGGCCGACCTGGAGCACGGCCTGCTGGTGGCGGCTGAGAAGAAAGACGAAGGACCGTACAGGATGGAGCACTTCCGCTGGGGCAGCCCGCCCAAGGACAAGCGCTACGGCGGCTTCATGACCTCCGAGAAGAGCCAGACGCCCCTGGTGACGCTGTTCAAAAACGCCATTATCAAGAACGCCTACAAGAAGGGCCAGTGAAGGCGCAGCGAGACCCCGGAGCTTCCTTCCCCGGGGAGGTCGACCCCAAAGCCCCTTGCCCTCCCCAGCCCTGCTGCCGCCTCCCAGCCTGGGGCAGATGGTCGAGGCAGATATTCAGCCTCTTAAAGCTGTCTATAGTTAGGAAATAAAACCTTTCAAATTTCACATCCGCCTCTGACTTTGAATGTACACTGTGAATAAAATAAAAACACAGCCATCAAATAACAGCAGCGTGGATTGGAGGAGCACAGTGGTTTCCATGTGGTAGGATATTTCACAGAACGTAGTGAGCGTGGAAGAAAAATGTGCTTCCTCCCCCACCCCAAATGGATCTTCAAGGGATCTAATAGTTTGGGTGACGGCTCCGGGTGGCTCCAACACCTCTAGGATGGCTGTGTTTTCCACACACTCCACTGAGTGGGAAAGGCGGCTCAGCTAGCACACGTGTTAAAAGGCAGGATTCCTGCAAGAGTGACCCCGCATGCTAGGACTTGCCGGCTCCCCGTCCACCAACAAAAGCCAGTTGGACAGGTTGAGGTCTACGACACCTGGGAGGGCACAGATGGGAAGCTTTGGTAATGCTTCCGCGGAACTGAGTCCTCACTGCTCCTAGCAATCCATGTGACCTTAGGCAAGTCTCTGAACTTTTCTTCAAAATGTAGTTCTCTCATCTACCCCTTCTTTGCCAGTGTGAGGGTTATTGTGAAGATGAGAGAAAATGGACATGATCATCTTTTTATCACAGAAGCTAAGTGTGAGAGTTGGGAGTTGGTATCAGTTCCAATTTGCACTCCCAGGCTACTCATATGTTCAAACCTACCATCTCTCACACACACAATCATGGAGATGCACATTTGTTTAATACAACAAACTACACAGTTGCTTCTTCCAGCCCCTAGGGCTTAAGCCCTGACTGAGGCTCTCTGACCCCTCCTGCTATGCCCAAGCTCCTCCCTCCCCACGTTTCAGCTCCAGCCCTCCTCCTCACCCTCAGTACTCCCCCCGACGCCTCTCCGATAACAGCTTCCTAACCAACTGGTCTCCCAGTGTCCAGCCACTCTCCTCAGCCCATTATATACGAATTATTCATATTAATGTATATAAAATCTTGCTTTCCCCACAGTCCCAGGCTCAAGAATCAAAACAGTAACCCAACCCCAATTTCTGTCAATTCCAAACTATTAAGCATGGTGGACAGGGCCCTTTAGTTGGGGCACTCTCTCCTTACTAAACCCTGCTTCCCAAATTTCCCCAGATGAGAGCTCTGCCTCACACTTGCTGGTCTCCTCCCAGGTCTCTCATCCTCCTACACCCTCTGCCTGAATCCTCGACCTTCCCCTGCCATTTTGTTGTTGTCGTTAATACAGAGTCTCACTCTGTCACCCAGGCTGGAGTACAGGGGTGTGATCTCAGCTCACTGCAACCTCTGCCTCCTGGGTTCAAGCAATTCTCCTGCTTCAGCCTCCCATTTAGCTGGGATTACAGGAGTGCACCATCATGTCTGGCTAATTTTTGTATTTTTAGGAGAGACGGGGGTCTCACTATGTTGGCCAGGCTGGTCTTGAACTCCTGACCTCAGGTGATCTGCCCATCTCGGCCTCCCAAAGTGCTGGGATTACAGGCATGAGCCACCACACCTGGCTCCCCTGCCATTTTGAATGCAACTCTTTTTAGTACAAGCTCAGGCTCATGTTCACCTTTGTAGGGCAGGTGATGCCCTCTGCCAGGTGCCCCTGTTCGTTTTCAGTGTTTCTGTTAGCCCACTCCGCACTGGAGGGCATGCTGGATGGCAAGTTCATCTGGCTTGGATGGCAAGTTCCTTGCTGTATCTGTGCCTTGCCTTCTCTTGGGAAAATTCCACGCTCTTCAAGGGCAGAAGCCAGGTGTTGTGTTTCTTTTGTGTCTCCCCATTGTGCTGTCACAATGCTGGGGCCACAGGTTTGCACATTTACACATTTTACAATTCACATGAGACTCACAAGAGATGCACAAATATATGTCAAATGCATTAGAAACACCGGGGGTGGTATAGAGCAAAGCCAGCTAGGAAGCATCTGTGTGTGGCACTGACACATGAACCCCGTGCCATTTTGATGCTCTGGGAGTTCACAATGAAAAAAAATTGGGAATTCACCCTGGTAAATTTTTATGTGAGGTTAGTAAGAAAGCCAGATTCTTCTTCTTCTTCTTTTTGAGACAGGGTTTCGCTCTGTCACCCAGGCTGGAGTGCCCTGGCACGATCTTGACTCATTGCAACCTCAGCCTCCTGGGTTCAAGTGATTCCCCAACCTCAACATCCCAAGTAGCTGGGACTATAGGCATGCACCACCACACCTGGCTAATTTTTGTATTTTTAGACATGGGGTTTCTCCATGTTGGCCACGCTGGTCTCAAACTCTTGACCTCAGGTGATCCACCTGCCTCCCAAAGTGTTGGGATTACAGGTGTAAGCCACTGCACCTGGATAATTTTGTATTTTTAGTAGAGATGGGGTTTCACCATGTTGGCCAGGCTGGTCTCAAACTCCTGGCCTCAAGTGATCCACCCACCTTGGCCTCCCAAAGTGCTGAGATTAGAGGTTGAGCCAAGGCACCCAGCCAGAAAGCCATATTCTTATGACAAGGTGTTCCCCAGTATAACTGACATGGAATGTGCTAGAATGAGGAATGGCCTAGGCCTTCCTAACTGAGGATGCTCCCATGCTGGGCATTCTGGGCTTAAGGTTTCCATCTTGGTAGCCTTCTTTCCCCTGCACCTCTTCCCTCTGAGGCAGGTAACGTGATGGTTGGTGTAGGTGGCTAAATGTCAGAGGTACACTGTTGGTATTTTCAGATCCCGTTTGCTTCTCACAAAAAACCATTTACTTTAAAGAAATCAAACAGACAGCCATGTGGTGGCAACATTAACATTTATTTGAAAAGGGCATCATGATGGCTCACTGGGAGATAGCAACTAATAGGCCTAGAGAATGATTTTGCTAAGAGTCCTTCTTCCTATACTTCCCCAACACCCCCTTTTCCACTTCCCTAAAATAGAACTAATCAATCCAATGGGTTTAAAATACAGAAAACTGCCACAGGCACTAATTCTGCACTCACATATAAATACACCATCTATTATGTACACATATTGTCAACTACAAACTACACTACACACACATGCACACACACACACGCACACACACACACACACTCAGCCAGGTCGTGAGGCTCTAAGTGGACACAGACACATTACAAGGTATGGGCTGCAGCATTTGTGGATTCACAGCTCTGCCTCCACATGCCAGAAATCAGCAGTCATGGGGGGAGAGCTTGGAACGGGAAGGGGATGGGCTTGGGCGGCCCCATGGTCCCCTGAAGAGAGACCTGGCCAGCCAGGCTGGGGCTAAAGGGAGCACAGAAAACTGCCTTTGGCCCCAGCAGGGCCACAACGCCCTTCCCACTGCCCTCCTGTTTCCCAGATAGCCAGGCTCTAGGACAGGCCCACCATGACCATCCTTCTGCAGTCTTCAGACCTAGGCCAGATGTGGGGTAAGGGGCCACTCAAACCAGAAGATTTCTAGCGTTAATGGGATGAGGAGGCAACACATGGCCCCAAACCTTTCCCCAGGTGTGAGGGAGATGCCCGGTTTCAGCATGACTGCCTGCCAGGGTCTGGGGCCACAGGAAGTGGGCCTGCCTTGCCCTAATGAAGCCCTCTCCCTGTCTACCTTTCAACCTAGTATCTACCTAACAGCCCAGTCTAGCCCTTCCCCGCTGGACCCCAACTGGCTAGTTGCCATTTTCTGGTCATGAAGAGGTATTGGGAAAAATAGTCTCACTTCTCCAGGGCACTCTGTTGTCAGGTCAGGAGGCCTAGGGATAATGGAATGGAAACTGGAAGGCATCGTGTCCCAGGGCCCCCAGAGGAGCCCAGAGGCCTGACCTGAGCTGTTCAGAGAAACCCCTGGCTATTCTGATTCTTGGTCCAGTTGAATTGTGTTCTGTGGGACCTAGAACAGCCAGGGCAAAGGGCGGCACAACTATAACACTTGTGCTTCCTAAAGTATGTTAGTGGGTCCAGGCCTCATCTTTTCCTGCTCATCCATTTATATCTGTGTATGGGAAAGAGGGCTGCATAGAGCAGGGTCTCTGGGAACTTTCATAGTTCTGCTGACCTGCTCAGGCTCCTTCTATAGTGAGGAGGCTATTTAGGAGTCAAGAAACCACTGATTTCTACTTTTCAAAGACAGAGGGAAATGGAAACAGGCACAAGGTGCTAGGGTCTCCACTGCAAGGAAAACAGAGGGAGCCTCCGGGGCCACACTGGTGCTTTCTGCTGATCTGCTACTTATGCATTCACCTGACTCCACCAAATTAACAGAACTTCCAAATCTCAAATACACTCCTGCCTACTCAGTGTGGCCAGCAGAGTCGTGACCAATGCCAGCCCTTCCCCACAGAGCCACAGTCCTTGGGGTTTTGCGAGCAGCTGGTCTCAATGGACTTACTGGCTCCTCTTTGCTCGAAATCACAGCAGAGAAGGGTGGCAAGAAGGGGCATGATGCAGTGCCACCAGCCGCTGGGGATTTGGAAAGCAGGATGCGCTGATGCTAGCTCAAGGGCTGGGATATCCCTCCCATCTGGACCCCATCGAACCGCTTCGCCTCTCTCAGGGCCTGTGCTGGGGTGAGGAGACTACCTACTCTAACACTCACCTTAACTTTTCTGATTCTGGCATATTTGGCCAGAATCCAGGTTCTACTCCATGTCAGCAGACAACCTAACACTCTACTGAGTCTAAGTTTAAATGAAACCGAGAAGAGGGCACTCAAGAAATGACGAGTTTTTCAAAAGAAGTACATTTTTGCTAAGCAGCAGTGATGGAAGGAGACGCTGCCTCGGGCAGATGGAGAGGGAACAGCAGAGTCTATGCAGAATGGGATAGACCTTTTCCTTCTATGTATTCACAGGACGGGGATGAAGGGCAGAAACATCTGAGTGGATCTGCAGGTCTCTGGTTCTAATGCTGGGTCTGGAAAGACCCTCCAGGGAGGCGACTGGCAAGTCCCAGAACCAGGGCTCACAGGCAGTGCTCAGGATGAAGCTGCCACGAGGAAGCCCTAATGTCAAGTAGGCCCATGGAACAGAGGGTCTCTCATCCAAGCTGGGCACAGGATAAAACCTGGGAGGAGCCAGTGAGGAAAGGCATGTTTGTGACTCAAGATTTCAATTTTCTTTAAAGTTTCTTTCAAAGGTTAGCAGTTGCTGTCAATTTTGAGTTAAACTTTTTTTTTTTTCATATAGAAGCACTAAAGAGAAGTCTAAGTTCATGCTTGTAAAATTGAGTTGAGCATAAGCCAGGGGCCATAAAGCACAGCCAAAAAGTCCTGGGGGCGCAGGAGCCTCCATGCCTGGGCCCCACACTCACTCAGGCTATTCAGAAGCCGAGTGCCAAGGCGGGTGCGGTGGCTCATGCCTGTCATTCCAGCACTTCGGGAGGCTGAAGTGGGTGGATCGCTTGAGGTCAGGAATTTGAGACCAGCCTGGCCAACATGGTGAAACCCATTTCTACTAAAAATTTTCTGGGCATCGTGGCACACACTTGTAGTCCCAGCTACTCAGGAGGTTGAGGCAGGAGAATCACTTGAACCCAGGAGGCAGAGGTTACAGTAAGCCGAGGTCGTGCCATTGCACTCCAGCCTGGGTGACAGAGCGAGACTCCATCTCAAAAACAAACAAAACAAACAAAAAACAAAATAAGAAAAAGAAGCTGCATGCCCACAGCAGAGATCATGACCGTGGGGAAGAGCTTCCTCGGAAGTGCCGAAACTGTGGGAATGAGAGTCAAATAACCGCTTCCCCAAGAAATTTATTGCACATATTAATGGGAAATGCTTGTGTTAAGGCTCTCCCGGATTCTGGAAAATACATCCACCTAACAATCAGGCTGTCCCTGTATATCCGTGTGTGCCACGCTTTGGTGGCACATCCCAAGAAGCCTGCCCCCCAACCTTAGCAGAAACAGCCTGCTTCTGACGCCATGCCATACTGCCTGAAATTGTATCCTAAAAAGGGATTTCCAGTTACTCAGGAGGCTGAGGAGGGAGAATCACTTAAATTCAGGAGTTCGAGGTCAGCCTGGGCAACATAGTGAGACCCCCCATCTCTGAAAAAAAAAATGGATTCCTTTAGATGAAGAAATCTAGTCACACTGCCTCCTCTGGAAAGCAGACTCCAGGGAAAGAACATGTGACATTCACATCTTACTGTAGGTCATGTCGGCTTGGAAGAGTTACCACAAATGTGACTAAAGGAGAAGGAAAGGGCGAGTTTGAACCACATGGCACTGCCCAGGGAGGAGGCCGAAATGAGGTTCTGTCAGGGGCACCCCGGAGGCACAAAGGCACCTGGAAGAAGGCCCAGAAGGGGAACTGGCAAAGAAGGCAGCAAACTGTCTCCTGGGTGGCTCTGCCTGGCTCCACATTAGCTCCTCTCTGCACACCCTCGTTACACAGAGACACAGATGGCACACCAGGAAAACAAGAATCCAGAACCCAAAGGAGTCTCCACGGCCCCTCCCAAGCCACAGGTGTTGCCAGATGGTCCCGATGTCTCAGACTTTGTCCAGAGAGTGAAGAAATCATTCCCGTATTTGGTTAGATCCTTCTTTCTTCAAATGGAACATCCAGAAAGTTGGCTTCTGATATCCTTGAGCCCCCAAACGCCACTCATACCACCTTCCCGACTCTCCTACAACCCAGGTCGGGCTGGGAGTCTCTTCTATAGGAGATGATGTGGGCAAATCTCGGGCGCCCTGCAGTTGCCCTCTGAAACTACCTTGTTCTGCCTTCCCTCAACCCAGAGGCTCCATGAACACCTTGGGACCCTCAGAAGAAAGACATCAAAGAGAACCCAACTCTGAAAAACGTCCAGCAGACAGGACTGTGGGAGGCCACTGCAGGCTCCCTCTGAATAAAGGAGGTGAGAAGCTGCTGCAGGGACCACACTGTGATGCCACAGCCTCACCTCTTGCCAGCCCTGCTTCCTGTCCTTTGCTGTCCTGTCCCGTGGCATCTCCACCCCAGCTTCTGTAATAAGGGCTCAGCATTCATTAATAGAAGAAACATAAACAGACAACTGGGTAATGAGCAAGAGAGTGGGAGACACAGCAGGGACATGGGCGGGGAGTGGGGGAGGCTCCGGAGGAGACAGCCATTCCGCTCTCAGCTTCTTTCCCTAGGGGCGTAGAGCCCATCACTTCCTCTCACCAACCAAGTCTCCATCCAGCTCCCTCCTTTGGGGAGGACATGCGCCCCCATGGAAGCCCTTCACTCAAAACACCAAGTGGGAGCTTCTCCGCCCCAGTCCCCTGGCTTCTCTCTGGAGACACCCATGATTCTCTGGCCCTGGCTGCCACAAAAGAGAAGATGAAGGGTGGAGGTGAGACAGGTATTGGTGAGATCTCCCTTGGGGAAGACGAAGAGGAGGTAGGAGGGCCAAGAAGGACCAGAGTCTCCACCTTGGCTTAGCCCGGGGGGCGCTGCCATCCAAGGTGACATTTTCTCGGAGATCCCAGCCAGATCTCCATGGGGTTGGGGTGGGCGTGAGGTGTGCCCCTCCCTCAGACCCCATCCCCTTGAGGAGCTCCAGCTCTTGGAATTCAGTATACGCACAGATCGGGAAACTTCATTTCGTAGACGGGGATGGAGTGGTTCTGCGGCTGACCGTAGGCTGCAGTGATGGTTCCTGATGGGCTTGGTGGGGGCCTAGGGGCAGGAACACATGGGGAGAAAGGTGTGAAAGGGAAATTTTAGGGTTCCACCCTTGTGAAACTAAACAGTAGGTGACTTAGGTTTCTTTTTGCACAGGGACCAGAGACCCGTTCATTCTACAGGTTCCCAGCTTTCCAAGTTGTACTAAAATCTACAGCTTGGAGTCAGGCTTCTCTGCAGGCTCCACAGTGATGCTGCCGCTTTAGAATGTGCCAGCCTGGGACATGAGGATGCTTGGGTCTTTCCAGATCTCACTGAGCCAGGCTCCTTCCCTCTCTATTCTCTGTTTCCTCGTCTATGGAGGGTTAGAGTTGGTGGTTGACTCCACCCCAGGAAATAGAGATTGCAGTGAGGTGGGAGGAGGAGGGAGGGGAGAAGGGAAGACAGGGGTGAGAGAAGGACTTAGGATGAGGAACCCCAATACTGGGCCACAGAGGTCAGGGTCCCCTGCCCAGGGTTGCCACTTACCGGATGGTGATTTCGAAGATCTGATTGAGTTTGCTCTGGAGCAGCGATGCCTACACACAAACAGGGGGAAGTGAGGTGGGGGGCACCCAGAACACCTGCCAGCTGGCTCAGGATGTCCAGAGTATGCGCTGGAGGTGCAGGGTAGCCACAGCCTTAGGAAGGCAGGCAGAAGTGAACACAGTCCAGCACTCCTCCACTGGACCCTGACTGCAGATTCAGATCTGGGAAAACTACCTACTGAAGGCTGACTGGGGACAGGACCAGAGGCTCAGAATCGCCAGGGGGGCCATCAGCCGGGTTCTTGAAGGTCCTTCTCCTTAAGATGGGGCAGTGGGGCTGCTGGGCATGGAATCGGGAGACTACGCCAGTGCCAGCTCTTTTCTTTCTTAAAAAATTTAATCTAGTTTAATTTTTTTATTGAGGCAGAGTCTTGCTCTGTCACCCAGGCTGGAGTGCAGTGGCACAACCTCAGCTCACTACAACCTCCACCTCCTGGGTTCAAGCAATTCTCCCAAATCAGCTTCCTGAGTAGCTGGGATTACAGGCACACACCACCATGCCTGGCTAATTTTTGGATTTTTAGTAGAGATGGGGTTTCGCTATGTTGGCCAAGCTGGTCTTGAAATCCTGACCTCAGGTGATCCGCCCCCCTCAGCCTCCCAAAGTGCTAGAATTACAGGTGTGAGCCACTGTGCCCAGGCTGTGCAAGCTCTTTTCTAACTTACAAGGAGTACTCTGCAAAACTGGTGGCTTAGAGATGATCTCCGATTCCTTCTGGCTCTAGTGAGGCCAATGAATGCAGAGAGTGGGACTGCATGTGTTCAGTAACTGGGCCCCAGTTCCTAGCTCATGAAATAGGCATCCCTCTCAAAGTGGGATGAGATGTTAGAATAATGCAGGCCCAGGAAAATCATGACTCACTTACCCGGGCCCCACAGTGTGCAGCAATCTCCTCAAAGGGTGCCTTCTGGAACTTCTCCACCACCTGTCGCCGCCGCTCACGCTCCTGCTCCTCCACGGCTACACTGTCCACTGCGACGCAGAGAACTAGGTCAGTGCCAGGCCCTGCTCACTGAGGGGAAGGGGAGGGACTCCTCCTCTGAGCACCGTCCATGAGCACTGCTTGGGCCCTCCCCTCTTCTGAAGAGTAGGGGACAGTGGCATGGAGGTGTAGTGCCCTCACTTGGCCCTGGAAGGCAGGACCTCTTTCTGATTCTGAGGGCTCAGCTTTCTTCCTTGTGTAAGTTTGAGAAATATGTAGGAGGAACTTTGAGCGGGGCTCTTACAGCCCCAAGTAGTTGCTCTCCCACTAGGACTTTTAAATTTAAGGTCCTGGAGAGTTGGTCCTTTGAGTGCTCTGTGGGTATATATATATATATTTTTTGAGACAGAGTTTCACTCTCTCGCCAGGCGCCAGGCTGGAGTGCAGTGGCACAATCTCGGCTCACTGCAACCTCCACCTCCGGGGTTCAAGCAATTCTTCTGCCTCAGCCTCCCGAGAAGCTGGGACTACAGGCACACGCCACCATCCCCGGCTAATTTTTGTATTATTAGTAGAGATGGGGTTTCACCATATTGGCCAGGATGGTCTTGATCTATTGACCTCGTGATCTGCCCACATCGGCCTCCCAAACTGCTGGGATTACAGGCTTTAGCCACCACGCCCAGCCTCCTGTGGGTATTTTGAAAAGGGACATTGAGGCTGGGCATGGTGGCTCACGCCTGTAATCCCAGCACTTTGGGAGGCTGAGGCAGGCAGATCATCTGAGGTCCGGAGTTCAAGATCAGCCTGGCCATCATGGTGAAACCCCCTCTGTCCTGAAAATACAAAAATCAGCCAGGCATGGTGGCACACACCTGTAGTCTCAGCTACTTGGGAGGCTGAGGCAGGAGGATCGCTTGAACCAGGGAGGTGGAGGTTGCAGTGAGCCGAGATCATGCCATTGCACTCTTGCCTGGGCAACAGAGTGAGACTCTTTCTTTCTTTTTTTTGAGACGGAATTTTGCTTTTGTTACCCAGGCTGGAGTGCAATGGCATGATCTCGGCTCACTGCAACCTCCACCTCCCTGGTTCAAGCGATCCTCCTGCCTCAGCCTCCCAAGTAGCTGAGACTACATGTGCGTGCCACCATGCCTGGCTGATTTTTGTATTTTTAGGAGAGACGGGGTTTCACCATGTTGACCAGGATGGTCTCGATCTCTTGACCTTGTGATCCACCCGCCTCGGCCTCCCAAAGTGCTGGGATTACAGGCGTGAGCCACCGCGTCCGGCCTGACTCTGTCTCAAAAAAACAAACAAAAAAGAAAAGGGACATTGACAATGGCAAAGCCACAAAGATCATGAAAACCAATGTGGAACAACTGTGGCAGGGCAGCCCGGGGCTGCCTTTAGTTTAAGGATTCCACACACGCTGTTTGGTATCCAAGATGAGTTAGCACCGAGAAGAAAAGGGGTATGTGCTGCATATGTCCATCATACTGTTGTTTCTTTTTTTTTCAAACAGAGATGGGGTCTCACTATGTTACCCAGACTGGTGTCAAACTTCTGGACTCAAGTGATCCTCCTGCCTTGGCTTCTCAAAGTGCTGGGATTACAGGAGTGAGCCACCATGTTGGGCCCACACTCAGTTTAAGAAGGTAAGAAATGGTGCGTTATGCCTGTAATCCCAGCACTTTGGGAGGCTGAAGCAGGCGGATTGCCTGAGGTCAGCAGTTTGAGACCAGCCTGGGCTATATGGTGAAATCCTGTCTCTACTAAAAATATAAAAATTAGTCAGGTGTGGTGGTAGGTGCCTGTAATCCCAGTTACTCAGGAGGCTGAGGCAGGAGAATCGCTTGAACCCAGGAGGCAGAGGTTGCAGTGAGCCAAGATTGTGCCACTGCACTCTAGCCTGGGTGACAGAGCAAGACTCCATCTCGAAGGAAAAAGAAAAAATTTATAGGAAAGGAATGTGTAAATTCAGAGAGACTACCATTAATGATGACAAAAAATTTAAAAGTTTGGCATTTATAGGCATAATTTTTCAGCAATTAGAAAAATATGTTGTTGACCAATGATCCAGGTAGAGGGGTAACAATGCATTTCAAAATCTACTTCCCTTATTAAATAGACATTCATATGATTCATTCTTAATATCTTCCGTTGGCCAGCTTGTTCTTTTGTATCACATTTCACCAAAAAAAGAAAGTATTTACTCCAAATTGCTTTCTACCTACAGCTGTCAACTGATTACTTTTAAAGGCCTCTGTCCTTAGTGACAAAAGGTTTGCCCACTGTGGGCCACACTACTGACCCCCATCAGGAGAGCAGGGACTTTCAATGGCAGCTTTGGTGGCTGTGATGAGTTGTCGAAAGCCACCAGCCTCTACCCTCACTCGGGTGCTGTATCCCACTGCGGAGGGTGGTGGATCCAGCTGCTTCTGCAGGAGCAGGCCCAAGGACCCCACCCCATTCTGCCCTCTAAGCAGAGTCCCTTGGCCCCAACTTACCAATGGCTTTCTTCAGCGTCTCATAGGTGATCTCCTCGGCAGGCACTCGCTGAAGAAGAAGGGACAGAGATGCTCAGAAAGGCAGTGAGTGGGGGAAGGAGGCAGCCCTGACACCCCCTGCTCTCTGGCAGCCTCTTGCTTCTTAGAACAAAGCCCCAGTGGGCAGGAAGTCCCTCAGGACACCCCCAGCCCCATCAGGGTCTCAGAAGCTCCCTGCGCAGCACAGAGGACAGAGAAATACAGCGGGGAAGCTCATTCCTCACCAGATTCAGACTCAGAACGGAGTCCTGAGTCTCATGTGAAAGAACACACTATTCCCTGCCCCCTCCTCAGGACTGTCCCATCAAGCACTATGGGAGGAAAATATTGCAATTTTATTTTATTTTTTTGGTTTTCTTTGAGATGGAGTCTCGCTCTGTTGCTCAGGCCGGACTGCAGCGGCGCCATCTCAGCTCACTGTAGCTCCGCCTCCTGGGTTTAAGTGATTATCCTGCCTCAGCCTCCCAAGTAGCTGGGATTACAGGTACATGCCACTATGCCTGACTAATCTTTATATTTTTAGTAGAGACAGGGTTTCACTATGTTGGCCAGCCTGATCTTGAACTCCTGACCTGGTGATCTGCCTATCTCGGCCTCCCAAAGTGCTGGGATTACAGGCGTGAGCCACTGTGCCAGGCCAGTACTGCAATTTTAAAACATCTTCAGAAAACACAACAGAAAATATTGGAAGCAAGAGGAGAGAGGTGGCAAACAGAATCTCAAATGTAAATTTCAAGAACTGAATATCAGTTCTGAAGTCTTAAAAGTATTAAATTACCAACCAAGGCGACTTGGGCATTTAGTAAAGATAAGAAATGGAAGGTTAGAAGTGACAGGCCTGGCGTGGTGGCTCATGCTTATAATCCCAGCACTTTGAGAGGCCGAGATAGGCAGATCACGAGGTCAGGAGTTCGAGACTAGGCTGGCCAATATAGTGAAACTCTTTCTCTACTAAAAATATGAAAATTGGCCAGGCATGGTGGCACACAACTGTAATCCCAGCTACTTAGGGAGTCTGAGGCAAGAGAATTGCTTGAAGCTGGAAGCTAGAGATTGCAGTGAGCCGAGATCATGCCACGTCACGCCACGCCATGGCACTCCAGCCTGGGCAACAGAGAGAGATGCCATCTCAAAAAAAAAAAAAAAAAAAGAAGAAGTGACAAGGTTCACTTTACTACTGAGGTTCCAAGGAGTTGCCCCGCTCAGTCCTCTGCAGAGCCTATAAAAGGAGGTGAAAAATAATAAAACTCAAAGAAGGGAACTCCATAGATGCTGAAAATAGTAAAGGAATTTGGACTAAATTCCAGAAATTACTTACTAGACAATGAGCTATTAGACCTATGAGTTACCCATGCTCTATTTTTTTTTTTTTTTTTTGAGACGGAGTTTCACTCTGGTCGCCCAGGCTGGAGTGCAATGGCACAATCTTGGCTCACTGCAACCTCCACCTCCCAGTTGGTTTCAAGTGATTCTCCTGCCTCAGCCTCCCCAGTAGCTGGGATTACATGTGACCATCACCATACCTGGCTAATTTTTTGTATTTTTAGCAGAGACGGGGTTTCACCATGTTGATCAGGTGGTCTCAAACTCCTGACCTCAAGTGATCCGCCCATCTCGGTCTCCCAAAGTGCTCAGATTACAGGCGTGAGCCACTGCGTCAGTCTCACGCTCTATCATTTAAACATAATCTTAAGCAAAAGCAGCAGACACAGAAGAGGATGATTTCACTGATATAAAGTTCAAGAAGTAACACAACTCAGGCTAGGGGCTCCCTTAGGGGAGGAGGCACAGAGGCAGGGCCCACTCTTTCATCCAGGTGTGACTGCACGGGCATATACACTTGATGAAAATTCACTGAGTTGTGCAATTTTTGATTTGTTTGGCATTTTTATTTGAGTAGGAGAGGACAGAAGTATAGATATGAGATAAAGTCATTCAACAAACATTAAGTGAGCACCAACTACATGCAGGACTCCAGGTGAGTCCGTAGAAACTGCACAATTTGTTAGCATAGGGATTATATGCAAGAGAGAGCAGTGCTGGGCCTTAACTCCCTCTGAGGACTTATCCTCTGTATGTCCATCCATTCCTCCATTGTCAGCACTGAGCAACATCGGATATTCACCTGCTGGGTGCTGGGGAACTGTGTGGTGGCAACAGTCAAAGAAAAGGCCACTCTCTGGGCAAGAGAGCAAGGATGCTCACTGGGCAAGTGCAGGGAGAAAGGAGTTTATGGAGGAAACTGAACGGGGGCTGGGTGCTGGGGAAGTCAGCTCACAGGTGCTCAGCTGCTCCTGTGTGGAGGGGAAGGTGGTTCAGATGTGGTATTCTGCACTAGCAAAGGCCTGGAGATGGCTGAGTACAGCACGGGAGAGACTGACAGCAGCTCCACCAGACTGGGACAGTGGATACAGGCCAGAGCAGGTGGCAGAAAATGAAATGGTAGAGCCCAGACTATGAATGGTTGGGAATGCCAGGCACCAGGAGGGAGATGTGACCAAACCGGCATTTATTCACCACTGCAGCGAGCCTGGCAGTAAGGCCATAGGAACCACCATGGGACTCTGGGCTGGCACATGATAGCTGAGGGGGAAGAGAACTGCGGCATGGCCGAAGGGCACAGGATGAAGGCCCCTGCACCCCTGCTTTGCCACCAAGCCAATTCTGGGCTAAGCTGACTCCTTTTTTTTTCTGAGATGAAGTCTCACTCTGTCACCAAGCCTGGAGTGCAGTGGTGCAATCTTGACTCACCGCAACCTCTGCCTCCTGGGTTCAAGCGATTCTCCTGTCTCAGTCTCTTGACTAGCTGGGAATACAGGTGCCCGCCACCACGCCAGGCTGTTTTGTATTTTTAGTAGAGACAGGGTTTCACCATGTTGGTCAGGCTGGTCTCAAACTCCTGACCTCATCATCTGCCTGCCTTGGCCTCCCAAGGTGCTGGGATTACAGGTGTGAGCCACTGTGCCTGGCCTAAGCTGACTCTTAGAGGGAGGAAGGAACTGATACTGGTGGCCCAGGAGGCCACTAGTGAGGAGGTGCTCTGTAGTGGCGTAAGCATTTCGCCTCCTCCTGTGTCACTTCACTCCTCAATTTCCAAGGATCTCTTACCTCTTGGGAAGGGAGAATCACCACTATGGGGAGAGAGCCACAAACTCACCTCGACCCCTAACACATTGGAGGTTCCCAGTCTTTGGAGCTGGAAGGGCCATGGAGGACGCCTTGTTCAACCTCATTTTACTTGTTCAATTAGCCCAAGTCAGAGCTTCCTTCTGTGGGAAGGTTCTGGATAAGCTTTGAGGGCCCTGGGCTGGAGATCTGCCCAATAAATGAAGTGGTCAAGGGCACAGTTAGGGGCAAGCTTGTTCCTCACCCCTAGAGACTTCCTACTCTGATTGCATCTGAGGAAAGGCTTGATGTCAAAGCTGTCCTCCATGTCTATGTCAGCCCTAATGGGCACAGAAGCTCAGGAATGCCAGCCTGTCCCTACCTGAGGACCACATAAGTCTTTCTGTCCCATCTCACACAAATGTGTGTACTCCGTACTTCTTGTGAACTGGGACAGTCAGCATTTAATTAAAAAAAAAAAAAAGGCTTGGCATGGTGGCTCACACCTGTAATCCTAGCACTTTGGGAGGCCAACGTGGGCAGATCCCTTGAGCCCAGAGGTTTGAGACCAGCCTGGGCAACATGGCAAAACCCCATGTCTACAAAAAATGCAAAAATTAGCTGGGCATGGTGGTGCATGCCTATAGTCTCAGCTACTCGGGAGGCTGAGGTGAGAGGATCACTTGAGGAGGCAGAGGTTTTAGTGAGCTGAGACAACCACTGCACTCCAGCCCAGGTGACAGAGCAAGACTCTGTCTCAAAATAAAAATAAAAAAAGGTGTACTGCATCTGTGGCTTCGGTTCCCTCATGCCTCCTTCCTCCTCCTCTCTGCCCTCCCCTCTGTTTCTTTCTCGTTTGGGAGAATTGGGTTTGTATCTCCACTATGATTCCTTATTCTTCCCTACTCATGGGTGTATCTGCTTCCTTTGCTAAGTTAGAAGAAATGAGATAATGGTAGGGGAGATAGGACATGTTATTTTGAACAGATATTAGATATTTACAGTCCTCAAGAGAGGAGAGAAGGAAGAGAAGTCTTTAAGGCATTGTAGCAGCTTTCTCTTAAAAAAAAGAATCTTGGCTGTGGGTGATTAGGGGATGCGGAGGTGGAGCACAGGTGGTTTTTAGGGCAAGAAGTGACTCTGTGTGGCACTCTAGTGGGGGAGGCATGTCATTATGCATTTGTCCAAACCCACAGAAGGTACCAGGCTGAGAGCGAACCCTAATATAAACGATGGACATCAGATGATAACGCTGTGTTCGGGCAGGTTCAATTGTAAGAAACATACTACTCTGAACTCGGATGTGGATAGTGGGGGAGGCTGTGCATGTGTGGTGGGTATAGGGCAGTCTCTGTACCTTCCACTCAATTTTGCTATAACCTAAAACTGCTTTAAAAAATAGTCTAAATTGAAAAAAAAAACAAATCTTTATTGATACATGTGGAAACAACAGTATGAAAGCTGTTCTCATCCTAATCACTCCAGTTTCCAACCCAGAGCACATCTGTCCCCATGTGAGTGGGGAATGATGACCAGCATGCCTTTCTTTTGAATGTTTTGAGACAAGGTCTCACTCTGTCACCTAGGCTGAAGTGCAGTGGTGCTATCATGGCTTACTGCAGCCTCCACCTCCCAGGCTCAGGTGATTCTCTCACCTCAGCATCCTGAGTAGCTGGGACCACAGGTGCATATCACAAATTATTTTTTGCAGAGATGGGGTCTCCTTATGTTGCCCCAGATCATCTCAAACTCCTGAGCTCAAGCAGTCCTCCTGCCTCAGCCTCCAAAATGTTGGGACCAGAGGCATGAGCCACCATACCCACCCAGGCCTTTCAAGAGTGATTTTTATGATATCCTCATGGGAGCAGGGAGGACCCTAACAATTTTTCCGAATGGAAGTATCTGTGACACATATATGGGGAGAGTCAGGACGAATGTGGAATGACCTGAGAAGCTTGCTTTCCATGCATCCTAAGCACACTGCGTGGGCAGGGGACCCTGGTGTCCAGCATCCAATCTGCAGGAGGTGGGGCTGCCTCAGGAGGGTGGCAGGGTCACTCACCTCCTCCTTCTCTGGGCTGTTCCTTGATTCTACCTCCACTTGCAGGGAGATGGTCTCTCCAATGCTTCTCCTCTTGGATAAGCGATCCTCATCTGGGGAAGAAGCAGCCCAGAGGCTGGAGTTCCCAGTCCTCGGAGGTCCAGGACTGGGCCACTAGTCCCACCTCCCAACCCCTCTGCCTCTGCTTGGCCCACAGTCCTCAGGCTCAGTGTACACTCAGGCTACACCTGCAGTTTACAGAAGCTTCTGATTGCTGTGGGCCTTCTCCGTCCATCTTAGGATGGTCAGTTTTGCTCTTTGGGGCTAAAATGTTGAAATCATCAATGAGAACACAAAGAAGGTTCTTATGACCAGAATATAACTCACCTTACCTGTAAACATCATCTACTAATAGCACCAGTAGCTGTCGTCCATAAGTATTTACTAAGTGCATTTGCATTAATACAGGTACCTATCTCATCTACCTCTCACGCCAACCTTCTAAGGCAGCTATTGTTTTTTGTTTTTGTTTTTTGAGACGGAGTCTCGCTCTCTTGCCCAGGCTGGAGTGCAATGGTGCAATCTTGGCTTATTGCAACCTCCGCCTCCCGGGTTCAAACAATTTTCTTGCTTCAGCCTCTGGAGTAGCCGGGACCACAGGCACCTACAACCACACCCAGCTAATTTTTTGTATTTTTAGTAGAGATGGGGTTTCTCCGTGTTGCCCAGGTTGGTCTTGAACCTTTGAGCTCAGGCAATCCATCCGCCTCGGCCTCCCAAAGTGCTGGGATTACAGGCGTGAGCCACCACACCTGGCCAGCAGCTCTTATTCATATCCCTGTTTTGCAGTCAAGGAAACTGAAATTCATGACGCAAAGGACTTTTCTAAGATCTTTCAGGCAGTAAATTGCACAGAGGTCTTGAACTGGGTCTCTGGTTCTGTAGCTCCTTCCAGCACAATGGAGCCTCTCCCATCCTCAGGCCAGGCCATCTCATGGGCCAGGTACTTCCAAGGACCCTGCCCTGAGGAGAAGAGGTGGGGCAATCAAGAGCGCCTCACCATAAACTCCCACTGTGTCCTTCAGCTCTCATGACATCCAAGGTGCCTTACAGGCAATCAAAGGGCCACAAGTCCCTTACACTCAGGCCCTTAACTGGCCAAGGAAGACAGAGGCAGGCTCGGGCATCCCTGCACAGAGCTCATACCTGTTAGCTGAGGGATGTAGGGCAGGCAGAGCCGGTCTGAATTGTAGCCACTGCCTCCCAAGACTTCACTGATTTTGCTCTGGCGGAAGAGGAGCTCAATCACTACTCCATCAAGATTCTGAGACAGCCTGAAGACAAAGGAGGGAGGAAGCACATTAGAATCATGGTATCTAGAATGACTTCTGAATAACTTTTTTTTTTTGAGACAGAGTTTTGCTTTTGTCGCTCAGGCTAGATTGCACTAGCGCAAACTCAGCTTACTGCAACCTCTAGCTCCTGGATTTAAGTGATTCTCCTGCCTCAGGCTCTTGAGTAGCTGGGATTACAGGCACCCACCACCATGCCTGGCTCATTTTTTGTATTTTTAATAGAGATGGGGTTTCATCATGTTGGCCAGACTGCTCTCTGAACTCCTGACCTCAGGTGATCCACCCACCTCAGCCTCCCAAAGTGCTGGGATGACAGGCATGAGCCACCATGTCTGGCCAACTTTTCTCCTTACAGAAGTAGCATCTTCACTATGGAAGATGACAGAGAAGTAAAAGGAAGAGTCACCCCTGGTCCCATTTCCAGAGATAACCACCATTCACATGTTATAATATATTCTTATGCACAACTGCATCCTTCGGTTACTGTTTTTTTAGAGACAGGGTCTCACTGCGTTACCCAGGCTGGAGTGCAGTGGCTGTTCACAGGCACCGTCATAGCACACTACAGTCTTGACCTGCTGGGCTCAAGTGATCTTCCTGTTCACCCTCCCAACAGGCACGCTCCACCACACCCGGCTTTTATTTATTTATTTGTTATCTTTTAGACTGAGTCTCTCCCTGTCATCCAGGCTGGAGTGCAGTGACACGATCTCAGCTCACTGCAACTTCCACCTCCCAGGTTCAAGGGATATTCCTGCCTCAGCCTCCCAAGTAGCTGGGATTACAGGCACGTGCCATCACACCTGGCTAATTTTTGTATTTTGAGTAGAGACAGAGTTTTGCTGTGTTGGCCAGGCTGGTCTCCAACTCCTGATCTCAAGTGATCCATCCGCCTGAACCTCCCAAAGTGCTGGGATTGCAGGCATGAGCCACTGTGCTTGGCCTAATTTTTCTTTTGAGACAGAGTCTTGCTCTGTCACCCAGGCTGGCGTGCAGTGGCAAGACCTCAGCACACTGCAACTTTTGCCTTCTGGGTTCAAGCAGATTCTCCTGCCTCAGCCTCCCGAGTAGAGTAGCTGGGACTTCAGGTGAGGCACCACCGCACCCAGCTAATTTTTGTATTTTTAGTGGAGATGGGGTTTCACCATGTTGGCCAGGATCGTCTTGAACTCCTGACCTCAAGTGATCCACCCACCTCTGCCTCCCAAAGTGCTGGCATTACAGGCATGAGCCACCGTGCTCAGCCCAGTCAAATTTTAAAAAACTTTTTTGTAGACATGGGTTCTTGCTTTGCTGCACATGGTTGTCTGGAACCCATGGGCTGAAGACAGCCTCCTGCTCAGTCTTCTGAGTCACTGGACCTGCAGGCGTGAGCCACCACACCCAGCTTAGCCACATATTTTTATGTATACAGATAGATATCCCCTTCCCCACCTGCTGTTCTGTGATCTATTTTATTGACCTATTATGTAGTGGGTATTTTACATTAAATATTCTTCTCAAACATTGGCACAATTGTCTGTTGTATGGATGGGCCATGATTTATAAAGCCACCCACTACTGTGAGACATTTTGGTTTTGCAAAATACCGTTCCCTTGAATTCCTCTGATGTTGAAGTGACACTGGCCCACAGCACCCACAATGGACCGAAAACATCACTTGGATTGACAGTGACGTCTTGTCAGGAATGACTCCTTCAGGACGCATTTGCCATGGGCTTGGCCAAAGCCCCCGGAGGCTGTGCCTCACCTGCGAACATGGCTCAGCATTGCACGCTCAAGGCATGGACTGCAGTAATGGGATGGGGTTCAGCTTTACCCAGGACTTCCGGACCCCAGGCAGAGCCCACCTTCTGTCCTTGAGAGTCTGCAGAAGGCCGAGCCTCCTGGCATTGACCCCTCCTGGCCTCAGACCACCCACCTTCATACTCAGCTGCCCTGGGGATCCCTGACCAGGCCCCCGTCCTCTCCTCACCTGGGCCTCTCCACAAACACATCCTCTGGGAGCATATATGGAGCTTCTTTCTTCCTGGTCTCTATCACCTGGTGGTTGGGAGGAATCAGATGATAAGAGCTGGTTCAGCAGGGAGAGGGAGCTCACAGGCAATGAAAGAACCCCCAAGCCAGGCTAGGCGCTTCCTCCCTCCCACAGCCTCCTCAGCACATTGTCCGAAGCTGATCTTCTCCAGTGGAAACTCCCATCAACAAGTACCCTTAGAGCAGCTGGAGGCCTAGGATGCCTGCAATGACACCTATGTACTAGGTCTCCTCCAAATGTAGGGAACTTAACTCTTAAGAGACTGCAGCTTCTGGCTCTGGTGTCTCATTCCTATGCTTTTTTTGTTTTTGAGACAGAGTCTTGCTCTGTTTTCCAGGCTGGAGTGCAGTGGCACAGTCTCCGCTCACTGCAGCCTCCACCTCCCAGGTTCAAGCGATTCTCCTGCCTCAGCTTCCTGAGTAGTTGGAATTACAGGCATGTTCCATCATGCCTGGCTAATTTTTACATTTTTAGTAGAGGTTGCCTAGGCTGGTCTCAAACTCCTGACCTCAAGTGATTCTCCTGCTTCGGCCTCCCAAAGTGCTGGGATTACAGGCATGATTACTGCACCCAGCTTGCTAGTATATTTTAAAGTTAATCCTGTATGTTGGTATCATTCAATCTCTAAACACTTCAGTGTGTTTTAAAAGATCTTTATGCAACAACGGAGAACACATCTGACTATAGAATGGGTGTCAAGTAATACCAAGGAATTGGTGATGACTTAATGAGCTGTGTTAAGGCATGGCAATCACATAGGGAGGCGCTCATACTGTTTCAGATGTGCAGGCTGATACACTGCATGAAAGGACAGGGTAGCTGGGATTTGTTTTAAAATATTTGTTTTAAAGTATTTACCATTTGTTCAGCAAAGGAAAAGACAAGGAGATAGATGAGGCCTATGGGGAGAAATTTTCGTATCTCTTCATTTCATCTATGTGGCCGTGAATGGACATTCACTCACCATTCTACTCAGGCCACTTTTGCGGTATTTCATAGCTTTAGTTTGCATGATCTGAGGTATGTGTTTTGGTGTGTTCCCATGAGTAGGGGAAGACAGAGGGGCAGGAAGTGGAGGGGGCAGACAGTAGGTTAGAAACAGGTATAGGAGACCCCCCCCAACCCCTGTGCCTAACCCCACCCTACTCTGCCAAGTCATACAGGAAGGAAAGATGCCATAAGTAACTAACTTCTCACCATGAGCGGTTCTTACTTCAGCTGTGCCTTCACTGTGTAAGAGTAGGTACAGGACTAACACAGGTAAGCAAAAGCTGTTCCCGGGAACCCCACGTTGAGGGCCCCCTGAGTTCAAGCTATTCAAGTCACGAGGACACCAACCTCATGGATGTGCTGGCAGAAGGCAGGCACTGTTGTGAGCTGGCTGATGAGGTTCAGGTAGGCTGCGCCCAGAGCGTACAGGGCACAGCGGTTGTAGACAGGCAAGTTCTCCTCATTGACCTGGGCCACGTCCTGTGGCAACAGAGACACGGCCTCCGGAGTTTTTCACCGACAAACTACACTGGGTGTCAACCCTCCGCCCAACCCCTTCCAATCTTCTTTAGAAATGCTTTCTTTTCTAGACGAAATCTTTCTCAGTTATTTGACCCATAACTTCCTGGGGAAAAAAGTTGCCTTCATTAAAGGAAGGGAAGGGTCCCTAGAACAATCCATGAACTGGGAGGCTTTTAAGTACTCACAGACTATAGAGGCAACGACCTCGACTCCCTGCTCTGCAATTCTAGCTGTGGCGACCTCTCCTGCCCACACCCCCATCATTAATCCCACTGCTAGGTGCTGTCTCCGTCACTGTAGCTGATTCTTAGAGGACTGAATTAGCTGGTTAAACTTGGTTCATATGTTAAGCTAAAATAGCTGTGAGCGTTACCAGGGGATTGGGACACAAAGGAACCCCAAATTCTAACTTTTTATTTTTTTTATTTTTAAGATGGGGTTTCACCATGATGGCCACGCTGGTCTTGAACTCCTGGCCTCAGGTGATCCACCCACTTCAGCCTCCCAAAGTGCTAGGATTACAGGCATGAGCCACCGCGCCCGGTCACTCTTAAGGGTAAATAGAGTTAAAAAGAATTGCAGCATCTAGGTTGACCCTGCAGGATTTTAGCACCATCAGACAGGTGGTCTCAGACTCTGTCACTGAATTCCCAGGGTTGCCCAATTCAGAATTATGATGCCCGCCTGGCGTCAGCACCCTGGAGACCCAGACTTTGAGGTCCAAAGGACCCACCCTGACTCCCAGTAGCCTTGGGTGTACACCTGCAACCAGGAAGACCAGGAAAGTCTCAAGCCCTGCCTGGTGCCACTTTGGCTGCCTACGAATCAAAGGAGGCTTGGTAGACAGGCCCCCAGCCTTTGAGACTGTGACTTATCTTTCCAGGAAATGTGTACTTTAAACAAGTGCTCAAAGCAATTCTGAAGCACAGCTCAGATTTTGGGAACCAGAGAATCTTTTTTTTTAGAGGGAGTCTTGCTCTGTTGCCCAGGCTGGCATGCAGTGGCACGATCTTGGCTCACTGCAACCTTGGCCTCTAGGGTTCAAGTGATTCTCCTGCTTCAGTCTCCCAGGTAGCTGGAACTACAGGCACACACCACTACATCCAGCTAATTTTTGTATTTTTAGTAGAAACGGGGTTTTACCATGTTGACCAGGCTGGTCTCAAACTCTTGACCTCAAGTCATCCGCCCACCTTGGCCTCCTAAAGTGCTGGGATTACAGGTGTGAGCCACTGTGCCTGGCCAAGGGAACCAGAGAATTTTTAGACAAATGAGTTTGTCTGGGATCACTCAGGGCTTACGAGCATCCTCTCAGGAATCCTTGGAGTTTCACTCAGACCCTGCAAGAGACTCAACATACTAGTAGCTAAGTGATACTTCTGAATGACCTGGTTGCCTGGGTCTTGTTTAGCTTGAGGATAGGCCAAGGGCATAAATGAAGCACTCTTTGGGGTTCCCCAACCAGGACCATGATTTGGGGTCTTCAGGGAAAAGTGGCCAACCACGAGTGCAATATTCCTGGGTTCCAAAACAACTGTTAAGCAGTTGCCACTCAATACTTTTAGCAGGGGTTGGCCAAAACAGGTCCCTCCCCTGATCCCAAGCCCCACGCCCTGTGCACACCAGGCCCTACCTGAACAGCCAGCACCAGACGGATGAGATCCACCACCACCTCCTCGTTGGCCAGCTCGATGCTGATGAGGGCCAGCAAGCCATAGAGCGCCTCATAGTGTTTCTGCACGTTCGTTTCCTCCTTGCAGCTCAGGTAGATGTGTCTGTAGAGCTGCTGGGAGTGCTGGGGAATGGGCAGGGGAAGGCCGGGGTGGGTAGGGTAGGGACAGGAGGGGCAAAGAGAACAGGGAGGAAGACCAATCTGAAGATGAGGGGGATGGCTGTGTATGCCCCCTCCTCCCTTGGGGAGGGGATACCTTTACAGCAGACTCTAGCAGAAGTGGACACACACAGGAAGGCTCGTGTAGGGAAGGTTGGGCTCTAGGGAAACCAGCAATAGAAGCTGCTGCCCAAATCTGGGGGTAGGAGCAGAACACAGTGACTGGCCCTGGACTGGCTCATCACTCTGGGCTTGACTCCTAGAGAGGCCAGCTGGTCAATCTGACCACGAATAGCCACAGAGGGAGGAGGCATAGCCATAGAGGGAAGAGGCAGGCTCCAGGGGCAGTCAGTGGTCACCAGTGACTTTTGCTCTGTCACCCAGGCTGGAGTACACTGGCACAATCTTGGTTCACTGCAATTTCCACCTCCTGGGTTCAATCGATTCTCCTGCCTCAGCCTCCCAAGTAGCTGGGATTACAGGTACCTGCCACCGTGCCTGGCTAATTTTTGTATTTTTAGTAAAGAAGGGGTTTTACCATGTTGGCCAGGCTGGTCTTGAGCTCCTGACCTCAAGTGATTCACCTGCCTCAACTTCCCAAAGTTCTGGATTACAGGCGTGAGCCACTGCACTTGGCCTTCACTGTGTCTTGAGGTCATGCTTGCTTACCTTCTTCATGAAGACGGTGTCTTGTCGAGAGCACTTGTCCACTTTCAGCTTTAGGACAGAGATGTCACTGAGGGTACTGGGACGGGATGCAAAGGGCCTCTTTAGCTCTTATACGAGGCCAGCCTGCACTCACAGGGGGTCACTGGGCTTTATCCCCAACACCGTTAGTGGGTACAAAGCCTCCAGTGCTCCCTGGCCCTGGTTCTTACCCCAATTACCTTTTCCTCTCAAATTCTCAAGATTATGTCCCTTTATCTCTCTCTCTCTCTCTCTTTTTTCTTTTTGAGACAGGGTGTTATTTTGTCACCTAGGCTGGACTGCAGTGGCTCAGTGATCACAGCTCTCTGCAGCCTCCACCTCCACCTCCAGGGCTCAAAAGCAATCCTGCCAACTCCGCCTCCCAAGGAGCTGGGATCACAGGTGTGAGCCACCACACTCAGCTAATTCTTAAATGTTCTTGTAGAGATGAGGTCTCACTATGTTGCCCAGGCTGGTCTTAAACTCTCGGGCTCAAGTGATCCTCCCACCTTGGCCTCTCAAAGTGCCAAGATTATAGGCATGAACCACCACACCTGATCCCTTTCTCTTAAATCTTCACTCTGATTATTCTCTTCCTCTTCTTATTCCCACCAGGTCTTTTCAGTCACTCCTGATAACCCTGTACCCCTTCCTCCTCACACTTGCAAACTCCCTTTAGTGCCTCCTCTCTATCTTCCAGATCTTCAGTCCACCATCCTCCTCTCCCAGACACAAGTGCCCTTTGGTCTCTCCTCCCCTTGCAGGACCCCAGGGTCAATGCTGGTGATCAACTCCCTTGAGAGTCTCACTGAGTATCTGAACTGTCCTCCTGTCTGGGTGTGAGGCTACTGGCCCAAAGGACAGGACCTACTGGAGAGTCCTCTCCCCCTCTTGCATCACCTGAAGGAGACACCCCAAATTCACCTGATGGTAGAGAACTTGTGGCGGTTGCCATGACGATCAATGAAACTGATGAGAATCTCTAGAACAAAGAGTCGAATTTCTGCATCCTCCATGAGGGCGGTGGAGAGAAGGCGGTCCAGGAAGTTACTGGGCAGGGCTGACATCATGTTGTTGCACTGGAAACCTGTGGATACCTGTAAGGGAGGCATGACAGGTGTGCCCAGGAACACCGTCCCTCTCAGGTACAGGAGGAGATGGAGGAGAGACAGTGGAAGTCAGATCTGATGTATACATCCTCTCTAGACATCACCCAATCCAGCCTCCCCTACCCTGTAGCCCAGGCAATTTTTTGAACACTCCAACATTCACCTAGATGACACTGAGCTCAGTAGACATGTGAATGGATAGGGACAGCGTGCAGGGACATTAGGGTGTCAAAAGCAAGCAAAGGATGAGCCCTGGAGGGAAGCGAAAGCCGGGCAATCTCTGAATCTAACATTCCAGCCAGTTAGGGCACAACTGATGAACAGCCACCAGGAACACAATGCCTCATTAAGAGTATGACCATCACAAAGAACAAGACATTGGAAGAACTCACAGCTGGGCTGATGGATCAGAACTCACACACATGGCAACCACCAAATAGTGCACACAGGTAGCATCTGGTAACATGTCTGTTAGCATGGCAATAATGGGGCTTTGTGACTAAAGCCAGTTTGGCATAAATAGACCTGCCATATATGCTGTCTTCAAAGCATTCAAATGCAGCCAAGCACTTTTCCTGTTAAATCCATATTGCAAAGCAATGCCTTTGATGATTCAGAAGGTCCCTGAGGATGGACCCCAAACTGTCACCTTAAGAAGATGCTGGGTATGGGCTGGGCACAGTGGCTCATGCCTGTAATCCCAGCACTTTGGGAGGCTGAGGCAGGCAGATCACCTGAGGTCGGGAGTTTGAGACCAGCCTGACCAACATGGAGACACCCCATCTCTACTAAAAATACAAAATTAGCCAGGCATGGTGGCCCATGTCTGTAATCTCAGCTACTCAGGAGGCTGAGGCAGGAAAATTGCCTGAACCTGGGAGGTAGAGTTTGCAATGAACTGAGATTGTGCCATTGCACTCCAGTCTGGGCAACAAGAGTGAAACTCCGTCTCAAAAAAAAAAAAAAAAAAAGATGCTGGGGGGTACAAATTAGTGAGGGTAAACTCAGAAAAAAAAATGGCAGGAATATGGAGCCCAAGCTGATAACTATATGAGGGCAGTGCTGGAGCACAAAGGGTTCATAAAAATCTAGGGCCATGAAGAGTGTGGACTAGAGAGGAGGGGAGGGAAGGCATGAGGTGGCGGGTGGGGGAGTCTGTTTAGACTGGCATGGCGAAAACAGAGACAAGATGGGAGGTCTAGAGACGGAGAGGGGACTGGGGACCTCCCAACTTCAGTCTGAGAAGTTTGAAATCTGGTTGTACATCAATTATAAACTGAGGCTGGGCACAGTGGCTCACACCTGTAATCCCAGCACTTTGGGAGGCAGAGGTGGGCAGATCACTTGAGGTCAGGAGTTGAAGACCAGCCTGACCAACATGGTGAAACTCCATCTCTATTAAAAATATGAAAAATTAGTCAGGTGTGGTGGCAGGCACCTGTATTCCCAGCTACTTGGGAGGCTGAGGCAGGAGAATCACTTGAACTTGGGAGGCGGGTGTTGCAGTGAGCCGAAATCACACCACTGCACTCCAGCCTGGGCAACAAAAGCAAAACTCTGTCTCAAAAAAAAAAAAAATTATAAACTGAGATCTACTCTGAAATATGAGGCACCTTATAGAGAACAGCATTTTTAGACAATTCTTCTTATAGCTGAGTTTATGATAGGCGAGGAGAGGTAGTTGTGGGATGTTGTGTTTAGGCCAGGGGTTGTGCTTCAGAATACCTGGGGAGCTTGTTACAAATACAGATTCCAGGACCTCAGTCAGGCTAATAGCTCAAAACCTCTGGGGAATTAATATATTTATCACAAGATTGGCATCGGAATGGTGTTTGAGAGCAATGGATCTAGACTCTAGTGAGGGCTGCAAAGATGTAAAGAAGAGTTACATAAAACACTGAGGATGGGAAGGATGGGGGCTGGGGGACTGAGGTGGGCACATGTGCCAAGAACACATGCTGGCAAGACAGGGGAAACAGAGGGGAAAAGGGAAAGAGGGGGTACTTGGAGGGAACCAGGGCGGGAACCAACAGATTCCATCTCAAGACAGACCATGTCTGAGTGACAAGGCTATCCGTAGCCAATAAGGAACCTTTGTGAAAATTAGAAACAGGTGCCCCACCTGCTCTGGCTGACCCAGCTCTGTGCTAGTGCCCAGCCTGGCTAGTGAGTGGAGTACAGGCTAGATTTCAGCCCCCACTCAAATGACTGGGCGTATTTGTGTAGTATGCAACCTGCACGGCTGTATGTGGAGGCTGTCACTTGATCCCTTGGAGCTGTCTCCTGCAGAGGAAGAGCAGGAATAGGGATAGATGGGGCTCACCTGCAGGAGGGATTTTAGCAGCATAATCTGGGTCAGTCGGTTCCTGTTCTCCCTGTAGACAAGAGACACAAACACTCAACAGGACAGTAATAGGGGGGAGATCCCACACTTGACAGCTTAGTTCTACCCCTGCTTCATTTCTCCATGAGGCTTATCATCTTAGGTTACCCAGGAAAGTGACTTCTGGACCCAGGAAGCAGACCAAGGGGTGATGGGCTCCCCCCACGGTGGGAGGTGGTTATTGGTGGAGCAGCCTGAGAAACTTGTGGGATCCACAAGCACCACTAAAGGCTGCTGTGGGATTTGGGAGTAAAAAGAGAGCAGAGGGCAGAGCCAAGAAAGTTAAGAGGGATAAAGGAGGGGGTCAGAAAATGCCACTAGGAGAGGACTCCAGGCTGGGGGAGATTGGTGGCTCACCCTGTCCTGCCCGTGTCCACTGCCTGGTGCAGGGACGGCAGTGGGACCTTGCTCATGATGAAGAGGATCACCTCGGAGCGCTGGTAGGTGGGCAGCGTGGTGGCAAAGGAGCCTGCGGGAGGTGGGGGAGAGGGCGTCCAGTGAGGCACAAGCTCCAGGGCCCCTCCTGGTTCATCCTTTCAGTTGCACAAACCCCTGCAGAGAGCGAGGGCTGCTGCTCTCTGGAGCCAATCCAGGCCCAGAGAAAGGAACCCAGGATGGCCCTGGTATGATTCGGCCTCTCCGGGAAGGGGAGGCATCAGGTGGCTCCGGAGGTCTCTTCCAGGCTCCGTTTTTTCTCTTGTTCCTGAGGCTGTGTGTGGTTAAGGTCTTGGCTCCTTGGTTAGTGGGTGGGGATGGTGAATGCTGGGCCGTGGGACTAGGGCGGGAAGAGCCTAGATCTCGTTGGGCGCTGGTTTCACCGGCTGCCCTAGGGTAAATCCTCCTCCCACGAAGAGCGGCTTCTGCATTCCTGCCCTGCCTACTTCTCTAGGCTGAGAGGAAGCTCACATGGCCAGGGCAGGCAGGCTGTGAAAGCGGCTTTATCATCTCTGCTCCCGAGAGCACACACACTTTCTCCCTGGACTGTCCCCTTCCTCATCCTTTTCTCTTAGTCCCCACCTCTCCCTCCTGGAGGTCCAAACCTGGAAGCACCAGGCAGGTCTGATGGAGACCGGGGCTAAGGAAGGTCTGAGACTTCAGACCTGGAAAACCATCTGACTGTTTTGCGCTGTCGCTCGGGCCCTGCCCAGCCAGTGCACCAAGAACCGACTTCATTTTCTCCGATGTCTGCGAATAGCATGTGGGTGATGGACAGTCCTACAGCACGCGGATGGATGATCTTCGCCCCAGTGAGGTGCCTCCCTCTCCAGCCCCCATCCCCGGTCTGCCCCCGGGGCCTCGCCCCTTTCGAGTTTCCCTCTGTCCTCCCCTCGGCCCCGCCCAGCCCCTGACCCCACCCCACGCCTCGGCCCCTCCTCGCCCCTGGCCCGCCCCGCCCCTCGGCCCCGCCCCGCGCCGCACCTACGGTCTTGATGACGGCCTCCTGGAACATGCGCTCTTCGTGCTCCTTGATGATCTTGGTGCCCAGGCTGACCGCCCCGTCGTAGCTCCCGGTCAGCGCGTAGTCGATGCTGAGCCGCAGCTGCCTCAGCAGCGTGTTGAACATCTCCAGCACCGTGGGCCCTGAGCGCGGCAGAGCGGGACACCGGAGATCCAGGGCTAGCACCCTCCTCCTCCCTGCACCGCGCGCAGGCAGGACAGGCCCAGGCCGCCTTCCAGCCTGGGCTTCCTCTGCGCCCCCAACTTCCTGGTGGACTTCTCTTGAGGAAAACGGACTCCGATCCCTCCCTGTTGCCCCTTGCCTCTCTCTGGAAGAGGCGGCAGCCTCCGCGGGGTCCCCGGCCCTCAGGCCTTCGCCATGCCTCTTACCCACAGAGCCGGTGGCGGCGATGACCGCGGCTTCGGACAGGACCTCCACGATGCCCGCGCGCACCGTCGCGGCGCTGCGGCTGTTGGCGTCCAGGTGGCCCAGGAGCTGCTGGATAACCAGGTGGGAGTGCTGCGGCTGCGGGAGGAAGATGAGATGGGCCTTGACAGCAACCCCACGGGGCCCCTGGGCCGCGCAGCCCTCTCCTGGCACCCAAAGGTGGGGGTCAACTAAAGGGACATCTCAAGGCCCCAGACACTGCAAGTGGCACTGACACCTCGTGCCCTTCCTGGATCCTTCCCTCCTCCCTCCAACAAAGAGACAAATCCAGGCCAGAGTGGTGGCTCACGCCTGTAATCCCAGCACTTTGGGAGGCGGAGGCTGGCAGATCACAAGGTCAGGAGTTCAAGACCATCCTGACCAACATAGTGAAACTCCGTGTCTACTAAAAGTACAAAAATTAGCCCGGGTAGTGATGCACACCTGTAGTCCCAGCTACTCGGGAGGCTGAGGCAGGAGAATCACTTGAATCTGGGAGGTGGAGGTTGCAGTGAGCCAAGATCATGCCACTGCACTCTAGCTTGGGCAACAGAGTAAGACTTGGTTTCCGGAAAAAAAAAAAAAGAGTCAAATCCCAGTGGAGGCCTTGGCAGTTTTCCAGCGCCCTTTGCCTTCAAAATGGGTCAAAAGACCATTTGAAAATAGTGTCTTCCTTTCATTCCCCAGTCCTCAGGTCTTGCCAGCAAGGGCCGCAGAGGCCACATGGCTTAGTCCAGTGCTGCTCAAAGTGTGGCTCCTGGGCTGGTGCCCACTGGAGATGGATCTGATACTGGTTTACACTGAGGTAAGGACGAGACAGAGTCAGCGCTTAGTAAACAACTTGTCAGTGCTGTAGCAGCCAAGGGTGTGATCTGTAGGCTTGCATTTTGCATGAGTTTTGCATTTAATTTTTCTAAGAATTATTTATTTTCATTGCATTTTATAAAACTATTGGTCTGTGATGTACAGGAAATAAAATCAGCCGGCCCTTCTCCACAGCCAGCTTCAGCAGCACTGGATTAGGCAACGGTGGCTTCGGAGGAGTCACAGGGGATTTCTGGCTTTCTACGTTAGCACTGGCCGGTTCCCAGTGGGGCCCCTGTCCCAGGATCTGGCTGGCCTGGGCGCCACCGTACCTGAATTGAGTACATGATGATTTTAAAGCAACGGATGGCGAACACCTTGGGCTCCCAAAGAGAATGGTTATCCAGATGGCTGTGAGGGAGAGAATGTAGGGGAACAACTATGAAACTCCCCGTGATGTCAGGGAGAAGAGATTAGCTTGGAGGGAGAGGGACGCCTCCTCAGAGCCCCTCACACAATTCACAGGTGAGGAAGTGAAGCCTGAAGGGCCTTGGGGCAGTCCCAGCCCAGTGCTGGAGAGAGGCCAAGGACAGAGCTCTGCAGGTGTGGATGCATGCAGTGAAGCTGGGCACCATCGTTTAGCATTGGGTGCCTTCCTACCGGCAGCCTTTGGCCACCCCGTGGCAGCTTCTGCTATCAAAATGCAGGGAACACAGGCACAGGGAAGGGACCAGCTTGGCTGCGGTGCCACAACTGTAATACCCCTTCCTCCCAGCCAGCCAGGAGATGCCAGGGACCTGAAACACGTCCAGGCTGAAGGCTGGGCCAAGGTGGTGGGGTGCGGGTACTCACATGAGAACAGGTTTGATGGCATTTTTGATGTTGCCAAAGGCAGCCCGGCCCAGCAGCTCCCGAAGGCACCTCTCAGCCAGCTCCGCAGGGCTCTCTTTCTCCTTCTCGGGCGCTTGGAGGGGTGAGGGAGACCGGCTGGGAAGACAGAGGCATGTAGGTAGAGGGTGGCATGCAGGCTGGGCTCTGTACAGTCCTGGTTCTCCGTGCCTCATCCATGCAGGACAAGCAGGTGTCTGACATGGGTCATACTAGGCAATAGGGGAGGTGTCACAGCTGTCAGAGATTAAACCGGGGTAAAGAAGGCCCCCACTGTGGGGTGAAGGAAGATTAGGAAAGAAGAAATAAAGTTCCAGATGTGCCCCTGTGGGAAGGATGCTCTGAGCCCCAGGGGCCAGGCGAGGTGTAGAACATGTGTGTCTTGATGCATCTAAAGCTTCAGAAGGAAAAGGAGATGGGAGATGAAGATAGGGAAGGGAGGCAAAAGACAAAAATGGAAGAAAGGAGAGGAAAGAGAGGGAGGGAAAAGAAAAGGGACAGTGGTTGCCTCAGGCAAGACTCAGTGATACCCAAGTCATAGGGAGCGAGCCCATATCTGGACAGAAGAGGAGTCCGAGGACTCCCAGCTCAGAGACCACAGCAGCTTGTCAGTGAGATGCTATTCTAGAAATAGCCACCAGAGGACACACATACCCCCTTACCCCCATCCCAGTGTCTAGTAGCCTGGGCTCAACCATCCTAACCAGCCTAGTGCACAGATAGCCCAGGTGGGACAGCAACATGGACGTTTCTCCCCATTCCTTTTCAGAGAGGGGAAAAATGAGGGGGCAGGGGCAGGAATGAATCCCATGCTTAGGGGGTCCAGGATTAAAACCCAGAATCTGCAAGCTCTTGCTGAGTGGCTGCGGGCTGGTCAAGCATGCACATTTGCAGGGCCTGAAATAGCATCAGGAAGCAACAGAGGAAGGAAGGTCCAGATGGAAAGTCTGTAGTGATCAGAGCCACGAAAGGCATCTTAAAGCCTCCTTGGCCCTGCTTTCAGGGAGACAAAAGCAACCAGATTCTTGGTTCTGTGTGTTATTACTAACCGACTTAGCCCCAGGGAGCCCAGCACCACCATGTCCTTCCTTCGGTAACACAGATGTTAGGGGAACTGTGGGCTGGCACAAAGCCAGACCCATGGCTGTAGGAAGCCAGCTTTGGACTCACTGCAGAGCAAGCTACAATGCCACGGTCCATGGCCTTGTAGCTGGGTTTCACTGACCAACCCAAACCATGTGTTTCCCAAGCAGCCCTTGGAGGGCTCACCACATCCACTGACCCGCTCCAGTGCCCGCCCGCTTACCTCTCTGCCTCCTCTACGTGCTGCAGATTGAAAAGCAGTGATGGAACGATCTTGTCCATGTGCTGTGGGTCCCAGATATTGGCCTGCAGTTCATCATTCACCGTCTTCCTCACCACCCCTTGCAGACCTTTGATGCCTGACATTCGAATTCTGTAAGGAAAAGGGTGAAATGGGACTCGAAGTCCTCAAGCCCTGAGAAGTCCAGCTTTAGTGGCTGAGAGAGCAGCACAGCTTGGGAGGTAGGGATATATTTGTCCATCAGAAGGCAGAATGGAGACCACCTGCTACTCTCATGGACCTCTTGGCGCTGGCAGACATGAGCCCAGGAAGCCATGTCTTCTGACTCATCCTGGAGACTCCAGGCTGCCCTTGCCCTGGTACCACCCAGGCTCCAGCCCTAGGGTGCTGGGTGCTCCAGCTCCCTGTGTTTAGTACTCAGCTGTGAGAGCTTAAAATGCTGCCAAGAACTGATAAGGCAGAATCCAAGGCTGTGAGCAACTTGTGGAGGCTGGGGGAGGCAGATCTGGAGGGAGAGGCACAGAGCAGCAGGCTCTCTGGGCACAAGCTTTCAGCTTGGGGCTAGGCTTAACCAGAGGAGAAACTGAGTAACAGCACAGAGGGAGACCCTTTTGTCCACCCCAGTCCCCACTCTGCTGACCCAGCATCAGCACAGCCCTGTGGGAGGGAGCCCTTGTCACTGGCTGTGTATTTCAGCCTGAAGTTTCTTTCTTTTTCTTTTTTCTTATAAAACCCTTTTTTCTGGTTATAAAATAATATATGCTAATCATAGAAAAGTATAGAGAAGAGCAGATTCACCACTACCACCACCACTCAAAGATAATCATTACTGGCATTTTGATGGTATTCCTTTCTTCTGTGCATAATATATTATAGAATTAAGAACCTAGTGCATATTTGATTTGTATTGGCTTTTTTCACATATATTCTATGCATTTTCCTATATCATTAACTCTTCATAAACATGATGAATGGTTGCCTGATACACTATCATCAGATCTTTTTAAACTAGTGACTATTGGTCATTTAAGTTGTTTCCAAAAGTTTTGCTTCTTCCTTTTTTTTTTTTTTAAGACAGAGTCTCACTCTGTCGCCCAGGCTGCAGGCTGGAGTGCAATGGCGCAATCTCGGTTCACTGCAACCTCTGCCTCTCAGGTTCAAGAGATTCTCCTGCCTCAGCCTCCTGAGTAGCTGGGATTACAGGAGCCCACCACCATGCCCAGCTAATTTTTGGATTTTTAGTAGATATGGGGTTTCACCATGGTCTCGAACTGGTCGAGACCATTGGTCAGGCTGGTCTCGAACTCCTGACCTCATGATCTGCCCAGGTCAGTCTCTGAAAGTGCTGGGATGACAGGCGTGAGCCCGGCCAAACATTTTGCTTTTATAATAATGCTATGAGGGTCATCATTGTATAAAATACTTCACTACATTTCAAGTCACTGCCATGAGTGGAATCACTGAGTCAAAATGTAAGAAATAAAAGGCAACCAGGCACAGTGGCTCACACTTGTAACCCCAGCACTTTGGGAGGTCAAGGCCAGTGCATTGCTTGAGCTCTGTAGTTCGAGACCAGCCTGGGCAACATGGCGAAACCTTGTTTCTACAAAAAATTTAAAAATCAGGCTGGGCACGGTGGCTCACGCTTGTAATCCCAACTTTGGGAGGCTGAGGCGAGTGGATCACCTGAAGTCAGGAGTTTGAGACCAGCCTGGCCAACATGGTGAAACCCCATCTGTACTAAAAGTACAAAACTTAGCCCGGCCTGGTGGCAGGCGCCTGTAGTCCCAGCTACTCAGCAGGCTAAGGTGGAAGAATCGCTTGAACCCAGGAGATGAAGGTTGCAGTGAGCCAAGATTGTGCCACCGCACTACTGCCTGGGCAACAGAGTGAGACCCTGTCTCAAAAAAAAAAAAGAAATTAGTCAGGTGTGGTGGTGCACACCTGTTGTCGCAGCTACTAAGGAGGCTGGGGTGGAAGGACTGAGTAAGCCTGGGAGGCGAAGGTTGCAGTGAGCTGAGATCCTGCCATTGCACTCCAGCCTGGATGAAAGAGTGAGACTCTGTTTCAAAAAGAGAAATGAAAGGCTCCCAAATTGCCAAAATAACTGCCCCCAACCCCCTGCCCATGTGCAAGTCACAGGAGAATGCCACTCTGACAGTGCCTGAGGTGGTACTGAGGATCTCATTTTACACATCTGTTCTAATTTTATGACTCCTAAATATCCTCACATTTTGTAGCTATTTCAATTCACATCCTTTTGTGATTATCAGAGATGAGCAGTTTTCTTAAGGTTGAGTTGCCACTTGCATTTTAAATTTCAGTTCTAATTTGGGTTGTCAGGGTGCTACCCTGGGCCTTACCAAGGAACTGTGACTGGGGGTGGCAGGAGCCTAGGAGCACCAGCATACCGTGGCCCAGGAACCTCTAGGGCCACTGGTGATGGGCAAGGATTCCCTGGAAGCACCTGGCCACACTGACCTGACCCTGATCACATTCAAGACCCTGAGTTGGCAGCTGTTTGAACTTGGGAATGAACAATCAGGAATACTGTCCCACTGACTCTTCTTGGTTCCAAGTTAAAAGGCACTCCCCACCAAGCACAGTGGCTCAGGCCTGTAATCCCAGCATATTGGGAGGCCAAGGCAGGCGGATTTACGGGGTCAGGAGTTCGAGACCAGCCTGACCAACATGGTGAAACCCCATCTCTATTTAAAATACAAAATTTAGCCAGGCTTGGTGGTGTGTGCCTGTAATCGCAGCTACTCAGTAAGCTGAGGCTGAAGTATCTCTTGAACCCGAGAGGCGGAGGTTGCACTGAGCCGAGATCATGCCACTACACTCCAGCCTGGGCAACAGAGCAAGACTCTGCCTCCAAAATATAAAAGGCACTCTCCCAAGGCACAGGTGAAACACATCCTCAGCGTGTTGGACTCGTTTGTCCCACTCAGGAGGGCTTGGCTGGCAGGAAACCAGGCCTGGTTGGCAGAAAAAGTTCTACCTCGAGCTCCCTTATGTGTGTATGTGAATTAATTTTTTTTTCTTTCACTAACTACCTCGCACTTCTTCGGTCTCCCCAGAATCCCTTCCATAAATGCACATGATTCATTCTGTGGCACCCAGACCATGCCTTTCAAAAGTTCAGAAAGATCAAGCCTGGGGGAGGAGGAAACTTCTTACTGCTCCTATTTATTTATTTATTTATTTATCTATCGAGGCAGAGTCTCACTCTGTCACCCAGGCTGGAGTGCGGTGGCACAATCTTGGCTCACTGCAACTTCCACCTCCTGGGTTCAAGCAATTCTTCTGCCTCAGCCACCTGAGTAGCTGGGTCTACATTTGCACACTACCACTCCTGCAAATTTTTTGTATTTTTAATGAAGACAGGGTTTCACCATGTTGGCCAGCCTGGTCTTGAACTCCTGACCTCAAGTGATCTGCCTGCCTCAACCTCCCAAAGTGCTGGGATTACAGGCACGAGCCACTGTGCCTGGCCCTTACTGCTCCTTTTAATGGGCACAGTGGAGATCTACCCATGACCAAAGGCCCATTGAAGTCTCTGAATCCAAGGGGAGATCAGATAATACTGATGCACTGGCCCTGAGGAATCATACCATCCCCACACACACTCACACACACCACACACTCACACACTCATATACACCACATATACCACCCACACACACTCACACACTCATATACACCACAAACACACACACCACACATGCACTCATATATACCACACACACTGCACACACACTCATATACACCACACACACCACACTCACATACCACATACACATACACACCACACACACACCCACACACCACACACATATACACACACTACACACACGCACCACACACACATACAAACCACACACACCACACACCCCCACACTCCCACACACACCACACATACACATACACACACCATACACACACCACACACCACGTACCACACACACACCAAACACACACATCAGACACCACACACAGCACACACAACATACAAACACAACACATACCACACACACAACACATACACCACATATCCCACACATACCCCCCCCACACACACACACTTGCATATAAGCAAATGGCATTCAGAGGCAGCCTCTGGGTTCCTAGAGCAAAATAATGCTGTGTGCATGGATAGCCCAGCAAAGCTGCCACCAGGTCAGCTGAGTCTGAAAAGGCTGAGAATGAACAACAGGAGAGATCTCAGGGAAAAAGGGGTACAGGGAGGGGACGGAAGAGACAGGCAAGAAGGGGATGAAGGAAGAAAACTGACACCAGACGATCCCTCCCTCTCCCTCTGTCACTTGCAGGCCTTCCTGTCTTACAGGATATGCTTTTATACGCACACACTCCAATTTATAAAAACACTTAGCTGACGGAAGTATACCTGGACGTAGAAGCAAAACCCCTCAAGTAAAATCACGAAGAAACTGACCAGGTGCAATGGCTCATGTCTGTAAGCTCAGTACTTTGGGAAGCTGGGGCAGTGGGTCACTTGAGCCCAGGAGTTTGAGGCCAGCCTGGGCAACATAATGAGACCCTGCCTCTACAAAAATAAAATTACCTGGGCATGACTGCACATGGCTGTATTCCCAGCTACTTAGGAGGCAGAGGTGGGAGGATGGGTGACAAGTGCCAGCCTGTGGGTGTAACGGCATTGCTGGTGGCTGGGAACCAACCTTCCTCCTAATGTTCAGGAAACTCCTGATGCTGCTGGAACACAGTGCTGACCACATCACGAACTATGGTTGGTGTGTGTGCACGTGTGTGTGTGTGTGCGCATGCACATGCACACGCAGTGGCATGAGGAGTGTCCCATCCACTTCCCCAGCACCCTAGGACAGGTTGGCAGGGCCTACATGGGCAGCACGTGTTACAGACATATGTGGCCATGGTCTGTACCTCCCCCAACACTTGCTTCTGGACACGCCCCCACAGCTCCAGCCCCTCTGCCTCTTCATAGCCATTTTCCAATGGTGGTGACTTGGGAAGCCAATCCTGGAGAAGGTGAGGAGCTCCTTCTTCCTCTACTCTGGTCGTGCAGCTGCAGGGGGTCCACACCTGGCTTATGAGAGTCTTGGGGACTGGGGGAACCCAGACAACACCACGTAGTTGCACTGGGCCCTGCCCAGGAGTCAGTCCACTGCCTTAGAAGCATATATTCATTTTAATTTCTTTTTCTTTTTTTTTTTTTAGAGATGGGGACTCTTTCTTTTGCCCAGGCTGGAGTGCAGTGGTGCAATCATGGCTCGAGTGATCCTCCCAATTCTGCTTCCTAAATAGCTGGGAATACAGCCATGGTGCAGTCATGCCCAGCTAATTTTATTTTTTGTAGAGGCAGGGTCTCATTATGTTGCCCAGGCTGGCCTCAAACTCCTGGGCTCAAGTGACCCTCCTGCCCCAGCTTCTCAAAGTAGTGAGCTTACAGACATGAGCTATTGCACCTGGTCAATTTCTTTGTGATTTTACTTGAGGGGTTTTGCTTCTATGTCTCCAAGTATACTTCTGTCAGCTAAGTGTTTTTATAAATGGAGTGTGTGCATATAAAAGCATATCCCATAAGGCAAGCTGCTTGTCTTAAAGTGTTCATTCATTCTGTTATTCACTCAACAAGAACTTATCAAGTGCTACTGCTCTCCGGGCAGTGTTAGTGCTTGGGATGCATCTGTGAGTAAAATGACAGACCCTGCCCTCATAGAGCTTACATTCCAGTGGGAAGAGACAGGTGGTGAACAAGAAACACAGAAAGTAATTTATGAAACTGCTAAAAGGGGAAGGAAACCCCAGCAGAGTGAGGGAGTAGGGAGTGGGCATGTGGGGGTGTGCAGGGCGGCTTTACTGACAAGGGGACATTTGAGCAAAGGTTTGACAGAGGCGACGCAGTGAGCTGCGCAGATCCCTGGAGGAAGCATGCCAGGCACAAGCACAGACTGCGCAAAGGCCCTGGGGCAGTCTCTGTGGTGTGCTGGAAGGGAAAGAGTGAGCAGGAGGGCCAAGGAGAGAGAGTGGAGAAGGGCGCTGGGATCAGCCAAGGGGTGGACTTCGGCTATTTATTGGTAGGTATAGACTTTGATGGTTAATGGTGAATGGGCGTGTTTCTGAGTAGAAATGCATGTAATTCTGAACAAAGAGTATATGTGGGGGGGTGAGTGTACATGCGTGTGTTCTGTCACTGGCTTTCAATTTGGGATCAAATGACTGTTATCTTACATTGAGCCCCTTTGTCCGGCCCAAGCAGTTTTTCCTTTAGAAACCACATGTGGGGGCCAGGCGTGGTGGCTCCTGCCTGTAATCCCAGCATTTCGGGAGGCCGAAGTGGGCAGATCACCTGAGGTCAGGAGTTCAAGACCAGCCTGGCTAACATGGTGACACCCTGTCTCTACTAAAAATACAAGTATTAGCCAGGCGTGGTGGTGCATGCCTGGAATCCCAGCTACTTAGGATGCTGAGGCACGAGAATCACTTGAATCCAGGAGGCAGAGGGTACAGTGAGCCAAGATCATGCCACTGCACTCTAGCCTGGGTGGCAGAGTGAAATTCAATCTCAAAAAAAACAAAAAAAGAAAAGAAACCCCACGTAGGGAGCCAGGCACTGCCCTCCTGCCCAGCAACATCAGAGCAGATGTAGACACTAATGAAAGCAGACACACAGTGGCGGGTTGGAAATTATCTACAGGACCCACCGTTGCTTCTACTGTGGGCTGAACCAACCACCCTTGCCTTCCCCTACTCACTTAGTCTTGATTTCTAAGTCATCGTGGCTCGAGTGGCACATTTCACTGAATCGGGACACAAAGAAGTCATAGCTCCGGTGATAGGACGGGGTATCCTCCTCGATGTTGGCAAACTTCACAAACTATCAGGGAGGAAGGAGAGAAATACACGAGAGGTGACCCACCATGCTCCTCACTGCTGGGCATCCCGAGACCCCCTGCCATGGTCCAGCCACGGGAACCGCGCATCCCAGAGCCAGCTCGGCCGGCCTCGCAGAGCACGCTGGGAATATCTGAGTTCCCAATTCCGCTCACCTCTCCCATCTGCACAACAAGATTGGAAAACAAGGCCCTTCTCAGGCCTCCCCTGCTGCAAGAGCAGAGGTGGAAGAGAAGGGAACATGAAGGGGCTCACGGAAGCACCTGCCCTCACCCCTCCATCCAGAGCTACACAAACACACGGGGCCTGAGAGGCTCTTAGCCAGTGACAAAGCAGCAGCACCACCCTCAATGAATTCAAGGATGCAAGAACAAATCTGAAATTTGACTTAAAAATGTAATTACACTTTATTGTTAAAAATTGGAGTCTGGCCAGGTGCAGTGGCTAACGCCTCTAATCCCAGCACTTTGGGAGGCCGTGGCAGGTGGATCACTTGAGGTCAGGAGTTCGAGACCAGCCTGGCCAACATGGTGAAACCCTGTCTCTACTAAAAATACAAAATTAGCCAGGCATGGTGGCCGGCACCTGCAATCCCAGCTACTTTGGGAATCTCAGGCAAGAGAATCGCTTGAACCCAGGAGGCGGAGGTTGTACTGAGCCAAGATCGCACCACTGCATTCCTGCCGGGCCAATGGAGCGAGACTTCATCTCAAACAAAAATTGGAGTCAATTTTTAAAGTTTGCCATTTCAGTTCAGTAAGTCTGGGCAATCCTGGGCAGCTAGATTCCTTCTGGACCACAGTGCTGCACATTTGCAATTCTAAATAGGGACTTAATTTCAACTGAGTCCTGCAGAGAAGCAAGAATCATGAATTAAATGGAATCAAATTACTAAATATTTAATATGATTCATATAGGATTTTGTTTTGTTTTGTTTTTTGTTTTTTTTTTAGATAAAGTCTCACTCTGTCGCCCAGGCTGGTGTGCAAGGGCATGATCTCAGCTCACTGCAACTTCCTCCTCTCGGGTTCAAGGGATTCTCCCACCTCAGCCTCCAGAGTAGCTGGGATTACAGACCATCATGCCTAGCTATTTTTTTTTTTTTTTGTAGAGATGGAGTTTCACCATGTTGGTCAGGCTGGTCTTGAACTCCTGACCTCAGGTGATCTACCCACCTCGGCCTCCCAAAGTGCTGGGATTACAGGCATGAGCTACCATGCCTGGCCTTTATAGGTAATTTTTAAAATATTATTAATCTCATACCCCCAAACAAGTCTAAAAAGGTTAGATGCACTATAAGATATATTCTCCATTATTCTGCCCTGTATTATTATTTAATTTTTATAAGCATGTGTTGGTTCAAAAAGGATATGGTATTCTTCCTAAAAATATCTAGTTAGTAGACTCTTATGATATTTAGTATTGTTAATTTGTGTCCATATTTAATGACTTACAAGTTGTTAATAACTTTTTCTGGATGAAAACTAGCAGCTTCCACAAACATCATTAATGATTGTAGTGTTTTGTTCTTACAATAATAAATACAACAGCTATTTTCTGTTGACTGAGAGACTTCCAACCTACAAAGCAAATAAGGAGACCTTTCCTTCCAAACTACATCTAAAATGTATTGGCATATTTAGGAGTGAATATTCTGATATTAGCAATAACTCCAAGTGACATTGCTGGCATGACTGACGTGGTGATGCAGAAGAGGCACAGTGGTAGGGACCGGATGTGGTGGCTCACGCCTGTAATCCCAGCACTTTGGGAAGTCGAGGCAGGCAGACCACGAGGTCAAGAGATCGAAACCATCTTGGCCAACATGGTGAAATCCCATCTCTGCTAAAAATAGAAAAATTAGCTAGGTGTGGTGGCACACATCTGTAATCCCAGCTACTCGGGAGGCTAAGGCAGGAGAATCCCTTGAATCCAGGAGGTGGAGGTTGCAGTGAGCCAAGATCACGCCATTGCACTCCAGCCTGGTGACAGAGTGAGACTCTTTCTCCAAAAAAAAAAAAGAGGCATGGTAGTAATCCATGTGATCACAAGATCATCGATTACATACAAGTACAGAAGAGTTCCAGAAAGAAGGCTGAGTTGGGCCTTTGGCTGCCTGGCCTTCATAATCCCCCAAGGCCGGAACACAGAATGGAGGTGCTGAAGCCAGGTCTGGCTGAAGTTGAAGTTGGGTGCTTCACTGCTCTTTTTTTTTTTTTTTTTTTTTGAGATAGAGTTTTGCTGTTGTTACCCAGACTGGAGTGCAATGGCACGATCTCGGCTCACCGCAACCTCCGCCTTCCGGGTTAAAGCAATTCTCCTGCCTCAGCCTCCCGAGTAGCTGGGACTACAGGCGCGCACCACCATGCCCAGTTAATTTTTGTATTTTTAGTAGAGACGGGGTTTCACATTGTTGATCAGGATGGTCTCGATCTCGTGATCCACCCACCTCAGCCTCCCAAAGTGCTGGGATTATAGGTGTGAGCCACCCCGCCCAGCTTCACTGCTCTTAACCCTGAGAGCATGTTCCCTGACCGCACTCCTCACAGCCAAAGGCTGGCCCGGTAGAGGTGTCTGTCCACTCAAAGGAGACACACAGTCTCTAGCAGGTCCTAATGCAGATCTAGCCCTTAACTGGAGGTGTGGACTTTCAGCGAGACATCTAACTTCTTTTGATGTTTTGGTTTTCCCATGTGCAAAATAAGCGGCCCGGTTGTCACTAAGGTTCTTTTATTTTAAAGTTTTAAAAATTTATACTGTGTCTACTTCAAATATGATGAGGCAGATTAAAATAAGACTCCCAGTGTATGTGTAAGAGTGCATGCATTTTAGAACAAAAGAAAAAATGAAAAAAGGCCAATAATAAAGAGAGAGAAACAAACACACCCTTTGTCCCCAGCATGCAGTGACTGTGTATACATCAGGAGAATGAATGGCCAAATTTTATGTTCACTGGTTTGGGAGTTTGTCGGCCAACAGTTATGAATATTTTAGAAGTTTTTTTTTCTTTCTTGAGTCAGTGTCTCTCTCTGTCATCCAGGTTGGAGTGCAGTGGTGTGATCTTGTCTCCCTACAACCTCTGCCTCCTGGATTCAAGTGATTCTCTCCCTTTAGCCTCCCTAGTAGCTGGGACTACAGCTACAATGCCTGGCTAATTTTGTATTTGTAGTAGAGATGGGGTTTTGCCATGTTGGCCAGGCTGGTCTTGAACCTGACCTCAAGCAATCCACCTGCCTCAGCCTCCCAAAGTGCTGGGATCACAGGTGGGAGCCACTGCACCTGGCCTAGAAGCTTATATAATGTCAGGTACTTCCCTAAGACTTGTACATACATCATCGATTTTATTTTTTAAAATGATTCTAAGTTAGAGAGATTTTTATTGTCATTTTATAGACAAAGAAACTGACATCCACACAGTTAAGCAACTTGCCCAAGGCCCTGCAGGAGGGTCACAGTCCCCTGCATCCTGCTGCCTGTCTCCAGGACTTCCTGAAAACCTTTGGTTTTCATTTTTTGTTTTGTTTTGTTTTTCAGCTTTATTGAGATATAATAGACAAATAGAAATTGTATATATTTATATATTTAAGGTTTACAACTTGATGTTTTACGTACATATTCATTCATTTATAGAGACAAAGTCTCACTCTGTCGCCCAGGCTGGAGTGGAGTAAGGCAATCATGGCTCACTGCGGCCTGGAACTCCTGAGCTCAAGTGATTCTCCTGCCTCCTGAGTGGCTAGGACTACAGGTGTGCACCACCATGCCTGGATATATATATATATATATATATATATATATATATATATATATATATATTTTTTTTTTTGTAGAGACAGGGTTTCATTATGTTGCCAAGGCTGGTCTCAAACTCCTGGGCTCAAGCAATCCTCCCACATAGGCCTCCAACTTGATGTTTTTGACATACATTGTGAAATAGTCACCACCACAGTTAAGCCAGTTAACATATCATCTCACATGGTTGCCATTTTCTTTCCCCTTCCCTCCTTCCTTTCTGTGTTAAGAACACTTAAGATAGCTAAGATGTGGAAACAACGTAAATGTTTGACAAAGAAATGGATATGGAAAATGTGGTGTGTGTACACACACACACACACACACACACACACACACAGAATGGAATATTATTCAGCCTTAAAAAAGGGATAGCTGCAACAACATGGATGAACCTAGAAGACATTATACCAGGTAAAATAAATCAGACACAGAAAGACAGACGCTGCCTGATCTCACTCATATATGGAATCTAAAAAGTTAAGGTCAGCCAGGCGCAGCGACTCACACCTGTAATCCCAGCACTTTGGAAGGCTGAAAAGAGTGGATCACTTGAGGTCAGGAGTTTGAGACCATCCTGGCCACATGGTGAAACCCTGTCTCTACTAAAAATACAAAAAATTTGCTGGGTGTGGTGGCACACACCTGTAATCCCAGCTACTTGTGAGGCTGAGGCAGTAGAATTGCTTGAACCTGAGAGGCAGAGGTTGTAGTGAGCCAAGATTTCACCACTGCACTCTAGCCTGGGTGACAGAATGAAACTCCATCTCAAAATAAAATAAAATACTCGAGCTCATAGAAGCAGAGTAGAAGCGTGGTTGCCAGGAGTTGGGGGGAGTGGAACTGGGGAAATATTGGTCAAAGGGTACAAATGTTCTCCAGTTTTTATTCCTGCCTTCTGCGTCCTCTAGCCTCAGGCTAGATGACATTGTTAGGGAAGAACAAGAGGAGGAAGAGAAAGTGGCCAATAGGCACCTTAATACTGTTTTATTAAGAGGGTCGGGGACAGATAGCTGGGGTTGGAGGTGGGAGGACTCTGCTTTTCAAACAGTACCAGACAGCAGAGTCACAGGGCACTGCTGAGCACACCGATTTCTACCCCCTACCCCTCCCCCAACTCAGGCATGCTGAGTCTGTCCTGGAAGAGGCCTGGGAATCTCAGTGGGCCTGTCTGAGATTCACACCTGGAAGCCTCAGGCAGGGCTGACTGGCAGTCCAGCCTTCTCTCCTCCTCTCCCCTCCCTCACCCATGCCCCTCAGAACCCATTCCTGGTGGAACTGGAACACCAAGACCCCTCCACGTTCAACTTTGAGTCTACTCTTCCTCAGCGAGCTGTGGCACCACAGGACTGATGGGCAGTCAGGCCACGTGGCCAGTGCGGCTGCTCACGGCCAGTGTCTGTCCTCATTATCTCTGCTGTCTACACTGTTAAATATTTTAATCATTATCTCTGGCCGTAAGGTCAAAATTGATGTTAAAATCAATTTTTTAAAAATGAAAGTTCTGCAGCTACCCCTGAGGTAGTGTGGGTTAGAAAACATAAGTGGGAATCCCTTTCCTAAAACCACGGAAGGTCAGCAGTTTCTCCTGAATCTGTCCCAAGTGCGTCAGCCACAGCTGCTAACCTCACTGGAAAGCTCCCTTGTTCTCTTCTTTTGCAGCTCCATGAGTCCCTGGATGTGTGTGCTTCTGTGCTCTTCTTCCCTGAAAACTTAGTTTTGAGTCTTAAAAAAAAAATTTTTTTTTTTGAGACAGAGTCTTACCCTGTCACCCAGGCTAGAGTGCAGTGGCGTAATCTTGGGTCACTGCAACCTCTGCCTCCCAGGTTCGAGCAATTCTCTCGGCTCAGTCTCCCGAGTAGCTGGAATTACAGGCGCACGCCACCATGCTTGGCTAAGTTTTGTATTTTTAGTAGAGATGGAGTTTTGCCATGTTGGCCAGGCTGGTCTTGAACTCCTGACCTCGTGATCTGCTGCCTCAGCCTCCCGAAGTGCTGGGATTACAGGCATGAGCCACTGAGCCTGGCCTGTTTCTTTTCTTTAAAATGTGCCTGTCACCTCTGACCAGCCTGGCCAAGGTGGTGAAACCCAGTCTCTACAAAAAAAAAAAAAAATTAGCCACCAATGGTGGCCAGTACCTGTAATCCCCGCTACTCAGGAGGCAGAGGTTGCAGTGAGCTGAGATCGTGCCACTGCACTCCAGCATGGGCGACAGAGTGAGACTCTGTCCCCCCCCCCCAAAAAAATGTATCTATCACCTTCTAGGAACATGAATAAAGTAGAGAAGATTCAGAAAAGCTCCCTGAGCTCCTGGAGTAATGGGAACTCAAGGCATATTATTAGTAAGGTTCTTACTCTAAGAGGCTTAGACTTTTTATGACCCCTGCAGGATTCAGCACCACACAATCATTGAACAGCAGCATGTGCTGGGACAATGTACAAATACATTCCACTCACAACTTAAAAAACAGCACACCATTCTTAATATGTCCGGGACTCCACCCCCTATTCCTTCACATCCCGCTCAATCAGAAAAACAAATTTCAGATATGGTTGTAGTAAAGCTTATTTGCTTTGGTTTAACCCATGCCTTGTTCTGTTGGAAGCCTTCAAAATATCTATAAGACATCACAAAGCATAAGTTATAGAAGAGGCTATTCATTTGTAGGAGTTTTCCTCAGGAATGGCCATGACAGGCCCCTATATTCCAAGTGACAATAACATCAAATATTTCTGTGGCACTCGCTGCTTAGCACGTCAGTGTTTAGTTGTCTATGACTGTGCCATCTCTGCCTCAGTCTGCGTATCGTCTTCTCCCCTGTGTGCCAAATCTCCCTCTGCTTATCTCTAATAAAATGCTTTTGATTGCATTTAGGCCCACCTGGAAAATCCAAGATAATTTCCCAATCTCAAATTAAGTCAGTCCTTAACTTAATCACCACTGCAATGACACTGTTTCCATATAAGGTAACACGCACAGGTTTCCAGGATAAGATGCAGACATCTATTGCTGCATCGTTTTCCAGCTGATCACAACATCCATTATCTGATACAATTTTCAGCAAATGAGTGAGTTTAGCAGAACATGTGTTGCTCCCATGACAGAGATGAGAAAACTGAGGCTTAAAGGGAGCAAGTGAATTATTTCAGGTCAATCCACTTGTGACAGGTGGAGCTGAGACTCAGGCTTGAGAATTCTCACACTGGGTCCCATGATCTTATCTCTTTATATTTTAATGTGTATCAGAACTACCTAGGGAGGTTGTTTAAAATGCAGATTTCTGAGCCACTCCAGGCTACTGCCATCCTACTGAACGGACTCTCTAGGGGTAGGATTTAGGTATCTGCATTTTCTCCTCCTTTCCTTCCTCCCTCCGTCCATCCCTCTGTCCCTCCCTCCCTCCTTCCTTTCTTCCTTTCTCCTTCCTTCCTTCTGTCACAGGGCCCAGGCTGGAGTGCAGTGGTGTGATGCAGCCTTAACTTCACCTCAGCTCCTGAGTAGCTGGAACTACAGGCGCATGCCAAAATGCCCAGCTAATTTTTTATTTTGTACAGATGGAGTTTCAGTGTTGCCCAGGCTGGTCTTGAATTCCTAGGCTCAAGTGATCCACCTGCCGTGGCTTCCCAAAGTGCTGGAATTACAGGAGTGAGCCACTGCGCCCAGCCAGGTATCTGCATCTTTAAGTGCCTGCTCCCCCTATTCCAGGGCAGGGGATCTACAGGCCGCATGTACTTGGCCCAGGGTAAACTGGTTCCACAGCTATAGAAATGTTCTAAGGCAGGCTGCGGGGAAGAAAGCTCTCACAGAACCTTGGGAAAAGCTGGGGAGGCATGTCCTTGGTCATGGAGGTCCGTCAAGACTGGATCAATGGACAGCCACTTCCTTTGAAGGGGAGAACTGGGAGGGTTCGGGCTTGAACCAAGGGTAGCATGGTGCCATCTCTGGAGCACACTGTTTGCCCTCTGGGGCCCAGGACTGCCTAGGAAGCTGCAGCCTTGAGGCTCGGGCTGCTGACCATTCCATTTCCTCAGGCTGCCAGGACTCTTGCTCTATCAGATATTCTAAGGAAGCTGCACTTAATGTCAGTCCCTGATCTCCCATGAAGAAGGTATGTGCAACAGGGCTGTCTGATGAAACAAGCACCTTTTTGGTACCAGGATCTCGAGCCTCCTTAGGAACCCCTGATTTGATAGCTTGTGGGGTGGAGCCTGAAAGTATAAAAGCACAGTCGCAGCAGCCTAGCTGCATCACCTGGTCAGGGAGCACTGGCTGTGGATCCCTGTGGGGCAGCTCCTAGAGAGCCCACCCTATGTTGCTCCTAAATCTTCTAGGGGTGTACATGAGGGGGCCAAGATGGAAATTTTGGTGACAGTGATTCAGAGGGTCTGATGGGGTGTTTCCCGGGAGCCCTGGTCAAGGGACCACACCTACTGTGGAACTCCACCTAGGAATGTGCCAACATCTGGCTCAGATGAGGTTGGGACTTTTGGGTTTTATAGCAAGTAAGGCCTTCTTCCCTCTTAAAGAGGCAGCGTAGTGTTAATGATTACAAGAAGGGGTTTGGAGCCAGACCACACATTTGAATCCTAATTATTAGTAGGGGGATCTGGAACAAGTTACTTAAAGCTCCCTGTGCCTCAGTTTCCCTATCTATCAAATGGGGGTAACCCAAGCATCTGCCTTGTAGGCTTGGAATGACCAGACTCTACCTGCCCTGCCTGTCGCAGTTAACCGCTGTCTCCTCAGTTTTCCCCCAGTGCATTTTGGCCTGCCATCAATACTCAATGAGTTTTCACTGGGCCCTTTTACCTGTGTGACTGGTCACTATTTCTTTAAATGCATGATACAGCAGGAACTTCCTGTTTCACCCCTACCATTGTGAATTCACACTTTATAGATGACTTTTATTAAAATTCGAATTGTCTAATGCATGAGACCACGAAAGAATAAAGTTTATTTTTTTTAAGGTCTAGCAATGATGAAGAAGGTTGCCATAGCAACAAACTGAAGATTTTAAACATGTGATATTTCAAAGGCCAGGGGCACTGCTAGGGCCACCTTTCAAGATCAAAGTTTTAGCTCTTTATACACAACAAAGGGTGCCAAGTTTGCTGGAATGATCACCCACCCTGCAGTACAGGCAGGCGGGAGGCACAATGGTTTGAAAACTGAGGGTTACTAAGGGTCAATAGAGAGAGCAAGCTCCAAAGACTGGCCTTGCAAAAACAGCTCTCCCCTGGTCTGGAAAAGGGAAGCTGAGCTGGCTGGCCATAGTCATGGGCCAAGTCTCTCCAAACAGAAGACAGCCATTCCCTCTTCTATAGGCATCCTGAACCAACCAACTTCCTGTTGTCAGTGACAGAACTATAGTTAAAAATACTGGGCATATGGCTGGGTACGGTGGCTCATGCCTGTAATCCCAGCACTTTGGGAGGCTGAGGTGGGTGGATCACCTGAGGTCAGGAGTTTGAGACCAGCCTGACCAACATGGAGAAACTCCGTCTCTACTAAAAAATACAAAAATTAGCCGGGCATGGTGACACATGACTGTAATCCCAGCTACTCAGGAGGCTGAGGCAGGAGAATTGCTTGAACCTGGGAGATGGAGGTTGCAGAGAGCTGAGATCACACCATTGCATTTTAGCCTGGGCAAGAGGAGTGAAATTCTGTCTCAAAAAACAAAACAAAACAAAACAAAAAACCACTGGGCATACGTAGAACCCTAGCTCTCTCACAGTTGAAGGACTGCAGGCCTTTTTGCTGCATTTACCCACACAGAGAGAAAGGAGAACTGCTTCTTTGCTTCACTAGACTTCATCTGGCTAGAAAAATCAATACCAAAAAACATGCCCAAATCTAAGACAAGGTCCTACCTGGAAGCAGATCTTGCCAACCACATGGTTTTGAGCTTATCATTGCCTGGCCCTTTCTCCCCATTGCCCTTGTTTACAGCAATTCCCTGGAGCAGTTTTCACATAGCCAGAAGCACAGTCCATCCCATCTTAACTTGATCATGTCCTGCCAACCTCCTGACTACCAGCCAAGGCATAGTAATTCCCCAAATCTATGACATGCTCTCCTGTCCACCCGCATTATACAGTCCTTCCTTCAAGACTCTTTGCAAAACTGGCTCTGGTTTTAGGGACTCCTGGGAAAGACTAGCCCTTGCTGGCCCTAGGATGCCATCCCTGCTGGCCCTGGGCAGCCCCATATACTGGACTCCAAGGTCTACACTCAGGAAGCACAGGCCTCGGGGAGCACCCCCTGGCTACCTCTGCTCAGACCTCAGGGAGCACCAGCTGGGTGCCTCTGCTCTCAGAGCCTGTCCTTAGCTGGTGCTGAGTCCCAGGCCTTGGGCCGTTCCACTGGCCTTGCAGTTCTGACCTCACCTGACTTCAGAGAACCCACCTCTGGCCTGCTGGTCTCTAGCAGTGCTGATTTTTGAACCAAAGTGCTGGAGATTGGGTTATATCTAGTCCACAGATGACAGTTAAAACCACAAGAGTTAATAAAATTGTCCAGGGGCAGCATATTCAGTGAGAAGATGGCAGAGGACAGAGCCTTGGAGATCACAGACACTCAGGGGTATGAGGAAGAAGAGAATCATTGAAGGACACTGTCTTGGCTTCCTGTGGCTGCTGTAACAAGTTACCACCATTTAGTGGCTTAAAACAACACATATTTATTATCTGAGTTCTGGAGCTCAGAAGTCTACAATGGGTCTGCATGGCTGCATTCCTTCTGAGGGCTCCAGGGAGCATCCATTTCCTTGTGCTTTCCAGCTTCCAAAGCCACCTGCATCCTTTGGCTCACGTCCCCTTCTCCAGCTTCGAAACCAGCAGCAGAGCATCTTCAGATCTCTTTGTCTCGGTCCCTCCACTTCCATCATCACATCCCCCTCTGTCTGACTGATTCTCCTGTGTCCCTCTTATAATGACCCTTGGGATTGTATCAGGCCCACCTGGATTATCCAGGATAATCCCCCCCAGCTCAAGATTCTTAACTTGATCACATCTGCAAAGTCCCTTTTGTCATATAAGGTGGCATTCACAGGTCCCAGGGATTAGGACATAGGCAACCTTGGGGTAAGGGGGCATTATTCAGCCTACCACAGAAACTAAGCAGGGTGAGTCTGGTGGGAAGAGTCGGGGTGACAGGCTTGAGGAAGCCAAGGGAGTGTGAAGAAAGGTGCGATCCCCAGGGAGAAATGGGGGTGATCCCAGGGAGAAATGGACACTATTTCAGGGCATGATCCTCAGGGAGAAACGGGAGCAATCCCAGGGAGAAATGGGCGCGGTCCCCAGGGGAGAATGGGTGTGATCCCCAAGGAGAAATGGTTGTGTGGTTGTTTGCAATCCCAGGGAGAAATTGGCACAATCCCAGGGAGAAACTGGTGAAGTCTCCAGGGGAGAAACGGGAGCAATCCCAGGGAGAAATGGGTGTGGTTCCAGGAAGAAATGCCACCAAGAGATAAAAACATGAGGGGAAAGGTGGGTGGGGAGACAGTTATTTGCATGGTTTCTACAGATTCTAACTGTAAAGACAAAAATGTAATTTTACAATGGAGAGGGTAGCTGGCCACACCCTGGGCCAGGATCACACTTGGCATCCATAAAAGTGGGACACAGACATTTCTGCCTCCTGCTGTGATACCCAGTATAGCAACCCACAACCTCCATGAAGTATTATAGCCAAAAGTAGTTACCTGCATCCAATCAAACCTTCAGATCTAATTCCAGTTTGCAGGAAACACAAGAGACAGGAGAGTCAGGTGAGTGACACCACAGGAAAGAACCAGACAAATTCAGAATGGGGGGCATTCTACAAAGCAACTGACCTTCCCTCTTCAAAGAGTCAATGTCATGAGTAAAAGAGGTACAGAGTGAGGTTGGGAAGCTGCTGAGAGAGGTAAGGGATGCAGGAAACAAAGAAACACAGTCTTTATTAAGTTCTGATTTGAAAAATGCTAGCAATGTAGACAACGGGAGACAAGCAGGGAAACCTGGATTTGGACGACATATGAAAGTAAGATTGGGGAATGACTCGATTTTGTCAGGCAAGATAATGGCATTTTGTAGTTATGCAGGCGAATATAATTTTTTTGTTTTTCTCTTGTTTATTAATTTAATTTACTTCTACAGTACAAGAGACTTAAACTTGTGTTTAGATTGAGGGAAGGAACAAAAGCAAGGCAAAGGATGGAGATGGGGAGGGGGAGAAAGAATGGATCCAGGGAGGCTCCGGAGGGGCTAGGCACCTCTTCCTTTGGAGAGAAAGAAGATGGACACTGGAAGTGGGAGGAGCCCCCTGGGACAGCCCCCATTTCCTGAGTGGGAGAAGAAGGCAAATGCATCTTGAGACTGAAGAAGCTGATTTGGGAGGGGAGTTGATGAGAAAATGGAAGCTTCGTGAAGACCACCTGGGGGACGTAAGAGGAGGCTGCTCTGAAACCCTGGTAAACTCCTAGCGCACCAATGTGTGGAGGCCCTGACCCACAGGCCATGTGGTTTTCTGAAGTGGGGGCATTTGGTGGAGAAGGCGGGGTGGCTGTGCAGACCCCAGGAGGGTGAGGCAGGTGGACAGAAGGTGTCCTAAGGGCCCAGGAGGGTGGCAGAGGAAGGGAGTCTCAGCAAGAGTGGGAGCTTGGAGGGAAAGAGGAGACCTGGGGAGGTGAGACCTTGCGAGTGGAGGAGAGTGAGGGAGCAAGGTGGGGGGAACAGGGAGCTGCACAGACTGAGTCACAAGGAGGGATGTCTCCAAGACCTCCACCATCCAGGACCCCCACGACCCTGGCCCTGCTGTAGGGAGGCTGCCCTCCCACTCATCTGCTGAGTGATTTGCTTTGCACTAGCCTCCGAGTGGGCTTGGTTTGAGGTTGTGGCACAGTAAAAGCACAAATGCCTGTGTGCCATTGACTCTGGGTTATTCGGAGGACAACTTTTTGTTTTTTATTTTTATTTTTCATTTTTTTGAGATGGAGTTTCACTCTTGTTGCCCAGGCTGGAGTGCAATGGCACGATCTTAGCTCCCCACTACCTGTGCCTCCCAGGTTCAAGCGATTCTCCTGCCTCAGCCTCCTGAGTAGCTGTGATTACAGGCATGTGCTACCACGCCCAGCTTATGTTTGTATTTTTAGTAGAGACAGGGATTCTCCATGTTGGTCAGGCTGGTCTCAAACTCCTGACCTCAGGTGGACCACCCACCTTGGCGTTCCAAAGTGCTGGGATTACAGGTGTGAGCCACCACATCTGGCCAAGTATAACTTTTAAAAAATGGAGGTAAAATTCACATAACCTAAAATTAGCCTTGTTTAAGTGTTCAATTCAGTGGCCTTTAATCCATTCACAATGTTTTGCAATCAAAACATGTTCCTCCCGCCAAAAGGAAACCCTAAACCCACTCAGCGGGTCCTCTCCATTCCTCTCCCCCGTTGCCTGGCAAACACAAATCTATTTCCTGTCTCTACAGATTTCCCTAATTGGATATTCCATATAAATATGATGATAAATATGTGACCTTTGGGTTGTTTCTACATTTTGTGTCTTGTGAATACTATTGCTATGAACATTTTGTGTATAGCTATTTGTTTGAGAACCTGTTAATGATTATTTTGGGTATATACCTTAGCAGAATTGCTGGGCCATATGATAATTCCATATGTTCAACTTTTTGAAGAAGCACTAAGCTATTTTCCATAGGTGCTGCCCCATTTCACGTTTCCACCGGCAATGCATGAGGGTTTTGGGTTCCATGCATCCTTGCCAACATTTGCCGTCTTTCGTGTGTGTGACTGTGTTTTTAATCGCAATCTTAGTGGGTGAGGTGAAGTGGCATCTTGCTGTGGTTGTGATTTTTATTTCCTTAATGATGAGGGATGTGAAGTATCTTTTTGTGTGCTTCTTGGCCATGTGTATATCTTTTCTGGGGAAATGTCTATGTGAGTTCTTTGCCCGTTTTTAATTGGGTTGTCTTTTTATTGTTAAGTCTTAAGAATCATTTGTATATTCTGGTTATTGAACCCTTATTAGATATATGATTGGTAAATATTTTCTCCCATTCCCTGGGTTATCTTTTTATTGTCTTGATTGTGTCCTTTGCTGCATAAAAGTTTTAATTTTTTCTTTTTTCTTTTCTTTTTTTTGAGACAAAGTCTTGCTTTGTCACCCAGGCTGCAGTGCAGTGGAGTGACCTCAGCTCACTGCAACCTCCACCTCCTAGCTTCAAGCAGTTCTCCCACCTCAGCCTCCCAAATAGCTAAGATTACAGGCATGCACAGTCACACTCCAGCTGATTTTTGTATTTTTAATAGAGACGGGGTTTCATAATGTTGGCCAGGCTGGTCTGGAACTCCTCACAAGTGACCCACCCACCTTAGCCTCACAAAGTGCTGGGATTATAAGTGTAACCCACTGCACCCAGCCAAAGTTTTAAATTTTGATGAAGTTCAATTTATCTATGTTGTTTCTATAGTTGCTTTTGATATCATATCTAAGAATCCATTGCCAAATCCAAGATCATAAAGACTTATGCCTATAGATTCTTCTAAGAGTCTTATAGTTTTAGCTCTTACTTTTAGGGCTTTGATCTATTTTGAGTTAATTGTTGTGTGTGGTGTGAGATAGAAGTGGAAGTATAAACTTTCAATGTATGAATCTTCATAATATTTTACTATGTGTATACACTAGGCTAATATGTTAGATTGTTTATATGGAGGATCTCAGGATCATCAGATTTAATATTTTTAGTTTATCATTAGTAAGTGCCCTTAAAAGTCAGGACGTGGTGATTGACACTGTCTCCAAGACATGCATCTGGACCCATCAAGCAGTGAGGCAGATGTGCAGAAGTGAACCCTGAGCGAGTAAGGGGTTTAGCTGGCCCTGCCTCCCCACCTTCTCCTGGCTTTTCCTGTCCCTCCTCATGATCCAAAGCCCAGGTATTTTCATTAAGGGCTGGAAAGCATCACTTAAATTTTCCCCAGCACAGTGGCTCACACCTGTAACCAGCACTTTGAGAGGCCAGGGCGGGCAGATCACCTGAGGTCAGGAGTTTGAGAAGGGCCTGGCCAACATGGTGAAATCCCTTGTCTACTAAAAATACAAAAATTAGCCAGGTGTGGTGGTGGGTGCATGTAATCCCAACTACTCAGAAGGCTGAGGTGCGAGAATTGCTTGAACTCTCTCTGGGAGACTCCGTCTCAAAAAAAAAAAAAAGAAAAGAAAGTAAAAAAAAGCATCACTTAAATTTTTAAATTGTACTTTACTGCATGATGTAAAATGCAGAGTGATATTAGCAAATCTGGATTTTGTGACAAGTCTTCTGACAACTTCATCCTTGGAATGATTAAGCACAACCTGTATGAATATCTATCCCAGATGAAGGAAGCAAGGGAGGGACAAGGAGCGGGAGATGAGAAAGAAAGAATAAAAGAAGGAAGGAAGGGAAGGAATCCTACACAGGCTTAAGATGAGAATGGGTCAATGGTTCCCAGACCTAAAAGGCATCACGTGGGAAGCAAAAATACACAGATTCCCAGGTCTCCTCTCCAGAGATGTGGGTCTCTTTGAGCCCTAGGAATCAGTTTCCAAAGCTCAATGTCTGAGTTAGGGACCTTGAAGGGGTTATGGTTTCTGAAGAGACACTCTACTGGGGGGAGATCTGTGCTATGCCAGTTCAGGAAGCAAACCCAGGTCTAAAGGAAAAGCTACAGGGAGGCATCATGGGCTCAGGGTGAGGTTTTTCTTGACTTCTCACCCACAGGCCGGGGGGTGGTGGGCTGCCTTGTGATAGACTAAGCCTGGTCATGGGAGCATCAGCACAGAGGCTGGGTGCCATGCTTTGGAATCCATGGGGAGGACTTCACATCGGGTGGGGCCTGGTGAGGGGCTTCTGACCTTGCCACCCCTCAGATTCTAGGGAGAATGTTGATAGATGCACAGGGGCTGAAAGAATCACTGTCTAAAGCCAGCGCTCCAGCTATGTGAGCACAGACAAATCATCTCACTTCTCAGGGCCCCATCTCTACACTGAGAAATCCGACAAAACGAGGGGTTAGATGAGTTGATGCATTTTGCTTTCTTTTCCTTTTCTCCTTTCTCTCCTTCTCTTTCTTTTGATTTCCTGGCATCAAAACCTTTTATCCAAATAAAATGCTGCAAACTTCCATTCAAACAATGAAAAGGATGGGCTGGGCGTGGTAGCTCACACCTGTAATCTCAGCACTTTGGGAGGCTGAGGCAGGTGGATCCCTTGAGGTCAGGAGTTTGAGAGCAGACTGGCTAACATGGCGAAACCCTGTCTCTATGAAAAATAAAAAAATTAACTAGGGCAAGACGCTGTAGCTCACACCTGTAATCCCAGTACTTTGGGAGGTCAAGGCAGGCAGATCACCTGAGGTCAGGAATTAGAGACCAGCCTGGCCAATATGGTGAAACCCCATCTCTACTAAAAATTAGCCAGCTATGGTAGCGGGTACCTGTAATTCCAGCTATTGGGGAAGCTGAGGCAGGAGAATCACATGAACCTGGGAGGTGGTTGCAGTGAGCTGAGATTGCACCATTGCAAGACTCCGTCTCAAAAAAAAAATTAGCTGCACATGGTGGCACACACCTTGAATCCCAGCTACTGGGGTGGCTGAAGCAGGAGAATTGCTTGAACTTGGGAGGCAGAGGTTGCAGTGAGCCGAGATCATGCCAGTGCACTCCAGCCTGGGTAACAGAGTGAGGCTCCACCTCAAAAAAACCAAAACAATGAAAAGGAGCTGGCTATTGGATGAAGTATCAGTAAAGGGCCTAGAGACTTCTATTCCTCTTCCCCCAGGCCCTCCTTTCCCCCACAAAGCTCTGAATCCCCATGAAGACCAGTTTGGAACTCCTGAGCTGGACTGTCAGACAATGACATGCTGGCAGGTGTAAAATGATGAGGAGCAAAAGGACACTCTTCTCAGGAAGGCTCAAGAGGTCTTGGCTCAGAGAGCTGGAAAGAGCAGCAGACAGGGATGGCAAGGGGAAAGGCTGCCTTCCAAGCTGCCCTCTGGAGCTACTGCAAATATTTGACTTAACTTATTGACAATAGCTGGTCCTTAAATCATCTGTGTTGTCTGCAGTACAGCAATCATGAGTCAACTTGCTCTCTGGCTGATGCGATGATTCACTGTGATGGGGAATCTGCAGGACACTGAATTTTCCAGGCAGTAGCTGACAAAACACCTACCCTGGGCTAGGATTTGCTATGGGGAAAGCTAAGCTGGCAGCCACCTGCTTCCTGTGGCCCCCACAGATGCGTGATGGCTGGTTCATTTTCCATTCAGATGTTCTCTTTTAGGCTGTGGTTATCTTAAACAGGACAACTAAAACAGTATCTGAAGCTGTTGCCAGGGCAACTTGACAAAGGACTTTCCCCTCATCTAGTGTATGTGTAACGTGTCAAAGGCAGCTGGCTGCCAGGGAGAGAAAAGAGAAGGGAATCTGTATAGGTTGCTACTCTTGGTCCTCAGAAGGAAAGTTGGAAGACTCTCTTCTGGTTAAATCAACTTATGTAGAACAGGAAAGCAACCCTGACTCATGCAATAAAAATTCAGGTTTGGGGCTGGGCATGGTGGCTCATGCCTGTAATCCCAGCACTTTAGGAGGCCGAGGTGGGTGGATCACGAGGTCAGGAGTTCGAGACCAGCCTAGCCAATATGGTGAAACCCCATCTCTACTAAAAATACAAAAATTAGCCGGGCGTGGTGGCACGTACCTGTAGTCCCAGCTACTCAAGAGGCTGAGGCACGAGAATTGCTTGAACCCAGAGACAGAGGTTGCAGTGAGCCAGGATCGCACCACTGCACTCCAGCCTGGGCAACAGAGCGAGACTCTGCCTCAAAAATAAAATAAAATAAAATAAAAAAATAAAAACTCAGCTTGGGGGGGTAAGAGGCAAACCTTAAAGTTTGGTGATATCTGCAGCTAGATAAAGGCCTCACTTAAGATCTGTAAAATAATTGCATCTAAGCTGTATGAAGACCTGGAGCTTAAAGTATGTCTTGAAGGAAAAGGAATGGGAGAGATGGCAAGAAACTAAAGACAACCAGGGCATGGGAGTTTGTTTAGATGCACACATGAAGCTGGGAGTTTTTGACCTATCTGATAGCTCTTCTCTAACAAATCATACTCTCTCATGACTGCAGCCACTTGCACTGAGACCAGGGTTAGAGAGCTTGGAGGACTTACAGAGACCAAGTTGAACCTGCTCATGGTATTGATGAAAAGACTGAGGCCCATAAAAGGTAACCTGCTCGACGCTTCACAGTAAGGGAAGGACAGAACTAAGCCAGAAGCCCTGTTTCCTGCTTCCCTGTGGTCTTTCCACTGATCTGGTAGCTTTGTCCTGGGGACATCACTTTACTCTGTCTTTGAAAGAGACATAACCTGGACAGCTTTCAAGATATGCCCCCATAGAGTGCTGAGTGGTGAGGACCTTGGGCTCCTCCTGCCCTCCAAAGAATGCCTCTGTTTCCATTGATTTTTATATCTATTGGGGGCCCCACTTAAAATTATTTGAGGGGAAAAAATTCTATCAGTAAAAAAAGTTTGGAGATTATCAGTCTAACGCTGAAAACATTAGATGGTGTTAATTGTTGCACAAATTTATGAATACACTAAAACCAGTTTTTTTTTTCTTTCTTTCTTTTTTTTTTTGAGATGGAGTCTCAATCTGTTGCCCAGGTTGGAGTGCAGTGGTGCGATCCTGGCTCACCACAGCCTCTGCTTCTGGGTTTAAGTGATTCTCCTGCCTCAGCCTCCTAAGTAGCTGGGATTGGATTACAGGTGTGTGCCATGACACCAGGCTAATTTTTTTTTTTTTGTATTTTTAGTGGAGATGGGGTTTTGCCAAGTTGGCCAGGCTGGTCTCAAACTCCTGACCTCAAGTGATATAACCCTTGGCCTCCCAAAGTGCTGGGATTACAGGTGTGAGCCACCATGCCCGGCCACCACTGAGTTTTAACATGGGATGCTTAAAAGTGGTGAATTCTGTTTTTAAAAATTATTTTATTATGCATCTATATAATTTGTTTAAAAATGAAAGGGCCCTTTGTTCACACAAAGAGAGACCCCAAAACAAGCAGTGTATCACACTTAGGGTTGGGAAGTAAATAGGAACAGAATGTGACAATGCTGACCCTGAGGTCTCCCCTTCCCCTGCCAACCCCCAGGATGCAGGTGGGAGCCCAGGATCCCCCCGGGCCGCTCCTTACTGAGTTGGTGCCGAGGATCTGCAGGTTGGGCTTCTCCGACTCTAACAGCTTGGCCACCATCTTTAGGAAGCTCTCCACGAAGAGGTTGATGCTCTGGCAGTGGCAGGCCATGAGCAGCTGGTCCAAAGCCTCCATGGCAATGCACACGTACCTGGGAAGGGCAGCACACACCATCACTGGCCACATCCCTGCCACCCCATGGCCCACCCGGGACATGCAAGGTGTCAGCGCAGTGACCTGGGCAATGCACCATCCAGGTAATGAGGCTTCCCCACAGCCTGCAAATGTCTGGGCAGCCTTTCCAACAAGTGTCTGCTCCAGTCCAGAACTCAGTTACAACGAATCCGGGCTGGAAGGAAGCCTGGAGACCAACTCATTCAGCTGTTCATTTACAGATTAATAACAGGAGGATGGATGAGATGAGCATTTCATGAGTCAATACAAAGAGCAAGATTGATACCCACAATAGCAAACTCTAATTCTAAACTCTATGAGGTTGGAGAATTACCCAATCCAAGTCAAGAAGTGTTTTTGAGTACCCACTGTGGAAAGGCTCTGTCCTAGACAGTGCAGGGGGTATAAGGATGAGGAAGGCAGTCCTTCAGCGGAACGACAACTATTCCTTTAAAGGGAAAATAAATCCTACAAGAAAATCATACATTATGCATGAGGTTTCCAAGGATGGAAAGAGATGGTTCGAGTGGGGAGAAAGTCAAGATCTTTATGAAGAATCTGAGGCAGGCCTGAGGAACAACTTTAAGGAATAGAAAATTGTAAGTTTTGCATTGGAAAGCCTCAGAAAGTACTCTGCAAGCAATGTGGCTGACAGCATTACTATACGAGGAACAGAATTTGCAAGTGTTGTGTTTGAAAGCCTCAGAAGTCCCATGATAAATTACTATACAAGCAATATGGTTGACAACATTACTATGTTTGGATGATACTCCCTACTTAGGGAATAAGACAGACAAGATGGATACAGAATAAATTTTTTTTTCTCCTTATGAGGAATGTTCCCTGTGTGAACTAAGTCTTAGTTCTACTTAAACAATTCCTCTCAAGTCTAAAACCTGAGTGAACAACCTCAGAAACTAGGAATACACCACATCCAGTGTCAAAGAGCTAAGCCAGCTCACTAGATGACTGACAACTGGCATGGTTGGCTCTGTGTCCCCATCCGAATCTCACCTTGAATTGTAATAATCCCCTCATGTCAAGGGTGGGGCACCAGGTGGAGATAACTGAATCATAGGGTGGTTTTTCCCATACTATTCTTGTGACAGTGAGTGCACTCGTGCGAGAGCTGATGGTTTTATAAGGGGCTTCCCCTTTAGTTTGGCTCTCATTCTCTCCCCTGCCTCCATGTGAAGAGGTGCCTTCCACCATGACTATAAGTTTCCTGAGGCCTCCCCAGCCCTGCAGAACTGTGTAAGTCAATTGAACCTCTTTTCTTTATAAATTACTCAGTCTAGGGTATTTCTTCATAGCAGCATGAGAACGGACTAATACAGTGAAATAAAATGTCAAGCTAAAGCCTAATAACCTCTGTCCTCTATTCACAATTCTACTCTTAGAAGAAGCAAAAAAGAGGGCCATGCCATCCCCTACCTCCAGCTCCTTAACCCCTGAAAATAACAATCTCATTTGTAATTCTTGCTGTTCTCTCCTCTGTGCTAAATATACCCAAGCCCTCCCAAACTAGCCTTCACAGGACAACCCCCAATTATCTTAGTCGTCTTACCCAATGCTTCTCATAAATCTCCCCAAAAAGTGCGAAGAATCAAATTCCTAATGAGGAGAGAGACACCTCTAAGCTCAAATTTCATATTCGTTGCAAGAGTATGACATAACTAGTAATGTCTACATCATAAAACATACATCCTTTACTTACAAAGCATTTGCATTCTAAAGAAAGAGGGTTTCTGTTGTTTGTTTTGTTTTGTTTTCTAGCAAGGAAGCTGCTGCAAACCTTTCAGAAATTATTCTGGTTAAAATCTTTATAGTTTTGGAGTTAAGTTTCTGGGGTAGAATGCCAGATGTCTCTCCTAAAATGTGTCCCTTTGCCTTTCCCTAGTAATTCAGAATTTTAGCTGTGCATGTGGCTGCTCATTTGGGACTCCATTTCCTAGTCTCTCATGCTGTGAGGTGAGGCTACATGATAAAAACACTGCCATTAAATGTGGGGAAGTGGCCAGGGCATGGTGGCTTATGCCTGGAATCCTGACACTTTGGAAAGCTGAGGTGGGCAGATTGCTTGAGCCAGGAGCTCAAGACAGCCTGGGCAACATGGCGAGACTCCTTCTTTACAAAAAATACAAAACTTAGCCAGGCGTGGTGGTGTATGCCTGTAATCCCAGCTACTTGGAAGGCTGAAGTGGGAGGATCACTTGAGCCTGAGAGGTTGAGGCTGCAGTGAGCCATGATTGAACTATTGCACTCCAGCCTGGGTGACAGAGTAAGATCCTGTCTCAAAAATAAATAAACAGGCCAGATACAGTGGCTCACGCTTGTAATCCCAGCACTTTGGGAGGCCAAGGTGGGTGGATCACAAAGTCAAGAGTTCAAGACCAGCCTGGCCAATATGGTGAAACCCTGTCTCTACTAAAAATACAAAAATTAGCTGGACATGGTGGTAGCACCTGTAGTCCAAGCCGCTCAGGAAGCTGAGGCAAGAGAATCACTTGAACCCAAGAAGCAGAGGTTGCAGTAAGTCAAGATCATGCCACTGCACTCCAGCCTAGGTGACAGAGCAAGACGCCATCTCACTAAAAAATAAATATATAAATAAACAAAAAAATAAAATAAGAGGAAGATATGTGAACATCAGCATCTCTTGATTATAAGACACAATCCTGTCTTCTCTCTTACCCTCTTCCTACCAGCTGGGGGGAAGTGGCAACAACTGGAGACCCAAAGAGAAAAGTCATGTGCTGAAGATCCCTGAATGACCTCATGGAGCAGAGCCCACTGGCCCACCTCAGAGTGGTGTGAGAGAGAAGATAAATACTTCCATATTGCGGGAACTACTGTCTTTTTTAGTTTCTTTATACTCCAAATAGCACAGGCACCTAATAATCAGGTTTGGGAATGCTTTAGAAGCCTGATGACACAAATAAAGGTGAATTCTGAGCAATCCAAAGCAAACCAAGTGACTGACCTCATTGGAAAGGAAAGTAAGAGCTAGAAATCTGTCTATGCTGCTAGAGGTGAGATCATTGCAAGTCTTCATGAACTCAGAGTTTGGGCGCATGTGCCCATTACAGGATGGTGATCCTTCTACTTGTAATGTCAAATCATGTGGAATAGAAAAGTATGTTCTGATACAAAGAAAATACAGGAGAGGTAAAGTAAGCAGAAAACTGTAAAGCCTAATTGGGGTACCAAGAAATCAGGTAATGTTTCCTCAGTCAAAATCAAGTAGCAAAAGGCCTCTTTTACAAGATTGCAGCAAAGCTGTCACTTTGGGATTTTACAGTGTTTAAAGGTGCCCAAAACTCTAAAGTCAGGTTCACATGCTGTAAATATAATAAAGATGAGTTAAGAAGTTTATTCTTCTTTATGTCTTGACCCAAATCATATCCATCATTGAATGTTAGGCAGATATTAAAAAAAAAATTTTTTTTTTTAGACAGACTTTTGCTCATTGCCCAGGCTAGATAGAGTACAATGGCGTGATCTCGGTTCACTGCAACCTCCACCTCCCAGGTTCAAGCAATTTTCCTGTCTCATCTTCCCGAGTAGCTGGGATTACAGGTGTCCACCACCATACTCAGCTAAGTTTTTGTATTTTAGTAGAGATCGGGTTTCACCATGCTGGTCGGGTTAGTCTTGAACTCCTGACCTCAGGCGATCCACCCACCTCGGCCTCCCAAAGTGCTGGGATTACAGGCATGAGCCACCACACACAGCTTATTTAAAAATTCTTGATTAGCTAGTCTTTTTTTTTTTTTTTTAAACAAAGTTGGGGTGAACAAAGAGCACAGCCAGGATGAGCTCTCACAAGGCCACAGCACAAGGCTCCATGATACCTCCTGGGATAGCTACCCAGTTGCAGATATTGCATGGTCAGATTGCCTCAGACATGAGCTAGCTTTGCAAATCCAAACATAAAAACAAAATTCACAGCGGTCATGACTTCTAAATTTTTTTTAAGACATCAGCTATTTCTTACATAACCTTGAGCTAACTTCTATACCAAGTAACCAGAAAATAAAACAGCCTCTAAATGCTGAAATTTTCTTTTCCACGTTTATAAAATGTTTATTTCTTTTATCTAGATGAGCCGAGTCAGTTATTATTATTATTATTTCAGACTGAGTCTCGTTTTTGTTGGCCTGGCCTGGAGTAAAATGGTGCAATCTCAGCTCACTGCAATCTCTGTCTCTCGGGTTCCAGCAATTCTCCTGCCTCAGCCTCCTAAGTAGCTGGTACTACAGGTGCGTACCACCACACCTGGCTAATTTTTGCAGTTTTAGTAGAGACAGGGTTTTGCCATGTTGTCCAGGCTAGTCTCGAACTCCTGACCTCAGGTGATCCACCCACCTCAGCTTCCCAAAGTGCTGGGATTACAGGCGTGAGCCACTGTGCCTGTCTTGAGTCAACTATTATTAAGTGATTCTTTAATGATATTAAAGAAAAGTATTATTGAATAGTTGTCTCTGGGCCCACTCACAAATGGATCCAGTCATGCTCTATCCACAGAGTGTCTTCCAAATACAAAGGCAGCCGTGGCTCTTTGAGCCCTTCTGGTGAACGAGAACCATGCCTATCAATCCTTCCAGCTCCTGGGACAGCCATTCCTGGCTCTGCAACCTCAACCTTTAGAGGCCATCATAATCACCATCCAGGAAACCTGCCATGCCTTGCAGACCCAGTCCCAGCATGTTTCAGGTCCACTGTGTAGAGACCGAATTCTGCAGGGTTGGGGATGCAGACTGGGCTGGAGCCCTTCCAAAGGGGACAGGCTTTCCCTGCAGAGAGACCTGAACACCTTCATGCAGCCAAGCATGGCGGGTAGGAAATGACGGCAGGTAGCATGGGATTCTCTTCCCTTACGAATCATCCTGGCATCCTTCTCTATGAAGGGATCTGTGGCATTTCACCATTATTACAGTGTTTAAATGAGGTAAAGGAAGGGATGGAGTTAGGCAAGAGAAGAAACTCAATGCCTCACAAACCCCAGAGCTTTAGACTACTGCTTTTCCTCTTCCTGGAAAAAATTCCAGAAAATCCTGATATGGAAAAACCATTCTTCGCTTAAAAAAAATTTGGCTACTTATCAAGAGTGGAAAGTGGAAATTTTCCATTTTGGTAGAAGGTGAAAATTATGGTAGATGTGAAACTGAAAAGTGTAAGAAGTATAAGGCCTAGTTCTCTGTTCCTCATCTCTGATCCCAATCTTAAGGATGGAATATTTGTAATTATGAACATGAACTTTTCAAAACATCTTAGAGAATTAGACGTCAATGGGACCTTGGAAGCCCCGAGTCCAATGGTCTCCATGTTTGTGCTATTTTATTTTAACCTTCTTGAGTGTGTCCAATCTGTTACACACTCAAAAGGAATAGAGCCTGGGATTCCCGGATCAGAAGGTCACTACCAGCAGAGATCTGATCTGGGGTGGGTGTCCTGGAAGGGGTCCAAAGTCATAACAGGTCTGGAAATCTGAACTGGCCTAACTGGGTACTTAGAGCAGGAGGGGTAGGAGGGAGCTGGGCTCACGGGTGAAGGCAAGAGCAAGTTACAGACCACAACAGCCGTTGACGACCAAGGGTTGCAGAGGTACTAGCAGCGCTGCCAGTGGGTGAGGAGGGCAGAACCCAAGGGATATAGGATGGACTGGGGTTCACGGGTAGCAATGGAGGCTGGGAGAAGACAGGTGACAACTGGAGGAACTCAGGGTCAGGGATCCAGGCAGAAAGTGAGTTATAAAAACTGAAGAAGGCCGGGCGCGGTGGCTCACGCCTGTAATCCCAGCACTTTGGGGGGCTGAGACGGGTGGATCCCAAGGTCGAGAGATCGAGACCATCCTGGTCAACATGGTGAAACCCTGTCTCTACTAAAAATACAAAAAATTAGCTGGGCATGGTGGTGCGTGCCTGTAATCCCAGCTACTCGGGAGGCTGAGGCAGGAGAATTGCCTGAACCCAGGAGGCGGAGGTTGCGGTGAGCCGAGATCACGCCATTGCACTCCAGCCTGGGTAACAAGAGCGAAACTCCGTCTCAAAAAAAAAAAACTGAAGAAAACATGATGCTTAGGTGAGAGGCAAGAAGTCCCGGGTATGCAGTCCCAGACTAGGCAGCTGGTTCTGCTGGAATACCCTGTGCTCAGTAGGGAGTGACCCTGGAAACCAAAGGAGGTGCCAAGCCTCCAAGAAAGGAGGAGTGGGGAGTAGAGTCCGGGAACCAGGCTTAGTTGGAGAGGAAAGGCAGATCCAGGGTCAGGGATGAGGGCAGCAGGTCGGATGAGGGGACAGCTTTAGTAGGGCAAATCATTGCCCAAGAATCGCTCAAGGGCAGTGGCCTGGACAAAGAACCTCTTGTTCCAGGCGATTTGAGTGCATTTAGTCTGCCCACTCCTAGACAAAACCTTCTGGGTTTAGGAGTCCACAAGTAGGGAGAGAGGGCTGACCTCAGCTAAGGAAGGGAGTGATGACCCTCCTCATCTGGTAGGGGTCTGTGGTATCCCTATCTCAAGGTCAGCCATCCTCTGACCAGGTTCACAGTCCTTCTGGTGAATGTGTATCTCTTAGGAGCACCACTGGGTCAGCTCCAGGGCCAGGGTCCTCAGATGAGAGAATCATAATCCTCTGGCATGGGCATCTCCATCTGCCAGGGGTTGGTCCCAGGCTGGGTGAGAGCTCCAGGCACTGGGGATCCTGATGTCGTCTTATATGGCATTCTGCACCTGTCAGTGCTCAGGGGTCACTGTCAACTGAGAGAGTCTTTCCCAGCACTGCTGTTCCCTCCCCTACTCTCCTCTAGTTTCTAGGGGACGTGCTGGCACTGGAGCTGAACTGAAAGGGAAATGTAAAGAGAAGGGAAAATAGGACAACTCGGTTTTTGCCACTCTGCACATCACTGCCCATCATATTCCACGCCCATGAACAACGCCTTGAAATTCACATCTCATCTTCTCTCTGCCCATATTTGGCTGCCCACACTGTCCCCAAGCTAAACACTTATGAGCCAGAGCCCACACACAACTGGAATGGGGTGACAATGTGGGGAGGCAGTGGGGCAGATGAGGGTGGTTCTGCCCCTGGGTCCAGCATCCAATGTTCATGTCCATATGGTCGAACCCCAAATACAGACACCTACATCATGGCAGGGAGACACAGCCTCTCACCCTGTCTGCAGAAGAATATTTTACTCTTCCAAAGCTGCCTTCAGTGATGAGAAAGGTAATGATGATGTATGTGGCATTGGATACGGAAAGACAGGGAGGGCAAAGAGAGACAGAATAAGAGATCAGATCTCACAGATTTTTCTTCTCCAAATGTTTATGAACAAAGCCCTCAGTGAGTCCGTCAGGTTTTAAATACTAAGAGGCTGCAATGGCTATTTTTAACAGAATGATACTAAATTTGAATTGCAGTTGTAAGGGCAGCAGGATGATTCTACGTGTCTCTGCCGGCTCTAGGACATTTTTTACTGAGAGAGCCATCACCACAGAGAGGGCCAGCGAAATTAGTATTAAATGTTTAATGTTAGAGCTAGCATGTTGGTTTTAGGTTCGACCTAGGAAACAGTCATTTTGACTTGCTTGAGTATAATTTACAATATGTCATGGCCCCTAATATAATCAGCATGCATGGTAGATTCACTCTTATTTAGGATGCAGCCTTATTTTATTACACGAAATGATCACAGAAACATATTGGTTTGGGTCCTACTTTTTACACCAGGGGTGGCTTGATTTAAGATTTGCTGGTGAGGCCTGTGCTTTCTAGACCTCTATGCCCTGTCAGCATCGTGCACGTTTCATTGTAGTTCAAGACTGGCTCCATCTTCTCCTGCAAGGAGGAAGGGGCGTTGGATGGTGGTGGGGCTCGTGGGCAATTGTAGGGGGAGGCCCAACAAAGAAGTCAAAGTGAGAGAGCACCAGAAAGGCCCACAGAGCCAGCAGGGGGGTCGGCCAGTCTTTGTGGAGTGGGTCTACGGCAGGTGTGGTAGGAGTGGTGGGCTTGGCTGAGTTATAGGCAGGTTGTATAAGACCCCAGAAGTCAAGCTGAGGATGCTGGATTTTTTTCTCAAGGAGCTAGAAAAGTACAACTTGGGGTCTGTGTGTTGAAGATCATACACAGCAGTATTAACCCAGAAGGACCAGAGCAGGAAAGATGGGGAGCAGGAAGACCATGTCCAAGGCTACTGCCATCATCTGAACAAAAAGAGGAGAGCCCGGATCAGGAGAAAGGGAAGAGTAGAGGATGGCTATAAAAGACTCCATGGAGTCTTTTATATGGAATGGAACCAACAGGCCTGAGAACAGCGGCCTGAATGACCACCCAACCCTTAGCCCCATAAGCAACGCCACCAGGAATATCTGAGCGTCCTCCTGACATTTGGTCTCTGAATCATGGCATGATGGTTGGGCAGCAAACACAACATGCCCTGTAGTTCATGTTTTTTATTGTGGAAGTAACACATCCACATAAAGAATATTTAGGAAAAACATAGAAAAAAATAGATGCAAAACAAAACCAAAAAACCCCAGCCACACTGCTCATAAAATGAGCACTCCTAACATATTCATATGTTCATTTATTTTGTTGTTGTTGTTGTTTTTGAGACAGGGTCTTGCTCTGTCGCCCAGACTGGAGTGTAGTGGCATGATCTCGGCTCACTGCAACCTCAGCCTCCTGGGGTTCAAGCAATTATCCCATCTTAGCCTCCCAAGTAGCTAGGACTACAGGTACATGCCACCACAACCAGCTAATTTTGGTCTTTTTGGTAGAGACAAGGTTTCACCATGTTGACCTTGAACACAGTGGCTCACACCTATAATTGAGGTCAGGCTGGTCTTGAACTCCTGACCTCAAGTGATCCACCCGCCTTGGCCTCCCAAAGTGCTGGGACTACAGTAATGAGCCACTGCACCTGGCCAGTATGTTTGTTTTTAGTATATTTTCTACCCATTGAGATTTGTTGTTGTTTATTTTTTAACTTGATTGCAAGTACTGTCTACATAATTATGGATTTTGGTTTTCATTTACTTCAAGCATTTTCTAAATTATATGGAAAGCATCTTTATAAACACCATTTTTATTGACTAGATAACATTTTATCAAATGATACACACCATAATTCACTAAACTATTCTCCTCTGGTTGGACGTTTAAGTTATTCCCACTTTTTTATTATTATAAATAATATGATAATGAACATCTCTGTATGTGAGGTAGACTGTATTTATGATTGATTCCTTGGGGCCCGGCACAGTGGCTCACACCTATAATCCCAACACTTTGGGAGGCCCAGGTGGGAGGATTGCTTGAGCCCAGGAGTTCTAGACCAGCCTGGGAAACATGGCAAAACCCCATCCCTACAAAAAATACAAAAATGAGCCAGAAATGGTAGCATGCGCCTGTAGTCCCAGCTACTTGGGAGGCTGAGGTGGGAGGAAGGCTTGGGCCCAGGAAGCGGAGGTTTCACTGAGCCAAGATCACGCCATTGCACTCTAGTCTGGGTGACAAAGCAAGACCCTGTCTCAAAAAAAAAAAAAAGATTCTTTGGGATAGACAAATAGAAATGGAAATTACAGAGTCAAATGACATAAGTGTTTTTAAAGCCCTTGACACATTATTTCAAAATTACTTTCTAGAGAGTTTCAACCAATTTGCACTCTTCCTAGAAAAGAATGAAAAGGCCTCCCATTTTGGCATCTGTTGGTGAACACTGAAATTCTGTTTCCTTTGTGATGAATTTGATAAGTTAGCATCTTAGTATTTCAGTATGCATCTTTGATCACAGGTCTGTTGAGTGCCCATGTGTGTGGCAAACTCTCTCTCCTCTCCTGAAGTCTCCTGTTTGTGGTCCTTGCCTTAAATCTCTTAGTGTCTCAGTTTCCCCATTCCATCCACTATTTGGTATGAGCTATGAGCTACTAATATATAAATTTGAATCCTTTGTCTTAATTTATTTATTTGAGACAGAGTCTCACTCTGTCACCCAGGCTGGAGTGCAGTGGCACAAACATAGCTCACTGCAGCCTTGACCTCTTGCGCTCAAGCCAACCTCCCACCTCATCCTTCTGAGTAGCTGGGACTATAGGCGCATACCACCACACCCAGCTAGATTTTAAATTTTTTGTAGAGATAGGCAGTATGTTGCCGAGGCTGGTTTTGAACTCCTGGGCTCAAGCGATCTTCCCCTCTTGGCCTCCCAAAGTGCTGAGATTATAGGCATAAGCCACCATGTCTGGTCTGTTTCTTTATTGACATCAAAATATTTAAATTTTTCAACAGTTAAGTCTATTGATCAGTCATTCGCTTTAAGATTTCTTCTCTCTTTAAACATAGCCCTCTTTCAGAAGATTGATAAATATTTCACCTAAGTGTATTTTTAATGGACAAATTGCCATTAACTCTGCCTTCTTACTAGAATGTAGGTGACTCCTCCTTAGTTTTCACGGCAGTAAGTGGGATAAGGCAGGACAGGTTGGATGTGGATGGCGGTGCAATCATAGGCTTAATTTTTTTTTAAAGCCCTAGACTGTATGAGGGCTTTTGTATGGAACCATGAAAGAATGGATGCTGGAAGAGGTGCCTGTAGGAAGCCAACAGCCTTTCTTCCCAAACCTTGGCAGCAGTATCACACTCAACCCTGCCTTTGGAAGATCGTATGGGATATACTCCTTAGTCCCAGGCCCCAATTTTCTTGGTCTGTTTGATAATCTAGTCTACCATCATTTTCTTTTTTTTTTGAGATGGTACTCTGGCATTATAGGAGTACACCACCACACCCAGCTAATTTTAAAAGTTTTTTGTAGAGATGGAGTCTTACTATGTTGCTTTGGATATTCTTGAACTTTTGGCCTCAAGTGATCCTCCCACCTTGACCTCCCAAAGTGCTGGGATTACAGACATGAGCCACTCTGCCTGGCCATCATTTTCTAAAAGGACTATGTTTAACTTAACAATATAGCTCCTGACAGTCCCTCTCCCTCCTTTCCAAACCACTTACCCATATCGATGACGACCCACGTCACGGATGAGCCTCTCAGAGAGATAGGCGCCAATACGATCAAGTTTTTCTGGAGCTGAGAGGGCATAGAATGTCAGCTTCTCCATGTTGGTCTTCACCAGACCATCCTGTGGGAGAAAACAATTTGTACTCACTATAGCCACACTATGGCTAGATGAGTTCAAGTCTAGAGAAAATTAATAATTCAATTGAATTGACATTTACAGAGTCCCCTTTATGGATGTGCCAGACCACATGTGAGTTTCAGGGACAGGCATATGATTAAAACATAGTTCCCAGGAACCCATGGTCTAGCTCAAAGTATATGCAAGCTATAAATAAGAATAGTAAGTGGGCCAGGCACTGTGGCTCACACCTATAATCCCAGTACCTTAAGAGGCTAAGGCGGGTGGATCACAAGTTTGAGACCAGCCTGGCCAACATGGTGAAACCCCTGTTAGGACTAAAAATACAAAAATTAGCCAGGCATGGTGGCAGGCGCCTGTAATCCCAGCTACGGGCTGAGGTAGGAGAATTGCTTGAACCCAGGAAGTGGAGGTTGCAGTGAGTCAAGATCACGCCACTGCACTCCAGCCTGGGTGACAGAGCAAGACTCCATCTCAGGGAAAAAAAAATAGTAAATGATACAAATGTTTATATGTGTGTGCATGTATGTGGATATATATACATGAATGTATAAACGTATGTGGGTATGGGTATGTATATACATACCATGTGTGTGTATGTGTAGGAATGAATGGCATAGCATCATTAAAAGCCACCCAAAATTAAAGCATGCTGGATAGTTGGCACCAAGATACATGCAGGACAAAGGCAGCTCTGCAGCTCTTAGGGAACTCTCCAGAGGATGCTGTCATCCAGACAGGCCCTTGGTTCCCAGAGAGCAAGTCAAGTACCTCAGATCCCAACATTTCCCAGACCACAACCCACAAAGCAGCCTGACGGGTGGAGAGGCAGCTTGGAGGCCAGGCCTTCTATGTGGGTGCCCCTAGACACCTGGCAGACACTAGAGGGTGGCAGCCAGGGGGAAAGACCTGGGGTCCTGAACCCAACCCAAGACAGGGGTGTCTTCATACTGACCAGCACAGAGCTATGACCACTCAAAGAGTTAGCAGCTCATGAGGCAATTGCACAGAGAGACACGCAGGAGATGTGACAGCTACAAGCATGCCGAGACTACCTGCCAGCTGCCTTCTGCAGATCCAAACGCCCTCTTCCTTCATGTCCCTAGCGGCCTCTCACCACTGCCCATGGCTGTGGCCCAGGTTCCAGTTTCCCTGAGAAGGCTCAGTGCCCAAGGGCCCTGAGAGGTCCTGCCTTCCCCACCTGGCAGGAGGCTTGGCTTCCAAGCTGCCACTTCACCCGTCAGAGGCCCTACCTAGATGCTGAGAGCCACAATGCCTACCAGAGATGTGACTCACCTCAGGATCCTCAGGGAAGATGTTGTCAACCAGCCTTTTGTACCTGGGGCGCAGGGCACCACAACAACCACACACACCTGGAACGAGAATGGAAAAAGCTGTGAGCAAAGCCTCCTGGGAAGGCCCAGGAGAACCAGGAGCCAGGGCCAGGGCAGCTGGTGAGGAAACAAACCCAGGCTGGAAACAGACAACCCCTCCCTTGGAGGGCCCAGGGCCTTGTCCTCCCAGAGCTGGCATCTATCATTGCCCCCCACCCCCACATTCTAAGACATCTTCCATTTGCCATTCTGGCATCTTCATGTCTTTTGCCTGGGGGTTGGGAACCATGCCATAGGGAAGGCCAGGCCACAGGGAGCATTTTAAGGGGTGAGGCTTCGTTGGGGGGAGCTTACACAAAGGTCAGGTGCTGCACCCGCACACTGCATGGTTACACATACACACACACATGTTTCTGGAACAGGCATATGAAACTGCCTCCTGCAGCCCAAGAATCTAACTGAGTGTCCTGGGAAGATGGATACAGGTTTGGGGGGCAGGTGTGCTGCCCTCTCTACCCCCTCATTTGCTCCTAACTTTATTCCCTGCTCTTCAGTCTCCCTCTACTGTCCTGTCTCCTGGAGCCATTTCCATCATAGAAAGTTATGTGCAACTATGATAAATTAACATCATCATCAATGATTCACATTTAGAGATGCATCTTTAATGTAGTGTGCCAATGGAATTTGAAAGCTGCGGCCTTTTAGAGTTGGGCAGGGCTCTGAGGGCCATCCGGTTTGTGGTTCTCAAATGCTGACGCCCAGCGAGGTTTGCACCAATCTGTAGCAAAATGAAAAATCTAACAACCCTGTGGCATGTTTGTGTAAAGCTAAATTTACTCCATTGAGAAGACTGAAGTGACCTCCTCCTTCATCTTTTGGTGCTGTGAAGTGATGGTGTTAGGAAACCCGTGATAAAACGAACTGACAAAATTAGAAGTTGGTAACTCTAGGTCCACCATAGAAAGTTTTAATTAGTAAAGAAACAATAGCCAGTGCGTTTCTTTAGTCAGCCTCCAAATCCACCCAGCTCCACTCCTCACTGAGGGGTGGGCGCTGAGGAGGAGAAGAGAGGAGGGCATCAGGGAGGGGCCAGGAGAGCCTGGGAAAGTCTGCCTCTCTCCTCCACCCAGTAAGTGCCCCTTCATTCTGTCAATTAAAGATGAATTCTAACTGTACAAGCACTCCACTTGAAATGCAAATGCACCCTAGGAAGATTAGCCTACACATCATTCAGAAAAGAATGAGTTCCTTCAGTGGGAATTACTTTAATCAAAAAGAGGTTTACAGTGGGTGGAGAAAAGCGTTCTTTCGGAGTTTTGTTTGGAATTGGGGTGGGTGGGTGCCCCTTGAGGAGGAAAGAGCAGCAGTTTTGGCTCTGGGGTGACTTGGGTTTGGGGATGTGTATGCCCTTGGAGACGCCATGGGGCACCAGGAGGCGGGCATCCAGGGGCATATAACTTATTTGTGATCCCCTCCACCACCCTCACCTTCCACCAGCTCTTGCAAGGAAGGCACAAGGCAGACCAGTGGGCGGGCTGCACGCCCAGGCTCTCCAGGTTCAGCCTCACTGCCTGACCTCACTCCCATTTTCTCATCCCCTCCCTGCCCCTGCCTGAGAAAAGGCATTAGGGCCCTGGGTGACTGGCATCCAGTGTTGTTTCTTGTGATGGGACAGCACCCTGGGGGCCCAGTTCCCATTTTAGGGCCTGGAAGCCCAGGGTTAAAACCTGCAGCTGCCCAGTCTTCTGCCTGGCATGGCTGCCTAGATGCATCTTTCCAAGGTGCCCAGGTAGCAGCCTCCCTTGTTACAGTCCCTAAGCCAGGAACATTGGCCCTTTGCATCTTAAGGGAGTGAGGAAGTGGAAACATGCAGAAGTTAGGACTAAAAAAGATTGTAGCATCACTTCCTCCCTTGAAACTTTCTGAATGGCCTAGGAGCCAAGGCCTGCGCAGGACAGAGGCTAAGCTCGCAGCTGCTAGAACCCAGGCTTGTCAAGGAGAAAGCGCGGTACCATCCTGGGTACTCACAGTAGAAACTTCCACACGGCACCCCAAGGGGGCTCTGGGGTTGTCAGCGCAGCTAGTGCGCTGGAGAGGGTTCCCTGAGGCATCAGCCCAGGACAGTCCTGGTTTGGGGACACCAACTCAGCCCTTCTCAAATGCAAACCAGATCACCTGCTGCCTCCTGCTATCTTGGATTCCAGAAGGGGAGCTCCTCAGGCCACCCGCCTCTCCATCCTCCCCTCTCTGGCCCACAGGCCCTCCAGGAAAAGTGGTTTCCTGGGTACAGAGGCCTCCAGGAGCCGCCACCATGCAGGGCCCATGGTGGGAACCAGTCCCAGGCAGGGCCCCAGGGCCTTTCTCCACCAGTAAGGAAGAGGTAAGAAGGCCTAAAGAACAAGAGGGGAAGGTGGGGGCTTCCCGACTTACTCCCCAACACTTCCTTCTTGTCTTTCTTTCTAACCTTCAGACCCTCTGAGGGCAGGGGTTAGGGAGGCAGCATGGCCAACAACATTGGCTCTCAGGTCAAATCCTGGCACTGCCACTTCCTAATCTGTGACTTTGAGCAAGTAACAACATTCTCTGTGCATGGGTGCCCTGGGTCCATCTTAGTGGAGGTTTCCAATTGACCACTTGCTCTGCCACAGATGTCCAAAGGCCTAGGAAATGAGAATCACAGAACACCCCTTCAGAATACTGTGGTACTGTGGGTCTGAAACACGTGTCACATCCCCAAGGCAGCTCTGTGCACTTGTAAGTAACAAGAACTTGACCTCAACCTGCATTCCTGTCTGGCCACCCTCCCAAGCCAGCACATGAGCACCAACTCTATAAACCCCAATGCAAAGGTGACACAACATGAACTCACACAACAGAATGGAGTCACAAACAAGAGGCACACTGGAGAGAATCCATGGGACTTGCCATTGGAAGGCCACTAGTGGAGTGGTTGCAGTTTGGTAAGGGAAGAGGAGGTGAACCTTAAGGGATTGACGAGTGCACGAGGAAGCTACAGCAATCGAGGCAGCGTGGTATAATGAAATAATTAACAGGTGGATCAGCTGGACATCCACGTGCAAAAAAAAAAAAAAAAATGAATATAGACGCAGCCCTCACACCCTGCAGAGAAGCTTACTCAGAATGGATCGTCCGCCTGAATGTCAAACACAAAACTATAAAACTTCCTGAGGATAACATAGGAAAAAGCCAAGATGACCTTTGCTTTTGGTGATGACTTCTTAGATACAAAACCAAAGGCACAATCCATGACAGAAAGAACTGATAAACTGGAATTCATGAAGATTAAAAATTCTTGCTTTTTGGCTGAGCATGGTGGCTCAAGCCTGTAATTCCAGCGCTTTGGGAGGCTGAGGTGTTTGGATCACTTGATGTCAGGAGTTCGAAACCAGCCTGGTCAACATGCTGAAACTCCCATCTCTACTAAAAATACAGAGGAGAGCTGGGTGTGGTGGTACATGCCTATAGTCCCAGCTACTTGGGTGGCTGAGGCAGAAGAATCACTTGAACCAAGGAGGTGGATGTTGCAGTGAGCCGAGATCACACCATTGCACTCCAGCCTGGGCGACAGAGCGAGACTCTGTCTCAAGGAAAAAAAAAAAAAAATCCTGCTCTTCAAAAGACACTGTCAAGAAAGTAAAAAGTCATAGATGGGGAAAAAATATTTGTAAAAGATATATCTGATCCAAACTATATGTGTGTATATATAAATCTTTAAAATATAATGAACATCGAGGTGGTTTGGCTGTGTCCCTACCCAAATCTCATCTCGAATTGGAGTTCCCACGATCCTCATGTGTCATGGGAGAGACCTGGAGGGAGGTAATTTAATCCTGGGGACAGTTACCCTCATGCTGTTCTTGTGATAGTGAGTTCTCACAAAGTCTGATAGTTTTATGAGGGGCTTTTCCCCGCTTCACTCTGCACTTCTCGCTGCCGCCATGTGAAAAAGGACATGTTTGCTTCTCCTTCTGCCATAACTGTAAGTTTTCTGAGGCCTCCCCAGCCATGCTGAACTATGAGTCAATCAAAGCTCTTTCCTTTATAAATTACCCAGGCTTAGGTATGTCTTCACTAATGGCATGAGAATGGACTAATACAAACACTTAAAACTAAACAATAAAATAAAATAATCCAATTAAAAATGGGGCCAGGCAGGGTGGCTCATGCCTGTAATCCCAGCACTTTGGGAGGCCGAGGGAAGTGAATCACTTGAGGTCAGGAGTTTGAGACCAGCCTGGCCAACATGGCAAAACCCTGTCTCTACTAAAAACACAAAAATTAGCCAGGTGTGGTAGCACATGCTTGTAATCCCAGCTACTTGGGAGGCTGAGGTAGGAGAATTGCTTGAACTCAGGAAGTGGGGATTGCAGTGACCCAAGATCACCCCACTGCACTCCAGAGCAAGACTCTGTCTCAAAAAAAATAAATAAATAAAAATAAATGAACAAATAAAGGGCCTGAAACCTTAATAGACACTGCACCTGCAGATGGAAAATAAGCATATGAAAAGATGCTCTACATCTTTGGCATCCAAGAAATGCAAATTAAAACAACAATGAGATACCACTCTATACCTATTAGAATGGCCCAGACCCAGAACACTGACAATGGCGCATGCTGGCAGGGAAGTGGAGCAGCGGGAACCCTCATTCATTGCTGGTGGGAATGCAAACTGGTACAGCCACTTTGGAAGACAGTTTGGCAGCTTCTTACAAAATTAAATATACTCTTACCATACGATCCAGCAATCACACCCCTTGGTATTTACCCAAAGGAAATGAAAACTACGTCTACACAAAAATCTGCACGTGGATGTTTACTGCAGCTTTATTTATAATTGCCAAAACTTCAAAGCAACCAAGATGTCCTGCAGTAGGTGAATGGATAAACTGTGGTACATCCAGACAATGGAATATTATCCAGCACTAAAAAGAAATGAGCTATCAAGCCATGAAAAGACATGGAGGAAACTTAAATGTGTATTACTAAAGGAAAGAAGCCAATCTGAAAAAGCTACACACTGTATGCTCTAAAAAACAGAGACTTAAAAAAAAAAAGTACATGGTATAGGAGAGCAGATGCTCTGAAGAGCAGAGCCACAGTCCCCAAACTGTGTTCCATGAAACACTAGCTGTGTGATGCTAACAAGCATTTCCCAGAAAAAGGCTCCATGGACAAATAAATATACGAAGCCAGGCATACCAAATCCTCCTATACCAGATTCATAGCACAAATTAACATATACTGAAAAGTCAGCAGCCACTAGCACCCCCATTTTGGCCAGGTGTGGCGGCTCACGCCTGTAATCCCAGCACTTTGGGAGGCTGAGGCAGCAAATCACTTAAGGTCAGGAGTTTGAGACCAGCCTGGCCAACATGGTGAAACCCTGTCTCTACTAAAAATAAAAAAATTAGCTAGGTGCAGTGGCGCGCACATGTAATCCCAGCTACTCATCCTGGGAGGTGAAGGTTGCAGTGAGCCGAGATGATGCCACTGCACTCCAGCCTGGGCAACAGAGGAAGACTCCCTCTCAATCAATCAATCAATATCATCACTGTGATGAATAATTTTATTATGCTTCTTATCAAGACATTTATTACCCACTTTAAAAACAAGTGGGAAAAGTCTGGGTGCAGTGGCTCATGCCTGTAATCCCAGCACTTTGGGAGGCCAAGGTGGGTGGATCACCACATCAGGAGATTGAGACCATCCTGGCCAACATGGTGAAACCTGTCTCTACTAAAATACAAAAAATTAGCCAGGCATGGTGGCTGGGCAGAAAATTGCTTGAACTCAGGAGGCAGATGTTGCAGTGAGCCAGGGTTGCACCACTGCACTTCAGCCTGGCAACAGAGTGAGACTCTGTCTCAAAAGAAAAAAAAAAAAGTGGGAAAGAGGAAGGAATACAGCACTTTGGAAACAGTTGGAATTTTAGTTTAAAAAATATTGGTGTTTAAGTCCTGCTTCTGTCATTTGACCTTTGAGGTCCAGGCCCAATTCTGTCATTTGACTTTTGAGACTTGATAAGTTTCCTTATCAATATATTAAGAGATTTTCCCTAAGTTACACTTTTATGATAGAAATCCCAGATCATTTGCCATAGAATCTAGAAAGAGAGAAATTACTTTGAGTTCTGATAGTTGGGAAAGGCTTCCCAGAAGAGAGGTGCAAGAAGACGGGGATAGGGTTCACAGCATGAAAAAGTCAGTAGGTGCCTTATTCCTACTGAGCCAGCCACAGCTCTAAAATACTTCGCAAGCACCAACTTTTGTAATCCTTACAATAACCAGTGAAAGGAAAATAAATCTTGGGGGCCCCCCAAATCACTAAGTTAAAGAGAAAAATCAAGCTGGGAACTGCTTAGGGTAAACCTGGCTCCCATTCTATTCAAAGTCACTCCTCTGCCCACTGAGATAAATGTATAGCCCATTGCCTCATTTGAAGAGGCTAATCAGAAATTCAAAAAAAATACAACCATTTCTCTTTTATCTACCTATGGCCTGGAAGCCCTCTCCTCATTTTGAGTTGTCCCGCCTTCACCTCAAGTTGTCCAGCCTTCACCTCAAGTTATCCCACCTTTCCGGAGTGAACCAGTGTACATCTTCCACATACTGATCAATGTCTCATGTCTCCCTAAAATGTAGAAAACCAAGCTGTGCCCTCACCACCTTGGGCACATGTCCTCAGGACCTCCTGAGGCTGTGTCACAGGCCCGACCTCAGCCTGGCAAAATAAACTTTCTAAATTAACGGAGACTGGCTGGGCATGGTGGCTCATGCCTGTAATCCCAACAACACTTTGAGAGGTCAAGGCAGGTGGATGACTTGAGGTCAGGAGTTCGAGACCAGCCCAGCCAACATGATGAAATCCCATCTCTACTAAAAATTAGCCAAGTGTGGTAGCCTGCTCCTGTACTCCCAGCTATTTGAGAGGCAGAGGCACAAGAATCGCTTGAATCTGAGAGGCAGAGGTTGCACTGCTGCATTCCAGCCTAGGCAACAGAGTGAGACTCCTCAAAAAAAAAAAAATTAAAAATAAATTAATTAACTGAGAACTGTCTCATATTTTCGGGGTTCACAAACCATGGCATAGGTACTATTTTTATCCCCATTTTATAGATGAGAAAACTCAGAGATTAAGCGGTTAAGTTACCTGCCTAGAGCCACACAGCTAATAAATGGCAGACTAGAATTTGAACCCCAAAACCTCCCTTTCGGAGGCCATGTTCTGAAATACAAAACCAGGGAAGAGATGGGCCACCAGAGCATGGTGGTTAAGAATTTGGGCTCGCAGGTCAGACATGCTTAGGATGAAATCCTAGCTCTTCCCATTCTTAACCGTCTGGCCCTGTGCAATCCTCCACACTTCCTGGGTAGGTAATAGAAGCTGACAGCAGGAGATTCCCAGTTCTCCTCTCTGAGAGAAGAGCTGAGGGGACTTTGGTCAGGAGTGCCCAGACTCTGGGTTCCAAAGCAGCTTAGGGGTGCTGGGAACGCACAAGGACCCCTAGAAAGCTTCCAACCCAACAGTGGTGAATTCTAAGTAGCCACAAAACCTAGCTAGGAAAGAAACAACTAATAGACATTAAAAAGAAACTGAAAATAGTTCATTGTAGCAAGAGATTAATATGTTTTAATATATTTCTTTAATCTTACCTCTGATGGTATTTATTCTTAATGTTAGTATTCACACATACAAATTGGGGAGTTTAACTCACAACTATATACCTATAAAAGAATCATTTAATTCTGAGCCATTTTATTTCTAAAACAGAAACACTTTCCACCAGGGTCTTCTTTCACTCTCTGGGGATGGTGTCTGGCAGATCCAACCACAGTAGCCGAAGGTAAATTTATGAAGGATTCTCTTCTGTCACTGGCAGCTGCCTTACCTGATATTTTCATACCTATTTTAAGGAAGCGAGGGAAACGTGAGATGGCCAATTCCCTGGTATGTAGCTGCACTGCCACTGAGAAGTCAAATCAGTAGGAATCAACCAAATGTTCACTGACATGGTTTCGGCAGCTTCCTCCATTAAAACCATAAGAATGGTGAGACCTCGCTCGATGGCTCATTCTCCCGTCCAGAATGTTCTTCCCCATGTCCTCTGGGCTCCCACTTTCATGTCCCTAAGGTCTCTGCTCAAATGTCACCTAGCTGGAAAGAGCTTCCCTGACTAGCATTCCACTTTTTCTGTCCTGATTTATTCCTCTCATAGTACTTTTTGCCAATGGACACATTTCATCCATGTCTACACTCCAGCTCCCCACTTTAAGGTAAGCTCCTCAAGTGTGGGGCCTTTGTCCGTTTGTCCCCACTGTGTCCCATGGCTGGAATAGGGTCCAACCCACAGATTTGTTGCACGAAGGGATGACGGTGTGATTGAGTGGAAAAGCCATCATGAATTTGGAGGTCAGTGATTTCAAAGTCAGTAACTCAAAGTTTATGAGGCACTTAGCAAAGGATCTCCAGTGCTTGCAAGACAGTGCTTCCAGGGTAACTTCAGGTGAAAGTTCCTGTTAAAGAATGGTTGGCTCCTGTTCCTGAACTTGGTGCCCAGACCACCTTCTAGGGCTGCCAACACCTGTAGCTCCTGAGGCCCAGCTTACTGGGACCCATCTCCCTCCAGGGCAGACATGCTGGGAGGCAGAAAGCCTGGATCAGCGTTCCTCCTGTCCGCCCAACGCCTCTTGCCTGCTTTGTCCTCATTCCCTCAACCCCCTTGGCTGGCTCCTGGCTTGGCTTGTGGCTGCAATCCTGGCTGCTCATCAGAATGACCTCTGTGCTGTGAAGAGGGCCCAGAGGTGTTTAAAATGCTCCACCACAATTCTGGCGCACAGCCAGGGTGAGAAGTGCTGCCAGCTCCTTGCCTGTCCAACATGTGATAGCAGATCCTGCAGCTGCTGGCAGCCTTGCAACAGAGGACGCAGGACCCCTGACCTCGGCCGCCAGCAACATCTGGGTCCCCGTGACCCCAAGGCGGTACAGCCCTGTTTCTCCTTTGACCTGCTTGCTGGATCTTGTTTGCTTGACTGAGCTGCCCCCTACTCAGGGCGATTGGTGGACTGAAACAAAGTCTCAAACACTAACTATATCATGCTTTTCAAAATCGAGGCCCCTTAACCCAATCTCGCCACTAGTAACCCAGCATTACCTGTAAGGCCCACTGAGATACATTAGTTCCTTTGAATTATTTCTTTTCCTTCATTGCCGTTCCAGTCTCCCTCATGCTGATTTTAATATCTAAAAATATTCCAGGGGCCTGTACGGCTGCAGACAGCACCGAGGTGACAGGTCCAACTCAGAAATGGCAGCCTCCCTGTTCTACAGCCGCCACCCTTTGGAGCCACCTGCCTTGGACAGTCCTGCAGGCCACTGCTCAGGCTCTAGGAAGTTCTGGATTGTTGAATAACCGTGGGCTCCGAGTACAGCAGCAACAGTAAAATCTCTCACTACATGAATACATGAGCATGGAATTACTGCAACAAGCTGGAGTCTCTGTTCCCAAAGGATATGTGGCAAAGTCACCAGATGAAGCTTATGCAATTGCCAAAAAAGTAGGTACAGCAGAAAGACATAATATGTGCAGGATAAACTGTGACTATGAGTACTGCTGGCAAGTTCTCTGGGACTCACAAGTAGTAAGAAGCAGGTTCAAAAGATGTTGAGATAAAGGCGCAGGTTTAGCTGATGGTAGAGGAAAAGAAACATTTTAAAGTGGCCTTGGCTGGGTGCAGTGGCTCATGTTTGTAATCCCAGCACTTTGCGAGGCCGAGGTGGGCGGATCACCTGAGATCAAGAGTTCAAGACCAACCTGACCAACGTGGATAAACCTCGTCTCTACTAAAAATACAAAAATTGGCCAGGTGTGGTGGTACCCGCCTGTAATCCCAGCTACTCAGGAGACTGAGCCAGGAGAATCGCTAGAATCTGGCAGGCAGAGGTTGTGGTAAGCTGAGATCGGGCCATTGCACTCTAGCCTGAGGCAACAAGAGTGAGACTCCATCTCAAAGAAAAAAAAGGAAAGTTGCCTCAACTTTCTCTCCAGAAGAAACAAAAGCTGTTTCCTCACAAATGATTGGGAAAAAGTTGTTTACCAAGCAAATGGGAGAAAAGGGCAGAATATGCTATCAAGCACTGGAGTGAAAATACCCCAGGAGAGAACACTACTTTGCAATTAACAATGGGAAGGTCATTTCAAGGTCCTGTATTAACAGGGAGTTCACATGGTGGTGTCAACATTGCAGATGTTGCTGCGGAGACTCCTGATGCAATTAAAGAACTGTTGATATTGTAGAAGGCATCAAAAAGGAACAAGCTCTCTGGTTTGAACAGAAGATGGGATTTTCACCTGATATTGTGAATTCTGCAGCAGAAAACATGGTCAAGCTTTACAGCCTTTTTCTGAAATATGATGCAACCCTAGTAAGAAATAAATCCAGTGGTGGAAGATTCAGATGGAGCTGTGCTATGCTGGATGCAAAGATCAATTTTGACTCTAATTCAGCCTATCGCAAAAAGAAAATCCTTAATCTATAGGACTGAATCCAGGAAGATGAAAGTGACAAAGATGCTGCTAAGGCAGATCTCAATTACACTGGCCTCGATGGAACTACAGACTGTCTAGTACATGGTGCTAGTTTGGCCATGGCCACAATGGATATAAATAAAACTTCATGGAGGAACTCCAGCCAACTTCCTTATGTTGGCGGTGGTGCTACAGTCCATCAAGTAACAGAAGCATTTAAGCTTATCGCTTCAGAAAAAAAGGTACTGACTACTCTGGTCAACATTTTTGGAGAAATCATGCACTGCGATGTTACTGCACAGGTTATAGTTGTGGCAGTAAAAGATGTGGAAATCAAAATCCTGTTGTGGTACAGGGTACAAGGTATACGAGTTGATGATGAGGCACTGAGAGTGGGCAGTGGGCTTAAAATTCTTGCTTGTGATGACTTGGAGGAAGCTGCTAGAATGGTCAGAAAGCTCTCTGAAATAGTGACCTTAACCAAGCAAGTACATGTGGATGTGAAATTTCAGTTGCCGCCGGGCATGGTGGCTCACGCCTGTAATCCCAGCACTTTGGGAGGCAGAGGCAGGTGGATCACGAGGTCAAGATATCGAGACCATCCTGGTCAACATGGTGAAACCCTATCTCTACTAAAAATACAAAAAATTAGCTGGGCACGGTGGCGCGTGCCTGTAATCCCAGTTACTCAGGAGGCTGAGGCAAGAGAATTGCCTGAACCCAGGAGGCGGAGGTTGCGGTGAGCCGAGATAGCGCCATTGCACTCCAGCCTGGATAACAAGGGCGAAACTCCTTCTCAAAAAAAAAAAGAAATTTCAGTTGTCAATATGATCGGAAAACCCAGAGGATGCTGAAGGTGTTAAATGTGCTATACTCACTAAGAATACTGTGTTCTATGTTATACTCACTAAGAATACTGTGCTCTGTGTTATTGTTCTTTTTCTTTTTAGTGTGTGGAGACTGTAACCGCCATGTAGGCATACAAACTTTTAAAAGCATTCGGTTTGCATTTAGCTCTACTATTTATAGAATGGACTGTTTGTATAAAGATCCTACAATACAGGTATCTAATTTCTTTTGTCACAGCCAGTCTTACTTGCTTCTCCTACAAAATGTAACTTGCAATATGCCTGTTTATTATTGTTGGATACAAAGTTCTTCATTGATAAGAGTCCTACACATAAAATAAATAATTTTTTAAAAACTCCCAGGGTTACCCCCAGCTCTGTACTAAGCACTAGGACAAGCACTTTACAAATGTGTCATAAAAGACTTGTAACAACTCCATAAAGTAGATACTGTTATTCTCATTTTACAGATTAAGAGGCAGGATCAGAGAGGTTAAGTGCCCTGTGTGCTTCTCTGCCATGAAACTCGCCTAATCCTCCCATCACTTTCCCAAAAATACATCTCTAGCAATTTCCCAAGTTCATCTTGTGCTCTCCTTTGCGACAGCCACCTTGCTGGAAGCCTCCTTAACACCTGTCACCCAGTCCCAGCCACCTGGTCAGTGTCTCTTCACTTCAATTCATTCTACATGTAGCTGTAAGGCAAATATTTAATTTAGTTTGCTTCATGGTCAAGCAGGTAGCACGGCCTGAGCTGCATAAAATGTCAACCCTTCCACTTAGGATTTCACAAGGGATACCTCAGTAGAGGTGGGGGCAGTTACTTCATCTTCAAGTCCTTCCTCCACTGTAGGTGGTCCTCTCACACATGCTCTGCCTCCTGGAACGTTCTGTTTCCAGCAGCCAGGGGCCACAGTGAGACAGGCTGGGAGGTCGGAAGAGGAGCAGACTCGGGGGGCCATGCAGACCCATAGCTATGACAGGATGTTTGGGTGATAGGGACTGGCCACAAGCTGGAGATGTTGAAGGGGCAGGAGAGTCAGCACGACAGACTTGACACCTGGTGGATCCTGACACCTGCTGAGCTCCCGGGAAGCCTTCCATAACAACACTCTCCAACCCCAGGCAGAGCGTGCTCTCTGATAGCTCGACTTTTCTGCATCCTTCACACTGTATCACCTTATGTAATCTTCTCCCACTGCTTGTTCAGGCGAAGTTATTTCAGTGACTCATCTTTTCTTCTCCCAAGAAGTTAATTCCTAGGTCTCATTTTCTTTTGACCTCAATACAGGATCCTGAGCCCAGCAGGGCTGGAGGAAAGCTGGCGTGATGTGTGACTTCACCTGCCTTTGATCAGTGTGAGACCCGGGGAAGTCACCTCCCCTCCCAGCCTTTCCTCTCCTTCTTATAAACATCAACTCCCTTATCCCCATTCACCAAAAAAAATGCCTTTTTGCTCAAAAGAGTTCATATTTATTTTCTCAGCTTTATAATCTGCTTGTAAAGACAAGGGCTGGACTTGATCATTCCTACCAAAGCAAATGGAATTCTTTTTAAACAATTTACAATAAAATCTGACCCACGGCCAATGGCACGGACACCCCCTTCAAATGAATTGGAGGAAATGGAGCAAAGTTCAGAGAGGTGTGTCTGATTCAAGTGTCTCCCACGAGGCACTGGTGTTCACTGACATCAATAGACTCCAGCAGTTCGCAGGGCACTTGCTGGGTGGCATGGGGAAGAGATGGAAGTTTAAAATAGACAGGTTCTGCCATTGAGGAACTTACTCTCTAGTTGGGACACAAGAGCCGCACACATCTAAGGTCGATGATATGTCACAATGAAACTAAGGAGTCCATAAAACTGAAGAAATCTGAGTTTAATGAACCCAGGAAGGCTTCCTGGAAGAGGTGAGATGTGAGCTGCCTCACTAGGGGTGGAGAGAGCTGGTAAGTAATGGTGAATCCATGAAACAAAAAAATCAACAACCCTCCAGTGGTGACAATCTTACGAAAAAAAAAATATTCTCTCTTTTCTTTTCCCCTTTTCCTTGCTTCTGAGTTTAAAAGGAATAGATGCTTATGGGTATAAATTTATAAAACAGGGGAAAAAAGAAATGAACATTACTTAGAATCACATAATTCTGAGATAACTATTAGAATTTCGATGTATTTGTTCTACTTTTTGTTTCCATGTTTATGTATATTTTAAAATATATATGCATAAAATTGGGATCCTACAGGATAGTGTTAAATGCGAATTTCTTCTTATACTGTGAGCACTTACTTTTACTGAAAAATTTTTGCCCTGGCGTGGTGGCTCACACCTGTAATCCCAGCACTTTGGGAGGCTGAGACGGGCAGATAATCCGAGGCCAGGAGTTCAAAACCAGCCTGGTCCAGATGGTGAAACCCCGCCTCTACTAAAAATACAAAAAAATAGCTGGGTGTGGTGGCAAGTGCCTGTAATCCCAGCTACTCAGGAGGCTGAGGCAAGAGAATCACTTCAACACGGGAGTTGGAGGTTGCAGTGAGATGAGCTAGGGCCTCTGCCCTCCAACCTGGGTGACAGAGCAAGACTCTATCTCGAAAAAAAGAAAATCTTTCAAAACTTCATTTTAATAGCTACTTTTATTATTTCATCTTTTGACTGGATCCTGATTTATTTAATCATTCTCTGTTGTTTCCAATTTTCATTATTCCGAGTGATGCAGCAATCTGCCTTTGGTAATTAAAGCCCAGAATCAGACAGACAGGCAGAGCCTGGTTTTGTTTTATTGGTGATAAGGAAATCAAACCTCACATGTGGCTGCAGGGCTGGTATGCAGCAGAGGGGCACATCTGCAGGGGCCAGGACCTGTATCTCGTCTGGGAAAGATTCAGGATTGAAGAGGTCAAGAGGAAATGCTGATGAAAATGAATTTGGGGAAGGAGGCAGAGTCTGAGTTTCCAAACAGATCTTACTTGGAGTAGCATTAAACAGCAGCTGAATTCTCCCTGGGGAGACAATGTGGCTGAGACTTGCCTGAAGTAACAGACAAACCAGTAGCTGTCAGTGGCCTGACCTTTCGGAGCTCTGGAGCTTCCAAGATGCTCGCCCCTTTCCGGGCAATCTTGGTTGATCTGATTGCCACCTTAATTGAGGATGGGGATTTAAAAAGAGAGAAACATGTCCAATCGATTTAATGTCAGAGCTTCAATTCTTCCCTAACTACAGGCTTCCTTGGGCTTCAATATGCTCTTCAAGCAAAGAAGAGATGAAAATAAACAGAATGTTTTTCCATTCTCTGTCTCTTGGGACCACTAACAGCAAGAAAATTTTATCCCAGCCATTTTGGGGAAATAGCCTGGTTTCAAACCCCGTTCCAGCTTCAGCAAGCTGTACAATTTTGTGTGCCTTGGTCTACTTATGGGCAAAATGGGAGGAAGGGAATCTACTTAATAGGATTGTGGTAAAGACTCACTGAGCTAACACAGTGAAGTTCTTAGAACTATTCCTGGCACACAATAAGTACTCATAAATTGTTAGCTTTCATCATCATCATCAGTATTACTATGATAATAATTATTAAAATATTTTTCCCGACTTTGGAGAAAAAAGGCAGGGTATAATAAAATGTAATGTTGGAGGAAGAATAGCCCTTAATGTCCTTTATCTTTATTTCATGCTTGGATGTGAAATGCCAATCATTATTAAGACATTTAAATCCAAGGCCAGGCATGGTGGCTCACATCTGTAATCCCAACACTCTGGGAGGTTGAGGTGGGAGGAACACTTGAGACCAGGAGTTTGAGACCAGCCGGGGGAATACAGGGAGACCTCAACCATAAAAATGAAAATAAAATCGGCCAAGCATGGTGGCGCATGCCTGTAGTCTCAGCTACTTGGGAGGCTGAGGTGGGAGGACCGTTTGAGACTTGGAGATCAAGGCTGCAGTCAGCTGTGATGCACTCCACTCCACTCCAGCCTGAGTGACAGAGTGAGACCCAAGGACAAAGCTCCATGAGGAAACACAAGTGAAAGGGTGTCATCATGATCATCAACAACAGCTAATGTGTTTTGAGCTTGCCTGTTCCAGGCATGGCATTATGCATTCTTTTTTTCTTTTCTTTTTTCTTTTTTTTTTTTTTTTTTTTGAGACAGAGTCTTGCTCTGTCACCAAGCTAGAGTCCAGTGGCATGATCTCAGCTCACAGCTACCTCTGTCTCCTGGGTTCAAGCGATTCTCCTGCCTCAGCCTCCTGAGTAGCTGGGACAATGGGTGCGCGCCACTATGTCCAGCTAGTTTTTGTATTTTTAGTAGATGGGGTTTCACCATGTTGGCCAGGATGGTCTTGATCTCTTGACCTCGTGATCTGCCCACCTCGGCCTCCCAAAGTGCTGGGATTACAGGCATGAGCCACTGTGCCCAGCCTGCATTCTTTCATTTAATCTTTACAAAAAGCCTATGAGGTTGATAGTTTTCCTTGTTTTATAGATGGCACCAAACTTAGGCTCTTATCTAATATGTTGACTTGTAAAATTAAGTAACTGAGGTCTCTGCCTGCAAATACCTTGTATTGTTGGTAGGTAAAAAATAGAATTGAAAATACATTCATCAGAAACATGGAACATATAATCAGGATCATACAAATTAACTGTTAGACACACACAGTGCAGGGTTGCTGAGGAAACTAGAGATAGGATGGGAAGGTGTCAGAGGAGACTAATTTTGAGCATTATTTAAAAGAGAAGGATTCCATTGTTTTGTGAGAAAGAGGGTTTTCCATGTCAGAAAGGGTGAAAAGAAAATAGGCATTTCCTGAGTGCCTATTATTTTAACTGCCTAACTCGAGCACTTTATGTTAAAAAAAAAAAATCCCATGAGGTTGGTATTGTCTGTCTTCAGAAGAGAAAACCAGGGCTCACAGAGGTTAGTTACTTTGCCCACTATCACACAGGAAGTGAGGAATAGAGTCAGGAACAGAGCCAGGGAGGCCCTCTGACTTCAGAGCTGCAGGGGATTTGAACTGAGAGTAAATAAGCCAGATGGTGCTAAGAAGAAAATGTGCTCAAGTAGAAAGGGACAATTTCCAGGATGGATTATTCTTGAAAAGTTATGCGTAACTGGTGAAATCTGAACTGACTCTATGGACTGTACCACCATCAAGTTCCTGGTGTTGATAATGGACTATAGTTATGCAGGAGGTTCATACTGGGGGAGGCTGGGTGAAGGGTACACAGGACCTCTCTGTGCATTTCTTTGCAACTACCCATGAATCTATATTTTAAAATAAAAAGTTTTTAAAAAGTTGGCAGATAGGTGGGGCATGGTGACATGCCTATAAGCCTAGCAGGACCTATCTGTGCATTTCTTTGCAACTGCCCATGAATCCATATTTCAAAATAAAAACTTCTTTAAAAGTTGGCAGATAGGTCAGGTGTGGTGGCTCATGCCTGTAATCCAAGCACTTTAGGAGGTGGAGACAGGTGGATCACTTGAGGTCAGGAGTTAGAGACAAACCTGGCCAACATGGTTAAATCCCATCTCTACTAAAAATACAAAAATAAGCCTGGTGTGGTGCACGCATTTGTAGTCCCAGCTACTCAGAAGGCTGAGGCAGAAGAATCACTTGAACCTGGTAAGTGGAGGTTGCAGTGAGCTTGGATCGCACCATAGTACTCTGGCCTGGGCAACACAGCAAGACTTTGTCTCAAAAAAAAAAAAAAAAAAAAAGTTAGTGGCTGGTGAAGGCAAAGATGCTTCCTTCTTTTTTGAGATGGAGTCTTGCTCTGTTCTTCGGGTTGGAGTGCAATGGTGCAATCTTGGCTCACTGCAACCTCCACCTCCTGGGTTCAAGCAATTCTCCTGCCTCAGCCTCCTGAGTAGCTGGGATTACAGGCATGTGCCACCATGCAGGGCTAATTTTTGTATTTTTAGTAGAGATGGGGTTTCCCATGTTGGCCAGGCTGGTCTCGAACTCCTGACCTCAAGTGATCCACTCGCCTCAGCCTTCCAAAGTGCTGGGATTATAGGCGTGAGCCACTGTGCCTGTCCAAAGAAGCTTCCTTTGAGTAGAGGTGGTAACTGGCAGAAGACTCTGGCTCAGGAACCTGATGGGCCATGGAGGCACAAGAACATGCCAGCATCATGTCAGAGCCTCTCCTGCCACCCGCTAGAGTGACCAACCAGCCCCACACCAGGTTGGTCACAAGAGGAGGGAGAATAAGATTTGCTGACTCATACATTGAGTATCCATTATGGGTTCCCTCACTGTGGGATATCAGACATCGCCAAGACATCAGGCCTGGTTTGGGGGCTCTTACAGTCTAGTTGGAAAGAAAGGCACAATTGATAAAGTATAAGTGGCTTGGGTATACTGATGTTTCTCATGGAAAGTTTTATGTGTTGCAGAGGCTCAAAGGAGGGTTTGTGCTCCTCAGGCTGGTTGGTTCCTTTACAGGGGTGGAAGACTTAAGGCAGTGCCTAACAGGAGAACAAGAGAAAAAGGTGGGTCCTGGCAAGAGAAACTGTTGAGCTAAGGGGCACATGTGGATGTGGCTTCAGAGCCTAAGCTTGCCTGGGAGCTCCTTGCAAGCACCTACCACCCAGCTCTTAGTGCACAGCAGGCATTCCACAGAATCATTACATAGTGGGCTGGGTGCGATGGCTCACACCAATAATTCCAACACTTTGGGAGGCGGAGGCAGCTGGATCACTTGAGCTCAGGAGTTCGAGACCAGCCAGGGAAACATGGCGAAACTCCATCTCTACAAAAAATACAAAAATTAGCCAGGCATGGTGGTGCGCACCTGTAGTCCCAGCTACTTGGGAGGCTGAGGTAGGAGGATCACTTAAGCCTGGGAAGTGGAGGTTGCAGTGAGCCGAGATCGCACCACTGCACTCCAGCCTGGGTAAGAGAGCAAGACTCTGTCTCAAATATATATATATATATACATATATATATCTATACATATATATGTATATATATATGTATATATAGATATAGATATATATATATATGTATAGATATATATAGATATATATATATAGAAACTATTTAATATAAATAGCTTCAATAATATACACAGTTTTGGGCCAGGTGCGGTGGCTCATGCCTGTGATCCCAGCACTTTGGGAGGCCGAGGTGGGCAAATCACGAGGTCAGAAGATTGAGACCATCCCGGTCATAGTGAAACACTATCTCTACTAAAATTCAAAAAAATTAGCCTGACGTGATGTTGCGTGCCTGTAGTCCCAGCTACTCAGGAGGCTGAGGCAGGGGAATCGCTTGAACCTGGGAGATGGAGGTTGCAGTGAGCTGAGATGATGCCACTGCCCTCCAGCCTGGGTGACAGAGCAAGACTCTGTCTCAAAAAAAAAAATTAAAAATACACAGTTTTGTATTTTACAGCATAGAGCAAGCATGCCTTGTAATTCAGCAAAACTGGGACCATGAGTTATGTGACCTTAGGCAGGTGTGCCACACCCTCAGAGGGTTGCCTTGTGTGTGGGAGGTGAGCAAAACACTGAGTGTGAGGTGGCACACACACTAGGCTCCATAACTGGCAGCTCCCTGGTCCTCTTCATTTTATTTCATAAGTGTTGATCCTGGTGTTGAATTGTCATCATAATTATCATCTTGAATTTATGCTGTAAATTCAAGTGGGAAGAGCCACAATAATATGCCAAATCCTTTCCATATTGTTCGATATGTACCTTGTTTACACTTTCATGCTATTTAAAACAATGCTGGAAAGAGTGTGTAGACATCACAGCTTTTTCCACTTTCTGGATTATTTCCTTAGGCTGGATTTCCAGAAATGGAGTCAAAAGTATTTTTAAGACTCAAGAATTTCAATAGTCCCTTCAGGAACAAGAAATGACTGAGAGTGGCTGGGGAGGAGATTCCAAGCAGCAGTCGCCTGGGTCCCAAAGCTCCAAGAAGCTCTGATTGCTCAGGTGAGGAACTCAGTGGCATTCTGCAGCTGAGGGGAGCTGTTGGCAGGCTTTCTGAAGAGGAGGTACAGGAAGACGAGAATGATGTATTAGGAAGGGTAGCCACGGGTCTGGCTATGGTTGAATTTGAGTTTAGAGAGCTCGGAAGAAGAGAGATCATCTAGAGAAGAAGCAGAAGTCAAGGCATAAGAAAATAAGGGTGTCGGGTGCGGTGACTCATGTCTGTAATCATAGCACTTTGGGAGGCTGAGGTGGGAGGATCACTTGGGCCCAGGAGTTCAAGACCAGCCCAGGCAACATAGTGAAACCCTGTCTCTACAAAAAATGCAAAAAATTAGCCCAGCATGGTGCACGCGTCTGTAATTCCAGCTATTCAGGAGGCTGAGGTGGGGGGATCACTTGAACCCAGTAGGTGGAGGTTGCAGTGAGCTGAGATCACACCACTACACTCCAGCCTGGATGTCAGAGCAAAACTTTGTCTCAAAAAAAAAATAAAGATAAGTAAAGAAAATAAGCGCCGGAGCCAGGGTGGTGGGAAAAGAGAACAGAAAGAAAGGGCCAGATGGCCCAAGCACTGAGTAACAGCCACCCACATCCACCACTGCCAGCACCCAGAGGGAGAAGCTGAGAGTCTGGAACTAGTGACGAAAGTGGGGACCCCACCCCCGCTGGAGCTGCAGTAGCCACACTGGCAATGCAAACTGGATTAGAAACTCATCCCACCACTAAGGAAGGCTGGCACCAATAAAATCACACTGCCATGGTGACGTGCGAGGTTTGAGACCAGCCACAAAAAACAAGAGGAACTGGGGGCAGAGTCTGAAGACTGCCCGGTAAAACAGATACACTGAAAAGCTGATGAAAACTCAGGGGGAAAGCAACAGGCAGGAGCCTTCCAGAACCACCATCTATTTCTCTTCTGCCTGCTAATCACAGCTACAGGACACGTATCACCAGGATGTTTGTAAACAAAGGAACTCTGAATGGAGCTTAGCCAGCGGGCTGAAAGGATCGATTAAGTAAGTGCAAACCTCCATAACATAATTTGGAAGACAACAAAATAATTTTCACGACAAACAGACATAATTTAGGCAACCACATGGAAAAATTCCTAAGCTAGAGCATTTAATGAGAAAGGGGTATACTCAACTGTATCCACAGTAGGGCCAAAACTATGAAAGATATGATTACATTAGGACAGGGGATGTGCAGAAAAGAAGCGAGCTTGGCTGGCTGGGCACGGTGGCTCACACCTGTAATCCTAGCACTTTGGGAAGTGAAGGCAGGCAGAAGGCAAGGTCAGGAGTTCTAGAACAGCCTGGCCAACATGGTGAAACCCCATCTCTACTAAAAATACAAAAAATAGCCAGGCATGGTGGCACACACCTGTAATCCCAGCTACTCAGGAGGCTGAGGCAGGAGAATGGCTTTAACCCAGGAAGTGGAGGTTGCAGTGAGCCGACATCGCGCCACTGTACTCCAGCCTGGGCGCAGAGGGAGACTCTGTCTCAGAAAAAAAAAAAAAAAGAAGAAGAAGAAAAGAAAAGAGCTTGGTCTGTGGAATATTAAATGACAGTAAATTTTCTCCTTTGTTTTCATTTCCATTAACACCGTGTGGATCTCTGCATTAATCCAAATGGATATTGTCACTCTCCCAATGTTGTGTGTGTGCCTTCACAGTTTCTCAGATTAGCAGATTAGCAGAGTCTGTCCCTCTGAGCGGCTGCACCCTCACTTTTCCCACTTCCACCCCGCCTTTCTCCCCTCCGCAGCTCCTCATTGACAGTGGCCCATTCCTGCCAAATATCTTCCACTCCTGGCTGCTAGAGGGACGTTTCAAATGGAAAGGATGTCAGCTGCTGCTCACTGCTTTCCTCCTTCATTTCCTTATCAGCCATCACTAGCTCCTCCAGAGTTGAATTTTAAAATCATCAGAAGCTAGCCAGATGCAGTGGGTCACACCTGTAATCCCAGCACTTTGGGAGGCCGAAGTGGGTGGATCACTTGAGGTCAGGAGTTCGAGACCAGCCTGGCCAACATGGTGAAACCCCATCTCTACTAAAAATACAAATATAAACTGGGCATGGTGGTGCCTATCTATAATCCCAGCTACTCAGGAGGCTGAGGCAGGAGAATTGCTTGAATCTGGGAGGTGGAGGTTGCAGTGAGCCAAGATTTCACCAAGACTCTGTCTCAAAATAAATTAATTAATTAATAAAACCATCAGAAGCCCCGAATAATCACAGGGAAAACATTGCATAATGAGGTAGGAAATGGGACTAGACTCTGGAGGTTGGGCTTGAACACTGGACCAAACTGAGGACTAGCTAAAACAGGGCAGAAGCAGCTTTTCATAAACCACACCCACCAGTGTGCCATGTCAGTTTATTGCCATAGCAACAGTCAGGTGTCACTGCCCCTTTCCATGGCAATGACCTGATGAATCAAAAGTTACTACCCCTTCTCTTCCCTTCTCTACTACCCCTAGAGATTTTTGCATAAACTGCACCTTAATCTGCATATAATTAAAAGTAGGCATAACTATGACTGCAAAACTGCCCTGAGCTGCTACTCTCGGCACATTGCCTGTGCCCTAGCCTGTCTCCTGCGGTAGCCCTGCCCTTCAGGAGAAGTCACGGAGCTGGAACACCACTGGAGCTATAATGCTACTGCTTCAACAAAGCTGCTTTCTTCTACTCTATCACTAGCTTGCCCTTGAATTATTTCCTAGGCAAAGCCAAGAACCCTAGCAGACTAAGCCTCACTTTGGGGCCTGCCTGGCCTTTATTAGTGTGGAATCCTTAATAATCTTTATTTTAGCATGGTTTGAAATTAGAAAGCGGGGAGCGGGGTGGGGGGGGGGACGCATCAGGCAAGACACACAGTGACCACTAGAGACAAGTGATGGCTTCTCATCTTGTTTTAACTGACCCTGGCTTTCCTGCTATGCCCAAGGCCTGGCCTCCTTTGCTTACTCAGAAAGTGACTCCAGTGGCTCATGCCTGTAATCCCAGCACTTTGGGAGGCTGAGGAGGGCAGATCACCTGAGGTCAGGAGTTTAAGACCAGCCTGGCCAACATGGTGAAACCCTGTCTCTACTAAAAATACAAAAATTAGCTGAGTGTGGTGTCGACGCTGACACAGGAGAATCACTTGAATTCGGGAGGCAGAGGTTGCAGTGAGCCGAGATCTCACCACTGTACTCCAGTCTGGGTAACAGAGTGAGACTGTCTCAAAAAAAAAAAGAAAAAGAAACAAAGTGACTCCAGTACAGATGATATGGTGAATCTTCATTTTATTCATTACTCAACACCTAACATTCAAATGCTAGCAAACACATAGGCCCTTAATCCCAATTATCTTACACTATGCCCCAGGTTGAGGGTAATAAATGAGGCTTGAGAAATCTAACTTAGAAAACGAGGCGTGGAGCCTTCCTGATCTTCTTCAAGCCTGTGTTTGACTCAGCTTGCAGATGCCTGCTGTCTGTGTCTGTCAGCTTCAAATTGTTATTAATGTCTCAGTATTTTTAGGGCTCATCACAGCCTGTTTGATCAAATCTAAGTTTCAGCTTCTCAGCATAGGGAGTGGAAACAGAGATCAGAGTAGGACACGGCTGTCAGCTTCCTTAAAAAAGCTAAATAAATAATGGCTCCCCAGCAGCAGCTCAGACTCACAGCTCATACCCACATCAGCCCTGACCATGCACACACAGTCCAGGAGAACCAAGGGTGAGAGCAGCACAGAAGAAATATGGACCCGTCCCTTCCCCTTGGCTCAGATAGCCCATGTCTGGGTATCTGCATCTGCTCGTATGCACAGGGAAGCAGGTAAGTGATGGATCTGGTGTCTTTGTTTGGAAACAACCTACAATGTCCATCAATAGAGGACTGGATAGGCCAGGTGCAGTGGCTCACATCCCAGCACTTTGGGAGGCCAAGGTGGGCAGTTCACAAGGTCAGAAGATTGAGACCATCCTGGCCAACATGGTAAAACCCCATCTCTACCAAAAATACAAAAATAGTTAGCTAGGCATGGTGGTGGCTGCCTGTAATGCCAGCTACTCAGGAGGCTAAGGCATGAGAATCACTTGAACCAGGGAGTTGGAGGTTGCAGTGAGCCAAGATCATGCCAGTGCACTCCAGCCTGGGCAAGAGAGAAAGACTCCATCTTAAAAAAAAAAAATTCAGTTCCTCCAGCAAACTAGCCACATTTTATGTGTTCCTAGCCACATGTGGCTAATGGTTACCACACTGGACAATGCAGAAACAGAGCACTGACATCATGGCAGAAGTATTACTCATTTAATTTAAAATAAATGTAATTTTTACTATTTCTCCCATTTTCTCTTCAGGATAAAACTCCTTACAAAATCTGATGAGCAAAATTTGTCTGTTTAAACATCTGAAATCTTGGCATTAAAGCATGCACTCACACACATATACACCCACAACCTGTTTTCTATACTTGTTTGCCTCCGTTCTTGCTGGAATTTTGAACGAAATGAGCTAACTGAAGATCTAGAAGTCATTTTGTTTATTCATGGACACATGACATGCAACACAAAATGCATTAAGTGCATTAGACACAGTAGAAGGTGAAAAATAGAATGCATTAAGTCCTTGTCCCCTTAGAGTGACAGCATGCAGCCATAATGAAAGGAAGCACAAGTGTCACTGAGGTCAGAGAGCCAGTGCGCTGGGACTTCAGAGGGTGGAGATGTTGTTTTGGTTTAGATGCCTCCCCATGGAGATGGAGTATCAGTAACATGTGGGCAAAGACAAGAAAGGAAGGCATTCCAGGCAGGGGAAACAGCATCAGCAAATGTGTGGGGGAGCCAAGCACAAAGGAATGTTCTGGAGACATCAGCTGGCCAGTCTGTCTAGAGTATCACTGGAAGCTGGAGTCATTAGAGGGGCCCAATGGTGAACGACCCTCAAGTGCCAGGCCAAGAGGGGAGAACTGTCATTATGACTAAATAATAGCCACTATCACGTTCTATTGTGCTCTTGGAATGTGTATGGAATCTACTTTCACTGGATAAATGGATGGAGCAAGCCCTGCCCCTCCCAGGAAGCCACTAAGAATGTGCCTTCTTGAAAGAAGAGCAAGACAAGGCCTTGAACTCTAAGTGACCAGTTGGAAGTGTGATAAACTTGAGGGCATCACACTGGGCTAGTGTGTGACATGGGGAGGTGGGGGGATATCTGGTCTCCAGCCTGCAGTGAGGTACTAAGGAGTTATAAAAGGAAGTTGGAAAGAAAGCAGAGGCTTCTGACTGGCATCCACCTGCCCCATAGCCAAGTGGTGACATCTAGGCTCAGTAGAGGATCAGAGATGAGGTGGGTAGAACACAGGCTACATCTGCTGCTCTCCCTCCCTTCATGCGGGAGGGGTTTCCAGAGGAGCCATTGAGAGGCAGGGGACAGCAGAGGGCTGAGGAGGAGCCTCCCAGCATCTGCCTGCTTACATCGGGTGAGTGTGTGACATGGGTGGGCCGGGAACAGCCCAGAGCAGAGGCTACCATCACAGAAGAAGACAGGGATCCCAGGGGCCCAGAGACTACAATAAGAAACTGGGCATATTTTGGGAAAGGGGAAAGCATATTGTGAGTCCTTAGGTGAGGTTAATTTCAAGAAGTAAAAATGTCCGAGAGAGGAAGAAGCAGTGAGAACCGAGAAGCAGGTGAAAGCATAGGGCCCAGCCCTCAGGCCTGCACTGGTGACCTTCCCGAGAGGTTGTCAGTGGGGAGGTGACACTGGAATTTCAAACAGAGTGAAGTGAATAATGACTATGAAAGGGGGAAAGGTGCAATCTCAGCTTCAATGACTGCTGGCTCAAGAGCATTATAAAACAGTATAATCAACTGAACATGGTAGCTAACACCCAGCACTTTTGGAGGCAAAGGTGGGAGGAGGCTTGCTTGAGCACAGGAGTTTGAGATCAGTCTGGGTAACACAGTGAGACCTCATCTCTACCAAAAAAAAAAAAAAATAGCTGGGCATACTGATGCGCACCTGTGTAGTCCCAGCTGCTTGGGAGGCTTGAGCCAGGGAGGTTGAGGCTGCAGTGAGGTATGATGGTGCCACTGAATTCCAGCTGGGATGACAGAGCAAGATTTAATCTCAAAATAAATAAATAAATATGATAGGAATCATTTATTTAACAACAGTAACAACAGAAGGTGGTGCTGCTTTATCTCTGAATAGATCAGGACAGATGTGCTGCCTCAGTGTGCACCCCCACAATCACGTGGGAACAACTGAGGGATGCAGGCTGCTTCCCAAATCAGAAGTGCAGGTCCTTGGGAACCAGTCACCCCAGGCTAGGGGTGAATAGCTAAGGTGGTCCTGACACCGGGCTTCAGTTGTGTCCTTAGAATCCAAAATGTGTTTTGTAACTTTGATGATAAAATTACTATTAATTTATTGTTGGTATTTTATAACTTGATTGGTATTCACTTTACAAATGTTATGTATCAGCATAAAGAATCTATCGGTTATATTTTTGGAAGGAAGTGCATTGTGAACTTTCTAAGCTCCAGAAATCTCAATAAATGGGACCAAAGGGAAATAAGTTAATGCTTCTGTATACAGCTTTCTTAAGGTGATATGAGCTCCTCATGGGAATCATTCATCTGAATACCTACCACTTGGCACATCAAGGCATTTGATTTTTTTTAAATACATGTGAGCCGGGAGCAATGGCTCACACCTATAATCCCAGCACTTTGGGAGGGTGAGGTGGGCAGATCACCTGAGGTCAGGAGTTCGAGACCAGCCTGGCCAACATGGTGAAACCCTATCTCAACTAAAAGTACAAAAAGTTAGCCAAACATGGTGGCTAATTTACAGTAGCCTGTAATCCCAGCTACTCGGGAGGCTGGAGCAGAAGAATCGCTTGAACCTAGGAGGCGGAGGTTGCAGTGAACCAAGATTGCCCCACTGTACTCCAGCCTGGGCAATAAGAGCTAAACTCCATCTCAAAACAAAAACAAACAAACAAACAAACAAAAAACATGTGGACTGTGAGGGTAAGAAGCATTCCAATAAATAAGTCTTAATCTCAAAGAGCTTGCATCATAGTGAGTAGAATCTATCACATGAAAACTAATCCTGTTAGAAATCAGGATTTGGGCTTTACAACACATTTATGCTTTCCCCTTTTCCAAAATATGCCCAGTTTCCTATTGTGGTCAGCAGGCAGCCTATAAAAAGCAGGGTTACTCACCTTCAGCTTTCTAAATGAACACACAGTATCAAATATAGAAACAGAGGAAGCTTTATTGTTATGGAGCCAAACTGATTGAGATCAAGTGTAAGCGCTTTAAATATACAGATGAACTCACAGATTTAAGAGACAGATTCTGAAAAGCTAAGGATCCAAGATCAATCATTCAAACGCTCAAATATATCATCAGAGAGACTGTTGCAGCATGAACACGGTGCCAGAACACAAGACAGGCACCATGCCCAGAGCATCCGAAACGTACAGCCAGGGCCAGGGTGGTCACGGTGCCAAAGAGAAATTTCAGAAGCAACACTTTTGAAATGCAAAACAGAATCAGAAGCAAGAACCAGAATTCTGCAAAAATGCAAAACAAGTACTAGGTTGAGCCCTACTAAAAATGCCAAGCAAGCAGCAGGCCAAGCAGAGCCAAGACCCATTTTTAATGAAGCGGATCTACTGCGCATGGGCCTTCTGGGAGCCCCTGCACCAGGAAGGAAGTCCCTCAAACAGAATCTGCCCACAGCAAGAAGCAAGGAACAGACGGATGAGAACGCAGCTGGAAAGAGACAGCTCCCGAAAAGCTCTAAATAAGGAGTGCAGAACCCTTCCTCCAATGCAGACCCTCAGGACCCTGGAGAGGGTGACCCTGTTACTGCCGCACTGTCATCAAAAGGATCCGCTGATGGGAAAATATGTATTACAAGCTCTGTAATTAACATCAGCATCAGCTAATAGCTATGGAGCTCTCACAATAGCTCAGGAACTGTTAGGAGGTTTGAATGCATCTTGACATACTCCTCCCAACAGCACTGAAGTGGGGTCTATCATCTCCATTTTACAGATGAGGAAAATGAGGCTTAGGGCAGTTAAGTAACATTTTCAAAGTCACATAATTGCTAAACGGGGTAGCTGGATTCAAACCCAGGGCTGTCTGACTGCTGGGTCTTCAAACTTAACCTCTGACCTGCAGAGGACACATTGAGATTAATTCATTTCAATGTGTCATTATTATGATGAAAAAAATATATCATTCCTAGCCAGGGAGTATAGGCCCTTGTACAGAGATGTCACAAGCCAGCACATTATTAAGGAACAAGTGAATAATAAGGCCATTAAAGGCTCTGCGTTCTTAGGAGAATGACATTACTGTGGGCTCTGAGGTCACAAAAGCCCCAAGGAGGAAATGGAAAAAATCAGTCCTTCAGCTGGCCACGGTGGTTCATGCCTGTAATCCTAGCATTTTGGGAGGCCAAGGTGGGTGGATCACTTGAGGTCAGGAGTTTAAAACCAGGCTGGCCAACATGGTGAAACATGTCTCTACTAAAAATACAAACAAACAAAAAAAATTAGCCAGGCGCGGTGGCAGGCACCTATAATCCCAGCTACTCAGGAGGCTGAGGCAGGAGAATCACTTGAACCTGGGAGGCAGAGGTTGCAGTGAGCTGAGATTGCACCACTGCATTCCAGCCTGGGCGACAGAGTGAGACTTGTCTCAAAAGAAAAAAGAAAATGAATCCTTCATCCCCGGCCCTGGTCAGCCATGTCTATGATTGTGCTGAGACAGTGCCAGAGGTCTAGGAGAGTTGGGCTTTGTTTTGTCATTGAAGGTCCCCTGAGAGTCAGCAATGCCAATGGCAGTACTCCAAAGGCCGGCCTTACACCCAGATGGCCCTGCTGCACGGGCCTCCACCCACTGCCCAGCCAGCACCATCGGCCTCCCAGCTGCCAACAGGCCGGACCTCCTGGGTCAGCTTCCTCTGCAGGCTACTCAGCACATAAGCTGTCTTACAGCCTGCGGCCCCAACCAGCAGTTCTCAATAAGCTCTTTCACTGGTGCTGGGGACGGCCTTAGGCTGCTGGTAAGAGCCCTGGTGCGGGCTGGCACAGGTCCTTGACTGTCAGTCTCCTGGTATACCCGCTGCCAGCACTGCAAAACAGCCCTGGGATTGTTTGCACAGATGCTTTCTTCTCTTCCTGGGTTTCCTACTGTTTTACTGCAATATAATTAACATGCAGCAAGATGCACACATTTAACAGTTCAGTACCTTGAGTCTGGACAACTGCTTTTACACTTGTGGAACCACCCCCCAGACAAGAGATAGGACATTTCTAATCCTCTCACAAAGTCCCCCTTTCCAGTCAACCCACTGGCCCAACTATCTGATTTCTATTGTCATAGATTTGTTTCTGCATGCATTCTTACATAACCATTTCTGAAATATAATTATTAGAGTCTAGATAGCTATCCACAAGGCCTCTGGTGATGAAGAACATTTTTAACTATATTTACATTCTACCATTAAAAATACATGCTCACTGCTGATCAGTAAGTTATAGGGAAAAAAATTAAAAATTAAAAATACTACACAAAGTGTAGAATATACAAAATATGTTTTAAAAGAAAATTGAAACAATTTCATACACTGCCTATGGGGTGGCCCTGCTCCTCAAGGAGCAGTTAAAAAAAAAAAAAACAAAGAACAAAGAAAAAAAATGAAAAGAAAATTGAAATCATTCACGATCATTTCACCTAGAAATAACCACTGTTCGTGTTCCAGTGCATTTCTTTCAGGGCTAGTACATATGTGATTATTACAAACTGGCTCCCTGGTGTGGCATTCGTTTTTTAAAAAAATATCAAGTAAACAAAGCTTGTTGCTGTTCACTTCTGAGTAGGCCAATCTACGTTGCTCATGAGAGAGGCAGCGTGATCAAAAATCAATCTCTAGGCTGGACACGGTGTGTCCCACCTGTAATCCCAGCACTTTGGGAGGCCCAGGCAGGTGGATCACCTGAGGTCAGGAGTTCGAGACCAGCCTGACCAACATGGTGAAACCCTATCTTACTAAAAATACAAAATTAGCATGCCTGAGGTCAGAAGTTCGAGACCAACGTGACTAACATGGTGAAACCCCATCTCTACTAAAAATACAAAATTAGCATACCTATTCAGGAGGCTGAGGCAGGAGAATCGCTTGACCCCAGGAGGTGGAGGCTGCAGTGAGCTGAGATTGCGCCACTGCACTGCAGCCTGGGAGACAGAGCAAGACTCTATCTCAAACAAACAAACAACAACAACAAAACCTGAATAATATTCCATTGTATGTAGATATTGCATTTTGTTTATCCATTCATCTGTCAATGGATACTTGGTCGCTTCTGTGGTTAGGCCATTGTGAGTAATGGTGCTGTGAACATGGTGCATAGACGTCTCCTCAAGTCCCTGCTTTCATTTTTTTGGAGTATATGTCTATTAGTGGGATTACTGGATCATATGGTAATTCTATTTTTCATTCTTTGAGGAGTCACCATACTGTTTTCCCACAGTGACTGCACCATTTGTTACCACTAGCAGTACACAGTGATGGTTCCAATTTCTCCATATCCTCACCAACATTTGGTTATTGTTTTGTTTTGTTTTCTGAAAGAGAGTCTTACTCTGTCACTCAGGCTGGAGTGCAGTAGCACAATTTCGGCTTAATGCAACCTCTGCCTCCCAGGTTCAAGTGATTCTCCTGCCTCAGCCTCCCGAGTAGCTGGAACTACAGGCGTGCATCACCACGCCTGGCTAATTTTTATATTTTTAGAAGAGACAGGGTTTCACCATGCTGGCCGGGCTGGTCTTGAACTCCTGATCTCAGGTGATCTCCCGGCCTGGGCCTCCTACAGTGCTGATATTACAGGCATGAGCCACCACACCTGGCCAACACTTGCTTATTTTCTGCTTTTTTGATAATAGCCATCCTACATGGGTGTGAAGGAGCATCTCACTGTGGTTTTGATTCCTATTTCCCTAATGATGAGTGATGTTGAGTATCTTTTCATATGCTTTTTGGCCACTTTTTCTTTTTTAAAAGAGACAGGGTCTGACTACGTTGCCCAGGCTGGAGTACAGTGGCTATTCACAGGCTCAGTCTCGCTACTGATCAGCATGAGAGTTTTGACCTGTTCTGTTTTAAACCTAGGCTAGCTCATTCCTCCTTAGGTAACCTGCTAGTCCCCTGCTCTCTGGAGGTGACCATATTAATGCCAAACTTAGTACAGACACCAGGTATGTATAGTGAACTACAGCACAGAATTCCTAGGATCCAATGATCCTCCCACCCCTGCATCTGGAGTAGCTGGGACTACAGGCACATGTCACCATGCCCAGCTGTATATCTTTTTTGAAGAAATGTCTAGTCAAATCCTTTGCCCATTTTTAATCAAAGTTGCTCATTTTTGTTAAGTTATACGTGCTCTGTACATATTCTGGAGGCTAACTTATTATCCTGGCTATTATTTGTAAATATTTTCTCCCATTCTGTAGGTTGCCTTTTCACTGTTGAAAAGCATCATTTGATGCACAAAGGTTTTTAATTTTACTGTAGCCCAACTGATAATGGTGTTTTCTTTTTTGAGACAAAGTTTCACTCTTGTTGCCCAGGCTGGAGTGCAAAGGTGTGATCTCGGCTTACCGCAATCTCCACCTTCTGGGTTCAAGCAATTCTCCTGCCTCAGCCTCCTGAGAAGCTGGGATTACAAGCATGCACCAGTATGCCTGGCTAATTTTTGTATTTTTAGTAGAGACAAGGTTTCTCCATGTTGGTCAGGCTGGTCTTGAACTCCCGACCTCAGATGATCTGCCCAGCTTGGCCTCCCAAAGTGTTGGGATTATAGGCGTGAGCCACTTTGCCTGGCCTGATAATGCTGTTTTCAATAAGAGTCTACATGGGATATAAGAGAAGAGTGCTGGAATAAAACAGACCTGGTTTAGCCATGCCACTTCACGAGCTGAGTGACTTGGACAAGGCATTTAACTTATCTGAAAATGGCAGAGGAAACAGGGAAAGGCATATCCCCCATGCAGAAGTTTTGTGAACTAGAATGTGTGCAAAGCAAGAAATGCAGCACCAGCACTTGGAAGGGACATGACTCCTACCTATACATGACCCAAGTGTCGGTCATGCCATTAGACAGGAGTCCTATGACAGCCACTGAATTAATGAAGGGAGCACTATCCCTGTCTTACCAGTGAGGTAATTTCCACATAGCCAGGTTAAATAAGGAACCTGAGATGGCAGCGCCTACATTCCCTCTGGGATCTTCTGAAAACTCCTACTCTGGCTGTACCACCAGTGCAGGGCAGAAGAGCTGGAAAATCCTTCCAGCCCATTTATTCCAGCCCTCCCAATTTACAGATAGTGAAACTGAAACTGAGAGAGGTTGAGAATCTGGCCCAAATTTACACAGCAATCAGCTCGACTGGCCAGTTCTCCCCGCTGTCCAGAAACAGTGCCTCCCAGTGCCACCCACGCCTCTCCAGAATACTCAGCCTGCTCTGACAGTGCTGTCTGGAGGAGAAGAGGATGGTTTGAGCAGCCCTGTGAAAAAGCTTTTGGACAGTCAGATGTATTTACTGTATTTGCCAGCTGTAGGGCCCAGGCCTACTTGTAGGATCAGGCACTTTTAGGAACTGGATGACAGCAACGGGAAGACCCTGCTGTGTTTCCCTCTTCTGCTTTGTTTGTATATGACCTGCAGACCTGCTACTGCACACAAGCGGAAGGTGCACAAGGCTGCTTAGGGGTTTATCAGGAACATTCCAGCTGGCTGCTTCCAGGCAACAAGATACAGACATTTATTGCCTTTGCCTCAAAGGGCCTTTTCATCGTTCTTACTTTGAAAAAAAAATGCACAAAAGATATGAATGGGAATCAAAATAGAGAATTATCCACAATTATTCGATTAAACGACCTTCCTTTTAGAAGAAAAGACTATGACATTTATCCTGAGTGCCACAAACCAAGGAGGAAATACACAAGAAATCCCTCTAATGGACTTAACCATTTCAGCAGGTAGGCCAAGTGGCTGCGTCTACAACACCTCCAAGTGTGGAGGGAAAATCAAATGGCTATATTCTAGTATATTCTGTATTTAAATGGAATGAAAATCCTTGAGAAGACACATTGAGATGACAAAATATTATTGCTGTCACTACAGAACTCTCTGACCTTAGAGAAATCCCCAGCCCGTGCTCACTGATACCCTGGCAACACCGGCTGCTTTGTAGGTGTAGATAAATGGATGATACGTATCATTATTTTGTGGTCAAATGCAAACATTTGGACTCCTACTACTACATACCAACATTCTCTGTTAGATCCTAAGAAAAACAAAGCTGATTAAGATAGTGTCCTCAAGAGGTTCACAGATCTGTTGTATAAAGAAATAAATGAGCGGTGGTTCACGCCTGTAATCCCAGCACTTTGAGAGGCCACGGTGGGTGGATCATGAGGTCAGGAGATCGAGACCATTCTGGCCAACATGGTGAAACCCTGTCTCTACTAAAATACAAAAAACTCGCTGTACGCAGTGGCGCACACCTGTAGTCCCAGCTACTCAGGAGACTGAGGCAGGAGAATCAACTGAACCTGGGAGGTGGAGGCTGTAGTGAGCCAAGATCGCGCCACTGCACTCCAGGCTATGAGAGAGCAAGACTCCCTCTCAAAAAAAAAAAAGAAACAAAGAAAGAAATGACAAAGTAAACTCTAAGATACAATAGAGAAGACTTGCTCTGGATTTTCCCAGCCTCCACCCTGTATGTTTTGCTTTAGAAGCATCTCTCATGCACAGCTGTGAGCAGCTATAAGGTGCTAGGGATGCATCCCTTTATTGCAAGTTGCTCCTTTCTAAAAGATCTTCAGGCAAGGTCTTTATAAACTCATAATTTAGGGATTATCCTTCATGAAATGTATAAACAGTATTTCTTTTTATCCACCTAAAAAGAAAGTGGGGATGTGGAAAGAAGTCTTTATAGTTAATACAAGGGTGGGATGGGAGCTCTGCCAAGCTAAGCAGCTAAGACTCTTGACTTCTGGATGCTTGAATTTATCTGGGTCCTTCTGCACAGTAATAAGACAGCATTTGAATCCAGGAATCCTAATTCTCAGATTTATAGACACACTACTCTGTCAGGATAAAGGACGTACTATAGAGTACTGAGCTTAAAAGTCCATATGGGTCCCAATGAGGGATTCATATAACCCAAGCCCTAGATGTAAGGTCATAAGTTAACTACGTAAAATCTATGAAAGCATTCAATTTGGAGTTCTCTAATAGTGAAATTTGCTGTTTGGCATAAGACGTGTGCTTTGCCATCAGGTCAAAGCAGTATTTTAATCTCACATGAAGCTCTGTGAACGCTTGCTTAGGAGGCAGTGGAGAGAACAGACTTGAACCAGCTGCATGACCTTGGGCAAGTTACTGAACTTCTGAATCTCAGCATTCTCCACTCAGCCACAGAAATGATGACATCTACCTCCAAAGAGTTGTTCTGAATGGAGAGAATGTTTAGAATGGCATGGAATAAACATTGTGAAATTTTAGTCATGCATATGAATTTAGAATTGCATAAGGATTTAGAGAAAGATGTCACCTCTGTCCTCTTTGTGGCTTAAGAGATTTTCTTGTCTTTCCAGTGCAGAGATGAAAGGGACACAGTCATGGACTGCTGACCTACAGGCAGCCCTCTAGGTGACGAGGAAGTGTTTAAGGCAATCATCCTCTCAGGGGTGGACAGACAGCACTGAGGCAGGATCATCAGTATCACAGAAGCCCTGTTCCTATGTTTTTACTACCCAGACCCTTCTAAGGATTTTAATTAGATTGTCACTTTCTGGAAAGGGTATGGCTATATTCCACAAGCACCCATAAGAATTACTTGCATGGATCTGGTGTGGTGGATCACACCTGTAATCCCAGCACTTTGGGAGGTCAAGGCTGATGAATCACCTAAGGTCAGTAGTTTGAGACCAGCCTGGCCAGCATGGTGAAACCCCATCTCTGCTAAAAATAGAAGAAATTAGCTGGGCATGGTTGTGGGCCCCTGCAATCCCAGCTACTCAGGAGGCTAAGGTAGGGGAATCACTTGAACCCAGGAGGCAGAGGTTGCAGGGAGGCGGAGGTTGCAGGGAGGCAAGGTCTCGCCACTGCACTCCAGCCTGGGTGATAGAGCAAGACTGTCTCAAAAAAAAAAAAAGATTACTTGCATGGTAATAATATCACTTTTCACAGGTACAGTTTCCTGCAATATAAGTCCATGTACATATACATTATCTCACTTGACCCCCTCACTACACCCTCATGAGTGGGGCAAACTAATTTATGCCACTTCTCCAGGGGAAGAAATGAGCTCAGAGAAAGATGAGCCAACTGTCCAGGGCCCCCTGGCTGGAAGATGGTCGGTCATCTGGTACTTATGTCCCTCAATTCCAGTCTAACCCCTGGACTGCACAGCTTTGCTGTCTAGGCATAAGGGATCTGTACAGGATGGGCCTGCACCACACAGCCTGTTCTCAGCTCCACATCTTCGAAGCACCAATTGCTGCTTGGACCTGAAAATGTAGGGCAGGAGTTTTCATTCACAGCCAAACCATCAGAGAAGCAGAAGCTCCTCCTGCAATGCCAGGTTCCTGTCTCTGCTCTCCTCCAGGCCAAGCACTGACCATGGAACCCATTTCTAAGAACACTGCCCATCCAGGTGTGTGTGTGACCCAGCCCTGGTCGTGACACCCCACCCTGCAATCTGCCTGTCTCTTAAAGGCAGGCCCACGCTTCCTTTCAAGGCCATTGTCAGTGCTGATATTGTCTTCTGCCCACCTCAGCCTAGTCTTTGGCCTGTCTCTCAGGACCTATACTCATTGTGGTCCCCAAAGCTCTTCCTGAGGCCCTTTTCCCCCTTTGACAAAGCAAAGATAAGGGAGGTGGGAAAGATGCCAAGAGAATCCATCAGAAGTGAGAGCTCCCAGCCTCACTGTTGACTGGCCTGGGACCTTCAGCCCTGCCTCTTACATTCTCCTGCCCTTCCCAAATTACTAATAACACATGAGTCTGAAGTACAGTGAGCTCCACAGAGGAAAGACCTGTATTCTCTGGATTATTCAGAATGTTCTAGGGACAGTGTGATAGAAGGCTGTGTCCACTCCCTAGAGCTGGAATGCTGAGGTTCCAATGCCAGACTTTTCACATAACTGGGTGGCTGTGGACAAGTTATTAAATCTCTCAATGCCTCAGTTTTCTCATTTCTAAAATGGGGGCATAGGTCCCTCCCAGCACTTTGGGAGGCCAAGGTGGGTGGATCACAAGGTCAGGAGTTGAGACCAGCCTGGCCAACATGGTGAAACCCTGTCTCTACTGAAAATACAAAAATTAGCCAGGCATGGTGGTGGGCACCTATAATCCCAGCTACTCGGGAGGCTGAGGCAGGAGAATTGCTTGAACCCAGGAGGTGAAGTTGCAGTGAGCCGAGATCAAGCCATTGCACTCCAGTGTGGGCAACAGAACAAGACTCTGTCTCAAAAAAAAAAAAGAATTCTGCCTGGCACATAGTGGTACCCAACGAATGGAAGCCACACTAATAGTAACTGTGTTGTTATTCAGAACTCACCTGAGGCTGAAATATATAGAGAATCAGAAGTTAAAAAGAAGCAAATGAAAAAGATAATGCCTCACTCAGGATGCATTCATTCAACAAGGTTTTCGAGTACCAGGCAGTGTTCTGTGTCCTAAAGATGCAGTAGAGAATAAGAGAAATGTGTTCTCTGCCAGGCACAGTGGCTCATGCCTGTAATCTTCAGCACTTATTTTTTTTTTTTTTGAGATGAAGTTTTACTCTTGTTGCCCAGGCTGGAGCGCAATGACGCGATCTTGGCTCACTGCAACCTCTGCCTCCCAGGTTCAAGTGATTCTCCTGACTCTCAGCCTCCTGAGTAGGTGGGATTAAAGGCATGCACCACCACACCCAACTAATTTTTGTATTTTTAGTAGAGATAGGGTTTCTCCATATTGACCAGACTGGTCCTGACCTCAGGTGACCTACCTGCCTTGGTCTCCCAAAGTGCTGGGATTACAGGCATGAGCCACCAGGCCCGGCCAATCCCAGCATTTTGGGAGGCCAAGGTGGGCAGATCACTTGAGGTCAGGAGTTCAAGACCAGCCTGACGAACATGCTGAAAACCCATCTCTACTAAAAATACAAAAATTAGCCTGTAATACTAGCTCCTTGGGAGGCGGAGGCAGAAGAATCAGTTGAACTTGGGAGGCAGAGGTTGCAGTGAGATGAGATCACACTACTGCACTCCAACCTGGGCAACAGAGTGAGACTCGGTCTCAAAAAAAAAAAAAAAGAGCCAGGCGTGGTGGCTCCTGTAATCCCAGCACTTTGGGAGGATGAGGAGGGCAGATCATGAGGTCAAGACCAACCTGGCCAACATGGTGAAACCCCATCTCTACTAAAAATACAAATATTAGCCAGGCATGGTGGCACGCTTGTAGTCCCAGCCACTTGGGAGGCTGAGGAAGAATCACTTGAACCCAGGAGGCGGAGGTTACAGTGAGGCGAGGTCATGCCACTGCACTCCAGCCTGGGCAACAGAATGAGACTCTGCCTCAAACAAAGAGAAATCATATCCACTGATGCAAAGGGGCAGGAGCCTCCACAAGCAAATCAGGAGGCAGTCGAGACCAGGGCCAATGGCAATTTCACTGAGGGAATCAGTCACAACCTTTTCACAAACTCCCATTTGGACCAATCTTAACACTATGCAAATGGATAAAGAGCAGATTAAGGTGACTATATTTTCAAAAGAAATATCTAATTTAAACCAAGGTTTAGGAAGTATCTCCTCTTTTAGGATGAATTCCTCTCAGATCTTAGCATCTCAAAAAAGCAGTATTCATCCTAGGCAATCTCATTAATTTTACAATGCTAATGAATCTTGTAAATGACTTTCCCCCTCTTAATTTTGGCCTACAGTAAGCTTAAAATAGAATTTGCAACATGGCCTGCTTATATGCATTTTTTTCTGAAATAACTTTATTTCTGGCTTTTTTTGTCTAAGATCTTATTTGCTTTGATCTCTTTATGTATTGTCATGTACATGTAAAACATATGCCTCAAATCTTCTTTAGAATAAATGTATAGCTCTAGGTAATTATTTTCTATTTTAAAATCAACTTTTTAAAAATAACTGCCTATGTAACCTCCATTTTATGTACCATGGAAAAAAATATTTTGAAGTTTCAATTCATCTAATCCTCACTCCTACCCCTGTACCCTGACACAGAGCTTTTTTTTTAAAAGGGACCAACATCATCCTTTGCATACTCACAGAAACTTGTGGTCCAAAGCTTTCCCTCTCCTTAGGCCACCACCTGTGGCTGCAACAACTGTCTCCTCCTCTGCTTCTCTTCATTTTCACATCATCTCCCCACAACAAGTTCCCCCCAGCTTGATTTCACTTCACAACATCACATGAGTCAGTCAGTCCTTTGGCAGTTTCAAACCATCAATGGCTCCCACTGCTTACAGGAATGAGTGAGAACTCCTTATCCTGACATTATCTCCTTAACTATTTTTATTTTATTTTACTTTTTTTGAGACAGAGTTTCACTCTTGTTGCCCAGGCTGGAGTGCAATGGCACGATCTCACTCACTGCAACCTCCACCTCCCAGGTTCAAGCGATTCTCCTGCCTCAGCCCCCCAAGTAGCTGGGATTACAGGCATGAGCCACCCTGTCCAGCTAATTTTGTATCTTTTTAAGTAGAGACGTAGTTTCACCATGTTGGTCAGGCTGGTCTCAAAATCTGCCCACCTCAGCCTCCCAAAGTGCTGGGATTACAGGTGTGAGCCACTACACCCAGCCTATCTCCTTACCTATTACATAATTCTCCACTTAAACTCTGCTCAAACCTAGGCAGCCCCCAACTCTCCCTGGACAGGTCTTCTCCATCCCCACCTCCATGCACACTTCCTTGCATGGGTGCCTCCACCAACCACACCCACTTCCCTTCTCTACCCCTCAGCACCCAGCAAGCCCAAATGACTCCACCTCACACTGCTCTCTTCCATTTCAAGATCACTGCTGGCTGAACATCTGATGAGTAACTCCATTCTACCTTGCAAAACATTGTGCAATTTTACTGAACTTGGTATCATTTCATTGTTTGCATATTTTACAACTTGTTTGCCCAGTTCAATTCTAATGCTCTTGACAGAAACTACTTTTACATATTCTTCTATCCCTCATGATGGCCTCTGTAGTATCACACGTAGGTACGACTCCATAAATACTTGATAGCTTACATTCCTAGTCCATATCTCTTCCAAACACAGAGCAGACAGCAAAAGACAGGCAAGTAGTTAATAACTCATACTTCCAATGCAAATGGTTAGAAGATGAAGAAGCGTTTCACTAATAATAAAGAATGTAAGTTAAAGTGATATAAATTTTCTATCAAACTAGCAAGTACTAGGGAAAAAGATCTTAATATCGAATGCTCTTGAGAGTATAGGGAGATAGGTTATCTCTTTTTTTTTTTTTTTTTTTTGAGACACAGTTTTGCTCTTGTCTCCCAGGCTGGAATGCGATGGGACGATCTTGGCTCACTGCACCCTCTGCCTCCTGAATTCAAGTGATTCTCCTGCCTCAGCCTCCAAAGTAGCTGGGATTACAGGCGCCCACCGCCACACCCAGCTAATTTTTTATATTTTTAGTAGAGATGGGGTTTCACCATGTTGGTCAGGCTAGTCTTGAACTCCTGACCTCAGGTGATCCACCCACCTCGGCCTCCCAAAGTGCTGGGATTACAGGTGTGAGCCACCATTCCGGTCTGGGAGATGGGTTATCCTATAACTGCAAGTAGGAGTATAATGGACACAAACTGAAAACAATTGGACAATGTGTAACTAGTCTTAAAATGTTTATACACCTTGACCAATTCATTTGAAGGACGACAGTCTAGGGAAAAATTCCAAAGTTCACACAAAGCTTTGAGTACCAAGTACTTTTCCAAGGGCTGTAATAGAGAAACACCCCTAAATGTACAATACAGAAATTATACAACTTCTCAGTGTGCCGTTACATAGACATTAAAAATGATAGCCAAGGAGTTTACTGACTTGTGGGGCTTGCTTATATTCTACTGCTAAGTAAAAACTAAGAATGTAAAATGATATAAAATGAATGATTCCAGGCCAAGTGTGGTGGTTCATGCCTGTAATCCCAGCACTTTGGGAGGCTGAGGTGGGAGAATCACTTAAGGCCAGGAGACCAAGACCGGCCTGGGCAACATAGCAGGACCCTATCTCTACAAAAAATAAAAAATTAGCTGGGCATGATTGCACATGCACATGCCTGTAGTCCCAGCCACTCAGCAGGCTGAAGCAGGAGGATCGCTTAAGCTCAGGAGGTTGGAGTAAGCCATGATAGTGTCACTGCACTTCAGCCTGGGTAAGAGTGAAACCCTGTCTCTAAAGTAAATAAATGATTCCAACCACCTAAACAAACACATAGACAGAAAGATACTGAACAGTAAATGCTATGTTTGTTTATAGTTTATATTTTCTAGTGGGATTAGATGATTTTTTATATTAGATTTTTTTCTTTGATACAAGGAAAGGTATCACAGCACTGTTCTTAATCTTAAGGAACATAGATTTTTATCTGTTTTATTTTTGCCTTTAAAAAATTAAGGGCCAGCCATGGTGGTACATGCCTGTAATCCCAGCACCTTGGGAGGCCAAGGGAAGGGAAGTGGGGACAGTTCTCTTATCCTAATTCATCTCTGTTATGAGGTAAACATTGCCATCATCTTTCCAGAGGCAGGAAAGCGGCTGAGAAATGCTCTGGTCCAAGATTACCCGAGGGTCGGAGCTAGGATTCAGACCCAGGCTGTGGGGTTCTTGGTGCTTCTTGAAGGATCAGAAAGAAATAGAAGGGAAAGAGCCAAAGGAGGTGAACACAAAACCAGAGCAGTAATTGCTATCATCTATAGAAGGTTGCTTTAAACGGGTAGAACTGTGGATTTTTTTTCCTCTACTCTTTTCCAGATTTTCTGTAATAAGATATCACCTTTTTATTTTTATTTATGGACAAGAAAAAAACTCTGACCACTTGAATTCACTGAACTATGAGCAGCAGGAGAGAAAACAGGCTATACTCACCTGGCCCTGTTCTCAAGGGGAATAAAGGAGTTGGGTTGGTGGGTAGGAGGGGGCAGGGCACACAGCTCCCACATGCACAAGCCATACCTGGCATCATGGGGCTGCAGAAATCACAGGATCTGGGGGAGGAGGCTGGTGCTTGTGTGTGCACATGCGCATATGTGCTGTGGGGTCGCTGGTAAGGAGGAGCAGGGTGTCTATGGAGATCTCTGCAGAAGTCAGACTTTGCCCCTCAGGGGGAGCCTGCTTGCCCTGCAGTTTCTCCACCACTTTGGCCACAGTCTCACTCACCAAGTAGGATGCCGTCAAGCACATTTTCAGTGTTTTTTTGTTTTGTTGTTTTTTGAGACAGAGTTTTGCTCTGTCACCCAGGCTAGAGAACAGTGGTGCTATCTGTGCTCACCGCAGCCTCTGCCTCCCAGGTTCAAGCAATTTTCCTGCCTCAGCCTCTCCAGTAGCTGGGATTACAGGTGTTTGCCACCAGGTCTGGCTAATTCTGTGTTTTTAGTAGAGATGGGGTTTCACCATGTTGCCCAGGCTGGTCTTGAACTCCTGACCTCAGGTGATCCACCCACCCTGGCCTCCCAAAGTGCTGGGATTACAGGCATGAGCCACTGCCCCCAGCCCAAGCACATTTTCAAAACGTTGTTCACTGTTGCTATTTCCTTACAGTCAGCATTCTCAACCACTGAGGAGGAAGAGAGGCATTTGCTGAGGATGAGGCAGCAGTCAGAGGTGAGGAAGAATTAGGGCAGCTTTGGTGTTAGTGGGATCAGGGTGCATAGAGTGTGGTTGGGGAAATCCTTTCCAAACGTCCCTTCTCCCTGGCTCTCCTAATTCAGACAGTGGCATTTCTCAGAGCTCTGTGTCACCTCAGTGGGGAAATGGGAGCTGAGAGCAACAGGGAAATTCTTAGCTGTATAATTCTAACAAAAAGAAAACTCATGGGAAATCCATTTTTTTGCAGAGAATTTGCTAATGATCTTCTCACCCCAGTAAAAATGTTTTTATTTTTTCACACCCCTTGTCAATTTGCCTTTATAGGATTCCCACACAAAACTGTGGGAAAGTCACTCTGTGCTTTTCGAGAGCCATTTCCAGAAAGTGATAGGTTTAGGGATGACTGAGTTGTGAGGAGACAGCTGGGGTGAGTCTGAGAAAGGGAAGCGGCTCAGCGGCTTGGCACTGGCACAGTTGAGGTGATGTATGTGTGTGAGCGGGGGCGGCAGGTGATACAAACGGGCCTGTGCCAGAGCTGGCAGACAGGAGAGGAGGGAACAGGTCCAGGGGGCACCAAGAGGACAGGCTCTTGAGCAACCAGGAGCTTGGAACCTCTTATGATGCTCACAACAGACCTGGAAGGTAGACAGACAGGCATTTCACCTTTGTATACAGGGGTTTAATGCTGAGTGACAACCCCACTTGCCTAAGGTCACCCAGCCATGAAATGGCTCCTGGATTGAGGTGGGATGACCCCAGAACAAGGATTCTTTTTATCCTAGATAGCACTGTATCCTTCAGCAAAGACATGGGGCTCCCAGCCTTCCAAAAGCAGAAGAAAGAAGGCTGAGCTGTGGAGGGCAGAGGTAGGGTGAGGAGGGGGAAGGATGGGAGATGGAGCTCTTCCAGAGCTGGAAAGATGGAAAGAAAAATGTATAGTGGCTCAAGTCACCAAGGTGGTTGGACAAGGGACACATTTACCTAAAGCTCTTAGGTGACTTCTGGCTCCACAGCTGGGCCTCTCTGCCCATCAGTTAATTAAACCCCTGGTGGTATTTTTCTAATGAGCCTTTACAGTATGCATGGGGGAGGTTGGGAGGTGGGAGGGGAAGAAGCATGGTGCCAGGTGGCCCCTGTTTTCATTCTGCCCTGTTCCATCTGTGTCACCCTGGAAAAATCACTTTTAAAACAAGAGGAAAATAGCAATGATAAGAAGCCAATAATTCTATGCCTGTCTCCCCCAGCCTCCCCAGTCACACTTTTATTCATCACTCTATTGACTTCTGGTGAGAAAATGATTTTAAGTATCACACGAACCCTTTCTTTTCATGAAAGTCAGGAATATACTCAAATGAGTATATTCAGGCAGCTGAGTCCTCACCAGGGGCTTCCTCCCACACCTCCTAAGACCAGACTCTCTGCACCAGCAACTCAGTAATAATCTCCCACCCAAACTTGGTGTGACTTTCCTTTGCTGATGGCAACTGCCCAGAGGATTCCTTCATTATCATCTTTCTATGAATCATTCAGGGTAAATACCATCTCTGTTTGCATCTGGGGAAATAAAAATATATTATGAAAGAGAAATGAAAATCTGTGATGTATCTCAAAATAGCGCCCAGATGCGCTGGCTCCCCAATTCACCTTTCTGACTGTCCAGCTCTTTTCCTTGTCTTGCTTCGTACAACAGAGGCAGCCTGGGACCCCCAACTTCAGATATCTCGGCTAAGTTACTAAATTATCTTGGACTAAATGCAATAAGGCAGCTCAGCAGAACCCAGTTCCTAATTCTAACCCATTCTGATGAGACTGTCCTAACTCCTTCCCCACTGCAGTTGCCCCTGCAGTCACATGCTTTTGTCAAATGATCTGCAGCTTCAGGCTGCTCCCTCTGCAGAAAAGAATAGGGGGGAAACAGAGAGAGTAAAAAAAATACATACATACTCATACATATCTCACAACCTCCGACTTAGAAAGCACAACTGCCTTGTTACCTTTCCCCAGAGTCCCCAGTGGTCAGCAGCACAGCCTCTCAGGCCAACTCCTCCTACCCCACTTGGTCCAAAAGAAATAGCAGTTGCTGAGGGGACCTGCTGATGTCGCACCCTGGATCAGAAATGCACATGTATTTCTGAGCAACTGGGCAGGAAAAGGGACTGATCAAAAAGTTAAGTCAGCCTCTCTCTCTCTCTCTCTCTCTCCCCCCCCCTCCCCGCCCCCTCAGCAGGGGGCCCACCAATTGCTGAGCCTTTCCACCAGGCTCTCAGCTTCCTCTCCCCTAAGAAACTTTGTGACTCACTGTCTGTTCGTGCAGCGAGGCAGGTGAGCAGCCCAGCAGCTTCAGTGATGGGTTAAATGGGGAACGTACTCTTTCCAAACACTGACCCTCAAGTGCAGCCGGAGCCCCTGCCTTGCAGTGGGGGTGGGAAGTGAGCACAGCTCCAATTCTTTTGCTGGCCCTAGAAGAGCTGCCAGAGACCTGGGTTTTCATGGACTTATGTCTACTGGGATCACACACACACGCACAGCCCTTGGTGGGCTGCAGGCTCGCGAATGCAGTCCGTTCCTAGACTGGTCTGAGTCTCCAGTGTTCCATTCAACAGAGCTGCAATGTGGAACCCAACGCGCTCTCTCTTCTTCACCCACACTGCCTGCAAAACCAGAGGGATTCCTGGCAAATGATCAAGCAGAGCCGCTCATCGTGAGGGTCTAACTGTTGCACGGCAGTGGAGGGGGGGGGGCGATGGCGGGGGGGGAGAGGTCAGGGCTGTGCTGCACCCTCTCAGCAGCGTCTCCTCCCTTCAACCCTGCGGAGGGCAAATCTGGAAGTTGGGGAACCCGGATCCTGCGGGGCGCTGGGGCAGGCGGAGGCCGAGTCCATCCAGGCCGGCGAGGCGAGACTCGGGCACTGGCTGCTCCCCGGGCCTCTGCGCCGCCGGCGCCGCCTCCCGCCTTCTCCGAGACGCGCAGACTACCGGCCGCGGGCGTCTCCCTCAGCCCAGGACCGGCTTCCCGCAGAAAACTCGCAGGCACAAACCGCTTTTGTTAATTCCCCAAATGCCGCCACACGACCACCTCCTCCAGCACTCCCGGTCTGCGCGGCTCGGGAGACCCGCTTTCACCGGAGCCTCCGCCCCCCAAAGGACCACCGCCCAGCGCCGGCACGCGCCGGGCCCGGAGAGGACCCCAGGGTCCCCGGCCCGAGGCATCTTTGTCCTCGCAGCACAGACGCGCGCGCACAGAGCAACCGCAACAGCCCCGGCGGGCACCAGGTCCGCGGCCTGGACCCGCGCCGGGGCCGCGCTGGGGGACAGTGGTCCGCGCCCGGGAAGTTTGCGGAGTCGCCCCCGGGGGCCGGGCCGGGGCGCGGAGCCCTCCTTACCGTACATCTCGGCGGGGCGCGCGCCTCCTGGGAGGCCGGCGTCGCCGCGGCGTTCCCAGCCAGCCCTCGGCGGCGCCCGCCTTTCATTCACAGCCTGGAAGGGCGCTGGCGGCGGCCGGCAAGGGCCGGAGCGGGGAGGGAGCAGACGCGGGGGCCGGCCGCGGGCGGGACAGAGCTGGGCGCCTCCAGTCCATTCAGTACCAGGCTGGCCGCGGCCGCCTCCGCTCTGGTGGCTGGGCCCGGCAAAGCGCAGGGGGGGGGAGGAGAGGGCGGAGATATGCTAATGAGGACTCCCTCCCTCCAGGCTCAGCCAACCCGCGGCTGCTGCGAGCCCCTCGCCCCGCCCCGCTCCGCCCCTGCGCCCCCCGAGAAACCCACAGCCGGAGATGCGCCTTTTCAGAGGCTGTCGCCCTACGGGCTGGGGCGTGCACCTGAGGAGTCACCCATCCGAATTCACTGCTCCTGTCGGAGCGCTTGGAAGCTCTCCCTAACCTGGGGTCCTCGAGGTCAGCCGGGCCGCGGGGAGCTGCAGGTGCACCCCTCCCCCAGTTCTGTCCAGGCTGCGTGGGCTAAGCCAGGGGGCGCAAGGATGGGAATTGGGAAATAACCCTTCACCCTCCCCTGGCTACCTTAGCTAAGCCGGGTTCTCAGATGAAGTCCTCTAGCCCTTAGCTGCGCCCTACCAGCTACTCTCTGGCTAGGTGCTTGCTACCAAACAGCGTCCTTCCCGGGTCAGGGACGCAGGAAACGCACCCCACTCCCAACCCCCAAGGGCTGCAGGAAGTCCGCTTGCTTTTCCTCTCCCAGATTTGTATGTGTAATTCGCAAGCTTTGCCACCAGGATCCTTTCCTGCTGAGTCCCAGGGCCGACTCGAACTCCAGCTCTCCACCTGCCTTGACTCTGTGAGGAACAGGCACAGAGAGGCAGGGACTCATGCCTACGCCCCACTCCTGAAGATCTCTCCCAAGCTAGCTCAGGACTTCCCTGGTCTTCCCATCCGGGCTTCTCTACGCTGCACGCGTTCCCCTGTCATTGTTTTGGTTTGTTTTGTTTTGTTTTGTTTTGTTTTGTTTTGTTTTGACACAGGGTCTCTGTTGCCCAAGCTGGAGTGAGGTGGGGCGATCTCGGCTCCTGCAACCTCCACCTCCCGGGTTCAAGCGATTCTTCCACCTCAGCCTCTTGAGTAGCTGGGACTACAGGCGCATGCCACCACGCTTGGCTACTTTTTGTATTTTTCGGTAGATACGGGGTTTCACCATGTTGGCCAGACTGGTCTGGAACTCCTGACCTCAGGTCGCCTGCCCACCTTTGCCTCCCGAAGTGCTGGGATTACAGGCCTGGGACTGAACCACCTCTCCTGGTCCCCCTGGCCTTTCAATATCGATTCCTTAGTTTCTCTTGCCCCATGGTTGAGAGTTGTTTGGGTGTTTTGTTTTGTTTTGTTACTAGTAGAAATGCTCTGCTGGTAGAAATCAGAGAGGAAACGAACTTAAAGATACTTAAAAATTGAACCTAACTTCATTTTACTTCGTTTAACGTTGAGAGGTAAATTTGTGTTGGTAGGCTGGGCTATGTGTCTGTAGGCCAGTAATTACCCTCCCAGCGTCCTGCAGGACTGTTGGGAAACTGTAATAAAATCTACGTGAAGTGACACAGTAGACATGCATATGTATTTTTTCCTTCCTTCATGGCTCAAGGCATGGACAGAGCCAGAGAAAGAATCCAGGTTGCCAGAATTTTAAAGCAGTGCTCTCATTGCTGCATCCGAAACTCATGTTTTCTATTTCTCTCTAGCCTCGGCCCCCACCTCCAGCCCCTACCCCATTCTCTTGCTGTTTCCAGTTTTTCTTCTTGTCCCTTGACCTTCTTTGACTCTCTTAGCAGCATGCCAGCCCCAAGGGAAACTCTGGGATGGTTCCTGGAACACACATTTAATCTAGACCCCCGACCCCGGACACACACACCCTGCATCTTACAAATAAGCTCTGTCTCTGTTCTTCAGTTCCAGGACCAGGCCAGGTGGCTTTGAGATTGACTGAGAGAGGCCGGGCACGGTGGCTCACACCTGTAATCCCAGCACTTTGGGAGGCCGAGGCGGGCGGATCATGAGGTCAAGAGATCAAGACCATCCTGGTAATGGTGGAACCCTGTCTCTACTCAAAGTACAAAAAAATTAGCCTGGCATGGTGGTGTGCGTCTGTGGTCCCAGCTACTCAGGCGGCTGAGGCAGAAGAATCGCTTGAACCCAGGAGGCGGAGGTTGCAGTGAGCCAAGATTGCACCACTGCACTCCAGCCTGGTGACAGAGCAAGACTCCATCTCAAAAAAAAAAAAAAAAAAAGAGATTGACTGAGAGTCATATCTGAACCAGAGCAGAAAGGAGAATCTGGACTCTAGCTTGATATGGTCTCCCAGAGACACTCCCTTCCCACAATTCCACTCAATACAATATATACTCATGAAACATTGGTATCTGCAATACTGAAGGAAATGTAGTGTCTTCAAAGAATGAAAAGTCTAGCCGGGAATTCCAGATGAATACTGATAAAAACATTATTTGATGCCGAGTATCATGACTTACACCTCTAATCCCAGCATTTTGGGAGGCCAAAGTGAGCAGATCACCTGAGGTCAGGAGTTCTAGACCAACCTGGCCAACATGGTAAAACCCCATCTCTACTAAAAATACAAAAATTAGCCGGGCGTGGTGGCGCATGCCTGTAATCCCAGCTATTTGGGAGGCTGAGGCAGGGGAATCACTTGAGGCGGGGAGACGGAAGTTGCAGAGAGCTTAGATTGCCTCTCTGCACTCCAGCCTGGGCAACAGAGTGAGACTCTATCTCCAAAAAAAGAAAAAATTACTTGACAAGAAAAAACATGGTCAATTTTTCATGAGAAGCACAGACCTCTATTTAGATAATTCACAAGGCAGATAGTTTAATTCGTTCTATCAGCTATTTACCGATCACTCGCTATGATGTGCTAGACACTGTGGAAGATACTTAGGAACTAGGAGACATATAAAAATTATCATACAAGGAACAGGGAAGAGTTTCATGAAGGGGAGAAAGAAAACACCATTCAGATACGGGGAAGGGGTGGAGAGTTTCCACACCCTCCAAGGGGTGCCACCCTCCAGGAACCTCCACGTATTCAGGTATCCAAGCTCCTCTTGGGTTTTTATGAAAGCCTCATAACGTCAGCATTCCTTCCCCCGGGGTAAAGGGTGGGAACCCCTCTGGGGAGGATCTCAAGAATGACCATGGGAAAGTTCAGGAAAGATTAGAGTCCTGCCTTGGGGCAGGTGAAAGGACAGCCGGAGAAGGAGTAGAGATTCTGTTTCCTGTGGCCTAACACGCAATATTATTACAAAAGACTATAACAAGGGCTGTGGGAGTTATGAGGCAGGAATCGTGGAGGAAAACTAATGTCTATCATAACAGCACAGCACTCAAGGTCCTCCCAATAGGGCCCCAGATTTCTTTCCCACCTGACTTCCACCTCCTGTTCCCTCCTCAACTGTGCTTCCGCAGACAGGCTTGGACACCACACTTCCCATACTCTTTCCTCTACCATCTCTGACCTTTAAAAATTTTAGTCCCTCTGAACCACTTCAGCAAATGAACTGAACCCAAAGAGGGGGTCATGGGAATCCCAGCTTGGAACCATCGGTCAGAAGTTTTGGAGGTCCAGACTTACAACTGGGTGTTGTTGGGGGCAGTCTTGGGGACTAAGCCTTCAACCTGTGGGATCTGACACCATCTTTCAGTGTCAGAACTGCATTAGAGGACACCCAGCTGGTTGCTGCATAGGGAAACACCCCCACACACACTAATTTGGTCACAACTCCTCTGCGTTGATTGTTGTGTGTGAGGGTAGAGGGAAAACGCTGTTATAGAGGATTGTCCCATACAAGCACCCAACCCAAAAGCCTTCCTGACAGCTCCAGGATTGGCAAAACCCTGTCTCTACTAAAAATACAAAAATTAGCTGGGCGTAGCAGCACATACCTGTAATCCCAGCTACTTGGGAGGCTGAGGCAGGAGAATTGCTTGAACCCAGAAGGTAGAGGTTGCAGTGAGCCAAGACGGCGCCAATGCGCTCCAGCCTGAGCAACAATGTGAGACTCTGTCTCAAAAAAAAAAAGACAAGATGTCCAATGTAATTTGAGTTTCAAATATAAATGGAGTGATTTGTAATGTATGCCCCAGGCGGCATGTGAGACATACTAAAAACATTTTTTGTTTGTTTTCTGAAACTCAAATCCCACCTATGTTTTATCTGGCAACCGTAGTTAGCATCAGCTATTGGAGGTGTTCCTGAATCCTCATGACTGAACCGGGCCTAGAGTAGGTCTCCCCAGCCATACTTCCAACCTGTACTCCCAAACAGATCCCACTGGAATGGTTCCTAAGGAGACAGGGATAATGCCGCTTTGGCCAATCTGTCCCCTTTGGTATGGGTGCCTTGGCCAGAGGCCTTTGGCCCTGCAGAAGCCAGTTTCTCCCATCTGTCTCTCATATGGCCTGTGAGAACCATGAAAAGAGGCTCTGATCTCTGTTCTCCCCCCGGGGCTCAGCAGCCAACATTGTTCTCTGGGCTCTATGTGTTCAATGGTGAAGGAATCGGCCCATACCCAGCTTCTCTGAGGTGCAGTCAAGGTATTTAGACAAAATATGTGCAGGAAACGGTGCCATAGAAGTTGACCACAGTGGGTGGCATTATGCATAAGAGGAATCTGAGATATGGTTTTTCGGCTCACAGTTTAAAACAGTACAGTGGCTCAGGCCTGGATTTCCCAGCACTTTGGGAGGACGAGGTGGGTGGATCACCTGAGGTCATGAGTTTGAGACCAGCCTGACCAACATGGAGAAACCCTGTTTTATTAAAAATACGAAAAACTAGCTGGGTGTGGTGGTGCACGTCTGTAATCTCAGCTACTCAGAAAGCCGAGTTAGGAAAATCGCTTCAACCCAGGAGACAGAGGTTGTGGTGAGCCGAGATCACACCACTGCACTACAGCCTGGGCAACAAGAGCCAAACTCCACCTCAAAAAAACAAAGCAAAAAAAACAAAACAAAACAAACCAGAAGGGCAGAACTCTAGGTTCCCACTCTCCAGAATAGTGAGTCTCTGAAGAGGCACTGAGCAGAAGTCAGGCATGTAGGTGAATTACAAAAAGGAGGCAAAGTGAGAATTGGGGTTCCTATCTTTAGCTGCAGAAATTCAAAACATGGTGAAAGGTATGACAGGAAGGCAAGTAGAAAGGACGTCGCATTTACTGAGTGCCCCAAATGTGATAGGTCTATGCCAGTTACTTTACTCGGGTTGTCTCATCTCATGGAACACTCTCAGCAACCGTGCAAGATAAGCACTATTATTCCCATTTCCCAGCTGGGAAACCGAGGCCCAGAGCGGTTAGACTACTCTCTAGTACATGGGCAGGCAGAGATTCAAACCCAGAACACGCCATCCAAAACCCATTTCCTTTCCATCACGCCATGCTGTCTGGCGGCGCACATGTGATGTGCACATCCACAGCTGTGCTGTGAGTTGAGTGCAGTTCGGAGTTCCCGGCAGCCTAAAGCTTCACGTTCCTTCCTGCCCTTGACCTACATTTGCTTCTCTGCCTCACCTGTTTCACGTCCCCCATGACTGGGTTTGGAGGGTGGGGATTGGAGAGGGATTGAGGCTATCTACACCAACCTGGGCACTTAATTTCCACCCTGCTCCCCCAGGCCTCATCCATGTAGGGCCTCTCCTGTGACCTTGACTGGAGCCCAGGGGCCTCCTAGGACTGGTTTGGTCAGGCCAGAGGAACTAAGCCTTAGAAAGGTTATTATTCTTTGGCCAAAATGCACCTTGGTCCTCTGCTGTGACAGCTCAAATGATATCTTCTGCCATGAGCAAGCAGCACAGTGAGGTCCCAAGTTTCTATATGAACCAGAGACTGAATTTCCCTGCATGACACAGAAAGAGAGGCTTAGAAGTGGGAGGGAATCTCCAGCCATTGCATAAAACCCAGGAGCCCGAACTCAAATTCTGGGCTTCAGCATCCCCGTCATCACATCACCAGGGCCTGTCCTGTAGTTACAGGAGTCTGACTTCCTGACACTCCAGCCTCACATGGCCCCATAAGCTCTACCGTGTCTACACAAAAGCTGCAGTTGTTGTAGTCCTCATCGGCTACAACAACTGCAGCCCCTCTTGCCCAGGATGCCAGCCTTGAGCAGCCAACATCTTTAAAGCACCTCCCAGAGGGAGGGAAGAGGGAGGAAGAAGACAGTCCCAGGGAATATAGCTTCAAGAAAATAAAAAAATTGTGGGACCTAGAGAAGGACCCAGGGAGACCCAGATGGGAGAATGAGCCCCTAACGCCTGTCACACAGCTGATTAGCTGTGAAGCCAGAAATAGAACCCAGGATTCCTGCCTCCAGGCTGGATGACTTGAACCCCTGGCACTTCTCCTTCAAAGCAATTTAACCTACTTGACCTACTTCTCTGAAGCTACAGGAAGAGCAGCCTGTGAAAACAACTCCCAAGCAGAGGAGTGGGTGGGTATCCAAGGCTGAAGGCTGCATCTGCACAACATGCAAACAGCTCCGGAGCCTGGGCGGCAAGATGGGCTTGGTTCACAAAGGTTGCTGGGAGTTGCCTTGGGCTGTAGGAGGGGCACGAGTGGAGGGGGTGGGTGGGGAGAGCTGCCTGCTGCCAGGAGAGGCCTGAGCGTCTGGAAAGAAAACTGCTGCAGGACAGATTTTGCAACTAGATTTTACCATGGTGTGAGCAGTGTTTGAGGTGTGAGCAGTGTTTGATGTTGAGGTTTGAAAGCACCAGGCAGATTTTCCCAGCTGCATCCACTTCATGGGCTTGGGTTTACCCTGTGTTCACCTTCTAGACGGGGGCCAGGTCACCTTCTTCAGCTGCCAGCCCCTATGGTCCCTGGAGGGGAGTCTCCATTCTTACACGAAGCTCAAATCCATGTCCACCTGCTTCTGGTCAGAAGCTCAAGCACGGCCATGCCCATGACCCAGACTCTAGTCTAGACCAAGGAAATTCTGCCTCCTTGTTGTCAGTGGTAGGAGGTACCTGTAGCCCACCCATGACCCCCGCCCCTGGCCGATCTCCATCCTGGGTGATACTTGTTCTCATTGCAAGGCCCAAGCCCACCGTCACTCTGAAGGACATGAAGGTCCATGCCATTTTTCTTTCGTGTCTTCTTCCTGCTGATCTGCATGACAGGGAAGACAAAAGAAGAGCTAGGAAATGAAGAGCTAGTTACATAGGTGGTCTCAAAAAGTCAGATCTGGCGCTCCTGGTCAGAGCTAAGGACATCTGCACCTCACCACAGCCAAGGAACAGGCTTTCCCAGAAACTGTCTGGCCAACAGGATCAAAGGATGGTTTAAACAAAATGAAAAGAGAGGGAGAAAAATGCCTCCAGGGCCAGGTGTGGTAGCTCATGCCTGTAATCCCAGCACTTTGGGAGACTGAGTCGGGAGGACTACATGAGCCGAGGAGTTCGAGACCAGCCTGGCAACACAATGAGACCCTGTCTCTACAAAAAAATTCAGATATTAAAAATAAAAAAATTAACCAAGCACGGTGCCTGTAGTCCCAGCTGTTAGGGAGGCTGAGGTTAGGGGAATCACTTGAGCCTGGGAGGTTGAGGCTGCAGTGAGCCATAGTGGCACCACTGCACTTCAGCCTGGGGAACCAAGTAAAACCCTGTCTCAAAAAACTAAATATATGAAAAGAAAAACGCCTCCAGGAAATTGTAAACCTGGCTAATAGAGAATACAAAAAGAACATGTGAGATGCTGAGTCCCGAAGACCTGAAAATTGGTACTGGCGTAGGAAGAGCCCAGCTCTTCAATAGGGCCAGATGCAACCTCTCCAGAGATGTTACCCTCGCCCGCCTAAGCCAAACCCTGACCTTCAGGCCTTATAGAGCAGCTGCCTTGTATGGGCTTTGGACCCTGATATCACCCCTTTCCCAATAATGCATGCTGCATTTTACATTCACCAGAGCCCCCTCAGCATTTGGCAGCTCTGTAGTTAAGGATCCCTGGCTGCGCCTGCTTTCCCCTTTCTGGACTCTTCTTGGCCACAGGACTCCTCTTTGATACTCAACCCCAATCCTCAGCTTCCAGATCTCTAGTTCACCCTCACTTTTCTGGCTCAAGGATGACAGCTGACCTCAGTCTCATGACGACAGTCCAAGGAAGAAGATGTTCAGCAATTCTCAGTGAACATAATGGAGAAGCTCAGACGTCCACACACCAACATGCATGTAGCAGACAAAATCGAGTTGAAGTCTGAGTCCCATTAGTATCTGACGTCTGGTCGGTTAGGCCTCACTCATGTTCTAAACTATGGCACATGTGTCTATTGAGAGCCTACGACATGCAAGACACGGTGAGGAGAGAATAAAAAGTCCCTGCCGTCCAGAAAACTCACAGCCCAGTAGAGAAGGCAAGTCAGGACAGCAAGATATACCTCAGAGAGAGAGAAAAATGGAGTCCTGGCAGAAGCCTAGGAGAGAGGCTCCACATGGGTGGACTGGGAGGGAGTTAGGGAAGGAGCCAGGCATGGAGACAGAATGGAACATGAGCAAAGGCAGGTGTCGGGAAGTCATGGCTATTTATAAAGAAAAGCAAATGGCACATTTGATAGGAACATATGCGAACTGAAGGGACATGGGGAGGGATGCAGTAAGAAAGGCAGGCTTTGGCCCAGTCCCAGAAGGCCTTGAGTACCTAAGGACTTTGGCCTCTATTCAGTGAGGAAGATTCTTCTGGAAGCTATGGGGAATCAACAGTGTGAGATGTTGCTAATAGGTGGGGGAAGGAGCAGACAGGGCTGACGTGTATGGAGCTAGGAGGTCCCTGGTGACCGGACACATTTCCTCACTGACTCGTGGCCGCCTCTTTCAGTAAGACGTTTCCTGGCATTGGGGGCATTGAAGATGCACAGCAGGGTCGTACAGAACAAAGTCTCTTCCTGTTTCCCAGGGAAGAATGGGAAGGGCTTATAAAATTCATCTTCATCCCCATACGTTCTCTTTCTCCTTCCCTTAGGAAGTGGTCCTTAGGATGGCAAGACATGGGCCATGCAAGCCTCCTACCTGGGAGGCTCCTTAGGCTTTAAAGGGTTCCATCCAGCCAGGGGAACAGGCTACAGCAAGCTGGCTCCTTATGGCTAACTGTGGCTGTCAGCTCATCGGCAAGGGGGAAATGGGTCCACACTGGTTTCCACATTGCCTAGCTTGGCACACTGGGTTTCCCACCCAGAGACTGGACACATAGAAGCCTTGATCAGGAATCAAGACAAGGAATTCATCAGTAATGTGCCCCGTGTCACCTCTCAGGAATCTAAGAGTGGCAGGAGGCAGCTGGATGAGATACAAACCCAGCCAAGAGAAGGGAGAACTCAAATAGTGACCTCCAGGTTTCAGGGCGATGAGACGGGGAGGGAGAGGGAAGAAGCAAGGAATGGGTATTTGTACCAGTACCCAGTACCCAGTGCCTGGTGCATAGGAGGTGCTCAGCACATACTTACTGAAGGAAGCATCTTTCTCCCTCTAAGCCTCACAACAACCCTGTGAACTAGATTGGAATTAGGAAATGCATTTTTAAAAGAGCCATTCCCAGAGTCACACAATAAATGGCAGAAGCAGGATTCCAGTCTAGGTATGCTTTTCTCCAAACTCTGTTCTCTTTCTTCTGTTTCTCACCAGATTGCAAGTAGCTAAGCCGCAGGTTGGTGATGTGGCAACAGATGAGGTAGCAGATGAATCTGGCCAATGTCACTGTTCAAAGAAGGTCACTGGGGAACTGAAGGTGATTCACAGAGGGCTTCCCTTCAGCTTGTGCCAGCAGCCCATGGGGAGCTTGCTACAGGGCAGATTCTTGAGCTCCATGCCAGACCCATGGAAGAAGGCTAGGTTCCGCAGGGAGAGGGAACTGGTGGATATGGCTGAGAGGAGTTGAGAGCAGGCAGCATAAGAGACTATAGAGCAAGGAGGAGGCTGTCACAGGATAAAGACGGGGAGTTTCCTTTAGTGGTGGTTAAGGGGACATCGCTAAGGGGCAGCAGAAATGCGTGCAACATGAGACTCTAGAAAAGGAGACAGGAGCTGGTTTTGTAATAAACAGATGAGAACTCGCAGCACAACTGAATATAGTGATGGGTATGTGGTTAAGGGCAAAATAATTCACAACTTCAGTTGACACAATAACTGTCAGTGAGAGGAGCCAATGGAGGAGGTAACTATTCACAATGGGAGTCTCAGGCATTGGGGAGTACCAGGGGGACAGAGTGTGTGGATGTTGTCACACTTTCACAGGACAGTATTCACCTATCTCTGGCTCAGGCTTGGCCCTCGTCTACTATGTTGTACTCACACTTCTTTGTTGTGTTGTTTTTTGAGACAGGGTCTCACTCTGTTGCCCAGGCTGGAGTGCGGTGGCACGATCTCATCTCACTGCAACCTCCACCTCCCAGGTTCAAGCGATTCTTGTGCCTCCACCTCCCGAGTAGCTGGGACTACAGGCACATGCCACTACACCCAGCTAATCTTCTTTATTTTTGTATTTTGTAGACATGGGGTCTCACTATGTTGCCCAGGCCAGCCTTGAACTCCTGGGTTTAAGTGATCCTCCTAACTTGGCCTCCCAAAGTGAAAGGATTATAGGTTAGAGCCAGTGTTCTGGGGCTGTACTCACCCTAAAAGAAAATGCACATTAAAATAATGCAGATGGTCAGACTAAAGCCTGGGAAAGGAGTGCTCAGGGAGCCTGACTTTGGTAATGAACTTGAAACAAACACCTCAGGGGGACAGACATCCCTGACCAGCAGACCCAGGTATTTCAGTATAATTGCCAGGTATGTTCCCATAGATGGATGCATCAGGTGATCAAGCTTAATACCTTTAGATAAACCTGCTAATTGTCTTTGTTCTTTTCCCTGGTTCACCACAATCTTCTGGTTATATTTTAGCTTCTCTGTGTGACTGGCAAGCCAGCCAATTTGAACATTTCAGTCCTGTATGTAGTTATATTTCTAACTGTACGTGGGCACTCTGGAAACATCCGTTTCTTGTGAATCTGCTTGATATAGCCCCAAGAGTGTAGTCACATCTGTCCATTGCTGACTTCACTGAAGCCTACCCACCGAGGATGTCCTGACTTTCAAATATTCAACTCTATTTCCTCTACTTCCTGTTTCTGTCTCTCTAATGAAGCAATAATTACAAAAAGGGATCTTGATGAGATATGAGTTTGATTCAACTCAAAGAAAATCATATGAGGGATTCCTTATATCTTGTTTTTGAAGATGGAGTCTTGCCCTGTCACCCAGGCTGGAGTACAGTGGTGTGATCTCTGCAACCTCCGCTTTCTGGGTTCAAATGTTTCTCCTGCCTCAGCCTCCTGAGTAGCTGGGATTACTGGCATGTGCCACCAAGCCCAGCGAATTTTTGTATTTTTAGTAGAGGTAGGATTTCGCCATGTTGGTCAGGCTGGTCTGGAACGCCTGACCTCAAGTGATCCGACCGCCTCGGCCTCCCAAAGTACTGGGATTACAGGTGCGAGTCACTGCACTCGGCCAAGAGTGGAACTTTTGAAAACATTTCTGACAAACTTATTGTAACTATGGAAATTCTAGAAACATTTACTTATTTATTTTTTGAGACAGACTCTCACTTTGTCACCCAGGCTGGAGTGCAGTGGCATGATTTCAGCTCACTACAACCTCTGCCTCCTGAATTCAAGCTATTCTCATGCTTCAGCCTCTCGAGTAACTGGGATTACAGGCATGCAGCACCATGCCCAGCTAATTTTTGTATTTTTTAGTAGAGACAAGGTTTCAGCATATTGGCCAGGCTGGTCTTGAACTTCTGACCTCAAGTGATCCACCTGCCTCAGCCTCTCAGATTGCTGGGATTTCGGGTGTGAGCCACTGCACCTGGACCATTTTACTTTCTTCTTCCCCAAACGTCTTGCTCCAAAATGACAGCATCATTTCTGACCAACAGGGCATTAAAAGTACCTCTTTCCCAAAACTATTCTGCGGTCTTGTCCCAAGTCACTTGCTATACAACCGGACACTGCCAGACACTCACTGTAAACTCTTACCTCAAGTTATCAATTCTTCAAGACAAAGTGGACAGTGAGATGAGCTATATGCTCTGCCCACCGAGAGGATGCCCTTTAGAACAAATCTGAATGGGGTTGTTAATGGATGTGGCTGGTAAGATGCTCCACATGAGGCCACAGATGTGGGCTGAGGAAGCGGCAGCAAGTGGCAGGAACTGGTGTATGAGACGTGTGAAAAAATTCTCTTTTATTGTGCCTCCAGGACCTACTTGAACCTGTTCTCACTGCTTTCTAGTAACCTGCTAACCACACTCAACTTTACGGTCCTGTGGCTCAGACATTACCAAGTCCACGATGGGTAACTCAACATCTCACTGGGACCGGATGCTCCGTGGGCGACATTCCATCTTTTTCAAGGCTCACTAGCAGGCCAAGAGTATCTCTTACAAAGGTAACAGCTGCTTACTGAAGAAGTCACAGATTGACACAAAACAATAAAGGTCTCCACAGTGATTCTCTTCATCAGGCTTGCCACAAGCTATGTTCTGCAGCCCAGTTTGCCATTGTTAACTCAAGCACTATTTGGATCCACTGGGTTGTTAAGGTCAAGTGGCTGAATCACACATGCTGCAACCTGGAGATTTTCTTTCTCTGGCCCCTCTGAAAACCAGGAAGCCTTTCAAGTCAATTGGCAAATGGATTGGAGATGCATACCAAACTGTGGTATGTGTTACCTGGACAGTCTAAAAAGGATCTTGCATGGCCTCCCAGCACTTTGGGAGGCCATGGCAAGTGGATTATTTGAGGTCAGGAGTTTGAGACCAGCCTGGTCAACATGGTGAACACCCATCTCTACCAAATATACAAAAATTAGCTGAGTGGTAGTGGCAAGTGCCTGTAATCCCAGCTACTCAGGAGACTGAGTTAGGAGAATCACATGAGCCTAGAAGGTGGAGGTCGCAGTAAGCTGAGATTGTCACACTGCACTCCAGTCTGGGTAAGAGAGTGAAACTCTATCTCAAAGATAAATACCTAAATAGGGCCGACTCTATGATTCACGCCAGTAATCCCAGCTCTTGGGGAGGCCGAGGCAGGAGTGTTGCTTGAGCCCAGTTCAAGATCAGCCTGGGCAACATGGTGAAACCCTGTCTCTACAAAATTACAAAAATTAGCCAGGGATGGTGGCATGTGTCTGTGGTTCCAGCTACTTGGGAGGCTGAGGTGGGAGAATTGCCTGAGCCTGGGAGGCTGAGGCTGCAGTGAGCCAAGATCACACCACTGCACTCTAGACTGGGTGACAGAGGGAGACCTTGTCTCGGGAAAAAAAAAAAAAAAAAAAAAAGTCTAAAAAGGCCCAGCAAAGCTTGTACCTCCTTTTTATCTCCTTTTTTTTTTTCTTTTTTTGAGATGGAGTCTTGCTCTGTTGCCCAGGCCGGAGTGCAGTGGCACGATCTCGGCTCACTGCAATCTCTGCCTCCCAGGTTCTAGTAATTCTCCTGCCTCAGCCTCCCAAGTAACTGGGACTACAGGCTCCCACCACCACACCTGGCTAAATTTGTTTTGTATTTCTAGTAGAGATAGGGTTTCACCATGTTGGCCAGGCTGGTCTCAAACTCCTGACCTCAGGTGATCCACCCACCTCGGCCTCCCAAAGTGCTGGGATTACAGGTGTGAGCCACCGCACCCAGCTGCTTATGCCTCTTTCTTAGTGATGAGATTAAAAGATGCTCAACCTAGTCTTCATTTTGTATGGGGTGTTCTGATGGGAGTTAGATCCCTACAACCTCTAGAAGCATCACTGATGCCTGCATCTTCATAGAATCTCTCTCCTTCCCATCCTCCTTTCCTTACTCTGACATGTGTTTTATCAAGGTGCTTTGGGTACCTGGAACTTCCGGATCTTCAGATCCTATCATCATGGTGTAGGATCAGTATTGTAGACTAGCATGATGCCTAATGGGATAAAAAGACACCCAGTAACCTGTGAATTTCATTCTTGTCCAGAGACAGAGAGATAATAATGCCAAGGAAGATGGCGTGTTGCTCTAATATTTCTCTTCCCGGTGAAAACAACCCTGTTCCTGGCGTTTTCTAATTCCTGAGATAGAGAACAAAGGCATTAGGGTTATTGCAGTCTTCCAAGTGCCACAGGCTCTATTAGGAGACCCCATCTGGAATAGCAGATACAAGAGCACTGAGGACCCATGCGATTTTTCAAGATCCAGCCAATTTCTCTAGTAGCCAAACTAAATAGTTAATGGAAATGTAGTATAACTCTGCACCTGGCATCTAACAAGATCCTGGTGATGATTTCCCTGGGGATGTAGTGTTGTTTTGACTGATTTTGGATAGGTAGGGGGAAGTACAGGTATTTTCAAATGGCCCTGTTTACATATAGGCTTTATTCCACAGGTCAGGAGGCCATTTCTGTGATTCTGAGGATGTCTAGTGGCTAATCATTTGTTTTGGTACTGAGGCACCATGATCAAAAAGCCTTGAAGGGGCCGGGCATGGTGGTTCATGCCTGTAATCCCAGCACTTTAGGAGACTGAGGTAGGCAGCTTGTTTGAGCCCAGGAGTTTGAAACAGCCTGAACAACAGGGCAAAGCCCCGTCTCCACCAACAAATATAAAAGCTAGCCAGGTGTAGTGGCTTGAGCCTGTAGTCCCAGCTACTCTCTGGAGGCTGAGGTAAGAGGATCACTTGAGCTCGGGCGGTGAAAGCTGCAGTGAGCCATGATTGTGTCACTGCACTTCAGCCTGGGCGACAGAGCAAGATCCTGTCTCAAAAACCAACCAACCAACAAACCAAAAAACAAAAAACACCCAAAACCAGAAAACAAAGAGAGGCTTGAAGGCCTGAAGTTTCTGATCATCATGCTGGCCTTGCTGCCTAAGAGGAAAGTCACATCCATGCCACCGGCAGTTAAGTGCCACCATTTAGCCTCTGCTGACCCGGGATCTATCCACTGCTGTTAAAATAAGGGGAACCATGGCAGCTGCAGCATCTCCCATCGGCATTCCTGGCCTACTTAGACAGTCACTAAAGCATTCTCAAAGATGCTGGTATTTTCTTCACTGGCTTTCTGGGCCACCTTGGGGACATAGAAAGAGGACATATGAATGCCCTCCAGTATTTCTGTCTTCCCGTGCCTTCGAATTCCTTCCTCAACATGACACCACTTTGTACCTCCACTGCATTTGGCATTGTCCTCCCCAGTGACTAGGTTTCAGGCAACCAACCAAGAAAATATTTAGAAACATTTCCAGCTACTTGAGTCAACCTGCTAAATCTGAATTTCTAGAAAGTATATCTGCAAAATTTTACTTTTTCCCTCAGAAGATCTATTCCTATGTATGTTCCTCCACATTACTGTAAATTAGCAAATCTTGGTGTGTGTGTGTGTGTGTGTGTGTGTGTGTGTGTGTGTGTATCTTGTCCAGTGTGTGCTAATCATTAACTCTCTGGTTGTACTTTATAATTGGCCCTCCTGGACATGCTGGTACCTACTCCTAGTTATAAGTTTGGAGATAATGAGGAGTGAGGGGAGTCAAACAGGAAGATAATTGGCTTCCTTTTGCAAGATAACTCTCTTAGGTGCATCTTCATGTAAAGCAATAATAGCCTCATTACACATAGGAGTAGGCTTTGTTTTGGCTGGTGATGAAGGCTTAGTGAGGCTCGGGGGCACAGAGTTCCCTGAGTTTTTCAGATATCCTCCTATTTTCTCATTCCAGTTCTCAAGCGGCAGTGCGGTCCCAATCAATGCTCTAACTTTCACATACCGGTCCTAGTGAGGCTAAAAATTCAGCTGACTTTGTAATTTGGTAATTCATGGAGTTTGGCTTTCAGTTACCTCTGTTCTGTAGCTGTGAGAAATGAGATTCTCTTTAGTATGATTTTAGAAAATGCCTGTGTGTTCATCTGTATTATGATCTGAAAATTTAAGGAGCTGAGCTTGTAATCTATTTTTGTTGAAGCAGACTAGAGCCAAGAAAAGAAATTAACACCACTCTGAAGGTTTGGGATTTCTTTTGACTTTCCTATAGTTTGCAGGGACAAATAGTTGCTTTTAATAAACAGTGATCTGGAAAATATCTTTTAATTTTTTTCTACCACTATACAATATCAAGCACATATTATCCCTACATACTAACTAAATTTGTACTGCTCTCAGTCCTAAGTAACTAGGTAGCCAGCTCAGATTCCCTCCCTCATCCATTTCTCCAGGGTTCTGTCATCTGCAACCATCTCCTTCTACCAGTTTCTCTGTACCAGTCAAGGTCTTTGGTCCAGATATCAGAAACTGACTCTTGTTAACTTCAGCACAAAAGAAATTTGCTGGAATGGTGTAAAGCAGTTCACAGAATCAAGGGGAAGTCTACAACACCAAGATCAAAACCTAGCCAAGGGCCAGGTGTGGTGGCTCACACCTGTAATCCCAGCACTTTGGGAGGCCAAGGCGGGCAGATCACCTGAGATCAGGAGTTCAAGACCAGCCTGGCTAACATGGTGAAACCTCTCTCTACTAAAAATACAAAAATTAGCCAGGTGTGGTGGCAGGCACCTATAATCCCAGCTACTTGGGAGGCTGAGGCAGGAGAATTGCTTGAACCCCAGGGGTGGAGCTTGCAGTGAACTGAGATCGAGCCACTGCACTCCAGCCTGGGCAACAGAGTAAGACTCCTTCTCAAAAACAAACAAACAAAAAAGCCCCAAACAGGGACCAAGAGAGGTTAGGCAGCCAAATTCTATCAAGGTCCTGCCACCAGAATAGGGCCACCCTGGCTGGAAATGCCATCAGGGGATACTGGTCCTTCTACTTTAGGTATCACTGGCAAAGGATGCCCACTACCGCCCTACTCTCCACTCCTCTACTGCTGCAGTGAAGAAACTCCCACCTTTTTTGTCTTTACATTATTCCCCCAATATTCAAAATCCTGATTCACTGAGCCTAGGTCACATGCTCTCTTGCTAGAGGACAAGGAGAGAGAATTTCTACCCCTTTGGTTTTCATGGTGGGAGGTGGAGCCCTGTCTCCACATATGTTTGGACTCCCCTCCAGATAAGAAGGGTGTTTAGATGCTAGGAGTCCCACTTCTCCCAGAAAAAAATCGAGTGCAGTCTTCAAACTAAAAAACCTTAGGACAAACATTGCAAAAAGAGGATTCAAGCCTACAGTAGGTGAAGCAATTTATTTAAAGTAATTATTTTAATAAATAAATAAAAACCTCATGTCTAGACAAATTTATTTATAAGAAGCTGAGGGGACTTGGAAAAGGGATTGCAAAGTAACTATCAATAGGCTTTAAAATTTCATGAGAAACTAGAAAGGAATTGCAATTGAGTTGACCTTGTATGAAGGAAAATAGTGGATTCTGCTCATCACCAGCTTGGTGTTGAATATTGGCAATTAATAGGATCACCTGGTTAAACAGGGTTGCTTGTTGTGAACACTCAGAAAATAATCAAGTGAACCCAATGAATTTATTAAGGACAAATCATAGTAACCGTCTTTATTTCCTTTTTGATTTGACTAATAGGTTTGTAGACCACTGGTAGACGACAAACAAATGTTATAGGACTGTGTCTTCATCCACTTAAAAATACTCCTATTTGTATTTAATATAAAAATACAACATGGTAACTCCAGAAAAGGTAGAGATTTCCACTGAAATAATGAACTCAACTATTATCTCTACTTCCTTCTCACTAAAAAACACTAAAATCATATGAAAGGAACAAGAAAGATAAAAATCTACAGATAAAGAGATTAGGAGAGGAGACGACAGGACCAGCAATGACAACGCATTTTTGGAAGGTGGAAAATAAATGGATGAGTGGTAACTGACTTGGCAGAACAGAGAAAGCTGGAAGCAAGTGACTACAAAAGTAGATGCCAACAAAGGAAGACACTTTGGGCAACAGATTGCCAGGAAGTCTCAGGAATCCGAAGCACCAAGGACCTCGGAAGCAAGGAGTGGAGTTGAAAAGAGGAGAATTGGGTACAAGCCCTGCCCATGTACATTTCTGATCATCATTTTACTGGGTTGCTTTTAAATAGAAACTGAGAGCCAAAAATCGTCAGACATTTGGGGAAAGCTTCTAACATGAAAGACAGGACAACACACATAACAAACAATAAGACTTGTAGGAAGTAACAAGTGAACTCTTTATACTTAGCATCACCAGAGAGGAGAGGAAGCATTCATTCCATTCTCGAAAGATGACTTCGACTTTACGCTGCATTTGTAGAGCTCTGGGAGTTTATTGTACAGGTAAGAGGTCACCAAATGGACAGACCAGCCACGTGCAAGAGCACTCTGTTTTTTTCTTTATTTTTCTGTTTGAGTTTTTTGTTTGTTTTTGTTTTGTTTTGTTTTCTCGAGACAGAGTCTTGCTCTGTTACCCAGGCTAGAGTGGCGTGATCTTGGCTCACTGCAAACTCTGCCTCCCAGGTTCAAGCAATTCTCCTGCCTCAGCCCCCTGAGTACCTGGGATTACAAGCATGCACCGCCATGCCCAGCTAATTTTTGTCTTTTTAGTAAAGAAAGGGTTTCACCATGTTGGCCTAACTCATGATCTGCCCACCTTGACCACTTGCCCAAAGTGCTGGGATTACAGGTGTGAACCACCACGCCTGGCCTGTATGTTTGTTTTTTGAGTCAGGGTCTCACTCTGTCACCCAGGCTGGAGTGCAGTGGCACAATCTTGGCTCAGTGCAACCTCTGTCTCTCGGGCTCAAGCAATCCTCCCACCTCATCCTCCCGAGTAGCTGAGATTATAGGCATGTGCCACTACCTCTGGCTAATTTTTTTTGGGGGGGGGCATTTTTTTTGTGCAGATATGAGGTCTCACTGTGTTGCCCAGGCTGGTCTCAAACTCTCAGACTCAAGCAATCTGCCTGCCTCGGTCTCCCAAAATGCTGGGATTATAGATGTGAGCCGTTGCACTTGGTCTGCACTCTGTTTTATATATTGGAATTTGAAAAACAGTTCTAAAATATTTTAAGGGACTTCACTTAACCAGTTAAAGTTTTTTATCATAAGCAACAGAAACTAACACTGGATGATTTAAGCAAAATGCCCTTCATTGGGAGTTATGGGGAGTCCACCACATCAAAGGGAGAGATGGAAAATCCAAATCAGAAAGAGCAGGACACGGGGCAGCTCTGGGCTCTGGCAGCAGGGATTTATAGCCAGTTGGATCAGGGCACAAATGCTGTGACACATCAGTTCCAATTTTCTTAGTTCTCGAAGTCTTTGACGAGACAGTTCGATATCCTAGCTTGGGCCGAGTATCCTCCCTCTGGTTAGGGAAACAAGAGTTGCTTTATTAGACAATTTCATTAGAGGTAACCCAGTGAGAAAGGGAAATTCTTTCCACCCAAAGAAAGTCAGAGTGATATTACCAGAAGAGGGAAGGAAAACTAGGGAACTAAACCCCAAATAGCCAATCTATCTATGGCCAAAAATAAGTTTAGGCAACATGAATGTGCAGAATTTTAATTTTTTTTTGAGATGGAGTTTCGCTCTTGTTGCCCAGGCTGGAGTGCAGTGGTGTGATCTGGGCTCATTGCAACCTCCACCTCCAGGGTTCAAGCCATTCTCCTGCATACACCACCATGCCCAGCTAATTTTTGTATTTTTAGTAGAGATGGGGTTTCATTATGTGGTCCAGGCTGGTCTCGTACTCCTAACCTTGTGATCCACCTGCCTCAGACTCCCAAAGTGCTGGGATCACAGGCATGAGCCACCGCACGTGGCCAGAATTTTAATTTTTTTGTAATGCAAAAGCTGTCCACTGAAAATATCTACAAACACAGATGCATTAATCTCTTCTTGTTGGACATTAAGGTGTTTTCTGTTTTTTGCTCTTATGAACAAACACCCTTAGAGCCCATATTTTTCAGACATCTTTAAGAAATGGTAATTTGGGACCTTTATCATGATATCCTTATAGACAGAGATAAGGAATTGCAGGCTGAAGGACTGCATGTGAAGAATGTTGCTGGACTGTTGATTGCTGTTGACTTGAACAGGCTTTACTAGAGTTATGTTGATTTTGTCCTTGGCCTCCTTCTGTTCAGCAACTTTATGAATGAGTTAGGCCAGGCGCGGTGGCTCATGCCTCTAATCCCAGCACCGTGGGAGGCTGAAAAGGGCAGATCCTTTGAGGTCAGGAGTTCAAGACCAGCCTGGCCAATATGGTGAAAACCCATCTCTACTAAAAATAAAAAAAATCATCTGGGCTCGGTGGTGGGTGCCTGTAATCCCAGCTACTTGGGAGGCTGAGGCAGGAGAATCCTTTGAACCTGGGAGGCGGAGGTTGCAGTGAGCCGAGATCACACCACTGCGCTCCAGCCTGGCCAACAGAGGGAGACTCCATCTTAAAAAACAAAAGAGATATATTTTTAAAAATTTATTGCACAGATACAGGAAGGGAAGTGCTATTTGGACAGAGAGTCACACTAAAAGGTCTGAGGGGGTTATTAAATGCAAGGTCGATATGACTCCATAGTATGATACGGTTGCTTAGAAAAAAAAGTCAGTGTAATTTTAGACTGCATTAAAAGAAGTAAAATTTCTAGATCTAGGGCAGTGCTAAAACCCTGTACCCTTTGCTCTGTCAGACAAAATAGTTTGCGTTTAATTTTGACCAGTTACACTTTAAAAAAATATTAACAAACTGGAGTGAATATAGAGAAAGCTATCTGGAAGCTATAATGATAATATACTCAGTGCTTACTATGTGCCAGGCACCATGCTGAAAACACTCTAAAAACATCTATGAAGGGCTGGGCACGGTGGCTTATGCCTGTAATCCCAGCACGTTGGGAGGCCAAGGTGGGCAGATCACCTGAGGTCAGGAGTTCAAGACTAGCCTGGCCAACATGGAGAAACCCCATCTCTACTAAAAATACAAAAATTAGCTGGGTGTGTGGTGGCACATGCCTGTAATCCCAGGTACTCGGGCTGAAGCAGGAGAAAACCCAAGAGGCGGAGGTTGTGGATTGCGCCACTGCACTCCACCCTGGGCAACAAGAGCAAAACTCCATTTCAAAAAACAAAAACACAAATTAGCTGGATGTGATGGCGCATGCCTGTAATCCCACCTACTAAGGAGGCTGAGGCAGGAAAATTGCTTGAATCTGGAAGGTGGAGGTTGCAGTGAGCGAAGATCGCACCACTGCACTCCAGCCAGGCCAACAGAGCAAGACTCTGTCTCAAAACAGAGCAAAACACCTATGAAGTAAGCATCATTTTATACCAGTTTTACAGATAGGGAACCCGAGTCGTGGGAAGCTAAATAACTTGCTGAAGTCTAAGTGAGAAAGCTGGGATTTGAACCCTGGAGTCCAGTCCTTGTGACCACATGGTCAACTGCTACATGACATTGCTTGTCTGAGTAATACGAAGCCAAACACGTGACTTTACCACCTAAGTGTGGTTTGAGGGACTCTGAAAGGATCCTCTGCAGAGAAATATCTCACTGGCCAACTGGACCATACAAACAGGCCAATTACACATTTGCTTTATATAGTTCATTTATATCTAGATGCCTGAATACTCTTCAAATTGAAAGTCAGGCCAGGCATAGTGGCTCACGCCTGTAATCCCAGAACTTTGGGAGGCTGAGGCAGGCAGATCACCCGAGAGCAGGAGTTTAAGACCAGCGTGGTCAACATGGTGAAACCCCCTCTCTACCAAAAATACAAAAATTAGTTGGGCATGGTGGCAAATGCTTGTAATCCCAGCTATTTGGGAGGCTGAGGCAGAAGAATTGCTTGAATCCAAGAGGCAGAGGTTGCAGTGAGCCAAGATCATGCCACCAAACTCCAGTCTGGATGACAGAGTGAGACTCAGTCTCAAAAAAAAAAAAAAAATTCAGCTGAGAAAACATTTTTGTAATGGAGATTTTGATAAATATTGCCCCAGGGACTAGACGGTGGGATTCATTCATTCAACAACCATCTACTGAGTTTTACAATGTCCTTGGCACAGTGATAGTCCCTGATAATATGATGAAAAAGACTGTTTTCTTGCCCTGGCAGAGTTCTCCAGTGGAGGGTTGAAAACAATTAATAAAGCACCAGCAGCAAGTATGGGAAGTGATAAGGAACAAAGGGGGATTACGGAATCAGACGGGAGGGAAGCCTTCCCCAGTCTAGCTGGGTGGGAGTTTAGCGGGTGGAGGTACAGTTCCTTCAAAAGTGAAGGCCAAATGGAAACTTGACATTGAATCAGAGTTTGCCCAGAGAAGGGAATAGAGAGGAGGGGGAGAGTCTGGGGGCCACATGTTCAAAATTCTAGATGTATGAGTTGAGAGATCATAGCTGGCCCTAGGGGCGAAGCATATCTTGACACGAAGTGTGCATTATGGACCAGGGAAAGGTTCAGCCCTGGCTGTAGGTAGGACCTACCCAGAAAAGGCCTCGAAAGCTATTTTACCCAGCCATCACAGTTGCTCCTTGATTTACGAAAGGGTTGCATTCTGATAAACTCATTGTAAGTTGCAAATATCATGAAGTTGAAAATGCATTTAGTCCTCCTAACCTCAGAACTCTTACAGTATCCTGGAGTTAGGCAAAACCACTTAGCACAAAACCTATTTTATAATAAAGTGTTGAATATCTCATGTAATTTATCAAATACTGCACTGAAAGTGAAAACCAGAATCACTCACTGTTCTTCCCAGAGTCTCATTGTACCACATTTTGCCAGCAGAGGAAAAGATCAAAATTCAAAGAATGATTTCTACTGAATGTGGAGAGGAATAATGTGTAATACAATGGAATGTGTGTCGCTTTTGCACCATGGTAAGTTGAAAAGTCCCAAGACCAACCATAGTAAGTCAGGGATTGCTTATAAGGTTTTAAGCAGCGATAACGTGATCTGGTGTTTTAAATTCAAATTTATGCACTGCTCACAGTTTCAAGAGGCAAACTGTAGCCTGGGCACAGTGGCTCCTGCCTGTAATCCCAGCACTCTGGGAGGCAAGGCAGACAAATCACTTCAGTTCGTGAGTTTGAGACCAGCCTGACCAACATGGTGAAATACTGGCTCTACTAAAAATAGAAAAATTAGTTGGGCATGGTGGTGCATGTCTGTAGTCCCACCTACTGGAGGGTGGGGGGCGCGGGGTGAGTATTGGAGGGGGCTGGGGGGCATGGGTGGGCTGTGGGTTGAAGCAGGAGAATCACTTGAACCCAGGAGGCAGAGGTTACAGTGAGCTGAGATCACGCAACTGCACTCCAGCCTGGGCGACAGAGTAAGACTCAGTATCGCAAAAAGAAAAAACCAAGAGGCAAATTGTTTCATACTCTTACTTCCTCCCCACAGCCAACCACTTTCAAACACTTCAGCTTTTCAGTTTCAGGAATCTCAAACACGGTTTTCCTGTTCCCTCATTATCCAGCCACTCCTGCCATGGAGATGAACACTGGCCCCTTGCGGCCTCTGACCTGTTCTCCCTTCCTGTCCCCTGCTGTTCACACGCTGGGCTCCAGAACTGCAGTCAGCCCCACCTCCCCCTGGGCCTATTCACAGCTGAGCCGTGTCATGCACTGTAATCACTTTTCCTGTAAAGCATTCTGTCTGGAGTTAATGACTGTTTTTTTATTGGTTGTCCACTTTTCTGTGTGCTAGCACAAATTTGAGAATCCTTTGGTTGTGTAAATCTCCTCTCAATGCGTGTTTTGTTTGTTTTGAGACACGGTCTCACTCTGCCACCCAGGCTGGAGTGTAGTGGTGGGATCACAGCTCACTGGAGCTTCAGCCTCCTGGGCTCTAGTGGTCCTCCTACCTTAGCCTCCTGAGTAGCTGGGGTGAGAGGCATGCTTCCCCATGCCTGGCTAATTTTTAAAAATGTTTTGTAGAGGCCAGACATGGTGGCTCATGCCTGTAATTCCAACACTTTGCGGGGGCCAAGGTAGGCTAATTACTTGAGGTCAGGAGTTTGAGACCAACCTTGCTAATATGGTGAAACCCCATCTTTACTAAAGATACAAAATTTAGCCAAGCAGCTGGTATGGTGGCTCACACCTGTAATCCCAGCACTTTGGGAGGCCAAAGTGGGCAGATCATCTGAGGTTAGGAGTTCAAGACCAGCCTGACCAACATGAAGAAACACCATCTCTACTAAAAATACAAAATTAGCCGGGTGTGGTGGCGCATGCCTGTAATCCCAACTGCTCAGGAGGCTGAAGCAGGAAAATCACTTGAACCCAGGAAGCAGAGGTTGCAGTGAGCCCAAGATCACACCATGGCACTCCAGCCTAGGCAACAAGAGCAAAACTCCATCTGAAAAAAAAAGTAGCCAGGCATGGTAGTGCAATCCTCTAGTCCCAGCTATTTGGGAGGCTGAGGCAGGAGAATCATTTGAACCCAAGAGGCGGAGGTTGCAGTGAGCCAAGATCACACCACTGCACTCCAGCCTAGGTGACAGAGAGAGACTCTGTCTCAAAAATAAAATAAAATAAAATAAAGAAAAATAAAAGGTTTTGTAGAGATGGGCTCTCACTATATTGCCCAAGTTAGTCTTGAACTCCTCCCACTTTGACCTCCGAAAGTGTTGGGATTACAGGCATGAGCCACTGTGCCCAAGTCTCTTAATGTCTTCAGACACCTCAGGGATTCTCAGTTTCCTGTTTTAAAGGAATCTCTCCTGAACCTGTTGACCTGCTCCAGTCTGGACCAGTAGCTGTGATCTTGGCATCTCCTTGGCATCTCCATAAATCATGCTCTCTCATGGGTTGGAGTCTTGTTTCCGGAGTCCCATTTCTTCTTCCCTTCTTGGTGTACTTTTTTTTTTTTTTTTTTTTGAGATGGAGTCTCACCAGGCTGGAATGCAGTGGCACCATCTTGGCTCACTGCAACCTTTGCCTCCCGGGTTTAAGCCATTCTTCTGCCTCAGCCTCTCGAGTAGCTAGAACTACAGGTGAGCCCCACCACGCCCAGCTAATTTTTTTTTTTTTTTTTTGTATTTTAATAGAGGCAGGGTTTCACCATGTTGGTCAGGATGTTGGTCTCAATCTCTTATACTTCTTACTTCCGAGGGCTCGCATTCTCTAGGAGCACTTTGTCATCTGATCGCTAGCTTCTTCCCAGTGGGTTGTGGTAGCTTCTCCTATGCTCTTTGCTCTCATGACTTCACACCTCAAAAAAATTCTTTATTATGGTTTCAACAGTATTAGAAGAGAGCAGTGCTAAATGTACGCATTTCATCAACCATCTTTAATCATAATATAATTTTCACTTTAGAATTTATCACCATTGCTTTAGTTTGTCGTCAGGATTGGAGTGGGGGCAATACTGAAGGCTGAGACATCTATGAGACAGCTGTTTGAATAATTCCAGTAAGAGATGATGATGGCTAAGGGATGGGTTATGGGGTGAGGGGGGAACGGACTTTCCATGGAATTCTGTGCACACCACTGGGCAGCAACTGAGATTGTTTTTGGTGCTTCATAGATGGATAGATGGACAGATACACTAATTGTGTGTTTATGCTAACATGTATTAGAAAAACATATAACTAGATATCAAAGTTGTAATTTCCCACATAGTACTATTTAAGATGAACTAGATACTTGTTTTGAAAAGAAAGCTGATTAAACATATGAAGCACATTATATACCTGTGGCATTGTACCGAGAGACTTACCGGTAGGGAGCTCGGCTAAAAGATTGCCAGGCACACAGCATTGCCTGGGATTAGCCCTGCCGGTAACGACAGACCCTTTCCTTCCCTTTACCCTCTCTCCTCGTCCCTTTCTTTACACCATGTTTGCCCCAGTCTTGTCCTTCTTTGTCTTGTTCTTGAATTTTCTCATTCTGCCGACATGTGACCAGCTTTCCTCCCACCATCTCCTCAACACTGGCTTTTTCAGTTTTCTGTTTAATAGGAGTTTCAGAGATCCTAATGGCATTTTGTTTTCTTTTTTGAGATAGAGTCTCACTCTGTTGCCCAGGCTGGAGTGCAGCGGCATGATCTTGACTCATTGCAACCTCCACCTCCCAGATTCAAGCAATTCTCCTGCCTCAGCCTCCCAGGTAGCTGGGATTAACAGGCAAGCACCACCACACCTGGCTAATTTTTGTAGTTTTGGTAGAGACAGAGTTTCACCATGTTGACCAGGCTGGTCTCAAAATCCTGGCCTCAAGTGATCCTCTGGCCTTGGCCTCCCAAAGTGCTGGGATTACAGGCATGGGCCACTGCATCCAGCCCATTTTTTTTTTTTTTAATATATCCTTTTATAGAAAAGCTTTAGAGTGCACCTTTGAACTACATCAGCAGACAATTGTATGATAATTGCCACATTTTCTCCTCCCTGCTCCACCACTCCCCGCTCTCAAGCCCATAGGAGCTCCCAGCCTCTCTGGAATCATGATTCTCATCCTGGGTCATGTTATTTATACTTTGGCGGAATTTAGATCAGGGGGTTCAGTTCCAGTAACAATAACCTCCTGTATTCCAACTGTGCACAGCTGAGCAGAATGAACTGAGCCTGTGGGCGTGGCTTAGCAGCTATGTGGGTGTGGCTCAGCTGCTATGTGGGCATGGCTCAGCAGCTGTGTGGGCATCCTTCCCCACCACTATCATCCAGACATCTCACCTCCACCTTCCAGGCAGGGCTGCAGACGAGGGTCGGCTGCACAAGCATAGCGAGTGTAGCCCAACAGACATACAGAGAGATAAGCAGCATGCACATATGCACAGACATGCACATGCACAAACACCCCCCCACCCCCACAACTGGTCATACTCAAGATGATCATGAAGAAAACCTTCAGTTATCTTGCACCTCCAGGGAAGTATGTGATGTGCAGGCCCAGGATAATGGAAGAAAGATAACTGTGTGATCACAGTGGCCCAGAACAAGCATGTTTAAGTCAAGGAAACACATGGTCCTTGCCTTTCCCGTGGCCCATGGGTGGTTCTGGGAATAATCAGGTCTGGTCCCTAACCACATGGTTGAAAGCACAGCCAGAGATTTAATTCTGAGATATTACAATGATTGTTTTGGAACAAAGAGCAAAGTGGAAAAGGAGGTTACTGATAGCAGTATCCCTGGAGACTGACAACCCAGCTCTTGCCACACGCCCCACAGAGATCATTTTCCTAGGATATCCCAGGCCCCAACCATGAGCCAAGGCTATTTTCTTTTCTTTCTTTCTTTCTTTCTTTTTGGGATGGAGTCTCACTCTGTTGCCCAGGCTGGAGTGCGGTGGTGTGATCTTGGCTCACTGCAACCTCCACTTCCCAGATTCAAGCAATTCTCCTGCCTCAGCCTCCTGAGTAACTGGGACTACAGGCAGGCACCACTGTGCCCAGCTAATTTTTGTGTTTTTTTTTAGAGACAGGGTTTCACCATGTTGGCCAGGCTGGTCTCAAACTCCTGATCTCATGATCCACCCACCTCGGCCTCCCAAAGTGCTGAGATTACAGGCATGAGCCACCACTCCTGTCCTGAACCAAGGATATTTTCTTATGCTGAGAACAGAGGATTCAGGTATTAGGTTTTTTTCATGGGTGATGGAGTTTCCAAGGGCTGCAGAAATTCTTGGAAGAGTCCATGAGTGAGTCCTGTTACACTCCCTCTATAACATCCAAAAATACATCATAAAAAATAATGCAACTGAACAAAGTTTAAAAAGAGAAGGACACAGAATGTGAAGATGATTCATGACAAATATAACTTATAACAGCTTATATTCCTTAAAAAATCTAGATTTAATAAAAAATGTATATGGCTTATCCTTAGCTTCTACTTGGCAAACAGCCAGAGTGTAAAATAATAAGAATAGACAATTTTATACACAGGAAAATAGAAGCCATATCCTAAACCATTGATAGAAACTAGACAAATATGAACAGCCTAGCGGTTCTGTCATCTACCTTTTATTATTATATGCCAGCAAAAGCCAGCATCAATGGGACTCAAGAATCCGAAAAGAAAAATAATATTTTGCACAATGATGCATTCATATTACTTATGATGTTTCAAATAATTTAAAGGCAGCCCCCAAAGCTCTCACAATAAGATGATTGTATAAACAATGACAGACTGAGACAATGAGATGCTATGCAGTCATTAAAAATAACAAATGTGACGGTCACTGGAATGTGTAGATTTGGAAAGAATGCAGAGAGACAGTGAGCATGTAGGCAACTTTCAGATGAATGCCTCCAAGCTAATGAGGGTTAAAAGTGATTTCAGAGAGATGCACCTAGTTTATGGGATTTCTTTTCCTGTAAAGTTAAGTGTGTAATAAAAATGTAAGTGTATATAGACATATATCATATAAAAGAGGTGGTGGAGAGTAATTTCCTCTTTCTCCTTGCTTCCCAGGAGAGCCATGAGGATGAATTAAGTGGCTTGAACTTTTCAGATCAAAATATGAGTTGCTAGAATGAGCAAATGGTTTAGGTTCTTCCTTGGAGACATTTAAGAATATCCATCTGTCAAGCGTTATGATGTTTTTGAATTAATTTAATGATATTAGAAAATTGCTCTTCATTAGTGCTGGTTCTGTTTTTATTTTAAAAAGACTCTAGGATGCATTCTCCCCGTGAGGTCTGTCTGTCCCTCCGCTTAGACACGAATATACCCATTACATTAAAATTAGCCTTTGCTATTTGGCATTAGTAACAAAGGAAGAGAAAAAAATCCCCAAAGTAGTTTCCATGCCTCACTCAACACCTATCCAATTTAATTCATTTCCTTACCCTCTCTACTTACCTCTCCCCTACCACCAGCTCACTGCATACATGCCCTACAAATGCCATCAACACCCAGATGTATTTCTATGGATCCACCATTAACAATGTAGCATCGTAAACTAAGACATCTTTCCCTTGTTTTTTCTATATCCTGGTATTTCCCCAGTGGTATTGATGATGTAACAGGCCAGGCTTACAGCAGAACAAGAGAATGTGGAAAAAGTGTTGCCCAGTTATTTGGAAATTTTCCTCTTTTTTTTTTTTCTAATTGAGGTCTCACTTTGTCACCCAGGCTAGAGTGCAGTGACATGATCACAGCTCACTGTGATCCTCAACTTCCTGGGCTCAAGTGATACTCCCATCTCAACTCAGCCTCCTGAGTAGCTGGGACCACAGGCACCACCACCACACCCGTCTAATTTTTAAGGTTGTAGAGATGGAATCTCGACATGTTGCCGAGGCTGGTCTCAAACTCCCGAGCTCAAGCTATCATCCTCCCACCTTGGCCTCCCAAAGTGCTGGGATTACAGGCATGAGTCGCCATGCCTGGCCTGGAAAATGCTCCTCCCTCCCTCCCTCCCTCCCTCCCTCCCTTCTCTCTTTCTTTCTTTCTTTCTTTCTTTCTTTCTTTCTTTCTTTCTTTCTTTCTTTCTTTCTTTCTTTCTTCTTTCTTTCTTTCTTCTTTCTCTCTCTGTCTCTCTCTCTCTCTCTCTCTCTCTCTCTCTCTCTCTCTCTCTCCCTCTCTCTCTCTCTTTCTTTCTACTTTTTTTACAGAGTCTTGCTCTGTCACCCAGGCTGGAGTGCAGTGACTCTATCTTAGCTCACTGCAACCTCTGCATCCAGGATTCAAATGATTCTCATGGCTCAGCCACCTGAGTAGCTGAAATTACAGGCACTCACCACCATGCCTGGCTAATTTTTGTACTTTTAGTAGAGATGAGCTTTCACTATGTTGGCCAGGCTGGTCTTGAACTCCTGTTCTCAAGTGATCTGCCCACCTTGGCCTCCTGAAGTGCTGGGATTACAGGTGTGAGCCGCTGTGCCTGGGCTGGCCTGGAAATTTTCTGATATGAAAATATTGAATATTTTAATATATAGAAAAAGATATGATAAAGAAACACATTTTAACATTACATTTCTTGGGTACGTAATGTGTTTCATATATATGGAGGGCTGTTAAAATGAGGCGCCATCATGACATTCCAAGCTTGTAAAATTCTGAAAAAGAAATTATAGAATGCTGGGATTCAGATGCTTCAGGTAATGGAGGCAAAATAAAAAAAATAAAAAATAAATGTTAGAATGGGAGTCTGTCCCATTCTCTCCCAAGAGAGTGTGCAACATATATTATTAAATGAAACAGAATACAAAATTATGTATATGTTAAGAGATGAACTATGCAACACACACACACCATTCACAAAAAAAATTTATTAGTGGCTATCTGCAAATTGGAATTGTAAGTAACTTAAGTTTTCTTTTACAAGGCCAGGCACAGTGGCCCATGCCTGTAATCCCAGTACTTTGGGAGGTGGGCAGATCACCTGAGGTCAGGAGTTCAAGACCAGCTTGGACAACATAATGAAACACCATCTTTATAAAATTAAAAAAAAAATAGCCAGGCATGGTGGTGTATACCTGTAGTCCCAGCTACTTAGAAGGCTGAGACAGGAGAATCACTTGAACCAGGAGGCAGAGGTTGCAGCGAGCTGAGATTGCACCACTGCACTCCAGCCTAGGCAACAGAGCAAGACAAGTCTGAAAGAAAAATTTTTTTTTTCTTTTACAGAGTTTCCCAAATGTTCTAGATTTTCTATCATAAGTATGTGCTAGCTTCAAAACAAAGAGAAAGTCAGATGCATTGTTAATAGAAAGCAGCATCCAAGAGTCCAGGAAGAAACCCTGTTACTAAATCTAGGGCAGACATCATGAGGACCTGGCAATGATTACAGCTCCCCCATAAAGCACAGCGTTCAATGAGGAATTCATCTAGTCAAGGACAGGCTCTCATGAGAGGGAGGCCAACAGGGTTGGAGGAATAAATCAAATGGCAAGAATGAAATGGCAGATGCCCCAATATCTCACTAACACTTAGCTCAGATGACTCAGTGACATCAGGAAGGAAGGGTGACTACAGCTGTGTACTTGAGCAAGGCCTCAGGGAAGGTCTGCTCCAATCTTCTCCTTTTTCAGAGGAAGAGCAAAGAAGAGCTCACCTCACTCACAGCTGCTCAGTGGCAGAGCCAGGATTAGAACCCCAGCGTCCTGATTCCTGACTCAGCACTGTTTACAACTCTCTACTTGGTGTGGTAAGGTAAGCATTGCTGATTTATGGTGATTTTTGGCACTGTTCGCATTAAAAAAGTGGCCAGGCACAGTGGCTCACGCATGTAATCTCAGCACTTTGGGAGGTTGAGGTGGGCGGATCACGAGGTCAAGAAATTGAGACCAGCCTGGCCAACATGGTGAAATACCGTCTCTACTAAAAATACAAAAATTAGCTGGGTGTAGTGATGGGTGCCTGTAGTCCCAAGCTACTTGGGAGGCTGAGGCAGGAGAATCGCTTGAGCCCAGGAAGCAGAGTTTGTAGTGAGCTGAGATCATGCCACTGCACTTCAGCCTGGCAACAGAGGGAGACTCCATCTCAAAAAACGATGTCATCTAATCTATGTCCAGTACTGGAACCCCTGACTGGGCTGGTTTTCCTAACTTCACTGTAGCTGAATCCCCAGACATCATTCCACATGGGGACAGATTCCCCATACTCCTGTGTTTCTCTTAATTCCCTACAGTGAACTGAACCAAATGTTCGTGTCCCCCTAAAATTCATGCATAAAATTCTTTTTCTTTTTTTAAATTTGAGACAGAGTATCTCTCTCTTCCCCATGATGAAGTGAAATGGTGTGATCTCGGCTCATGGCCAACCTTGTCTCCCAGGATCAAGCGATCCTCATGCCTCAGCCTCTGAGTAGCTGGGATTACAGCCCCGCACTAACACACCTGGCTAATTTTTGTATTTTTAATAGAGACAGGGTTTCACCATGTTGGCCAGGTTGGTCTTGAACTCCTGATCTCAAGTTATCTGCCTGTTTCAGCCCCCCAAAGTGCTAGGATTACAAGCATGAGCCACCCTGCCCGGCATTTTTTTTTTTTTTTTTTATGGAGTCTCTCTCTGTTGCCCAGGCTGGAGCACAGTGGCATGACCTCAGCTATCATAGTGTTTAAACTACCAAGAAAAAAAAAAAACCTGAAAGAATCAAATAAGACTTCCCATGTATCTCTCATGCGAACAGAAATGTTGTTAAAATTTTGCCACATTTGCTTTCCCACCATGCTCGTGAGCCCAGCAGCCATGTCTTATGCCGCTGATGATTACGAATCTGAGGTGGCTTATGACCCCTATGCTTATCCAGGTGACTATGATATGCACACAGGAGATCCAAAGCAGGACCTTGCTTATGAACGTCAGTATGAACAGCAAACCTATCAGGTGATCCCTGAGGTGATCAAGAACTTCATCCAATATTTCCACAAAACTGTCTCAGATTTGATTGACCAGAAAGTGTATGAGCTACAGGCCAGTCGAGTCTCCAGCAATGTCATTGACCAGAAGGTATATGAGATCCAGAACATCTATGAGAACAAGCTGACTGAAAGATTCTTCAAGAATACACCTTGGCCGGAGGCTGAAGCCATTGCTCCACAGGTTGGCAACGATGCTGTCTTCCTGATTTTATACAAAGAATTATACTACAGGCACATATATGCCAAAGTCAGTGGGGGACGTTCCTTGGAGCAGAGGTTTGAATCCTATTACAACTATTGCAATCTCTTCAACTACATTCTTAATGCTGATGGTCCTGCTCCCCTTGAACTACCCAACCAGTGGCTCTGGGATATCATCGATGAGTTCATCTACTGGTTTCAGTCATTCAGTCAGTTACCGGTGCAAGACTGCCAAGAAGTCAGAGGAGGAGATTGACTTCCTTCGTTCCAATCCCAAAATCTGGAATGTTCACAATGTCCTCAATGTCCTTCATTGCCTAGTAGACAAATCCAACATCAACCGACAGTTGGAGGTATACACAAGCGGAGGTGACCCTGAGAGTGTGGCTGGGTAGTATGGGCGGCACTCCCTCTACAAGATGCTTGGTCACTTCAGCCTGGTGGGGCTTCTCTGCCTGCACTCCCTGTTAGGAGATTACTACCAGGCCATCAAGGTGCTGGAGAACATCAAACTGAACAAAAAGAGTATGTATTCCCGTGTTCCAGAGTGCCAGGTCACCACGTACTATTATGTTGGATTTGCATATTTGATGATGCGTCGCTACCAGGATGCCATCTGGGTCTTTGCCAACGTCCTCCTCTACATCCGGAGGACCAAAGGCATGTTCCAGAGGACCACATATAAGTATGAGATGATTATCAAACAGAATGAGCAGATGCATGCGCTGCTGGCTATTGCCCTCACCATGTACCCCATGCATATCGATGAGAGCATTCACCTCCAACTGCGGGAGAAATATGGGGACAGCATGCTGCTCATGCAGAAAGGTGACCCACAAGTCTATGAAGAACCTTTCAGTTACTCCTGCCCCAAGTTTCTATCACCAGTAGTGCCCAACTATGATAATGTGCACCCCAACTACCACAAAGAGCCCTTCCTGCAGCAGCTGAATGTGTTTGCTGATAAAGTACAGCAGCAGGCCCAGCTTTCAACCATCCGCAGCTTCCTCAAGCTCTATACCACCATGCCTGTAGCCAAGCTGGCTGGCTTCCTGGATCTCACAGCTTCTTGTATTCAAACACAAGATGAAGAACCTGGTATGGACCAGCGGTATCTCAGCCCTGAATGGTGAATTTCAGTCAGCCTCAGAGGTTGACTTCTGCACTGATAAGGATATGATCCACATCGTGGCCGCCAAGGTCGCCAGGCGCTATGGGGATTTCTTCATCCATCAGTTCCACAAATTCAAGGAGCTTAATCGAACCCTGAAGAAGATGGGACAGAGACCCTGACGACATTTACACACGTCATTCAGGAGGCTGTTTTGATATACTTTGGGCAGGAAGTGTTTTTGCTACTGTAAAACCTTCACTTAGATCAGCCATCAGCCTGTCAACTCAGTTAACAAATTTAGGACCAAAGTGTTTCAGGTGGATCTCAGTAAAGGATCTTTGGAGCCAGATTTGTCATCTCATGATTGTAGGGAAGACTCTATGGGTTGTGGCAGTAATACATCGTTTTCCATGTGTCCTGATGCTTTCAGGATGCCTCGGTTACTAGTGTTTAAATTGAATTCTTTTTTTTCTTTTCTTTTTTATTTTTATTTTTTTGAGATGGAGTCTCACTCTGTCTCCCAGGCTGCAGTACAGTGGCGTGATCTCAGCTTGCTGCAACCTCCACCTCCCATGTTCAAGCAATTCTCCTGCCTCAGCCTTCTAAATAGCTGGGATTACAGGTGTGCGCCACCACACTAAGCTAATTTTTTTATTTTCAGTAGAGACAGGTTTTAACATGTTGGCCAGGCTGGTCTCAAACTCCTGACCTCAAGTGATTCGCCCACCTTCGCCTCCTGAAGTGCTGGGATTACAGGTGGGATTATAGGCATAAGTCACTGTGCCCGGCCCCAAAGGAATTTTTAAAAAGCAGCCTCTAGTTATAAGTCCAGACATTCGTAAAGCTCTTGGTATCTTTCCAAGCTGTTCTTCATCTCTTGCCTTGTTGGAGCCTATTGAGTGGCCCAGTGCCAACCGGGGCTCCTTAACCACCACTGCCTGACTACCACATGGTTCCCTGGTGCAGGAAGGGTGCTGTGCACTGATTCTTCCTAAAGAATGTCTCATGCTTTATCCCCTATACCCTGATGTTTGACGATGGTGGCTTAGAGGAACTCAGACTCAACTGGGCAGCCCCCTGGGTTAACATGTTTGAAATTCAATGCCAGAGCTTCGTAGTTCGTATGATAGTTCTCTGTCATTAAAGTTATGCCAGGTCAAAAAAAAATTTTGCCACATTTGTAAGAACACCTGTAACTGTCATATATATGATATTTTCCATATATCATACACATGTAAAAGCATCCATATGTCATGTAAGTACATAATAACATGCATGCTTTCCCGAGTCATTGGGACATAGGTTGGCAACATCATTACACCTCCCACCGCAATTCTGCAATGTCACCTAAGCATAAAGTCATTCTCCTGCATAACTACATAACATCACACCTAAGAAAACCAGTACCTCACATTTAGTTCCAACTCAACTGTCCCCATTGTCCCCGAGTGTCTTTCATGCTGGTTTTTTTTTGTTTTGTTTTGAGACAGTGTTCGGATTACAGACATGAGCCACCGTGCCCAGACACCTTCAGGCTGCTTTAAGTGTCTGACCAAAGATCTCATCAGGGTTACTTATTTCATGTGGTTTTTGGGTCTCCTTCGTTTGATTGAGAACATTCTCCTCTCATTTTGTTTATATTTTTGTTTTTTATGACACTGAGTTTTTGAACAGTTCTAGCCTGTTTTCCTATATAACCTCCCACATTCTGGATTTGTCTAGTTGTTTCCTCATTACTAGATTCAGGCTGAACCTCTTTGGAAAGAACACTGTATAGGAGATGTTACCCATCTCTTATCACATCCCACGGAAGTTCCATAATGACAGCTTGTCCCACTACCTCTTGCTTAAGATGATGGCCACCAGATCTTGCCACTGCAAAAGTACAGTAGTACAGTTTCCACTGTGTAGTTAATAATCTGTGGAATGGCCGGACACGGTGGCTCTAGCCTGTAATCTCAGCACTTTGGGAGGCTGAGGCAGGTAGATGACCTAAGGTCAGGAGTTCGAGACCAGCCTGACCAACATAGTGAAACTCCATCTCCACTAACAATACAAAATTAGCTGGGCATGGTGGCACATGCCTGTACTCCCAGCTACTTGGGAAGCTAAGATAGGAGAATCCCTTGAACCAGGGAGGCGGAGGTTGCAGTGAGCCGAGACTGCACCATTGCACTCCAGCCTGGGCAACAAGAGCAAGACTCCATCTAACAATAATAGTAATAATAACAATAATAATAATAATCCATGGAATAAAAACATAAATGCTTGAGGGGATAGATACCCATTTTCCATGATATAATTATTATGCATTGCATGCTCGTATCAAAACATCTCCCATACCCCATAAATATATACACCTACTATGTACCCACCACAATTAAAAATAATTTCTTTTTTTTTGAGATGGAGTCTCACTCTGTTTCCCACGCTGGAGTGAAATGGCAAAATCTTGGTTCACTGCAACCTCCACCTTCCAGGTTCAAGTGATTCTCCTGCCTCAGTCTCCAGAGTAGCTGAGATTATAGGCTCCCACCACCATGCCTGGCCAATTTTTTTTGTATTTTTAGTAGGGACTCGGTTTCACTGTATTGGTCAGGCTGGTCGTGAACTCCTTACCTCAAATGATCCGTCCACTTCAGCCTCCCAAAATGCTAGGATTACAGGTGTAAGCCACTGTACCTGGTCAAAAAAATTAAAAATTATTTTAAATAATCCGTGGAGTGATTCTTTAAGACCATGTGAATATCTTAGCATCTGCTGATAATCTGAATCCTTGCCTGAACTGGGGTTGCAGAACAGTGATTTTTCTAATTATCTATTTTATCAGCTGACATTGCCCGCACAGAAGGAGTCCCCTGCACATCTCAAATGCCCTCCCACAGCAGTCTCCCGACTCTCCTTCCTGCCTCTGGCCTGGCTCATTTCTCTCACCTGCTGCCAGAATGAGCATGCTCTATTGCAAATCTGGACACGTCCATGTCCTGTTCGAAATCAGGGGCAAGCTTACATCTGTAAGCCTGACACAGGACCCTTTGTGATCTGGCTCCTGCCTACTGCTTAGGATTCATCTCTCCCTGTACCCGCTCATGTACTCCATTCAAACTACAGCCATGTGCTGCCTACTGATGTTTTGGTAAACAGGCCTCATATACAACAGTGGTCTCATAAGATTAAAATACTGGTCTTTTCTTTCTTTCTTTTTTTTTTTTTTTTTTTTGTTTTTGAGATGGAGTCTTGCTCTATTGCCAGGCTGGAGCACAGTGGCACAATCTCGGCTCACTGCAACCTCCACCTCCTGGGTTTAAGCGATTCTTCCACCTCAGCCTCCCAAGTAGCTGGGACTACAGGCACATGCCAAACGCCTGGCTAATTTTTGTATTTTCAGTAGAGACAGGGTTTCACCATGCTGGTCAGGCTGGTCTTGAACTGTTGACTTCAGGTGATCCACCTGCTTCGGCCTCCCAAAGTGCTGGGGTTATAGGCGTGAGCCACTGTACCCGGCCTTAATGACATTATTGAAATCCCAAAACCCAGTCACATCTGAAGAGTCATGTTTTAAACTTCCTGGTGTTGGAGTCAACAAATCCTTTTCTTCTTGCTTTGGAAGCTGACAAAATCCTGACTAATATACAAGAGATGCATTCTAAAACATTCCACATTTGACTAAACAGGCAAATTGAGATGGGGAAGAATTTCACTCCATGTAGTCCTTTGCTACTTTTTGAGAAATGATGTAGAGACATCTCTGCTGCCCTTATCAGCCAGGAAGAGGGCTTTCATCTGTGCTGCCTCTCACCTGCCTCAGAAGGGACAGGTATAGTTGGGGGCCCCGTTCTCATGCTCCTGTCCCCTATGTCTCTTCCAAAGGAGCAAAGCACACCTAGAAAACATGCTGTACTTGAAAGACTGGCCTCATCTTCATTATTTCTGTTCCAGGAGGTTACTGAACCCTCCTCCTCACAAATGGCGACTACATCTGTGTTCTTCTGAGGTCAGCAATAATCTGCTTTACTCCGGGCAGCTCTCAGTTTCCAGGGACACAAGGGGGCTGGGGTGGAGAGCTAAGGACCAGTACTGCCTCCCGAGACAGAAATGTGGATATCTGCCCAAGGACCCTTGGAGTCAGAAATGTAAGTACAGGGCAGGCACAGTGGCTCACACCTGTAATCCTAGTACTTAGGGAGGCCGAAGCTGGTGGATCACCTGAAGTCAACAGTTCGAGACCAGCCTGGCCAACATGGTGAAACCCTGTCTGTATTAAAAATACAAAAAAATTAGCCGGGCACGGTGGCATGCCCCTGTAATCCCAGCTACTCGGGAGGCTGATGCAGGATAATCGCTTGAACCTGGGAGGCAGAGGTTGAAGTGAGTTTAAGATCATACCACTGCACTCCAGCAAGGGCAACAGAGAGAGACTGTCTCAAAAAAAAAAAAAAGTCAAGTGCATTTTAAAGAACAATTATGGAGGATATTTTCCAGCTTTCACCTTAAATTTCTGGGAAATTTCTCAGAGGCATGAAAGGAAGTAAGAAAGCCCTGCCTTCTTTAAAGGAGCCTACAGAGTTCATATACTACAGGCAAGGGAGAGAGGAGCGTGTTGGTTTAAAGATGATTCCCTCATGTCAGCCCACTTGGGTATCCTGTGTGGCTGTTTTCAGGAGTAAGGGGAAATAGCCAAGCTCTTTAAAAAGAGTATTTTCCTTGCTTTAATTTGAATTCGCTTAATTAGATGCTTTTCTCCTAACTACTAGCCAAGATAAACTACACCCTCCAAGGAACCAGAGTTGTGATGAAGAGCAGAAGAAGGAGAAAGAGAAGTAGACTTACAGCATGAGCTCCTGCCCAGAGGCCTGGGTGGGGCGTTCTGGATAGAGAACATAATCCCCTGGACAGAAATAAATTGGAAGAAGAGAAGAACAACAGGAAGGGATGAAAGAGAGGCACAGACAAAAAAAAAGAATGACACTCAAGACCAATTATAATATAATTACTTGGCCACTTCACTCAAGAGTAGAGCTGTGGGTCTTCCCCAAGTTTTCGCTCTCTAGAGATGCCAAGGTGAAAACTAAGGGTCCATCTTGGCCAGGCGTGGTGACTCAGGCCTGTAATCCCAGCACTTTGGAAGGCTGTGGTGGGCAGATCACTTGAGGTCTGGAGTTTGAGATCAGCCTGGCCAACATGATGAAATGCCGTCTCTACTAAAAATACAAAAATTAGCCAGGCATGGTGGTGGGCACCTGTAGTTCCAGCTACACAGAAGGCTGAGGTCGGAGGATGGTTTGAGCCTGGGAGGCCAAGGCTATAGTGAGCTGAGATGGTGCCACTGCACTCCAGCCTGAGTGATGACAGAGCGAGACTACATCTCACGAAAAATAATGATAATAATGATTCATTATTTCACCTTTTGAAATTTGGAGAAGGGTAGTAGCCATTTCCACCTTCATTCCCTAGGAAACTGTGCCAGCCTTGAACTTTAATTTTTCTGGCCCTTGCTACCAAACTTCATTCCTAGGGAGGAGGCAGAAACCTGGCTTAGAACAATGATGGGAAATGGAGAAGAACAGAGCTTCTCTCTTCAAACCTGTTTCCATGGTCCACCCCACAGCCACAGCTACAAGTCTTGCAGTTCCAGGAATCCATTGCCTTCTGGGTATTTTCAGCTTTTGTGTCCCCTCTTTTTAACAAAGCAGCTACTTGAGAGACAGAGGTGTGAGGATGGCTTGAGTGTGGGAGGTCCAGGCTGCAGTGAGCTGTGATTGAACTCCAGCCTGGGCAACAGAGTGAGACCCTGTCTAAAAAAAAAAAAAAAGAAAAAGAAAAAGACAATATGTAGATGAATTTGTGTAGCTATGTTTCAGTAAAAGAGTCTGGTTCTCACATGGACTCTAAGTTGAAAATATATGAAAGGGGAACGACCATAAGCTTCAAAAACCCAGCGCCTTGGTTTGAAACAGCCTGGTGAAATGAAAGAGGGAAGCCTTCCTGCTTGGCTGCAGCACTGGATTTCGACAGCACCGTTTCTTCCTCTAAGTCCCCTGGTTTATATCATTAGATTACCTGGGAATTCCAGAGCATTACCTCATAGCAAATGCTAGAAATGCCAGAATGCTGTTTCCCTAGAGGGAGCGAGAGGAGGGATGAGAACAGAGGCAGAGGAGAGAGAAGGGAGGTTAAAGGCTGGTCCCAGGTGCAGCTGCAGGTGGGGGAACTCTCACTGTGTCATGCCTATACCTAGTGACACCCCAGGGAGATGACCAGCTTACTACCGGCACTCTGGGTCCCATTCAGTCAGAGGTTTCTCCTCAGAGACCAGGCAGACAGGTTGACCCCTATCTGCCACGCCATCTGTGACTCCCTCTCTACCTCCCCTGCACAGCCTCCATCAGTGTCCAGCACTGACTCTCCTGTATCCCTTCTATCTCTGGTGCTGTCACTGTCCTTGGTCTCAGCAAAAACTCCCGAGGTGCATGGGCTGTGCCAGCAGCCCTGGTCTCCCTGAAGCCTCCCAGATTCCCAGATGTCCGCAGAAAGCCTGGGGAAGGCTGATCCTGCATCCCTGACTAATGATCATGCCTTCAAGACAGGATGCAGCCTGTGACTCAAACTGTGGAGGCTCAGCAAATGCAAGAGAGTGGGAGGGAGAAGAGAGGAACACGGAGGAAAACAAAGATGAAGAGGGGAAGAAGGCAGAGAAAAAGCAAAGGAAAGAAGGGTTTGGATTCTTGCAATCTGTAAAGCTGCCCTGCCCCTTGTGGCCTCCAGGTGATTAAAGTATAAAATGATGAGATACACATCTTCATACAACAGTCCTGCATCTTGTTGGATATTACTCCAAGGAAAGAGAGGGTTGAACCCGTTATATGAGGATGTTAGTGTAATTGCAGCTACTGTAACTTGCACTACAATATCATGTATATTGAATATCCAAATTCAGATGTATATAGACAGTGAAATCTTAAGGACAAGAATCATGGCTCTTTTCAAGCTACAGAAGCAATAATGTATGCCAAAACTGTTTTAGTTTGGTCCTGTTCCAAGAATATGAGTCTGACCAGGAAGGATATTTAAAGACAAGTTAGGTTCAGTCTTTCCATAGGAAGTTATGTCCATGGGAGGTGGTTATGACATATGATATATGTGACGGTTTATAATAACAAATTATATTATAAAAAGAGATTTGCTTTGTATGTGCAGTATATATGGACACATAGGGGTTTGTATGTGTAGACTACAGGTCTGCAGCTATATTTAAAAGTTCTTTTGGCTGTGCACAGTGGCTAACCCCTAATAAGCCCAGCACTTCGGGAGGCTGATCACCTGAGGTCAAGTGTTCAAGATCAGCCTGGCCAACATGGTGAAACCCCATCTCTACTAAAAATACAAAAATTAGCCAGATATGGTGGTGCATGCCTGTAATCCCAGCTACTCAGGAGGCTGAGGCAGGAATATTGCTTGAACCCAGGAGGTAGAGGTTGTGGTGAGCCGAGATCACATCACTGCACTCCAGCCTGGGTAACAAAGTCAGACTCCATCTCAAAAACAAATTTTAAAAAAAGTTCACTTAATGTTCCAGGACAGGGGTTCTAATCTTATAAAACCCACCATTAGCCCTTTTAAAAAGTATTTCTAACTTGCCAAAATGAAATTTACAAGTAATATAGCCTATATAAGGACACAATTTCTTAAAATTCATATTTACCTACGATATAAAAGAGAAAGAAAAATGATTTATAATGAAATAAATTGTATTTTAATACATAATGCTAAGGTACAGCTAAACTTGAAGACATAAAAAGCAGGCAGATGCTTGTGCCTACTTACAATGAACAAGTTTGGATTTAAGAAAAGTAAGATGATAGTCATCATTTATCTTTTTTTTTTTTTTTTTTTGAGACAAGGTCTCACTCTGTTGCCCAGGCTGGAGTGCAGTGGAACAATATCGGCTCACTGCAACCTCTGCCTTTGGGGTTCAAGTGATTTTTGTGCCTCAGCCTCCCGAGTAGCTGGGATTATAGGTACCTGCCACCACACCCGGCTAATTTTTGTATTTTTAATAGACATGGGGTTTTACCATGTTGGCCAAGCTAGCCTTGAACTCCTGGCCTCAAGTGCTCTACCTGCCTCGGCCTCCCATAGCACTGGGATTACAGGTGTGAGCCACCATGCCTGGCCTCATTATTTATCTTTGATAATAAGGTTAAGGTGGGGTACAGTGACTCACACCTGTAATCCCAGCATTTGGGAGGCTGAGGCAGGAGGATCAGTTGAAGATAGGAGTTTGAGACAATCTGGGCAACATAACAAGACCCTATCTCTATAAAAAATAACAAATTAGCAGGATGTGGTGGCATGCACCTATATAGTTCAGCTATTTGGGAGGCAGAGGTGGAAGGATGGCTTGAGTGTGGGAAGGAAAGGGAAGGAAGGGAGGGAGGGAAGGAGGGAGGGAGGGAGGGAGGGAGGAAGGAAGGAAGAAAGGAAGGAAGAAAGGAAGGAAGGAAGGAAGGAAGGAAAAAGACAATATGTAGATGAATGTGTGTGGCTATGTTTCAATGAAACTACTTACAAACACAGGCTAGATTTGGCCCCTGAGCCATAGTTGCTGTGCTCAGTCTTAAAGATTCACACACTAAGGGTGTGTGCCTTGTTTATAATTAATCTTCAGCGCCTAATACAATACCTATTAAATAAGTAGGCATTTGATAAATGTTTACTGAATAAATGAATAAATGAGTGGATGAATCAAATGCTTTGTTATCCAACACGGAGCTATGCCTTTAGAGAGTACCTTGGTGACATTCTCTCTGGCCTGTGCATAAAGCCATGTCTAGTTCCATGCTCTTGGGCTTTGCTTTTTCAACCACACAACCACTTGTTTTTTTTTTTCTGAGATGGAATCTTTCTCTGTCACCTAGGCTGGAGTATAGTGGCTGGATCTTGGCTCACTACAACCTCCATCTCCTGGGTTCAAGTGATTCTCCTGCTTCAGCCTCCCAAGTAGCTGGGACTACAGGCACACACCACCATGTCCAGCTAATTTTTGTATTTTTAGTAGATATGGAGTTTCAGCATGTTGGCCAGGCTGGTCTTGAACTCCTCCTACTTTGGCCTCCCAAAGTGCTGGGATTACAGGCATGAGCCACCATACCCAGCCTACTCCTATTCTTTATTTCAATCCAGTCTCTCATTCTCCAAGAATAATGAACCCACTTGCCTATTTACTATACTACAGTCACCTTTCAGGAGCCTGGTGTGACCCAAAGAGAGACCTGAGCTCCATGGTCCTATGTCTCTGCATGAAATCACAGTCAAATAAACGGTGGCCAGCAACAAAAAGTAATTAAAAAGATTTCCAGGCCAGGTGCAGTGGCTCACACCTATAATCCCAGCACTTTGGGAAGCTGAGGCAGGCAGACCACCTGAGGTCAAGAGTTCAAGACCAGCCTGGCCAGCATGGTGAAACACCATCACTACTAAAAATACAAAAATTACCCAGGCATGGTGGCCCATGCCTGCAATCCTGTGGCAGGAGAATCACTTGAACCTGGGAGCTGGAGAGTGCAGTGAGCCAAGATTGTGCCATTGCGCTGCAGCCTGGGCAGCAGAGTGAGATTCCATCTCAAAAAAATTAAAATTAAACATAAAATAAATAAAGAAATTCCAATTCTATTTACATCCTTCAAAGTCTGTTAATAAAGACCTATCCATGACTCACAGTTATACTTCATAGAAATCTTCTTCTCCCCCATTCCTCCTGATCTTGGTGTCTCTTTCTCATTACTCTCGCCTCTTTTCCTTTTTCTCTAGTCAAACACTTGTGGCTCTTTACAAAGAGGGACACGTATTGATTTAGGCCATCCACTGTTCTTTTATATTTACACTCCACTCCCTGCCCCCGTTGCTGAAGTGCAATTCTCTTTGGAGGCTTCTAGAGCTGCTGTCAGATTCTTCGTGATTCATAGTTTGTGCCTGAAATCCTTAAGGTTGAGGAATGGGGAAATTCTCTAGAAGTGGCATTGTCACAGGTAAGAAGGGCAAGAATCCTCAAGCCTCTAGGTTCCCACTAGATGGTCTTCTTTGCCACAGCAAAAGAAAATACGGGGTCATCTCTCATCTCCCCAGGCTTCAAACGTGGTCAATAAATTCTGGTGTCAAAAATGCCAAAAAATAAGTGGCCAAATATTCACAGTGATAATTTGCGACATACTCTCTCACACTGAAAGCAAATCAGGCTGTGAAGTCACTCTTCTGAGCCCAGCTGGCTCGCCAGAGCCCCTTGATTGGGGTTGGAGATCAGCTGGGCCCCATGCACTGAACTCACTGGCCAGAGATCTGGATAAGCAGCAGATGCCTGTCTGTACCATTTATGTATTGCTACTCCAGACCTTAATTCTGCCACGTGTTCGCTTTTTCTAGGGGATATTTTTCTGGTTTCTTTTTCTCTTCTTTAGCCATCAATAATTCACCAAGTCTGCGAATTCACTGGGATTGTGGAGTTGTTATAATGTCTTCATTAATATTTTTAGTATAAAGAATCCTTACCTTATCCCGATTTAAGTGTTGAGGTCCTCCAGACCCCTGTCATGGACCCCTGTTAATAGCCTACTCTTGATGAACACATCGGTAAACCTGCTTTCCTATCCTTGCTGAAGAATATGGTTATGAATTTGACATTTGAATCCCAAAATTATCCATCCATCCTGCCGTATTTTCTTTAGAGAGTAAGGAAGCTACAGCCAGGTGCTGTGGCTCATGCTAGTTAACCCAGCACTTTGGGAGCCTGAGCCTGGCAGATCAGGAAGCTGGAGCCTTGAGGTCAGGAATTTGAGACCACTCTGGCCAACACAGTGAAATCCCCTCTCTACTAAAAAATACAAAAATTAGCTGGGTGTGGTGGCACACACCTGTAATCCCAGCTATTCGGGAGGCTGAGGCAGGAGAATCACTTGAACCCAGGAGGCAGAGGTTACAATGAGCTGAGATTGTGTCACTGCACTCCAGCCTAGGCGACACAGCAAGACTCTGTCTCAAAAACAAATAAATAAATATATAAATGAACAAAGAAAATAAAAAATAAAACAGAAGCCTCACAGCAAACTAAGTTTTTCTGTTTTGAAGCCCATTAATACCTTTTTTTTTTTTGTTTTATTTTGTTTTTTCATTAATACCTTTTCAAGGGAAACCCTGGGAATTGTCACTTGGTTTAGTGGCATTTCTCAGCCTTCAAGCCTTTTCATGCCTATACCATTGCATTGGCAGGTGTTGACCATGACTTAAGTCTTTTTCTCAGATCTTTGACCTTGCCCTCTCTATAAATTCCCTGGGTTTCTGGTTACCATTCACCTGAAGCAGCAGTTCCAAAGCCTACTTGATTTGGTCTCCATGGTGGAGCTGAGCAGAAGTCACAGACCTCTTGTCTCCTTCCAGCAGGAAATGGGTTAAAAACTAGCATGTGGGCTGGACGAGGTGGCTCACCCCTGTAATCGCAGCATTTTGGGAGGCTGAGGTGGGCAGGTCACTTGAGGTCAGGAGTCAAGACCAGCCTGGCCAACATGGTGAAACCCCGTCTCTACCAAAAATATAAAAAGATTAGCTGGGTGTAGTGGTGCACATCTGTAATCCCAGCTACTTGGGAGGCTGAGCCAGGAGAATTGCTTGAACTCAGGTGGCAGAGGTTGCAGTGAGATTCTGCCACTGTACTCCAGCCTGGGTGACAGAGCGAGACTCCATAAAACAAACAAACAAAACTAGCATGTGGTTTGCAACTACAAGGGCTATTTTTTGGCTTTTTCAATTTAGTGTATTTATTAATTTGGTTCTCTTTCTGGAATAACCAGTGCTAAGAAACCCCTTCTCTCTCAAATGTAATTCTGACGCAAGTATCTTTTCAGAGGTCCTGAATTTTGCAGCTATAGCTTGGCTTTGTCCTTCTTCCATGTCACACTTTAGCTGAAAGTCTTCTTGGTCAGGATAGAAGGTCGTCTTAATTTTTTTTTTTTTGGAGGAAGGGAGGAAGGCAGGAAGGGAGGAAAAGAGGAAGGGAGGGAGGGAGGGAGGAAGGGAGAGAAGGGAAGGAAGGAAATAGAGTAATGAGAGAGACATTGCCGACCTGGATCTAGAGGTCTACAAGTGGATTTCTTTTTTTTCTTTTTTTGAGAGAAGGAAAGAAAAAAAAGGAGTGAAGGAGAGGAAGAAAGAGGAAGAAAAAGAGGGAGAGAGAAGGGAAATATTGCTTTATTCTAAAAAAAAAATGGGTATTAATAATGGCCAATCAATGTTTCATTTAAACCTATGAGTAGGAGTGATGTGGTATTGACAAGAATGTATATTTTGTGTATTTAAAGTGGAGAGCTCTATAAATACTTATTAAGTTTACTTGTTCTGGATCTGAGTTCGAGTCCTTGATATCCTTATTAATTTTCTGTCTCGTCGAGTCTAAGTCTCTTTATAGGTCTTGTGTATCTGAGTGTTAGGATCATTAGCTCTTCTTGTTGCATTGATCCTTTTACCACTATATCTTTGTTGCTTTAAGATCTATTTTATCAGATACGAGAATTGCAACTCCTGCTTTTTATTTATTCATTTATTTTTTGCTCTCCATTTGGTTGGTAAATCTTTCTCCATCCCTTTGAGTCTTTATGTATCCTTGCAAGTGAAATGGGTCTGGATGTAACATGCCATTGGGTTTTGGCTGTATCTTTTGATTGGGGGATTTAGTCTATTTAAATTTAGGGTTACTGCCATTTGATGTTAACTGGCTGTTTTATCCATTCGTTGATGTAAATTCTTCTTTATGCTGATGCTCTTTACTTTTTGGTATATTTTTAGAAAGGCTAATACTGGTTGTTTCTTTCTATGTGTAATGCTTCTTTCAGAAGCTCTTGTAAAGCAGGCCTGGTGGTAATAAAATCTCTGAGTACTTGCTTGTTCATAAAAGATTTTATTTTTCCGGCTGGGCGTGGTGGCTCAAGCCTGTAATCCCAGCACTTTGGGAGGCCGAGGCAGGTGGATCACGAGGTCAAGAGATCGAGACCATCCTGGTCAACATGGTGAAACCCCGTCTCTACTAAAAATACAAAAAATCAGCTGGGCATGGTGGCACGTGCCTGTAATTCCCAACTACTCAGGAGGCTGAGGCAGGAGAATTGCCTGAACCCAGGAGGCGGAGGTTGCAGTGAGCCAAGATCACGCCATTGCACTCCAGCCTGGGTAACAAGAGTGAAACTCCACCTCAAAAAAAAAAAGATTTTATTTTTCCTTCAGTTGTGAAGCTTAGTTTGGCTGGATATGAAATTCTGGGCTGAAGGTTCTGTTCTTTGAGGATGTTGAATATTGGCCACCACTCTCTTCTGGCTTGTAGAGTTTCTGCTGAGAGATCTGCTGTAAGTCTGATAGGCTTGCCTTTGTGGGTAACCTAACCTTTCTCTCTGGCTGCCCTTAGTATTTGCTCCTTCATTTCAACCCTGGTGAATCTAACGATTATGTGCCTTGGGGTTGCTCTTCTTGAGGAATATCTTTGTGGTGTTCTCTGTATTACCTGGGGTTGAATATTGTCCTGCTTTGCTAGTTCAGGAAAATTTTCCTGAATAATTTCCTGAAGAATATTTTCCAGCTTGAATTCATTCTCTCCGTTGCATTCAGGTACACCTATCAAACGTAAATTTGGTCTTTTCACATAGTCCCACATTTCTTGGAGACTTTGCTCATTCCTTTTTATCCTTTTTTCTCTAATCTTGTCTTCTTGTTTTATTTCATTATGTTGGACTTTGACCTCTGTTATTCTTTCTTCTACTTGAACAATTCCAGTGTTTAAAACTGTGCATACTTCTCGGAGTTCCTGTATTGTATTCTTCAGTTCCATTAATTCACTTATATTCCTCTCTAAGTTGTCTATTCTCAATAGGATTTCATCAAACCTTTTTTCAAAGTTCCTAGTTTCTTTATGTTGGGCTACAACATGTTCTTTTAACTCACAGAAGTTTCTTATTATCCATCTTTCAAAGCCTGATTCTGTTAATGGGATGTGCTCATGCTCGATCAAGTCTTGTTCCCTTGTTGATGAGGAATTATGATCCTCTTTAGAGGGAGAGGCGTTCTGATTTTGAGTATTCTCAGTCTTTTTACGCTGGTTTCTTCCCATCATTGTAAATTTATCCTCCTGTTGTCTTTGAAATTACCAACTTTCAGATTTGGTCTCTTGATTGGACGTCCAAGTTGTTATTTCCCAGGGCCAGAACTGCGGCATTAAGACTGATAGTGCTTTTCTGCCCAGGATTCTCCTGTCTGGCTTCCTTCTTGTGTCCGTAATGGGCAACTCTGCCTTCCCCGGGCTCCAAACCTTGGTCAGAAGGGGAACCAGTCTCGTTTACTCTGCGCCGAGAGCTGCCATACTGAGGTGCCGTCACAGCCACTGCGCCAATCTCAGGAGTCGTGCTGGGGACCCGTGTGGGTCCTCCAAACCTCGGTCAGAAGGGGAGCCGGCCCTGTTTACTCTGCTCCGAGAGCTGCCGCGCCAAGGTGCCGGCGAAACCGCTGCGCCGGCCACAAGAGTTGCGCCGGCGACCCGTGTGGTTTCTCCACTGGGGATCTTCTGCTCCATGAGCAACCAGAATTTGTCTGAAAGTGTGGCGTCCTCTAGTTCTCTGCGCTTTGACTGAGAGCTGCAATCCTGAGCTGTTATCAATCGGCCATCTTGGATCGTTCCCCCCATTTTTTCTTTTTCTTTTCCACAGTTTCCTGAACTGGCTAGTTTCTTCAAGACAATGTTAAACAGAAGTGGCAATATTGAGCACCATTGTCTTTTTTAAAGGGAATGCTGCTAATGTTTTATCATTAAGAATGGGGCTTGTTACAAGTTTGTAATAGATTGCTGCTTTGGTTACATTTAGTTTTTAATTGTATAAGCTAAAATGTATGCTTGGTTTGGTTACCTCCCTTGGTCATATTTTCCCAAACAAATTATACCAAAAAACATATAATTTTGGTGTATGCAATTAAAATGTATAATGTTGGCACCTGCAATTAAATTATTGCATTAAAACTATAATCATTTTTAAATGGAAGAAATTTATTAAGGGCAGTAGCTCATGGAATCAATGGGTGGGATGAAGAAATAAAGAGCTTTCTGAGGTTTCACGCAAACAACTTTCAGGACGATTCCACTGACATGAGCGGCTACTTCCTCCATGATCACAAAAGTGTGGAAACAGAAAACTGCTGCTACAAATGCTGGCCCCAGAAGACACTGCCACAGAAAATCCCCGTGACAGCACCTAGCTCCAGAACCATGCCAATTCTCTCATAATTTATACCAGGAAAACGGATGCCCTGCACCCTGCCTCTTTCCCCACATGACTCGGTTCCAAATAAAAGTGTGACATAAATTCATCTCAGGACAGAAATCAAATCACATTAGGAAGATTTCTGATAACCATGGACTGGATTATTTGACCAGTATTTCTGCTGAAAACAACAAAAATGCTAAATAAAACATTTTGAATATCTTCATAAAAGCACCAAATATGTCAAAATCTAGAAAGAATTCATTAAGTAAAAAAAAAAAAATCTAAGCAAAAGCTAGAACACAAAGAAGCAAGCAGCCATTTTATACTTTGAGAGTATTTGTTTACATAAACTGTGAAACCAAATGGTAATTTTGACAGACTCATAAGGGAGAGGACGAAAAAAAATCAAAGCCCAATGCAGCCTAATAGACCCAAATATAAAGCTGAACCCCCAAGGGTTACACCATTAGGATAAACATATAGAAGTAAACTGCCTTCTCCCACTCACATCCAGAGAACTATAGGGAGAGTTACCTGCATGCTGAAGAAAGCAGGGGAAGATAAAAAAGAATATCATCTCTGATTGGTGGAAACCATGAGCCAGTCCTCACACAGACTTGAAGCCTAATTCACATCTCTAGGGTAGACCAAGTAACCACAAGCCTTGGAATTAAAGGCTTCTAAACTGGCATAAACAAAAACAAGTAAATCTTTTCTAGGGAAAGATAGCTTCATTTTATTTCTCAAGAGATTCCTACAAGTAAAATGTAAATCCAAACTCAAAACTAATCAAGCATACAAGGAAATAAGATCATATGAGTGAGGGACAGCAGAAATAGACCAGCAAAGACTTCAGATATAGATCTTTTAGATACAGATCATAATATAACTATGCTTACTATATGTAAGTAAATAAAGGAATAGCTGAAAAATATTTTCAGAGATGAGGAAACTCTAAAAGTTGATAGAAACTTTATTTTGTTCACTGCTATATGCCCAGTACCTAGACCATTGTTGAACACATAATAATTATTAAGTTTTGAGAGAGTGACTGATTATTTGTAACTGAGGCCTCCTGTCTGTGCTCATCTCAAATATCTAACTGCCTACTGGCCATCTTTAATAGGACATCCTTTTGTTTGCTAACTTCAATTCCTATCCAACATTTACTCTATTTTTCCATTCTCATGCTGCTATTGACACAGAATTTTTCTCGGCCACTTTGGCAACTGGTGACCCGAACCTGCTACTGGAGGTACCCCACCCACTCCGTCCAACTGTGTTATGACTTGTATCTGTGTTTGGCAGTTCCTGAGCTTATGTCCTGCATCCAAGAAGAATGAGGATACACTGACAATTAAAAGGGTGAGGTGGGCAGAGAAGAATTTTTTGAGTGATGGAACAGATTTCAGCAGAGAGAAGATGTGGGGGTGGTTTCTCTCCCAGTGTGAGTGAGTCTGGGGCTTTTATGGGCTCAGAATAGGGGAATGCATGCTAATTGGTTTGTGAGTATGTTAAAAAAAAAAAGTTAAAACAAGGGCACCACTCAGAGGTGGGCATGACGGTATAAAAAACCAACTAGGGGGCCGGGTGCGGTGGCTCACGCCTGTAATCCCAGCACTTTGGGAGGCCAAGGTGGGTGGATCACGAGGTCAAGAGATCGAGACCATCCTGGTCAACAAGGTGAAACCCCGTCTCTACCAAAAATACAAAAATTATCTGGGCATGGTGGTGCGCGCCTGTAGTCCCAGCTACTCGGGAGGCTGAGGCAGGAGAATTGCTTGAACCTGGGAGGCGGAGGTTGCGGTGAGCCAAGATCATGCCATTGCACTCCAGTCTGGGTAACAACAGCGAAACTCTGTCTCAAAGAAAAAAAACCAACTAGGGGCCAGGCATGGCAGTTCACACCTGTAATCCCAACACTTTGGGAGGCCCAGATGGGCGGATCACGGAGTCAAGAGATAGAGACCATCCTAATCAACATGGTGAAACCACGTCTCCACTAAAAATACAAACATTAGCTGGGCATGGTGGTGCACGCCTGTAATCCTAGCTCCTCAGGAGGCTGAGGCAGGAGAATTGCTTGAATCTTAGAGGTGGAGGTTGCAGTGAGCCAATATTGCACCACTGCACTCCAGCCTGGTGACAGAGTGAGACTCTGTCTGAAAGAAAAAAAGAATAAAGAAAACCAACTGGGGAAGGCTGAAATAGGTGAAGGGTGGAGATCAATCACAGGAAAGGGTCCAGGTTCTCAATCCAGTCCAAGGATTTACCCAGGACTATCTTCGACTTGAAGGTCAGGTTTCAGTTCCATCCTCTGAAGTGGTACATCTAACTGCCATTAGGATAAGGATGGTGACTGATCTTAACTGACAGGGAGTGCTGTTTTGGGAAGGCAGCAGTGAGATCTCTCTCAGAGGCCTAGCCAAGGATTGCTAGTAAAATGGAGCCATCATCTGAGGCTCCAGTTGGATGACTGTTTGGAGTTTGATGGTCTGAAGGCAAGAAGAGACAAACTGGAAGCAGGCATGTACCAAACATGTACCAAAATGAAACAAGGGGGCAAGGACAGCTAAAAAATCCCAAGGCTGCCAACATGCCCAGATAACTGGTGGCTATAGTTATGCCTGCTAAGATTTGGGTGGATAGGGCTTGGTTTTGCTGGCTCCAGTGATCTTATTTTCCCCAACAAAGAAACCTCTGGGTTATGGGTAATCTATTTACTCCTATCACCTGGCAGGATTGGCAGGAAAGTTACCCAGAGCTAGAATATTGATCCATATTTTTACATCACGCAGCCCTTTTGTTTCTTCTTAGCTGCAGCTGGAGATCACTGGTTGGTTCACAGGAATAAGCAGGGTTAATCTAAAATGTAGACAAAAACATTTTTTGTGTGTGTGTGAGGGAGTCTCTCTCTGTCACCCAGGCTGAAGCACAGTGGCACGATCTCGCCTCACTGCAAACTCAGCCTCCCAGGTTCAAGCAATTCTCCTGCCTCAGCCTCCCAAGTAGCTGGGATTAATAGGCACCCGCCACCACACCCAGCTAATTTTTGTATTTTTAGTCAAGAGGGAGTTTCACCATGTTGGCCAGGCTGGTCTCAAACTCCTGACCTCAGGTGATTGGCCTCAGCCTCCCAAAATGCTGAGATTATAGGCATGTGCCACCACGCCTGGCCTGGCAAAAATTTAAAAACAACTAATGAGCCTAGAATTTAATGACAGGTGTGTGATAAGTTTTCTCTCTCCATTCTTCATTTTTGTTAAAAACAAATCATAATAGAACCAAGTTATTTGCAAAATAAACTTTAGTGTTATACTTGGCCTGATTATTTGCATAAAGTACAACAAGAATAATTATTTTTCACATAAGCTTTTTAAATTGGCTTTGATGGAACTCTGTTTCACAAGGAATCTCAGATAAGACATTTTAAAGCTGAGCCCAGCCATGGGTTAGTACCCTCAAATACCTATGAGTTGTGTAAATTTCTCTCCTCTTGAGATTGCAAGATAACTTGGGGATCCTGGACCTGTTAGAAAGTGACATTCTTTACTCACTACAGGTTAGGAACCCTGTACAGGGACTGTATAGACGACGTATGAAGCCAGATTTCCCAGGAGCTTTTATTGGCTCTACCAGTCAAGCTTGATTCCATAAAGAGGAGCACACCCTTCCCATCAAAGCCTTGGTAAAAACAGCCAGTTTCTCCAATTGCATCCTGTTGCAAAATAAAACAGATTCTTATTGCACTGATGCAAATAAGTATATTGCCATAAGTTAAGAAAACTTACAAATAGGGCAGGGACAGTGGCTCATGCCTGTAATCCCAGCACTTTGGGAGGCCGAGGCAGGTGGATCACCTGAGGTAAGGAGTTCAAGACCAGCCTGACCAACATGGTGAAACCCTGTCTCTACCCCAAAATACAAAAAATTAGCCTGGTGTGGTCATGGGTACCTGTAATCTCAGCCACTCAGAAGGCTGAGGCAAAAGAATTGCTTGAACCTGGGAGGTGGAAGTTGCAGTGAGCCAAGATTGTGACATTACACTCTAGCCTGGGTGACATAACAAGACTGTCTTTAAAAAAAAAAAAAAAAAAGGAAAAGAAGGAAAGAAAAAAGAAAACTCACAAATAGTTTCCCAATTCTGGAAACCAGGCATAGAGAAGCAAACTTTGTTCATAAGAGTATATCTTACTCAATTGTAAAAAGCTGTAAATAGTTCAGAATAAAAGTTTTCCTGATGTTAAAAAACAAAACAAGGATCAGCAATGTTTTAAGCAAAAAGTTTTAAAAGATTACTTCGGTTTTCTATTAGTTCAGCCCATTCCATCAACTCTTGTTCTGCTTGATAGTCACGAACATTTCAGCTCTTTGTGAGTCCTGTACATTTTTCCTTAATTACAAATCTCCAGAGTTACCAGAAACCTGCAATTAAGAGCACCTGTCAAAGTCCTATAGCTGATTATAAACCATCTTTTGAAGAGGATCAAAGCAAGATTACAACAATTGTCTGAGAATGACAAAATGTCTTCATGTAGTCAGTCAAAAACATGACTGAAAAAGAAATTTGGTTATTTCTGTGGTTTACAACAACTTAACCTAGTAACCTTAAATATGATTGACAGCATATACTCAGACATTAGCATTTTAGCTGTACCATATAATTTTGGAACATATATTAATATTATTCACTAAAATATAACCTGAAGAAGATTAAACCTTATTTTTATTTTGGCAATCCCATGTAACTAAGCATGTCAAATAATCCTGTTTACCTTTCATTTGGATGCTCCAGGGGCCCTCTGTAGCATTCAAAAGATAGAGGTCAAAAAAGACAATTTGTGAAGCTAAAATTTCATTTTGGGAAGCATGTTAAATATATTAGAGGTTTAAAACACTTGATATTATGAAACAGAATTCCAGATTAACATAAGTAATTTTATTTAGCTAAAATGATGAGTCAAAAATTTATAAAAAGCAAAAATCTTTACTCATTAAGAGGGAAGACTTAGCTTTCCAAACAATCTCTCTCCTGTCTCCCCCTCCTCCTCCTCCTCCTCCTCCTCCTCCTCCTCCTCCTCCTCCTCCTTCTTCTTCTTCTTCTTCTTTTTTGGTAGTTAATTCACAAGGCAAACAAAAATCTTTCATTATTTTTTGCCATTACATGAAATCTTGTTCAAGGGAGAGAAAGTCAAATTTCACCCTTGCATTAGTCTACTATTAATGTCAACAAATCACAGTTTTTTAAAATGAGTCCTCATAGATAATTCCACCAAATCTTAACCAGTTTGACTGTGACATCAGATTCTTATAAACCTCTTATAACCCTGTACAAATTTTTGTTAAAGAGCATATCAGTGCCTTAAGAAAACCTTGTTGTGTTTTTATACCAATGCTCAATTTATGGAAAAACCATATAATACTCTTTTGAATTTAGTCAATATACTCACACACATAATTTCTTTTGTAATATTAATTTTTTCTTTTTTCTTTTTTTATTCCCCTCCCCCACCTGTAATATTAATTTTTACAAACCTCCCACAACTTGTTTAAACCTTTAGCTTTATCTTATTTAATGAAAAACAGTCTTTTAACCCTCTAAACTAAGCAAAAATTTACATTCCAATGCCTTTTTATAATCTTACTAAAAACATTTTATTTCCCTTACACACCTTGCATGTGAATCTATTTTCAGTTGTCTCAATTACATGTTATAATGGTAACTGTTAACAATTTTTAATTTTAATGTAAAATCTGGTAAGTTTTTTTTTTTTTTTGAGACAGAGTTTCACTCTTGTTACCCAGGCTGGAGTGCAATGGCGCGATCTCGGCTCACTGCAACCTCCGCCTCCTGGGTTCAAGCAATTCTCCTGCCTCAGCCTCCTGAGTAGGTGGGATTACAGGCACACGCCACCACGCCCAGCTAATTTTTTGTATTTTTAGTAGAGACAAGCTTTCACCATGTTGACCAGGATGGTCTTGATCTCTTGACCTCATGATCCACCTGCCTTGGCCTCCCAAAGTGCTGGAATTACAGGCATGAGCCGCTGTACCTGGCCTTAAACAATTTTCAAAAGCCAAAGAAGCAATTCATGATCTTAAAGCATTTAGCAAACCTAATATCTGAACACAATTTAGACTACATGTTTACATTAGAAGACATTTGTATTTTGCCAGTAATCTTTAAAACTGTTTTTATTTCTCAAAGATAAATGTTGCATGAACTAAAAGGCAATTTTTTCTTCAAAAAAGATTTGATCTAAGCACTTACTTTTCTCTAGCCAATTAATTAGAGCTCTTTTTTAATATAAACATCACATATATACACATATATAACTACACAGGTAGACAGAAGATAATACAGTAGTTGTAAGATTTTTCATCTGCTGGTTTCTTAATTGGATTACTGGCCTCTGGGTGGAACCCTTCAAGAAGCAGGGATAGGAAATCATGCAGTTTCTAAGGTGTAATAAGCAGATGTAGCTGGAAGATAAAAACAGATTTTGAGATGGATTTATTTGCTTTTAATTCTTGGGGTTTCATGAGGAAAACAGAGGCTTCCCAAGCAGTCCCAGGCTATCAGAAGTTACCTTAGAGCCCCTCATACATGCATTAAGAGTGACAAGGCAAAATGGGAAAAATAATTCAGTCGACTGAGAAGAAAAAAAAACCTTTCCCAGCAAAAAAAGATTCAAGAAGAGAAAAAAAACCATAAAGACCTGGATATACCTACAGCTTGGAGATATATATACACATATATAAATACACACACACACATATATATATACACACATATATATATGCATCCACTTTTAATTAAGCTTTTAACCACAACACTCTTTTTAAAAAATCCTTTTCAATTCCTATTACCTGACTTTAACCATGCCAAACAGCCAATATTTCTGACTTTTGAACTTTACCAAAAGTATCTCACAGATGAAACCAATAAGCCTCAACTAAGGTTATGATTTAGCTGTAAGTGTACAAGGTATTGTCAAACAGGTAGTCAGCACTTTTAACAAAACCTAGAATCTTTAAAGGTAGCTCAGAGAAAGGAAGATTTAAGAAAGGAAGCTAGAAGTTGTTCATGGAGGAAAAGAGAATCAGCAAATGGTAACAGTCACACAGATACTAACCAGAAAGTACTCATTCCTTAAGCCAGGACTGAACTCAGGTCACCACTGTAAAATGGCAGAGACCAAAAGAAAGTACTGCTACGTGGTTACAAGGTCAAGTTCCCAAGGATGTAAAACAACATGGAGACCTCATTCAGTTGTTTTTTATTCTTCAGAGACCTGCAACAAAGTTTGTTACTGACGAGTTTGGTGGGCTGGCATGAGCAGTAACCCACATTTTATCCCAAGGTACTCCTCCTTATGACAGAACCATACTGAAAAACACACAAAGCATACCCGATTGGCTACAGCTTAAGACTCGCCTCATTAATCCTTTTTTTCCATTAATCAAAACTTTGCAGAGGATATAAACAGTGATTTTTATCATTAATTCAACCAGTCTGCACAGAGAGAGAGAGGCTAGAAGCCTGACTGGTAAAAACTTTTACTCTTTTTCTGGCAAGTCAGGCTTCTTGGTTCCCTTCCCCTGAGTTATGGAGCCCTTTTGACCATGGAGTCACATAAAGGGGGAGCAAATAAAGAGTTTTTGCATACTGTAAAAGTTGGCCCTCCTCAGGAGATTTGCCCCGTTTGATCTGTAATTTCTTCCTGGTTTATTTTTAAGCCAAACAGTTTAAGGTTTGAGGAAATTAAACTTTTCCCAGTTTGAGGGATACATCTGTCATATGGGGGCACAATTACCCATCCATGAAGAGAGGAGAGAGGAGGAAAAAGAAAAAGAAGGCTTTTCTTCCCAAAGGAGTCCCAGTGATTCAGGATGCATTAGAGAGAAATACAGACTGAAGATGGTTGGTTACCCAGCTGGAAAGAGGGGAAAAAGGAGTCCCTTTGTCCTTTCTCTTCCCAGTGAATACATGGGGCATGTAAGGGAGAGAAAGAAAAGGCATCCCCTTTTTTCTTTTCTCCTTATATCCCCAAGCTCTGGCAACCTTGGCAGAGTGCCACCCATGGGTGCCAAAATGGCTTTCACCCATGTAACAGGGACACCTAAAGGGTAGGAACTATCTACACTCATCTACATGCTGGCCTGCCCTCCCTGCTGTCAGTAACCTCATCTATGCCATGGATACGGGTATAACTCTCATCCATGAAAAGGAGGGAGGCCTAATCAGCAGGAATTAAGCCTACCTGCACTGTGCCCCTTGATTTCCATCGTCATCTGTCTCTGGATCCCTCAGGTCCAGTTTTCCTTTCTAAGACTTCAACTCAAAGCTTGGAATTGAGTTTGGGAAAAACAGGTGCTTCAGGAGGGTGCACGGACTCTTGAGTCCCAGGTGGCCCTTGCTGGACTGTAGCCAGCAGCTGGAAAGGCCGCTCCTCTGGTGCTTCCTTATTATAATGCAAATGTTAAAGTGAAGCTGTGGAATGGGGTCCTCCTCAAACAAGGCAGTGAAAAAGAAATCCCATGAATTGGTGTCCTGGCCTATGCCTTCCCCTTTCCAAAAAAAAAACCTTTTGCATAGAAAAGCTCTCTGTATTCACAGGGCTGTGTTACCTCCTGACATTGTGGAGAAAAGGAAGAAAAAACAGCTTAAGGGCAGGGAGGGGAAGGTGTCTGGGAGAAAAATCCTCTTGCTCTTCTGCAAATGGGTTCCCCCAACAGGGAAGGAAACTCCTAATCACTGCTTCCTCCCACTCTTCTAAGAAGACAGAAACTGCATTGTCCTGAATTACATTTTTGATGACTGGGCCAAGTGCCCATTCTTCCCAGTAATATTTCTGTAGTTTGCAACAACACTGTCAGCATTGTAAAAGGCAGAGTTGGGTGCCATGACAGCCACAATAAAAAGAAGAAAAATGCCATAGAAAAGACTGGATTGGAATGAGGCTGACATTCTCAACTCCCAAGAGCAACAGTGGGGGTTCCTTTTCAGCATCCTGTCCTCTGTAATTGCACCATTTGTTGGGTTTTGTTTGTTTATTGTTTGTTTGTTTGTTTTGAGATGGAGTCTTTCTCTGCCACCCATGCTTGAGTAAGGTGGCAGGATCTCAGCTCACTACAACCTCCTCCTCCTGGATTCAAGTGATTCTCTTGCCTCAGCCTCCAGAGTACCTGGGATTACAGGTATGCACCACCACACCTGGCTAATTTTTTAAAAATATATATTTTGGGTAGAGTTTGGGTTTTACCATGTTGGCCAAGCTGGTGTCAAACTCCTGACCTCAGGTGATTCATCCACCTCAGCTTTCAAAAGTGCTGGGATTATAGGCATGAGCCACCACACCCAGTCACACCATTTGCTCTTAACTAGCTAATCAGAAGTTTGGTGCTTTGTCTGCCTTCAATAAAAAGTGTAAGGACAAGAAGCCTTAGAAAAAAGTGAAGTTATATGTTCACATTCACTCACCTGTCTGACAAATCTCAGATGATTCCCCAGATATGATGCAGGGTTTTCCTTGGCCACTTTGCCATCCAAGGAGCTCCATGGCCAGTGACACCCCCACCTCCACTCTCAGCCTGGGCCTTGCTGGGCCCCAGGCCTGCTGTTGGAGGTGCCCCACTCACTTGGCCTGCCTGTGTTATAGCTTGTATTGACATATGGTGGTTCTGGATCTCTTGTCCTGCAACCAAGAAGAATGAGGATATGCTGATGATTCAAAAGGTAAGGAGGGCAGAGAATAATTTTATTGAGTGATGTTATAGCTCTCAGCAAAGAAGGGACACGGGGTGGTCCCCCAACCCTGTAGTTGGTGGTTTCTCTACCAGTGTGGCTGAGTCCAGGGCTTTTATGGACTCAGAATAGGGGAGTGCATGCTGATTGGTTTACGAGTATGCAAAAAAAAAGTTAAAACAAAGAATCTACTCAAAGGTGACAACAGCCATGTAAAAAAACCAATTAGGGAAGTGTAGGTATATGTAAAATAGGTGAAGGGTGGAATCCATCAGAGGAAAATGTGCCAAAAGGGAAGACAGGTTTTTGATCTGGTCTGAGGATTTACCTGGGACTGTTGTTGGCTTGAAAGTTGGGTTTCACAAGGGACCCAACCCTATCTGCTTAGGCATTTGTCTACCTCCTGTCACTATCAGTATGAAGAAATAACAGACTGGGGAATTTAGAAGGAAAAGAGGTTTAATTGACTCACAGTTCCCCATGGCTGGTGAGACCTCAGGAAACTTACAATTATGGTAGAAGGCACCTCTTCACAAGGCAGCAGAATAGTGAATAAATGCCAACAGGGGAACTACCAGACACTTATAAAACCATCAGATATTGTGAGAACTTACTCACTATCATGAGAATAGCATGGAGGAAATTACCCCCATGATTCAATTACATCCCATCAGGTCCCTCTCATGACATGGGGATTATGGAGATTACAATTCAAGATGAGATTTGGGTGGGGACATAGCCAAACCATACCATCCTACTCCTGGCCCTTCCCAAATCTCATGTCCTCACATTTCAAAACATAATCATGCCTTCCCAACAGTCCCTGAATTCTTAACTTATTCCAGCATTAACCCACAAGTCTAAGTCTAAAGTCAAATTTGAGACAAGGCAAATCCTTTTTGCCTATGAGCCTGTATAATCAAAAGCAACTTAGTTACTTCCTAGATACAGTGGGGGGTACAGGCACTGGGTAAATACACCCATTAAAAATGGGAAAAATTGACCAAAACAAAGGAGTGACAGACCCCCATGCAAGTCCAAAATCCAGTAAGGGCAGTCATTAAACCTTAAAGTTCCAAAATGATCTCCTGTGACTCCATGTCTCACATCCAAGTCAGGCTGATGCAAGAGGTGGGTTCCCATGGCCTTGGGAAGCTCCACCACTGTGGCTTTGCAGGGTACAGCCCTCCTCCCAGCTGCTTTCACAGGCTAGCACTGAGTGTCTGCAGCTTTTCCTGGTGCATGGTACAAGCTGTCAGTGGATCTACCATTCTGGAGTCTGGAAGACAGTGGCCCTTTTCTCACAGCTTCACTAGGCAATGCCCCAGTGGGGACTCTGTGCAGGAGCCCCAATTCCAGATTTTCATTCTGCACTGCCCTAGTAGAGGTTCTTCATGAGGGCTCCACCCCTCAGCAAACTTCTGCCTGGACATCCAGGTGTTTCCATACATCCTCTGAAATCTAAGTGAAGGTTCCCAAACCTCAATTCTTGACTTCTGTGAACCACCCAAAACCATGTGGAAGCCACCAAGGCTTGGGGCTTGCACCCTCTAAAGCCATGGCCCAAGATGTACATTTGCCCCTTTTATCCATGGCTAGGACACAGGGCACCAAGTCTGGAAACTGCACAAAGCAGCAAAGCCCCAGGCCTGGCCCACAAAACCAATTTTTCCTTCTAGGCCTTCAGACCTGTGATGGGAGGGGCTGCCATGAAGACCTCTGACAAGCCCTGGAGACATTTTCTCCATTACCTTGGTGATTAACATTTGGATTTTCATTCTTGCAACTGGTCATGTGGGCATAGCTGGTATTGATGACTACCTTCTACTACTTATTCTCTATTACCTTTGTCTTCAGCAAACACCTCAGCAGGTCATGGTTTTTTACCTGGTGGAGTGACTCAAACTTTCATTCCTGAAAGATCTGGGCCATTTGTAGTCCTTCCTGGATTGGGTTGTTGTAGTTTCTGATTGACCTTAATCACAGGGCCTGGTAATACTAAGAGATGCCCTAAGGGATCTCCTATAATTCCATCCATATTCTTCCTTACCTCCATTGTAGAGTAGTAAACTGATTTCATCTTAATAGTTTGGGTCAATCACCTCAGCCAGCACTGTAATGCCCTTCTTAGCCTGTTTACTTAGAAGTAGGAGGAGCCCAAAGTGTCCAGGTGATTAATGGAATCATTGTTGTGTCTCCTGGTGGCAGCATTCTTCCCTCTAGAACCAAGACCTCTAGGCCAGCAGAATGCAATGTAACCAGAAGAGGAAGCAAAAATTTTGCTAATGGGCCACTAGGGGTGATGATGAGTGGTGTCACTTACACTTCCACCCCTTAATTTCTCAACCCATGAATCCTGGATATGGGAGGAACAGCACCACATATTGGGTGCTGATTCAGGGCTCATACAGCCTTCTGGAGAACTTTGCCCCAGCCCTGCAAACTACTGTCACCTAGTTGGTGTTGTAATTGTGACTTCAAAAGGCTATTTCACTGTTCTATCAATCCAGCTGCTTCAGGGGAATATGGTAAGACCACTAAATTCCATTAGCATGAGCCCACTGCTGCACTTCTTTAGCCATAAAGTGAGTGCCTTGGTCAGAGGCAGTGCTGTGTGGAATACCATGACGGGGATAAGGCATTCCATGAATGCACAGATGGTAGTCTTGGCAGAAGCATTGCATGCAGGATAGGCAAACCCATATTCAGAGTAAGTGGCTATTCCAGAGAGGACAATCATCTTTCCATGATGGAAGAGATTCAGTATAATCAACCTGCCACCAAGTAGGTGGCTCATCACCCCCAAGGAATAATGCCATGTTGAGGGCTCAGTGTTAGTCTCTCCTGCTGGCAAATTAGGCACTCAGCAGTGACCATAGAAAGGGCAGCCTTGGTGAGTGGAAGTCCATATTGCTGAACCCATGCAAAACTTCCATCTCTGCCACCAAGGCCACTTTGTTCATGAGCCCATTGGGTGATGACAGGGTTGGGTGGGGAAAGACACTGAGTGGTGCCCACAGAACAAGTAATTCTATCCACCTGATCATTAAAATCCTCCTCTGCTGAGGTCACACTCTGGTGAGCACTCACACGAGATACAAATATCTTCACAGTTTTTGACCACTTACTTCTTTCTGACCATCCACATACCTCTTCCCCAAATTTCTTTGTCACCAATTTTCCAATCATGTTTCTTCTAAGTCCCTGACCATCCAGCCAAACCATTGGCAACAGTCCATGGATTAGTACATAACCACTCATCTTGTCATTTTTCCTTTTAAGTGAAGTGTACAACCAGGTGCACCGCTTGAAGTTCTGCCCACTGGGAAGATTTCCCTTCACCCCTGTCCTTCATGGATGTCCTAGAAAGAGGCTATAGTGTTATAGCTGTTCACTTTTGGGTGGTTCCTGCATATCGTGCAGAGTCATCTGTAAACCAGGCCATAGTCTTCTCTTCCTTTGCCAATTGATCACGGGTTACTCCCTATGAGGCCATCAGTGCAGGCTTGGGGAGAGAAGACATGGTGGCAGGAGTGGAGATCTGGGCATTTGAGCCACTTCCTCATGTAATTTATTTGTGCCTTCAGGACCTGCTTGAACTCGATCATGTATATACCACTTCCGTTTGATGCCAGAATGCTGCTGTGCATGCCTCACTTTATGACTAGATGGCTCAGAAAGCACTCAGTGCATGATAGGGAGTTTAGGTCACATGGTGACTTGATGATCCATAATCAAATGTTCAGTTTCCACAAAAGCCCAGTAACAGGTCACGAGCTGTCTCTCAAAAGGACAGTATTTATCTGCAGCAGATGGCAAAGGTTTACTCCAAAATCCTAGAGGCCTCCACTGTGATTCATCTATGGGAGCCTGCCAAAGATTCCAAACAGCATCCCTATCGCCTCTGATACCTCAGGCACCATTGGAGCTGCTGCGTCATATGGTCCAAGTGTCAGAGCTGCTTGCACAACAGCCTGGACCTATTGCAGCGCCTTCTCCTGTTCTGGACCCCACACAAAACTTGTAGGCTTTCAGGTCACTCAATAAATGGGCCGGAATAACATCCCTAAATGAGGAATGTGTTGCTTCCAAAATCCAGTTAGGACCACTAGGCATTGTGCCTCTTTCTTGGTTGGTTGTAGGAGGGGCCAAATGCAGCAACTTGTCCTTCACCTTAGAAGGAACATCTTGACAGGCCCCATACCACTGGACTCCCAGAAATTTTACTGAGGTAGAAGGTCCCCGAATTTTAGTCGGCTTTATTTCCCATCCCCTGGCATACAAATGTCTCACCAACAAGTCCAGTGTGCTCGCTACTTCTCGCTCACTGGATCCAATCAGCACAGTGCCATCAATGTAATGGGCCAGTGTGATATCTTACGGAAGGGGAAAATGATCAAGATCCCATGAGAACTCACTCACTATCACGAGAACAGCATGGGAAAACAGCCCCTATGATTCAATCACCTCCCACTAGGTCCCTCCCACAACACGTGGTGATCATGGGGATTATGATTCAAGATGCGATTTGGATGGGGACACAGCCAAACCATATCAATATCCAAAACCTACAATGTGTTCAAAACAGATCTTGTCACTGTTTAAATAGGTCTCCTTATTTCTGTTGGGGTGACTGTCATTATCTCAGCCACTCAGGCTCCAGAACTTGGGGTCAGCCTTCACTCCACTTTCTCTGTTTGCCCCAAACCTAGCAGTCACCAAGAAGCTGTTTCTATTGCAGTTTTTTCATCTCTCCCTTGCTGTCCATTCCCATTGCCATTGTCATCTAGATATTTATTACCACATGCATAGGAACTACTGGGCCTCTGATGGCCAACCATAACCTACATTAACCTACTTCTTTCCATTCCATTTTTGTTGTTATTGTTGTTGTTTTTGTTTTTTATACAGGGTCTCACTCTGGCAGCCAGGGTAGAGTGCAGTAGTGTGATCTCAGCTCACTGCAGCCTCAACCTCCCTGGCTCAAGTGATCCTCCCACCTCAGCCTCCTCAGTGTCTGCGACTATACGTGTGTGCCACCATCCCTGGCTAATTTTTTTTTTTTTTGAGACAGAGTCTGGCTCTGTTGCTCAGGCTGGCGTGCAGTGGTGTGATCTTGGCTCACTGCAACATCCACCTCCCAGGTTCAAGCGATTCTCATGCATCAGCCTCCCAAGTAGCTGGCATTACAGGCATGCACAAGTGGGTAGGATGACTTATTTTGTGCACCACCTGCCTGGCTACTTTTAGTATTCTTTTTTTTTAGTAGAGATAGGTTTTTGCCATTTAGGGCAGGCCAGTCTCAAACTCCTGACTTCAAGTGATCCACCCACCTCAGCATCCCAAAGTGCTGGGAATACACGTGTGAGCCGCTGTGCCTGGCCTAATTTTTTAATTTTTTGTAGAGATGGGGTCTCCCTGTGTTGCCTGGGCTGGTCTTGAATTCCTGGGCTCAAGTGATCCTCCTGCCTCAGCCTCCCAAAGTTCCAGGATTACAGGTAAGAGCCACCACACCACACCTGGCCTTTATTTTTATTTTTTTAAGAGACAGGGTCTCTTTCTGTTGCCCAAGCTGGTCCTGAACTCCTAGTCTCAAGTAATTCTGCCTCAGCCTTCTAAAAGTGCTGGGATTACAGATCTGAGCCACTTCGCCTGACCTACTTCTGTCTATTCTTGATACCACTCCTAAATTAGTATTTTTAAATGATGTTTTGTCTATGTTAACTGACTCTCCAAAATGTCTGTCAGTTGCCAAAAAACTGATAGTCACATGCATTGGCCAGAACAAGTTGTACTCCTTAGACTGATGATGCACTGCTTTATCAGGAGACCTGGCTTTCAGCCATCCGTTTCTTCAATAAATGCTAGCTAAGTTTCCATTCTGTACCAAGCTTTGTCCTAAGTGTTGGGAATATAAGTGAACGAGAGAGACAGTCATTGCCCTATGTGAACTTGCTGCGTGGTGGGGAAGACAGCCAATTAGATGAACAATTATAGCTCAGGGTGATGAGTGTTGCCATAGAGTCAGTTCATGGGGGTTGTAGAAGGCCCGAGGCAGAGGCGAACTTGGGTTGCATGGATACAAAACAAGTGTCGGAGAAGGCTTTCCTGGGTAAAGAACTTTCAACTTCTTTTCCCATTATTTCCCTTTTGCAACTTTCTGTTGCATTATTCATCATTCTTTCCATATCTTATCTTTCCCTCAAGGTCTCTGTTAAGTTTCTTCCCAGATCTCAGGCTCCTGGTGGTCATCTTCTTCTCAGCTCTGATTGTATTACTAATTGATGCAGGAACTATGCTAACTTGAATTTATGTATGTGTGCATACACATGTACATACACACCCATTAATTTGAATCATACAAAAATTACAGAATATTTAACCATTTTTAGCCCACAAAAATGGTAATTCCATATGGTTCAACCATATGACTTGAAAACTTTCCCTAGAGCTATCCCTATATAAATTCTCATACAAACTTACAGTTTAAATTGAAGATAAAAACTTATAAGCATCCCCACAAATGCTGTGTCATATTTCCTACAGAGTCAAAAAAGTGCTAATTCTCATTTACATATTTTACATCTGATCACATGTACACATATAAACCCAAAAAATGACAAACTCATTCACAAACGTCCTCATCTAGTATACACCCAATATGCACACACGAAACTGACAGATGCACGAGATGCTAATCCACACTCTCTCACACACATTCATTATAACCAACACATGAGTGTACACAGAGACCCCCACACATATGCTTGCATACACACATTCGTACCCAGATATAACCAGAACAATTCTCAAACTTACAAAGCCAGGCACGTGGGCACCCTCAGGGGAGAATTTCACCCATTCACTTCTACCCTGTGTTTTTGCAGATCTAAGCAATCAGATAACAAGGTGATACGACTCTGTTTAAAATAGGGATGCATAAGCTCTGAGCAAGAATCCAGAGAACTCTCCTGTGAGTAAAGAGCTTATGCTCTAATGCACAGAGTCTGTAACATTTACCACGGCTACTCAAAGGCCTTTTAGGACTTATGCCCTCGTAAGGTTAATGAGGTATTAGTGTCCCCTGATCTAGCGAAGACCTTTTTGTTGTTGTTGTTTTGAGTCCCTGGCAGGCCAACTTTCCTGCTGGGTAGAGGAAGATGAAAGCCAGGAAGGAGAAGGTGGACTGGTAGCAGTTATTGATGTAAATTACGACAAGCAGCAGCCAGAGTTGTCTTAGGCGGACATTGTGGTGGCAGGGAACTGGCTGTAGCTGATTGAAATCTGAGAGTACAGGGAGGGAAGACTCGTTGGGGGGTGGGGGGGCTCTGTTCCTCCGTTACATGAGCAAAGCTTCTCCAGCTCCAGTTTCCCTCTGGCTTGTTTCCCCACCACGCTGTCTTCGTCTGGTTTCCATGGACACCAAGAGCTATCACAGGCACAGCACAAGAAACCCTGAGCAGAGAAAAACATCAGGCCAGGGCTGCGTTTTTAGCTCTTAGGCCCTGTGAAAATTAGGAAGGAACTGTTTCTGTAAACTTTTTCAAAGTGTGACATATAATAGAAGAGCATTATACAGATCATTAGTGTGTGGCCCTCTGAATTCTCATGAAGTGAATACACCTATGTAACCTCAACTCAGATCAAGATCTAGAACATGACCAGCTTCCAGACACCTCCTTATAGCCCTCTTCCATCCCTATCCCTGAAATAACCAGAATCCTGACTCCTTACTCACTGATTAGTTTGATCTGGTTTGAACTTTATATGATTGGAATCATACAGTAATACACTTTTGTGCCTACCTTCTTCAACTCATCATTACATCTGTGAGATTCCCAGCAGAAGCTTAGTATTGTATAGCAATAATTTAGAGTTCCATTGTTTAAGAATATGTCACTATGCCGGACGCGGTGGCCCACGCCTGTAATCCCGGCACTTTGGGAGGCTGAGGTGGGCAGATCACGAGGTCAAGAAATTGAGACCATCCTGGCCAACATGGTGAAACCTCGTCTCTACTAAAAGTACAAAAAATTAGCCGAGTGTGGTGGTGCGTGCCTGTAGTCCCAGCCACTCGGGAGGCTGAGGCAGGAGAATTGCTTGAAACCGGAAAACACAAGTTGCAGTGAGCCGGGATCCAGGATCACCCTACTGCACTCCAGCCTGGCGATGGAGCAAGACTCTGTCTCAGAAAAAAAAAAGGAAAGAATATATCACTATGTATCCATTCCTCCACTGCTGGACAAATGAGTTGTTTCCAGTTTTTACTATTACTAATAGTAGTGCTACAAATATTCTGGTGCAAAGTGTATATCTGATAAAGAATATATATGTAGACTATATAAAGATTTTTACAAATCAATAAAAAAATAAGCAACTCAATAAAACATTAGATCATTGAACAGATACTTTTTTTTTAGACCAATGAGGTCGAGTGCCTTTTCACATTTTCACCTTTCTAAGAGGTATAGACCTAGGAGTTGAATTGCTTTGTCATAGGGTACATCTGTCACCCAGGCTGGAGTGCAGTGGTGGAATCATGGCTCATTGCAGCCTCAATTTCTTGGGCTCAGGTGATCCTCCCACCTCAGCCTCCCAAATAGCTGGGATCACAGGCCCACGCCACCATGCCCAGCTAATTTTTGTATTATTTGTAGAGATGGGATCTCCCTAATGTTGCCCAGGCTGGTCTTGAACTCCTGGACTCAAGTGATCCTGCCCACCGCCTCCCCAAGTGCTGGGATTACGGGTGTGAGCCATTGTGCCAGGCAACAGGTATTTCATATAAGAAGAAACAACCCTTAAAAATATGAAAAGGCACTCAACCTCATTAGTCACCAGGGAAATGCAAATTAAAACTACAATTAGATACTACTACAAATGTCTAAGGAAGGCTAAAATTAAAAGACTAGCAAAATTGAGGGGCCAATGAGAATTTGGAACAGCTGAAAATTTCATTCACTGTTGGGAGTGTAAGTTGACAGCCACTTTGGAAAACTGTTTGGCAGTACCAACCAAAGCTGAACAGACCTACCCAATGACAAAGCAATTCAACTCCTAAGTTGAATTAGAAATGTGAGTGTTGTATAAGTAACGTTGATGGACTTTAACTGCAAAATGTTAAAACTGAGTCAAATTGCTAATATGCATAATCAATCAGCAGCAGACTGATCATTTGAAATATTATTTCAGGGCTGGGCACTAGTGGCTCATGCCTGTAATCCCAGCACTCTGGGAGGCCAAGGCGGGTAGATCACCTGAGGTCAGGAGTTCAATATCAACCTGGCCAACACAGTAAAACCTTGACTCTATTAAAAATACAAAAATTAGCCAGGCATGGTGGCACACACCTGTAGTCACAGCTAGTCAGGAGGCTAAGGCAGGAGAACCACTTGAACCTGGGAGGCAGAGGTTGCAGTGAGCTGAGATCGTGCCTCCACACTTCAGCCTGGGTGACAGGGTGAGACTCTGCCTCGAAAAAAAAAAAAAAAAAACTTCTTTCAGTTGTCCATTATAAGCAACATGTTGGCTAGATGTGGTAGCTCACACCTGTAATCCCAGCACTTTGGGAGGCTGAGACAGGAGGAAAACTCGAGACCAAGAATTCAAGACAAGCTTATAGCAAGGCCTGTCTCTGCAGAAAAGAAAACAAAATTAGCCTGGCATGGTGGCATGTGCCTGTAGTCCTCGCTACTCAGGAGACTAAGGTGGGAGGATTCCTTGAGCCTAGGAGGTTGAGGCTATGGTGAGGTATGGTCATATCACCACACTCTACCCTGGGTGACTGAGTGAGACCCTGTGTCTAAAAAAAGTAAAACAAAAATCAACGTTGTTCTCAATTTTGAATTGTTATCCACAATTTTTTTTGAGACAAGGTCTCATTCTTTCACCCAGGCTGGAGTGCAATGGCTCAATCCCAACCCAGTGCAACCTCTGCCTTCTGGGTTCAAATAATCCTCCTACCTCTGCCCCCAGACCAGGTGAGACTACAGGTGCCTGTTACCACACTCAGAAAATATTTGTATTTTTTGGTAGAGATGGGGTCTCATCATGTTGCCCAGGCTGGTCTTGAACTCCTGACCTCAAACAATACACCAACCTCAGCCTCCCAAAGTGCTGGAATTACAGCTTTCACCTGGCCAATCCACAACTTTTGAATATTATCTCTGCTATATATTTACCCAAATTGTTAAAGAGAGCTGGGTTAAAAAGTAGAGCCCTGTGCCATAGCTCTAAAGATTTCCCTCCTTTCTTTTCTTTTCTTTCCTTTCTCCCTCTCCCCTTCTCTCCCCTTCACTTCCCTACCCTTCCTTTCCCTTCCCTACATTTTTATTAGGCAATTGGGTGCCATTAACTGCAACTAGATATGTAGGTGGAAACACTGGTTTGTGCCAAAAATCTCTCCATGAGGAGCCAGAATGGTATGGCTGGAGAACCTCAAGATCTAGAGAAGGGCATTTTAGGAAGAGGCCTGTATACAAAGGCCATGAGCTGCATGTGAACTTGACATTCAAAGAACAGAAGGAAGATAGCATTTGAGCACTTCCAGTAATCCTCTAGGTACCTCAGGATGTCGCCCAAGAAATTGGCACCTTGCTCTGAGCCCAAATTTTTCTTGGTTGGGTTGATAATAATTTTCTTTCTTTTCTTCTTCTTTTTTTTTTGAGATGGAGTCTCCCTGTCACCCAGGCTGGAATGCAATGGCACAATCTTGGCTCATTGCAACCTCTGCTTTCTCCTGCCTCAGCCTCCCGAGTAGCTTGGGTTACATGCGCCTGCCACCAGGCCCAGCTAATTTTTTGTATCTTTAGTAGAGATGGGGTTTCACCATGTTGGCCAGGCTGGTCTCAAACTCCTGACCTCATGATCTGGTTAATGGTAATTTTCTACCTGCCCATATTACTGAATATCACTTGTTATGTGTTCCTTATTGCTATATTCCACTGCTTGTTGGCATCTTTGCTTCATTGTCTTGGCACTTTCAAGATGGCTCAATCCCAGGGCTGGCAAGGTGGTGCTGCTTGTCATATGGGAGCTCAGCTGTGGTTGTGGGTGTGAGTGGGAAGCTCCAGTTTCTCTCTCGATGGTCCTCTCCATGAAGAGCTGGAATCTTCACAGTTTGGTGGCTAGATTCCAAAAGTGAGCATTTCAAGAGAACCAGAAGGAAATTGCATTGCCTTTTATGGCTTAGTTTTGGAGGTGGCATGACGTCACTAACACCATAGTTACAATTCCACGCAGATTCAAGGTAGAGAAACATAGACCTATGAAGAGGAGTCTCCAGCCCATTCTTAGAATTTCATATGGGAACCTTGAAGACATTATGCTAAGTGACATAAGCCAGCCATTCTACTCAAATGAGGTGGCTAGAGTACTCAAATTCATGGAGACAAAAGTAGAATGATGGGTGCCAGGAGCTGGGCGGGAGGAGAGGAGGAGAGTTAGTGCTCAGTGAGTATGGAGTGTCAGTTTGGGAAGATGAAAAAGTTCTGGAGACAGATGGCAGTGATGGCACATACAACAACGTGAATGTGCCTAATGCCACTGAGGTATACATTTTTAAATGGTTAAAATGATACATTTTACGTTATGTGTATTTTGCCACTACGTAAAAAAGGTCATATGGAATGGGAGATGTCACAGCCACTTTTGGAAAAGATGAACCACCACACACTCTTTGGGATGGTCTGTAGTAGGATGAGTACAGGGATGTCTACAGGGAAGCATAATATGCCCGCAGACTCAGAACTAAAACCCTCTACCCTAATAAGGAAGGCAGAAAGTCTCAATGGAGTCAGGGGTCCAAGGTTCTCACATTGCTCAAGAGACTCATCCTCATGCCAGGTGCTTGTCCAAGATTTTTACTCCCCTTTACCATCAGCCTGGTTTCTATGACTCTTCAGAATCTCCCAGTAGTTGTTTTTTTTTCCTTCCTTCCTTCCCTGTCCTCCCCACTTCTCCTTCTCTCTCTCTCTTTCTTGAGGAAGAGTCTCACTCTGTTGTCCAGGCTGGAGTGTGATGGCACAATCTCAGCTCACTGCAACTTTTGGCTCTTGGATTCAAGCGATCCTCCCACCTCAACCTCCCTTAGGATTACAGGTGTGCACCAACACACTCAGCTAATTTTTGTCTTTTTAGTACAGATGGGGTTTTGCCATGTTTTGCAGGCTAGTCTTCAACTCCTAACCTCAAGTGATTTGCCTGCCTTGGCCTCCCAAAGTGCTGGAATTACAGGCAGGAGCCACTGCACCCAGCTCTGTTATTGCTCTTTTAATCAGTGGGAGAGTTCATCTAAAGTGTTTACACTACCATACTGGAAGCAAAACTCCTTAAAAAATTGAATTTGTAGTTAAAAACTTTCCCACAAAAACTTGGTCACTGAGAGGAATTGTTACCAACTTTTCAGTGTGTATATTAGTCTTCTATTGCTGTATAACAAATTACCACAAATTTAACAGTTTCAAACAATAGACATTACACATCTTGAAGTCCTATAAGTCAGAAGGTCAGGCATACAGAGGCTGGGTTCTCTAGCCCAGAAATCTCACAAAGGGCCAGGATAGTGGCTCAGGCCTGTAACCCCAGCACTTTGGGAGGCCGAGGTGGGAGGCTCATTTGAGGCCAGGAATTTAAGACTAGCCTGGGCAATATAGTGAGACCTTGCCTCTACAAAGAATAATTAGCCAGGCATGGTGCTACACACCTGTAGTCACAGCTACTTGGAAGGCTGAAATAGGAGGATCGCTTGAGCCCAGGAGGTCAAGGCTGCAGTGAGCTATGATTTTGCCACTGCATTCCAGCCTGGGCAACAGAGAGAGCCTGTTTCAAAAAAATAGGCCGGGTGCAGTGGCTCATGCCTATAATCCTAGCACTCTGGGAGGCCAAGGCAGGTGGATCACTTGAGGCCAGGAGTTTGAGACCAGCCTGCACAACATGGCAAAACTCCATTTTTACTAAAAATACAAAAATTAGCTGGGTGTGGTGGTGCACACCTGTAATCCTAGCTACTAGGGAGGCTGAGGTGGGAGGATTGCTTGAATCCAAGAGGCAGAGGTTGCAGTAAGCTGAGATTGCACCACTGCACTCCAGCCTAAGCAATGGAGTGAGACTGAAAAAAAAAAGTCTCACAAGGCTGCAATGAAGGTAGCAGACAGCTGGGTTCTCATCAGAGCTCAGGACCTCCTTCCAAGCTCATTCAGGTATTTGGCAAAATACAGTTACTTCTGGTTGTAGGACTGAGATACCCCTTTTCTTGCTGTTGGCTGGGGTTACTGTCAGCTCCAAGAGGCCACTCTTAGGTCCTTGCTAAGTGTCCCCTTCCAGCCTGGGGAACCTTCCTCCTATCCATTGCTTCTCACATAGTTAATATCCCTTGCCAGGAAAAGCCCTATCCTACTTAAGGACTCATCTGATTGGGTCAGGTCCATGGAGGATAATATCCTTAGTGTAAAAAAAAACTGATTTGGGAGCTTAATTACCAAAATCCCTTGTAGCAGCACACAAATTCATGTTTGATTAACTGCGAGAAGGTACGTGTGTACCAGGAGCCAGGAATCTTGGAGGCCATCTTATAATTCGGCCACCATAGTATGCCAGTTAGATTTCATTTGTTTGTATTTTAAGAGCTTCATCTTCTAAAGTATATAATAAGATATGGATGGTTATAGTATAACCATAGTTACAGTTTGCCTCAAAAATAATCTGGATGAGAGTGGGGTATAGATGAAACAAGATTGATCCATGTTGATAAGGTGGAAAACAAGTGTTCATTATTCTCCCTACTTTTGCTAATTTATGAATTTTGGGCCAGGTGCCACTGCTCATGCCTGTAATCCCAGCACTTTGGGAGGCCAAGGCAGGAGGGTCAATTGAGCTCAGGAGTTTCAGACCAGCCTGAGAAACATGGTGAAGCCCTGTTTAAAAAAAAAAATTGTCACACAAATTATTCAAGAGCATAGAATTTTTTAAACTTCCAAATATGTGTGTGTTGGTAGGTGTTTTTGGGGACAAGGTCTTTGTCTGTCACCCATGCTGGAGTGCAGTGGTGAAATCATAGTTCACTGTAACCTTGAACTCCTGGGCTCAAGTGATTCTTCCACCTCAGTCTTCCAAGTAGGTGGGATTGTAGGCATGCACCACCACAACTGGCTAATTTTTAAATTTTATTTTTGTAGAGACAGGGTCTATGTGGCCAGGGCTGGTCTTGATCTCTTGGCCCCAACAGATCCTCCTACTTCCACTTCTGAAAGTGCTGAGATTGCAGACATGAGCCACGCGTGGCACCTGACCTAAAATGCAAGTATAACATTAATATCTAAACCAGGTAAAGGTAGCATAAAATTACTTTAGTATTAATAATATTACTTACTTCCAACATTACTTAAGAATATAAATGCAAAAATTCTCAAAATGTTACCTTACATAATTTGGCAATATATAACAAAGTAAATGTACATTTACCTTTGATCCAGTAATTCCATTTTTTTTAAGAAATTTACCTTGAAGACATATCCACAATAATACAAAAATACCTAAATGCCCATAAATATATTGACGGAAAAAATTATATATCCATACAATAGGATATTGTGCTATGTAGTTGTAAAAAAAGGAGAATGATCTTTCTTACGTAATAGTGAAATAGCATGTGGTCCTTCCCAGAATATATTGTTAAGTGTAAAAGCAAATTTCAAAATTGTGCACACACATGTTACTTTTTTGTGTCAGAAAGAAGGAGAAATGAGAAAATATACATATAACTGTTCATTTTTTATGGAAAGAAACACAGGAAGGAGTAAACCACAGTCTACATGATTGATTGCCCACAGGAGGTAGGTGGGAAGGGGTGAAAAGGATTGGAATGAAGAGTGAAAGTGACACTCGTGTAGGTATACAGATTGTATTGCTTTAACTTTGAATCTGTTAATGTTTTACATACCCCCAGAACTTAATAAAGTCAATAACCATGAGGGACAAAAACCTGAAACTAAAATACAAAAGAAACAAATGAGCTTAATTGTATATTGAATGGAAACCATAATCACACTGAAGGAAAAAAATGGATTAACCCAACATTTGAACATAATATTTATACTACATGACAAACTATATTTGTCAGTTTTGGACAAAAAGTCATAAACACATACTGAACTCTAGTTCAAAGAGCTTTTGCTTTTTAAAAATGGTATGGGTTAGCAACTCCAAAACTACTTAATATTAGTGTAGGATTGAGCAAATGAGTAAACATAATGAGGATAAAGGGAGCCAGGTTTCTCACTGTTAAAGCAAGGAGTCCTAATACAGAAAGGGAGAAGACTAGAACAAATCCTGTTATGCTAAAATGTATTGGTATTATCCATGTGAACTATATTTTAATAAATGGATTTAGATGCATGTATATATGTATATGTGTTTCTTTTTTGGCTCAATCAACTGAACGGTCCAAAAGCAAAGACACTCTACTACTACTGAGCACACCTAGCACCCAGATCTTGGTTTCTAAATACCATCCTCTATTAAAAGGATCCTTGGAAGCAGGCCTTGTTGCTGTGCTAAGAAAGAAAGTGCTAAACAAACAGAAACAAAAATAACAAAAAAGGTGAAAACATATCAAAAGGACATAGGAGCCAACCTGACTATCAAAATAAATAACATCCATGGAGTAAAATAAGCATATATAAGGTCATACTGATATAAATGAATGAATGAGAAAAGAAAACTTTCCCTTATGGTAGAATACCAAGTAATAAATACAAATGGAATGACAGCGTTGGAAAATCACCATATAGCATCCATCATAGTAATAATCTCTTCAGCCATAAGCAATCATTGGTTCTAAAAATTTGTGGGTGAAAGTTCAGTGAAGAAAGGATACCCATATTATCTCCAAGTACCCCTTTACAAATTACATATTACAAAGGGAAAAGTCACTTTGGATTAGCCTCATGAACCCCACCTTAACCAATAAACTAAAGTAAGCATCATTAATAAACAGAAAAAAATGGCATCTCAACTGATATAATGCCCAAAAAAGAATGTAATATCTTTTTTTTTGATGGAGTCTTGCTTTGTCACCCAGGCTGGAGTGCAGTGGCGTGATCTCAGCTCACTGTAACCTCTGCCTCCCAGGTTCAAGCAATTCTTGTGCCTCAGCCTCCTGAGTAGCTGGGATTACAGGTGCGTGCCACCACTCCCAGTTAATTATTTTGTATTTTTAGTAGAGACAGGGTTTCACCATGTTGGCCAGGCTGGTCTCGAACTCCTGACCTCAGGTGATCTGCTCACCTTCACCTCCCAAACTGCTGGGATTATAGGCATGAGCCACCTCTCCTAGCCCATAACATCTTTTCTGTAGTATTCCAGTCAAACACAACTAAATCTAATTTCAAGAATACACCAGATAAACACAAATTGAGGAATATTCTAAAAATAACTTATTTTGAAAGAGAAAGAAAAGTTGAGGAACCATTCCAGCTTAAAGAAGACTAAAGATACATGATAACTAAATAATCCTAGATTAGATCCCAGACCAGTTGACTGAGTCAAATATGGCTATAAAGGGTATCACTGGCTGGGTGCAGTGGCTCACGCCTGTAATCCCAGCACTTTGGGAGGCCAAGGTGGGCAGATCACGAGGTCAGGAGTTCAAGATCAGCCTGGCCAACATGGTGAAATCCCATCTCTACTAAAAATACAAAAATTAGCTGGGCATGGTGGCTCATGGCTATAATCTCAGCTACTTGGGTGGCTGAAGCAGGATAATTGGTTGAACTGGGACCCAGGAGGCAGAGGTTGCAGTAAGCCAAGATTGTGCCACTGCACTCCAGCCTGGGCTACAGAGCAAGATTCCCGCTCAAAAAAAAGAAAATATTATTGGGACAAATGGTGAAACTTGAGTATTAACTGTGGGTTAGATAAAAGTTTTCCAGCTGGACACGGTGGCTCACACCTGCAATCCCAGCACTTTGGGAGACCAAGGTGGGCAGATCACAAGGTCAGGAGATCAAGACCATCCTGGCCAACATGGTGAAACCCTGTCTCTATTAAAAAATACAAAAAACTTGCCAGGCGTGGTGGTGAATACCTGTAGTCCCAGCTATTCAAGAGGCTGAGGCAGGGGAATCACTTGAACCCGGGAGATGGACGTTGCAGTGAGCCAAGATCGTGCCACTGCACTCCAGCCTGGTGACAGAGCAAGACTCTGTCTCAAAAAAAAAAAAAAAAAAAAAAAAAAAAATTTCCCAAGTTTTCTTTGTTCACAGTGCTTTCAGTATCTCAGTACTTTTTTTTTTTTTTTTGACACGGAGTCTCACTGTGTCAACCAGGCTGGAGAGCAGTGGCATCATCTCGGCTCACTGTAACCTCCACCTTCCAGGTTCAAGGTATTCTCTTGCCTCAGCCTCCTGAGTAGCTGAGATTACAGGTGCCTGACACCATGCCTGGTCAATTTCTATATTTTTAGTAGAGAAGAGGTTTCACCATGTTGGCCAGGCTGATCTTGAACCCCTGACCTCAACTGATCCACCCACCTCAGCCTCCCAAAGTGCTGGGATTACATCTGTGAGCCACCACGCCCAGCCTCTCAGTATTTCACGATGCCCCTTGGTGAAAAGAAATATCTAGGTCCAAACAACTTATTAAGTATTTATGCCTTAATAATTTAAGTAGCCATTTGAAAAAAAAATACATGCAAATTAATAGGAAAACGACATTTTTATTTCATTCTTAAATAATCACACTTACTCAAGGGATGTGTGGACCTGTAGGGCACATACTTCTTAAAACCTTGGAATCAGATTGGGCGAAGGCCACCCTCATTTCCTGTTCTGCATTGATTTTTGCACTGTACTCTCTTCATCACAACCAACTGGAAAACCCAGATCAAGATATGACATAGCCAAGGAATTTGGCACCATCTATTGTCGAAACTGTAAACAACCTCAAGCTAGTTTTGCATAGTCTGTTTCATTTTGTTTGCCTTGAAAATTTAGAATGCAAGATATTCCACAGATATGTCCCTGTGAATTTACTGGGGAGCTGTGAGGTACCTCAGTGCACTGATTCAAACCACAGGATTTTATAATAGTGCAGTCATGCTGCATTTTCTGATTTTGATATATAGTTGCCAGGTAAAGAATAAACTTCTTTTTCTGAGGAAACACACATTGAAGTATTTATGGATAAAGAAAACTATTGGCTGGGTGCAATGGCTCATGCCTATAATCTCAGCTCTTTGGGAGGCTGAGGCAGGAGGATTGCTTGAGCCCAGGAGTTCAAGACCAGCCTGGTCAACACAGCGAGACTCCCTCTCTAAAAAAAAAATATACATACAGTAGAAAATGTAGTTATACATATTAAAATATATATATATATATATACACACACACATATATACATACATATATATACACATAGTATATGTAAATGTGTATATTATATATGTTTATGTGTGCATATATATATATACATTTTCTTTTCTTTTTTGAGCTATTCTCCTGCCTTAGCCTCCCAAGTCACTGGGATTACAGGCATCTGCTACCACACCTGGCTAATTTTTATATTTTTAGTAGAGATGGGTTTCACCATGTTGGCAAGGCTGGTCTCAAACTCCTGACCTCAAGTGATCTATCTGCCTTGGAATCCCAAAGTGCTAGGTTTATAGGTGTGAGCCATCAAGCTGAGCCTGTGTTTATATCTCTATCTAGCTATCTATCTAAATCTATCTATAAAAGATGCCTGCAAATAAACCTCTGACTACTCAGAAAAATGTGAATATACATGTACATATAGACAGCACAGTGATATAGTAAATGGGACAAAATGTTAACAATTGATGAATTTGGATAAAGTATAGGCAAGATTTTTTTGCTACCATTCTTGAAACTTTTTGTGTAAAATTATTTTAAAATAGTCTTGAAAGATGAAATGCAATACTACATTTTAAGGTATATATTCATATGTAGTAAAACAATTTTAAATGCCTGAAAATTAAAGCAGCATTCAGATTGTTGCAACTGTTTGCAGAGAGGAAAGATGTATTGGGAAAAGCTACACACAGTATGAGTGATGTTTTCTTCTTTCTATTTGAGACAAGGGCCTCACCTTGTTGCCCAGGCTGGAGTGCAGTGGCAATGATCACAGCTCACTTTGGCCTCAACCTCCCAGGCTCAGGTGATTCTCCCACCTCAGCCTCCTGAATAACTGGGACTACAGCCTTGGGCCACTACATGGCATTTTTTTTTTTTTTTTTTTTAAGAGAAAGGGTTCTACCATGTTGCCCAGGCTGATCTCGATCCTGGGCTCAAATGATCCACTGGCTTTAGCCTCGGCCTCCCAAGGTGCTGGGATTACAGGTGTGGGCTACCATATCCAGTGGTGATATTTTATTTCTTAAACTGGCTGGGGGATACATAGCTATTCATTCCATTATACATTATATCTTTAAGTATGTCTAAAATATTTCATACTTTTTATTTTTTGAGACAGTCTCACTCTTGTCGCCCAGGCTGCAGTGCAGCGTCTTGATCTCAGCTCACTGCAACCTCTGCCTCCCGGGTTCAAGCGATTCTCCTGCCTCAGCCTCTTGAATAGTTGGGACTACAGGCCGCACCACCACGCCTGGCTAAGTTTTGTACTTTTAGTAGAGATGGGGTTTCCCCATGTTGTTCAGGCTGGCCTCAAACTCCCGACCTCAGGTGAACTGCCCACCTTGGCCTCCCAAAGTGCTGGGATTACAGGCGTGAGCCACCACGCCAGGCCCCCATAATTTACTTTCTAACAATACACATTTTAAAAATGTAGGATTTTTCTTAATACATAAAAAAGGTATGAGCAAATGAAAGCATGTAGCTACTGTCTGCTGGGAGGCCACTACCCCTTCATATGCATTACCTTCTACAATCCTTACCACCACCTCATGCCTACATCATATGCCAACATTAAGTATAATGGGCTGGCTCCAGAATCCATGTTTAAACCATACCTCCCAGGTCCATACCATGGAAAGAGCAGCTAACTCGTGCTGATTTTTATTTTTTTTATATTCAAAGATGCAGGACAGGGGGGATTTTCTTGCTCTTTCAATTCCAAACTAATTTAATGCATACAATAGAAAATGTAGCTATACATATTAAAATGTCAAAAGAATCAATATGGGCCAGATGTGGTGGCTCATGCCTGTCATCCCAGCACTTTGGGAGGCCAAGGCAGGCGGATCACCTGAGGTCCACAACTCAATACCAGCCTGGCCAATAAGGAGGAACCTCATCTCTACTAAAAATACAAAAATTAGCTGGGTGTGGTGGCGGGCACCCGTAATACCAGCTACTCAAGTGGCTGAGGCAGGAGAATTGTTTGAGCCCGGGAGGCGGAGGTTGCAGTGAGCCGAGATTGCACCATTGCACTCCAGCCTGGGCAACAAGAACGAAACTCCGTTTCAAGGGAAGAAAAAAAAAAGCATCAATATGAAAAAACAGTAATCAATTTAAATCTCTAATATGTTTTATTGCTTAGTCTCAACAGTACCATTCTTAATCAGTCGTTTAACAGCTACCGTATTATGGGGTCTAAGGTGAAGTGTAGAATAAATTGGATGTTTAGTAATTTATTAAATCATACTAAGAAGCTAGCATGTGGATTCTTTTAAGCTTTAAAAGTATCCAAATTCGCCAGGCGTGGTGGCTCACGCCTATAATCCCAGCACTTTCGGAGGCCGAGGCGGGTGGATCACAAGGTCAAGAGATCGAGACCACCCTGGTCAACAAGGTGAAACCCCGTCTCTACTAAAAATACAAAAATTAGCTGGGCATGGTGGTGGGCACCTGTAGTCCCAGCTACTCGGGAGGCTGAGGCAGGAGAATTGCTTGAACCCAGAAGGCGGAGGTTGCGGCTACTCGGGAGGCTGAGGCAGGAGAATTGCTTGAACCCAGAAGGCGGAGGTTGCGGTGAGCCGAGATCATGCCATTGCACTCCAGCCTGGGTAACAAGAACGAAACTCCGTCTCAAAAAAAAAAAAAGTATCCAAATTCTAACCAGGACCTATTTCACATTTGTAAAGAATTTTAGAAGCTTCAGTGAATTAAGTTATATTTGATTATAAAAACAATCCAGAATAAACTTGTCTTAAAAAAAAAAAAACTTAACGTTTGAAAAACACATTTTAAAATTAAAATGTCTGAAAATCTGACCTTAACTATGAACTGTTGAGCCTTTGTTCATTGCCTTCCTGTAATGCACTTCCTTGAAGTTAGGTGAGAAAAGAGGCAATGCTACTTTTGTCTCTGCAATATACAGCCATTCTTTTTCAGGGCACTATAAACAATCATTGCCAAGTTGTATTTATCTTCGGTAACTGAAGCAATTTGGCTGAAAAAAAAAATGACCGTTCCTGTCAGACTGACTTTTATTCAACCAGCTGCTTTTCTCATCCCCTGGAATCAGAGCAGAAAAGTGGTTATCTTAGGCCTCATTATTCTTCCACTGTTACATTGTCAGCTAAAGGGAAGGCGAGAGCAAACTCGAGGTAACGTTCGACGTGAACGGCGGGCAGGGCAGCGGAGGAAACTGACGTCGCACAGCTCCAGCCCCGCACCTCGGCGGAGCGTTAACACCTGCAGCAGGCCGAGCCTTTCTCCGACAGAGGAGTCAACAAATCCATCACAGCTCTGTAACAGGAGGGCTAAGACTAAACTAACGCTCTTGCCTTGACTCCAAATGGACAAATCTATTTAAAAAGAAAAACGATTTGAACGAGAATCAAAATCGCTTCCCGCCTTGCCCAAGGCCCTCTTCCAGAACCAGGGTTCCGACCCTCCCCCCCCACACTTTACTGGCTCCAGTGCCTGCCTCTCGGGGATCTCGAGCAAGGGGAACATAATATTGGACCGGTGAAACGGACCAAGGAATCGAAGAAGAATCCAGGAAAAACAACAACAACAACAACAAATGGACCAGATACTACCCGACCTGCCCTGAATAGTCAATACATTTCCACCACTTGGCCGCGAAAGCAACAAACGTCTCCCGTCCAGGAGCCCCTGACAAGGCCGTGCTCACCCCATAGGGTAAACCCAGCCACCCTCCAACGCCGCCTTCCTGTCAGGGGATGCGGCCCCAGAGACCCGGTAACTGCAGCCGCGTCTCCAGGGCCTGCCGATGACGTCAGCCGCCCTGCGGTAGCATCGCGAGACTCCCACCTCCCTCCCGCGGCTCCCAGCGCTCCCAACCGCCAGCACCTGCTGCCAGGCAGCGGCGGGGATGGCGAGCCGCGGAGCCGAGGCGGTGACGAGAGAAGCGGGTCCGCCATTGGACAAGGAGGCCTGAGGGACGGGCCAGCCGTGCACAAGGAGAGACCGAGGCGGGTTGCCCCGAGAGAGCCAGGGCCATGGAGGCCAACATGCCGAAGCGGAAGGAACCCGGCAGGTCCCTCCGCATCAAAGTCATCTCCATGGGCAACGCCGAAGTGGGGAAAGTGAGTACAGCGCGCCGGGAGGGGCGGGACCCAGCGCAGTGGTGCGACGTGCCCATTGGCTGCAAGGGCGGCCACTCAACAGCCTGGGGCCCGGCCTCCTCTCCGCCCCCGAACAGGCCCGGGTCTCCGCCGAGGGTTGCGACTCCGCGAGCGAAACTCCCTGAGCTTTTTGACCTTTGCGTTGCCCCCTCCTCCTCCGACGTCGCTCTCCCGGAGAAGGTGTCTGGAGTGGCCTCTAAACCTTGAATGTGCCCCCAAAAGAGTAAGGAGGCCTGGGTCCCCATGCTGGGCCGTTGGCCTAGATACCGTGCCCCCGTTCTAGGGGGCCATCTGGGACCGGGAGGTGGAGGATGAAAGTTTAGTTCCCCCAGCTGTGCCTGGGAGCCGGCGGAACGTCATGGGGTGCGTGTGAGAATTTGGGGTTCGCGAAATGGTGCCCGGCAGCCCAGATTCTGCATTCCCGTCACGAGAGAGCGTAATGACGCTGACGTGTTTCACAGAGGATGTGCAGTGGATGGCTGGATCTAGTGGTGTCCCCACATCTGTCAATTCCACCGCCCTTCACTCTACCCTATCTATGCATCAGCTATAAACTCCTTTCGTGTGCTAGAGGGAAGGCCAGAGGTAACCTGAGGCCTTTCCCCATATAAATTCCAACACGGCCTCCTCTTCACCCAAATTCTCTCCCGCTGGGCAAGTGGAAGCTGTTGGTTAAGAACTTCCCAAGGTCGTTAAATCAGTGACTGAGAAACGATTAGAACCCGAGTCTTCACATTCCCACTGCAGTGCTCTTTTCCATCATTGTATTCGGTCAAAATCAACTCGGAAAAAGCTGTTGAGGCAGTGTTTAGGCCAGTGCCCAGCACCCAGGAGATGCTCAGTAGATGTTTGCTAGTGTTTTTTATTTTATGATACTACTTATGTATCAGTGTGCATGTTTTAGCATAACATTCACTTGAAAGTCAACGTTTTTGAACGTCAGCTGTGTAGGTTTTTGTTTTTAAGGAAAAAAAAAGCCTCTATGGACTGGGCTCAGTGGCTCAGGCCAGTAATCCCAGAACTTTGGGAGGCCGAGGCAGGTGGATCACTTGAGGCCAGGAGTTCGAGACTAGCATAACCAACATGGTGAAACCTCATCTCTACTAAAAATACAAAATTATGCAGGCATGGTGGTGCACGCCTTTAATCCCAGCTACTCGGGAGGCAGAGGCTGTAGTGAGCCGAGAGCACACCATTGCACTCCAGCCTGGGAGGCAGCATGACACTCCATCTCAAAAAAAAAAAAAAGTAATTTAACTGTGCCTAATGGTGTAACATTGGAAGCAGCTCAGAATGCCTGGTGTCACCACATCTGTTTAAACATTTGTCTAGTTTTATTAGCCAACGCAATTGGGCAAGACTAAGAAAATATGAAATATTAGAAAGGAGAAGGTAAAATGATCATTATTTGCTAATAATGAGATTGTTTACCTGGAAATCCAAAGAGAATTAACTGAAAAACTATTAGAAACATTACAAAAATTCAGTAAAACAAAATTAATACTAACAAATTAATTTTATTGTGTCTAAATTATATTCATTTAGAATGTATATTGAAAAACAATTTTAATTTACAGAAACAACAAAAATAAAGTGCCTAGGTTTAAACTTAACATGAAATAGGTAGACTATATGAAGACAAGTTTCAGACTCTACGAAGGGACATAAATTACTTAGGCAAATGGAAAGATACACTTTTTCCTTAGATGGGATCACGCAATATTGTATAGATGTGAATTACTCAAAATAACCTACAAATGAAATTCAATTCCAGTGAAAACATCAATAAGGGTTTTCTTTTTCAGAACATAATATAAGATTACTAAAGTCTTTATGAAAAATCAATGTGAAAACAACCAAGAAAATTGTGGGGGGAAAAAAGGAATGAGGGAAGACTAACTGTATCTACCATTTTAAAATATTTTTTAGGCTGAGTGCAGTGGCTCACGCCTGTACTCCTCGCACTCCGGGAAGCTGAGGCAGGCGGATTGCCTGAGCTCAGGAGTTTGAGACCAGCCTTGGCAACACGGTGAAACCCCATCTCTACTAAAATACAAAAAGTTAGCCAGGCGTGGTGGGCGCCTGTAGTCCCAGCAACTCGGGAGGCTGAGGCAGGAGAATTGCTTGAACCGTAGAGGTGGAGGTTCAGTGAGCTCAGATTGCACCACTGCACTCCAGCCTGGGCAACAGAGCAAGGCTCCATCTCTAAAAACTTTTTAGAGATGAATAAAAAAGAAAAAAAATATTTCACTGTGATGATGGTTTTCCAACATTCCGTTTCCACCAGAAAGGTTTTCCTTAGTGTCGGGGCTTTTTATGCATTCCCATAGCAGTTTCTGTGATGTATAAAAGTAGACCCCATCTTACAAATAGGAAACTCTGCTGTGATACCTGAGCCTTCATGTCATCACATTCTCCAGTTTGTCTTTGGTGTTGGAAGTTAAAACATGATTCCCTTTTCAAGTGTGATCTTGAGAGACTCACATGTACATTTTGTGATAGGCAATAAAATCTTAAGAATTCTTAAGTCCAAGAAGGGACTTGTTCCTGATCTCCCTGAAGATCTCTATCCTTTAATTAAGAAGTAGTTATTGGGCCTGGTGTGGTGGCTCAGGCCTGTAATCCCAGCACTTTGGGAGGCTGAGGTAGGTGGATCACCAGAGGTCAGGAGTTCAAGACAAGCCTGGCCAACATGGTGAAACCCTGTCTCTACTAAAAATACCAAAAATTATTTGAGCGTGGTGGCATGCACCTGTAATCCTAGCTATTCAGGAGGCTGAGTTAGCAGAATTCCTTGAAACCAGGGGGCAGAGGTTGCAGTGAGCGGAGATCATGCCATTGCACACCAGCCTGGGCAACAAGAGTGAAACTCCATCTCAAAAACAAAAACAAAAGTAGTTGTTTGAAAGCATCTTGAGATGAACAGAAAAGTTAAGGATACTAAATTCCGTCTAATTCTGACAGAGTTGGATTGACCCTTTGGCTCAATATTGTAAGACCAAGTGAGTCCTCCCTCCCAGTTGGAAATGAGTCATCTACATACAGCCTCTGCCCTGGTCGTATAAATTTGTCTATGTACTCAAGCAATAAAATGATAATTTAATTTAAAAATTTTTGTTTTCAAGCTACCAAACTTTTCTTATTGGTATTGGGAAGGAAATACGGAGACATCAATGGAACAGAGTAGAATCCAGAAATAAACCTAAATACATAAGGAAATTCAATTTACAAAAAAAAAATGTAGTAAAATTTTAGGAAAATAGATATCATTTAGTAAATATCGTTGGAACAACTATCTGCTATTTGGGAATAGGTTGAATTCCTGTTGCATTTCTTTCTCAAAAATAAATTCTAGATGAATAAAAGATTTAAGTGTAACTTTTTAAAACAAACCATTTTGCCTTAGTTGTAAAAGTAGCACATATTTACTCATTTTAAAGGATTTGGAAAATAATAGGATATATACAGGTAAAGCATTTTAAAGTTAAAAATTAAGGAATGCCTTAGTAAATAATCCTTGGCTCAAACAACAAATCAAACGACAAAGTAATTAGCAAGCAATGAAAAGGAATATTTGTATATCATGGACTAACCTATTTTAAAGTTAACTTGGGAACCGTAATTTATTATTCTTGAGAGAGAAAAGCAAACTCCAGAAGTATGTACAATACTCTATGAAGTGGGCACTTTTTACTGCAAGTAGGACAAACCCAATTCAATTGATTTAACAGAATTTTTTTTCTTCTTTTTTTGAGACAGGGTCTCCCTCTGCCATCCAGGCTGGAGTGCAGTGGCACCATCTTGGCTCACTGCAGCCTCGCCTCCTGGGCTCAAAAAAAAAAAAAGGAACTAATTTAATAGATATTTGGAGATGTGGATCTGGTCTTGGCAGTGAGGTCAAAGCTAGACAGGTATTTTGGTGTTGTGATTGAAAGGATAAGAATAAAAGATCTTCAAAAGCAAAGAGCACAAGATTGAGAACTCAACTGAAAACATATACATATTTAGTAATAAGGGAAGAATTTAAAGATAATTTGTCTTAAAATCTTTTAATAATTGTTTCAGTTATTTTATAGTTTTGTCTTTTTTTTTTTTAAACAAAGTTTTACTCTTGTCACCTGGGCTATAATGCAATGGCAGCAATCTCAGCTCACCACAACCTCTGCCTCCTGGGTTCACATGATTCACCTGCCTAAGCCTCCCGAGTAGCTGGGATTACAGCTGCCCACCACCATGCCTGGCTAATTTTTGTATTTTTGTAAAGGTGGGGTTTCATCATGTTGGCCAGGCTAATCTCAAACTCCTAATCTCAGGTGGTCCACCTGCCTTGGCCTCCCAAAGTGCTGAGATTACAGGCTTGAGCCACTGTGCCCAGCCATTTTTGTCTTTTGAAAGTGCTTTTTCATAGTGATGAATGAAGGAACCATAATGAAGAAATATACTTCTTGTCTGTGTGTTCTCAATGTATATTTATTATATGCATATATATTTACCTTTTTAGAGCTGTATTATAAAGCGATACTGTGAGAAAAGATTCGTGTCTAAATACCTGGCAACAATTGGAATTGACTATGGAGTCACAAAGTAAGTATATTGTTTCCTTGGGTTTGTAAATTACATAGAAGTTCAGAACTTTCAAAAATGATCTCTCTTTGCATCAGTGCCCTTGTGCAGGTAATCTTGAAACAGACTTTGAAGATAAATTGGGAAAGATGGGAATAGGAGGCTTTTACAGGTATCTAATGATCACATCATTCATTCAGCCCACATACAGGTATTGAGCACACCCTATTCGCCATGCCTTGTGTTAGGTGTAGGCTGCAACAATGAGCATGTCAACACAAAGCCTAACTAGCAAGTGTAACTTTCTAGGAAACATGTTTCTATATTAACAGGTCCTTTCAGCAGCTGTGTTTTTAGAGCATTTTGAAATATTCTCTCTAAAATGTCTATAAATATTATGTGGAAAATTTTCTACCAGAGAACTTTTCTTATTGGCTTGTGGTCTTCATAGCTATTAGAATCCAACAAAAATGATCTGGAACGAGTAAAGTTGGATCTAATTGGGGATTTACCTGGAGATGAGTCAGGAGGGGGTTGAGCTGGAAGAGTTGGATTAAATTAGCAGGAAATAGCCATAGAGTAGAATTGGGGTAGATGGCACACTCCCTAAACATGAAATTTCAGGCATTCACTATTTTAGCCTTACTCTGGCCTTCCCCCTTTTCTCTTTCCATCCACACTGAACTGTTACCCTCATACTTTTACCTCAGTGCCATTATTCACTCTCTGCTTGGAGTACCCCTGCCAATTTCTTCAAGATATAAAAATTCTCGGTTCCCAGAAGGTCTTTTAAACATGCCCTTTATTGGTCAGGACTCTCTTTGGTTGCAAATGACAGAAATCGTAACATTCTCTATGCTATTTATAGTACTTACCATAAATTGCCTTGTATAGTTATTATTTGTGTATGTTAAATATCTCCTGCTAGATTATAAACTCCCTGTGCCTGGCATAGTGCTTATACCTAATAGGTACTCAACAAATATTTATTGTTAGGTAAGATAGATACATTTAAAGAGGAAGTTTGCCAGATTAGACTAGGAGAGGTAGACTAAAGAAGGTAGACTAAAGTTGTGATGTATAGCTAGCAGAATGTTGATTAGGTGAAGAGTGGAGTCAAGTTTAGACATATCCTTCATGAGTTTTTATAGGGCCCCAGTAAATGGTAAAGTAAAACTCAAGAGTTCTGTGTAATCCTCTTATAGCACCATTTTTCAAGTAACAGCAGCAGAGGGTATTTCTGCAAATTTTCCTTAAAGAATGAAAATTGTAGCTCTTGGCAGTGAAATGTATGAAGCTCTTCATTTGAAATTCGCATTTCTGGCCGGGAATAGTGGCTCCTGTAATCCTAGCACTTTGGGAGGCCCAGGTGGGTAGGTCACTTGAGGCCAGGAGTTTGAGACCAGCCTGGCCAACATGGTGAAACCTCGTCTCTACTAAAAATATAAAAATTAGCCAGGCATGGTGGCAGGTGTTTGTAATCTCAGCTACTTGGGAAGCTGAGGTGGGAGAATCACTTGAACCCAGGAGGTGGAGGTTGCCATGAGCCAAGATTATGCCACTGCACTCTGGCCTGGGCAACAGAGTGAGACTCCATCTCAATAAAATAAACAAATAAAAATAAAATTCACCTTTCTAGTTTTCTTTTCCTCTTTCCTACTTCAAAGCATAGAATTTCATCAGTGACATAGTAGGACATCCTATTTAAGGTAGTTTTGTTCTGAATTCATGTAAGTAGCTAGTTTATTTATCTAAGATGTGAGAATTACCATATTATGCATGGGACCATGGTATATTCAACAGACTATTCTTTTTCTGCCAGAGATTTTTTGGAAGAGATAGTTGTCCCATAATGAGTCGGGAGGATATAATTGGCAGAAACCTATTTCAAACCAACTTAAGCAAAATAAAAGAAAAAGGATATCAAACAAGTCACAAAATCTAGTGACAAGGATGCAGTGGGGCCTCAGAGATGGCTGGAATCAGGGAGGGAGTCTAGACGGGTCATTTCACTACGTCTCTCTCTCCCTACCTGTTGGCCTGGAATAACTTTTAAGCATTCATCTTTGTGTTTTCCTTTAGTGTTTGACTTCTAATGTTCCTTTATCATTTTTCAATGGTGATTTTTCATGAAAAAAAAAAGACTAGAAACAAATAATGCTATGATGTTAATAGTAGTTACTTCTAATATGAATGGTTATTGTTTCCCCTTTGGTTTTATCCTTTATTTCCAAATTTCTGAAAACAAATTCACTATTGCCCTTGCTCAAATAAAGATCACAAGAAAATTAAATAGACATCATTAATATACGTCTTTGTTATTCTACTGTATGGTAACCAAATATAACCAGTGGTAATTAAGATGTCTCTTACTAAGTGAAATGAAACTTTTCGTTTTCCTTTATCTTGCTCCTACTTATCCCAAATCAAATTTTCTTAATACCATAGTAAAAATTACCCTTTGTTGGTTGGGAGCTGTGGACCAGAGAATCTAGAGGTGAGGTGAAGGTGACGTAATTGAGAATGCCTACTCCATGTGGCTTCAGTGTTCTTGAGATAAGAAGGAAGGATCATCTGTCAGGTTGCTGACTACTGTTGTAAAGATGATCTGGAATCAAGAAGAGGCACTAAGAAAGCTTCTTAAATTGCATACACATACCCTTTAAAATTTATAAATGATATTAAGGTAAATGGAGAAACCATGACCTTCTTTGGGATTGTTTTCATTTGAACATTTCAGGGTACACGTCAGAGACAGAGAAATCAAAGTTAACATCTTTGATATGGCTGGACATCCCTTCTTCTATGAGGTAAGAAAGCCTTTGTAACAAAACCTATATCCAGTATTGATGGTGGTGTGGGAAAGATCCAGAATTATCTGAAACAACCACTATTGAAATCATGTGTAAAATTGGATAAATTTAGCTTGATCATGGCTTGCCTTCAGAGCCTTAAGATAATAGACACCTGTTAATCTTTTAGTTTATCCCATTAAATAGCAGTAGGAACTTTCATTGCTAATATTTCAAACATTTTGACTTTAAGAGGACTTTTGCTTTTTACCTCATACATTAGCCTAAAATGTGAAAAAATAATTACATTTATGCTTGGACTTAAGAACTCAATGATGTGACTTCTTTCACATCAGGATACTGGAGTGATCATTCCTATTCATGCCTAGTCATGTGCACTCTTTCCAGAGAAGAAGCTACAGCAACCACTTGGTTTACTTTCATCTGCTTATCACCCCTAAGTAATCCCCAAATGAATCTCATGACCATTTTCTTCTGTTTTTCCTTCCTTGGGCTTTTTCATTTTTCCCAAGGAGGTTTTTTGTTCTTTTCTGGTTTGGCCATTTCACTTCTGCTCTTATCTTTATCATTTCCTTTTCTCTGCTTGCTTTAGGCTAATTTTGCTCATTTTGTTTTAGATTCTCAAGGTGGGAGCTTAGATGATTGATTTGAGACTTTTTTTCTTTTCTAATAAATTCATTTAATGCTACATATTTTTCTCTCAGCACAGCTTTAATTGTGTCTCACAAATTCTGAGATGTATTTTCATTTTCACTTAGTTCAATGTATTTCTTTTCTTTTCTTTTTTTTTTTTTAGACAGAGTTTTGCTCTTGTTACCCAGGCTGGAGTGCAATGGCACAATCTCGGCTCACCGTAACCTCCGCCTCCTGGGTTCAAGCAATTCTCCTGCCTCAGCCTCCCGAGTAGCTGGGACTATAGGCTTGTGCCACCATGCCCACTAATTTTTGTATTTTTAGTAGACATGGGGTTTCACCATGTTGACCAGGATGGTCTCGATCTCTTGACCTCGTGATCCACCCACCTCGGCATCCCAAAGTACTGAGATTACAGGCGTGAGCCACCATGCCCGGCTTCAATGTATTTCTTTAATTTCCCTTGAGACTTTCTGTTTGACTCATGAGTTACTTAGAAGTGTGTTATTCAGGCCAGGCGGTGGCTCACGCCTGTAATCCCAGCACTTTGGGAGGCTGAGGAGGGTGGATTACCTGAGGTCAGGAGTTTGAGACCAGCCTGGCCAACATGGTGAAACCCTATCTCTACTACAAATACAAAAATTAGCCAGGCATGGTGGTGCATGCCTATAATCCCAGCTACTCCGGAGGCTGAGGCAGGAGAATCGCTTGAACCCAGAAGGCAGAGGTTGCAGGGAGCCAAAATCATGCCACTTCACTCCAGCCTGGGTGACAGAGTAAAACTCCATCTGAAAAACAAAGTGTGCTATTCAAAAACAATTTAAAAAAACACAAAAAAGAAAAAATCATACTGTTTAGTGTCCAAGTGTTAAGAGATTTTCCTGTTATCCTTCTGTTACTGATTTCTAGTTTGATTCTATTATGATCAGAGGCTGCCTCAGTGATGATGGCTGCTGACTGATCAGGGTGGTGGTTGATGTGGCAGTTTCTTAAAATAATACAACAATAAAGTTTGCAACACTGATTGACTCTTCCTTTCATGAAAGATTTCTCTGTAGTATGCAATGCTATTTGACAGCATTTTCACCCACATTAGAACTTAATTCAAAATTAGAGTCAATCCAGTTAAATTCTGCTGCTCTTTATCAACTAAGTTTATGTAATATTCTAAATTCTTGGTTCTCATTTGAACAATGTTCATAGCATCTTCACTAGGAGTAGATTCCATCTCAAGAAACTACTTTCTTTGCTCATTGATAAGAGGCAAGTCCTTACTTATTTTTTATTGTGAGATTGCAGCAATTCAGTCACATCTTCAGGCCCCACTTCTTATTGTAGTTCTCTTCTGATTTCCGCCACATCTGCAGTTACTTCCTCCACTGATGTCTTAAACTCCCCCAGAGTTATCTGCAAGGATTGGAATCAACTTCCGAACTCGGTTGATACTTTGACCTCCCCCCTAAATCATGATTGTTCTTAATGGCATCTAGAATGCTTTCCAGAAGGTTTTTACTTTACTTTTCCTAGAGTAATCGCTATAGCAGCTGTAGCCTTGCAAAATGTATTTTTTAAATAGTAGGACTTGAGAGTCAAAATTATTTCTTGATCCATGGACTGCAGAATGGATGTTGTGTTAGCAGGCATAATAAAAACAGCTTTAATCTCCTTGTACATCTCTATCAGAACTCGGGTAACTAGGTGCATTGTGAATGAGCAGTAATATTTTGAAAGGAATCTATACTCTGAGTAGCAGGTCTCAACAGTGGGGTTAAAATATTCAGTAAACTATGCTAAAACTGATGCGCTGTCATCCAGACCTTGCTGTGCCATTTATAGAGCACAGGAAGAGTAGATTTATCATAACTCTTAAGGGCCCTAGGATTTTCATTATGGCAAATGAGCGTTGTCTTCAACCGAAGGTCATCAGCTCTGCTAGCATGTAACAAGAAAGTCAGACTGTACTTTGAAGCTTTTGAAGCCAGGCATTGACTTTTCCTCTCTAGCCTTGAAAGTCCTAGATACCATCTTCCATTAGAGCTATCTATTCTAAGGCTGTTTAATCTACATTGAAAATCTGTTGCTTAGATTAGCCACCTTCATCAATGATCTTAGCTAGATATTTTGAATTAACTTGCAGCACTATATCAGCACTTGCTGCTCCATGTTGCACTTTTATGTTATGAAGATGGCTTCTTTCCTTAAACCTCATGAACCAAGCACTGCTAGCTTCCAACTTTTCCTCTGTAGCTTCCTCATCTCTCTCAGCCTTCATGGAAATGAAGAGAGTTGGACCTGCTCTGGATTAGGCTTTGGCTTACGAGAAGGTTGTGGCTGGTTTAGACTTCTATCCAGACCACAGATAGTTTTGCCATATCAGCAATGTGCTCCTTCACTTTCTTATCATTCATGTGTTTACCACAGTAGCACTTGTAATTTCATTCAAGAAGTTTTCCTTCGCATTCATAACTTGGCTAGCTGTTTGGTACAAAAGGTCCGGCTTTTGGCCTATCTCAGTTTTCGAAATGCCTTCCTCACTAAGCTTAATCATTTCAAGGTTTTCATTTAAAATGAGAGAGATGTGACTCTTCCTTTTTACTTGAACACTTAGAGGCCATTGTAGGGTTATTAATTGGCCTACTTTCTTTTTTTTGAGACAGTTTCACTCTGTCACCCAGGCCAGAATGCAGTGGCACGATTTCAGCTCACTGCAACCTCTACCTCCCAGGTTCAAGCGAATCTCCTTCCTTAGCTTCCCAAGTAGCTGATATTACAGGCATGATATTACACCATGCCTGGCTAATTTTTGTATTTTTAGTAGAGATGGGGTTTCACCACGTTGGCCAGACTGGTCTCGAACTCCTGACTTGTGATCCGCCCGCCTCAGCCTCCCAAAGTGCTGGAATTATAGGCGTGAGCCACTGCGCCCAGCTGGCCTACTTTCAATATTGTTTTGTCTCAGAGAATTGGAAGGCCCAAGGAGTGTGAGAGAGATGGGGCAATAGCCATTCAATGGAACAGTCAGAATATATACTACATTTATTAAGTTTGCCTTCTTAAATGAGCTTATATGTTCATGGTACCCCGAGACACTTAAAATAGAAACAGATATCACTGATCACAGATCATCATAACAGATAAAACAATGATGAAAAGTTTGAAGTGTTATAAGTGTTACCAAAATGTGACACAGAGACATAAAGTGAACACACACTGTGGAAAAATGGCAGCGATAGATTTGCTTGACTTAGGGTTGCCAGAAATTTTCACTTTGTAAAAAACACAATATCTACATACCATGCAGTAAAGTGAGGTGTGCCTGTATGCCTTACATAAGTGCATAAATATCTACATAGCATGCAATAAACTGAGATGTCCCTGTATCGGCTAGGCCCTGTGGGTAACACAAGGGTAGATGCATCAAGATGCATGTCTTCATGTTTCTTCTAGCATAGGAGGGAAGACAGCTGGATATGCTACACACTGCAAAACTGGGCAGGAAGTGATAGCACTATTAGAAGTTCAAAACAGTATGGTCCAGGGGACATAGAGATTAAATTCTGTTTGGCAGGAATGGTGGCTGGATGGTGAGGAATGGGGCAGAGAAAACTGCATGAAAGATACAGCATTATAGCCAGGGCTTGAACGATGAAACATAAAGAGGTGTCTGTTTCCAGATGGAGTTGGGAAGGCATGGGACAGGTTTGGGGAATGAGAGATCATCCAGTTTGAAGGTCAGGGGATAGTGGGAGGATAAGACTGGAAAGGTTGGTGGAGGACTGATCAGAAACTTTTAACATCATTTGAGAGAGTTGGAACTTTGGAGAATAGTTTAAGAAGAAAGAAGTTGAAGGGTTTCGTGTTGTGCATATTGAATTTGAGATTCCAACAGGACATTCAGCTGGAAGAATCTGGTGCTAATTAGAAATGCAGGTCCGGAAACTCGGAGGAGAGGGCTCATCTTGGAGATTCTCACAGTTGAAACTGTACAAGTGGTTCATGTTGATTTAAGAGGAAGGATTCAAAAAGAAAGGAAGGGGGCACAGGACACTTTGGTGGTGGGCTGGAGTAGGAGCAATAGAGAGAAAGGAGTTGGTGAAAGAGAATGTAAGAGCCTAGGGAATGTGACGTACAGGAGCCAAGGCAGCGGGCGTTTTAGGAAAGAAGATACAGTCCATTGTTAACTGCTGTAGAAGGGCCAAGGACCACGAGTCCTGAGGGAAAGGACTGGTGGCCTTCATCATCTTTAGTTCTTTCTGATTTGGTTGGGTTTAACTTTCAGGGATAGTTTCTTAGGTTTCTGTAAACAAATAGGAGCACTAAATTCTTGGTCCAGGTATCTGCCTATGCCCAGAAACCCTACCTGATATGTATAACATGTTTTCATTTCTTACTACATAGCCTGTGTGGGTCTGAGGACATTTGGGAATTTTGTGAAAGGAATGTATAATGTATGGCTTTTGTCAAGATTCTTTCTGGAACTTTGTCCCAGAATCCCCGTCTGTCAATGCTGCTCCTCACCCACCCAACCTCTCTCTGGCCTTAATGCTTGAGTATGCCCCATACTTCATGCTGCCTCTTCCCAGATTTGGAGCCATGCCCCAGAGGCAAGCTGCCATTTCTAATGAAGCATCAAAGGATAATCAGAGAATGGATGCCAGGAAGGAAGGAGAAGGTGTTAAATAGACATTGTTTTTCAGGCACTATGCTAAGTACTTTGCCTGCATTATCTCATTTAACCCTCATAATAACCCTGTGAAGTAAGTAGTATTATCCCCATTTTACAGATGAGGAAACTGAGACGCAGAGAGGTTAAGTGACTTCCCCAAGATCATACAACTAGTAAGTAAGTGTGAACCCAGATCTGTCTGACTCCAGAGCCTGTGCCCTTTTCCTTTGTATTACACTGAGGCTCTGAGTTTGGAGTTCTAAAGCTGGTGTGCAGACCCGAGAGTCAGGGAAGCTCTGCCTCGCACCCTGGGGGAAGCCGGCTTTGGGATGTGATTTATAAATGGCTCTAGCCATTGCTAATACTTCGTGTCATTTTTGCCTTAAGTTCTTTTGCATCGCTCACTCATCTTCTTAATTCTTCCTAAGAAGAACTTTATATAATTGGTATTCTTTTAAGGTCTACTGATAGTTAAAGACCGAGTGCCTCTGGGGAGTGGAACTGGAGGTGGGGCGGAGTGGGGCAGGAGGCCGTTGTTTTACATTATAAGTCCTTCCATACTAATAACTTTTTAGAATGGCATTACTTTGATTCTATAAAAAAACTTCTAGAGACCAGTAGAAACTGAGATACAATAGCAGACACTATAAAAGAACACATTTTGCCAGGTTAATGACTATGAGAGATACTCTTATAACATCACAAAAACTACATTTTGTGCATCTGTCCTTTTATTTGAAGGTTCGAAATGAGTTTTACAAGGACACACAGGGTGTGATACTGGTCTATGATGTTGGGCAGAAAGACTCCTTTGATGCCCTTGATGCATGGCTGGCAGAAATGAAGCAAGAGCTTGGACCTCATGGAAACATGGAAAATATTATATTTGTAGTTTGTGCCAACAAGGTAACCCCTTTGGAAATGGTATGTTCAGGTTACTAGGGGAAGAGTGGAGCTTTGAGTGTTGGGGATCAAATAAAAAGAAAAATTCCTTATTGTGTAATATAGGAATCAATAACCTTTCAAAACATAATGTCCCTAAGACAAAAACAAAACAGCACAGCAACCTAAAACCTGCTATGTCAAGATTTGTATACTTTTTTTTTTCTGGTGCCATACTTGGGGAAGGATGTTGGTGACTGAGGAGGAGCCATGGGTAATCACACTTTGATCCAATTGGAGGAGGGGCATTAATTAGGTGATGTGGACTGGAGAAAGGTATGAAAAGCAGACTATGGCCCCAAAGGTATGGCAGATATCATGAAGCCAACTTTCACAGAACTGAGTAACAGCTGTTTTCACAAGGGGTCAGGTGGGGCACTGCAGCAACAGGCACTAGTCCTACTGCTATAGAATATCAGTCTACATTCAATATTAGGATTTGTTTCTGTCCCTTTAGGTCCTGGTAATTTTACACACTAGTACAGGCATTTACTAAGAATAGCTTTGCCTTAGTAAAGGATTGACAAAGACTGCACTGGGTCCATTCTAGTAGGACAAGGTTGTCATCTTCTCTCTGCCCACCCCCACATTTCAGATTGACTGTACCAAACACCGTTGTATAGATGAAAGTGAAGGACGTCTTTGGGCTGAAAGCAAAGGGTTCCTGTACTTTGAAACTTCAGCACAAACTGGAGAAGGCATTAATGAGATGTTCCAGGTAACCTAGCATTTTGTTGTTTTAAGGTTTGTGTCAAGGCCAATTGTGCCAATTTTTAATTTAGATTATAGGAAGCAAAAAAGTAACAGGAATTTCTCATTAGAATAAGCTCTTTCTTTTCAAAGAAGCTATCTGCTCTCTATTTTAGATGAGACTTAGCTGATCATGAGAATTACCTGAGGAGATTCTTCAAAATACATACTTCTGGGCTCCAGATCTACTGGAAACTTATGTTGCTATGGAGCTCAGGAATCTATATTTTAGAAAAACTCTCCAGGTGATTCTGAGGATCATCAAGTTTAATAACAATTATTATACACCGCTTAATCAGGACAGAGATTTTCTGCAAAGCCACCTTTGGCTAATGGTATTACATTTGTATGAGTAATCAAATAGAAGCATTATTGTGGCAAAAATTGCCTTGCTACAGCTAGTATAATCCTATATCGTAGCCCACAGGGGTGCAGTTAGAGAACAGGAGACTCTCAGTATAGACTCCAGCTAATTACACATAAAAATAAGGCCTCGCCAATCAAGCAGGAAATGGAGGTGCTCACATTGCAACCTGAATGCCACTTTAAAAAACCTCATCTTGAGTAATTTTAAGGGAAATAGGCTATTTAAAACAATAACTTACAAAGGCAGCCCTTAATTATAGATACTTTTGGAAGTAAGTGGTAGTGTGAATAATGTATTTTTCTTCTTATGAATATATCTGATATTTTGGGAGTTTTTAGCATTTCAAATAATGTAGTTACATTATAAAGACTTGTTCTTAATTATTGAGTGGGATTGTACTTAATCTTTTATACTGAATTTCCTTCTCACAAGATGTCACTCCTCCTACTGGAAGACAGATTTCTTCCTTGGCTGACAGGCTGAATTGGCCAAAAGTAGTTTCTATTTCAAGATCAAATCAAGTTGATGCTGGTTTGCCATGCTTTCTATTCTTTTGAGTACATAGAGCTATGTGAGTTTTTACCTATATGTGTACAATAATGATACCTAACCATTTGAATAGTACTTCACCATTCTGGAGAAGTTTACACATTTCATCTCATGCAGACTTATGAAAACAATGTGTGGCAGGTGTTATCATTTCATATATGAGAGCATCCAAGGGTAGTAAAGTGATTCATCCAAAGGTCATAATGGTTAGAAATGAAATTTCTTTCAGCACTTTAAAGATGCTGGTCCATTCTCTTCTGGCCTCCACTGTATCTCATGAGATGTTAGCACTCATTGTGACTCTTACTAATCTCTGTACCTAATGTGCCCCTTTTGCCCCTGGCTGCTTTCAATAGTTTCTCTTTTCTTTGGTTTTCAGCAGTTAGACTATGATATGCCAAGATGTGGTTCTCTTCTTATTTATTCTACTTGAGATTTACTGAGTTTCTAAGATTGGTAGTTAGGTGTTTTTCATCAAATTTGGGAATTTTTTTGTTTGGTTTTTGTTTTACTATTATTTCTTTAGGTTTTTTATTTGTTTGTTTGTTTGTTTTTGGCCACATTCTGACTCTCTTTACCTTCTTGGGCTCCAATTACTTGTATATTAGACCATTTGATTTTGTCCCAGAGTTCCTGAGGCTATATTTATTTTTCTTCCATTTTTTTCTGCATTTTTCAGATTGCATAATCTCTCCTGATTTGACTTCACCACTGACAAGCTACTGTTAAACTCACCAAGGGAAGTTTTCCATTCAGTCCTTTATAGCTCTAGAGTTTGCATTTGGTTCCCAGTATAGTTCCCAGTTCTCTATTAAATTATCTGCTCACTCATTAAGAGTGTATTTTCTTTTAATTCTTTGAATGTATTTTCCTTTACATCTTTGAAATATTTATACTAGCTGTTTTACTATCTTTGCTAAGTCCAACATTTGAACCATCTTAGGTTCAGTTTCTATTTACTACTTTTTTTTCCTATGGATCACATTTTCATGTTTTTTTTTGTATGAGTAGTGGTTTTTGATTAAACACAAGGCATTGTGGATAATATATATTGTAGAGACTATAGATTCTTTTATCTTCCTCCGAAGACTGTTGATTCTTGATTGAAGAAGGTCAAATGTTGATTTTTGATTCCTCAGGAGGCAGTTCAATTATTGACAAATTAAAATGAATTTGTGTTGGCTTGTTTTTTTGCCTTAATAGCAAGGATTTGAAGGAAGCCCAAAGTGTTTCCCAAGCCATTCTAATTTGGCAGGACTCAGCTTCCAAATTCTGCCTCTTTTCCAGATCTTGTTAGCTCTTGGTTTTAGGTTTTGTTAGGATGAGTCTATAACTTTTAAGGCACAGCCTTTCTGTGATACCTCAGTAGATGGTAGGGCTATTAATGAGGGGTTAAGGCAGTATCTCCACTCTGACAAGACTAAACCCTAACATTCTCAGATAGCTCTTCCTCTGGCACCACTAGACCTCAGGATACTGGTTTTATTCTCAACCCCATACCAGCTGTTATCTGGTAAGCCTTGGGTGATCTCACTCTATACATATATAGCCTAGCCTTTGACTACAGACTTATGAGAGACCCCCATATGGACTTGGTGCCCAGCTCTGCCCAGCTCTCTCCTCTCCTGTGGTCTGCTGTGCAGATTCTAGCCACCTCAGCAGCCTCAAACTCCAATCTCTGCCTCTAAGGAGAGGAGAGACTTAGAGCTAGAGTCTGAGCAGACACAAATCTCACTGAGCCTTAGACTACCTCTAAGGCTCAGTGAGATTTGTGTCTGCTCAGACTCTAGCTCTCTGTGATGTGGTCAGGAAAATGGACTCCAAGTAGACAGCCAGGTGATTGTGGGGCTTACCTCTCAGGGAACGGTCTTGCACTTGCTGTTGTCCACTGCCAGCAGTTTTCTTCCCAGTTCAATCATAGTTGATGGCAGCAGGTCTAATCCAGTATTCATTACTCTGTCATGGCTGGAACTCAGACATGAAATTTAAACAGGATTTGATCTCAATCCTAGTATTCTGTAACTTACACCATGACTTGTCTTCTACAACCATGTGTATAGTGAATGGAATCCTGTGCCCTCAGAAATCTGTGAGTATTCATACTTCGGGTTAATTCATAGGCTAGACAATAACCTTAATGATACATACCACTAGCAAACATCCATGAACTGTGATCCCTTTTATGTGGCTTTTATCCTTTTAGATACATCTTGAATAGAACTAATGGATAAATTAGTCTGTTAAAAAAAAGTCTAACAAGAAGAGAATAATTACACTATCTATAAGTAAGTACTTAAAAGTAGTGCTTTCCTGCTGGTTCAATTTAATAAATATTTTCTTTGTTTTCTATCTATTTAATAGACATTTTATGTCAGGAAGGAACTTAGTTTTTGATACTGTTACTAGAGAGAGCAATATTAAAATAGAGTAAAGCTAAGCTAATACTTCTTGTGTCTTGGTCTCTAGTGGTATTCCTTTGACACCCCTTTTCAAACATCAAGGCTTCTTGTTAGGTTACCAAGTTGATTAAGTATTATTAGAGATAAGAAAGAAGAGTCGAAAAGAAAGATAAAAATATTAGAAGGTAACAGGAACTTTAGAAGAATCTGAAAAAGAAGAGAAAAAGATTTTTAAAGAAATTAAGAGAAGAAATATGTCTATTTAAAATTAGCTATGGTGTGGTAAATGAGTATTATTCAATAATAATTACAGTACACAGAACATGAAACATGAGCAGGTTCAAAAAAGCCTTCACTTAAAAAACTAGAAAAGTATAGCCAGGTACATTGGCGCATACCTATAATCCCAGCTGCTCAGGAGGCTGAGGCAGGAGGATCACTTGAGCCCAGGAGTTTGAGACCAGCCTGGCCAGTGTAGACCCTGTCTCACAAAAAAAGAAAAAACAGGCCAAGCACAGTGGCTCATGCCTGTAAGCACTTTGGTAGATTGAGGCAGGCAGATCACGAGGTCAGGAAATCAAGACTATCCTGGCTAACACAGTGAAACCCTGTCTCTACTAAAAATACAAATAATTAGCCAGGTGTGGTGGAACATGTCTGTTGTCCCAGCTACTCAGGAGGCTGAGGCAGGAGAATCGCTTCAACTTGGGAGGCAGAGGTTGCAGTGAGCAGAGATCGCACCACTGCACTCCAGACTCCAGCCTAGGCGACAGAGTGAGACTCTGTCTCAAAAAAGAAAAGAAAAAAAAAAAATTGTAAAAGTGGGCAAAGAGACTGGGTGTGGTGGCTCATGCCTGTAATCCCACCACTTTGGGAGGCGGAGGCGGGCAGATCACCTGAGATTGGGAGTTTGAGACCAGCCTGACCAACATGGAGAAACCCTGAAAAAAAAAAATACAAAATTAGCGAGGTGTAGTGATGCATGCCTGTAATCCCAGCTACTCATGAGGCTGAGGCAGGAGAATCACTGGAACCCAGGAGGCAGAGGTTGCAGTGAGCCAAGATCACGCCATTGCACTCCAGCCTAGGCAACAAGAGTAAAACTCTGTCTCAAAAAAAAAAAAAAACTGGGCAAAGAATATGAAGTTTGCAGAAAAAGAAAAGACCATAAGCATTTGTAAAAATATCCACTTTCACTTATAATTAAAGACATGCAAATCAAACTATATTAGATGTGTATCAGATTGGCAAAAATTAAATTGTTTGATAATTGCCAGTGTTAATGAGGATGTGGAGAAACAGGCACTCTTTCACACACACACAGTGATGGGAATGTAAACTGGTACAGCTTTTTTTGGACAACAGTTGTCAGATTCAAAAATTAAAATGTGCATACACTCTTGCTCAACAGTTCTGCATTTAGGAATTTATCCTAAAGCAGTATCTCCACAAGTGTACGGAGATGTATACACAAAAGAAAAATTTACTAAAGCACTGTTGGTAGTGGAAAAAAAAACAACAACTAGAAACAACTGACTTGTCCAAGAATAAAAGTTGGTTACATAAATTATGGTACAACCACACAATAAAATACTGAACGGCCATTTAAAAGAACAAAGAAAGTCTCTATTTATAGCTATAGAAAGATTCCAGGATGTATTATTATGTGGAAAAAAATGCAAGGTGCTAAGATGTGTATAAGCTGATCTCCTTTAGGTATATGTTGAAAGAGTGTGGATCTGTGTGTATACTGGCATAGTGATGGTAAATTTTTCTGGAAGGATGTTAAAAAAAAATTAACAATGGTTACCTCCAGGAGAGGAACTTGAGGCACAGAGAGACACAGTTTTCATTTTACACTTTTCTTTACTATTTGTATTTTTCTAACAGTGTTCATCTATTACTTTTGTGGTTTTGGTTGGTTGATTTGTTTTTGAGACAGGGTCTGGCTCTGTCATCCAGGCTGGAGTACAGTGGCATCATCTGGGCTCTCTGCAACCTCCACTTCCTGGGCTCAACCCATCCTCTCACCTCAGCCTCCCAAGTAGCTGGGACTATAAGTGTGCACCACCACACTCAGATAGTTTTTGTGTTTTGTGTGTTTGTGGAAATGGGGTTTTGCCATGTTGCCCAGGCTGGTCTGGAATGCCTGAGCTCAAGTAGTCTGCCTATCTTGCCTTCCCAAAATGCTGGGATTAGAGGCGTGAGCCACCATGCCAAGCTCATCTATTACTTTTTAACTTCAAGTGTCATTATCTGAAAGTAGGATTATTAGCCACTTTAATTTCATTCCTTATACTTTTTGTGTATTAAAATGTGAATATATATATATTTATATTTATATTTAAATAGTATAAAAGAAAAAAATCTTCCAAAGTATGTATTTGCTTTATACATGACTTCTAAGAGTTGCTGGAATGTATTAAAAGTCTCTTAAGTTGATACTTAAAAGGAATTCTTATTTTCACCAAATCATTTCTACACTGGGATGTGTTTTCTTTTTGCAGACCTTTTATGTATCCATAGTTGATTTATGTGAAAATGGCGGGAAACGCCCTACTACAAATAGCAGTGCTAGTTTCACCAAAGAACAAGCAGATGCCATTCGCAGAATTCGAAATAGTAAAGACAGTTGGGACATGCTGGGAGTCAAACCTGGGGCCTCAAGGTAAGTGCTCTGGGATACTCAACACTGAGTATCCCATCATACAGTATTCTATCATACAAAAAGACTCCACCACCAAAATTATAGGTGCAGTGTATCTTCTTCCAATTGGCTGGAAATGCAAAGATGTATAAAAATATATTAGAATGACTCTGTTTCACTAAATTAGCTGAATACCAGAGACAAAATAGAGGACACAGTCGCCTGCTAAGAAAACTGTTGTAAATGCTTTATGAAATGGTATGCTCTGCTTTTGTGTTGAACAAGAAGAGCCTTGAAGTTAGCACACCTTAAAAACTTAACAAAAGAGAATCCTTAAATCATAGAATGTTAGAGGAGGAAAGCATGTTGGCAATCAACTTGTACAAAGCATTTCATTTTACTGGTGGGAAACTGGGATTCAGTGAGATTAAACATGTTCAAGAATCCCAGGAGTTAGTGGTATCATTGGTTCTTTACCCTGGAACACTGTATGTTCATCTGTCTCTGTCGTTGTCTCTGAAGCCCTGTAAGTTCCTCATCTATGTGTGTATTTTTAAATTTAAATTTATTTATGTATTTATTTAATTTTTTTTGAAACAGAGTCTCATTCTCTCACCCAGACTGGAGTGAGTGACACAATTTCAGCTCACTGCAACCTCTGTCTCCTGGGTTCAAGCGATTCTCCTGCCTCAGCCTCCTGAGTAGCTGGGATTCTAGGCACGAGCCACCATGCCTGGCTAATTTTTGTATTTTTAGTAGAGATGGTGTTTCTCCATGTTGGCCAGGTTGGTCTCTAACTTCTGGCTTCAGGTGATCCACCCACTTCAGCCTCCCAAAGTACTGGGATTACAGGCATGAGCTACCACACCCAGCCCCCTGTGTGTGTATTTATGTTAATTATTTTGTTTTAGTCAAAAGAGTTATTCAAGAAAATAATACAGTCACTATTCTTTGTTTCTTGTACAAAACTTAAATTATTATTCAGTATGGTTATGTAACTTTCGGTGGTCTAATTCTACCATTACTACATATGTTGTAATTTATGTGTCTTATTTTGTACCTTGGCTCCCCGCATTTACTTCACCCTTCCTACTTTTTCACCTTGGTTCCCACAAAAGAAAAAAATCATGTCTTGAAATTGCCATGCAGCACCCAAAGGACTAAATATCTCTTCTCCATTCTGGCCTCACAGCATATCTTCAAGTCTAGAAGGAAAGAGGGGAAGGGAAGGGGAAGACTGCTACTGGTCACACTCACTCACCAGGTGATATTGAGGATGCTTTAAACCTGTCAGGGAGTTCAGGTGACCTCACGTGTAGAGCACAGAGTTTATTGAGATCTTATTTTTTGTTGTTGCTCAGTGCTATGCTCTTGTTTATTGTAGATTTTTAGTAAGTTTTGAAATTGGAAAATGTGAGTCTTCCTATTTTGATTTTTTTTCCCCCAAGATCATTTGACTATTATGGATCTGTTGTAATTCCATATATATTTTCAGATCAGCTTCTCTATGAAAAAAAAAAAAAAAAAAGCCAGTAGGGTTTCAATCAGATGGCACTGAATCCGTATATCTGCATCTTTTAAATTTCTTTTTAGACCTTCATAGTCTCTTTCTGAATTCTTCTGTGTCATCTCCAAGGGATACTGCCTCTAAACTTAAGAAATGGTTACTTTGTCTACTTACTAGTAGACTTAGAACAATATTCATTAAGGGAGAAGAAACTTAGGGTTCCTTATGTATTCACTTTGCTTAATTGGAATTTACTAGAACTTACAGACCCCCATAGGGTCCATATCCTTAACCAATAGAAACATGTGCTTCTCTTACCTTTGTTCCACTGGGCCTAGCAAACTAATTTTGTATGGCACCGAGTACATTTGGGAAAAAACCTTAAAATATTTTTTTCTTAAGTTGTAGAGAGTTTTGATATTTCTTGAGTGTTAACTGTGTTTACTGTTCTTGAACTTTAATAAAATCTTCATCTTCAGCAGAATTGATGTAATTGTTACATCTTGAGAGTTTCTGCTGCTACCTGCACATCTTGAAAGGCACTCTTAATGCAGAGGACCAGGTGTAACTACTGACCCAGTGTGGACACCCTCTCTCAGGAGGCAGAGTGGCTGGAAGGTCCCTTCCCAGGACTCCCTCATGGAAGAAGAGGATGCAATGCCTTCCTCAAGGACACAGGGTCTTTAGGACAAATAACAATTCTGACAATTCAAATTGCTTCAGAGAGGGAGAATGTCATTCTTATTAGCAAAATTATCAAAGTTACACATGTAGAAAAACAACACTCAGGGCACCAAGAAGGCCCCCACAGAGCAGCCTTCTGAAAGAATGGGGTTCTTGCTAAAACAAGAAAATTCAGAACCACTCTAAGAGCAGAAAGTAGAAAAGGCCCTAAAATGTATACCTAAGATTTGGAGAACTGTTAACATGACCCTATGACTTCAGTCTCTCCAAACTGAAACATAAAACTTGCCGTCATAGCCAAGGTATCAAAGGTCATCTCCCTGATTTAGAGAGCCACATTAGAAATCCTTCTAATAAAAAATAAAGGAGAAAGCCTATAAGCATATAAGGAGAAAGGCTATAAGCATATCCATGCTTATAGGATCACTGGAACCCTGAATTACAAGAGGAAGGTGGGAAATAAAACCATCTGGTAGAGACAGAGCTTAATCTGACCAGGGGAGTGGTTGGGTACTTAGATCCCTCTGGGAGGCCTGACGCCTGAAAGTGATGACCAGTGGGGATGGGACAGGACTATCCAGGCCCCACCCTAGCCAGTTTCTGCTATTTGAGGAGCTCAGAAGCCTGCAGCTCTCTCCTGGAGCGCTGCTGGTTTATGGGAACTACTGGATTGGAGAGGCACTCTTACAGCTCCTTACATCTCTGGATAATACTGATCTGTGTCATGTTTCTTCTTTCATCTCAGTGAGCTCATTGTCACTCTGGTCTACCCCTTTCCAGCATCCCTTGCTTTCTCAGTGATATCACCTTCTTGGGCCTCAGATTCCTCATGACCTTGACCCTGGAGCTCATTTCAGCCCTTTTCCTTTTATCCTCTCCTCCTGGATACTCAGCTCATCATCCACTCTGCCATTTCGTTCTTTATCTTTTATCTTCCCTTGTTTCCTTCCATAAACACCTTAATCTAAACTCTTTTACTCATGCCTGGGTTATGTAACAACCTCCTGTATCCTAACTTCAAGAAACAGTTTTCCCAGCACACGATTGTCGTGAAACACCTACCGTTGTGATTATCAAGCCCAGGTGCTGAGGTTGTTTTGCTTCCATTCCAGGCCATTGTCAGCTCTCTCCCAGACCCCTTCTTTCAGAAGATGACTCTAGTGCCTTCCCTGGTGCCCAAGCCCTTATTTTTTCAATCAGCAAAGATATGCTGAGTGCCTGCGAGGTGCCAAATACTGCCTGTTTTCATCTGATCATGCTTTTACTAAGTGTTTCATTAGCATTTATATACTTTTTGCATTGTGTACTACTTTGTATTATATATTGCATATTATTTATTGGTTCAATGTCTGTTTTCTAGTCTTTTAATCTTGCCTTTGAGAAAGGCTAATAATTTAGGATATGTTTACTGCAAGAGATATTATGTGTATCTGAGCAGCTAACATGCAGTGGGTCGGGCTAACTCTGTTACTAACACAGATCTTCACTTCTTTTCACAGGGATGAAGTCAATAAAGCGTATCGAAAACTTGCTGTGCTTCTTCACCCTGACAAATGTGTAGCGCCTGGTAGTGAAGATGCCTTCAAAGCAGTTGTGAATGCTCGGACAGCCCTCCTGAAAAACATCAAGTAGAAGGTAGAGAAAAAAGCCAAGTGCGGGACTCAAGCGCAAACAGACTTTCCCTAGAGGTGAAATAACCAACATGAAGTTTTCCTTCCCAGAATCTCACTGCTCTTTTTATTCATTTGTGTATTAGTAATTCAGGTGTCTGTTGCCATTTCATAGGCATTTTACTGAGAGATGATCTGCACTTGTATGAAGTGAAGAGAACTGAACGTCACTTACACCCTTATACTTCATTTCATATATCTAGATAATCTGATTTTTTTTCTCATTCATCAGCTCTGTAATTGTAGCATTCCTTAGACATTTCACTTGGGGAAATGCACGAGGTTTCTGGAGGGAGGGAAGAGAGGACAAGAGGACCCTTTCACTTTTTCTTTTTTACTCAGTTCATCATCAGAGAAGAAAATAACAAAAATGGAAGCAAAACATCAGATCCCCTGTAAGTTTAGTGTGATCTTAAAGACAAGGTGCTGCTTTTACAATGAGCTCCTTAGGTGGTATTTTAACCATCGATCTGTAATGATGACTCTTGGCAGCCCCTTGGGAGTTTGTAAAATGAGGTGATTCAGTTCTGAATTGAGCAGTCCTTTATGACATTCACTCTCTTCCCCTTCTGCAGCCACCAGGGGGAGAGACAAGCCAGTCCTAAGAGAAAAGGTGGTGGCAGCCACAAATTCTAGGTACATTGGTTGCTGCTTATCCTGCCCCTGGATCTGAGGCCTTTCCTTTGCCATACAAATGGTTGCTGATAGCAGTAGAGAGCACTGTGCACCTGGGAATGAGGAATCAGACCCCAAGAAGAAGTACTTGCAGAAGCCAGGCACAGTAGTATCCACCTATAGTCCTAGCAACTCAGGAGGCCAAGACAGGAGGATTGCTTGAGCCCAGGAGCTTGAGTCCCACCTGGGCAACATAATAAGACTTTGTCTGTTAAAAAAAAAAGAAAGGTACTTACAGGTCACACTTGAAGATTCTGCACACATCGGCAGAGAGAAAGGCCAGCCAAGCTTGGGGCAAGCTTGATGCATGCAGTAGGAGAGACTTCTTATGAGGCTTAGCCCTTGTCTTATTGCCAGCCTTTGCCTCAGGCAGGTGGGAATGGCAGGGTCACTCTTCTGCAAAGCTGGCCTCTTCTACACTTCCTCACCAGTGTTGTTTCTTCCTTTTTTTTCTTCCCCTTTCCCTCTTGTGTTTTTTCTGAACCCTGCATCCACCATCATTTCTCTCCTCTTGAGTCCCTGGCTTCTGGCCACTGCCTCCTCCCTTTTCTAAGCCTTGGCCAGGGCCCGGTTGACCAGAGACAAGTATGGATCCTTTGGCTGCCAGTCAGGGGAGATCTCGGGGCCTCTGTGGGGAGGAATCTCTGTAATTCCTGCTTGGGCTCCAAATCTCTAAAGAGTGGTATTTTTAAACTATAGCTTACAAAATACATTTTCTGGCCACAGTCTCCTCCTCTTTGGTGTACAGGGATAGATGAAGTTCACGTATTAGGACTGGCACTCCTTTCCCTGCTTATGGAACCAGTCTCAGCACTTGACTCACTACATCACCACTCTTGTTAACATCACTCATTTTGAGCTGCAACCACACTAATTCACATTTTTATATACTTTCAATTAGCTGACTAATTGGGGCTTGAAAGTATGTAAAATATTCTTATCTTGTGAATTTTAAAAAGCTATCCCATATCAATTGCCAAAGAGTGTCTACCTTACCACCTAAGAAGAAAAGCCACCTTCTTCCAGTCCAAGCCCACTGCAGTCTTGTGGATTTTCCACGCAGCAGCTTTTCACTGTGTGACTGTACTTGGGCTACACTGGGCTTGTTATCAGGAAACCAGAGCATTGCTTTATCCTATCAGTTTTCAGCTTGGCAATATCAAAACAACTTTTTAAATAAACTGTTTGATATATGTCAACGAGGTTTTCCTCTGGCCTTTAACTGGCTTCTGAGGCTATAGAACTTCAACCCAGAGTTCTTCGGGACCTAAATTTTCCTTAAGGAAGGCCTTTATCATGCCGAAAGCACTCAGATATGTCTTCCCTCACAATAGAATGTAGAAGTATATGAATGAGGGATGAGCATGGTAGCGTTAGCCCAGATTGACATGATAACTCAATGTGAGGCACTACATGAAAGCTGGTGCCAGTTTTCATCACTGTTATTAAATACCAGATTGGTAACGTCATTCAACTATATTGCGCAGATGAACAATTATAGCAGAGAGCATTCATTAGTGCTTCCATTCATATCCTTACATGTGAGTTGCTGAAATATTCCTGAGCTTGATTCTTAGGGCTTGGAACTCAGTTTCCAGCACCATCATTATTAATATTAAGAATGGCCATAGAGCACTTCATTTACATAAAAGGAATAAAATAAGCAAGTTAAGCTTCAGGGTCCTACAATTTTTGATTTCTATAATCCTTCAGCAGAATGTGAAGAAATAACAAAGTGTGATTTGTAATAGAAAGTTTTTGGCACTAACTTCATGCAAAATTTCACAGACCTCTGTGCATTAATTTAAATTCTTGGTGCAGATGTGTGCTTTGCAGTTCAACTTTATTCAAAATCCTTCAGCCAGTTAGGATTTCAAAATACATTAGCAAGAGTAACAGCTGGCAGAATAATTACAATGGCTAAAATGTTTTTATAGAGAATCTTGTTTTTCAAAAAAGAATAAAAAGCTTGAATAGCTATTATTGAAGAAAAGCCATGTCTTCAACATCTGAGTCACCAAGAAGTAACACTTTTTAAACTTGTTAGAAATCCCTGGAGGGATTTCAAATTCATCGTCTAATCTACCTAAGCACTTTAAGATACAGCCTCCTTTTGTTCATCTGTTCCTCTTCATGCCTCCTTTTGGATTGATATCTCAGCTGTCAATATTTCTTTGACTTTGGCTTTGTCATTTTTATTTCTACATATAAATGTGTCCCTGGTTTTATTAGCCTGTTAATTTAAAAGTACAGACTTGGGGGTCATTGTGTTGCTACCCAAGAGAAATTGCTACGGTTCTGTAGATTGCACATCCTTCTTTAAGGCATACATTTACCTCAGGAAACTTACCCTAGTAGGTTCTGATATACTGAATTCTAAACTAAGTGACTATTTCTTTATACCTATAAACTAGTACCTGATTCACTGTTAGCTAAAGGAGCCATAGATAAGGCAGCTAAATTTCTGAAAGATAGCCTGAGTAAGTAGGCAGCCACTACAAGCTCCGAATCATAGAACGACAGCATCACAAGGGGGAGGGAGGGATTTGGCTCTGAAGTTAGAAAGGGTGGAGCTGTAAGCCATGTGCATGTTGCCTTTGAGAGTGACAGTGCCCCTCTTACAAGTAATTCCACTAGGCACGGAAATTCCAACCTCCTTTGCTACTGTACCCCATCAAGCTTACTCTGAATCAAAGTTTTTGTAGAACTTTTGAAAATGAACTTAGCTGCAAAATATACCTAACCACCTTCCATTGCAAGCTTTGTAAAGTGAAGAGAGGTTCATACTTCTCATAATTGGTATTTAGCACAATTGGAAGACACAGTTATATTGTCTGTATATTGTTTTTTCCATTAAAATTTTCTAGTGAAGACAAAAGCTTACACTTGTGACATGGATAAGTGAGATGGTGACTAACGAGCAGTGCAATATTAGGCGGTGCAATAGAGGTCCTATTGGAGAGATGAGTTTTGCTGGGGAGCTGGACAGTGTTGGTTAGCTTCCTACATTGATTGCTCCTGGGCATTCTTCCCCATTAACTGAAAGCAGAGTCTATCAATGAGCTCTTTGCTCTTACAAGGTAATTTACATATTTCTTTCTGTTGAAATAACTGAAAATGTTAGATCTACCAGTTGTTTATGTCTTGTAAACAGAGTGTCATATGTATTTAAGTTGTGTATTTTTATAAAATAAAGCCAAATATCAAACATCGGTCTGTGGGCTGCATTTAGTTGTGGAAACACTGATCTTTAATGGAAAACATACTAGGCTGGAAGCCAACAGTGACCCTCAGTAAGACATTCCTGAGAATGGCCCACCCCTCTTTCTGGGGAGCTACTCTGTCCTCTTTGTCCTGCTATCATGGTCTAAAGGAGAGACTTTCAAAATGTTCGAGTTTTTTTTTTGAGATGGAGTCTCACTCTGCCACCCAAGCTGGAGTACAGTGATGTGATACTGGCTCATTGCAACCTCCACCTCCCACATTCAATCAGTTCTCCTGCCTCAGCCTCCCAAGTGAGTAGCTGGGATTATAAGTGCCCACCACCACGGGTGGTTAATTTTTGTATTTTTTAGTAGAGACCGGGACAGGGTTCCATCATGTTGGTCAGGCTGGTCTCAAACTCCTGACCTTAAGTTATCCGTCCTCCTCAGCCTCCCAAAGTGCTGGGTTTACAGGCATGAGCCACTGCACCTGGCCTCAAAATGTTCAAATTCTTTTCTATCCTTCCTTTATGGGTCTCAGACACCAGTCCTCAGGACAGGACTCTGACCCAAAATAGGTCACTAGGTGTCCCTCCCTAGCATCTCTCTAACTGGAGCTAGGAAGATACATTTTCTCTCAGAAAAGGAGGATAGGAGTCCCAGTGATGCCGACAAACTTGATTTCAACCTCATGGAAAAAACTTGAGAATGAAGCAGCCATCCAGAGAGAGGCAGAGTCCTGATGGTTTTAAGGTTTTCCTTCCAGTGCTTGAGGGAGGTCCCGTGAACTTGTTTGTCAAGTTAATCAGCCACCCCAGAGTCCTTCCACTTGTTTACTGCTTCAGTTTAGTTGGAGTTTGCTTTCTGTTACCTGCAACCTAAATAATGTTAAAGAATAAAAGCCAACAAGGATGGTGAGCAGGGCTTAGAAATCTGTGGTCTATAGACTAGTAATAACATTTGACAAGTGTAACATTTTATATATGAAAATATATCCAATTACTTGGTTTTTCTCAACTGGGGTCTTTGGCTACTTTTTAAAACCATAACCAGTTATAAATGGAAAAGAAAAATTGGGCTTAACTCAGTTTGTTTCAGGGGCAATTTAAGATGCAGAATTATATGGCTTTTTAGTATCCATTTGATCCACTGCCTTTCAAGCGCAGCTGTAATTTCTTAAATTGTTAATGAAACTTTGCTGTTAAAATATTCATTCATCTGCTGGGCGCGGTGGCTCACGCCTATAATCCCAGCACTTTGGGAGGCCGAGGTGGGTGGATCACGAGGTCAAGAGATCAAGACCATCCTGGTCAACAAGGTGAAACCCCGTCTCTACTAAAAATACAAAAATTAGCTGGGCACGGTGGTGCGCACCTGTAGTCCCAGCTACTCGGGAGACTGAGGCAGGAGAATTGCTTGAACCCAGAAGGCGGAGGTTGCCATGAGCCGAGATCGTGCCATTGCACTACAGTCTGAGTAACAACAGCGAAACTCTGTCTCAAAAAAATATATATATATTCATTCCCCATGTATTTACTGGGCATCCGCCATGAGCCAGGCCCTGTTCTAGGCATGGGAGATCTTGCAGAGCACAGAAGTGACAGAAACCCCTGCCCTGTGGTGCTTACAGTCTAGTGTTGTTTTTTAAAATTTGTGTTTTAAAGAGTTTCTTTTTTTCTATAATTTCTCAAAAGCAAGTTTGCATTTTTTATAAATCTTCAAGATATACAGTTTGAGAATTAATACTCTTATTGCTACTGTTTACCGAAGATCATGTAGGTTGTTAAATGCTTTTATTAATTTTTTTTTTTTTGAGAGCTCAACCATTATCATGCTAAGCTCAGTTTTTCAGATTGGCCTAAAGGAAATAGTTCCAGCCATGTGTAGTGGCTCATGCCTATAATTCCAGCACTTTGGGAGGCTTGGGGCGGGGGGGAGGGCGAGGATCACTTGAAGTCAGGAGTTCAAGACCAGCCTGGCCAATATGGTGAAGCCCCCCTAAAAATACAAAAATTTGCTGGGAGTGGTGGCGCACGACTGTAGTCCGAGCTACTAAGGAGGCTGAGTGCTTGAACCCAGGAGGTGGTGGTTTCAGTGAGCAGAGATCATGCCACTGCACTCCAGCCTGGGCAGCAGAGTAAGACTCCATCTCAAAATAATAAAGGAAATAGTTCCAACTTTAGTTGGGGATTTCTGTATACACAAGTTTGTATATTTATCTTGAAAATATTAACATATTATTCCAAAGCAATTGAAAGGTGGGTTCATTTTGAGGGAAAATATCTAAAATCTAAGTTTGTTGTTTTAGTTATATAAACAAATGTGTACCTATAATATCACGTCGTTAAAATTCTGGTCAGTTGACTGTTCTAAATGCTATGACTTTAAGAAAATGTCTCTTTGCATTCAAAACAATTCATCGATAATTATAAAATCAGCAGCTGTAACCCATGAAAGCATTTGAATTAGGAAGTGAATGTAAAAATCTGCTATGGTTGAGAGAAATTAAGATGAGAGGGTCTTATATCCTCAGATGTCAGGATGTAAACATTCTGCTAGTTTTAAAGTATGAGAGAATGAAAAGTTAATTGAAAAAAGTAAGAAAGAAAGAAGGCATCTTAGCAGTTCAAAGTAAAATAAGGCCAGGCATGGTGGCTCATGCCTGCAATCCCAGCACTTTGGGAAGCTGAGGTGGGTGGATCACCTGAGGTCAGGAGTTCCAGACCACCCTGGCCAACAAGGTGAAACCCCGTCTCTACTAAAAATATAAAAATTAGCTGGGAGTGGTGGTACAAACCTGTAATCCCAGCTACTCGGGAGGCTGGGACAGAAGAATTGCTTGAACCCGGGAGGCAGAGGTTGCAGCGAGCCAAGATCATAGCACTCCAGCCTGGGTGACAACAGCAAAACTCTGTCTCAAAAAAAAAAAAAGGAAAATGGAACCAACGGTCTCCCTCTAAGTAGCAGGGAGCAAACAGAAAAGGCCAAGTCAGTGGTTGTCAACTGTTTTTTTAGTGACCGAGCCCTATATTTCTAGTAAACTCCAACATGGGACCCCCATATATAAAAGAGTTAAAAGGAACATTGTATCAGGACAAATCTATTAGTTCACATTGGTAACTTCACCCCTTCTAGAAGCAAGCGAATAGGCAGCTGTGCCTCCTGAGGAAGGTGGCAGGGTTTATATTTGAAGATGGTAATCTCCCCTGCTCACAGATGCTGGTGGAGGAGAGCACCTTGCCCAAGAAAGTGAATCATACTCAAGGAAACTGGGTTAAGAGCTTCTGCTGGGCCTCGTGCTGAAGGCAGTGCTGGGCAGAGGCTCTGTTTAATGCTGCTTCCTAAAGAGATTTTAGCTATGAGGGAACCGTTCTGTGAGGCATTGTGCTTGAGGCACAGAGCTAAGCTGCTCTTCCAAAGAAATGAATACGACTCCTGGAGGTTAGGGAATGCCTAAAGGAAGAGAAAAATTTGATTAGATGGAGTAGAAGACTGGGGTCTTGAGAAGGGTAGTTAGAAAGATGCTGGATGGTAGAAATTATGAGATAGTAAATCATCTTAGAAAGACAGCCAGGGAGAAGTTCCAGAAATAACCAATGACTCTTAAGAACATGTATGGCTTTTATTTTTATAATGTTCTCCCCATTTTACACATGAGAAAATCAAGGCTCAGAGGGGTTAAATGCCTTGCCCAAGGACACATAGGAAACTATTCATGCCGGAAAGGAGGCTTACACCTGTAATCCCAGTACTTCGGGAGGCCAAGACGTAGCAGATTGCTTGAGCTCAGGATCACTCTGGGCAACCTGGCAAAACCCTGTTACAAAAATTAGCCGGGCATGGTAGCACACTTGTAGTCCCAGCTACTCGGGAGGCTGAGGTGGGAGGATAACATGAGCCTGGGAGATCAAGGCTGCGGCGAGCTGTGATTGTGTCACTGCACTCCAGCCTAGGGGGAATAAAAAGCTATTCAAACCTAAGACTGCTCATTTGCAGAATCCAGACTCCCACTGTACACTCTGAGGTTCAGGATCCAAATTTGAAAATATTCTGCTTCCCACTCATAAGTCATATTGTACCTGCTTTCCCAGGTTGCTTAGATGGACATAAAAAGGTCTATATATTTTTAAAAGACCACCACTGACAATTTTCCTCATCAAATCCTGCACGTATGCAGAGGAATGACAGAAACTTCTTTCTGAGGTGAGCCTAAACCAAGAGGGAGTTAACATGAATACTCTAGAACATGGCATTTAATACATTTGGCTGGATGTACTTACTACCTTTTCTTTCTTTTTTTCTCTGTCTTTTATTTATTTTTGTTTGTTTGTTTGTTTTTGAAACAAGGTCTCACTCTGTCACCCAGGCTGGAGCCCAGTGGTGCAATCTCAGCTCACTGCAACCTCCGCCTCCTGGCCTTAAGTGATCCTCCTACCTCCGCCTCTTGAGTAGCTGGGACCACAGGCACAAGCCACCGTGCCTGGCTAATTTTTCCTATTTTTTGTAGAGACAGTGTCTCTCTATGTTGCCCAGGCAGGTATCGAACTCGTGGGCTCAAGCAATCCACCTGCCTTGGCCTCCTGAAGTGCTGAGATTACAGGTATGAGGTGTCATGCCTGGCCACTTTTGTTTTAACGAAATTTTAAACTCTAATAGAACCTCTGATGCCTCCAGAATGACTTGAAAATCATGTCTTAAGGGACATCCACCCAAGCCAGCAACTGAGAGTTCAATAACCTATGAGGCGGGGAGACAGGGAGTGACCCACTCTAAGGATTTTGTTTCTGAGTGATTTTCATGTTCCTAACATTCTTTTGTTACAGTTAAAACCCAGGAAGCTGTAAAAGGGCTATTTCCTGCCCCATCCTTGCCCCTAAACCTGGCCAGGCATTTTGTGTTGGAATCACTGGCACTACACAAGGCAAAGGTGGTTTATATTCACCAAACTCTAAAGCTTGTCTCTGGGAAGTGCAATTTAGGTAATGGGGTTAGGATAGTTTCACTTTTCGTCCTATTCCTGCCTATATGGCTTGAGTTTTCCCAATAAATGTCAACTACAGTGTACTTTGGTCATCTAAAAAGCTATACAAAACCAAAAACTAAGCATAGCACCAATTTATTTTTGGATTTTTTAAATTGCATTTTAGGTTTTGGGGTACATGTGAAGAACATGCAAGATTCTTGCATAGGTACATACGTGGCAGTGTGATTTGCTGCCTTCCTACCCATCACCTATATCTGGCATTTCTCCCCATGCTCTCTCTCCCCAACTCCCCACCCCCTGCTGTCCCTCCCCTGTTTCCCCCCAACAGACCCCAGTGTGTGTTGTTCCCCTCCCTGTGTCCATGTGTTCTCATTGTTCAACACCCACCTATGAGTGAGAACATTCGGTGTTTGATTTTCTGTTCTTGTGTCAGTTTGCTGAGAATGATGGTTTCCAGGTTCATCTATGTCCCTACAAAGGACACAAACTCATTGTTTTTGATGGCTGCATAGCATTCCATGGTGTATATGTGCCACATTTTCCCAGTCCAGTCTATCATTGATGGGAATTTGGGTTGGTTCCAGGTCTTTGCTATTGTAAACAGTGCTGCAATGAACATTCATGTGCATATGTCCTTATAGTAGGACAATTTATAACCCTTTGGATATATACCCAGTAATGGGATTGCTGGGTCAAATGGAATTTCTATTTCTAGGTCCTTGAGGAATCGCCACACTGTCTTCCACAATGGTTGAACTAATTTATACTCCCACCAACAGTGTAAAGTGTTCCTATTTCTCCACATCCTCTGCAGCATCTGCTGTCTCCAGATTTTTTAATGATCGCCATTCTAACTGGTGTGAGATGCTATCTCAATGTAGTTTTGATTTGCGTTTCTCTAATGACCAGTGATGATGAGCGTTTTTTCATATGTTTGTTGGCCTCATGTATGTCTTCTTTTGTCAAGTGTCTGTTCATATCCTTCACCCACTTTTGAATGGGCTTGTTTGCTTTTTTCTTGTAAATCTGTTTTAGTTCTTTGTAGATTCTGGATATCAGCCCTTTGTCAGATGGGTAAATTGCAAAAATTTGTTCCCATTTGGTTAGTTGCCGAATTTTTTTTTTAAACTCATTCTGAAACTTTGTGGGAATCTCTTACAGTAAGGCTGCCATGAAATCCTGCTTCTTTACCTTAGTAGAAATTTCAGACTACAGGGGAAAAAAAGCTTTTAATTATTTAGAAGTTTTTCAGGAAGCTAACATAGCAATCAGTGCTCCCTGGCTGGGATTTCAAATCCACATAAGGTAGTTACATATCCGTAAACTCCACTCTCACATAACACAGTAGTAGCAGCAGAATTGAAATGAGAAGATTTGGGATAGTCTTCTCTCTCCTGTTAATTAATAGAGTAGCCTTGGGCAAGTGGATTCACCTTCTGAGGTTAGGTTTCCTCCGTTATTAGATGAGGCCATTTAATTAGATAACACCTAAGGTCCTTTTTAAAGACCATTATTTTATGAAATTTTACAAAGCCTGGTTTTTACTGGCTTTGTAAAATTTCTTTTCCAAACTTCTTGCATATAATTCCACTGCAACATTAACTGGGAGTTAAATAATCTAAGAACAGATGGGGAGGCTAAGAGAGGCCTACCCTTTGGGGGGATTTCTTCAACACGGCACCTCCCCCAAAAAAAGAGAGAAAAAAATAAAAATGAATTTTTAAAATATTAGTGAATTGGCTAGGCACGGTGGCTCACACCTGTAATCCTAGCACTTTGGGAGGCCAAGGCTCGTGGATTGCCTGAAGTCAGGAGTTCGTGACCAGCCTGGCCAACATGGCAAAACCCATCTCTACTAAAAATACAAAAATTAGCTCGGCATGGTGGTGGGCGCCTGTAATCCCAGCTACTGAGGAGGCTGAGGCAGGAGAATCACTTGAACCTGGGGGTCAGAGGTTGCACTGACCCGAGATTGCATCACTCCCTGGGTTTAAGTGCGAAATCGCATCTCAGAAAAAAAAAATATATATATTTATATATTTTTTATATATTATATATTCTATGACATACATTTTATGTTTTATATATATTTATATAATTTATATATTTTTATATATATATAATATATATAATAGGCTTTTCCTAAGGGTTGTAACAGGCATTGTTGAACTCATTTTTTAAAAACAATTGTATACAGAGATAGATATGAATTTATTTTTTGAGACAGAGTCTCACTCTATCACCCAGGCTGGAATGCAGTAGTGCAGTCTCGGCTCACTGCAGCCTCTGATTTCCAGACTCAAGTGATCCTCCCATCTCAGCCTCCCAAGACTACAGGCACATACCACCATACCCAGCTAATTTTTGTATATATTTTTTAGAGACGGGTTTTGGCCATGTTGCCCAGGCCTCAAATTCCTGGGCTTAAGCAATCCACCTGCCTCAGCCTCCTAAGGAACAGGGCTATAGGTGTGCACCACCATGCCTGGGTAAGCTTGCTTTTTTTTTAATTAAAGAAAAACCTTAAATTCTTACTGCATGAAATAGTGATTGTGGCATCTCATTTTACAAAGGTTTGAGATGATATCACAGGTTTGAAATTTTTAGTAGTACGGGTGTGGTGGTTCACACCTGTTGTCTCAACACTTTGGGAGGCTGAGGTGGGAGGATCACTTGAGGCCAGGAGTTTGAAACCAGCCTGGGCAACATAAAGACCCTGTCTTTATAAAAAGTTAAAAAATAAAAATTTTAAAAATTAGCTGTTTGTGGTGGTGTGAACCTATAATCCCAGCTACTGGAGTGGCTGAGGAGGGTTGATCCCTTGAGCCCAGGAGTTTGAGGCTGTGGTGAGGCATGATTGTGCCGCTGCACTCTAGCCTGGGTGACAGAGTGAGACCCCAGCTCAGAAAAAAAAAAAAAAAAAAAGAAAAGAAAAATAATTCCTGGAAAAGAGCTAACCCTGACTTGATTTTGATGGGGTTGGGGGAAGCAAAAAAACCTTTTTTTCAGTAGCAAGTCCATAAGACTCTGATGTTCAAAGACATTCTTTTATGAAACAGAAGTTATCTTAGCTCCCACGCTCACATTTTCACCAAGGATGGGAAAACTTAAAATTTGCCTCTTAAGGTAAGTTAATCACTTCTGGTTTTAAACACAATTAACCCAAGATTGAAACTCAGTAAATGCAAGATCATCTCCCCCTCACATTTCTGCTCCCTTCTTTCTTCCCAGGGGAGATCTAAAGTTGAGGCGGGGGGTGAACACGCCGTAATGCAACCATTAGAGTAGTCTTAGAAATTTTACTTAAAAGTGCTAAAACTAAGCACTTTTCCTTACCCAAAGTATAGGGATAAAATATTTATCCTAAGGGGTTATTGTGAAATTCAATTACAATGCTTTTTCACTGCTTAGGAAGTACTTGGTCTGTAGTAAGTGCTCAATAAATGATAGGAATGTGAATATTATCCCATAGGCAACAGAAAGCTTCATAAAGTAGGAGTTTGAGGAAAAGGAGTTGCTTTCCAAATTTGCCCTCTTTTTTTTTTTGAGACAGAGACAGTCCCACTGTGTTGCCCAGGCTGGAGTGCAGTAGGGCAATCTCAGCTCACTGCAACTTCTGCCTCCTGGGTTCAAGCGATTCTCCTGCCTCAGCCTTCTGAGTAGCTGGGATTACAGGCGCCCACCACCATGCCTGGCTAATTTTTGTATTTTTGGTAGAGACGAGGTTTCACCATGTTGGCCAGGCTGGTCTCGAACTCCTGACCTCAGGTGATTTGCCTCCCTTGACCTCCCAAAGGGCTGGGATTGCAGGCATGAGCCACTGCACCCAGCCAGGGATGTGCCTTTCTAACAAGCTTCTGAGCTCTCATCCTGCCAGGAGAACTGTTTTCTGTCCACTTGCTATGCCCTACCCTCACCGCCTTGGCTACCGGCTAGCTGGTCCTACCATTCGATCTCCCACTGATGTCATTGGTCCCTCCATGGCCTCCAGGCTGGAGGTATGAGCACTGGTCCTCCTAGTTGTCCAGGCGGGCACTAGGACTCCCCTGCTTTGCCCCCTGCTTCCTGGCGGGTTGGTAACTCTGGGCCACTTTCCCCATCCCAGCCATGAGGCCTGTCCCCTCAGGCCTCTCTTCCAGCCATCACCACTCTGACACTCTGGTGCCACATCAGACCCAGTTTCATGTCAGCCCCACCTTGAAAACTGCAACTACAACCTTCCAAGCTGTCTTCGAGTTTTCTACTAGGACTGAGGACTGACTATTCTGCTGGCAAACTGGCTCCCTGGGGAGGGGGTTGGAGAAACCCTGATTTGTAGCTTTTGCTTGATTCCCATGGTATAAGTACTCACTGTGGTTGATTTCATGTTGAAGAGAAATAACACCACCAACCAATAAGATCTCACAAGCTGTGACATCAAACTCCAGCTTGGCACTTTGTTGACTCCAGGAAAGGGGGGAAGTGGGCTGGGCTCTAAGGCAGCCTCCAGCAGCCAAGCTTTCCTCCCAACCCTCAGGAACTCTCCCCTCTGATCTCATCTCCTCAACTACATTCTTAGCTTGGGGGGCATGATGTCGCAAAGTCTTCTCTCTCTTAGGATTCCTAACAGGGCACTTGAGGAGGCACTAAGTATGTTGACAGATGACTGTTCTAAAATACTGCTGTTAGGCTGGGTGTGGTGGCTTATGCCTGTAATCCCAGCACTTTGGGAGGCCGAGGTAGGCAGATCACCTCAGGTCAGGAGTTCGAGACCAGCCTGGCCAACATGGTGAAACCCCATCTCTGCTAAAAATATGAAAATTAGCCAGGCATGGTGGTGGGCACCCGTAAGCCCAGCTACTCAAGAGGCTAAGGTAGGAGGATTGCTTGAACCCGGGAGGTGGAGGTTGCAGTGAGCTGAGATCATGCCATTGCCCTCCAGCCGGGGCAACAAGAGTGAGACTCCATCTCAAAAAAAAATTGTATATATATACATGTGTGTAATATAAAATAAATATATATAATATATAAATATAAAATATGTATAATATATATAAAAACATATAATATATATATGTATATTGCTGTTAAAGACAAAACCACACCATTTTTCACTATCAGAGGCATAAAGGTGACTCACTGCTTATAATTTTCCCTATAGACCTGATGCAGTTAACCAATGCCTCAAAGCTCCTCAGTCTTGCACCAGAGAGTATCTCTACCATATTGCCAAGGAATGTTTAATAGAACAAGGTTTGGAGTTTTGTAAAGTGTATTTGTTGGGATGGATTTGGCTGAAGTCTAATTAACTGACATCATGATTTGAAGTTGTAGGCAGGAAGACCTGACAGCTCACCAGCAGCCTGCAATCAGCATTATTAGTTGGTATTAAGTCTTGGATAGTCTTTGTAGCCCTAAGATGGAAGCTTCATTTTAGAAAGTGTAGGATTCATTGCAACAAGCACTTATTGAGCACCTACCATTTACAAAGCACAGCAGATGTTCAGGAATGGAGGAAATGTGCAGGACAGTGATTTTCAAAGTGGCCTCAGCAAGCCTGGGAGCTTGTTAGAAATGCACATCCCTGGCCGGGCACGGTGGCTCATGCCTCTTAATCCCAGCACTTTGGGAGGCCAAGACAGGCAGATCACCTGAGGTCAGGAGTTCAAGACCAGCCTGGTCAACATGGAGAAACCCCATCTGTACTAAAAATACAAAATTAGCCAGGCGTGGTGGTACATGCCTGTAGTCCCAGCCACTCAGGAGGCTGAGACAGGAGAATCTCTTGAACCAGGAAGGCAGAGGTTGCGGTGAGCTGAGATTGCGCCATTGCACTCCAGCCTGGGCAACAAGAGCAAAACTCTATCTCGATAAATAAATAAATAAATAGATAAATAAAAAATAAAAGCATAATAAATATTTGATACATGAATGAATGAATGAATGACCTCTGTTGCTGAACTGTGAAATAGATTGTAGATCCATCAACCACATAATTCCCAGCCAAATGAAAAAAGTCACAGAATACAACTGAATGTTGAAAACAGGAGTCTTCCCGAGAGGAAGCAAGAAAAGTGGGGGTATCTTTAGCACCTAAATGTAGTTATCATTAGCTGATCAAATCCTGGTGTAGCTTTCTCAATGAAATGCGTCTAAGTAGTTCCCTGGTTTATAGAATCCCCTAGGAAAATGACTAGAGTTGGCTTTGTTGAGAATCAGACCCGGCCTTTGAGGGGCACCAGAGCCAGCACCATAGATGGTCTGTCCAATAGTTCTTCCTCCCTTTTTCCTTGCTGGAAGGGTCCTAATGTGTTCAGGTGTGTCTACCTCTGCTATATGGCTCAACTGTAAATCATGAATGATTGAAATTGTCCACCGTGCTACCAGTTCTTTTGCCAGTGATTAGTTTGGAAGTGGGCATGTGACCCTACACTGGCCAAAAAGATACAAGGGAACTAGGTGTGGTGGCACATGGCTGTAGTTCCAGCTACAAAGGGTGGCTGAGGTGGGAGGTTGGGAACACTTAAGCCCAGGAGGTCAAGGCTGCAGTCAGCTGAGATCACACCACTGCACTTCAGCCTGGGTGACAGAATGAGACCCTGTCTCAAAAAAAAAAAAAAAAAAAAGGCCGGCACGGTGGCTCACGCCTGTAATCCCAGCACTTTGGGAGGCCAAGGCAGGCTGGATCACGAGGTGAGGAGTTTGAGACCAGCCTGGCCAACATAGTGAAACCCTGTCTCCACTAAAAATACAAAAATTAGCTGGGCATGGTGGTGCACACCTGTAGTCCCACCTACTGGGGAGGCTGAGGCAGGAGAATCCCTTGAACCCGGGAGGTGAAGGTTGTGGTGAGCCAAGATCGTGCCACTGCATCCAGCCTGGGCAACAGAGCGAGACTCCAACCCAAAAAAGAAAGAAAGATATAAGGAACATTTTTCTGGAGAGCTTCTCGTAAAATATTCTGAAGCCCTGAAAGAGAGGCATGGGAAGAAACTGTCCCCCTGTGTTGAACACTGTCATGCCTGTATGTGATGCTGGAGTTGTGGCAGTCACCTTGCAACCATGAGGAGCGGGAGCCTGTGACAGCAAAGCTGCTACCCTCGAGGCAGCTGGGAAGAAGTGGAAAGAGCACGGACCTTAAAGTCGTTATTGAGCCACTAGAATAACTAACCTTAAACCTGTCCTATCCAAAAACCGCTTGTTCTAGAGGTAATACATTTTCTCTACCGGTTAAGCCATTTTAAATTGAGTATGGGGTGACTTAAGACAGAAATCATCCCAACAACTGTAATAAAACTCAGTTGCCTGGAACATTTCTGGTGCCACCCCTGGGCAGATGCCTGAATACTATTTGCAATTTATTAAAGAAAAGTTCTGCGTGTTAAATTACAAGTTTCACCCTTGAGAGGGATAAATCACAAGCTATTAACATTTTAGAATTTATTCACTTATTCCTTCCTCCATCAAGCATTTAAGCACCTTTTCTATGCCAGTCACTTGGCTATATTCTGGGATTAGAAATGGTGAATAGTATCAATTACAGCTAACATTTAAATCCTTCTTTATATCATTCTCTCTAAAGTTATTTAAATTCAGTTATTTTTAGTTTAAAAGCATGTTTGAATGTAGACTTGATTAAAAAAAAAAAACGATTCCCACTTATAGCTACATTAATGCAACATTGTAAACAAGAGGAAGGTTCTCCAGCTCTATCCATGCTAATGTGCATGACTTGTGGGGAGGCTTTTAATGAGAGAAGCAAGAAAATATGGACCCCTAAAAGCCTGCCCTTGTTCTAGGAAGGTGATAAAGACGGGGGTGCAGACCAAAGCTGAGATGGGCAGGGAAAAGAGAGGCAACGTGCTCACTGTCTGAGGATTGTGAGCCCTGGGCTCCTGCTGAAAAAGCAGACAGCCCCAGAACCAGCGAGCAGAGGGCGTGAAGCCAGCAGAAAGGCTGACTCAATGCGAGCGCTTCCTAAAAATAGCACTGCAGGGTTGTAAGCCTTCCTGTCCAAACAGATGTAAAACTGGCAGGTAGCGTGGACTAAGGGTGGGGGGCTGCGAATGAACAGAGACTGGGGGCTGCTTGACAGGAGACCCCAGTGCTGAGGTTCCGGGTGCACACCTGGCTCTGCCACTTGCTTCCCATTCAGCAAGGGATGGCTGCACGTGGCACCAGCAGTATCTTAGAATGGGTGACAGACAGAATTGCTCAAATCATTCTCAACCCATTTCACAGAGATGAATTTTAATGGAGTGAAAAAGAAATTTTTAAAATGAAAATTAAAAGATGTAACTTTTTTTCAAGGCCTAGTGTTGAAAAATTCTTAGCACATATTCTACTGAAGAGAATGCTTTCGGAAAGGTGCCCAGCAGTGCCTGGCATCCCTCTTGGGACTCAGCAAGATTGGAAAGGGTGGCAAAGCAGGTGGCTAACTTATTTTTGCCACTGCCTGTGCGGCAAACAGCATCTTTTTCAAAGAACACAAGAGGGAAGACAATGTCAGCATGAATTATTTAATAGTTACAAACACTACTATCTGCCAACACTCATGGATACCCAAAACCTGAATGTATCTAGTTTGAGTGTCAGCCTGAGATTTCATGAGAGGCCTGAGACCCTTGTGGAAAGAATACTAGAGAGCATTACTTAGATTTGGACCACTGTCTTCCAGGAGTGATTAGTTTGCATCTTCTCACCGGCTTTCTCGCGATAGTCTCTCACTCTGTCACCCAGGCTGGAGTGCAGTGGTGCCGTCTCGGCTCACTGCAACCTCCGATTCCTAGGTTCAATCGATTCTCCTGCCTCATCCTCCCAAGTAACTGGAATTACAAGTACATGCCACCACACCCACTAATTTTTGTATTTTTAGTAGAGACAAGGTTTCGCCATGTTGGCCAGGCTGGTGTTGAACTCCTGACCTCAGGTGATCCACCCGCCTCGGCCTCCCAAGGTGCTGGGATTACAGGCATGAGCCACTGTGCCCAGCCCAGTTTTCTCTTGACAGTCTTTCTTTTTCAAACCATCTTTTATTCCAAATCAATCCTCTGAAAAAATGTAGCTGGTCAGGACATGTCATCTGCTCAAAAGAATTCTCAACAACTCCTATAAAACACAAAGCCCAAATTTGGATGTTTTAGTTAGAGATTCAAGGCCTTCTGTGATCTAGCCCCTTCCTAACCATTCCATATTCCCCAGGGCAGGCTTCACCTCTCCAGGGAGGCCTGTGGCAACCCACATGCCTGTGATGGAGTGAGGGGTTCAAGTCCAGAGTGAAGCATTATCCTAGGCTGTGGCCACACAGCCTCCAGCTCAACTTTCATCCATCTGAAACTGATCTGTTGTGCCCCAACTGCCTCATTTCTGAATCTACTTCCTAAGTGGTTCAGGATGAAGAAATGGAATTAATTGATTGTCCCAAGACCTCAGCCTTAAAATTCAAATGATTGTCACCTCCAGGTGGGGCACTCTCTGGGATCTGGTCCAACACAGTGTTTTGAGAAGGGAGAGAGGGAAGAAGGCAAGAACTGGGGAGACCTGGACACTAACCAGGGAACGAGGAGAGGGTGCCCTAAATGACCAAGGTGAGCAGAGAAACCTGTTTCCACAAACATTGGCCTCACTCTGCTCTGGCTTGATAAATACAATAGCTGGAGCTTGTACTCTTGTTTCTAATTTTAAGATATGAAAATGGGTCAGCAGTAGGTTAATCGAGCTGGTCTGAGCCCTTCCGGCCAGGCTGCAGACCTCTCCTGGGCCAGGATCGGGTGTTGCCCTGTTGCGGATCTACGGTCCAGGGCTCCATCTCTCTAACTGGGCTGCTTTCCTGCCTCCCAGGGTGGAGAGGATGTCTCTGGATTTGAACAGACAGAGGCCCTTAAGATAGAGGGCCTGCCTCCCCTCCATCTTACTAACTCCTCCTGCTTTCCCTATCCCATGGCCCACCTCTTCTGGTCCACAGCTAAGTAGGCCCCTACTCAAGAAGAGGAGAAGGCACGAGCCCCCCACCCCATTCCTCTAGCAATGACCCAGGATGTCGAGCAGGCCACAGTGTCTAAGTGTTGGGCCCTGGAGTGAGAGGTGTGGGCGTAAACGTGGGCAGTGCTTTACCAGCTATGGAACCCTGGGCACGTTATGAACCTAATCTCAGTTTTTTCATCTGTAAAATGGACATGGCAATTGTGCTTACCTCATATGACTGTTGTACAGATTATATGAGACAGTAAGCAGGCTGGGGCTTAACCAAGGAAAAGCCTGGATGCTAAAGGATTGGGAAGTCAGACAGTCTGAACTGTGTTTCTGAGGGACAATTCCAGTGGCAGTAGAAAGGGAGCTTGGAAAAGTCTTAGAAAGAATCCATGAACCTCAGGCATCCATTCAGCTGCCAGCTCCAGATGGCCCCTTGTTCCCAACTAGCCTTCCTGGAACAAGAGATCTGTCCTGTTGCAGCTGAGGGTAATTTGGAAGGGGTGAGGGTGGCAAGGAACCACAGGTGGGAGTTCTTTCTACAGCATTCTCTTGCGTTAAAAGATTTCTAGGGTGGCCAGCACATTGGCTCACACCTGTAATCCCAGCACTCTGGGAGGTCGAGGTGGGCACATCACCTGAGGTTAGGAGTTCGAGACCAGCCTGGCTAACATGGTGAAACCCCCAACTCTACTAAAGCTACAAAAATTAGCCAGGCTTGGTGGCACATGCCTGTAATCCCAATGACTCAGGGGGCTGAGGCAGGAGAATCACTTGAACTCAGGAGGTGGAGGTTGCAGTGAGCAGAGATTGCACCATTGCATTCCAGCCTGGGTGACAAGAGTGAGATTTCGTCTTAAAAAAAAAAAAAGATTTCTAGGGTCTCTTCTCAAAAATCACCATTTCACAGAACTTTAAGATGATTTTCACTTCTCCGATTTAACAGGTGAAGGCCCATTTATTACAGCATGGAGATTAAAAACTAAATTTTAATGGGCGGAATTAAGATGAGTCCTTCCTGAGTCAGTACTACCAGGATCTATATCACATTGGGAGTCTGTTGTAATAGGTAGAATAATGTCATCATCCTAACCCCCAGAAACTGTGACTATGATGCCTTACATGGCAAAAGTGACTTTGCAAACGTGATTAAGTGAAAGACCTCGAGATGGAGAGATTCTCTTGGAATATCCCAGTGAGCCCGATCTAATCACATGTGTCTTTAAGACCAGAGAACCTGTGCCAGCTCCCCAGGCTCTCTTAGCCTTGCTCTTGTGGGTACTGGTGACTTTCCACCCATGAGGGAGACCATGGGGCGGGGCCCTTTGTCTCCTCCCAGCCTGGGCCATTTTTTTTTTTTTGAGACAGAGTTTTGCTCTGTCATCGTACAGTGGCACAATCTCAGCTCACTGCAACCTCTGCCTCCCAGATTCAAGCAATTCTCCTGCCTCAGCCCGAGTAGCTGGGATTACAGGCACGCACCACCAAGCCCAGCTAATTTTTTGTATATTTTTTTTTGAGACAGAATTTTGCTCTTGTTACCCAGGCTGGAGTGCAATGGCACAATCTCGGCTCACTGCAACCTCCGCCTCCTGGGTTCAGGCAATTCTCCTGCCTCAGCCTCCGGAGTAGCTGGGATTACAGGCAAGCGCCACCATGCCCAGCTAATTTTTTCTATTTTTAGTAGAGACGGGGTTTCACCATGTTGACCAGGATGGTCTCCATCTCTTGACCTCGTGATCCACCCGCCTCGGCCTCAAAAAGTGCTGGGATTACAGGCGTGAGACACGGTGCCCGGCCCCAGCCTGGGCCTTTTCTAGCCACCCTTGTTCTGAAAGCTTCCTACTCTCTTATCCCCTGCAGGCCGCAGGGAGGCTCCTTAGCACACATTTCTATGGTGCCTCTTCCGGAGGGGCCGGACCGGGCGCTTTTGGAAACGTCTCCCGCGGGGGCCTCGGGATTACTCAGCATTAACACGCCGTGTCACGCTCCATGGGCACGTGTCCTTCTCTTCCCAAATTTAACCTCTCAGGCCTCAATGTCTCCACCTGGGCTGGAGCTGAATGGGGTTTGGAGTCTTTCAGCTGCCATCAGGGAGCCGTTTCTCCAGTTCGCTGAGTCCCTGAGGTCAAAGGCTCCCATGGCCATAGTGAAGCAGTGGCAACCAAAGGAAACTTCCTGAACCTTCCGCGCTGCTGGGTGGCCCAGGCCTGGGTCGGGAGCAAGTTACCTCCTGTCTCTGCGCTCCCGCTTCCCCACCTGTAAAACAGGGACGCCGGCAGTGCCCACCTCGGAAACCAAAGAAGTACTCGCGCAGTGCCTGCAGGGTGGGCGCAGAAAGGGAGCTGCTGCCACTGTCTGGAGGTTGGGCCCATGGTGTCACTGGCACTGTGGCTAGTGTGCAGGTGACATTATTTCAATGCCAGGTTATGGAAGAGCCACTCTGTTTCAAAGACTCGGCAGGCAGAACCACAGACCCTGGTCCTTGCTCCCGAGGAGACGCTCACACCTGCGAGGGGCATAGCCCCGGAGCCACGCCCAGCCCCAGCACAGCCCAGACCTGGATGTCTTCACTGTGCCTCCTCGGCCCGCTGCCCTCTGCCTGTGCCAGGGCCTAGAAACAGTGCCCGAGCGCAGCCAGCAGAGTCCTGCTGGGACAGCATCGAGCAAGGAGAGGGGAGGAAGAGGTGAGGTGGCACCCAGCAGGACGGACAAGGCAACTGCCAGGCACACATGTGCACGCGCACACTCACACACAAACGTGAAGGTTAATTCTCACACTCACAATCATACACACACAAACGTGAAGGTATGTTCTCACACGCTCACAATCACACATCCACTCACAAACGTGAAGGTACGTTCTCACATGCTCACAATCATACAAACGTTGAAGGTACATTCTTACACGCTCACAATCACACACCCACTTACATACAAATGTGAAAGTACCTTCTCATACACAATCATACAAACGTGAAGGTACATTCTCACACAAAATCATACACACAAACCTGAAGGTACATTCTCACACACAATCAAACACACACTCACATACAAATGTGAAGGTACGTTCTCACACGTTCTCAATCACCCACCCAATCACACACAAATGCGAAGGTATGTTCTCACACACAATCATGCTCACACATTCACTCACACCCACAAACATGAAAGTACATTCTTACACACCCACTCACACACCCACTCACAAGCGAACATACTTTTTCACACACATAATTACACACCCCCACACAAACATGAAGGTACATTCTCACATGCAGTCACCCACCCCCCACACACAAACATGAAGGTACATGCTCTCACACATGCACTCACACGTCCACTCACATTCAAAAGTATGTTCTCACAATCACACACATCTCACATGGAAATGTGAATGTACATTTTCACATGAGCATTCACACATCCACTCACACACACAAACATGAACATACATGCACTTGCACTCACACACACAAACATGAAGGTACAATTCTCACACACACAGGCAAACGTGAACGTGTATTCTCAGACATGCACTCACATTTACTCACACACGCAAATGTGAAGGAACACACACACCCCCCACTCATACCCACACACACTCCTCACATCCCTCCTCACATTCACACAGTCCTGACATTCACACACCCTCTACACCCATCCACAGTGGCCCAGTGAGTGACCCCGCGAGAATCAGGGAGACTCCAACGCGGAATAGAAGAAGGGAGAAAGAGGGACAGAGACAAAGAAGGGAGGACACAGGGACAGACGGGCCAGTGCTGCCGATGCTGTCAGAGACTATGCTGAAGTTGAGGGACCCTGAGACAGCCATGGAGAGGCCTGGGGGGCAGGCAGCCAGCCCAGCTGTGCAGGCCACGCGAGGGCAGAAGGGCTCAGGGCTGCTCAGCTGTCCTTCGAGTTGACCGCAACTCCAGTTGACTTGTTCCGTTGAGATCCGCCCACTACTTTAGTACCCAGGAAGCTCCTCCTTCCTGACAAGGATCCTGACTAGGGGTTAGTGCTATCGCTAACCACCACAGCGACACAGGCTTGGGAGGCTGAGTAATTGGTCAGAGGTCCTCCGCGCTCATCAAGGCCATGCTCAAAGCTGAGCTCTCTGAATCCAGACAGCCAGCTTCCCCTACTTACCACATGCCTCTCCTCCAGGTGACCGAATCCAAACTGCTGAGCCTCTGAGCCAGCAGGAGCGGATGAGGGGTCTGGGCCTGCACAGGATGCTTGAGTGTCACGTACCACATCCCCCCCCCCGCCCCGTTCTCTACTTCGGTTCCTGCTGCAGGCACACTCCAGCAGGACTTGCCAGGCGTCTGCACTGAGGATCCCTCGTTTCCTGCCCAGGCGCTCACTGCTTAGACTTCCTTGCACAAACCTGGAAGAACCAGCGAGAGAACACCCCGACTGGCGACTCTTAACCAACAAGAGGACAAACACCAGTGCAAAGCTCTGAGGTGGCTTCTGCAAGGCTCCTCACAGGGTCCCAGCAGGATCAAGGCCCCCCAACTCTGTCACAAACCCTCATATTTACCTTCTCTCTCTCTCTTTTTTTTTGGTGGGAGGCAGTCTCACACTGTCGCCCAGGCTGGAGCGCAGTGGCATGATCTCGGCTCACTGCGATTTTCACTTCCTGGGTTCAAGCGATTCTCCTGCCTTAGCCTCCTGAGTAGCTGGGATTACAGGTGTGCGCCACCACACCCAGCTTTTTTTTTGTATTTTTAGTAGAGACGGGGTGTCACCATGTTGGTCAGGCTGATCTCGAACTCCTGACCTCATGATCTGCTCCCCTTAGCCTCCCAAAGTGCTGGGATTACAAGCGTGAGCCACCACGCCTGGCGCCTTCTCTGTTTTGAGCTTCCCAGGCCCCTACTCTGTTTCCCTGGAATCACTTGCCCAGTTAAACCACCTGCATGCAGACCTTGTCTCAGGCTCTGCTTTCAGGCCCCAAACAGGGCTCTCCTGTGCCCAGCACCAGGGGAACTAATGATCTCTCTCCCACTTGTTTTCCCCCAGGACACAGAGTTCTGCTCTGATCTATTGTTTGCTGGATTCAGGAGCCACCCCATTCCCAGGAGGGGTCAAACCATTCTTGTTTATCCAATAACAATTAATTCTCAGCCATCATCTCTAGTCTTGAGGGCACAAACAAAAAGGTGCCCTCAGCAAAGATGTATTCCATCTAGGCAGATGCCGGCTGGAGATTGGGGGGTCAGGATGTCCTCCAAGCTTTAACCTAAGTCCATGATTCTTTCTTCCTTTTAGGACAAGCCACAGGGGCAAGTCACTCATGCAGCCCTCTGAGGTCCTGAGTTGAGTGTGTTTGAACAATAGATTTCCAGTATTGTTTGATTATAAAAGTGAAGAATGCCAGTCATCCAGGTTACATCAATACAAAATGTAGAAAGGGAAAATACCTCCCCCATAATCCCATCCTTTTCACTCTGAGGGTGGTTATTTTCATTGTCCTGGGGGCAGGACATTCTCAGCATAAGAGAATGAGACCATTGGTCCCTCCAGGGACAGCCAATGCCTCTTTATAAAGTACCCTGGGTGGGCAGTGGCTCACACCTGTAATTCCAGCACTTTGGGAGGCTGAGGAGGGCAGATCACAAGGTCAGGAGTTTGAGACCAGCCTGGCCAATATGGTGAAACCCCATCTCTAAAAAAAAAAAAAAAAAAATAGAAAGTAAGAAGGAAAGAAAAAGAAAAAGAGAGAGAAAGAAACGTTTCTTCTTAGGGAGACTTCCATCCATTCAATGACTATTTTTTGAGTAGTTACTAGGTGCCAGGTACTGGGGAAGTCACTGTGAGTGAGATGGATGAGGCCCTTCTAGCATTTTCCATCTTTGAGGCAGGCCCTCGAGGCTGAGGCAGGCAGATCGATTTAGGTTAGGAGTTCGAAAACAATCTGGCCAACCTGGCAAAACCCCTGTCTCTACTAAAAATACAAAATTTAGCCAGGCATAGTGGTGGGTGCCTGTAATCCAAGTTGCTTGGGAGGCTGAGGTAGGAGAATTGCTTGAACCCAGGAGGTGGAAGTTGCAGTGAGCTAAGATTGCCATTGCACTCCAGCCTGGGTGACAGAGTGAGACTCTGTCTCATAAATAAGTAAATAAATACCTCCCTTAAAAAAAATTCCCCCAAACCCAAAAACCTCCAGCAAATTAAAAAAATAGGGCAGCCGATTGTAGTGGCACTATACTCCCAGCACCTTAGAAGGGGAAGGTGGGCCGATCACTTGAGGTCAGGAGTTCAAGACCAGCCTAGCCAACATAGTGAAACCCCGCCTACTAAAAATACAAAAATTACCCCTTGGTGGTGCGTACCTGTAATCCCAGCTACTCAGGAGGCTGAGGCAGGAGAACTGCATGAACCCAGGTGGCAGAGGTTGCAGTGAACTGAGATCAAGACACTGCACTCTAGCCTGGATGACAGTGAGAGTCGGTCTTAAATAAATAAAAATAAAAAATTAAATAAAACAATGGGGCAAAGTTTTGCTTTATTTAAATTACCATCCTCCTATAGCTAATGTCAGGTCCACTACCTTTAGAATCAAAGTCCTGAAAAGTTTGGGCTGGGCTGAAGTTGGCGTCTTTTCAGATGGAGTGTGAGGGAATGGTAGAAACAGCAGTGGCAGGATCGATTCTCTAATGGATCCAATCCCTGAGGGACTGAAGGTGCTGCTTGAGGTTCTGGAAGGGGTGCCCGCGGATAACTCAGGGGCATAGGATAGCCGAGTTTCTCTTCCCTCTGCTCATTCCTTCAGCTCTCCCCAGGGAAGATGACCCCCTAACGCCGCTGGCTGTCCTCAGCACCCACCTCCCCACATGTGCTTTTGTTCCAAAACATCCTATCTCTCTCCTCTTCCTTTATGTAAATTCCCAAAGCCTGTAGTTGATCTTAGCACGGTGTTGTGTCAAATGCAAGGAAAATAATTTATGCTATGGTGTAAGAGACTAATGAGTTTAACCATTCAAAGGAACATTTGCGTCTTTAAGGGAGAGTATGTGAACTTAAACACGTCTCAAACGGGTAGAACGTGCACGGGAAATCTCTTCGAAGCAGCGTCTCTTCCATTTCCACGTGCACGATGCCCACTGGGCCACCGCCACCCTCCACGTGCGAGCAGGACAGGCCTTCACCGCGGGCCCCCTCTGCGGAAAGCTCAGGCCCGGCGCTTCGGAGTCTGGGCTCCTAGGATGGGCGGGGATCCTTAGGCCCCAAGCGCTCCGCGGCGGAGCTGTCCCCAAATCTGAGCCCCAGCTTCTCCGGGCCCGGAAGGAAGCCGCGGAGGAGGAGAAGGTGGCACGGTGCCCCGAGCGCGCCTCACCTGCGAGCGGGCGCGTCCCGGGCTTCCACCCTCCGAGACCCGGGGCCTGCCCACGGGAAGGCGTGGATTCGCCCCCATCCTTCCCGCCCAACGCCCACGCCCACGCTTCCACGGCGCCGTCGCCCCAGCCCGCCGCCCGTGCAGGATCGGGGGCTGCCCGGGCCCCTACAGCTCTCGCCAGCGCGGGTCCCCGGACCGCTGCCGGGCGCCTCCCCAGCCGCCCCGCGCCTCCCCCGCCGCCCCACTCCGGGACACGCCGCCGACAGGGCGGCGACTGGGGCGAGGGAGGGGCCGCCCTGCCCGCCTCCTGCCTCCCGGGGCCTGGAGCGCGCGTGGCCCCTGCGCCGCCGGCGCCGCGCGGGGAATTGCTGTGCAGCGCTCCGAGCCCGGATTCGGCTGGCTCGGCTCGGCGCGGGCGGGCAGGCGAAAGGATGCTGGCGGGCTTCCCCGGGCTCTGCCCGCGCTCCCGCCGGGGAGGGCCCCGCGCGCGCCCCTAGCCGCCGCGGGTGCAGGGGAGGGGTCCGGAGAGTCGCGCTCGCCGCCGCCCGCGCCTGCCGGCACCGGAGCCGCAGCCCCAGGGCGGGCGCGCTGGGCCGGCGCCTCCGGATCTCCCGGCCCCCGTCGCCGCCGCCGCCTCCTTCCCCCTGCGGCCGGACGCCCGCGGATGCTGAGGGGCAGCGCTGCGCCTCTCAGGGCCGGATCCCGGGCCTGACGGCGGGAGATCGTGCTCCGGCCGGGGCCCCAGGCGCTAGCGGGGCGGCGCGGCTCTGCGGGGAGCAGCCCTCGGGCGCGTTGAGTCCTCCCACCCCGGCCCGCGCGGGAACCGTCCCGGAGCACGCGGTGGCCGAGTTCCCGCACAGGTAAACGCAGGGGCCGGACCGGGCTTCCGGGGAAGACGGCGGCCCGAGCTTGGGAAGGGGGCCGGATCGGAGCCGGAGTCTCCGAGGGCTTGGTGGAAAAAGGAAGTCAACAGAAGGAAGGCTCAGGAATCCCCAAGATGGTCCTGGTTTCTTTCCAGGACCTTCTTTCCGGCACGTTTTATTTTCAGCTTCTAAGGACTGGGCCTGGAGGGAATTTCGGTGAGGAAGTCAGGGACTGAGAGAGAAGAGATAACTGAGAGAAACCGGGTGCCGGGGATGGAGAGGCGGCTAGGCCCTTCCACAAGCCAGGGACAGGAAATTGAGTGTCTGGCGTGGACAGGACCCAGTGTGCGTGCGGTGGGCGGCGGTGTGAGCCGGGGGTGGCAGGGAAGGCCCGGGATTGGGAGTCTCCTGCAGCAAAGATTCTTTTATGAGGGTTAGGGCGGGTCATGGGAAACCGCAAGGTAGGAGGGAAGAGGTGCTTCTGCTCAGCAATGCCCTTTTCAGCTCTAGATGATCAGCGCTACCTGTGCCCTGGAAACCCACTCTGTGTTCCTGCTGGAGGTGGCTGCCCCTCTGTCCAGCCAAGAAGAGGCCCTCAGACCCCCTCTCCCCCAGGTCTCAGAGAGCCCTGAGAGGTGGCCCCGGGAGCTCTTCCTCTGTTCCCAGTCTACTTCTCTACGGCCAGCAGCAGACGCCAGCCAGAATGCCGAGGAACCAGGGCTTCTCGGAGCCTGAGTACTCGGCCGAGTACTCAGCCGAGTACTCTGTTAGCCTGCCCTCCGACCCTGACCGCGGGGTAGGCCGGACCCATGAGATCTCTGTCCGGAACTCGGGCTCCTGCCTGTGCCTGCCTCGCTTCATGCGGCTGACCTTCGTGCCGGAGTCCTTGGAGAACCTCTACCAGACCTACTTCAAAAGGCAGCGCCATGAGACCCTGCTGGTGCTGGTGGTCTTTGCAGCCCTCTTTGACTGCTACGTGGTGGTCATGTGTGCTGTGGTCTTCTCCAGCAACAAGCTGGCTCCCCTCGCGGTGGCTGGAATTGGACTGGTGTTGGACATCGTCCTCTTCGTGCTCTGCAAAAAGGGGCTGCTCCCGGACCGGGTCACCCGCAGGGTAGTGCCCTACCTGTTGTGGCTGCTCATAACCGCCCAGATCTTCTCCTACCTGGGCCTGAACTTCGTAGGTGCCCATGCGGCCAGTGACACGGTGGGCTGGCAGGTCTTCTTCGTCTTCTCCTTCTTCATCACGCTGCCCCTCAGCCTCAGCCCCATCGTGATCATCTCCGTGGTTTCCTGTGTGTTGCACATGTTGGTACTGGGAGTCACTGTGGCCCAGCAGCAGCAGGAGGAGCTGAAGGAGATGCAGCTGCTGCGGGAGGTGAGTTCTGCCCACCGTTCCCCCCGCAGGTCCTCTCTGGCAGCTCTCACCAACGTGGGACCTGTTGGAGTTGGTGTTTGCTTTGCCTTTGAGTCCAAATATGTCCTGGGGGCTTCCCGGGCTCTCACCTCTCCCCATACTCCCTGTCTTTGCCTCCGGGTGCCACTGCCCAGAATCTGCCTGTAGTTGCCCCGAGAGAAAGGAGGATATCAGGGCATTGGGCAGGGCCACTCTTCACCTGTGCCCAGCCTGAGTGTGGGCATAGGCTGTGTCCACCCAGGGCTGGTCTTGAGACAGATCGTCCTGGCCACTCCCTGGCAGTGAGCCTGGCGAGGAGGACCTCCCAGGGGAAGAGGGCTCCTCGATTCCCATCTCTCCCCTGACACTGACTAGCTATGTGGACTCAGTGCCCCTTTGCTAAATGGGGATAACGTCCACCCTGCTTGCACGACATGGTTGTCAGGATTGCAGGACATGTGGGGGATAGCACTTTAGGATACATGAAGGGCTGCCCAGAGCGAAGATGCAGTTATCATATTTCCTTCTTCTGGGGAGCTCGGGGTGCCCGGGCAGTTCTGTGATGTGGAGAGTGGCGGTCTCCCCACTGAAGCTGTGGGGTAGGGATGCAAATGGGGATAGTCATGCTGACCACTGCGATACAGGGTCTGCTGGTCCTGGAGCACGAGTTCTACTGGAAGGGGTAGAATTTCGGCCTCAGCTTAACTATTCATAATAGTATTGTGTTCCCACCAAGTGTTGGGCCCTGAGGAGCTGCAGAGACTAGGGACCTGAGGGACAGTCGGCAATGTGTGTCCCTCAGGAGCCAGCAGGCCAGTGACCAGAGCATGAGGCGGAGATGTCTGCATCTGGGTTTGGTGCCCAGCCTGCCAGCCTCGTGCTGATGATGGTCCAGAGGCTCCCCCACTTCCTGACCCTGCAGTGGTCCAGCTGGTAGAGACGGCCTACCTTCCACGCCAGCTCTGTTCTGTTGTTAGTGGGGCTGGGGTAGAGTCAGCTCTGAAGCGGTAACCTGCTGGGTGTCAGGAGAGGCAGGGCATGCCCAGGATCCTTGCTGATGGCCATGAGCCTCTAGCGGCTATGGAGGTCTGCCTGGGCCCTGGAGACCAGGTGCTGTGGGCAGGCCCAGGAAAGATGGACAGAACCTTTTGCTCCTCTGCTAATTTTTCCGCTTATGCCTTAGCCTGCGGATTTGTTTTAGAAAGTTAGAGGATGTTAACATAGGCAGGGGCCTGGCAGGACATCTAGTCCAGACTCCCCATTTGACAGAGGAGGAAACAGAGATGGGTGGTAACTGGTTCACTGTCACCCAGAACTTTGGTGGCAGAAACAGGACAGGACCCCAGGCGTCGGCTCCCACCCCAGGGCTCATTTGTGTGTGTTCCATGGAGCACCAAGAGCTCCCTGAGAGCAGGAACTTTGCTTCCCATCCCACCTCCCAGGGACAGTGGCTGTGTGCTGCCTTCCCCACTCCAAATTTCTGTAGAGGCACAGGTTGGAGGGGCTGTGAGTTTCTGGTCATCAGCCAGGCGGAAACACCAGTCATGTCAGGCCATGCGTTAGCCAGTCCTAGGTTCTTTTTTTTGAGACAGTTTCACTCTTGTTACCCAGGCTGCAATGGCATGATCTCGGCTCACCGCAACCTCCACCTCCTGGGTTCAGGCAATTTTCCTGCCTCAGCCTCCTGAGTAGCTGGGATTACAGGCATGAGCCACCGCGCCCAGCCCCCTAGGTTCCTTTTAAGCTTAAGATCTGAGATCTGGGATGACTGGTCTCTCTAGCTCCATCTCCCCAGGTGGACAGGGAGCTTATTTTGAGACTCCTGGAGCTTCCAGGGAAAAGGATTGTGAGGGTGTGGCTGCAGGGCTGGGCCCAGGCCTGGGCTCCCCACGATGTGGCTACTTGGAGATCACTTCTAAGCTCATGATTGCTCTCCTTTGGGTACTGTTAAGATACAAAACTCTAAAACTTAGAAAACAGAAACAAAAAAGATAGAAATCAAGAATAAAAATATTAGCATCCCAGGGGAACTGACCTTGGCATGGAAGCAGTGCCTGGGAGGCAGCTTTTGGAACAGAGCAGGAGGGGGCAGAGGGCTCTCAAGGTCCAATGCGGAGCCTGAGATCGAAGGCAGGAGGCCCCAGCTTACAGTGGGCTGTGTTCCAGAAGCTTCTGAGTCACTAGTTTGGGACTAATGTGACTTTTAAAAAGGTGCCTGGGTTCCCAAGCCCACCCACCAGAGTCTGCCTCAACTCACAGCATCCCTACATTTGGCTTCTGAAGACTGTGGGAACAGGCTCAGGCCTGTCATCCCAGCACTTTGAGATAGGCAGATCACCTGGGGTTAGGACCAGCCTGGCCAACATGGTGAAACCTCTGCCTCTACTAAAACTACAAAAATTAGCCAGACATGGTGGTGTGCATCTGTAATCCCAGCTACTAAGGAGGCTGAAGCAGGAGAATCACTTGAACCCAGGAGGCAGAGGTTGCAGTGAGCCAAGATTACACCACTGTACTCCTACGCCTGGGTGACAGAGCAAGACACTGTTTCAAAAACACCACAGCTGCTTATGTTGCTGTGGGGAGGGCCACCTGGGACAGCAATCTCCCTTGAGCTGTGGAGTGAGGCGTCATTTACCTGCCCTGCTGCTGTTGCCTCCTGGGATGTGGGCCCCATCAAAGATGGGGGGCAGGGGCTGCTGGAGGATGGGGTACAAGAACCAGGTTGCCAGGCCCCTCCTAGTCAGGGTAGGTCCTGGAACTTTCTCCAGACCCCAAGCCCCGGGCACCGCCTTTCTCCTGCCCATGTGCTTCCCCTCATCTTCCTCTCTCCCATCCCATTGGCTCTGGCTGGGGACTCCCAGGGTGGGTGGGGGGATGAACGCAGTTTCCCAGTTTGAAGCAGACACCTGGATTTCTAGGGGCTTGTGAGTTTTGTGGTTTTTGTTGCTGCTGTCACTGGCAGCATGAAGAAGCATTGCCCATGTCAAAAGCCCTCTTCCTCTGCAGCCCTTATCCCCCTACACCCATGCTCAGGTCCGTGGAGGAGGATGGAAGGTACACCTGGGTCTGCTAGTAGCCTGAGAGGTTGAAGGCCAGGCGGACAGCCTGTCCTGGGCTCTTCTCGGGAGGCCAGCAGGTGGGATCTGACAGGAAGAGCAGGTGATCAGGGAGTGTGGGACGGGGTGGGGCTGGGGCTTCCTGATGAGTTAGGGAGTGAATATTGCTGTGCCTCGAGGGCCTTGCCGCCTGCAGGGTCTGGGGATGAGGAGGGTGAGGCCATCTGACAGTCAGGCTGTACTGCCTGGGGAGGATGTTCTGGGAGCCACCTTGGATGGGCAGGGACCTGGCCAATGGTTCTCACAACCCATCCTCTAGCCGGAGTACTAGGGTGTGGTCTCGGCTCACTGCAACCTTTACCTCCTGGGTTCAAGCAATTCTCCTGCCTCAGCCTCCCAAGTAGCTTGGGCTACAGGTGCCCGTCACCATGCCCAGCTAATATTTTTTTGTATTTTTAGTAGTGACGGGTTTTCACCATGTTGGCCAGACTGGTCTCAAACTCCTGACCTCAGGTGGTCTGCCCACCTCGGCCTCCCAAAGTGCTGGAATTACTGGCGTGAGCCACTGTCCCCTATTCTTGATGGGTCCTTCATCCTAGGAGGCTCCCAGAGGAGCAGGAAGGGAGGACAGATGGATCAGGAGGAGCCGAGGCTGGCAAGGTTTGCCCATGTCACTCCCCTGGCCTGGGTCCTTCCCTAGGACCTGTTAAGAAATAATTTGCCCTTACCTGCCCTAAACTGCCCCTGGGCTAGGTGAGGAGGCAGGAGGGGTCTAGGCTCAGGACCAGGACCACAGGACCAGTAGCCGATGGGTACGGATGATGGGGAAGGCAGCCAGGATGGTGGCTGGGGGGGGTGTGCCTTTAGCATGTGGCACAGTAGGGGCTAGGAACCGCTGACACATATTTTGTACCCTTACTTCAGAGCCGAAAGGCTATTTGGGAGCAGAATTCTCTCATGGAATGAAGAACCTGTTAAGACTTTTATTAACCAAGTAAAACTCGAGGAAGCTGTGGCTGTGCAGTTCCTTTCACACCTACAAATTACACAGCAAGTCATTCACTCAGCGAAGGAACATTTGCTCCTTGGGGCCGTAGGGAGGGTGAGAGGAAGCTGAGGCTTCCAGAGACACACTGTCTGCAGAGTGCAGATAGCTATTGCATGCACCTCACCCCATTTAATCCTGGATGTTACTGGCTCCATTTCACAGATGAGGGGACTGAGGCTCAGTGAGGTTGAGAGGAGGTAGCAGGGCTGGATTATAGGGGAGGGGTCACCAGTGAGTTAGAAGGTGGGATGGGGGGTTTCCCTGAAAGTGTCTCTTTCTCTAGAATCCAGGCATCTGGGCCTTCTGCTTTTCTGTCTGCCCCCAAATGTCTTTGCTAAGCAACATGGCTGAACAGTGCCAAGAGATGGGACCTCCTAAAGTATAACATGATGCACCCCCTTCTCCCCATGGGAATGGGATGCAAAGAGGGGGTAAGCCCATGCCGATGTTCCCTGAGGGCACGTGGCCAGGCTTACGTGAGAAAGGCGGGGGGCTGAGTCAGGACAGGAGCTGGTGTAGGGGGCAGCAGGCAGGAAGCAGCAGGCTTTCAGTCTTCAGGAAGCAGGCTGCGGGGAGAGATGTGCAGGACGCAGGGCGAGAGGAGGCAAACGTAAGCCAGTCCTGGCTCTTTGGCCATGGGCATCAGTGGCAGGACCAGGGACCGGAACAATGAGGACCTGCGTAGATGGGGACCACAGGACATCAGACCCAGCTGCATGTGAGGAAGAAGAATCAGTCACTGAACATGTAAACAGCTTTGCAGAAAATCACCCCCTCCATGCTTTCCCTGTCTGGGCTTTCTGTGGCCTTTTCTGACCCCATCTGTGTGTAAACAGAGCATCCGGGTTTGTGCACCATCATTGTGCAAATGCAATTTAGGCCCCACCTTTCACCCACATTATTTCCCTGACATTTTGCTCTGAACGTTGGACTCCTTGTGTTTATTATTTTAAATCAGCGCTTTATAGTCAGTGGGTTTTTCTAGAGAGGAAACGGAAGCCCAGGGCTGGGCCAGGGGTGGGTGACTGGGTAGTTTTATACCTACATGCAGACACACACACACACACACACACACACACACACACACGCATGCTTACTCCTGGGCTTGATCTGCCCAACTCTCTGGTAAACCCTCCGTGAGATGGAACTGCTGGGATGCCAGGTTATTTACATTCTGCAGCTTCTTCATAAACAAACAGCAAATCACACAAGGATGGGCCGACCCTGGGTTAACATTCAGCACCACCCTATGCCCCCAGCTGCCCCCTCACCAAGTTACACATTCTTTTTTTTTTTTCCAAATAGAGACAAGATTTCGCCATGTTGTCCAGGCGGGGCTTGAACTCCTGAGCTCAGGCAATCCATCCACCTCGACCTCCTAAAGTGCTGGATTACAGGTGTGAGCCACCGCATCTGGCCATCACCAAATTACATGTTCTTGATGATAGCCTCCACGGTTTTGTGCTCTCACCAACACTCAGACTCAGAGGCACATCGTGTGTAGGTCCAGGCCCATGAGCAGGGACAGTGAGGAGGTGGCGGTGTTTGCTGAGCTCTTGCTCTGTTACAGTTTAGTGTCTTCTGGCAAGAGGCAAATATTATTTCCATTTTACAGATCAGGAAACTGAAATGTGTGACAACAGAAATGACTTGTCCAGGGCCACATAGCTAGTAAGCAGCAGAGCAGGATTTGAACCCAGGGCAGTAGGATTTCAGAGTTCCTTCTCATCTGCAGTCATAAAAGAACCCCTGGCTCATGCCTGGAATTTCAGCACTTTGAGAGCTGAGACAGGAATATCATTTGAGGCCAGGAGTTCAAGACCAGCCTGGGCAATATAATGAGACCCCCATCTTCACACGCACACACACACACACACACACACACAATTAATTCAGTGGGTTTGAGGGGGTGTGTCTTTTTTTTTTTTTTGAGACAGAGTGTCACTCTGCTGCCCAGACTGCAGTGCAATGGCGCTATCTTGGCTCACTGTAACCTCTGCCTCCCAGGTTCAAGAGATTCTCCTGCCTCAGCCTCCAGAGTATCTGGCATTGCAGGCACCCACCACCATGCCCGGCTAATTGTTTTGTATTTTTAGCAGAGATGGGGTTTCGCCATGTTGGCCAGGCTGGTCTCAAACTCCTGACCTCAGGTGATCCACCTGCCTCGTCCTTCCAAAGTGATGGGATTATAGGCATGAGCCACCACACCCAGCCTGGTGGTATATGTCTTGTACAGGAGGCTGGGGAGGAGGATGGTTTGAGCCCAGGAGTTCGAAGTTACAGTGAGCTCTAATCACACCAGCCCACTGCAGCCTGGGGAACAGCAAGACACCATCTCAAAAAAAAAAAAAAAAAAACCCGTAGCTCTTCCCTCAGAGCCTGTTGATAAGGTTCCAGCAGGGTTAGGGCTTTGCTTTCTCAACCCACAGCATTAGAAGGAGCAATCTAGGGGATGAGGAGGTGTTTTGGGGGACATCTTTAAGGAGCAGAGATGTCTGGGTTGTTGAGTGTTACAACCAGCAGCCCTCATCTGCACCTTCTGTGGCTGTGGGAGGCGTTGTTACATTATATGATGGTGTAGTAATTGATGTACATAATGGTGACCAACTCATCAAGAAAATATTAAATTGCATTTAGTATAAAGTGGAGTGTGGGCTGGGCGTGGTGGCTAACGCCTGTAATCCCAGCACTTTGGGAGGCTGAGGTGGGAGGATCACAAGGTCAGGAGTTTGAGACCAGCCTATACAATATGGTGAACTCCCCGTTTCTACTAAAAACACAAAAATTAGCCAGGCATGGTGGTTTACATTTGTAGTCCCAAGTACTCGGGAGGCTGAGGCAGGAAAATCACTTGATCCCGGGAGGTGGAGGTTGCAGTGAGCCAAGATTATGCCACTGCACTCTAGCCTGGGTAACAGAATGAGACTCCATCTCAAAAAAAAAAAAAAAAAAGAAGTGGAGTGTAGTATCCAAAAACGTTTTCCTCAGGAATGGATAACACAAGTTTGTACAAATAAGGATTATATTTGGAAATTCAGTAATGTGGGATGACTCATTACTCAAGGTGTTACTGAATATATATTGATTTATTCACCATATGTTTCAGTTATCCACTGCTGTGTAACAAACAGCCCCAAAACTTAGGGGCTTAAAAGAATAACAGTTTAAACCTGGGCAACATGGCAAAACTCTGTCTTGACAAAAAATACAAAAATCAGCCAGGTGTGGTGGCATGTGCCAGTAGTCCCAGCTACTTAGAAGGCTGAGTTGGGAGGATCATGAGCCCAGGAGGCAGCAATGATCCATGATCGTGCCACTGCACTCTAGCCTGGGTGACAAAATGAGACCTGTCTCAAAAAAAAATGATAATTTATTGTTTCTCCTGATCCTGTGAGTTGACTGTTCAGGTAGGTGGTTTTTGTGCTTCACGTGGCATGGGGTAGGGTCACTCATTTGTCCACCTGCACAGTTTCATTCACCTCCAGCATTCAGCTGCCAGCTATGCTGGCAAGTTCTAAGAAGCCTTTACTCAAGTGTCTGGAGCCTTAGAGCTCCTCCTCCTGACCTCTCCATATGGCTAGCTTGGGCTTCCTCACAGCATGGTGGTCTCAGAGAGAAAGTGAAAGCTATCAGAGTCTTTAAAAGTTAGGCTCATCGCTATTGTCTACAGGAAGTCAAGGCTAACTCAGATGCAAGAGGAAATTTGTTGTATTTTTTGATGTTTGAGTGGCACATGTACCGGGAGGGAATGAACTGATCACAGCTGTCTTCTGAGGCTGTCTGAGAAACCAGGAGGCACATAGGGGATGCTGGGGAGACCAAACTAATTAAAGCCGTGAGTTTGGGTAGGGTCCAAAACACTCTGTGACCACAGGATGCTTCAAAAGTTAGAAATGTGGCCCAGAGCCCAGTGTATTTAACTCCTTTAAGGTATTGATTCTCTGTAGGATCCAATACATCATTTCTAAGATTTTTAGAAAGTTTCAGAAACTGCATTGCATAGAGAGAAATGATGGCTCAGAATTCATCTGCATGGACTTTGCCTTGCCTCATCTGGGTGAGAAGTCATTCTCTTACCTTCTCAAGCATGCAGCGGCCCCTGTGTCCAGGACACTGCCCTAGGTGACAGGGCGTGTGGCTTCATCATGGATGCCCGCACCAATCCTGCCCCTTTCTCTCCTCAGCTGGGGTCGGCAGCTTGGCTCTGCTGTTTGTATTCCTTCCCCAGGAGGTGGATATTTGCATGTGCACAAGCCTCAGAAGCACCAGATGGGATTGGGTTTGCATTTAGGAGGATCATCTTGGTGGGCCTGAATGAAAGCTAATGCTGTGCAGGAGGGAGGGAGTCTAATGCTGCCCTAGTGAGGGAGTCTAGGTGTGGCGCCATGAGGGCCACCCACCAGGATGGAAGTAGGGGATGGAGAAGGTGAGTTTGGTTTGAGGTGCCTGTGGGACATTTAAGTGGAACTGTCAGATTACTCAGTGGAAAGTTACTAAACATTTTCTGTGTACCAGACCTCGTACTCAAGATCTGGAGAAGAAAGGTGTAGAGTTGCAGATCTGAGAATCATCAGCATTTAAGTGGCACCTGAAACTGTAGGGAAGCTGAGGGGTTGCCAGGGAAGAGTGTGTAGAATCAAAAGGGAGGGGGTCTTAGTTACGGTTGCCGACACATGGAGCAGGCCGACATGTGGGGGGATCCTCAGCATGGGACATCAGTAACCTGCCCCTGCCTGTGCTTCCTGCCTGGACCTGTGCTTGTCCCAGGTAACCTGTGCTGGGTAGATCGGCCTTTAGAAAGCAGGAACCAGTGTCTGTCTGATGGTGTTTTGTTTTGTATGATTGATGCTCTTGCAATGGGTAGACTTAAGCCTAGCCAATGTGGGGCCTTGATGCCAGGTGAGAGACTGCTCCCCACAGCTCTACCGGGCAAACAAGGGCAGGAGAATGTGACTGTGTTACCTGATGAGAGAGGGATGGACAAAGTGTACAGAGGCACCTTAAACTACAAAGCACCGTGCAGATGCTAATTATTTATTTATTACATTTAATCTTGGCAGACCATCTCTGATCTCTGAACTATGAATGAATCAGACCAAGTTTCTTCATTACCCTTTCTAAATCTCTTTTCTGTGTAATCAGCTAGCTCTTTTTCCTCAGTGTGAAAGGATTATTGTTAAGAATATTTCAAATTATCAAATGCTGAATAACATTGCAGAATATTATACTATTCCTTTTCTGTAGGGCATTTGTCTACTTTTAATTTTTATTTTTTCTTGACATACTATCTCGCTCTGTCACCCAGGCTGGAATGCAGTGGCATGATATTGGCTCACTGCAACTTCTGTCTCCTGGGCTCAAGTGATTCTCCTGTCTTAGCCTCCCAAGTAGCTGGGATTACAGGTACTCACCACCATGCCTGGCTAATTTTTGTATTTGTGTAGAGATGGGGTTTTGCCATGTTGGCCAGGTTGATCTCCAACTCCTGAACTCAAGAGATCCCACCTTAGCCTCCCAACGTGCTGGGATTACAGGTGTGAGCCACTGTGCCCGTCCTTGTCTACTCTTAATTTATTGATTTTATTTATGTGTCACTTGCATTTTATTTACTTACTATTGTTTCAGCAGGCCATCCCCACTCTCCTTTCCCCTCCTGGCCATTTTCTGTCCGATGCTTCTTCCTTCTTCTGAGCAGGTTTTCAGTCCTTTCTTCCAGGAAATTCTTCTTTGTGTTTCCTAAGGAATTCACTTTGATTAGAGATGAAACTTTCTTTCTTTTTCCCTTTCCTCTCCTCAACAACACTTTCCTTCTTGTAAACAGAAAAGTAAATGACCTGTTTCAGAGTAAATCTACCCCTCTCTTGAGCTCCATTCAAAACCCCAACATAAGCAACTGGACTTAAACTTTTGCACGATCCATGGCTGAATTGTTGTTCACATGTCGCTTCAGGACTGGTCTCCAGGAAGCGTAGTTTGGTGTTGGCTGAGTCAGAACTGGTAGCTGAAGAATGTGACAGCTGCCTGGCCAACTCTTGGTGGGCTCCTGGACTGTCCTTGAGGGCAGAGTTTCTCACCAAAGGGGATCGGGCCCTGAGGAATTTATCCCCATGAGCCTGATTCTTTTTTTTTTTTTTGAGATGGAGTTTCGTTCTTGTTACCCAGGCTGGAGTGCAATGGCATGATCTCAGCTCACCGCAACCTCCGCCTCCTGGGTTCAGGCAATTCTCCTGCCTCAGCCTCCTGAATAGCTAGGATTACAGGCATGCACCACCATGCCCAGCTAAGTTTTTGTATTTTTAGTAGAGACGGGGTTTCACCATGTTGACCGAGATGGTCTCGATCTCTTGACCTCGTGATCCACCCGCCTCGGCCTCCCAAAGTGCTGGGATTACAGGCTTGAGCCACCGTGCCTGGCTGCCTGATTCTTTTCATTTTTATTTTTGAGTTGGAGTTTCAATCTGCTGCCCAGGCTAGAGTGCAGTGGTGCGACCCTGGCTCACTATAACCTCCGCCTCCTGAGTTCACGTGATTCTCCTGCCTCAGCCTCCTGAGTAGTTGGGATTACAAGTGCATGCCACCATGCCTGGCTAGTTTTTATATTTCTAGTAGAGACAAGGTTTCACAGTGTTGGCCAGGCTGGTCTCAAACTCCTGATCTCAAGTGATCCACCTGCCTCAGCCTCCCAAAGTGCTGGGATTATAGGCATGAGCCATCATGCCCAGCCTTGAGCCTGATTCTTATAAAACGGAATGCTCAAGGCCTGGTCACCAACCTGATCATGGTAGGTGGACTTTCCACCTTTTCTTGAGGGCAGGGGGGTGGGAATGGGGGAAGGTAATACCATGTGTGCCATTTCGTAAGAAACCAAATCAGTAATTTCCCAAAGGGGAATCTGAACAAAGCGCATGGCATGGTCCTGAGGGTTGTTCATCCTCCTATGTGGGCCTGGGGGCCGACCCCACTGCCCAGAGGCACATTGTCTACTGCAGGTATTTCTGTCAGCTGGAGACAGCCAAGGAGTGACACACAGCCTCACCCTTCAGCGCCTTTTGCTCTACTCCTGCCCATGCTTACAGCTTACCTTCCATTCGTTTAGCACTGAGTGCTCTGGAGCACACATTCACCCATCCCCCAGAACTGGGCTTGCAGTTGTTAATATCATATGGCCCATCTCCGGGGACAAATTTGGGATAGTCCCTCTTTTTTTTTGAGATGGAGTTTTGCTGTTGTTACCCAGACTGGAGTGCAATGGCACGATCTCGGCTCACCGCAGCCTCCGCCTTCTGGGTTCAAGCAATTCTCCTGCCTCAGCCTCCCCGAGTAGCTCGGACTACAGGTGTGCGCACCACCATGCCCAGCTAATTTTTGTATTTTTAGTAGAGACGGGGTTTCACCTTGTTGACCAGGATGGATAGTCCCTCTTTATTTCAGTAAAAACCCCAATCTAAGGTGGTCTTTTTTTTTTTTGAAACGGAATCTCACTCTCTCACCCAGGCTACAGTGCTCTTTGCTCACTGCAACCTCTGCCTCCCGGGCTCAAGAGATTCTCCTGCCTCAGTCTCCCGAGTAGCTGGGATTATAGGCATGCACCACCACCACTGGCTAATTTTTGTAGTTTTAGTAAAGACTAGGTTTTTTCTGTTGGCCAGGCTGGTCTTGAACTCCTGACCTCAGGTGATCCGCCCACCTTGGCCTCCCAAAGTGCTGGGATTACAGGTGGTAGCGCTTCCTATCCCTTCCATTGTATCTCAGACCTGCTGGCCTCTATAGCAGGCATAGTGAATTATGGCATAGTGAAGGGACCTTGTGAGTCTTGGTCAAGCCTCACTCTGGGTGGCTTTCTGCTTTGGACCCTGGGTCAAAGCACTGGAGTCATAGTCATTCGACTTGAATTACTAAGAGCTCCCCCACTTATCAGCTGTGAGATCTGGGTAAGTTATTTAATCTCTCTGGTTTCTCCCTCTGCAAAATGGGGGTGATAATAATACCTTCTTTACTAAGATAAGCAGCAGGCACCAGAAATGGCTGTTGCTCTGGCTGTCACTGTCATTGTTATGATTATTGGCTCTAATAAGATTTTTTTTTTGACACAGTCTTGCTCCGTCGCCCAGGCTGGATTGCAGTGGTGCCATCTCGGCTCGCTGCAACCTCTGCCTCATGAGTTCAAGTGAGTCTCCTGCCTCAGCCTTCCAAGTAGCTGAGATTACAGGTGCCCGCCACCACACCTGGGTAATTTTTGTATTTTTAGTAGAGATAGGGTTTCACTATGTTGGCCAGGCTGGTACTCCTGACCTCAGGTGATCCACCTGCCTCAGCCTCCCAAAGTGCTGGGATTACAGGCATGGCCTGATAAGGAATTTTAGAAAAGCCTGGCCCAACTGCAAGGGAGGAAAGAGCAGTCCCAGGCTTTTTCCAGGATGTCACAAGGGCACCTGGGTGGCTTCAAGCCCTGCCTTTGCCTCTCTGGTTGGGGTGGCGCCGACATCCCTCCCCACTTGGCCGTATTCACCCTATCTTTGTTTCCCAACCCCTGACTGGAGTGTCGGACCCTCAGCCCCTGTTTAATAAATACCCATATTCAACTTTCCTAGACAATTTTTGTCTTAAAAAATGCAAAAACACACTTTACAATTATTCAGCATTTCCCCATAATAACTAAGAAAAAACAAATGGTACCTTCCTGTCTCACTGTAGTGATCACGGCTTTGCTTGCTGGACAGGGCTTCGGTTAATAACTCAAATAATCAGGGAAAAAGCAAAAACAACACAATAGAGAAATGGAGCATAGGAGGCGAAAGAGAAGAATGGCCGGGCGCGGTGGCTCATGCCCGTAATCCCAGCACTTTGGGAGGCTGAGGCAGGCAGATCACCTGAGGTCAGGAGTTCAAGACCAGACTGGCCAAATGATGAAACCCCATCTGTACTAAAAATACAAAATTAGCGGGACATGGTGGTGTGTGCCTGTAATCCCAGCTACCCTCCTTCTCCCTTTCTTCCTTCCTGATGGAGTTTTGCTCTGTCGCCCAGGCTGGATTGAGTGCCTGCCTGCCTTCTTTTTTTTTTTTTTTTTGAGACAGAGTTTCGCTCTTGTTACCCAGGCTGGAGTGCAATGGCACAATCTCGGCTCACCGCAACCTCCGCATCCTGGGTTCAAACAATTCTCCTGCTTCAGCCTCCTGAGTAGCTGGGACTACAGGTGCACACCACCATGCCCAGCTAATTTTTGTATTTTTAGTAGAGACGGGGTTTCACCTTGTTGACCAGGATGGTCTCCATCTCTTGACCTTGTGAGCCACCCGCCTCGGCCTCCCAAAGTGCTGGGATTATAGGTGTGAGCTACCACGCCCGGCGACTTCTTGCCTTCCTTCTTGCCTGCCGCCTGCCCGCCTTCCTTCCCTCCCTCCCTCCCTCCCTCCCTCCCTCCCTCCCTCCCTCCCTCCCTCCCTCCCTCCTTCCCTCCCTTCCTTCCTTCCCTCTGTCGCCCAGGCTGGAGTGCCTGCCTGCCTTCCTTCCTCCCTCCCTCCCTCCCTCTGTTCTTCCTTCGAGTTTTGCTCTGTCGCCCAGGCTGGAGTGCAGGGGCATGATCTTGGCTCACTTAACCTCCGCCTCCCGGGTTCAAGCGATTCTCCTGCTTCAGACTCCTCAGTAGCAGGAACTACAGGCGTGTACCACCACACCTGGCTAATTTTTGTACTTTTAGTAGAGATTGGGTTTTGCCATGTTGGCCAGGCTGGTCACAAACTCCTGATCTCAAGTGATCTGCCCTCCTGGGCCTTCCAAAGTGCTGGGATTACAGGCGTGAGCCACCGCGCCCGACTAGAAGAGTGTACTTTTGATCCAGATTTCCCTCCCTTCCTCCACTCCTTCCTTCTTTCCTTCATTTTCTTTCTTTTTTTCTCTCTTTCTCTATCTTTTTGCATTTCAGCGATGGCCTTTCAATTAATATCTTTTCTCTTTATGCTGCATTTTTGGGAGGAGTGAGTTCAGAGTAGGTTGTGGGTGAAGAGGGCGGCTGGCCTGACTGTTGTAGAGGAAAGCCAGCTATACCCTTCCATGAGGTTAGATCGTGGGAGCTGCACAGAGCTTGGTTCCTTTCATGTTGAGAACCTGGGGTTAGGATGTCCCTGTGGCCCTGGATGGCCTCACTTTGTCCCCCTGAGTTTAGAATCCTTCCTCCTCACCAGGGTTAGTGACACATAACTCCTGAGGCTTTGAGTTGCATTTAGGGGAGAAAGGGATCGTGCACTCCCCATCCAGCTGAGGGATCATGGCACCCCACTGTCCGGCTAGTGAGCAGTGCTGGAGCCCTGCCCCATGCCCCCACACCCTCGCACCCCTGCTCCATTCCTCCCCATCCTTCACCCACTTTCCTTCACCACAGCCTAACGGGTCTGAGGACTCTCCTAGGACTAGTTACAAATAACATTTGCATGGATCTTTGAAGCACTTTCTATCTCATTATGTCACTCAGTCCTCACACCCACTCTGTAAGGTGGATATTCTTGTCACTGGCATTTTATGGAAGAGAAAGTGGAGGAGGAACAGTGAAGGTGAAGAAGGCGCCCAGGCTCCCCGCCGGAAGCGCAGAGCCACTCGTCTCAGAGCCAAGTCTTCCAGATCCAAATGCAGTCAGAAGTCGTCGTCTCTGAGGAGAGAGATCGAGACGGGAGGTTGTGGTAGTGGTGACACGACTGTGTGTCAGAATGTGGAACTGTACACCAAAAAAGTGAATTCTACTGTATGTGAAGAAAGGGAATAATAACAAAAGACAGACGGTGCAAAGCACAGGCAGTCAAAAGATGGCCTCAGGACACAGCTGAGCCTTGAACCAAGCAGGTGTTAGGGGTGCTGCCCCCAGCACAGTCAACATCCGTGTATAACTTTTTTTTTTTTGGAGATGGAGTCTTTCTCTGTCACTCAGGCTGGAGTGCAATGGTGTGATCTCAGCTCACTACAACCTCTACCTCCCGGGTTCAAGTGATTCTCCTGCCTCAGCCTCCCGAGTAGCTGGGACTATATAGGTGCCTGCTGCCACACCCAGCTAATTTTTGTGGTGTGATCGTGGCCCACTGCAGCCTCAACCTCCTGGGCTCAGGTGATCCTCCTTCTTCAGTCTCCCGAGTACCTGGGACCACAAATATATGCCACAATGCTTGGCTAATTTTTTGTAGTTTTAGTAGAGACAGGGTTTCTATTGTTGGCCAGGCTGGTCTCGAATTCCTGACTTCAGGTGATCTACCTGCCTCTGCCTCCCAAAGTGTTGGGATTACAGGCGTGAGCCACTGCACCCGGCCGAGAAAATATATTGACTCTTCAGTAAGTGGAAGTGGATCATTAGAAGGTCTTCAACTACATCTTCATGTTGAGTAGCTGAGGATGCGGAGAAAGAGAAGGGGTTCATCTTGCTGTCTTGGGGGTTGCCGAGGTGAAAGAAAATCTGCAAGTAAGTGGACCTGTGCATTTCAAACCCTGTTGTGCAAAGGCCAACTATGGTGTGGTAAGAGCTATGGTACCTTAACAGATACTCCATGGACCTGGGAGAAGTTGACTTGGATGGCACACCATGGAACATTTTGGGGTGTTGGCAGTCTTTCACATCTTGATGGGGGATGTAGTCACATAGCTGTACATATTTGTCCATCCTTATCAAAATATACACTCAAGGCTGGGCGAGGTTGCTAATGTCTGTAATCTCAACATTTTGGGAGGCCAAAGTGGGAGGATTGCTTGAGCCCAGGACCAGCCTGGGTGAAATAGTGAGACTTCATCTTTACACAAAATTAAAAAATTAGCCAGGCATGGTGGCACACCTTGTGGTCCCAGGCACCCGGGAGACTGAGGCAGGAGGACTGCTTAAGTCCAGGAGGTTGAGGCTACAGTGAGCTGTGATCACACCACTGCACTCCTGCCTGGGTGACAGGGTAAGACTCTGTCTCAGAAAAAAAAAAAGAAAATATATATATGTATGTATAATGTGTAGGTATACACACACACACAGTTAAAATGTGTTTAATCTACTAAAACTCAGTAGATTTTATAAAAAGTCAGTAAAATCCAAGAATCATAAAAATTGTGCATCTATGTATACATTTATATGTATTTTAAATAGCTCGTTTTAATTGAAAATATTTAGCTTTAGAGTCATTTTCTAATCTTTTGTTGAAGGGAAAGTTCTTTCCTTTAAATGTAGGTACTCTAGTTGGTATTCCTTGTGGCCTTCTATTTCTTTTTCTTCTTCTTCTTTTGTTTTTTTTTAAAGATGGGGTCTTGCTATGTTGCCCAGGTTGGGCTTGAACTCCTGGGTTGAAACGATTCTTCCACCTTGACCTCCCAAGTAGGTGGGACAACAGGCATGAGCTACCGCCCCCTCCTTGTGGCCTTCTTTTGTAGCTAGGATATATTGTGTGTAATTTACAGTTTCCTTAAAGTGGAGTAAGAATTAAAAGTCACTTGGAAGGAACCTGGGTACAGAATCCCTTTAGATTTTTATTAGTTTTCTTTCTTTTGGGCCAAATTTTTACTGTCTTGTCTACCTCGAATTCAACAGCAATTTCTTTTAGCTACTCATATTTATAAAAAATTTCCAGAATACCCAGTTTGCATTTCTTAGAAACAATGAGCTTTCTTTCACATCTGTATTGTATCTGTTTAGGTTATATTTAATTAAGTTACATAAACATAATACCAAAAAACAACTAGCATAAACAGGTTTGGGGCTAAACATAACTGATTCTTAGAAAACACTCCGAAAGTTGGAGCAGAAATAAATGCACGGGCTTCCTAGAGAGGAGCTTGCCTGCTGCACATGTAACGTCAGTCGATTTCTGGAGGGGGTGGACTATCTCGGCAGATCTGGTGTTTTGGCTCTGGGGGCTCCAGTGCTGTCCTGTGCCCCCCGCCCCGTCCTGCTCAGTTCCGACCTGCTCCCTCCTCGCTTCCGTTCCAGAGTCTCGCTCTTGTCACCCATGCTGGAGTGCAATACATGATCTCGGCTCACTGCTACCTCTGCCCCACAGTTTTCAAGCGATTCTCCTGCCTCAGCCTCCTGAATAGCCGGGATTACAGACGCCAGCCATCATGTCCAGCTGATTAGTATACGTTTAGTAGAGACGGCGTTTTACTATGTTAGCCAGACTGGTCTTAAACTCCTGATCTCAGGTGATCGGCCTGCCTCGGCCTCCCAAAGTGCTGGGATTACACACAGGTGTGAGCCACGGCGCCCAGCCTTAAGTTATTAATAATATGGAGAAACTCAATGCTGTCTGGATGCCAGGACAGAGACCGCGGAATGTTTCCCTGCCTGCCAGGGTGTGCTGCTTAGGGAGTGAGGCGGGGAGACCTTCATAGGGACCACGCAGCCAGAACTGCTTCTCAGCGCTGGAGGGTGTGTTAGTCTCCCTAGGCCACCTGCTGACCACACTGTGTCCCTCTCCAGTCTGCACACCCCTTATGTCATCTCCCTTCCCCCTGCTTTTCTGTCTTCCTGCCAGATCAGCCAAGATCAGCATGATTATCGAGTTCGTCAGAGTCTGACATATCCACTTTTTTGCCCACAGTCCTCTTTTCTTCCTGAGATGCTGTATTTGTCATTGATGTTTAAAGGATGTATAATTTTATTTGTATGCCCATTTATTTTCCATCTATTTACTTACTTGGTTTTTCACTCTGCTAAACATGTGGGTCTGGACACAGGTTTGCACACATTGCTGGGTGCTGGGGATACAGAGACAGGTAACCTGGGGTCCCTGCCTGCAAGGGAGGCCCTGCTCAGTCTATTTACTTCCTTTAAAAAAGAGAGAGAGTTTATTATTATCTGGATATGGGACTGGTACAGAGCAATCCGTCTATAAATACTTGTTTAACATTGATGCATGAGTTATTATTAGGTTCAACTGCATGGACTTGCCAATATCCAATCACTTGCAACTTGTAAAACAATGGCAACTTAGGCCGGCATGGTGTCTCACGCCTGTAATCCCAGCACTTTGGGAGACTGAGGTGGGCAGATCACTTGAGGTCAAGAGTTTGAGACCAGCCTGGCCAACATGGTGAAACCCATCTCTACTAAAAATACAAAAATTAGCCAGGCGTGGTAGTGTGTGCTTGTAATCCCAGCTACTTGGGAGGCTGAGACAGGAGAATTGCCTGAACCCAGGAGGCGGAGGTTGCGGTGAGCCTAGATCGTGCCATTGCACTCCAGCCTGGGTAACAAGAGCGAAGCTCTGTCTCAAAAAAAAAAAAAAGAGTAAAAGTGAAAGTTCTCCTTCCTTCCCTTGTTCCCCTTCCCTTAGGTACCCATTGCCAAATGTCTGGTTGTGGATACTTGCAGAGATCTTTCTGTGAATTGCATATTTATGTGACTCTATGCACATCTAGAATGGATAGATTATTTATATAAGCTTACGCAAATCGAGGAAGCAAAGCTCTACACACCACTCGATGGTAACTGTAATTTCCTCTTGAGGAGATGAGATGCCTCCTTCAACCAGGTGGTGCCACTAGAGGTCTATACTTGCGGCCTTCCTGAGGAGCTGGAGCTACCCCTTGAACTGAGGAAGGGTCAGGGCTGGTCTAGAAAGCTGTGTGTGCTTGCTTCACTCTGCAACAGCAAGATGGCATCTTTCAAGGGCCTACTGGCCAGAAAACCCAGGGACAGTTTGGCCTGGCAGGCTGGTGGCAGAGATGGCTGGGGTGACAGCAGCGTTCCAGCCAAGTGCAAGGTCCTGCTTGAAGACTGGGCATGGGCTCTGGTCCCAAGTGAATGGTTTATTTATTGGGATTGGAGAAGCATCAAAATCAATTCAGCTGTCACCTCACAGGGCAGAACAGCGACGGTGGTTTGGCAAGAAGGAGGCAGTGTGCCAGGAGGAAGGAAACCTGGCCCGGAGTTGGATGCCAGGGGCCCTGGGCAGTGCAGCTAACCCACCTGGGCCTCTATGGGATGGTGTGGGGCCCCACAGTCTCCACGCCCCGCCGAGTGCTGACATTCTTTGCGTTTCTTATTTTTTCTGCTTTGTAGTTGTTTTGTCAGTGAATAGGAGTTGAGTTCAAATTCTACCCATCTGTGGGTGCTGGGGTCTCAGATAGACTCACTGAGACTCAGGTAATCTCACTGAGCTGTGGTTCTCTCTCTGTAAGTGGGCAGGATGGAGGGGCGTGGACATGCTGAATGAGAGCCTGACTCGGGGCCAGATCTCTGGGCATCCTCAGCTGGATCTGCCTTGAAGCAGCTCTGTGATCCTGAGTTGCAAGGGAGAGCTCTTAGAATAGTGCCTGCCTTATAGGTTTGCTATGACGGTGATGGGGATGCCAGCTCTCCCAGGGTTGTGGGGAAGAATACATGAGACAGTGAGTGAAAGCACTTTGTAAGCCACAAAGCCTCATTCAAATGCAAGCGTTATTATTATTTTATGTTTGTCTCTAACTATGTAAAGGTGAAACCCGTACCTCTATTGACAGGTGCCAAGTTACATGTTGCTTGCGTGGAATTTACCAATAGTGATGAGTAGGGGTTTGCCCCCAAGGGGATCTGGTTTTTCCTGCTGCTCCCTCTCCTCCTCCGCCCACTGGGGGATGGCCTTGGAGAGCTTGAGCCATGAGCCATGAGGAGACATTCTGAGCTTTCCAGAGAAGAGAATGCCTAGGCCCAGAGGGGAAGTGACTGGCCTGAGGTCACACAGAGAGACAGGGGCAGAACCTCGATCTGTGCCCTCCATCTCCCAGGTCCCAAACTGGTGCTCTTCCAGCGCCTCCAAGAGGGAGCTGATGACCACTATGGTGCCAGCTTGTGTGGTGGGGCAGGGACCTGCGATAGGTACAGGAAATAGAAAGGGACAGGAAACCCAGAGACTTTCCCTCGGACATTGCCAGTGCCTGTTCCTAGAGTTCTGTGCCTCTGCTTAGGGAGCGGAGGTGGAGACGGGGGAACTGGGAAAAAGGTGTGGGTGGGAGGGGTAGGTGGGCGTTGTAAGCCAGTGACACCAGGATTTGGGGTGACATGAGGTAACAGTGGAATGTGCAGAGGCTGTTGAGTGTGTGGCTGTGTGGAAAGGACAGGGAGGATGGTGGTGGAGCTGGAAGGAGGGCAGGTGACCTGCTGTGGTGTGGCCATGCCTGGAGTCCGCGCTGGAGTTCTCAGGTGGTGAAAGCGTTCCCAGTGTGAGTGCTTTCTATCCGCAGGCTGCAGACCTCCCACTGCTGAGCCACTGGTGGTTTCATGATAAATTTTGCTTTCGTTCTCCCAGAGTTAGGAATTCTGTTTGCTTCCCTGAACCTCCTGGTCTTCCCCAGTCCAGGGTTGTCTCCCCAGAGACCTGGAGCTGGGAGCCGTGCGCTTTCCTGGGAACTGTTGCCTGCTTCTGCTCCTCTGCTTTATGGAAAGGAAGTCAGAGGTGGGAACGGGAGGGCTCCTTTCCAAAGAGGCTGATCTGAGAGTGAAGATCATTGGCTATTTCCTCTGGCTGAGTGTAATTCACTTAATATGCGGTGTGGCTCATTTTTCCCTTTGGAAAAAGGAGAGATGGTGCCTGACTCACCCCTTCATGAAGTACTGTGTGAAATGCACAGCCCCTCTCTCCAAGGAGAGCTCTGCACAGGCAAATTCTGATTGAGTCATTGTTCCCACTCCCATCCCACAGACACCAGGTCCACTCCCTTCCTTTCTTCTGGGTGCGAGGGTGGGGCTCACCCCACAATGATGGGAAGGAGGTCCTTGAGCCCCTGCCTTAGGGGCCTCTGTGGTGCATAGACTGTGAGAGTCAGGAGAAAAGCCTGAGGCCAGGCATGGTGGCTCATGCCTGTAATCTCAACACTCTGGGATTACAGGCGTGAGCCACCCCACCCTCAGAGGCTTGGAATCCACCTGAGGTGGGTGTATCACCTGAGGTCAGGAGTTTGAGACCAGCCTGAACAACATGGAGAAACCTCTGTACTAAAAATACAAAATTAGCTGGGCATGGTGGCACCATGCTACTTAGGAGGCTGAGGCAGGAGAATCGCTTGAACCCAGGGGGCAGGGATTGCATGAGCCAAGATCGCACCATTGCACTCCAGCTTGGGCAACAAGAGCTAAAAAAAAAAGGTGGGGGAGAGAAAAGCCTCGGGAGGAGGAATACTGAGCTGGGCTGTGAGGGGCATGTTGATTTGGAACCCAAGGTTGGTAGGGGAGGGGCCGCAGTGGCTTGTGAACAGAGGTCTGTGGGATGAACATAGATGGGATAGTGGAGAACCTTGAACTGGAGAATTATGTGCAACCAGAAGAAAGAAGCCTGGAGGGTAATTTGGGATCTGAAAGTGGGGAGTAAAAGTCATATGAGACAGCTCTGATCTTGTAGACAGTGGGGAGCCATTGAAAGCTTTGGAGCAGGCAGGTGACCTGAGCTGAGCTACCCTTCAGGAAGATGATTCTGGCAGCGAACTGTGACAGCTGTGAGCAGCAGAGTGTGCAAGGACCTGCCTGAAGTGGCGGGATACAGGTAACTGACCTGAGCCACCTAAGCAGGTGTAGGAGAGACAGGGCTTCATTCAACCAGCATAGATGGAGGGCCTGCTGCTGCTTAGTGTATTAGAAGGTACAAAATGGAAAAATCTGGGTTGTTGTCCGTGAGGAACGTCCCATGTGAGTGTAAAGATTTCAGCACACTCCCCGTAAACTGACGAGAGATGATTTCAAATGACCCATGAGAAGGTGAAGGAAGAGAAGAGGCGGCCACATGTGGCATTGTGATGGTGGAGTTTGGAGGAGCCCTGACCAAGCAGCTGTTTCATTAGGGCACGGGGTCAGGTGCCCTGATCCTCTCCCCAACCCTGGGGAGATTTCAGAGAGACTAGGGTGCTTTGTCAGGGACACACAGGCCTTGGCAGGTGGGGCTGGTGTTCAGCTTCTGCTCTGTCCAGTTTCAGAGTCTTGGCTCTTTATGCCAAGGGCAGGGGGCTTTGAACCAGGCTTTAAAGTTAGTGGTAGCAATGGAGGTGGGGGGCACATTTTATAAGAAGTCCCAGAGAGAGAGAGAGAGAGAGAGAGAGAGAGAGAGAGAGAGAGAGAGAGAGAGAGAGAGAGAAAGAGAAAGAGAGAAAGAGAGAGGGAGAGAGAGACAGAAGAGGGAGGAGGAGGAGGAGGAAGAAAGGAGGAAGAGTAAAAGCAGGAGGAGGGTCTGGCTGGCTTAGAGAACAGGAATGGCAATTAGGAAAAATGGGGAGCAGGTATGGTAGGCAAGAGGGATATGGTTGAGAGAAGGTAGGTGGCTCTTCTCTTTCTTCCTCTGATCTACCGTGATGTCATTTTGCAAAAACATGATGAGACTTCTGCTTCCAGTCAAGAGTAAACAGGACAACCTGGAATTATTCTCCCACCATGAACAACTAGGAACTAGATAAAATATGGGGAAAATCTGTGCCTGTTGTGGGGGATCAGGCAATGGTGGACTGTGATTCTTTGGAAAAAGACTAACCGAGTGAGAACTATCATTACCTAGGCTTTCTACCTGAAGATGATTCTGCCACAGGGAGGGAGAACCCAGAGACTGGCGAGATTACTAAATGGAGGGGACAGAGATCAGAATTTGGAGACACCAAGTTCTATGGTTTCTAGAATTTGTGGGACAGAATCCCAAAAGGAAGAAGCTGCAAAGAGAAAGATCTCCAGAAATCTCAATAGAGGGCCCCTGGAATCTTTGGTTGAATATCAATCTGCTCATGCACAATGCAACCCTCTAGACCAGAAGAGAACAACTGCAGAGGGAGCTGTAAGACAAACAGGATAGAGCCAATGCAGGACCAGGGTTCACTGGAGTCATCTTTAAAAGAATATGACAAAATTCTGCATTGAAAAATGGTAGACATCCAGCAAAAAAAAAAATTACTAACCAAAAAGGAAATGTGACTGACCCAACAAACAAACAAACAAAAAAGGTCAGTAGAAGTAGATCTAGCAATGACGGAGATGTGATGGAATTAGCAGGAAAAGGACATGAAAATAACCTTTTTTTTTTTTTTTTTGCAATGGAGTCTTGTTCTGTCTTCCAGGCTGGAGTACAGTGGCGAAATCTCAGTTCACTGCAACTTCTGCCTCTTGGGTTCAAGTGTCTCCTGCCTCAGCCTCCTGAGTAGCTGGGATTACAGGTGCACACCACCATGCCTGGCTAATTTTTGTATTTTTTAGTTGAGATGGGGTTTCACCATTTTGACCAGGCGAACTCCTGACCTTGTGATCTGCCTGCCTTGGCCTCCCAAGGTGCTGGGATTACAAGCTTGAGCCACCGCGCCTGGCCCAAAAAGAACTTAAATGGACACATCAGGATGATGATGAGAGAAATGGAAAGTATAAAAACATCCAGTAGCACCTCTACAGATGAAAAATCAAAATATCAATCACAAAATCAAAGATGAAAAGCTAAATAGATAGTTTTAATAGTAGACTAGACAGTGCAGAAGAAATGACCAGTGAATTGAAGCCAGAGCAATAAAGCTATCTAAAATTAAGCACACAAAGAAAAAACATTCCACTCTGGGCAATGTGGTGAAACCCTGTCTCTATGAAAAATTAAAAAATTAGCCAGCAGTGGTGGTATGTGCCTATGGTCCCAGCTCAGGAGGCTGAGGTGGTAGTATCACATGAGCTCAGGAGGCTGAGGTGGTAGTATCACATGAGCTCAGGAGGCTGAGGTTGTAGTATCACATGAGCTCAGGAGGCTGAGGTGGTAGTATCACATGAGCTCAGGAGGCTGAGGTGGTAGTATCACATGAGCTCAGGAGGCTGAGGTGGTAGTATCACATGAGCTCAGGAGGCTGAGGTGGTAGTATCACATGAGCTCAGGAGGCTGAGGTGGTAGTATCACATGAGCTCAGGAGGCTGAGGTGGTAGTATCACATGAGCTCAGGAGGCTGAGGTGGTAGTATCACATGAGCTCAGGAGGCTGAGGTGGTAGTATCACATGAGCTCAGGAGGCACAGGTTGCATTGAGCCAAGATTGCATCACTGCACTCTAGCCTGGGCAACAGAATGAGACCTTGTCTCAAAAAAAAAAACCAGAAAAGAAAAAGCATGGACAAAAGATAATACACAGAGCATCCTTGGCACATGGGACAATATAACATATCCTAATATGTTTAATTGGAGTCTCAAAAGAACAGAGAGGGAGACAGAAAATTTGAAGAAATAATGGTGGGAAAATGTCCTAATTTGATGAAAACTCTAAACCCATAATTCAAGAAGCTCAACAAAATCCAAACAAATATAAGGCATAAAAATAAGGAGAATCACACCAAGGCACATAGTAATCAGATTGCTTAATAAAGATACATTCATAAAAGCAAGCAGAAAAAAATGGGAAAAAAAGACACACATAGAGAGTAACAAAGATAAGAATGACAGTAGATTTCTGGTCAGAAATTATTCAAGGCAGAGGACACTAGAACTGAAAAAGAAAGTGGGCTAATCTAGAATTCTGTACCCAACAAAAATATCCTTAAAAAAATGAAGGTGAAATAAACACTTTTTGATGGACAAACTAAAGTTGAAGAATTTATAACCATTGGGCATGTAGTACAAAAAATGTTAAAGCAACTTTTTTAGGCAGAAGAAAAATGATACTAGATAGAAATTTGGGCTGCACAAAGGAGTGAAAAGGCCTCTAAATGGTAAATATGTGGAAACACGTGAAAGTTATCTTTTCTCATTTTTAATCTCTTTGAGAAACTGTTTAAAGCAAAAATATAAATAAGGCACTTTGGCATTTATAACATACATAGAAGCAAGATGTATGACAAAAATAGCACAAAGGACAGGAGGGGAGAAATGACAGTATATTGTTATAATTTTCTCATTTGAGTCTGGGGCTCTGGTCGAAAGGGGAAGAAACAGGGGTGCTGGGAGCTGCCCCCCTGCTCCCTCCCTTGGAGGCACGGGGGGGGCGCCTTGGTGAATGGCTTTCTTGCTGGCCACTTGCGGAGTGAGTAGACCCGGAGTATCTGGGAGAGGGGCCGGCCCCCACCCCTGAGTCCCTGGGGCCAGGCCGGGGCGCAAATGTCTTGCTCACACTGCCTCCTTCCCGTGGCTCCCTGGGGGTTTGGATTCAGGATTTATTCCTAGTGCCCTAGACTTTGACAAAAAACTTACAGAAGCTGATGCTTACCTTCAAATCTTGATTGAACAATTAAAACTTTTTGATGACAAGCTTCAAAACTGCAAAGAAGATGAACAAAGAAAGAAAATTGAAATGCTCAAAGAGACAACGAACAGCATGGTAGAATCAATTAAACACTGAGTTGTGTTGCTGCAGATTGCTAAAAGTACTATTAATCCTGTAGATGCAATATATCAACCTAGTCCTTTGGAACCTGTGGTCAGCACAATGCCTTCCCAGACTGTATTATCTCCAGAACCTGTTCAGTTGTGTAAGTCAGAGCAATGTCCATCTTCCCTACCAGTTGGACCTATGTTGGCTACCTTGGTACATCATCAGACTCCTACACCAAATAGTACAGGCAGTGGCCATTCACCACCAAGTAGCAGTCTAACTTCTCCAAGCCATGTGAACTTGTCTCCAAATACAGTCCCAGAGTTCTCTTACTCTAGCAGTGAAGATGAATTTTATGATGCCAACAAATTCCATCAAAGTGGCTCATCCCCAAAGCGCTTAATAGATTCTTCTGGATCTGCCTCAGTCCTGACACACAGCAGCTCAGGAAATAGTCTAAAACACCCAGATACCACAGAATCACTTAATTCTTCCATGTCCAATGGAACAACCTTTTCGATTCACATGACGATAGAGATGATGATGCGGAGGCAGGGTCCGTGGAGGAGCACAAGAGCGTTATTAGGTATCTCTTATCACAGGTTAGGCTTGGGATAGATCTTACTAAGGTAGTTCTTCCAACATTTCTTCTTGAAAGAAGATCTCTTTTAGAAATGTATGCAGACTTTTTTGCACATTCGGACCGGTTTGTGAGCATTAGTGACCACAAGTATCCCAAGGATCGAATGGTTCAGGTTGTGAAATGGTACCTCTCAGCCTTTCATGCAGGAAGGAAAGGATCAGTTGCCAAAAAGCCATACAATCCCATTTTGGGCGAGATCTTTCAGTGTCATTGGATATTACCAAATGATACAGAAGAGAACACAGAACTAGTTTCAGAAGGACCAGTTCCCTGGGTTTCCAAAAACAGTGTAACATTCGTGGCTGAGCAGGTTTCCCATCATCCACCCATTTCAGCCTTTTATGCTGAGTGTTTTAACAAGAAGATACAATTCAATGCTCATATCTGAACCAAATCAAAATTCCTTGGGATGTCAATTGGGGTGCACAACATAGGGCAGGGCTGTGTCTCATGTCTTGACTATGATGAACATTACATTCTCACATTCCCCAATGGCTATGGAAGGTCTATCCTCACAGTGCCCTGGGTGGAATTAGGAGGAGAATGCAATATTAATTGTTCCAAAACAGGCTATAGTGTAAATATCTTCCACACTAAACCCTTCTATGGGGGCAAGAAGCACAGAATTACTGCTGAGATTTTTTCTCCAAATGACAATAAGTCTTTTTGCTCAATTGAAGGGGAATGGAGTGGTGTGATGTAGGCAAAATATGCAACAGGGGAAAATACAGTCTTTGTAGATACCAAGAAGTTGCCTATAATCAAGAAGAAAGTGAGGAAGTTGGAAGATCAGAACGAGTATGAATCCCGCAGCCTTTGGAAGGATGTCACTTTCAACTTAAAAATCAGAGACATTGATGCAGCAACTGAAGCAAAGCACAGGCTTGAAGAAAGACAAAGAGCAGAAGCCCGAGAAAGGAAGGAAAAGGAAATTCAGTGGGAGACAAGGTTATTTCATGAAGATGGAGAATGTTGGGTTTATGATGAACCATTACTGAAACGTCTTGGTGCTGCCATGCATTAGGTTGGAAGATGCGAAGTTTATACCTGATGATCAGGGAAGGAGGCATAATTCAGCAAGAAATAATCTTCCTTTGGGAGAAACCTGTTTACTCCCTTCTTATTACAGTGGTTCCTATCTCAGGGATACTGGACTTTCTGACACAGATGAACAATTAAAGTGGGAAAAGGTTCTCTTTTCCCTCTGTGGCAGTTATGATTTTGACTTCGGTCCTGAGAAAAACTTCAGGTTTTGAAAACAAGGTGATGTCTGCTCCTTTTCCAAACCTCACATGTTTAAAAGCATTTATAAATCCATGTCTGAAACGCCACACTCTAGTACTGCTGTTAAGATAGTTCTTAGTTCATATAATCTTGGGATACATGCACACACATCTGTATACACACCACATACAAGCACACATATGTACACACACACACACACACACATATTAAAATATACCTGATGCCAGATTTTTTAAATACTCTGCCTGCTGTAAATATGGGTTCCTCTGAGTTGTTTTAGAAAATTAGCACAATGTATTAAAATCAAGTGTTAGGAAATTTCATGATCTTACCTACAATAACTTTTATTTTTGAACTGAACTATTATTAAATTGTATCTAATCCTGAATTACAGTTTAATTATTCTTAGTGCTTAAGGCTTCATAAAGTATTTTTTTTCCAACAACAAAGAAAATAATAATTTTCTTATTTATCTTTATTTATTATTATTAGTTTTTAGAGACAGGGCCTCACTCTGTTGAGTCTCACATACAGCCCAGGCTGGACAGCAGTGGCATAATTATAGCTCACTGTAGCCTCCACCTCCTGGGTTTAAGGTATTCTCCTGCCTCAGCCTCTCAAGTAGCTGAGACTATAGGCATATACCACTATGTCTAGCTAACTCTTTGTAGAAACAGAGTCTCACCATGTTGCCCAGGCTGGTCTTAAACTCCTGGCCTCAAGCGATCCTCCCATCTTGGCCTCCCAGAGTGCTGGGATGACAGTGTGAGCCAGCCCACTTGGCTGTAATTTTCTTATATGCAGAGTAATAGAATATTTGAAATAGACTGTACTAAGTCAAAGATGTTGACTGTAAGTCCCAGAGTAATCACTGAAAAAGCATAATAAAGAGGTATGACTCATAAGCCAACAATGGAGATAAAATAGAATGGCAAACAAAATCATTCAAAAGATGGCAGAAGAAAAGGGAAAAAGGAACAAAGAACAGTGAGACAAGTAGAAGACAAAAAGCAAGATGACAGTTTTAAATACATCCAGATTGATAATATTAAATGTAAGGGATATAAATATTCAGTTTAATAGGCAGATTTTGGTAGTGGCTCACGCCTGGAATCCCAGCTCTTTGGGAGGCTGAGGAGGGCAGATTGCTTGGGCTTGGGAGTTCGAGACCAGCCTGGGCAACATGGTGAAAACCTCTCTCTACAAAAAATATGAAAATTAGCCAGAAGTAGTGGTATGTGCCTGGAGTCCCAGCTGTTTGTGAGGCTGAGATGGGAGGATCACTTGAGCCTGAGAGGTCGAGGCTGCAGTGAGCGGTGATGGTGCCACTCACTCCAGCCTGGGCGACAGAGTGAGACCCTGTCTCAAAAAGGAAAAAAAAAAGAGAGAGAGAGAGATACTGTGTAATGAATAACAAAGCAAGAACCAACTATCACAAAGAAACTCACTTTAAATATAAAGATACAGACAGGCTGGGTGCCGCGGCTCATATCTATAATCCCAGTGCTTTGTGATGCCCAGGTGCAAGGTTTGCTTGAGGCCGAAGTTCAAGACCAGCCTGGGTGACAGAGTGAGATTCTGTCTCTACAAAACATTTTTTTCTTGTCTGTCACCCAGGCTGGATTGCAGCAGTGTGATCTTGGCTTACTGCAACCTTGGCCTCCTGGGTTCAAGTGATTCTCTCTCAGCCTCCCAAGTAGCTGAGACTTCACACCCGGTTAATTTTTTTTTTTTTTTTGTATTTTTAGTAGAGATGGTGTTTTGCCATGTTGACCAGGCTGGTCTGGAACTCCTGACCTCAAATGATCTGCCCACCTTGGCCTCTCAACATTCTGGGTCTACAGGTGTGAGCCACCACATCCAGCCTCTACAAATTAAAAAAAAAATTAGCTGGGGGTGATGGTATGTACCTATAGTCTTAGCTACTTTGGAGGCTGAGGCAGGAGGATGGCTTGGGTCCAGGAGTCTGAGGCTACAGTGAGCTGTGATTGCACAACTGCACTGCAGCTTGCGTAACAGAGCGAGACCCAGTCTCAAAAATAAAAAAGACATAGATTAAAAGTAAAAGGATAGAAAAAGACATTTTGTGCAAACACTAATTAAAAGAAAGATGATGTGGCTCTAAGTACCAGACAATATATACTTTGGAACGGGGATAGCGAGGGACATTTCATAATGACAAAGGAATCAGTTCATTAAAAGACATAATACCAAATACATATGCACTTAATGACAAAGCTTCAAAATACATGAAGGAAAAACTGATGAAACTAAAAAGAGGAATATACCAATTATAATTATATTTGGAGATTTTAACACTCCTCTCTCAGTTATTGTAGACAAAGAAAAAATACCTACATAGAACACTTGAACAACCTGAGCGGCCAGCTGCACCAAAGGAATATTTATAGAACCCTGCACCCAAGGACTAGAGAACATACATTCTTTTCAAGTGCACTGAAATGTTCTCAAAGACACACAGTCTGCTATAAAACAATACTCAATACATTTAAAAAGACTCAACTCATATAAAGTATGTTCTCTGACAAAAATGGATGGAAGTAGAAGTAACAGAAGATATCTTGAAAAATTCCAAAATATTTAGAAACACATGCCTAAAGAAAGGGAAAAAAATCACAAGACATCTTAGAAAATATATTGAATTAAATGAAAATGAAAACAACAAGCTGAAATTAGCAGATGCAGGCAAAGCAATGCTTTGAGGATAATTTATAGCATTAAATGCTTATACAGTAGCTCTCCCTTATTTGGGGGGCTGTGTTCCAGGACCCCCAGTGGATGCCTAAAACTGTCAGTAGTTCTGAACCCTATATATACCGTATTTCTTCCTATATATACATATCTGTGATAAAGTTTAATTTATAAATTAGGCACAGTAAGAGATGAACAACAACTGATAGTAAAATAGAACAGTTATAACAGTTGGTACACATTTTCTGTTTATGTCTTCCACCCACAAACTTAATAACTTTTTTTATCTTAACTAAGCCCTTTACTACACTGTAGCTGTTACTTTTGCAGTTCGAGGTGCAACAGCAAAACTCACAAATTTATCTTTCCTTCTTCACAAGTTCACATATAGAAGATTCACTCTTACCTTAGCTCTTAGCAACCTCAATATATGATTTTTTTTTCCTTTGGTTGAGAAACTTTACCTTTTCACTTAAAGGAAACACTTTGTGGCTTCTCTTTGTTGTATCTGAATTGCTAGCATCACTATTTTTATACTTTGGGGCCATTATAAAGTAAAATAAGGGTTACTTGAACAGAAGCACTGCAGTACCTCGTCCGTCAGTCTCATAACCGAGACAGCTACGAAGTGACTCACTGGTGGGTAGCATGGACAGTGGGGATACGCTGGACAAAGGGATGACTCACATCTCTAGTTTGAGAGAGTGAGATGGTGCTAGAGTTCATCACACTACTCAATTTAAAACTTATGAATTATTTATTTCTGAAATTTTTCATTTAGTATTTTTGGACTGTGGTTGACCTCAGGTAGCTGAAACTGTAAAAAGGGGAGGCTGCAGATAAGGGGAGACTATTAATAAAGAAGAAATGTCTAGGCCAGGCACGGTGGTTTGTGCTGTAATGCCAGTACTTTGGGAGGCCGAGGCAGGCAGATCCTTGAGGCCAGGAGTTCCAGACCAGCCTGGCCAACATGGCAAAATCCTGTCTCTACTAAAATACAAGAAAATAGCTGAGTGTGGTGGCACGTGACTATAATTTCATCTACTTGGGTGACTGAGGCATGAGAATTGCTTGAACCTGGGAGGTGAAGCTTGCAGTGAGCCGAAATGGTGCCACTTCACTCCAGCCTGGGTAACAGAGCAGGACTTTATTTCCAGAAAAAAAAAAGAAGAAGAAGAAGAAAGGTCTAAAGTTTGTGATTGACACTTCTACCTTAAGTAGCAAAACTAAATCGAGAGGAAGAAACAGAAAAAAAAATTAGTGGGCAAACATTCCAAATCAGTGACTCCAAAGCTGGTTGTTTGCAAAGGTCAATAAAATAGATAATCCTCTACCTGGATGATTGGGAACATGAGGGAGGACACAAATGACCAGTACTGGGATGCAGGTGAAGCATGAATACAGATCCTACAGACACTCGGAGAGTCATGAGATGATGTCATATACAGCTGTGTGCCGATATATTGAACAACTTAGATGAATTGGACAAATCACTTGAGAGACACAAACTGTCAATGTTGAATAGCTCATATCTATTGTAGAAATTGAATTTTGGTTTAAAATATTCCACAAAGGAAACTCCAGCCTCAGATGTCTTCAGTGCTGAATTTCATCAGACATTTAAAATTATGAAGTGCCAAATCCACATAAACTTTACCAGAAAGTAGAAGGGGAGGGAACATTTCCCAGCTTATTTTATGAATTCATTACTGCCCTGATATCAAAACCAGACAAAGACATTACAATTAAAGAAAAAAAAAAACTACAGATGACTATTCCTCATGAGCATGTAAGCAAAAACCTTTAACAGAATATTAGCAAATAAAACCTGGAAAGATATAAAAAGAATCATGTATAATGACCAAGTAGGGATTTGCAGTGGAATACAGGGTGGTTTTAACATCTAAAAATCAGTGCAATTTAACATTAGCCAACTAAAAAGGAAAACCCATAAGATCATCCCAATTTTGTCAAATGCACAAAAAAAGCATTTGACAAAATTCAACATTCATTCAGATAATAAATCTTAGCAAAGTAGGAAAAGAAGATAATTTCTTCAACTTAAGAAAGAGCATCTTTGCAAAACCTACGTCATATTTTATAGTGAAAGTCTGAATGTTCTCTTTTTAAGGAAGGTTGGCTTTATGAGCATATGACTTCTGCAGTCCAGAAATTCTTAACAATTTTATTTTATTTATGTATTTTTTTGAGATGGAGTTTGGCTCTTGTTGCCCAGGCTGGAGGGCAATGGCGTGATCTCAGGTCACCGCAACCTCTGCCTCCCCGGGTTCAAGCAATTCTCCTGCCTCAGCCTCCCAAGTAGATGGAATTACAGGCATGCGCTATCACACCTGGCTAATTTTGTAATTTCAGTTGAAATGGCGTTTCACCATGGTGGCCAGGCTGGTCTCAAACTCCTGGCCTCAAGTGACCCACTTGCCTCAGCCTCCCAAAGTGTTGGGATTGCAGGTGTGAGCCACTGTGCCTGGCCAACAATTTTATTTTTGAACTTATGTTTTGCAACTGAAGTCTGCTGAGACAATGGAATGTGCATGTGTGCTAAAGAAATACACACAGTGTGAGTGTGTGCCATTCGTTGCTGTCCCATTTGCATATTGTGCAATACCCCAGCAGCATGGAGTTCTGATGAATTCACGATGTCTAGGAGTTCAGCACAAGACAACATGTTGCATCCACAGCAGAGTAAGTGGAGGTGCTGACAGCTCTGAGATCTCATGCTTTCTGTTCAAACTAGAACTTGCTTCAAATACAGAAAGAAGACAGTGACATTCTGAGAAACACGAGCATCCCAAGAACTCCATCATCTCTTTTTCATGTTGCTTCTCTGTATTGGCCAACCATTTAGTGCTGAAATTAATGACAGAAAGAAAAGAGAAGATAGGACACACCCTAGTAGCTTTCAGTCCTTCCTTACTCATTATAAACTGAAGATAGTGTTAGTATCTATCAGCGCATGTATCAATAAATGAAATAAAAACAGTTGTGTTTTCTACAACCTATCCACTTTTTTTTTTTTTTTTTTTTGAGATTGAGTCTCGCTCTGTTCCCCAGGCTGGAGTGCAAGTGATGTTACCTCGGCTCACTGAAACCTCCACCTACCGAGTTCAAGCAATTCTCCTGTCTTAGCCTCCCAAGTAACTGGGATTAGAGGTGCATGCCACCACGCCAAGCTAATTTTTATATTTTCAGTTAGAGACAGGGTTTTACCATATTGGTCAGGCTGGTCTCGAACTCTTGGCCTCAGGTGATCTACTTGTCTTGACCTCCCAAAGTGCTGGGATTACAGGTGTGAGCCACCTCACCAGGCCCTTTCCACCATTTCAGTAAAATAAAATACACATATATGAGCTAAGAAATACTAATAGCCACTAATTCTTACAGTTTTCCATGTGAGAAGGTTGCAGAGGGAGGTTTTAAGACTTTCTAAGGAATAATAGAATAGGAGCCAGTTTGGCTCCAGAGCTAGTGCTCATTCCACAGCATTGCACTGCCTCCTCTTATAGGGGCTGGAGGAGGACTTGTTGACTAATGGTGTGAAGGTTAATTGGTGTCCCCAGACACCAGGCAGCCACTGTGGGCTGGGAGGTAGTCAGTCAGTTCAGCACAGGCAGGTGGCTCTAGCAGGTGCTGGTATTGCCATGAGGGGCTTCCCAGTATGAGACAGGGAAAGGGATGGGGCAGGAGCTGAGCCGTCCAACTGGGTGGCAGGGTCCTGGGGCCAGGATGTGGAGCTACACTGCCAGCCAGTGCACAGTGTCACAGGCAGCATTCCACCTCAGGAGTGGGGAGGACCGGGGGCGGGAACGCAGTTGAGAGCTGTTGTGGTTGGAATGTTTTTGATATTCCGAATGTGTTTGAATGTTTGTGATCAAGAGGGTTTTGTTGAACTCTGTACATAGTGGACCTCCTGTGTACAAGGCAGTGTTTGAGGGTGGAGCCTTGAAATGTCAGCACAGCCAAATTTGGGGACCATTGACACACATTGCCTTTCCAGGTGATGGAAATGATCTTGACTCATTCAGGGAGACTTGGAAAGCTGGAGAATTGGGAATACAGCTCAGGAGTAACCTTGGGAATTAATAATATGCCTATTAATAACAGGTAACACTTAGATGTATTGTCGGTTTGGCACAGTCTGATGCTGGGCTCTTTATACACATTGCAGAGAATTTTCCAGCCCACCCTGAGATGGGCCCTTGGCTATTTGCATTTCGCAGAGGAGGGAGTGAGCTTAAAGTGTGGCAACTTCCAAGGCCCAGGCCCATGATGGAGAAGGAAATTCTACTCCGGCCTGAGTTTGGGGCTGCATTCCTCACCACTGTGCTTTCCTGCCCCGAGTGTTGGCCTCACTGAGAGGAGGTGTGTTGGGGGACAGAGTGGGCTGGGGACACGTGGTCATGGGAACCCACAGAGCCAGATGCTGGGGGAACCGGGCCCCTGCAGGATCCATCACGCCCATCGCTGTGTGATGCCGGTGAACCCCTCAGGACTCTGGGCCTGGCTTTCGACCTCTTGGCAGCCCCGAGTGTTCCCAAGCTGTGAAAATCCCCACAGGTGCAGTGGCTGGGCTGGTCTGAGGGAAAGGAACATGGAGCTGGCAGGTGGAAGGCTGGAGAGAGTAAGTGATAGTTAGGCTTTGTGTCCCCACCCAAGTCTCATCTTGAATTGACACACCCCATCATCCCATGTGTCAAGGGAGAAACCAGGTGGAGGTCGTTGAATCATGGGGCAGTTTTCCCTCATGCTGTTCCCGTGATAGTGAGTGAGTTCTCGCAAGATCTGATGGTTGTGTAAGGGGCTCCTCCCTCTTCACTCGGCACGTCTTCCTGCAGCCTTGTGAAGGAGGTGTCTTGCATCCCCTTCTCCTTCCATCATGATTGTAAATTTCCCGAGGCCTCCTCAGCCATGCTGAACTGTGAGTCAATTAAACCTCTTTCCTTTATGAATTACCCAGTCACAGGCAGCTCTTGATAGCAGTGTGAAAATGCACTAATACAGGAAGAAAGCTGGGACTGCTTGGGGGAAATTAGACCAAGAATGAGCCATAGGGTGACACTTGTGGGGGACTGTCGGGCTGGTGATGTGCAGCCCTTTGTGTCATCTGGGCCCAGTGTCCATTAAGCAGAGCCCGGGGACCAGCTTGCTCTGGCAGCAGCTTACCTGACCTGCTCCGGGCACACGGCAGCCTTCTTGCCAGCTGGGCTTTTTCCCTCCCCTCCCCAGGGCAGGCTCATCCCAGTGAGTGAGCGCAGTGAGTCCGTGGGCATCGCCTGAAACCAGCTCCAGTTTCTAAGGAGAGTAGAGCTTTTGTGCTGCTGGGAGCTGGATCATGAGTGACAGAGGACTGGGCTGGCAGCACGGCTCACACCCATCTCAGGGCAGGGGTCTTCTCCCTTCACTCCTGCTGGTCGTGACCCTGAGCTTTGGAATTTCTGTGTCAAGGTAGAGCAGGAGGGCAGAGAGTGAGGTGATTGGGTTCCGTGCCCAGGTCTTGTGGAAAGATCTTAGAGAGGTTTATCTTCCCACCTGGCCCTTTGCGAGGTTCAGGTGGAGGTGAGAGTGCAGAGAAGGAGGCTCAGGTGGGCTCGATGGGGAAGGCGGGATTCAGCTAGATTTCGAGGCGGAGGCAGAAAGTGGCCAGGTGGGGAGGGGCATTCTAGGTGCATGCTTCCCACATTGGGGGCTGTAGGGTTGTTTGCTTGGTGCCTGTGAAGCCACAGGGATACCATGGAGTTGGCATTTCCTTTCTTCCTCCTTCCTCTGTGGATTCATTCCTTCACCCCGCGGTCATTGTGGCGGGTGTTGGTGCTGGGAACACAGTGGGGATTGGGACAGATGTCCCTGCCCTCGTGGGGCTTACACTGTAACAGACGGAGACATCCGTTTGGCAAATATTTTTAAACACTTAAAAATACTAATAATACAAACATGGATTTGATTGATTAGAGTGCAGGAACCACATATATTAGCAAGAAAAATGAGAGGCTTCCTTGTCAGGCACTTTAATGGGAACGTTTAAGGGCTCTGAAAATACGGGCTGCCACATGTGCCGAGGTCAGAGGGGCACTTGGTGCTATGCCAAGGACGTCAGCTTGGCTAAAGCAGATGGTTTACCTCAGGGAGCAGCTGTGGCGGGGTGGGGTTTAGGATCAAGTTCATGATAAAGCCCAGAGTATACAGGACCCCGAATGCCAGAATGAAGATTTTGAACTCTTGGACACTTGGCAGCTATTGAGGTGTTTTGAGCAGAAGGTGGTACTTGCAAAAATATTGTTTTGGAAGATTAACGTTGTTCTAGGGTGGATTGGCAGGACCAGGGAGATGAGTCTGTCCCCAGCCCTCTGGGAGGGGAGGGTGTGAGCCAGGTGGTGGCAGCAAGAGTGAGGAAAAAGGAGCCTCAGAGGCTTTTACCTGGGAAGACCAGATGGGACAGAAGACCAGCCGGAGGCACAGAAAGGAGTCTGGTGGGACAGAGCAGGCGGTGCAGGTTCAGGTGTTCAGCCAGCGTCACTGAGGACCCCTGCCATGTTGGGTGCAGTGTTCCTAGCTGGATGCAGTGTTGGCAGGACTGGGACCTGCGGACCAGGGCTGGTTGGGGAGACCATGACGAGCTTGGGTGTTCACATTGACTTTATCGTTTCCCACTCCTGGTTACACTGTAAGTCTCCTGGAAGCTTTTCAGCAATAGCAGTGTCTGGGCCTCTGGTTCTACCTTTGTGGGTGCTGCCTGGGCATAACTCCTCAGGTCACTCTAAGGCACAGCCACAGTTTGGATCTGCTGAGTAGGGGGTGAGGGACACACCGCAGGTGATGCTCATCAAGCTGGCAGAGGCGGAGGAACCGGAATTTAGGAGAGCTGATAGTTCTTCAGGGCTTCGAACCTGAATTTTGGAATATGGAAGTCTCTGTCATGTGACTAAGAGGCTGCATTGAGAGGCCTGGTCCATGACCTGCCATGGTCCTTCCAGACCAGAGTCTCTCAGGACAAGAAGGAGGAAACTTGGAAAGGAATTTAAATCTGGATTGAAAACCAGGGAACAGAATTAAACCCAGGAGACGTGAAGCAGCATCAACAGGTGGAAAACACCGCTGTGGATGGAGCTTTGAATGTGTGGGAGAGATGCTGGTCAGAAGGTAAAAGGATGGTAAGGAGGTACCTAACTCCAAGTGGGGGGTGAACCAGGGATCAGACGATTGTTAGAAAATGAGGGCCAGGTGTGGTGGCTCACACTTGTAATCCCAGCACTTTGCGAGGCTGAAGCGGGTGAATCATTTGAGGTCAGGAGTTTAAGACCAGCCTGGCCAACATGGCGGAACTCCATCTCTACTAACTACAAAAATTAGCTGGGCATGGTGGCAGGTGCCTGTAATCCCAGCTACTCAGGAGGCTGAGGCAGGAAAATCACTCAAACCTGGGAGGCGGAGGTTGCAGTGAGAGGAGATTGTGCCACTCCCAGCCTGAGCAATAGAGTGAGACTCCGTCTCAAAAAAAAGTGATTCATACCTGTAATCTCAGCACTTTGGGAGGCTGAGGTGGGTAGATCACGAAGTCAGGAGTTCAAGACAAGCCTGGCCAAGATGGTGAAACCCCCATCTCTACTAAAAATACAAAAATTAGCCGGGTGTGGTGGTAGGTGCCTGTAATCCCAGCTACTAGGGAGGCTGAGGCAGAGAATTGCTCGAACCTGGGAGGTGGAGGTTGCGGTGAGCTGAGATCTTTCCACTGCACTCCAGCCTGGGAAACAGAGTGAGACTGCATCTCGGGGGGAAAAAAGAAAAAAATGCATAGAAGAAAAATAGAAAAAGAAGAAGAAAACCAATAAATCCATACAAAAAAAAAAAAAAACAATAACTGCATGGAAGAAAAATAGGCATAGGAAAATGGCCTAAAGCAGCAGCAGGAGTGTTTCGTTTAAAGATCCAGGAAGTCTGGAAGCTCTTTGCCTAGTTTTCATATCTAGACTCCACCTTGAACGGTGAGTGATTCCATAGAAGAGAATCACCTGGAGAAGGGCACAGATGCAAATGCTGGGGATTCTGTGGGCTGGGACCCCGGAATCTCCCATTTTAACCAGGTCCCCTTGGGATGCTGGTGCGCCTGGCTCAGAAACACTGAACTAGAAAAATAGCAACTCAGAAGCAGTGTGGAAGGGTTGCATCAGAACCAATGACTGGGAAAAGAAAAGAGCTGAGTGTCCCCGAGAAAGCTGTGAGAGGCTGTAGGGAAGAAGGAATTGCTGAGAAACCCCTAGAAGGACTAAAGGGGAGAAAAAAGAGGAATCAAACCCCCAAGGAGGAAGCTGTGATTCAGGAGAGCACATAATACGGTTTTTGCTGTGGAGGGTGTGTAAAAAATTTTACTCTCAAAATGTCATTTTCTGAATTGAAAGGTATAGGGAGTTTTAGAATCCAAAGAGTTTGCTCTGTTGCATGGGCACAGACACAAGAGAAGGCCTTGGTGTTTTTGTGTCACCAGTGATCTGTTCCCTTCAAGTTTTTACATTTGAAGTTTGTGTGATGCTGTATCTGGATTCCTAATATCTTCTGCCTCCAGATTATACACTTGTCTTTCTCCGAGCTGGTACATTTGTTTTCAAGTTCATCTAAAGTCAGTTCCAGACAGTCAGGGGATCTGTGCAGTGAATGTACCCAGTGTTGTTTACAGGTGGGAAAGCACAAGTGAAAGCATGGAGCCCTGTTCTCATCCGGCCTCACTTAGTATCGGCCGTCAGCTAGAAATTGGTTTGAATTTTCTTTATCATCCAGAATCTATATGCTCAAATATATGTGAAAGCTCTGTGTTTTCAGAACGTGTGAAAGCTGCAACTGAGTGTGGCCAGCCCAAGCTTTCCTCCCTTGTGGGGACCTTTGCTGACTTTTCCACTCTCCCTTGGAATGGTTCCGCTCATGCTTTGTTCACTCCTAGCTGCTGCTTTTTTTGAGACAGAGTCTCACTCCATCACCCAGGCTGGAGGAGTACAGTGGTATGATCTTAGCCCACTGCAACCTCTGCCTCCCAGGTTCAAGCAATTCTTGTGCCTCAGCCTCCCAATAACTGGAACTACAGGCATGTGCCACCGTATACCCAGCTAATTTTTGTATTTTCAGTAGAGATGGAGTTTCATCAAGTTGCCCAGGATGGCCTCAAACTCCTGACCTCAAGTGATCCACCTACCTCAGCCTCCCAAAGTGCTGGGATTACAGGTGTGAGCCACCAAGCCCGGCCACTGCTAGCTTCTTCACTGTCAGTAGATTCAGCTCCTTGAGGTAATTTTATAATCTCCAGGGCCCAGTGTGCAGTCTGCCACTCACTAGAGTACTCAATAGGGTTGAATTGACCACTTTTTAAAAAAAGACCTGAGGCCAAACATGATTTGGCTTTAAAATGGACTTCTTTAAGTAGAATTGGAATTATTTGGCTTGGAGAAAGAGATCATGGTGACTATTGAGGTCATATCAATAAGAGGAGACAGGAAATGCTGTGAGCAGAAGTTTCTGTGTCTAGTGAAGCAGTAAGAGGATGGGGGAGTTTTTGAGGAGTTTTGTGGTTCTCAGTCATCTGGGGTAATTAGGAGAATCTGATGAGAGCAACAGACTTGCTTCCCAGAGATGGGCAAAATGTGATTTCTCCCCTACTTTAGGGGTTCACCAGCTCCTCCAAAGCCTAGTCCATAAAGTTCAAGTGAATGATCCCTAGGTCAGGATAAGATGCTACATCTCAGCTGCCCATTCCTGCATGGAAACAGGGAGGTGGACCAGATGGTCTTCTCTGGTTTTGAGCATCGACACCCCTGAAACATGGGCCTTCTTGGTGGGTGCACGGTTCAGGCTGCTGTGTCTTTATGTTCAATAAGCAGCATTCTCCTCTTAGCCCACAGACTCTACAATTGACATAAAAATCAATCTGCTTGTGCACACCATTGCTTCAGAGTTCCTTATTCTGCAGTAGAAAAGCTTGAGCAAGTTCACTGTGAGCACTTGGGAATTGGAAAGGAAGAAGGCCTTGTTCCAGGCCAGGGTTTCTCATCGTTGTCTCCATTGACATTTGGGGCTGGATGGTTCTTTGTGGTGGAGCTGCCTTGTGTGGTGTAGGATGTTCAGCTGCATCCCTGGCCTCCACCCACCAGGGGCCAGTAGCACCCACCTTCCCAGTCATGACTGTCCAAAATGTCTCCAGACACGCTGCGGAGTGTCTTGGTGGTGGGCTGACCACCTCTGGCTGAGAACCACTTCTCTATATTTATCTTCATTTTGGCTCTCTTATCAAGGGGGAACACTTCGATGGAGAATGCACTGTTCTTTCAGCTTCTTTTTACCACCATAGCTGTTCACACAGCTCATGTTTGCCATGTCCCAATAGCTGTGCAAGGCCCTGGGGCTACAAATGTAAGTAAGTGACACACGTAACCTCAGGTACTTACTGCATCCTCTTGGGGGAGATGCACACAGATGCATCAGGAGCTGCACTGAGGGAAGGCGGTGGCTCGTGCTGTAGGGGTCTCCTTTGCACTGCGAGTGTCTTCTCTGTCTAGAATGCCCTTCCAGCCTTTCCCGTGGCTGGGTCTTATTTGGCATTCTCAACTCAGTTGAAATGACACTGCTTCCAGGATACTGGTCCTCACATCGGTGTTAGCTGTTTTCACCTAATGCTGCATAACAGCCCAAAATTCAGTGTGTCATGATATACCTTCCTCACTCGCACATCTGTGGGTCAGCTGGGGTGGTGCTGATCTGGTCTGGGCTCAGATGGCTTTGGCTCTAAGCTTTGGGATCAGTTCTGAGTTAGTTTCTCGTTCTGTTGTACCAGCAAACTTCTTGGTGTGTGGTGGTCTGGTAATGGCAGAAGCATAAGAGGAAGAGTCAGCCGTCACATGCATTTCAGAAATGTGCTGCTATTATAGATTGCTAACGTCTTTTTGGCCAAAGCAAGTCACATGGTCAAAGCCAGCAGGAGGGAAGGAGACTTTTTTTTTTTTTAATTTTTTATTGGATTTTAGGTTTTGGGGTACATGAGCAGAGCGTGCAAGACCGTTGCGTAGGTACGCACCTGGCAGTGTGCTTTGCTTTGCTTCTCCCCTTCACCCACATTTGGCATTTCTCCCCAGGCTATCCCTCCCCACCTCCCCCTCCCACTGGCCCTCCCCTTTTCCCCCCGATAGACCCCAGTGTTTAGTACTCCCCTTTCTGTGTCCATGTGTTCTCATTTTTCATCACCCGCCTATGAGTGAGAATATGCGGTATTTCATTTTCTGTTCTTGTGTCAGTTTGCTGAGGATGATGTTCTCCAGATTCATCCATGTCCCTACAAACGACACAAACTCATCATTTCTGATTGCTGCATAATATTCCATGGTGTATATGTGCCACATTTTTCCAATCCAGTCTATTATCAATGGGCATTTGGGTTGATTCCAGGTCTTTGCTATTGTAAACAGTGCTGCAATGAACATTCGTGTACATGTGTCCTTATAGTAGAACGATTTATAGTCTTTTGGATATATACCCACTTTTTTTTTTTTTTTGAGTTGGAGTCTCACTCTGCCACCCAGGCTGGAGTACAGCGGTGAGATCTTGGCTTACAGCAACCTCTGCCTCCTGGGTTTAAGCGATTTTCCTACCTCTGTCTCCCAAGTAGTTGGGATTACAGGTGCCTGCCACCACACCTGTCTAATTTTTGTATTTTTAATAGAGACGAGGTTTTGACATGTTGGCCAGGCTAGTCTCGAACTCCTGACCTCAAGTGATCCACCCGCCTTGGCCTCCCAATGCTGGTGATGGCAGAAGCACAAGAGGAAAAGCCAGTCTTCACGTGCATTTCAGAAATGTGCTGCTGTAGGGGGTGCAGCGTGAGCCACCATGCCTGGCTGGAAGGAGACTTGATACTCTGCAAGGATGTGGCTGCCTGATACTTCTACAGGGCAGTGAAGAATCAGGGCCAGCTGTCTCCCTCATACCACATCTAAAGCAGCCAGCTAGTCACTGTCTACCATTTCTATTCTCTTCTGAGCTCTGATACTTTTATGTTTGAATCATTTATTATTTCTGCTACATGCTTGACAAGGGTGAGGTCACAGACTCATCATAACGTGACCTCCACAGGCAGCAGGGGCAGGATGTTTCGGTTGGAGCCTTGGGTCCCTGAAATAGCTCATCTCGTAGAGAGGACTGGAGAGAGGCCCATTGTGTTTGGTGGGAGAGGAGGCTGTTGAGGAGCAACCAGATTCAAGACAGTAGAGCCTGGGGCCAAGGCCGCCACATTCCACGTCTCTGGGAAAGCCTTCATGACAGATCTGTGTGGTGGTGCCCCTGGCATGCGCAACTGAGAAGCTGTGCTGGCTGCCTGGCAGATCGTGAGGGACCTTGCATTACATTTCAGGTTGGCTGATGCCTGTCCTGGAAGTCCTCTTTGTTTTGGAAGAGGGTCAACATTGAGCATCTTTTAGCAAAGGCAGGCACAAGTCATAAAATAAGCAGAACGCTTCTGGAGGCCCCTTTGTTTTGAGGCACATGGTGGAAACATGGCAGATACCCAGTGTGGAAGGGCATGGCAGCAGCACCCTAGGCTTGAGCCTCGTGTTGTGTTGATTTAAGTTGTATTGATTGGAGATCCCAGAATCTATCTTGGTGCAGTGATGCTTAGACTTTGCTCAAGGCAGCATGGGAGAGTTGCCCACTGTCTACAAACCTTATGCCTCTTCCCCCCACCACCTGCCCAGATGCACCAGGCCCTAACTGGATTCTTAGCTTTTGGGGAACCCCCTGTTCCCTGGCTGTAGCCCCACCTTGGCAGACACCATCATGGTTCAGCTAAGGAGATGGTAATGTAGGGAGGGGTGCCCTGGACCCAGGGGTGGAAGATCTGGGTTTCAGCCTCAGCTCTGTTAAGAGACTGGGGCTCATAAATGTATTTCTCTGGCTTTAAGTCTCTTTTGCAAAATGAGAATAAGAAAACTCTGGCCTGCCCCCTCTTGTTGTAAGAAACAAATAGGAAGATGAACATGAGGCTCTTGTAAAATGCCCTCAAAGTATTATTATTTTGTACCAATTTGCCTTCTGTGGAAGCAAAGAAAAAGTCATGAAAAGCGTATTTTGTGCCAAGCCCTGTGTGAGGTATATTGCACGTGATCTCTTTCAGTCTTACTGGAATAGCCTGCGGGGTCGCTGCAAGGGCAGGGAGCCCAGTCAGAGAGGCGAGGTGACTCCCCAGCTGTTCACACCTCTCTTCCTGCCTCTTGGTTTGCTCTGTCTGATGCTCTGATGCTCTAGATGGCTCCCAAAATGTGCCTACCCCTGCCTGTGGGCAGCCATGTGCAGGCCTGTGTGACCACCAGGCCTGACCTCTTCCCGCCCCTCCATCCGCCAGTTGTCCCCTGTGGCTTCCTGTGTGCCACAGTCCTGGGCACTGGGGAGCCAGCAGGGAAACGACCCATGCCCTGGCAGAATGCATGGAGCTTGCTTTCCAGTCGAGGAGGCGAAGGAGTAAGGATAGAGCAGGGCAGGTGCAGAACATTGTGCTGGGCCTCAAAGCCAGACTCAAGGGAGAGGGAGTGGGGTGGATGGGGAAGGCCTCTGAGGGAAGGGGAGATTTCACAGGGACTTGGCTGAAGAGGAGCCACTGCAGCGGCCTCTACAAGGGTCTGCAGTGAGAGTGGCCCCATATACAGGACTCATCTGTGCTGAGTGGCAGCCTCACAGGTTCTGGCTGGGCCTCCTTGGGTGGGAGAAGGCTGGCTGCCTTTGGAGGGGCCAACTCCCCTGCTCCTTCCTGCCCCATGGCTGCTAGGAGACTTTTTCCCAAAGCATCCAAGAAGTTTTCATGAAGAGGCTCCCGCGCAGCTGGTCTCCAGCCGCAGAACGTCATAGGTCTCTGGGCAACACGGGCAGTGCACCGTGAGCAGCTTTCTTTCGCTCAGCTTCTCCACAGTTCTGGAGTGTTCTGGAATCTTCAGGCTGGAATGAGCTTATAGGGAGAGATTGGTTTGGGTAAGAGAGCCACCAGATCACCTCCAGTGGGGTGACTTCACTCTGCAGTCCCACTCAGAGCAGCCCATTTCCCTGCAGGTTGTTAGCAAATGCGCAGGATCTTGAGATGCATAAACTTCCAGGAGGGAGGATTTTGGAAAGGAATTTTCTCATGGTTGCATTCTGAGCCAGGGTATTAGAAACACTGTATCAGACTGTCATGGGTTAGATGACACTCTAGTCCAAGTGTTTATCCATTTGGGAGACGCACTTTATTATTTTTAAAATGTTGTGTATTTTAAAAAGCACTCAGAGCAGTTCTTTTGAAATAAGTTATTTCCAGGAAAACGTTGGGATCAAAAAAACTTTTAAAAAGATCTATAAATAGAGAACCCAGTGGCTGTGCACCTGTCACACAGAGCCTGACCATGCTGTGCAATCTGAAAGGGGCCATGGGGCAAGAAGAGGTAACCTTGCTGGTGTCCAGAGCAGGCTTCTCAGCCTCGTGGTTTTGGGGAGTCCAGCTCCTGGATGCAGCTGCTGCCCCTGGGCCAAGGACCACACCCAGGAGCAAGGCTAGGAGCGCCAGCTCTCTCTTCCTCTGTGTCTTGTGCTCAGATAGTGCCTGTGTGTGCAGAGCACTCAGAGTGGGAGCCCTCGGGATATGTTGTTCTCCATGATTCCAGAGAGGGAGGAGTCCCCTGTGTGCCGCTCACCCAGTATGTGTCTGAGCTGGTCTTTGTGTTTCAGAAATGCCCCACATCTTTCTTTAATGCCCATGTCTTTGTGAAGCTGTCCTCAGCATCACCCTGATTGGATGTGATCTCCCCAACTCTTCACACCTCTCTTCCTGCCTCTTTGTCTGCTCTGTCTGATGCTCTAGATTGCTTCCAAAATGTACCTACCCCATCTGCTGTCCTCAGGGGAGTGACTGAGCCTTGTTCTTTTTTGTTCTTAGGGCTGGGGTTCATTGGGGTGAGTAGGGGATGCTCACTGAAAGGCCGGAAGCAGCGAAACTGGACCCCAGGAAGGACTTGAGGCCAGAAGCTCGTGTTTACTGATGGTTTCTGCTCTGTTCGCCTGCTGACCACAGGCTGAAGGGGTGAGGGGTGGGTGGTGGATGAGTCATAACCCACATCTGTGCCGCCTGACAGCGTGAGGTTTCCTGGGCACCTGGGGCTGAATGGAGCCAGGATAGGCTGAGGACACAGGTGTGAGGACAGTACCCAGCTTCCCAGATGCCCCATCTGGTAGAGTAGACGGGTCTGTCAGCACACAGTGGCAGGGCACAGGGAGCAGGAGGGGCTGCCTGGGGTGCAGCAGTGCGGGTGTCGGAGCAGATGGGAGGTCTCTGCAGGGCTCTCAGGTGGATAGAGCCTGCCAAGTGGGCCAGGTGGAGTGGAATGGGGCGAGGGGTTTGCAAAGTACTGGGTGCAGGTGCGGCAGCCCTGGAGGGAGAAGAGTTCTAAAAAGGAGGATCTCTTCTCACCCTTGCCTGGGAGTGGGAGCACCGGAAAATTAATCCCAGATCAGCAGAGCTCAAGGCCTGGTGCAGAGAAACCCATGTGTCATGGTGATGTGAAAGACCTATTTCAGAGTCTCACTAGGGTCCAGGTTTTCTCCAGAGGCCAAATTTTTTCCTTGGTCTCCAGGTCCTAAGCTGTGATGAGAGGCAGTCCTGAGGGATGGGTTTTAGAGATACGGCAGCTGCCCACCTACCCGCCATCAGGTCCTCCTGCAGCCACACCTGCCTGCCCTGCGGACAGGGACAGCGTCATGCCACTGCCCTTCCCAGGGCCAGCTCAGTGACCGGCTCACTGCTGAAGGAGTGAAACTCACTTTTTGCAGACATATTTTGAGGAGCACATTCATTTTGCTAAGTGAGATACACACATTATAAATATGAAGCAGGAAATTTCTGAACCTTAATAGCTTAGAGATGACCCCCGCTGTGTGTGGCAGCTGTGGAAAGTCTGCAAGTGTTCTTCTTTGTTTCAGATTTAAAATGTGCACAGCTCACACCTAAGTGCTGTAGGGCCGGCATCTTCATGACCATCTAAAATTTCAGTTTAAAAAATCTGTAGGCCAGGTACACCTGGCTCATGCCTGTAGTCCCACCATTTTGGGCGACTGAGGCAGGAGGATCACCTGAGCCCAGGAGTTTAAGACCAGCCTGGGCAATACAGCAAGACCCAATCTCTACAAAGAATAAAATTAGCAGGGACTAGTAGTGTGTGCCTGTAATCCCAGCTACTCAAGAGGCTGAGGGGGAGGATCCCTTGAGCTCAGGAGTTTGAGGCTGTGGTGAGCCGTGATTGCGCCACTGCAGTGCAGCCTGGACAACAAAGTGAGACCCTGTCTCTCACCACCCCCCGCCAAAATAAAGTCCACACTCTTTCCTGGGAAAAGATGGGGTTGTGAAATATGTAAATAAACGGAGGAGTGCTTTAGGGCAGGGTTTTGAACCACAGAATGAGATTTGAATGCAGAGGAGGTCTCACCCTCTAGTTTTTTTGTTTTGTTTTGTTTGAGATAGTCTTGCTCTGTCACCAGGCTGGAGCGTAGTGGTGCAATCTTGGCTCACTGCAAATTCAGCCTCCCAGGTTCAAGCGATTCTCCTGCCTCAGACTCCTGAGTAACTGGGATTACAGGCACATGCCACCACACCTGGCTAATTTTTGTATTTTTAGTAGAGACGGGGTTTCACCAAGTTGGCCAGGCTGGTCTCAAACTCCCGACCTCAGGTAATCCACCTGCCTCAGCCTCCCAAAGTGCTGGGATTACAGGCGTGAGCCACCAGGCCCAGCCTGAGATTGGAATGTGGGAGGGGTTCTCACCCTCTAGTTGGAACACATTGTATAATCTCAATTCCTTTCGTAAAACCAGAATGCCATCACCTACCTCAGCACTGGTTGCAAACTAGAGGAGATGAGGCTGATAAAGTGCCTGCCGGTGTCTAGGTACACGCTTTTCTGTGGGCAGGTCTTCTCCTGGCCTTGCCTTTGCCCTTGAAAGTGAGGTGGGCATTGAGGGGAGTCGATTCTCAGCTCAGTGCTGAAACTGGAGCTCAGAGTGGTGGTTGGACCTGGAAAGTTGCCAGCTGGTGAGGGGCAGGGTCAGAGTCGAGGGTTCCCCCGGATTTATGTTTCCTACTGTATGTACCTACAAGTTGAATGAAAAAGCAGATTTTATTTTTTTAAAACTTGCAGAGCAATGAAAGAAATACTGTGCTGCATAGAGGGGCACCAGGCATGAGCCAGACCTGAGCCCTGCTTCCAGCCTTGGGTCATGATCTTTGGTGACTCGTGTGAAGTTTTTCTGAGATTGTTGTTCTGATGGTCTGCACAGCAGGTCTTGGGTAGACAACCAAGGGGTAATGTCAGCAACTCCTTGCACAAGCTCAGCACTGCTCACTTGATAGAGCCTGTCCCGTCTGTCCTCATGAGATGGCCAGGCAGGGCACGTCCATTGGAAGCAGGAGGACCCAGAGTGCAGAGCTCTTTCCTCAGCCCAGTGAGATACTCAAATGGTTGTGGCCCCAGGGCAGCCTGCCTTGTGTGTATGGTGGGGGGGTGGTGCTCCATGCAGGGTCGCCGACCCTGGCAGTGTGGGGTTCAGGTACTAGGTTCCCAGTTGGCCTCCAGGACCCAGAGTGCTGAGTCTTGGAGACCCCTGGCCCTGGGCGCTGATATATGGCTTGGCAAGGAAGCCTGACCTTGTCACCCAACTCTCCTGGCTTCTGACATCATGAACTTGGGGCAAGCAGACTTCCAAGGCCACACAGCTCCCGCAGGAGAGTGACTTCTGGGCTGCTGGAGGTGCTCTTGAACCCAGCGTGGTCTGTGGGTTTTGCTTTGACTCCCTCAACACATGCTGGCAGCTTTTTGGCCAATCAATCAGGTGTTGACTGAGTGGCCTGAGGCCATACTGGTACTGACCACTCAGACAGGAGTGGGTCCTGCCCCTGCAGACTTGCCCCACAGATGAGATAGGCGACTAGGGCTGCCCAGACCCAGGAGGTCAACGGGTCATTACAGGCTGGAACCAGAGGCCAGCAGAGCTTGGGAATCTATACCCGGTGACTTGCTGACCAGCACTGAGACTTGCCTGAGCTCCTGATTCATGATGTGGCAGTCCCGGGCCCTTATTGAGGGCCACAGAGGCTGCAGGAACATTCTGCAGGGTGTGGCAGAGGTGGGTCCTCAGAGCCAGTACTGATCAGCTCTGATGAAACACAAGACAGTTCAGAGGGGATATGGCATAAACAAGAGAACCCAGAAAACTCATGTCAGAACCAGCCTCCCTCGTCTATTAGACCATCTGGTTTAAAATCTGAAATTGATTTCCTTACAGTTTTCACCTACTCCAGAACTGATTCTATTCTGAGGCCAATCTTTCCTCCCCTGAGGTCCAGAAACTGAGAAATTCTTCTACTTCTCTTCCCATCCCATTTCTCAACTCCAGACTCAGTTCCGAGAAACCACACCTAGCAGGTGGGGCATCGGGGAACTGGGGCTGGGAGGGCGGGCATAGCCTCGGGGGCAGGGCATGGAGCTGGCACCAGGGAAGCTGGAGGAGCCGGACCAGGAAAGGGGCCTTGCTTGAAAAGGCTTACTGAGCCCAGTAGTCTTGAAGAAGTAGGAGGTATTAGCACTCAGTCCAGCCATGTGGGGGCCCAGTCATGGCCAGAGGTTGGAGTAACAGCAGCCAGGCCTGGATGTCAGGCATGGTTGGGATGTTTAGGTCTATATCCAAGGTTATCCCAGCAGGAGACCATCAGATCTGCAGTCTCTACAGCCTGTGAAAGTGGGCGGGGACACCTGGGGGTTCTTCAGCGTGCCAGGCATTGGGAATGGGCACTTGATGCCCAGAAGCCCTTTAAGCTAGTACACTGACCTTGCAGGCAGCGGGGGAGACCTCAGGCCCCAGGAACCCCCCCAATACCTTGAGACCTGAGTATTGGTACTGGGCACCCTTCACCTGCTGGCAGGTGGGGTTAGATAAGGGGATACCTGTGAATCCCAGAAAGCTAGAAACCTGTGACACATGTGTAAGGTCAGCACTGTGGCTACCGAATCAGCCTGGGACCTCTTCAGGGCTTCTGCAGCAACCCAAACCATCTGAGCTTTTAGAATTACACAGTCCTGCCCAGTGGGACCTGGGATTTGTGCACCCTCCTCCCCAGTGAGTCAGCACAGAACATGGGAGCACCTGAGTGAGTTCTGCTTGAGCAAATGTGTGAAGGAATGAATGGGTGGCAGAGGGTCTACTCAGGCCCCATCTGTGGATGGACTGGCCAGCCTTGCTTTGTTGGGAAGCTGGAGGGGGGAACCACAGCCCCTCAGCCAGCTTTGCATGCCCGCACCCCGCTGCTCATGGAACCCTTGAGCCTTTCAGGCTCTTGAGCCATGCCCCTGGGTGGGCCACTATCCATGAGGTTCTGAGGTCCCAGGCCCTACTGGGCCCCTCCCTGGACTTCAGGCAACTTGAGGCTTGATTTTGGTCCCCAGCCACCCCACCTCCTCCATCCCCTTTTCTGAAAACATGCCTTCACCACTGGCCTTTTCTCTCTTCTTCTTTGGGGTACAGATCCTGGCCAATGTCTTCCTCTACCTGTGCGCCATCACCGTGGGCATCATGTCCTACTACATGGCCGACCGCAAGCACCGCAAGGCCTTCCTGGAGGCCCGCCAGTCGCTGGAGGTGAAGATGAACCTGGAGGAGCAGAGCCAGCAGCAGGTGAGGCTCGCGGGAGGACACGGGTCTGGAGCTTGGGCTCAGGGACTGTGGCCCTGTCAGAAGGAGAGAAACCAGAGTGACAGTTCCTGACTCTGTGGAGTTTGGCATTTATCCGCCCAGTTCAGGTGTTTGCCCTTTAACTTGGCCATCTGCGCTCCTCTGCCATTAAAGGGCAGCGTCTGCGCTTCAAGGAGCTTCTCCTAAATCTGCTTCTGCTTGACCCAGATCTCTCCTTTTCTGCCTTCCTGCTCTGTTTTGTTTTGTTTCTGTAATGTAAAACTTTTCCCTTTAAAGAAATGCATTGCCCAAGAAACCAGCTATGACTTTCTGCATTCCTTTCTCAGTTGATCTTCTCAGGGCCAAGGTCAGGGGCATCATGGGCATCCCTTCATGTCATGCCTCCCCCACTGCTCTTGCTGGCCCCACCGCAGATCCACCCTGTGCATCTGCTCATGCCACAGGTGGGGCCTTGACTCATCCTGCGGCCTCAGGGTCCTGCTGGGTGAAGTTCGTCAGCCTCACACACGCCCACCCAGGGAGCTCCTCCCTTCCTTACCTTACCACCCTAGGTCACTGCTGAAGAAGGAAAACCAGCCTGTTCCCCAGGGATGCCCCTGTTGACATTCTCCATCTGGAGCGAGGCCTGGTTGTCCCTGCCTTGGTGTCCTGGCTTTCCTCCAGGCTCCTTCATGGCAGAACCGTCCTCCCAGTTCCCATGTCACTCAGGCTTTTACATAGCTTTGGCCTGGATTCATCTCACATGCTTTTTGAAGGTCTCCAGAAATTATATCCACCAATTTCCTGTAATCCACAGGTTTATTCCCCTTCAAAAACAAACTCGATAGGTTGATGTTATGATTCTCTGCTCTGGGAATGATGTCATTTTTGTTCAGGAGGTGCTCTGTGCTCCTGATTCACTGAAATTGCTGTTTTCATAGATGCTGCCACTCAGATGGTTTTGAGGCCCACTCTGGAGCCCTTGGCCTGCAGGGGCTCCACCACTGGGCCTCACTCATGTTCGAAGACATTTAGCTGAATAGGTCCGTCATTCCACTGTCCTGGGGATGTTTTTCCTCCCCATTTACCAATCTCATTCCTTTTGGAAGGCCCCTGTGGGATGGGATTTTCCCTGGCTGCCACTGTGACAAAGGCCCAGGCTTAGTGGCCCATTGTATTCACTTTTCCCTGGACCCTGGGACCTGAAGTTATGGAATTGCTGCCGTGGCCTGTGTGTGTTTAAAGAATTCTCCTTTCCTAGCTTATAAAGCCTCTTGAAAGTCATTCTTCAATTTCTGTTTCCTTTATACTGTCTCATTTCTTATTTATGTCTGATCTCTCACTGTGGCAGCATCCCTCTGGGTTCTCTACACTTAAAAAAAAAAAAAAAAGCATGTGTCACCACTTAGCTAGGCCAAGCATTTTTTTTATATAGCATTTGTGCAGTTTTCAGCATGTCTGTCTGTGTCGATCTTGTCTGTCTCATATTGTACAATCTAGGGCATCTTAACACACTGAACGGGCCCCTGATGTGATGAGGAAGGCCCTGTGTTTCACCCTGGGGCTGTTGTTCTCTGTGTAGATAATTCAGATAAGTTATCCACTCTACAGAGCCTCACTTTTCCTCATCTGCAAAGTGGAGGCACTGACATTTGTCTGGCAGGTTTCTTGAGGGTCAAATGAGAAACACAGAAGTACTCTGTAACCCACAGAGCCGGGAAATGGTTAGAGGTAGGCTGAGGTGCACAGGGCCTTTCTAACACCCAGGGCCATATGCGCCCTCTGGGCAGGGTCAGCTTACGGAGCCTGGGGACCAGCAGAGAGGGTCATCCCTGGGTGCCCCAGGGCTCCTGAGGGTGCTAGCAGCTTGCCTGGGCAACACTAGTGCTTCTCTGCATTGCCTGCTCACTCTGCAGCGGCAGAGCAGACATTGGCCCCAGGACAGGGAGGTCCAGTTTAGGTGGAAGGGAGGTGCAGAGGTGTTGGGGAAGGAGGGGGAGGGGTAAGGTGCATCCTCTCACCTAGCTGGGTTCATAGCCAGGGCCTATAAATGTCCATTGGGTGGAATGAATTTGTCTAGGCAGGCTCTGTCCTGAGTATGGCCTTGGGCTCATTGCTGCCCCCCTTTGGACTTCAGTATCCCCATATGTAAAACCTTCTTTGAGAGACTGTTTTCAGGGTGAGAAGGAATCTGTGTGAATCCTACTGGGACTGCAAAAGCACCGTTACCGTTGGGAGGGTTAGAATCCTGGCCCTTGTGAGTTTCCATTTACTCACATTCTCCTTGCGTCTTCTATGACTGTTCGCGAGAAACCTGCCTGCCATTTTCCTTCCTTTCATTGTGCTTGACAGGTTTTGGTATCACGGTTATGCCCAACTCATTAAATAATTTGAGAAGTGTTCCCTCTTTCTAATCCCTGATAGTTTGAAAATAATTTGGGTTATTCCTTAAATTTAGAAGTCACAGCCAGGCATGGTGGCTATGCCTGTAATCCCAGCACTTTTAGGAGGCTGAGACAGGAGGATCACTTGAGTCCAGGAGTTCAAGCCCAGCCTAGGCAATAAAGCAAGACCCCACCTCTACAATAAATTAAAAAATTAGCTGAGCATGATAGTGCATGCCTGTAGTTCCAGCTACTTGGGAGGCTGAGGTGGAAGGATTGCTTGAGGCCAGGAGGTTAAGGCTGCAGTGAGCCGTGATTGTGCCACTGCGCTCTAGCCTGGGTGACAAAGCGAGACCTATCTTAGAAAAAAGCGCTAATGAAGTCCTATGGGCTTAGAGTGTTCTTTAGGGGAAGATTCTGTTTCCCTCATAGATAAAAGGTTGTTCAGTTTTTATATTTCCTTTTGTACAGGTTTTAAGAGAGGTTCCCCCCCCCCAGAAATGTGTTCATTCAAATTTTCAAAATTTTGGCATAATAGTCATAATATTTTCCTTTTATCTTTTGTCTGAAATGTTTAGTGATGTTCCTTTTCATTACCAAAGATAATTTGTGCCTTTTCAAATTTTTCTTAATCTTGCTAAGGCTTATTAATGTCTTAGCCTCTTCAGCAGATCACCTTTAATCTTTGTTGCTTTCTTTGTACATTTCTTATTTCTAATTTATTTATGCTTTTAACTTTGTCATCCTTTTTTACCTTAAAATGGGGTTTTATTGTTTTTGTTTTGTTTTGTTTTGTTTTTGAGAGAGAATCTCACTGTGTCTTCCAAGCTGGAGTTCAGTGGTGCAATCTAGGCTCACTGCAATCTCCACCTCCTGGGATGAAGGGATTCTCCTGTCTCAGCCTCCAAATAGCTGGGATTACAGGCACACACCATCACGCTGGCTAATTTTTTGTGTTTGTAGTAGAGACAGGGTTTCACCATGTTGGCTAGGCTGGTCTTGAATGACTTGGCCTCCCAAAGTGTTGGGAGTACAGACGTGTGCACAGCCAAACAGAACTTTAGATGACCGATTTTCAGCCTTTCTTTTCCTAAACCATGTATTTAATGCTACAGATTTCACTCATTACATTGAGCTTTATTTCACAAGTTTTAATGTGCCCTATTTTCAATGTCATTTAATTTAAACTATTTACTAATTTTTATTGAAATGTTTTTGATCTGTGGGCGATGTAGAAGTGCACTAAGTTCTAAACATTTGAGGATTTGTTCACAATTACGTTGATTTGTAGCTTTATTCTGGTTAGAGAACATGCTCTGATTTCAAGCCTTTGAAATTCGTTGGAACTGATTTTGGCCTAGCATGTGATCAGTTCTGATGTGCTTGAGAATAATGTATATTCTACAAAATGTGTCAAATCTTATAAAAATGAAATAATGTCAACATTTGCATCTGCCTCAAATTAGTACTTACCTTTTTTTTTGAGATGGAGTCTCCGTCTGTCACCCAGACTAGAGTACAGTGGCACAATCTTGGTTCACTGCAACTCCTGGGTTCAAGCAGTTCTCCTGCCTCAGCCTCCCAAGTAGCTGGGATTCCAGGTGTGCCCCACCATGCCAGGCTAATTATTATTATTTTTATTTTTTAAAGTAGAGACAGGCTTTCACCATGCTGACCAGGCTGGTCTCAAACTCTTGACCTCATGATCCTCCTGCCTCAGCTTTCCAAAGTGCTGGGATTACAGACATGAGCCACCACACCTGGCCAGACCTCACAGCATTTTAACTTCATTTAATAAGCCTCTGCTCCCCACTTTCTGGCTATTATCATAATGTGTTTTAGTTCAACATATTTAAAACCCCATAAGCCCTTATTAGGATTATTTATTAATATACTTATATTTACCCATGGTTTTCCCTCTCAATTGCTCTTAATTTCTTCATTTCTTTGTTTGATTTTCTTGAAGAATTTCCTTTAGTATTACCTTTTGTGCTGATCTCTTGGTACCAAATTCTCTCCATTTCTGATTACCTTGGAGTATGTTTATTTTGCTTTCACTTTTGAAAGACACCTTTCTTTGTTTGTTTTGTGCTGCTACAACAGAAGACCTGAAACTGGGTAATTTATAAAGAACATAAATTTACTTCTTACAGTTCTAGAGGCTGGGAAGTCCAAGATCAAGGCATCAACATTTGTTCTGGTGTCCATACATGGCAGAAGGGCAGGCTAGCTGAATGTTGTGTGATGCCCCTTTTAAAAGGGCCTTAATCCTACGAAAGAGGGGTGGCCTGATCCCTTCTTAAAGGCCCCATCTCTTAATACTATTACATTGGCAACACCTGAATTTTGAATGGACACATTCAAACCATACCAACACTTTTTGCAGATTAAGAATTCTAGGCTGGCTGGGTGCAGTGGCTCACGCCTGTAATTCTAGCACGTTGGGAGGCTGAGGCGGGTGGATCACAAGGTCAAGAAATTAAGACCATCTTGGCCAACATGGTGAATCCCCATCTCTACTAAAATACAAAAATTAGCTGGGCATGGTGGTGGACGCCTGTAGTCCCAGCTACTTGGGAGGCTGAGGCAGGAGAATTGCTTGAACCCAGGAGGCAGAGGTTGCAGTGAGCCAAGATTGTGCCACTGCACTCCAGCCTGGCACCTGTCTACAGAGCAAGACTCCATCTCAAAAAAAAAAAAATGGGCTGCCATTTTGTATTTCTAGCCCTTTATAGGCATCATTCCACTCTCCTTCAGCTTCCGTCATTCCTGTTGAAATACCAGTTGTAAGATAGACTGTTGTTCCTGTTACGTTTAATGCATACTTTTTCCCTGGTTGCTTTCCCAGTGCTCTTTTTTTTTGGTCTCAGTAGATTACGATGCCGCACCTGGGAGTTTTCTTTGCAGTTGCTCTGCTTGGTATTCAAAGAGCTTACTGAATGTTGGTTTGATGTCCCTCGTCAGTTGGAGCATTTTCAGCCAGTATCTTTTTACTGCTTCTTCCCATTCGCTGCTTTCCTCTAGGACCCAATATCCCTGTTAGACATTTTTACCATGTTCCAGAATTATCTCTTCTTTTTTTGAATCTTTTTTTCTTTCTTCACTTCAGACTCAATATGTTTATGGACCTAACCTGCAGTTTACTAACCTTGTCTTCTCTGCTTTGTCAGATCAGTGGTTTATTGAGTCATCAATTTCAAGTATGATATGCTTTTCTGTTTTGGAGTTTCCATTTGATTTTAAAAACTGGACTTCAGTTCCCTGACTACGTATTCCCATGTTGACATCTATTTTTTGAAATATATTACATTGATTTTAAAGTCCCTGACTGACAACCATATTATCTGGAATACCAATGGGTATGCATTTTGTTGTCATCGTTACTGAAATTTGGTCCTGTCTCCTGGCATCTTGGCGGCTTTTTTTTTTTTTTTTTTTTGAGACAGGGTGTTGCTTTGTCACCCAGGCTGGAAGTACAGGTGGCTTACTGCGTCTTCGAACTCCTGAGCTGAAGCCGAATTCCCACCTCAGCCTTCTGAGTATCTAGGACTGCAGGTGTATGCCACCATGCCCAGCTAATAAAACAAAAATTTTGTAGAGATGGAGGCTTGCTATGTTGCCCAAACTGGTCTTAAACTCTTGGCCTCAAGCAATCCTCCCACTTTAGCCTTTTGGCATTTTAAAAATTAAATACTAGATGTTGTAGATGGGAAATAGTAGTGGCTCTGAATGATGTTGTGTCTCTCCAGAGGGGATTTACTTTTCTTGTGGCACATGGTTAGAGCAGGGGCAGATAGGAAATAGCTTTTCAGGGATCTTAACTGAAAGGCAGATCCTTTTCTCATGGTGTGTTGAACTCCTCAGCAGTGTGACTGCAGAAGCCATCCTCTGTCCTTAGCCTCTTAGCCCTCACTTGCTGCTTGGATTCTTGGTCTCTCACCGCATGCCAATACTAAAGGGTAATAGGGTACAGAAAGTCAGGCTCACTATTGTATGGTTCTCTTTCCCAGGGGTCTTAGTGCCTCTACTCTCTCTGCCTTGGAATTTGCTCACAGTTCTCGTTTCTCCAGCCCCGTGAAAGCCCTCATCATTGCTCTCTCTCCAGCCTCTCGACCCCAGTTGCAGGGGAAAAATGGCAGTGTGTTGGGCTCACTTAAATGTGTTTCCCTTCCCCTGAGATCTTGGCTCCTCAAGTCCTGGCTGCTTTGTTTGTTTCCATAGCCTTTAAAGAGCTGGGTTTTTATGTATTTTATCTAGATTTTATAGTTGTTCTTGTCTGAAGGGTTGGCCTGCCATAAGATCCTCTATAGCAAAAGTATACAAGTATAAAATTATAAAAGTATGAGAAAAAGGGTATACTAGGAAAAGTAAGTCATCCTGCCTACATTTCCCTTAACCATCCAGCCCCAAACATCAGACAATACCAATCACTGTTATCTTTTGAATGTACCCTTTCAGAGGTTTATAGAATTTTCACACACACACACACACACACACACACACATGGTAGCCTATTCATGCTCTTGTACTAAATCTTTTTTTTTTTTTTTTAAGATGGAGTTTTGCTCTTGTTGCCCAGGCTGGGGTGCAATGACACAATCTTGGCTCACTGCAACCTCCGCCTTCCAGGTTCAAGTGATTCTACTGTCTCAGCCTCCTGAGTAGCTGGGATTACAGGTGCTCGCCACTACACCTGGCTAATTTTTGGTATTTTTAGTAAATATGGGGTTTTACCATGTTGGTCAGGCTGGTCTTGAACTGCTGACCTCAGATGATCTGCCCACCTCGGCCTCCCAAAGTGCTGGGATTACAGGTGTGACCTACCGCACCCAGCTGCTGCTGCTGCTGCTGCTGCTGCTTCTTCTTTCTTCTTTCTTCTTCTTCTTCATTTTGAGACAGAGTCTCACTGTATTACCCAGGCTCTATATGAGGCTACAGTGCAGTGGTGCGATCTCAACTCATAACTTCCGCCTCCTGGGTTTAAGCTATTCTCCTGTCTCAGCCTCCCGAGAAGCTGGGACCACAGGCGTGCACCGCCACACCTGGCTAATTTTTGTATTTTTAGTAGAGATGGGGTTTCACCATGTTGGCCAAGCTGGTCTCAAACTCCTGACCTCAAGTGATCTGCTTGCCTTGGCCTCCCAAAGTGCTGGGATTACAGGTGTGAGCCACTGCACCCAGCCTCATATAGAGTTTCAAATAATTTATACTCCACCAGCAATGAGTGAGAGTACACTTGGGCACTTAGGTTTTCCTTGTTTATCTAGAAAATACCTCCTTGCTTTTGGAAACCTTCCCGAAAGGATTCCTGTTAGAAAACCCCAGCCCCAGGGAACTGGCTTCGAGGCAGGAGTGACATCCTGTGAGCTGTTTCCTGCCTTAGCCTCATTTGGCTCAAGCCACAGCCTGGTAAACTGAAGTTTGCAAGAGTTCCTTTGCTTTCTTGGCCTACATTGTATAATATTTGGCAAGAATATACAAGTATAAAGAAAATAAAAAGAGGCCAGCACAGTGCCTGTAATCCTAGCACTTTGGGAGGCTGAAGCAGAAGGACTGCTTGAGGCCAAGAGTTCAAGACCAACCTGGCCATCATGGTGAGACCCCATCTCTAAAATAAATAAAGAAAAAAGATTGACAGATTCTGTATTAGGGTTCTCTAGAAGGACAGAACTAATGGAATGGATACATATTCCATATACTTACACATATATGTGTATGTATATGTAAAGGGGAGATTACTAAGTATTAGCGCACACGATCACAAGGTCCCACAATAGGCCGTCTGCAGGTTGAAGAGCAAGTAGAGCCAGTCTGAGTTTCAAAACTGAAGAACCTGGAGAAGCATCCAGCACAGGAGCAAGATACAGGCGGGGAGGCTAGGCCAGTCTCTCTTTTCACATTTTTCTGCCGGTTTATATTCTAGCGAATTGGCCACTGATCAGGTTGTGACCGCCCAGATCGAGGGTGGGTCTGCCTTTCGCAGCCCACTCACTCAAGTGTTAATCTCCTTTAGCACCCGCACAGGTGCATCCAGGATCAATACTGTGTATCCTTCAGTCCAATCAAGTTGACACTCAGTGTTAACCATCACAGAGGCCTATTCCTTCAGGCCTTTTTTTTTTTTTTTTTGTCCCAGTATTTGAGAGTGTCCTAGCCATGTTTTATCCTCATTAAAAGATAACCCCTTCATCTCGTAAAGCATAGCAGCCCAGAACCAAGTACCCGAGTCTCTGCCTGTTTCCTATGGCATGAGGGGAGGTGGGTGTTCAGTAGTTATGAGCACAGCATCTGGACATAGCAGCCACTCAGACTGTCTGCCATCATATGATTGTTGGATAAAATTTTAAAGGTATGAGAAAGTAGAAGAGACCAGCAAAACTCCCTTAATCTGGGAGTCTCTCTGGAAGACAATTTTTAAAAACTATTATGGTATTATACATTAGGTTTGCAGCTAGAAAAACTCAAGTTTGCTTGATTGTTTTTCTTTTTTATAGAGGTAAAATGCACATAAACTAAAACCCCTCACAAGTGATTTAGTACACTCACAATGTGCCACCACCACCTCTAGCTGGTTCACAACATCTTTACCGGAAAGAAAACCTGGGACCTGAGTTTGATACCTGTTTTTTGTTTTTTTTTGTTTTTGTTTTTGAGATGGAGTCTCACTCTGTTGCCCAGGCTGGAGTACAGTAGCGCAGTCTCAGCTCACTGCAACCTCTACCTCCCAGGTTCAAGCAATTCTCCTTCGTCAGCCTCCCGAGTAGCTGGGATTACAGGTGTTGGCCACTGTGCCTGGCTAATTTTTGTGTTTAGAGACAGGGTTTTGCCATGTTGGCCAGGCTGGTCTGAAACTCCTGACCTCAGGTGATCTACCTGTCTTGGCCTTCCAAAGCGTCAGGATTACAGGCATAAGCCACCATGCCAGGCCCCAAACTTAATTTTTAAAACCAGATAGAAAGGGACCTGGTGAGCTCTGGGACAGGCCTTGCACATGAGGACACAGGACCCAGACTCTAGCACACTGCCACTGTCCTATGCTTGTCCTCACCTTGTGATGTACACCAGAGTCTGTACTGGGAGTTGGTGGGGTGGGGGAGGATGCCTCTGCTGGCCATTTTGGACCTGGATTTGCATCCACCGCCTCTGCCACCCTGGCTTTCTCTGTGTGGTATTGGCATTTCCCCTCTCTGGCCTTCAGTTTGATTTTCTGAAAATATGGGATTAAAAATAATACCATTGGCAGGGGCTAGTTTGGGAATCGCATGAAATGTAATTACGTGGTCCAAAAACGTGCTCTAAAATCCATGAAGCCCTTTGGGCCTCTGAGCTGCCGTCATGCTGGCCCCCAGCCCCTGGGGAGGCACCGGCTGGAGTCGGGGCTGTCAGGTGAGATGGGAGCTGGCTGGGGCCTGTCCCCTTCTCTGTTCCAGCCAGGACAGAGGTCACTCCCTCCTGAGGCACTGGGGCTGACGTTGAGAGTGGCGTGGGCTCTGGGCTGATTTGACGTTTCAGGAACATCAGCTGACAGGTCTTCGGAACTGAGTGCAGGCCAGGGCAGAGGCGGCATGACCCAGTCTCCCTTTCCTCCTGTGAAAGCCCCTCATGAGAATAAAAATGAGGTAATGGATGGAAAAATACTTCGGAAAGGGCCGCAGACAGCTCTGGTAGGAAAGGAACCAGAACCTGGTTTGAACGTGGCTCCACAGAGCCATTTGAGGTCAGTGTCACAGCAGGTCATCCCTTACTTACATGCGTGCTTATTGTCTTTAAGAAAATTCTCTATTTAAAAAAAGTGAGTGTCCCCTACACAAAAAAAAATTGTTATTCTACCCTCTGCAAAAAAGGGGCCTCCTTCCAGAATCGAGTGCTCAGGGTCAATGTCTCCCTTTTTATTTGGTCAGATGCTTTTATCTTGTTTTTCATTGTTGGTGTTTGTTTTGGTTTTTCTTGAGATGGAGTCTGACTCTGTCGCCCAGGCTGGAGTGCAGTGGCGTGATCTCAGCTCACTGCAACCTTCGCCTCACAGGTTCAAGCAATTCTCCTGTCTCAGCCCGCAGAGTAGCTGGGACTATAGGCTTGTGTCAATGGGGTTTCTCCATGTTGGCCAGGCTGGTCTCGAACTTCTGACATCAAGTGATCTGCCCACCTCAGCCTCAGTGATCTGTAAACTCAGCCAAGTGCTGGGTTTACAGGCATGAGCCACCGTGCCCAGCCATTTATCTTGTTTTCTAAGCTGCCTTAAGAGTGTGTGGCCGAAGGGAAGCACTGGCCACGTGGCTGTCCCAGCAGGGGTCTCCCTGCGGGGCCTCATCTTCCTCCGTTGCTGTGAAGTGAGGCGGAGAGATGTGCCAGTGACCTGAGCCCGCTCTCTGTGGCTGTCCCCTGGGAGGTTATACTTCTGTTATGAAGATGACAGGTCTCCTGCTAATGACAATCAACTCCCAGATGGGTGTGCAGCCAGCCACCGTCTAGGAGGGCGAGCCGGCACAGCCCCTCAAGCGGAGGCATCCCTTTCTGCCTCCTCACCGGGTGCACATGTCCAAGTGTCAATGGGTGTATTGAGGCAACAGAGCATTTGAGTAACGCAAGGGTCTCAGATTCCAATGACTTTGCTGCTTTAACCTCCCTGGCTCTAGCCTCCTGCACAGAGGTAGTGGGGCCTGCCCTGCCTTGTGGATTTGGAGCTTTCTGCCTGCAGCCCTGGCATGTGAAGCACCCTCTTTGCATCTGCCGAGCATGTATCTGACTTGGTAGGCTGTGCCATGGCGCATCCCTGTGGCGCATGGCCAACAGGGTGCACGCTGGCCTTGGTCCAGCCTCCCTGCTCTGTGGGCATGTGAGCGTAGAGCAGGAGGCCCAGAGGAAAGAACTGGAATTGTTTGTCTTTATTCCCTCATGACCATACTCCAGGGGTTAGTTAGGGACCTTGAGGGTTGCTAAGCACCCCAGGTGCCACCTGGCAACAGGCGGCACCCAGAAAACCCACTCGGCCCATACCTGCTGCCAGGTGGAGCTGTAGAACTGAGCCCCTGAATTGTACTCGGAATCACTTCCCAGGGATCGGAACATGGCTGAGGGAGGGTGTGGGGGGATGGAGGGAGGACAGGGACAGGCTTGTGCTTCCTTCAGACACGGCCTGTGCAGTCAGCTGGCCCTGTGCCTGGGCCTCCCTCAGGGAGGAGAGGACTGTTCACAGTGCCCACCCTCAGACAGGAGGCTGCAGCTGGGGCACATAGAGGGAGAAGCCAGGGCGGACTGCACGGGGTCTGGGGTGGAAAGCCATCCCTGTCTTCACCCATGGACCCCTGGAGAGCCAGCTCCGGTGGTCACTGGGTAGGCTTTCATTCAATTCTTGGGGACTGCACAGACAGCACAGCTGCCTCTCCCCGCCTCTCCTTCCGCTGTTACCCACACACAGGGTCACCTGTGAGTAGGGATGGTGTTTTTCCTTTGTGCTGGTCTTACAAGGAAGAACTCCCCACTGACCACAAGCATCAGACTCCCCTCTTGGGAGCCGTGGAGCTTGGGATGCTGGGAGGCTGCCATTTTCTAAGCTCGGATTTTATCTCTTGCTTTTCTGAATGTCCCTCCTCTGTGACCTTTTCCCAAGCCTGGTCACTGTTCCCCTCAAGACCTTTTGCTATGAGGACAAGGAGTCATCAACCCTGAGCCCTGTTCTGATAGGTGCTTGGTAGGGGAGAGGGGAATCGGGGCCAGAGGCCAGTCGCCTCTTGGCCTGGGGTTGGACTTTTAGTGCCAAGCCCTATTGCGCTACTGTTATCCTGGCAACAGTGAGGTTGGGGCAGAGGGACCAATAAGTGGGAAGAGGAGACAAGGCTGGTGTCCAGGGGGAGGGCTGTGCCTCTGCCTCTCCATAGATGCTCTTCGTCATGATATTCTCAGCATGTAATGTAATGGATCAAACCCGTCGTCTATTTCAGAGGAGACACAGACATGTCCCACTCCCAACACCAGCCTTGCATTGTACTTGCTATCGTAAAATTCTTCACAGAACCACCCGCAGAGATAACTAAATATTTTTAGTTTTTCTTTTAGCCTTGAGTGCCTCTCAGTGTGAGAAAATCCAGGTGCATCCCCCATGATGCGGAGTGGGCATTGGTCCTTCTGTCGGTTTCAACTCCTAACTTTTGGATGTCACAGAATGTTTTTCAACATAGCAAAACAGATCCACATTTTAGACAATGCAGATGATGAACCCACAGAAAACAGGTTGTCCTAAAGCAGTGCTGGGTTCCTGGTGGCAGTGGGAGGACGCTGGCCTTGTCGGGATGGACCCAAGCAGAGCTTGTGAGGACAGTACTGTTGATGGCCCATGCATGGCTGTGTGGCCACTGACCTGGGATCTGTTGGGCTCCGGCAGGTCTTAAGCCTTTGTCACATCCTTCAGCAGAATTTTTCCCAAAACAGTTGTAGAATTGCTGGAGAATTGTGGAATTGTCCACTGTGGCCAGTGTTGTGGTGCATTCTCTGTTTATTGGGCTGTAAGAATGAAGTTTTAGGCCGGGCGCGGTGGCTCACGCCAGTAACCCCAGCACTTTGGGAGGCCGAGGCGGGTGGATCACGAGGTCAAGAGATGGAGACCATCCTGGTCAACATGGTGAAACCCTGTCTCTACTAAAAATACAAAAAATTAGCTGGGCACGGTGGCGCATGCCTGTAATCCCAGCTACTCAGGAGGCTGAGGCAGGAGAATTGCCTGAACCCAGGAGACGGAGGTTGCGGTGAGCCGAGATCGCGCCATTGCACTCCAGCCTGGGTAACAAGAGCGAAACTCCGTCTCAAAAAAAAAGAATGAAGTTTTGTTAGTAATAATAAGTGTAGTTTTATTGAGCGTTTACTTTGTGCTAGGCCCTGGATAGTGTTTTTATTGGATTATTTAATTTAATGAGATATGTGTTTTACTAGCTGGCACTTCCTCCCGGCTCTATTTGGGAGATGTGTTAACATGAAGAATCAGTTAGGTAGTCCTTGGACCACAGCTGGCCTGTGGGTATCTGTTTTGTTTGACCTTCCTAGAGTGTTAACATTTTCTAATATTTAAAAATTTGTGCACTCTACATAAAAGCCTGGGTTTCTGACTTGCTTAGAAATTGGAAAGATCTGGCGACAAAGGCTGTGACTAAGACTTGCATTCACATTCTAGCTAGGTCGCTTAGCTAAGTACTTATCCACTCTTGAGCCCAGGAGTTCAAGACCAGACATGGCAAGAACTTATCTCTACAAAAAATTATAAAAAGATATACCCAGGCATGGTGGCATGTACCTATAGTTCCAGCTACTTGGGAGGCTGAGGCAGGAGGATCACTGGAGTCCAGGAGATTAAGGTGCAGTGAGCCATGGTTGCATTTCAGCACCCCAGCCTGGGACACAGTTAGACCCTGTCTCTTAAAAAAAAGAATCATCAAACCACAGGCATTTCAGGCACTGGGGATATATATAGTTGTGAACAGAACAGATTCTGGTACAGGTGACACACTGAACAGACATGATGTGTCAGGAGCCAGGAAGGGCTGAGGGGAGAAACAAAGCAGAGGAAGGAGCTTAGGGAGTGCTGTGGGTTAAGGTGGAAATTTTGTCTACTTAATTTTCTTGGGCCTTTATGCCCACAGTGGTACTGAGCTGTGGCATCTGGGTCAAGGACAGAAGCAGGTGGTGTTTGCTTCTGCTGCAGACATTGCAAGCGCAGTTTCCACCAATCACAGATACGAGCCTTCCGCATCCTTCTCGACACCAGGCTCCAGGCAGCTGCTCTCTGCCCGTCAGAGTTGGCACAGCACTTGTTACTACAGAGTCCTAGAGCTGCGCTGTTCAATATGGTAGCCACTTGTCGTGTGTAGCTATTTAATTAAATTTGATTAAAATAAAAATACATAAAGTCAGTTTTTCAGTAGCACTGGCCATATTTCATGCGCTCAATGGCTAAATGTGGCTGGTGGCTACCCTACTGGACCGCAAAGATACAGAGCATTTCTGTGAGTGCAGGAAGTTCTGCTGGCACTATTCTAGAGGATGGTGGCTTGCCCCTTGGGCCAGGTTTCCTAGTTGACAGCTTATTAACTCACCAAACCTCTAAGGAGTACCAGCTCTTTGCCAAATATTCATGGTGAGGGCTCCAGGTACCACACAGGTGACCATCTTTGGGGCCAGTGTGCTATCTCCCGAGACTGAAGTTACCTTGGCCCACACGGTGGCCCCTGTCTCTGAGGACTGCACCCAAGGCCAGGCCAGTGACCAGATGTTCCACATGTTCATCGTCCCCTCTCCTGCTCTGACAGGGTGAGAGCTCTGGGCTGACCCTGGGTCTGTGTGATTTTCGCACTGTTCTAGATGACATGGCCTGGTGGCTCGTTAGTCTGGCTCCACCAACACTGAGATTAAATGTGGCCCTGCTTCTCTTGGGGCCTGTCAATCTGGGGACACTGGCCTGGTGCCTGTTCTCATGCTGGAGGTCTTGTTTCCAAATATGCTGACTTTTAAAGTTATGCCGCTCCTCCCTCCTCTAAATTCCCACAGCATTTGGCTGAAGATGCGAAGCACTCCTGCTCTGGGAGACCAGTCACTTCCATGCATGACCATTGCCCCACGTGTCCAAACTCTTTGAAGTACTGTTTGCCTTTGACCTGCCCAGTGTTTAGCTCAGGGACATGCATAGATGATGAGTGACCGTTCTTTGAGTCACTGAGGTTGTGAACATGTCTCTTGGATAGGGGCAGCACACGTGGGCCCCCTAGTCTAAATGGCGGCAGCATTGGAGTTTTCAGATTTTACACATTGTGGTCCTTCGTCCCTGTATCAGGGAGAGGTGAGCTGTTTGGGCTCTGGCCTCCCGAGGTTACTAGGCCTGGTCCTTCTTCATTCCCTGCCTCCCACAGCCATCTCTGGTCAGGTAGTCAGGCCATGATGGACACTCTGGTGGGATCCAGCTTCCAAACTGGATGCTCTAAGAATCTGGATGAATTAAAACCAGAACAGACTGGTTTGTGAAGTACCTGTGGGTATGCTCACAGCCTATGATGGGTTACAGTGACATGTATTTGTTGTGTGTACTTCAGCACATGGCACTTAGGACACACACGGACACACCCACCTGACAGACAAGCAGACTTCCTATACATACCTCATGCAGACACTGTAGGCAGTGGATGTGTACATCCAGATGCATGTATGTACATGTGCAAGTGCTCACATATGGACACACACACACACACACACTCACTCACACGCATGCACTCCCAGCCACCTGGGCACTGTTGGTCTCTCTCCACTTCACTGTCTCTGTCTTATAAGGATGCTGGAAAAACTTAGCGTCTCACCAGCCAACCTCATTTATCCAAATCCCACCTGGCCTCCTTGCTGTAATTAACTCCTGACTGCCTCATCAGAGCCTTAGCTGTAACAGCTCGGAGGCCCCTGGGAGCAGTGCTGGCTGGCTCTTTCGATCTCAGTCCTGAGCCAGTACAAAGCAAGGCCTGGCATGACTCACCCCTGAGTAGAAGGGGGGCTTGGCTGGTTCCTTCTTGGAGCCCTGTGGAGGCCATGCTGACAGACTGTCCTGGCCAGGGAGGCAGGGGGCTCACAGCCCATCTGAGCAGCTCAACAACTCTGCTCTCAACCAAGATCCCAGCCCAGGAGTCCAGTATCTCCCCAGGCCCCTCCCAGCCCTCCAACCCACTGCAGGCCTGCACATTGCCCAGGGCAGGCCTGGGTGCTTCTCCCCAGGATCTGGGCAGGCTCTTGCTTTACCCAGGAAACCTACTGGGAACTTCCAGGGCTTGTTTTCCTCTGGACTTTGATTCCTTTCCCAGAGAGGGTTAGGGCCTTGACTTGTATTACCATGTTGTATTTTTAGGATAACTATTAAGGACTTGCAGGGCTGAGGAGACGGAGAGACTTTACCCTCTTCCTCTCTGTGCAGCGCTGCATCTCAGCACCCAGGCCTTGGCACCCAGGGTTTGGCCATGTCCACTCCTCCAGGCCAGCTTTCCACCCATGCTCAGCTCCTCCCGTGGTCTCTCCTCTGGGTTTCTGGGAATGGGAGTTGACCACCTCTCAGGGTAGCACATTCTTTGAAGTGATTGACTCTTGAACTGTTTGACTCTTTAAAAATTCTCCCTTCTCTGAAAGCAACACTCTGTTCCCCAGCCGCCTTTCCTCATTAGTTTTCTCTCTTGGGGCCTCCAAAGCAAGTCTTGTCCATTTTCCACACAACAGCTTTCCTCAGACTTAAAGACCGCTCCGTGATCACACAGAACCCCCTGTCCTCCGGGCTGATTCCCAGCCCCTCAGCATTGGCCCACCTTCGGATGCTGGCACTCAGGCTCCCTTACCCCATGGTCATTCCCTGATGAAGCCCTAGGTGATTGGTTTCTTCCTAAGGTTGGGGCAGGGGTCCTGGGGCTAAGGACTAGCCTGGTTGAGCTGGATCAGGGCCCTTATTTTCTGTCACACAGCACAGAGCCACGGGGCTTGTTCAGGCAGCTACTTTATGCTGGGAATTAATTTTATTTTAATTTTTTGGAGGGAAGAGTCTTGCTCTGTTGCCCAGGCTGGAGTGCTGTGGCATGATCTCAGCTCACTGCAACCTCTCCCTCCCCGGTTCAGGCGATTTTCATGCTTCAGCCTCTTAAGTAGCTGATACTACAGGTGCCTGCCAACCATGCTTGGCTAATTTTTATATTTTTAGTAGGGACAGGGTTTCACCATGTTGGCCAGGCTGATCTTGAACTCCTGACCTCAAGTGATCTGTCTGCCTTGGCTTCCCAAAGTGCTGGGATTACAGGCATGAGCCACCATGCCCGGCCTGAGAATTCATTTAAAATCTAACAGTATCTTAAATGGTAGCTGTCCCCCCTCTACCCCGGCAATATTGGTATACTCTGCCCCCCCACTCTGTTCTCCTGCAGTTGTTTTTCATTTTGGGGATTCAGATAGAGACTCTGACCTTTGTCCCTTCTGAATTTCATTCATCCTGTACAATTCACCAGATCACAGCAGAGCAAAAGCCACATGAGCCACTTGTCCCATGACACGCTGGCCACACATTTCTAAATACAGCCTCTGTGTCTTCAGAGGAGTTCTCCTTCTGGAATGATTTACACTTTAAACAAAGAAAGAGGCCTAAGAGACACCCATTTTGTAGGGTGAGGAACCAAGCCCCTGGGGTGAAGAGCTTGCTCAGGCCTGGGGGCCTTTGCAGCATAACCCCAGATCAGTGAGCTTTGCTTTACCCCCCAAAACCCCTGGGTGATGTGGCTGTTCCTCTGACAGATGTTATGATTTTAAACATGCTTTGTTTCTTCAGCAAAGCCACCTTTGGCATTTGCTGAAGAAGTCATTACTGTCTTCACATCTATTGCCTCAACCTCAATAGACACTCCTCTGTTTAGTCCAGGTCATCAGATAAAAAGTAGCTTCAGGCCGGGCGCGGTGGCTCAAGCCTGTAATCCCAGCGCTTTGGGAGGCTGAGGCAGGTGGATCATGAGGTCGAGAGATCAAGACCATCCTGGTCAACATGGTGAAACCCTGTCTCTATTAAAAATACAAAAAATTAGCTGGGCATCGTGGCGCATGCCTGTAATCCCAGCTACTCAGGAGGCTGAGGCAGGAGAATTGCCTGAACCCAGGAGGCAGAGGTTGCGGTGAGCCGAGATCGCGCCATTGCACTCTAGCCTGGGTAACAAGAGCGAAACTCCATCTCAAAAAAAAAAAAAAAAAAATAGCTTCGAGTGAAGGAAGGGTCCTTTTTCCACAGTCCAGTTCTCTGGAACCCTGGCACCCTCTGCCGAAAATGACAGACCCAGAGCAAAGCCACCACAGGCCACAGCTTCAAGACGCCATGCCTGAACAGGTGCAGTCCTGGGAGGGAGGTGGCCTCTTTGTCCTCAAGCAATTTTTATAAAGGAGAAACAACACCAAAGGGACCTGAAGTTGATCACAATAATTCACATGATGATGAGTATCACCATTCAGTTGTGTACTGATTATTACAGATGCTTATTCAATGGATATATTCATTGTACATATAGAATCAGTGTATATGAATCAGTATGAATGAATAATAATGTTCAGTGGTGGACATTGAATAGCAATGGAATCCACAATGCCAAGAGCTTTAAAGAGATGGGGCGCACTGGCCAGGCGCGGTGGCTCAGGCCTGTAATTCCAGCACTTTGGATGGCCAAAATGGATGGATCACCTGTGGTCACGAATTTGAGACCAGCCTGGCCGGCATGGTGAAACCTTGTCTCTACTAAAAATACAAAAATCAGCCAGGCACGGTGGTGTGTACCTGTAGTCCTACCTACTCAGGAGACTGGGGCAGGAGAATTGCTTGAACCAGGGAGGTGGAGGTTGCAGTGAGCTGAGATAGAGCACTGCTGCACTCCAGCCTGGGTGAGAGTGACTCCATCTCAAAAAAAAAAAAAAAAAAAAAAGATGGGATGTGATTCAATAAAGTTCTGAAAATCACACTATAGAACAATCGTAACAGTAAAAAAGGATTAAGGGGAAAAATACAAAGAATATGAAAGTTGCTGAGCGACCCCCGGCCCCCAGGTGCTTCCCTGCCACACCTTCCCCTGCAGCAGCTCCTCACAGCGGGGTCCTGTGCCATCCTTGGGCCTTGGGAATGGGGCAAGGTCGCCGCATGCTGCATCCTGGGGTGTGCAGCCATCTCCACCTTGAAGCGCTTCACACTGGCTTTGAGGGTCACGTTTTCAGCTTCTTCCTTATCCCCAAGTCCTTGGTTGCAGGTTTTGCCTCCTAGTTTGATATGGCTGGAGGCAATGCTCTTGGTAGGTAGAATCTTCCAGAATGTTGTACAAATCACACACACACACACACACACACACACACCCCCTCCAGCCGTTCCTTTCCTCTAAGTTTCTTTTCCTTCAAATCTTGCTCCTCAAGAGACACTTCTCAAACCTCAAGCGCATATGGGTACCTCAAGGTCCGTGGTTCCCCACCCTCATGAGCACAGGTGATGCTGAAGCCACAGCCCCACCGGCCACACTCTGGGTAGGGCAGCCTGAAGTCCTGGGAGTGGGCTCAGCTGAACCAGGCCTGCACTCCCAGCACAGGCTCGACCACTCCATTTGGTAGTGACGAGGGTGACCTGAGTTTCCACAGGCATTTTTGGCAGTTCAGGTCCTCAGGCAGCAGCTCCCAGTGCATGGGGAGGTATGCAGGAGCCTGCTGTTGGTGTTGGGGAGCAGCAGGCCTTTGTCAGGATCTGGGGCTGTCCTGCCATCAGGCCCTACATGTTCAGCCCAGTTGGGTACTTTCCAAGTACATGGTACCCACTCATGCCTGCTCTGAGGTGGGCCTTTGCCACATGGGCCCTTTCTCTCCTCAGCCTGTGAGGAGGAGCACCGGACAGTGAGGCTGGGGAGGACAGGTGACCCACCAGTGTCCTTAGGCCACAGGGTGGGGATGGAGCCACAGAGGCAGCACCCTTCTCCTCTTCCTCTTCTCTGCTCAATGTGGGTTCCAGGGAGGACTCCAGCAGCTGCTGCCACCAGCATCCCTGCACCCCCCACCCCTGCCTGGTGCCTGGCAGTGGCAGCCACCAGATGTCTTTGAGGACCTAAGATGCCACAAGGACAGTGGATTGCAGAGGAGGAGCAGACCAGGATGCTGGGAGAGATTATTAGGGGCAGTTGTAATTCTTTACCAAGGCAGCCGCCAGTCCATTTCTGTGAGGAGAACCCACCTGGAGGGGCTGCCTGATTCCCAAACTGGGCAGCATGGAGCTCTGAGGAGGGTGTCGAGAGACAGGGCCAGAGCTGCACACTCAGGGCCTCACTATGTTACAAAACACCAGGGGTTTGGTCTGGGTCCGGCTGCTTGCATAGAAAGCCAATCACTGTGACAGCAAGTATTGCCGAGGAAGAAGGCTTTAATTGGGTGCTGTGTTAGGGGAGATGGGTACTCAGTCTTGAATCCATCTCCCTATCCTAAATCTGGGGTTTATAAAGCAGGGAAGAAATGGAACAATGTGTAAGAGAACAGGAATGAGAGGTCCTGAGTCTCATTGTCTGGTTGTGGTGGTCTGGTTGGTAAGTTTCAGTTATTCGATACTTTTTGAGAGGCCTGGAGGTCCTTTCCTGAGAAAGGAACTCAGATAAAACGAATATAAGTTTCAAGCTTTAAGACAGAGGGATCAATTTCCATATTTATTTTAAAGAATAGTATATGGGACCTATTGGAAAGGTTTCAACCGATGTTCCTGGGCACTGGGGGACCATCATATCTGTAGCTGGAAATAATCCAGCAGTGGGGGATAGCATTAGAATGACATGAATGCAGGTGAGAGAACTGGGGTGGGAAGAACACAAAAACTCACCCATCCCAGGGGTCTCAGAGACCTGAACAACTCAGGTCACCCTCGTCACTACCAAATGGAGTGGTCGAGCCTGTGCTGGGAGTGCAGGCCTGGTTCAGCTGAGCCCACTCCCAGGACTTCAGGCTGCCCTACCCAGAGTGTGGCCGGTGGGGCTGTGGCTTCAGCATCACCTGTGCTCATGAGGGTGGGGAACCACGGACCTTGAGGTACCCATATGCGCTTTGGGACTTCATCTCTCCATCCCTAGGTTTTGTCACCTGCAAAATTGATTGTACATATATGATAATACAGGGTTGATGCAGTTTTAGCAAAGAAGAGGAACAATTTTGACTATGGGTGGACAGCATCTGTCACCTTGTGGGTGCTGTGTTCATGAGAGCTACAGAGTGAAGCCAGCCCAGGGTGATGTTCTGTCACTTGGCTCCCCAGGAGGACCACTGCCTTCCCCCACCTCAGTTTTGTCTGTGGGGCTGTGGGTCTCCTTGCTTCGTGCCTGGCCATAGGTTCTGCCTTCTCAGGTTATCTCCAGGCTGACCAGGAAGTCAGGAGCCAAGCCCAAAGGCCTTGAGGGATATTCCCTTTCTAAGAAAACTGTGGGCCTTCCAGAGAAGCAGAGGTCAGGGCCAGGATCACAGCTGGAGGCAACAGTTTATTTTAATTTAAAATGTGTTTTAAAAACAACCACCAGCACCATAGAGCAACTTTGAAAAACATTTAAGGTTTTCCCTGAATTCAGTTCCCCAGTTAAATGAGCATTTTCTCTTTGCATTTATCCCTTGGCCTTTATTTATATGCACACAGGGATCCCAGCATCACCTTCATGGAATACAATTTTATCCTGCTCTTCTCTCTGTCACTTTATTGTTGCAATGATAAACTATACTGTTGTTTCATTATGGTCATTCTTAAGGTTGTAGAATCTTCCATCCAGAGGACGTGTCTGTTTAATCAGCCGTTTGCTGGGCATTGGGCTACTTGCAGTTTTTCTACCAGTGTGAAGTCACGCTGCAATGCAGGTCATCTTCTACATACATCTTTTTTACTTCTGCTGGATTTTGGGCAATAAAGTCTCAGAAGAGCTTTCAATGGGTCAAAGGCTTGGAACATTTTTATGACTCTCAAAACATACAGCATGCTGGGGAGACCAAACCACATCGATCAGCCCTGGGACCCTGAGCAGTCCTAGGCTGCTATGGATGGCCTCTCCCCTGCACCCCTGTCCCCCACTGTGGGACACATTTGACAAGTCACTGGGATCTCAGCCTCCTTCCTTCCCCAGGAACACAAATGAAGGGGTGCTGGAGTCTTTAGCCAGGCCCTGGAATGGTAATGGGGGATCTTCTGTGTGTGTGTGTGAGCATTCCAGAAGGTCTGAAGCTAGTACCACACAGTCATGAAGGGAGCCAGGATCTGAGAATAGGTTTAGAACCCCTGAAACTCAAAGGGCAAACAAGGTCAGCACCAATAGAGAGGCACCAACAAAGTGGGTGTCAATGAGGAAGGAGGAAGAGGCACCCTTGGGCAGGGGCCAGGGCCTTTCTGGAGAGGTGACATGTGAGGTAGGTGTCGAAGGTATGGGGAGGGAAGGATGTTCCACAGAGAGTGATGCCAGAGAGGGGACGGGGTGGGGGGTGGGTAGCAAGAAAAGGAAATAATCCAGCTAGTCTACCCCAAAGGGCCACAAGGAGAGCAGTGGGGGATAGCATTAGAAAGACAGGTCAATGGCATGGTGAGGGGCCCGGGGCTCCACTGAGGGTGCTGGGTGCCGGTGTCGCACAGCTTAGAGGACATCCAGACACCATACCGAAGGCAGACTGAATCAGAGGAGCCGGCTAGCACCTGGGAGACATGTTCGGAGGTGGTTGCCAGAGGCCCCGAGGCTTGGGGGATGGCAGCTGGCGGAGGGGACCCTCTCTCCCATGGGCCTTCGCCTCCGGGACCCTCCTCCTCCTCTCCCTGCTGTAGGTTCCACGTCTCCTCTCTTCTGCACACACTGCTGTCTTGTTTAAGACCCGTCTTGTTACAGATTGACTCCAAGTGGACTGTCCGCCTGCTTCACTTTTCAAGGTTGACTCTAAGGTTTCCACAAACCACACCGGGAATTGGCAGCCTTAATTTACAGCCATAGCTCCCTTCTTGTTATTTTTAAGATTGACAGTCATTGATTTTCTGCTTTCAGAATTCATATGTGCTCTTAGCAAAGGTGATGGAAATGCAAAATGGAAAACATGGAAATTCCCCCCGTCCCACCCCCAGAGAGAATCTCACGGCCGTTTCACTGATGTGGCCCTTCTGAGGCGCCTGTTTTGGGCTCCAGGGCTGCCCTGGTTTTGTACCTCTGCTGTCCCTTTGCTCTGTGTTGGTAGACAGTCTCAGAGACCTGAGCCTTGCCAGGAGGAGGCCCAGCGGGGTCTGGAGGGAACCAGGATTGTGGTCAGGGGCATGGAGCTCCCACAGGACTGGGTTGCACTCTCGGGTCCCCAAGGTTCCAAGGGAGCCTGAAGAACCTTTCTGAAGGGACAGAGCTCTGAGATAGAGCCAGGAGGGCAGGAAAAGCCTGTGTGGGCCGTGGCTGCTGGAACCATTGCATGCAGGTGGGAGGGAGGCCAGCATGGTGCTGCGACATTCCTAAACCTCATGTGCCACGCCCCTCCTGCCTGCACACCTGACCGGGCCTCCCCACACGCCTCACACATCTGCCCTCTCCTTCCCCAAGCATCAGTCTGAATGCACACATGGCCAGGGGTGCCGAGACTCACATGGAAGGCAGGACCCTTCCTTGTGTCCCCTTCATTGTCCCAACTACAGTAAGTCGAGCTCATGAGGTCATGCTGAGCAACCCAGAGGGTTTGTGCCGAACCTGGCACGTCTCACTGGAACTCAACCTAAACACTCTGGCTAACTTTGAAGCCCAGAGGAACACTAGGCTCTATCTTTCTGAGCCACCTGCTGTCTCCACACCCTCAGTCACGCTTCATAGCATATGACAGTGGGAACAGCTAGACTACGCTGAGCACTTACTGTGGACCAGCACTGTTCTCAGTGCTTGCCGGCAATGAATCACGTGGCCCCCTACTTTCCTACCCAGGATACTAAGGCACTGGGAGGTTTAGTAACCTGCCTGATAGTCACAGTGAGTGCGGGCGGGACTGGGGCTGAGCCAGGCCAGCACCCATAATCCTGACCCACTTCCTCCAGACTCCTCAGCTCAGCCTGCCCCTCAGGACTCTAGCAGCTGTCTCCGTTAAGAGGCTGTCCTTAAGAGCTGGTGGGGCCCCATCACTGGCTTTTCTTGAAAACCTCCCAGAGGCTCATCTCTTCTGCAAGCCAAGAGCTTTTTCTACCATATCTGGTTAGTTAGGTTCCAAGAGGGGTCCTTGGGTCCCACGCAGCATGCCTCCACCCGTTTCTTTGCATCGGGCATCCTCTTGCCACACCCGACTGGCAGAGAGGGAAACAAACACCACAGTTGCCTGAGTTGCTCTTCCCAGGCTCAGGGCCTGGGAGAACCGGGTGCTACTTCCCGGGCTTAGGTCGAGCCAGGGCAGGGCACGCAGTGGGGTTACTTTGGCTTCTCATTACTATGCTGTAATGCCATGCTTGTGGTTCTTAACAGTGAAGAGACATCACTGTGGAAATGGAAGAATTTTCACCCTTCTGGTAAATACATACCCAAGATTGAGAAGAAAAAGAGGTTTAATTGGACTTACAATTCCACATGGCTAGGGACGCCTCAGAATCACAGCAGGAAGTGAAAGGCACTTCTTACATGGTGGTGGCAAGAGAAAACAAGCAAGGAGCAAAAGCAGAAACCCCTGATAAACCCACCAGATCTCGTGAGACTTCCTATCATGAGAATAGCATGGGAAAATTGGCCCCCAGGATTCAATTACCTCCTCCTGAGTCCCTCCCACAACACATGAGAATTCTGGGAGATACAATTCAAATTGAGACTTTGAGTGGGGATACCAGCCAAACCATATAATTCCATCCCTGGCCCATCCAAATCTCATGTCCTCACATTTCAAAACCAACCACACCCTCTCAATAGTCCCCCAAATTCTTATTCCAGCATTAACCCAAAAGTCCATAGTCTAAAGTCTCATCTGAGACAAGGCAAGTCCCTTCTGGCTATGAGCCTGTAAAATCAAAAGCAAACTAATTACTTCCTAGATACAATGGAGGGTACAGGTATTGGGTAAATATAGCCATTCCAAATGAAAGAAATTGGCCAAAATAGAGGGGTTACAGGCCCCATAAAAGTTTGAAATCCAGCAGGGTAGTCAAATTTTAAAGCTCCAAAATGATCTCCTTTGACTCCAGGTCTCACATCCAGGTCACGCTGATGCAAGAGGTGGGTTCCCATGGTCTTGGGCAGCTCCACCCCTGTGGCTTTGCAGGGTACAGCCACCCTCCTGGAAGCTTTCATGGGCCGGCACTGAGTGTCTGCGACTTTTCCAGGTGCACAGTGCAGGCCATCAATGGATCTACTATTCTGGGGTCTGGAGGATGGTGGCCATCTTCTCACAGCTTCATTAGGCAATGCCCTAGTAGGGACTCTGTGTGGGGGCTCCAACCCCACATTTCCCTTCTGTACTGCCCTAGCAGAGGTTCTCCATGAGGGCCCTGCCTCTGCAGCAAACTTTTGCCTGGGCATCCAGGCATTTCCATACATCTTCTGAAATGTAGGTGGAGGTTTCCAAACCCCATTTCTTAACTTCTGCATACTCAGGCTCACCACCACATGGAAGCTGCCAAGGTTTGAGACTTCCATCCTCTGAAGCCACACAGCTCAAGCTCTACAGTGGCCCCTTTCAGCCACAGCTAGAGTGGCTGTGACACAGGGCACCAAGTCCCTAGGCTGCACACAGCATAGGCACCCTGGGTCCAGCCCACAAAGCCACTTTTTCCTCCTAAACCTCAGGTCCTGTGATGGGAGGGGCTGCTGTGAAGTCTCTGACATGCCCTGGAGACATTTTAACCATGTCTTGGTGATTAACATTCTGTCCACCAGTGACTTATGCAAGTTTCTGCAGCCAGCTTGAATTCTCCTCAGAAAATGGGATTTTCTTTTCTATTGCATAGTCAGGCTGCAAATTTTCCAAATTTTTATGCTGTTTCCCTTTTAAAACTGAATGCCTTTAACAGCACCCAAGTCATGTCTTGAACGTTTTGCTGCTTAGAAATTTCTTTCACCAGGTACCGTAAATCATCTCTCAGGTTCAAAGTTCCACAAATCTCTAAGGCAGGGGCAAAATGCCACCAGTCGCTTTGCTAAAACCTAACAGTCACCTTTGCCCCAGCTCCCAACAAGGCAAGTAAGAGACCACCTCAGCCTGGACCTTACTGTTCATGTCACTATCACCATTTTTGTCAAAGCCATTCAACAAGTCACCAGGAGGTTTCAGACTTACCCACAGTTTCCTGTCTTCTTCTGAGCCCTCCAAACTGTTTCAGCCTCTCCCTGTTACCCAGTTCCAAAGTCACTTCCGCATTTTCAGTTATCTTTTTGGTAGTGTGCCACTCTGCTGGCACCAGTTTACTGTATTAGTTCGTATTCATGCTGCTGACAAAGACATACTGCGAAGAAAAAGAGGTTTAATTGAACTTATAGTTCCACATGGCTGGGGAGGCCTTGGAATCATGATGGGAGGCGAAAGGCACATCTGACATGGTGGGAGCAAGAGAAAATGAGCAAGAAGCAAAAGCGGAAACCCCTGATAAACCCATCAGATCTCATGAAATTTACTATCACGAGAATAGCACAGGAAAGACTGACCCACCTGATTCAGTTACCTTCCCCTGGGTCCCTCCTACAATTCCGGGAGATACAGTTCAAGTTGATATTTGGGTGGAGAGACAGCCAAACCATACTAAAGAGCAAAACCACTGTAACCTCTTCAGGCAAGGGCCAGTGCCAGGCATCCTCACCTTGTCCTAATGGTGTGACTCCCTCCAAGAAAGGTGATACATTCTCCCTATGAAGCCACAGACTGCAGAAGTCAGGGACCCCCATATGGTGGGATAGGGAAGCAGGGGGCCTCTCCCTGTAGCAGAGCTGATTGTCCTAGGGGAGGCCTTTGGTTTACCAGGTGCTGCTGGCCTGAGTACAACAGCAGGCTCTGGGGACCTCTTGGCAGCTCCATCCAGAGGAGAGGAGTTCAGCCTTCACCTCCTCCTGCCATGGAACAGGTGCATCTGATGTGCAGGATGAGCTGGCCTCTCTCGGGCCTCAGGGACCCTGAACACAGCAGAACCAGAGCGGTGGGGCCCACTCTCCCACCCAGGCCTCAGCAGGAGGCGAGGTCTCTGGCTCCTGCCCGTGTGGCCTGGGGCCTGCAGCTGTCTAGTCAGGCCCTAGGTGTTGAGGACCAAGCCACTAGTTCTTGGTTTTCTGGCCACCCTGAATCCAGGGTGGCAATGTCCAGGGCCTGTACTCTAGTCACAGGGCCCGAGTCCCGGCCCACGTACTCCTCACCTTTCAGCAGCCGACCCCATGGCAGCACTGGCCTGGCTGCCCGGAAGCACGCCACCCTGAGGGTCTGCAGCCGCCTGTCCTCCAGCCCCATCTCTGCCCTCTGGTTCCCCAGCCTCCCCCTGTGCCAGCTGCAGTTTCATTTGTATCTTGGCCCTGCGCTGGACATGCTTTCTCTAGTCATGTCTTCACCATGAGCCACTGTCCTCCTGCCCCCTGGCCTCTTACACTTTCCATCCTGTAAAACCTCAGCTGGAGGCTCTCCCCCAAGTGCCCCCACCGTCCTTCATCGACACCATCATCACCCTCCTCCCCTCAGTGGGGGACAGGGGCAGTGCTCCCCTCTTGACCGGCTCCCTGCTGGGCCTCCTGCCCCTGGCTTTGCCTCCGCATCACCATATTCTGTCCCTGGTCTCCTCTCACTTCTTTCCCTGCCCTCATCTAACCCGTGGCTTCTGGGGAGGATGGTTCAGCCTCTGCCTCTCCCGAGCGCTCCCTGCAGGAGCCCGCACAGAGGCCCCGCAGCACCTCAGAACCAGACCCTTTGCCCTCGCATCTGCCGCTCCTCCTCTGTTCCCTGTTCCAGAGATGGACACTGTCCCTCCAGAGGCCCAAGCTATAGACCGATCTGACAAGCGCCACAGAGTAAATATTTTCTGCTCTGTGGACCACACGGTCTCTGTTGCATCTACCCTGCTCTGCCATTGGAACGTTAAGAGCTCCAACAGACGATATATCAACAAATGAGCATGAATGGGTGCTGGGAAAACTTGATGAAAACAGGATGGCCAGTGCACAGGAGTTCAAGACCAGCTTGGGCAACAGGGCAAGACCCTGTGTCTACAAAAAAATGTAAAAATTAGCCGAGTGTGGTGATGTGTGCCTGTACTCCCAGCTACTTGGGAGGCTGAGGTGGGAGGATCGCTTGAGCCCAGGGGGTTGAGGTTGCCACGAGCCATGTTTGCACTACTGTGCTCCAGCCTGGGCAACAGAGCAAGACCCTGTTTTTTCTTTCTTTTTTTTTTTTTTTTAAGACGGAATTCCGCTGTTGTTACCCAGACTGGAGTGCAATGGCACGATCTCAGCTCACCGCAACCTCTGCCTTCTGGGTTCAGGCAATTCTCCGGCCTCAGCCTCCCGAGTACCTGGGACTACAGGCACGCACCACCATGCCCAGCTAATTTTTGTATTTTTAGTAGAGATGGGGTTTCATCTTGTTGACCAGGATGGTCTCAATCTCTTAACTTTGTGATCCACCCGCCTCGGCCTCCCAAAGTGCTGGGATTACAGGCGTGAGCCGCCGCGCCCGGCCTAGACCCTGTCTTAAAACAAACAAACAAAAACGGCAGCAGCAGTCACGTTGGACCCACAGGCCACAGTTTGCTGACCCTGATCTAAACACGCCCAGCTTTCAAGCCATGTTTTTGTTTTTACCTCCACGAAATCCCTGCAGGTCCCTGGTGTGCTTTGCATGCTTCTGGGCCTTGTGTACATGGCTGCCTCCAATGGGAGTGTTCTCGGCTTCGTGTCTTTGGCTCGGCCAAGACTCCTTTAGGAAGGCCTCCTTGATTTCTCCTCCCTGGCCGACCTCGGTCCTGCTTCTCTCTTGCGCAGTCCTCTGCTCTCTTCTTTCTGGGCATAAAAATTGCGGACTGGGCATATGTTGCGCTGTGCTGGGCATGCTTACCTGTGTCCCATGAGGCCCTCCACTCTCCATGATGGATGCTCTTGCTGGGTTTGTGTCACTCGCGCCTTGTGTGGCGCTTGGTCTGCAGTCAGCCTTCAATCAGGTCAAAGTAGAGTTTCATGAGCGATGGATCTGTGTCCATGGTGGGTGGCTGAGGCAGCTCAGCAGAGCTCCTGCCAGGGGGGCTCATGGAGCTGCAGCCCACGCCGGACTGTGGCTCAACCCACGCGTGGCTCTGTGCTCAGCTTCTTGTGGCACAAGGATGCTGAGCACAGAGCCACGCGTGGGTCGCTTCACTGCGCTTCTGACTCCCCTCAGTGCTCAGAAGGGGCTGTCACCTCCCTAAGCCTTGTCAGGGTCAGAAGCGGCCTGTCCTAGACCCCGTGCTGCTCCCAAGGCAGGTCTGTGAGGTCCCTCTGGAGGGCAGTGTGGTTCCTGGCTCATGTTTCTCATCAAGATTGGGGTGTTTCTTCCCAGAAGTATCTGAACTTTCCCCTGACAGGCCCTGCCTTTGCCTCTGACCCTCTGCTGCCCCTCACAGGAGAACCTCATGCTTTCCATCCTGCCCAAGCACGTGGCCGACGAGATGTTGAAAGACATGAAGAAGGACGAGAGCCAGAAGGACCAGCAGCAGTTCAACACCATGTACATGTACCGCCACGAGAACGTCAGGTGTGTTGGCCCAGGGCGCGGGCCCAACGGCAGAGCAGGCTGCGCGGGGATGTGTCTTTGCGGGACCCATGGGATGCTATGGGCTTTGAGAGATTTCCAGGGACTTGAAGTGAGGCTCCCCATGGCACCCATCAGTCCACAGGTGTTTTAGCTACAGTGCGCTCTAACAACCTGGTCCCACCTTGTCATAGAATACACATCACCCAGAGCAGGGAAGGGACTCCTGTGAGCTCACCCAGCTGTTCAGGGCCAGCACTGGGGCTCAAGACCTGACCTGCAATTTGAGGAAGAAGGGTGGGTTCAGCCCGGCAGGAGCAGGAAAGTGTGGGTTGGTCCCCAGGCAACCTGGGGAAGGAGGCTGCAGGGGGACATCCACTAGGACAAGTGCAGTGTCAGAGCCCTGATTTTACCTAGAGGGACCAGGGTCTCACTGCATGGGGATGAGTGAGGACCTTCTCCCACCCTGATCCCAGCTGCCCTGTGGATTGGGTAGGGGCTGATGGTGGAATGGGGTGCAGCTGGCCACCTGGAGCTTCACCCCATGGTCCTTTCTCCTGCAGCATCCTCTTTGCTGACATTGTGGGCTTCACTCAGCTGTCTTCTGCCTGCAGTGCCCAGGAGCTCGTGAAGCTGCTTAACGAGCTCTTTGCCCGCTTCGACAAGCTGGCAGCCGTAAGTCCCTGGCCCTGCCTGGCACTCTAGCAGGGCTGCCCTCACGGCCTGTGCCGGGCCCCTACCCCCAGCCCCATGGTTTTCTCCCACTGGCCTTCCTCTGCTTTCTCGGCCACTCCCCCATCGCCGAGGTGGGCTCTAGCACAGGCCAGGCCCTCCCCTTTCAGAAATACCACCAGCTGCGGATTAAGATCCTGGGTGACTGCTACTACTGCATCTGTGGCCTGCCTGACTACCGGGAGGACCACGCCGTCTGCTCCATCCTCATGGGGCTCGCCATGGTGGAGGCCATCTCGTAAGTGGGGAGGCTCCCAGAGCAAGGGGCCCCCACCCTGGGCCTAGGGAGAAGCAGGTCTTCTGCATTGGCTGAGGCCCCTGGGTGGGGGTGGGGGGGGGTCTGCTGGCGGTGGAGACTGCATCCGCTGGAACACAGTGCTGGGTGATGGGTGGCACAGGTCCCCGCTCTGGAAGCTGGGACGGGGCTTACCTTCCTCACAGCCCAGGCAACCTGCAAGGCTTCCCCAGCTGGTCACACTTTTCCAGCCTTAGCACACATACTTTCTTTTTGCTGGAAGTTGCAGTTGTGAAATTCCTCACGCCTCACACTTGCTGGGGCCCCCACAGGTGCTCTACATCACTCCTCCATGTTTTCTCACCATGACCCCTGGAGGCATTGCCCACCCATTTCATAATGCAGTGACTGTGAGGGGCTCAGGGATGGGGCTGGAGCCCCCCAGCCTCTGCTGCAGCCTAGGCTGTGAGGGGCAAACTCTCCTGTCTCACTGTCCCCACTCTTGGCTTTGCTCCAAGTGGGCTTGCAGCTCTCAGATGGGTGGTCCCTCTGGTTGACTTCCGGCCTCTGGGGGACCCGGGGTGACACCAGGCACCTATGAAGAAAAGGAAGCCCCTGCCGAGGCCCCTCCCCCCGGGATGAAATTCAGGAAGTTGTACGCTCTGTGCCACCTTCTCCGAGGAGTCAGCTTTGCATTTTTACCATCTTCCAGGTTAAACCCCCTCTAGTATCGCCCTGAAAAGAAAGCAGTGTGGCCTTTACCCCAGGGACAGTAGTCCAGGATTAGAAAATCTAACCACCTCTCCCAGCCCTGGCAGACACATTCAGAGAAGGGCCGTTCACAGTTATTTTGTCCACCTCTGTGTCTGCAGCACCTTGAATGTGCCTGGCACATACTCGACGCTCAGTGAAATATTAACTGCACGAATGAATAAAAGAGTGGTTGGGCTAGGCGCGGTGGCTCATGCCTGTAATCCCAGCACTTTGGGAGGCTGAGGCGGGTGGATCACCAGGTCAGGAGATAGTGACCATCCTGGCCAACATGGTGAAACCATATCTAAAATAGAAAAGTTAGCTGGGCGTGGTGGCAGGCGCCTGTAATCCCAGCTACTTGGGAGCCTGAGGCAAGATAATCGCTTGAACATGGGAGGTGGAGATTGTACCACTGCATTCCAGCCTGGGTAACAGGGCGAGACTCGTCTCAATTTAAAAAAAGAAAAAAGAGTGATCAGCAGAGAGACACTGGAGGACACTTGGGAAGGTGGGCGATAGGGAGGAGAGTCACTTGGTGCCTCTGTCCTGCTGGCCTGTGGTGTCAGACTCTGGGCTGGTCCTGGCCTGCCTTACCCCCCTCCCAAAACCATGGGTTACTCAGCTTCAGTGCAGAAGGAAAGCTGTGGGGAGCTCGCCATGCCCCCTCTCATGGAGGGGAAGAGGCCCACAGTGAATTTCTCCTGCAGGGGCAGGGGCAGCAGGCTGCCTCAAGAAGGCCATGCCCTGACCCTCCGTCCTCTGTGTACCTGGCAGGTATGTGCGAGAGAAGACCAAGACTGGGGTGGACATGCGTGTGGGGGTACACACGGGCACTGTGCTGGGGGGCGTCCTGGGCCAGAAGCGCTGGCAGTACGACGTGTGGTCGACTGACGTCACCGTAGCCAACAAGATGGAGGCTGGCGGCATCCCTGGGTGAGTGCCCTTCCAAGGGGGCAGGTCTCAGGACTGGAGAGGGGACTATCCCCTCCACCCCGCAGGGTTGCGGCCCTGATGAGGTACAGGGGCCTCAGATACGGTCCCCCCACCACCCCTAGGACAGTGTTCCCCCTGTCCTATTGCTGCCCTGGCTGAGGCCATTCTGACCTGCCCTGGAGTGAAGCCTTTTTGGGCCTGATGTTTGATGTGGTGTCTCCTGCCTGGACCCTGTAGTAGAATGTCCTCCTGTCCCCTTTACCCACGTAGGGGGCTGCCCCAGCTCTCCTGATGCCAGAGCCCAGGTCTTCCCAAAGGGAGAGTAGTGAGCAGTCATCAACTAATGGGCTCAGAGGCATTGCTTTGCAGGTCGCAGTGAGATTGCACGTCTTCCATGAGCTCCTGTACAGAGTCAGTGAGTCATGGAGGCCCTGCCTGTACCAGGGCCAGGCTGAGGGAGGATCAGCCCAGCCTCCCCACCTGGGCCAGGGAGCTGCCTTCAGTGGCATTTAGGATTCTTGCCCTCAGTGGTGACTCTTCAGAAATGGGTTTTATTACCCCTTGGCAGCAGGGGTGGCGACTGACAATCATGCAAGGTGGGGTGTAATTGGATCTTGTGGCTCACACCTGTAATCCCAGCACTTTGGGAGGCTGAGGCGGGTGGATCATCTGAGGTCAAGAGTTCGAGACTAGCCTGACCAACATGGCAAAACCCCATCTCTACTAAAAATACAAAATTAGGTGGACATGGTGGAGCGCACTTGTAATCCCAGCTATTCTGGAGGCTGAGGTAGGAGAATTGCTTAGAACCTGGGAGGTAGAAGTTGCAGTGAGCTGAGATTGCACTTGGGCCTGGGTGACAGAGCAAGACTCTATCTCAGAGAAAAAAAAATACTTTATCACATTTGATACGGGTCATAGCCCATGAAGAGACTGTACTCCTGTGTTGTGGCTCCAGCAGGTGCCACATGGCCCACACAGCTAGTCAGTGGCAGAACCGCCTCCACCAGGCCTCTGCCCCATGTGCCCGAGAGACACAGGGTGGAGCAGCAGCTAGTGCGGCCGTGGTCCATGGACTGTCCCCTGGGGTGGGAGGGCCGCCTCTGGCCGGCGCTCAGGGCCCCTCTCTCTGCAATCCAGGCGTGTGCACATCTCCCAAAGCACCATGGACTGCCTAAAGGGAGAGTTTGATGTGGAGCCAGGTGATGGGGGCAGCCGCTGTGAATACCTAGATGAGAAGGGCATCGAAACCTACCTCGTCATTGCCTCCAAGCCAGAGGTGAAGAAAACAGCTACCCAGAATGGTCTCAATGGCTCGGTGAGTCCCCCACCCCTCCCTCGGACTAGGGGGTTGGAAAGGAAGAGATTAAGGAAAGATTGAATAATGGTTGGCAGGACCAGCGGTGGCTGGCTGTGTGCAGTGAGCAGCAGGCTGGCGCTGGTTTCTGGAGGAGATGGTGAGTGTGATTCATGGCAAGTTGTAAGGGAAGTGACTGTAGCATGTCCTGAGACCGCATCCAGAAGGGAGCCACTGGAGACATGTTGGTGGCGCCCAGGAGAGCAACCGGGCTGGGGATCAGGGTCTCCCTCATGGCGGAAGTGAAGCCACAGGAGTGACAGGATGCCAAGGGAGACAGGCTCAGAGAGGAGGGTGGGGGTGGGGGTGGGGGTGGATGGGTCAGGGAGGAGGAGGACCAAGGCCAGGAAGGTTTCCTGAGTTGGAAATGAGGAAGGAATCAGATAGAAGCAATAGAGCAGGGGTGCCTGGTCTATTGGCTTCCCTGGGCCGCTTTGGAAGAATTGTCTTGGGCCAAACATAAAATACTGCAGGTTGAACAAGCTTGTAATGGAGCATCCTGTGGGCCCACCCTCCTGGTCTGGTCGCTGTGTGGGGTCCCCCGAATATCTGCAGGTCTGAAGCATTCAGCAGCCTCCCCACGCCTGTTCACTAGCCCCCAAACACCTCTTGTCAGTCTGATTAGAAACCAAGAACAGCTGTGGCAGAAGTGGACCCCTTTACCATCCCTGCTGAATCTGGAGGTCATTTCATTCTTTGTAATCTCTTATACGAAACCCTTCCCTCCAGTTATGAGAGTCCATCTCACAAGACTTGGAACTGAGGAGCTTGGTGGCTGTTAGGGAAGTCACGTCATTTGAGACTGCTCCGTGGCTGAGGCTTTGCCTAATTACAGCTAAGCCAAGCCCACTCTGGTGAGGCTACAGGAGTGGTGGCTGACACTCCCTGTTGATACCAACCTCTACGTCATTCTCATCCAGTGTCATTTTAAAGGCCGTCCCTGACAACTCCCAAATTGGTATCTCCAGCCCCAGTGGCTTCCCTGCACTCAGCATACAGCCACTTGTAAGTCTCTATCTGTACATAGAATAGGCATCTTAAATGCCACCTGCGCGGAGTGCCTGCCCTTCTCCCCACTCCAAAACCTGCTCTGTCTCACTCTTTCCATCTCAAGTAATGGCCGTTCCACCCTTTTGTTAATAATTGCTGGCTGGGTGCCATGGCTCACACCTGTAATCCCAGCACTTTGGGAGGCCAGGGCGAGTGTATTGCCTGAGCTCAGGAGTTCGAAACCAGCCTGGGCAACACAGTGAAACCCTGTCTCTACTAAAACACAAAAATATAGCCAGGCGTGGCAGTGTGCGCCTGTAGTCCCAGCTACTCAGGAGGCTGAGGCGGGAGAATTGCTTGAACACGGGAGGTGAAGGTTGCAGTGAGCCGAGATCATGGCATTGTTCTCCAGCCTGGGTGACAGAGCAAGACTGTCTCAAAAAATAATAATAATAGGTAATAACAATTGCTCAGACCAAAAGCTTTGAAGTCACCCTTGACGCCTCACTGTGCAATCCACAAGCAAGTTCTATGACCTCAGACTGCTCTCTAATCCCACCGCCTCTCACATTCCTGTCACTTCCAGCCCTGTGCACCGCTCTCATTTCATGCTTAGGCCATTGCTGAGCTCTCCTTTCCTCCAGGCCCTGCCCAATGGAGCGCCAGCTTCCTCAAAGCCCAGCTCCCCTGCCCTCATTGAGACCAAGGAGCCCAACGGGAGCACCCACAGCAGCGGCTCCATGTCAGAGAAGCCTGAGGAGCAGGATGCTCAGGTGTGTGTGGGGCTCAGGGCAGGGGCTGCTGAGGGCCGAATGCAGGCAGGCACCAGGAAGCAATACATTCCCATAGCAGGAGTCCTGTGCTGGGGGGACCTGGCCACCACCCAGGACCTGCTCCGGCTTAGCACCGTAACCCTGGGCAGGTCACCCCTCCAGCCCCGCAAAACCCCGCTGCCTCCTCACCAGTCATGTTGGAGTGAGTAACGTCAAAACAGGCACTTAGCTCTGAGGCCCTGTAGCTCTGACAGCCCAGAATCCTGTAGATTTGAGATCAATGAGGACAGCCATAGAAAATTCTATAGCATCTGAGACCATTTTGGAAGTGAGATTTCAGAGCTGGACTTACCCCTCTGGCTAAGTCCAGACCCCAAAAGTTCCATGCAACATGGGACATTTCTGCAGCCCACAGCCTCTTGGGGAGCATCCAGAACTGGTCCCTGACTGCAGGGCATCGGGAGCACGCTCACTGATGGAGGTCAGTGCTGCGGAGATGGGATGGGGTGTCTACCATGCCGGGACTGCCAGGTTCACCGTGTGAGGGGACAGGAGAGCTGGGCCTGCTGCCGTTAGAGCAGATACTATAAAACAAGGTAGATGGGGCTTAGGGGCAATTAGGTTTTTCTCAAGCCCTTCAACATTCAGTACCTTTTCCTTACTGCAGTTTTCTTGATAGAAAGTGGAAGCACAGACTCAGGGCGCTCACTAGCAAGGAGAATGCAGATGCAGCTTTACCAAACCTGTGATTTTTGGGGCCCCTTAGCCAGGGCCATGCTGCTCCCAGATCTGCTTCAGGGACAGGTTCCAGGTGCTGCCACAGACCGTCCACATGATTTTACAGCAGAGGAAGCTGGAGTAGGTGACAGATTGTCTAGGGTCACACTGTCAACCAGTGGCACACCTGTCACCTGTGCCTGTGCTTAAGACCAGGGAGTCTTTTTTTTTTTTTTTGAGACGGAATCTTGTTCTGTTGCCCAGGCTGAAGTGCAGTGGCGCGATCTCAGCTCACTGCAACCTCTGCCTCCCGGGTTCAAGTGATTCTCCTGCCTCAGCCTCCCGAGTAGCTGGGATGACAGGCACACATGACCATGCTTGGGTAATGTTTGTATTTTTAGTAAAGTTGGGGTTTCACTGTGTTGGTCAGGCAGGTCTCAAACGCCTGACCTCAAGTGATCCACCCACCTTGGCCTCCCAAAGTGCTGTGATGACAGGCATGTGACCGCACCCAGTCCCCGGGAGTCTTGACTCTGGCTCCCAGAGGCACTGTTAGACCTGTTCACACAGCTCTCAGCTATTGAGCATGCCCGGTCTCAGTGACTATTTAGACTGATGGCTGGGCCATCACAGTCAGGATTCCTGTTTCTGGAGTTGATACTTCTTCTTTGGAACTGGGAATAAAATGGTGGTGGGCGCCCCAGCTCCACCTTCCTGCCCTTATCAGCCCTCCAGTGATGAGAACATTCTTTTCTCTCCCATCATGTTCCTCCTCAGATCTTCCTTTCCAGATGAGCCAGATATGAGTTCCTTTAACAGTTCCCTGAAGCCCTAGAGTTGGGGGGCCATTCACGTCCTAGGGTGCTGACGTATATGGCCCCCACGTCCATGCAGTAGGAAGTGCCAGGACTGCCCGGCCTAGCAGCCGTCTCTGATGACAGGTCTCCTCAGGAGCCAGGGGCTGCTCCCCACAAAGCTGTCATTAGCAGGCCCGCCCTGCAGAGCTCTGATGGGGGCCCAGGGAGCCAGGAAGGACTGGAGCTTTGGGTGGAGATTCAGGCAGCACAGAGTCACGTGGAGCATGGGGACTTCCTGGAAGGGATTTTAGAGCTTGAGGGATTGGTCCTCCCAGGGATGCCCTCTTTTGTTCTTTCCTCCTCCGTCTTTCCCAGCTCCTCTCTGCCTCTCTGTCCCATCTGCCTCCCTCATGCTGCCTCCCTGGCTCACAGGCCGACAACCCCTCATTCCCCAACCCACGTCGGAGGCTGCGCCTGCAGGACCTGGCTGACCGGGTGGTCGACGCCTCCGAAGATGAGCACGAGCTCAACCAGCTGCTCAACGAGGCCCTGCTTGAGCGAGAGTCCGCCCAAGTGTAAGCGCCACCCGGAGGCGTCTGGGCCCACCACCCCTCTCGGGCCCTGACAAGGGGTTCAGGAAACTAGGCATCCCAAATGCGGCCCCCCTGCGAGGCCCAGCAGATGTGGCATTTGGGATTCATGGGGCTTGTTCCTGCTGCAGAGTAAAGAAGAGAAACACCTTTCTCCTGTCCATGAGGTTCATGGACCCTGAGATGGAAACCCGTTACTCGGTGGAGAAGGAGAAGCAAAGTGGGGCCGCCTTCAGCTGCTCCTGCGTCGTCCTGCTCTGCACGGCCCTGGTGGAGATACTCATCGACCCCTGGTGAGGGAGGGGCGGGGGAGGGCCATGAGTTTCCTCGGCCACGGTAGGGGCAGGTATCTCAGCAGGAGCCTGACCTTAGGGAGCAGGCCTTGTTTCTTCTCCCTCACCCACACTGGGATCGCCCCTGCTGGTGGCAGGCAGTGCCCCAGGCTTCCTTCTTTTTCCCAGCCCCGGGAGGAGTCCTAGCATCAGAATGGGGATCTGGCCAGGATGGAGAGAGCTGAGGGACAGAGGCATCCAGAAGGCTGGAGACCTTGGCTGGATGGGCCCTCACTGGTTCTTGGGACAATGATGGGGACACTGCATCAGCCTCAGTCACCCAAGCTGACCTGGCCCCTTAATTGGCTCCTCGTGGGGAAGATACATTTTGGGCTCTGGTCATGGCAGCAGGTCCTCCAGGGCTAGGTGGGGCCTCCTGGAGTCCTTGCCCCAGCTGGTGAAGCCCTGTCTGAGAGCGATGACCACTCTCTCTTTCTCCCTTTCTTCCCTCGGCCAATCAGGGATTCCCCGTCACAGAGGAGGGGTCTGGAACCTTGCTGGGATTAAAGTTTGTCAAGAGCCTTGGGCTCAGTCACACCATCTTAGGTTGTAGGTGTGTGACCACGTGCAGGCCACTGCAGGCTCTGGGCATGTTTCCTCATCTGTAAAATGAGGAGAACAACCCCTGCCCCAGCTGACACTCACGACTGTAGTGAGGCTCAGATTCACTCATTTCATAGGTATTGATTGGTCGTCTGCTTCATGCGTGGGGATCCAGGGTGGGGGCTACAGCCACGATATGGCATGCAGAAACCCTGCTGACATGAAACTTGGGTTCTGGTAGGGGAAGATACAGGCATTAGCAGTTAAACCATTAAAATATGGATCCATGCAGGGGTAAGTACTGCAGATCCAGGGAAAGCAAGGAAGGGAGGTGGGAATGCTGGGAGCTTGGTTTTGTTTTGTTTGCATTTTGATGTGGGATGATGAGAGTAGGCCTTGCAGGCAGGGTAATGTTTCAGTAATGCCCAGAAGCGGGTGAGGCACATAGCCTTCTGCTATCTGGGGACACCTCCTTCCAACAGAGGTTCAGAGGCTGGAGTGGCCTGGCCCCTGGAGGCATGGTGAGGAGGCAGCACAGTGGGGATGGGCCACAGGAAGAGTAGCAGGAGTCCAGCTCAGATGGGGCGGGGGGGCCTCAGACGCCACTGAAGGGCGCCAGCTGCCACTCTTAACACGGAGGCCGCTAGAAGGTAGGAGCAGAGGAGTCCCCTGTTGTGACATATGTCCGGAGAGGCTCGCTCCTGCTGAGAACAGCACTCAGCACAGCGGGAACAGTGAGACCAGAGGAGACCAGGCAGTGACCTGGACAAGCCACTGTGGCGGCCTGGCCAGGCCAAGGATGGAGGAGGATCAGTGGTTGGATTCTGAGTTTTCTGGATTGACGGATGGATGCTGAATGTATTTTGGAGCCAGAGCTGACAAGATTTGCTGGCAGACTGGTTGTGGGGCGTGAGGATGGAGGACTTCTCCTAGGTTTCTGATCTGAGCAACTGGCAGGACGGGGGTGCCGTTAACCAAAATGGGGACAAGGTGGCAAGATGAGAGTGGAGAGGCAAAGATCGGGAGTTCGGTTTGGGATGCGCGAGGTTTGCAATGTGCACAAGCTGAGGAGGCCAGAGTGCATGATCTGGGGGTCAGAGACATGAACCTGGCGTCGCCAGCACGCAGGCTGCGTTGCAGCAGGAGACTTGCTGAGCTCGAGGGAGAGGGGAGACTGGGGGAGAAGACGCTCAGGGACCTGGCCCCAGCAGGCAGCATGTCCAGATGCAGAGATGGAAAAGTACCGGCAGAGACTCAAGAAACCGAGCAAGAAAAGTGTCTCAAGGAAAGGAGAAGGGGACCGAGAATGGGACGTGGATTTAGGTACCTGGAGGTTTCTCGGGCTCTTGGCCAGGGCACCTTCTGATTACGTGGGACTGGGTGTGAGCAGAGGGTGTGGAGAGCAGGTTCCTGGGAGCTGGGGGATACAGTGGATATGTTACGAGCGTTTCTGCTGTGAAGCTGGGGGCTGCTGTCCTGGGCAGACTCTTAGGCCCTGGCATTGAGGGAGCTATGCTGCTCTGGGCTCTGTCCTTTCAGCATAGCCACATGGCAGGGGCGCATTCCTAAAATCCTTGCCCAAGTATATACTGGGCTGTGCCCAGGCATTCTGTGAGTTGTTCCCTCTCTGGGAAATGTCCCAGGCAGCAGCTGCAGCTGGAGAGTGGCCCGCTCCCAGGCCAGAGCTCAGCTGGTGGCCCCCTCCCCGGGGGGGCCTTTGTCCTGTTCAGCATGGCAGGCAGCAGCGATTCTCTGGCATCACGTGGAGCTGTTCAGGCTCGTGCCTCCCCGTCCCTCGTCTCCTGTCCCTTCCTCTCCTAGCCCCTTACCCCATAGCCCCTCAGCCCATCTCACTGTTCCCTCCGGCCCCTCCCCAATTGTCTTCTCTCTGTCACAGGCTAATGACAAACTATGTGACCTTTGTGGTGGGGGAGATTCTGCTCCTCATCCTGACCATCTGCTCTCTGGCTGCCATCTTTCCCCGGGTAAGAGGCACTTTTGTGCTGAGCTCGGAAGCCTCTGGAAGTGAGTGGCACTCCCTGTAAAACTGGGTGGTGATGAAGCTATTCTTTCTGTCCAGTCTTGACAAACAGACTGTCCTCTGCTAGGACGGTCCAGGCACTTGCCTGTCCATTCATTCACCATCAGCAGAGCACTCCCTCTGGCTAGGCCACCAGGCTGTGGCTGGGCCGTGGTGGGCTGTGACATGCCGTGGTGGGGCTGTGGCACTGCAGCATGCATGAGTACTACAGAGTCAGGTACACAGGAACCTGGGTAGAGAAGCAGTGGAGGCCCAGCTGGAAGATGGGTTGGCCCCGTTTGTGAAGGCCCTTAGAAGCCAGACCAAAGGGATTAAAACGTTCTCTTGTAAGGCACTGGGGTAGCAAGCAGTTTTTGATCAGAATGACAAAGCAGTGTTTAGGAACGTGAATGGGACAGGTGGCTCACCAGCTCACTTGGAGCGCTTCGGAATACTGAGCCAGGACAGATGGGTAGCTGGCCAGAGACAAACAGCCCTGAAAACGGTTCCCTGCCCTGGCCTCGCCTCAGAGAGATGGACCAGTGGCTGGTGCTGCCCATGCCTCCCAGAATGGTCACTGTGTCTGCTGTGGAAAGGGCTGCGACCTGGAAGCTGTGCTGTCATGCAGGCATGTTGACAAGGTCTCACGCAGAGCCACAACTACCACACCCTCTTCTCAGCTCTGCCCCTTCATCAGCTGTCAGGCGACTCCCAGGCAGAGCTACTCTTGAGGCTCCTGGGCCAGGAATACGGGGGCAGCCTGAGTTGCAGGCAGTGACATCGGCAGGTGAAAGGGCTGGCAAAGGCTCATGGCCCTTGAAATTCCATTCCTTCTAGGCCTTTCCTAAGAAGCTTGTGGGTTTCTCGACTTGGATTGACCGGACCCGCTGGGCCAGAAACACCTGGGCCATGCTAGCCATCTTCATCCTGGTGATGGCAAATGTCGTGGACATGGTGAGCACCTGCTGTCCTCATTAAAGGACGCCCCTGTTCTCAGTGGAGCGGGGCTTCTGTCTGGCTCACACGAACAGTTTCTCCGTCCATCCCTCTACCGTCATGTAGGTTTGGAGTGGCTCTTAGGTTCCTAAACACATCATCCCAGCCGAGTGGAGGGAGTCTTCTCCCCGCTATCCAGGGAGCCTCTGGGATGGACTTGTTTCCTTGAAGCTCCTCCTCTCCCAGCATCCGAGAGCCCAGTTCCCTGTGCCCAGGCCTGTGCTCGGGTCTTATATGTGTTGATTCATTTAATCTGTGAAACCCAGTCCTGAGCAGTACCAGTATCTGCAGTTTTCACATGGAGAAACTAATGCTCAAAAAGTGTCATTGAGGCCGGGCACAGTGACTCACACCTGTAATCCCAGCCCCTTGGGAGGCCGAGGAGGGCAGATTACCTGAGGTTGGAAGTTGGAGACTAGCCTGGGCAATATGGAGAAACCCTGTCTCTACTAAAAATACAGAATTAGCCGAGTGTGGTGGCGCATGCCTGTAATCCCAGCTACTCAGAAAGCTGAGGCAGGAGAATCGCTTGAACCTGGGAGGCAGAGGTTGCAGTGAGCTGAGATCACACCATTGCACTCCAGCCTGGGTAACAAGAGCAAAACTTCATTTCAGAAATAACAAAGGGTTGGGGGAGTCATTGACTTGCTCTAGGTCACACAGCCAGGAAGTGACAGAGTCCAGAATGGAGGCAGGTCTAAGTCCTGGTCCTGTGTGTTCTTTTTCCCCATCTCACTCTGTAAGGGAAGCAGGACCCGAAAGCCTTCTGCATATCCTAAGTATTCCTTACAGCAAGGCTCCTTCTGGTGCCCTCGGGCCAGGGAAGTAAACCAGTTCCTCTAAAGGAGCTCTCCTCCCTGTTTCGCCTTCACCCACCCAACACGGCCAGTGTTCCTAGAGATGGGTCAGTGGGGACTGCAGCTTCATAGCCAGATGAATAAGGGCAGACAGAATCATCCTGTTCTCTGCTCTCCTCAGTTCCTGGAGAAATTGGGGGTCCCATGAGGGGGCAGCCAAATGCTTTCTTGGGGAGAAGGAACAGGAGTTGGGAGCCCAGATCTATTGGTTTAGAACCACCGGGCATGTGCTGAGCACTGCCTGCCTGAGCGGTCACCAGTGTTCTCTAGCCACTTGTCTTGGTTTCCTCTAATTGTGGCAGTACCATACACACCCTCTTCCTTTTTTCCAAATACAATGTTATTGCTGTATTTTAACAACAGCTAGGAGACTTATTCTGGCAGTGGCATAAGTGGAAAAGCTCTAGGGCTGCAGCTAATCAGAAGTCCACTGGGGGCCCAGCACGGTGGCTCATGCCTGTAATCCCAGCGCTTTGGAGGCTGAGGCAGGTGGATTACTTGAGGTCAGGAGTTTGAGACCAGCCTGGCCAACATGGTGAAACCCCATCTCTACTAAAAATACAAAAATTAGCCAGGCACAGTGGCATGCACCTATATCCAAGCTACTCGGGCAGCTGAGACTGGAGAATCACTTAAACCTGGGAGGCAGAGGTTGCAGTGACCTGAGATCACACCACTGCACTCCAGCCTGGGTGACAGAGCAAGACTCCATCTCAAAAAAAAAAAGTCCAATGGGAATAAGGAGTTAGGGGCGTCAGAGCCTACCATGGCCAGGGGGTTGCTGGAGGGCCACTACCCAGAGGAGAGAAGCCCCAGACCTCCTGCATGTCACAATACACCTGGAACCTGGTGTCCAGGTATGGGGACCACCATGGCACAGGGTCCCGGACACTGCACAGGACACCAGGAGATGCCGTCAGCCACAAAGGGGTAAAAAGCTAGGGAGGTACGACAGATGCTCAGGCTAGAATGACATGCTGGGAATCATGCAAGCAAGACAAGCCCCCCTGGGTGAAAGTTACAAAAAGGTGGGTTGATTCCGGTTCTGGAGGGGCTTTCTCCGGGCCACATCTGCCCACTAGCAGAACCAGTGGCGAAGACTCCAGAGGCAGTGACCGTCCCCCAAATGGAAGGGTTTGGGCAGAGACTGGCTGTCATCACAGGAGGCTGTGAGTGGGGCTCATGGCCCCGTGGCCCCTCCTGAAGCAACAGTGTGATGTGGGGAAGAACGTGTTGGATTTGAAGCCTAAAGACTAGGCTCCTACTTTTGGCTTTTCCATTTGCTAATTGTGTTTGGGCAAATCTGGCCTCTGAGTTTTCTGTACAATAGGGACAGTACTAAAAATACTCGAGAGAGTTTTTGTGAATGTCAGATGAGGCGACGGCAAGGCTCTTAGCTGCAGTTACTAACTTTCATATGATTATTTCCTGGTCAATGTCCCCATCTTTCCCGGTGTTTCTGGGGGAGCTGTGGGAGGTGGCAACTGAGCGCACACTGCCACACACAACCCTATGTGACCGGCGCCTGCTGTTCTCTTGAACATGTGTCCCCTCCCACTGTCCTGGCCTCCAGCTCAGCTGTCTCCAGTACTACGCGGGACCCAGCAACACAACAGCAGGGATGGAGACAGAGGGGCGCTGCCTGGAGAACCCCAAGTATTACAACTATGTGGCCGTGCTGTCCCTCATCGCCACCATCATGCTGGTGCAGGTCAGCCACATGGTGAAGCTCACACTCATGCTGCTTGTCGCAGGCGCCGTGGCCGCCATCAACCTCTATGCCTGGCGTCCCATCTTTGATGAATACGACCGCAAGCGTTTTCGGGAGTATGAGTAAGATGAAGCCCAACTGGGGATCTGTATTGTCTCCTTCCTCCCACCCCCAGAGTTCTCAGTTCAAGCTCATGAGCCTGTGCTGAGGTGGCTTTCTGCCACTAGGGGTCCCCAAAGGCTTGTTCAGGAACCAGGGTTCCTGGCTGCTCACAGATGCATCACTGGTTGGCTAGGACCTGGGAACAGATTCTTCCCATTCTTCCCGAGTGGAGGACTTGGGATGCTACAGTGTCTGGCTGGGCATCAGACTCTTGTTCCTGATTGTGCTGTTATTTGTCCAACAGCTTACCTATGGTGGCCTTAGAGAAGATGCAGGGATTCACCCCTGGGCTCAACGGCACTGACAGGTAAGGGCCATGGCTTCCCCTCCTGGCCTGTGCTCACAGCCCTTCTTTTCGAGACAGGAATACAACAGGCCCAAGTCCTGTGATCTCACCCTTCCGGGAGGGGCATGACCTAACATGTGCAGGTTAGAGGAGCTGGCATGGGTTCCTCCAGGAGGGCTGTGGCAGAGGCCGCAGGAGTCTAACATGGACCTGGGCATCCGGGCCTCTCTGTATCCAGGACAATGAGGCTTGGAGAGCAGCAGTACAGTGAGGAGGGGAGCTGGAAGGCACTGCCAGGTGGATGCCAGCTGCATGTAACTGGCTGGCAAGACAGACAAGCACCCGGAAAATGAGGAGGGAGGAACGTGCTTTGGCTTTAGACCTGGATTCTGAGCCTACAGCAGGCAGTAGTTCTCTGTGGGTCACAGGCAGGTCAGTTTGCGTGAGTCGCAGTTTCATCTTGAGGAAGATACTGAACCAGAAGTCCTCTAAGGTCCCTGCAGGGCCAAGGTTTTCACATTTTACGATTCAGCAGTTTGAATAGACCTTCAAGGAAGTTTAGAAATAAAAAGATTACCTAATAGAAGAGGGGTAAGACCTGCATAACCCTTCACAAAAGAAGAACTCTAAATGGCCACTGATAAATGACACTCAAGTAGTCAAGGAAATGCCAGTTACACCCTAATGAAAAACCATCACAAACGTACTGTCGCACCCTAATGAAATCCCGTCACATGTACCATCACACACGTACTGGTTCAGAAAATCTTGATATTGTCAGACTTTAAGTACAGCAGTAACTCTTACACTCCTGGTGAGAGTATGAGTTAGTACAACCATGTGAGAAAATATTTTGATCTATTAGTAAGGTTGAAAATAAACCCGTGTCCCAGCAGTTCCACTCCTACATACACACACACAGACATGTGTATATGTGTGTGTATATCTATAGCTATATATAGATATACACACACATATACACACACATACATATCTTAGAGAAATGCATATACATACGCATGAGCTGAGACATATGTATGAGAATGTCCATAGCAGCATTGTTCATAATAGATACACCCCCTCCCTCCCCCAAAACAAACAAAAACAATCTAAATAACATCAATAGGAAATGGATGCATAGCTCTGGTATATTCATGCAGTTGAATACCATATCGTAATGGAAACTAACCACAGCTCCATGTAAAAATATGGACAAACGATGTCGACAGCCATGGTGAGTGCCCCAGTCCCATGGCTAGAGTCCCATCGCTGATGTCCCTTGCTTCTCCAAACTCCTGTATGGTTGTACCTACCTCTGTGATCGGTCAGGCAATGCTTAAACTTCTGGGGAGTGGCCCTGATGTGAATGCCAGGTGTAGTCAGGAGGGGCCAGGTGTTGCCTGGCTGTTGGAGAGGAGCCCAGTGAGTTAAGAAAGCTTTGCTGCCCTGGGGGAGCCCAATTTGATGTGGATGGGCCAAAGGAGCTGGGGTGAGCTCTGGGGCTGGGGTGGCAGGAGGCAGCACCATCTAGTTCGAGGGAATCAGCCCCCCCAACCACCCCCCGGAGGCAGATGGTGGCCCTTTCAGTTGTACGCACTCTGCCCGGCAGCCTACCCCTGATGCCTTCCAAGTACTCCATGACGGTGATGGTGTTCCTCATGATGCTGAGCTTTTACTACTTCTCCCGCCACGTGAGTGCCTGCACGCCCCCGCTCTGTGCCCACAGTCCACAGGTCCTCCTGAGAAGCAGCCCTGGGACCGAAGAGCCCAAGCTCCTAAGGAACGCAGCTTCCCTTTACCAGCCCTACACGTGAGCCTGGTCAGGCCACTGCCTTCTCTATATTTAGGCTCCACAGAGACACAGTTCCTCACCTCTTCCATCCGACCCCCTCCAGGATGGTGAAGGAAGCATGGAAGTAAGGGTGGGAGAGGATGGAGTGAAGGCACAAAAGTCCTGAATCAAACCTCTATCCCCTAGACCAGGGGTTCATGGCCCCTACATTCCCCTTGGTGCTGGGGGACATTAACACAACTGGCCAAGAGAAAGGGAAGGGAGCAGATGAATTTTGTTGGGTTAAAAGGAAAAGAGAAGGCCGAGCGTCCCAGCATTTTAGGAGGCTGCGGTGGGAGGATCACTCAAGTCCAGGAGTCTTGAGACCAGCCTGGGCAACGTGGTGAAACCCCGTCTCTACTAAAAAATACAAAAATTAGCCAGACATGGTGGCACAAGCCTATAAACCCAGCTATTTGCAGGGTTAAGGCAGGAGGATTTCTTGAACTTGGGAGGTTGAGGCTGCAGTGACCCGAGATGGCACCACTACACTCCAGCCTAGGCGACAAGGTGAGACCCCCGCCCACAAACCCCTACTGAAAAAAAAGGGGAAAGAGAAGGGAGGAGAGGGAGAAAGATCCTCTGTACTTAGGGTGAGTGTTAGCTCAAGTGCCCCTCAGTGGCTTTCCAGGGAAAGTACAGCCTTCCCAAGCCTTTTCTCTGCCAAATGGAGCCTGCTAGAAAGGGGGACTCCACCCTGAGCTGGGAGATCCCCACTACTGCCACCTCCACGAGACAGACCTGCAGCTGAAATCCGGTCGCAGCAGGCCCCACACATGGACGGCCTCCTGAATCTCCACTATAACTACTGGGGCTGGGATCTGCACTGCTATTGGGTGGCCTTTTTGATGAGAGAATCCTCTCAGGATCTTACTTCCCTTGCCATTTAGCCGGTTTCCCTCCAGCCTTTGCAAGGGGAGCTCCTCCATTCACATCCACAGTCCTGTTTTTATTTTTTAGATGTTGTCTCACTCTGTCACCCAGGCTGGAGTGCAGTAGTGCACGATCTTGGCTCACTACAATCTCTGCCTCCTGGGTTCAAGCGATTCTCCTGCCTCAGCCTCCTGAATAGCTGGGATTACAGGTGCCCACCACCATGCCTAGCTAATTTTTGTGTTTTAGTAAAGATGGGGTTTCACCATATTGGCCAGGCTGGTCTTGAACTTCTGACCTTGTGATCTGCCTGCCTCGGCCTCCCAAAGTGCTGGGATTATAGTGAGAGCTGCCACGCCCAGCCGTTCCTGTTTTTCATCCTTCTATCCAATGGCAAGCTTAGAGCACATGCCTCGCCTTATCTGTGCCCATAGGTAGAAAAACTGGCACGGACACTTTTCTTGTGGAAAATTGAGGTCCATGACCAGAAGGAACGTGTCTATGAGATGCGACGCTGGAATGAGGCCTTGGTCACCAACATGCTGCCTGAGCATGTGGCACGCCATTTCCTGGGGTCCAAGAAGAGAGATGAGGTGAGGAGTGTGGCCTCAGCCTGGAGCTATGAGGCCATTTGTCTCCATCTGTTCTTTCTTTCAGGGAGCCCCCCTGGGCCCAGGCCTTCCCAGGACAGGGGATTGGGGCCCAGGTAGGGCTGAATCTAAACAGCATATACTGTATCAGCGAAAGAGGAGCTTCTGTGTCTTGTAAAGGGCACTGCTGTGGGCATCGTGATGTGGGCCACACAGCTCTGGGGCCAAGTGTCAGAAAAGGCCTTGGCTAGAGCCCACCTTTCTATTGACTGTGAATTTCTCGCAACAGAGTGGTTCCCAGCTTCACTGTACCCTCTTCTCACAGCTGGGGCCGTTAGAGGAACTAAAGAAGCTGTTTTTAAAACTTACTCAAAGTAGTAGCCAGGCATGGTGGCTCACGCCTGTAATCCCAGCACTTTGGGAGGCCGAGATGGATCACCTGAGGTCAAGAGTTTGACACCAGCCTGGGCAACATATAGTGAAACCCTGTCTCGACTAAAAAATACAAAAATAAACTGGACTTAGTGGTACACACCTGTTGTCCCAGCTATTCAGGAAATAGGCAGGAGAATCACCTGAACCCAGGAGGTGGAGGCTGCAGTGAGCAGAGATTGCCCCACTCTTAACTCCAGCCTAGGTGACAGGGCAAGACACTGTCTCAAAAAAAAAAAAATAGTGATGAGCTATTTTTAAATTATTCAGAGTTGGGATAATCTACAGCCGTGCCTGTGATCCCAGATGCCTTGTGTTCGAGGCCACAGTGCGCTTCAATCATACCTAACCGTGCATGTTTACTGCCACTGCACTCCAGCCTGGGAAACATAGCAAGACCCAGGCCCTTAAAAAAAAAAAAAAAAAAACTGGGATAATCTGAGAGATGTGTGAGTCCAAAAAGCTGAGTGCACATGTTGTGTGTAGAAGATAGATGCATTTCTCCAGCACATCATCCCGTCAGTCAGACGTGGTTTGAGCCTTTGGCCCTGCCTCTTTGTAGGAGCTGTACAGCCAGACGTATGATGAGATTGGAGTCATGTTTGCCTCCCTGCCCAACTTTGCCGACTTCTACACAGAGGAGAGCATCAACAATGGTGGCATTGAGTGTCTGCGTTTCCTCAATGAGATCATCTCGGATTTTGACTCTGTGAGTGCCCATCCCACCCCGCACTCTGGCCATGAAGCTGGTCCATTCCACATCACATAGGCTGCACAAGCCAGGGAATCTGGAGTCACTCAAGAGTGGCTACATTTTCCAGATAAGCCCCTTCTGCAGTATATGGATTTCCACAGCCACCTGGAACTGCTGGGCCAGGAAGCGGGAGGTGAGGTGGGAGGCTGAGACATCACCCACAGGGTCACAGGGGATGAAATCTGGCCAAGAAACATCCTGACACTCCTCTGTTCCTTTCCCCTCAAATTCAGAGCTGGTCGGCATTGATCGGGTAACCTGTATACCAGTGAGAATGCTTTTATACACACACTCAGCCGCCCTAGGAGACTGGCAATTTTATGTCAGTCTTGAGGTTGTGGAAACTGAGGCCCAGAAAGTCAGGTGTTTTCCCAGGATCATGTGGCATATAAGCAGTAGAATAAGTAAAAGCTTTGAAAGGAAGGCGTCTCTTGGGTTTTGCAGGGTCCTTGTCAACAGGCACGTGTGTCACTAGTGGGGTTGGCTTGTTCATCTCCCTTGACTCTGCTGACAATTCTTTCCTGAATCCTGGCCTCAGCTCCTGGACAATCCCAAGTTCCGGGTGATCACCAAGATCAAAACCATTGGCAGCACGTATATGGCAGCCTCAGGAGTCACCCCCGACGTCAACACGAATGGCTATGCCAGCTCCAACAAGGTAGCTAACCTCAGTGGCCAGAGAGGAGACAAGGCTCTGCCCCCAGGCCAGAGATTGGCAGCCCAGACCCAGCATGTGGGAAACAAGCACTGTGGTGCAAAGGGGTCCCAGACACACACCAGGAGCACCATGTAAACAAATAAGAAACAGGGTTTATTGAGGTTTGACAAGCAGAGAAACAACAGACACAAAACCCCCTGCTGTTCACAGCTCAGGCCTAAGATGGTTGTGTTCTGTGGCCAGGCCCCCTCAGGCTCTGTGCTTTCATAGGAACTGGTGACAGGAACCAACTATGCAATCATGTAACAATGGAAACTTCCAGAGTGGCTGTCAGAACTTTTGTTAAGCCAATTTAGACCTGTATTCAGCTACCAGGATAGAAAACATGAAGGGGCCCTGGTCTTAAAACAGCATCATCCTGTTTTGCCTCTGTGACCATCCCATGGCACTCTATTGTATGGACGAGGTTGAAGACACATATCCAAAGCCCAGCATGATGGCTCACACCTGTAATCTCAGCACTTTGGGAGGCTGAGGTGGGTAGATCACGAGGTCAGGAGATTGAGACCATCCTGGGTAACACAGTGAAACCCCATCTCTACTAAAATTATGAAGAAAAATTAGCCAGGCGTGGTGGCATGTCCCTGTAGTCCCAGCTACTCAGGAGGCTGAGAATGGAGAATCACTTGAACCCAGAAGGCAGAGGTTGCAATGAGCCGAGATCATGCTACTGCACTCGATTATGCCACTGCACTCCAGCCTGGATAACAGTGAGACTCTGTCTCAAAAAAAAAAAAAAAAACCCATGTCCAAGGCGGGCCATCCCCCTCCAGTGCTTATCACCTAGTTGAAGGATCCAAACAAGGACAACTTGACAAAACCTAAGGGCCAGGGCAAGCCAAGGCGAAGAGGCTTGTCTCGAAGTCAGACTCATGGGTCTGTCTTCTCTACCCTTATTGCCCAGTCTTTGCCTAGATCTGCTAGAAGGACACACATGAGCTTTGTCACAGTGGCAAGCTGGAGCTGGCAAGGCTGCCGACTCCTTTGTGGAAGGAAGGGAACTAGGCTGTGAACATCTAGGTATAGGGAACCCACCCCAGAACACTGCCAAAGAAGGCAGCAGAGCAGGCTGCTGCAGTGACTGTCCCCTGGCACAGGAGGACAAGTCCGATCGAGAGCGCTGGCAGCACCTGGCTGACCTGGCCGACTTCGCACTGGCCATGAAGGATACGCTCACCAACATCAACAACCAGTCCTTCAACAACTTCATGCTGCGCATAGGTAAGCACTCCCGGCCGGCCAGCCCTGCGGCAGGCTCCCTTCCCAAGCAGGGGCCCAGCCCACCAGCAGGAGAGACAGGCCGAGGATAACAGGCATTCAGGTAGGGAGGTTCACGTACTCACAGGGCTAGGGAACCTGAAGGACCTTTAGTCCAGACTCCTCTAGATGACGAAACCAAAAACCTGGCTGATGTAAGGGTCAGGCTATACCTGTGCCTACTTTTTACAATGGTAGCCTGGCCTGCCTCACTGAGAAGTGAGTTTGTGATCCATTTCCAGAGGGGTTTCTGTGCCTGCAGAGGGCATGGCTTCCCAGACCAGCCTGCTCTCTGAAAGGAGTTAAGATCACCTGCTACTTCCCACTGAGGGGGGCTTCTCATTCCTGAACAAGGTCACAGGAGACTTGAAATACCAGGTGTATTAGAAGCTGGCCACTGCCATTCGGAGTAAATCTGCATATCGGGGGGCGGGGGGGCAGGTGGCAGCTGACATTTGCCAAGCATGTGGATAAACAGGAGGTGTGATTTCCACCCTCCAGTCGCACACAGCCAAGTTTAACCAGGAAAATGATGTGTTACATAATTAGGAGCTTTGTGGTACAGGTCGGATGACAAATTCTCTAAGGGGAGTTCATGGCTTCTGAGGCTCAGGACAGGGTTTGGCCTGTGTCTGTGCTGACCTTTATGCCTCCACCCCAGGCATGAACAAAGGCGGGGTTCTGGCTGGGGTCATTGGAGCCCGGAAACCACACTATGACATCTGGGGCAATACGGTCAATGTGGCCAGCAGGATGGAATCTACGGGAGTCATGGGTAACATTCAGGTATGTCCAGCAGCAGAGCTGGCGCGTGCTCAGACTCAGGGCATGGGAACAAAATCAGAACAGTGTTTCCCCATGCACCCCTGCCTCCCATCCCGGGCCCCGAACAGTAAGTCCGCAGGCAGGAGGTAAGGGGCAAGTGGGAAGGAGTTTCTGCCGTAGCTAGCCTCAGCGCAGGGGCAAACAATTCCACCCATCCGCAAAATCTAGGTTGAAGTTCTGGATGAGTCTGGTCTGCCTCTTGGTATGAATCTTCTGCCGTCCTGTGTCTGTGTCAATGGGGTCTGGCAGAAAAGCTCCATAAAAGGGGCAAAGGGGGACAGAAGAACAGAGAGTGAGTTTCCAGGCAACAGTGCTGCCACCCAGGTGACCCATGCCATCCTAGGAGAGAGGTCTCTGGGTGAGTAGAGGCCTCCAGCCACTCACTCCAGGGCTCTGCTGCCCACTTGCTGCTCACCACAGGTGGAAGTCAGGGCTTGGCCCTGGGAGGCTGCTGAGGGCCGTGTACTGCCTGGGACCCGTGGATCACATGTGGGCACCGTGTGGATCAGTGTTCGGCTCCTCCTGTGATACCATGTTCTTGCTCTCCTTCCTCCCCAGGTGGTAGAAGAAACCCAAGTCATCCTCCGAGAGTACGGCTTCCGCTTTGTGAGGCGAGGCCCCATCTTTGTGAAGGGGAAGGGGGAGCTGCTGACCTTCTTCTTGAAGGGGCGGGAGAAGCCCACCACCTTCCCTAACGGCCCCCCCATCACGCTGCCCCACCAGGTGGAGGACAGCTCCTGAATGCCTCTAGCCTGTGACAGTCCAGACCGGGAGGGAGAATTTATCTTTTGGAGCTGACGAAAGGCCTTGGGAGAAGACACATGACCAAGTCCCGACCTTCCCAGATTGAAGTGAACTCACCGACTTTAGGTTTAGAACCTCCTCAGCCTTTGTACGTTCGTGGACGTGTGAGCTCTGAGGGTGGCCCTGCTCTTCCTCAGTGTGCCTGTAGCATCCTCAGCGTAGGGGTCTTAGGTGTAGGGCTGAACAGTCCTTCCAGAGCCTAGTTCCAATCCCTGCCCTCCATGACCCTGAGGGGCCCTGGCCGCTGTGAGCAGGAGGGTGGCAAAGCTGGGACGATGCTGCCTTTGCTGCAGGGCTGACCAGGACTGGACGGAGCACAGGCAAAGCAGCTCTGCTTCAGACGGGCTTGGTGGGGCAGGACACGGCTGGAAACGTTTTGTTCCCATTCTGAAGGGAGCTCAGGCTGGAGACCGGTTGTCTCCACATGGTCCGAATTCACTGAGACGGCCCTTGTCCGGATGTTCCTGGTAATCTTGAAAGGTTCTTTTGGAACCCGTCCCCTTAGTCATGAGAGCAGAAAGTGCAATATTTCCTTTCACCTGGCAGGGGAGGGGGGATTTATTTCTGAAAGAAAAATATATAAACAGATCTTCTACATTTATATTTTTAATCTTCTGTTCAATACACTTTCCGATATTGCCTTGCCTTTGAGCTCTTGCTACAGTCGCCTTTGCTACTGCTTTAAGAGAGAATTTACAGGTATTGACAAAGACTAAGACTGTTTTATTAAAAGCTTTATTCAACGAAAGTGGCTGTGGAAATTCTGTTAATACCACTTATCTGAGGAGTGCTGATACCTTACTGACTCATGCCACTGGGCCCCACCACAGGCCTGGAGGGCAAAAGCTTGAAGGTCTCACCATAGCTCACTGTACCCCAGAAAACTCCTGCTGCCCAGCCCCATCTCTATTTTATTCTGTTTCTAAAGGGTAGTCCAAGCTGGCTTTAGTCCCCTGCACTGCTCCCAGAGTTTGCCGGAGCTCTCCCACATGGAGGTTACTTAATGATCACGAAGTCTAGGAAGTGGCCACTGCAGGGTGAAGTCTGAACGTGGCCCTGGGCAGTCATGATTCCTATCTATGCCCAGGCAAACACGAGAACCAGGTCAGCCAGACACAGCTTTTCACATCTGTGACCCACATGCCAAGGAACCAGAGGTGCCAGCAGATGAGAGGCCCACGGTCACAGGTAAATCGGGACAGTAACCGGAGAGTCTGCAGGAGAGGGAAGACCTGGGGGACACCTGCTCTCCCTCACGACAACACTGAGTTTATGGGCAGATTTCTAACCGTGCTTTTTCCAAGGGGACTTAGTACATTCAGAGCTCTACCAATCTGTTTTAGGAAACAAAATCTTAAGACACATTGAACCCTGATTATTTTATCTCTACTGCTTTTTCACACATATTCTTCATAAAGCAGTGGCCTAGAACATGCTGTTCCTGACCAAATACTGAAGAACTTCCTTTTCAAAAGTTTCAAACAGGAAAATAAGGAAGAATTACTTAAAGCTCCATTAAAGCTAGAAGTACTTTCCTTTAAAAAAAAAAAATACTGGGTCTTTATTATCTTCATCAGTGAATGTGGGTTACTTTTCCACTTATTTAGATCAGTGTTTCTCAGCAGAATCAAGCTACTGCAGTTTGAGTGGAGTGCTACATTTCTGTGAGGGCCCTTTCTGGGAATTTTAGGATTTTTGGCATCTCATTCCTGGCATTAAATTAGTAGCAGTTACTGTGACAACTGCCTCGTCTTTCCCAGAACTTAATGCCCTTACTAACTTGATATTTTTCCATATTTTCTTCATAAGTACTTCTTGAGTGATACACCTTTTACAAAAAATGGCTTTTATTGCCCCACAAATGTTTCTGATTTTCAGCTAAAATGTATGATAATACCTTGAAAAAACATGATCTTGAGCATTTCAAGTGACCAGGCAATCATGGGAATTGTTCCAAAACACCAGTGTCTATACTCAAACCTGCTCTTCCATCCTGATGAAAAGGTAGACATCTGTTTTCATCAGGAGGGTGGGCCCCACCTGCCTGGTGCTGTCTTCAGTTCTGGTTACTTACTTCTGATGTGTTCCCAGTGCCATGAAAACAATCTATTAGGAGACCAGACTCATATCCAACTTTTCTCCTTTTCTTGCAAATGAAGCAAACACTTGATGCAGGGGCTTCATACAGAACAGAGTTTCATGGGATGCTCGCTGCTCCTCCCATGAAGTGGATAATGCTTCCACTCCTAAAAAGAAAGATTCCATCAATCTCATCCAGTGCAATTGGGGGAATCAGAGCCTGGATCACTGATACTCTGGAACCATACAGCTTTTGTTTTTTGGTCTGGACTAAGGCTGCCCCTCATTGGACAATCTTGAGACTGGAGGCTTCAATCAGACTGCCCAGAGAAGTCAAAGACTGATGGTGTGAAATCTGGGGCAGCTTCAAAATTTCTGCCTCCTAAAATCATTTTACCCAGACAGGCGCAGTAGCTCATACCTGTAATCCTAGCACTTTGGGAGGCTGAGGCAGGTGGACTGCTTGAGCTCAGGAGTTTGAGACCAGCCTGGGCAACAGAGTGAAACTCCGTCTCCAATAAAAAATACAAAAAATTAGGGCCGGGCGCGGTGGCTCAAGCCTCTAATCCCAGCACTTTGGGAGGCCGAGGCGGGTGGATCATGAAGTCAAAAGATTGAGACCATCTTGGTCAACCTGGTAAAACCCCATCTCTACTAAAAATACAAAAAATTAGCTGGGCATGGTGGCACGTGCCTATAATCCCAGCTACTCAGGAGGCTAAGGCAGGAGAATTGCCTGAACCCAGGAGGCGGAGGTTGCAGTGAGCTGAGATCGCGCCATTGCACTCCAGCATGGGTAACAAGAGCGAAACTCCGTCTCAAAAAAAAAAAAAAATACAAAAAATTAGCTGGGCATGATGGCATGTGCCTGTAGTCCCAGCTACTCTGGAGGCTGAGGCAGGAGAATCACTGGAACCTCCACCTCCTTGAACCCGGGAGGTGGAGGTTCCAGTGAGCCGAGATCGGGCCATTGCACTCCAGCCTGGGCGACAGAGCAAGACACCTTCTCAAAACATTTTACCAATTTTTCGTTATTGCCCATGTCATTTAACTGAAACAGGTTCACCAAAAAGTATCTCTCTCAGCCAGTTTGGAAGAATTTCCATTTAGAGACTGCTCCATAGGGAGGAGTGTGTGTGTGCTGACGCGTCATGTCCATTTGACTTCATAGTGAAATGAGTCTGGCTCCATTCACCATAACAGACCCATGACTCAGCATTATCATTAGCTATCTTTCCTGAAGCAGAGCCCCAGTGAAAACAAATCATAAGCTGCAAGAACACTGGCAGTGCTGGGTGGGCAGAGGAGGGAAGATGGGGATGATCATGTTTACCATTTACAAAGAGGAAGGAAAAAAGATTGGTAGAAACAAAGAATGTTCTATCTCACCGGTCTGAGTAAATTTACAGTACACAAACAGAATAAAGTGTCTCAAGAGGTCTACTTCATGGATTCTACCTGTTTCACTTGAATAAACTGGGATATGAGAATTTCTGCACTGAGGCAGCCTTCTTACCTTGATATGTCACAGTGACGTCGGTGGGAAGAGTTGCTGTGAGGTCCTTATACAGCAATCTAGCACAGAACGGGAAGGACTGACTGCCTGGATCCAGTTTGTAAGTAAATGACAGCAAGTTACACAGTGGGTTTCTCTGCAAGGGCCCAGTCAGGAGGGCTGCAAAGTCACTCTAGGGGTGAGGAACAAAATGAAGTAGAGGATGACTGCAGTTCCAAAGGTGGTGCTTACTGACACTTGAATTATGTCAACCAAAAAGAGGGGTCATCAATTACATTTTAGAGAAATAAATGAAGCACAGGAAAGGGTCTGAAAAAAGGGCTAATGAAAAAGATGTGTAGGAATAAGAGTCAGTGGCAGCCTGGAAAGGCCTATAGGGGTACAGCTCCACAAGAGACTGTTTCTGCAAAAATTTCACTGGCTGAGGTGCTTCATGCTGCATCCACATTTCAATTTCAGTTAAACCTACAACTGAGAGCTTCAGAGTTATTCCAAATACATAGAGGGGGAAACACTAAGCTTGTAGGAGTCACTTAGAACATATTAGCATTCACTTCCTATCTACTTTTTTCACCCAACCTTAGCTCAACTGCAACCCAAAAAGGTAGGCTAGAGTTGAGGGAGATGGACTGCATTCTTCCATGGCACTGCAGAAACCACTGTCCTCTTTCTAATAAGGTCTATACCCAAGGTTCAGCAAGGCACTTGGTGCGGTACATAGTAGGCACCCCATAAATCCTTGTTGGATCAAAAGTATAACAACTGGACTCTACAATCTTATGAAAAAAGCTTGAAGACCACCATTCAGAGGTGCATAACCCTTTAACCAGTACCCAAGCTCAATATCATCCAGAGATTCAAAAGAAAAGAGGGTGGAATAGTGCTTCTATATGAGTAAGAAACATCAGAAAGGTAATGGTCAAACTTCTCACTCAGAGTTACAAAACACTGAAAATACAGAAAACATCCCCCCTTTCCCCTTTTACATTTATCTTGGGCCCACAAATGAGGCACTAACATCCCAAAGAGATACCTGAAGCCGGTCTGCCTGGTACTTCCTCCCAGAATAAGCATTCAGGTACTCGCAGAGACTGAACAGGAAGTGCTGGATGTTGGTCTGTAAGTATTTTGCAGCTATCTCTTCTAGAGGAATGAAGACTGGGACTGAATGGTGATGTATCCGGAGTGGTTTCTGTATGACAAGGTCCACAAAATAGGAATCCAACAGGTTCCCCTCAAAAGCAGTATTGATGCAGACACAGACTCCTCGGCTGGTCAGTTTACCACTGAGGCCTGAGGCAAAGAAGAAGACACCTCAGCAGATGGCAGGCCACGGTGGCGTCCTCCTCATCTGTGCCTCCAGTAGCTTCCACAGTGCCCAGAATATGTACACTTTGTGCACAAATGTTTGTTGAAGGAGTATCATTGGCTCATTCTTCCCCTGACTCCAGCTCACTTTGAGACTGAGTTGTTTAAAACCACGGAAGAATGGTAAAAATGAAAAAACATCCTAAATGTCAAATTACCAGGAAATTTTTCTTTTCTTTTCTTTTCTTTTTTGGAGAGAGGATATCACTCTGTCACCCAGGCTGCAGTGCAGTGGCACGATGTCTGATCTCACTGCAACCTCAACCTCCTGGGCTTAAGCGATCCTCCCATCTCAGCCTTTCAAATAGCTGGGACCACAAGCACATGCCACGTCACCTGGCTCATTTTTAAATTTTTAGTAGACATGAGGTCTTGCTATGTTGCCCAGGTGGGTCTCAAACTCCTGGACTCAAGCAATCCTCCTGCCTCAGCCTCCCAAAGTGATGGGATTACAGGTGTAAGTCGCTGTGCCAGGCCAAAAATTTAAATTATAGCTATTCTTTTTTTCTGAGTGTGAAATAATTTGTCATAGTCCCCAGTTCTTTCCACAACTATCCTGTGGCATAGATGGGAGAATAAATCCCTATTTATGGAACAGACTTGGAAAGTTCAAACTATTTCACTAGTAGCATAAAACAAGCCAGCGGTAAAGGGAGTTCTAGCACAGGGTCTGGCACATGACAAACTGATAAAATGAATGGAATAAACTAGCCACCAGCTGAGCTGCGGTACAAAGGGCCAGCCGATCTTGTAGGTGAAGATAGGCCTCAAATAGCATGTCAGCTCTGTGTGTGTGTGTGTGTGTGTGTGTGTGTGAGAAAGAGAGAGAGAGAGAGAGAGAGAGAGAGTGAGTGATGAGGGCAGGAAGTATAAAATACCATAAATTATGAAATAAGGCCAGGACTGATAACATATCTAGCAAACTAACTCACTAGAGTCAGACCCAGATTAAATTAGGTTAAAAAAAAACCCCAACAAATTAAACCTGTAAAACGATAGGCCTGCAGAACGGCTTTCACATTTTCCAGTTTCTCTTCCAACACTTCTTGCTCATTCATCTCCACTGCTAGGTTGGGTTCTACATTGGCAGTAGATGCTTTCACCTGAAAGATACGAAGCAAATCAACGTAGGTACAAAGGGGTACACCACAACGTCCCCGCCCTCACCGCACTGGATAAAGGCTCAGTGCAGGGCATATGATGTAATACATTAAGGAAAGCTACTGTGGCTGGTCAGTTATTGCTATGAATTCACAGCAAAGGAAGAATCTCATGGGTCACAATGCCAGGAATCAGAAGTAGAGATTGTGCTGGTCTGAAGAACAATTCAAATTTTGGTGAGAATGGAGAGGACTGAGAGTAGCAAGCAAAGGTTGTGCGGAAAGTCTAGGCTAAGCATAGGGTGGAAAACAGGTGGCTGTGAAGAGGCAAGGCTGGGAAAGCTGGGCTTGGCAGACTGCGGGGTTTCAAGTGCCAGGGCTCCAAGATGGATGCTGCTAGCTATGACCCAGCAAAGGGTACCAGGCTGCCCCACCCTGAGAACAACTATGCCAGCTGGATAAAATACCAAAAAGAAATAAGCAAAGAGAGCATTCCAGAAGGATCCAAAGAAGGATTGAAGGTTTGAAGGAGTTCCAGAAGGATCCAAATAGCCAGGACTGGAGAGTACTGACAAATGCTCCGATGTCAGCTGGTATCCCAGCAGCCTCTGTGCTCAGAGCATTTCCTTATTCATATGCAAGGCACACTGGGCCACAGAGAAAGGCGTAAACTAGACTCTGCAGCTATTTCATTCAGAACAAACACTGGACATTAATGGTATCAAAGCAGAATTTAAAGGGAACTCAGCGGCTTGCAAGCACACCCCCGCCCCCGCATTTGCTAATTCCTAAACTACACAGGTGTGACTGGGGAGCAAGAAACCAAACAGAAAGAAGCTGCTAAAGGGGAAAGAGCCAAGCAGAGATTTTGCGAGAACAAAATGTGGATTTCAGGGCCTGCCAGGAAAGAGGAGCCTTAACAGACCCATCCCCAGCACACTTCCAAACTTTCAATTGAGGGCCCTAAAAAAGCTACACCCTAGGAGTAAGGGCAAACTGCAAACAGACCACCACAACTGAATGAAAGTGATACGCCCATACACTACCTGCCAAAAAAGACTAACATTTTCTCTGGAGGAAGATAACATACTCAAAACCCATATATTTTTCTTTTCTTTTTTGCGGGGATGGAGTTTTGCTCATCATCCAGGCTGGAGTGCAATGGTGTGATATTGGCTTACTGCAACCTCTGCCTCCCAGGTTCAAGCAATCCTCCTACCTCAGCCTCCCAACTAGCTGGGATTACATGTGTGCAACACCACGCCTGGCTAATTTTTGTACTTTTAGTAGAGACAGGGGTTTCACCATGTTGGCTAGGCTGGTCTCGAACTCCTGACCTTGGGTGATCTACCCACCTCAGCCTCCCAAAGTGCTGGGATTACAGGCGTGAGCCACTGCGCCTGGGCTCTGTAAATTTTTTCATACTCAATACTCATAAAAAATATATATAGACATACCAGAAAAGAGAAACAGATGACTGAAAACTGAGAGGAAAAAGAAGACAACAGAACAGATGCCAGGGCATTCAGCTATTCAAATGACGACATGGTCATTAAAACAGGCCAAAAGATGGAAACTCAGACCAAAGAGCTGGAATCTATAAAAAAAGAACCAGATGGAAATCTTAGCACCAAAAAAAATACAGTAACTCAAATTAGAATTTTAATAGATTTAAAAGCCAACTAGCCAAATAAGAAAAGATCTTACATGGAGTGGAAAATAGGCATATTGGCATATTTTCACATCCAGATTAAAGTACAGAGAAAAAAATATGATTAGAAAACTAGTAAGACATAGGTCACACACACACACAAAAGAAAACACCATACATGGGAGCCCCAGAAACCCTGTCTCTACTAAAAATACAAAATTAGCCAGGCGTGGTGGCAAATGCCTGTAATCCCAGCTACCTGGGAGGCTGATGAGGCAGGAGAATCGCTTAAACCCAGGAGGCAGAGGTTGCAGTGAGCTAAGACTGGGTCACTGTACTCCAGCCTGGGCGACAAGAGCAAAACTCCAACTCAAAAAGAAAAAAAACTTACCCTGTAAATGTTAACCTAAAAAAGTTACTGTTGTACCAACATTCATCAAAGCAGATTTTTTTTTAACGTTTTAATTTTTGTTTAAAGATTGGGGGGCTCTCACTCTGCTGCCCAGGCTGATCTCGAATTCCTGGGCTCAAGTGATCCTCCCAACCCAGTCTCACAAAGTGCTGGGATTATAGGTGTGAGCCACCACACCTGGCCAATGTCAAATAGATTTTAAGGCAAGAAGTTTAATTAAAAGTTAAAAGGAATATTTCATAATAATAAAAAGCTAATTAAATCAGGAAGCTACAGTACTCCTATATTTGTTTGCACCCAATATATACAGAAACATAGAATAAGAGGGGAAAAATTCATCTACAATCACAGCGGGAGATTTTAACACATCTATTTCGGTAACTAATAAAACAAGTAGACAAGTAAATCAGTAAGGATATAATTTTTTTTTTTAAAAGCCTGTTGCCCAGGCTGGAGTGGAGTGGTGCAAGTTTGGTTCACTGCAACCTCTGACTCCCAGGTTAAAGTGATTCTCTTGCTTAGCCTCCCAAGAAGCTGGGATTACAGGCATGTGCCACCATGCCCAGCTAGGGATATAAGATGTTTAAACAACATAATGAACACCCTAGGTCTATTTGATATACATACACAATACAAGAGCCAACAAATGCAAAATCCACATTTAATGCACATGGAACATTTACAAAACCTGACCACAAGCTGAGTCATATTCTCTGACCATATGGAATTAAGCTATAAATTAGTAACTTTTAAAAAAATCAAATATCCAAATTTTTGGAAATTAAGCAGTACACTTATAAAACAAACCCATGGGCTAAAGAAGATAACACAATGGAAATTAACACTATTTGAACTGAAATGATAATGAAAACATATCACAACTTGTGGGGTATAAAATAAAAAAAAATACTGAAAAACAAAACCAGAAAAGAATACAAACAAATAAACAGAAAGACAAAGAACCCTCAAGGAGTTCAGATTCTAATGGGGAGGGGACACATAAAAGAAAAATTTTAAAAAAAAAAGAAAAAGAAAACTTGTGGGACACATTGAAACCCATGCTTAAAGGGAAAACTTTTAACTTTTTGTGTATTTAAGAGAAAAGACGACTAAAAGATATCAATAGGTATTCATCTCAAGAAGCTAAAAGAACAACTGAAATTCAGAGAGTAAAAGGAAGGAAATAATAATGAACAGAAATCAATGAAAATATAAAACAAATGAACAAGACAGAAAATCAACAAAGCCAAAAGTTGGTTCTTAGAAAAAAAGGAAGAAAAATGATAAAACATACCAAGACTGATAGGAGATAGAAACAGAGTGAGAGCAAGCACAATGACCAATATCAGAATAAAAAATGAGACATCAGGGCTGGCTTCTCTGGCTTGCTAACTCGGCTGCTCTGGGGAATTCGTGCATGGTAGCACAGTGAGGTACCTCTGATGAAATTATGACTAGGTGGGCACGAGTTAATACTAACTACATATAACAAAAGACCCTTGCCTGCAACATCATAGGAGGACATGAAGAAGGGATCCTTTGAGGGAACGAGCCAAAGCCTACCAAAGTGTAAACAACTTGAAGCCAATAGGCTATCCCTTAAAAATGATGCACCCCAAGCAAAACATAGAAAGAACAAAAGGAAAAAAAGAGTACTTAAAGGAAGATGTGAATGGGTTCATGGAATACTTGAGACAACTCACGGATGGTTCACAACGGGCAAATTATAGCAATAGACAGTCAGGAAGTAAGGGAAGAAACTGCAGTTGTTTTAAAGGAAGACAGTCGACGGGAAGGAAGAAGATTAAAAAGACAAGCGACAAAGAAAAATGCAATGGTGTGTTTCCATTGTAGAAAACCTGGTCATGGAACTGCAGATTGCCCTGCTGCCCTTGAAAATCAAGATATGGGCACTGGAATATGTTACAGGTGTGGGTCCACCGAAATAACCAAGTGTAAGGCTAAAGTAGACCCGGCTCTTGGTCAATTTCCTTTCGCAAAATGTTCTGTTTGTGGAGAAATGGGGCACCTGTCTAGAGCTTGTCCTGATAATCCCAAAGGACTCTATGCTGATGGTGGTGGTTGCAAACTTTGTGGCTCTGTGGAATATTTAAAGAAAGATTGCCTGGAAAGTCAGAATTCACATCGAATGGTCACAGGTGGTCGCTGGGCAAAGGGAATGAGTGCAGATTATGAAGAAATTTTGGATGCACCTAAACCACAAAAACGCAAAACAAAAAATACCTGAAGTTGTTAATTTGTGATAATAACTAGCACTATCATTAGTTACCACCTCATTTTTACTTTCTAAACAAGCCCACTTCATAAGTTAGAGTTGGGCTCCCTTGTAGCCAAGACTATACTGTAAATAGCAGTATGATCTGAGTGGTCAAAAACAATTTTCTTTATTCTGTTCATCAAATAGTACTTCTACCACTGTTTGGAGAAAACTGAAGAAAAGAGTAAGATGGTTAAATGGATTCTCTAAAAGAACATATTTTAAGAGACAGAACTTAGGCATAACTAAGTGGATGTATACCTAATTGTAACAATCCTCTTTTATAAAAGCAAAATTATGTATAAATGTGAAACACCCCTAAACAAAGGGTACAAATGAACTTTTGGTGATATTGTTTTCTTGGCTCACAGTATCAATTTATTATTATAATAGAAATGTACAAGTTGCTGGAAAGTCTGTATTTTTAAAATATGAAATAAAAATGCATTTTCTATTGCTTGTTAAAAAAAAAAATGAGACATCACTGATCCATCCTCATCACAAGGCAGTAGATTATGTTTTAAAAATTTCAAACTTTAAATGTGAGAGTTTACATAAAATGGACAAACTGCAAAATGCAACATCCCAAAAGTGACCCAAGAAGAAAAGGAAATCTGAACAGCTTACGTTGATCAAAGAAACCGGATCAGAAACTAAAAACCCTTTCCACAGAGATGGTCCAAAGGGCTTCACCAAGGAATTCCTTATCAAAATATAAGAAAAAATAACACAAATTTTATAGAAACTCATTTAAAGAACAGAAAAAAAAAGGAAAATGTGTCAATCTGTTTTCTGAGACCAACATAAAACTCGATGCCAAAACCTGACAAAGTCATTACAAAAAAATCATAGGGCAATCTCTCTCATGAATTTAGATGCAAAAGTTCTAATAACTAACATCAGCAAGTCAGATTTAGCATTATATTAAACAGATAATACATCAAACCAAATTAGGTTTACTTTGAGAATGTGAGGGCAATTTATCATTTAAACAGCAATCAATATATATCACAAATTAATAAAATAAGGGAGAAAACATATGATCGCCTTAATAAATGCAGTAAAAATATTTGATGAAATTTAATATCATGATTAAAACTTTTTAGCAAACTAGAAATAAAACAGCATTTCCTGGCCAGGCGAGGTGGCTCACACCTGTAATCCCAGCACTTTGGAAGGCCGAGGCAGGCAGATCACGAGATCAGGAATTCGAGACCAGCCTGGCCAACACAGTGAAACCTGATTTTGAACTTTATATAAATGTTAGAAGTACAAACATTAAAAATACAACAATTAGCTGGGCGTAATGGTGCATGCCTGTAGTCCCAGCTACTCGGGAGACTGAGGCAGGAAAATCGCTTGAACCTAGGAGGCAGAGGTTGCACTGAGCCAAGATCACGCCACTCACTGGACTCCAGGTGACAAAGGGAGACTCCTCAAGAAAAAAAAAAATGACCACTATAAGCAGAGTGTAGGTGAATCTCACAGTCCTAAGATTCAGCAAAAGAAGTCCATCAGATTTTTGCACTTCATATATATAACACTTAAAAAAAAAATGAAGGGGCCGGGCGCAGTGGCTCACGCCTGTAATCCCAGCACTTTGGGAGGCCGAGGCGGGTGGATCATGAGGTCAAGAGATCAAGACCATCCTGGTCAACATGGTGAAACCCCGTCTCTACTAAAAATACAAAAAATTAGCTGGGCATGGTGGCGCACGCCTGTAATCCCAGCTACTCAGGAGGCTGAGGCAGGAGAATTGCCTGAACCCAGGAGGTGGAGGTTGCGGTGAGCCAAGATCACGCCATTGCACTCCAGCCTGGGTAATGAGAGCGAAACTCCGTCTCAAAAAAAAAAAAAAAAAATGAAGGGAAGAAGGGAGGAAGGAAGAGAGATACAGATGGAAAAGGAAGAGAAGGAGGAAGGCTGACCTTATCCCATAGACAATGAATGGTTGCTGACAGTTTTAGAGCAGAGAAATGGTGTGATGTTTCATGAAGCACTTTCTTGGCTGTGCACTATTTACTGGAAAAGCAGAAATACTAGAAGATGCACCAACTAGCAGACTACTGTCATAATCCTGGCATCCAAATCACCTGATCTTTCTTCCATATATGGCTAAGATTTGAGCTGTGGCAATGGAGGAAGAACAGAGACAATAGAAAAGAAAAATCTGATAGGTCTTGCTGACTGAACCTAAACTAGAGAGAAAACTGAAAAAAGGGAAGGGTCAAGTTCCCTGTGAGGTTCTGAGTCTGGGTGACAAATGTCACTAATGACAAAAGTATCAACAACTCAGGTCAGGTCACTATAAGTATTGGTAAAAATGCAAAATGATGGAAATCTTATACAATCTTGCTGGGAATGTCAAACTGGTACAATTATTTTCAAAAACTGGCAGTATTTACTAAACCTGATATACCTATCCTATGAGCCAGCAATTCCACTAGGTATATACCCAATATGTATATGATTGGGGTAACGAATGTAGCTCTTTATTAGGGCTGATTAAGAAACTGTCAGGAAGAACTTGCCTGGCTTACCAGTAGTGCCTGACAAATGTTAGGTGACAATGATATTCACTGCAACTCTACAGGATTTTTTTTTTTTTTTGAGACAGAGACTTGCTTTGTCACCCAGGTTGAAGTGCAGTGGCTCGATTTAGGCTCACTGTAACCTCTATCTCCCAGGTTCAAGCGATTCTCATGCCTCAGCCTCCCAAGTAGCTGGGACTATAGGCACACACCACCAAGCCCAGCTAATTTTTCTATTTTTAGTAGAGACAGGGTTTCGCTATGTTGGCCAGGCTGGTCTCCAACACCTGACCACAAGTGTTAGGCCCACTTCAGCCTTTCAAAGTGCTAGGATTACAGGCATGAGCCACAGTGCCTGGCCAACTCTACAGGTTTGATCATTTGAGGGATCAAGGACTGCAATCAATCCAGTAAGATTACAAGTAAAACACATTATAAAAATTTGCCAGTTCACCAATTCCCAAATCACGTTTGTTCATGACAATCTAAAGGAATGGCCGATGCTACCCTTCTACTCACGCTGGCTTGCCGGTGCTGCACTGCTGCCCTCAGCTCATCTCGCAGATGCCTCAGTTTATGAATCTTGGTTCCAAGAGCACCTTCCTGGGCCTGCACACTCTGTGGCTCTTCAGACTGTTTACGGGATTTGCTCATTTGGGTCTCTAGCCTTTCCAAGTGAGCTAAAACACCTAAGGAGAGTAAAAGGAGAATTTCACAAGAAGCCAAGGACTTCTCACTGTGGCAACAAGACTCCTCTCAGGGAAGAACAGGTGGCTCTTTTTTACCAGAACTTTGTGGCCAGCTGAATTGTTAGGTATCTGTCAATTTATAAAACCAGGGAAGCTAACAATTGAAATCAAAGATCATCAACCTCGTAGGTTGAAGAGTGATGTAAAACAGGATCCTCTTCAAAGAGAGCCTGACAGAGGACATGAACTGTTACACGCTGATTAGGCAGCAGTGTCTTATCTAAGTCTGCAGTTTATCGCAAATCCGCATCTCTAATGTGTAAAGGATGATTCCCTAGCTTTACCATGGGCTGGAGAGAAGCCCCCTCAAGGCTGGGTGAGGTGGCTCATGCCTGTAATCTCAGCACTTTGGGAGGCCAAGGTGGGTGGATCACCTGAGGTCAGGTGTTCGAGACCAGCCTGAACAACATGACGAAACCCCATCTCTACTAAAAATACAAAAAATTAGCTGGGCATGGTGGCATGGGACTGTAATCCCAGCTACTCAGGAGCCTGAGGCAGAAGAATTGCTTGAATTGCAGTGAGCCAAGATTGCACCATTGCGCTCCAGCCTGGGTGACAGAGCAAGACTCGGTCTTGCTCTTCTTTTTGTTTAAAAAAGAAGTCCCAGACTTTATTTAATCAAGCTTCTTAAGTACACCTGCCATCTATTTTGTAGGATTCATATAGATAAACGTATGAAAATCTTAATCTTCTTTCCTTGCCTTGAGACAGAATCCAAAAACTTATTCACCCAACTAATTAAGACTAGAAACCTCTTATGGTTTTTACGGCTAATAAAACCATTAAAAAAATTGTGTGAGATCAAATAGAAACTTACACACACTATATGCAGAATTATCCTATTTTACTCATTGAAGCCTGTCCCCTCTTGCTTTTCTCAGAAACCCTCAATGATCAGGTACCTATATTCTCAGCTGTGTTCATTTCCCTTCCACATATGCTCAAGTCTCAAATGTCTTCAAACACACACTCATACACACACTCATTCACACACACACACACACATTCATTTGCTCACAGGCCTATTCTTGCCCACAAATCCCCTTCAGCTACCATTGCCCTTTTCTCTCCTTTCCTTTTCAGGAAAACTACTTAAAAGAGTTGTCCATGCAAGTTGAGTATCCCTTATCTGAAAGTCTTGGGTCTAGAAGTGCTTCTGATTTCAGAATTGGGAATATTTGCATTATATTTACTGGCTGAACATCCCATATCTGAAAATCCAAAGTCAGAAATAAGCATTTCCTTTGAGCATCATGTCAGTGCTCAAAAAGCTTCCGATTTTGGAATATTTCAGATTTTGGATTTTCAGTGCTCAACCTGTACTCACTTTCTCCATTTCCTTGCCCATGACTCATACCTCAACCCACATGTAACTCACTTCTGTTCCCATTACTTTACAAAACGACTCTAAGATCAACAGTGATGTCCATGCTGCTGAACCCAAAGAACATTTTTCAAGCACCCTTATCTCACCTCCCAGCGCTATGTGCTTCTACGGATCACCACCTTCACGAAACCCTCTTTTCCCTTGAATCTTAGCATACCAGCCTCTTGGTTTGCCTTGTTGAATAGATGTTTATTAAGCATCTATTTTGTGCCAAGCACTATTTTAGGCACTAGGAACACAGTGATGAACTAGAGACGAACACCTTGTTTTTGTGAAGCTTACATTTTACCGCTCTGACCCCTCTTTCTGCTTTGCAGGCTGCTACTCTCCTCCTTGACCATTAAATGCTGAAATTTTCCAGAGCTCAGTCCTAAGACCTCTTTTCTCCAGAAGAAATCTCATCAGTACCCACAGCCTTAATGGCCATATATGTCAATGCCTCACAAATATGTATCTCTAGCTTATACCTCTCTCCTGCTCCTGAGAAAGCAGAATATCTACCTGCCTTCTCAGTGTATCTACTTGGAAGACTTACAGAAACCTGAGAATCAACATGTCCAAGACTGAATTCATCATCTTCCCCTTCTAAACCCCTCCATGACTAGAACCATCATCCATCTAGCTGTGTAAGCCAGGTAGTTTCTTCCTCCCACCTTCTCCTGTCCCAGTCCCAATCTGTTACCAAATCCTACTGAATATACATTCCTAGTATCTCTGAAATATTTCCATTTTCCCCATCTGCTCTGCCACCATTGTAGTTCAAGCTACCCCATTTCTGGCTGATGACAAGTTTCCTAGGTGGCCATATTTCAAAACCTAAACTGCATCACATCGCCCAGCTGGCTAAAGCCTTTCCATGACTTCACACTGCCTACGAAGCCTACTGGCCTCTGTGTCTCTCCTGCCCTCGTCAGTATCATGCTGCTCCTTCTCAATGCTCTTCCACACAGCCCTCCTCTCAGCCTCTCAAACCTGCCCAGCTTCTTTACCAACCTGATTCCCCCTACACCAAATGCTCTTCCACAGCCCCTTATTCACCTTCACAAGCAGTTACTCTAGCTCGTTAGCACTCAACGCAAGCAGCAGTTCCTCAGGGAAACCTTTGTAGCACCTTCAGAACAAGGTCAGGTGCCAGCACATAAGATCTCAAAGATCCTGAGAAAATATTATAGTTTTTCTGTTTGCTTTGTTTTAAATACGAGATGGCGGTCTCACTATGTTTACCAGGCTGGTCTCAAACTCCTGAGCTGAAGCGATCCTCCCACCTCGGCCTCTCAAAGTGCTAGAATTATAGGCATGAGCCACCGTACCCAGCCACTATAGTTTTCATTGTATATTCATTAGTGTGATTATTTGATTGCTTATCTCTCTCACTGAACCTTAAAATTCCAAAATCAGGGGCCATGTGCATTTCTGTTCACCCATGTATCTCTTATACCTGGCACAATGCCTGCCACATGGTAAACACTCTAGAAATAGTTACCAAAACATGGACAACCAGGCATGCTGCTGTTGGAGATTAGTTCACTTGGCCTATGTCCACAGGAAGATCCACATTACTGCAATAATATTCGTGAAATACCAAAATTTTAAATAAATTAGTCCTAACAATTAGCATGTGAAATTCATTGCTTTATTAACAAATCTCTCTGTCCAACAACTACGTATCGAGAATCTACTATAGACCAAGGACCATGCTGGAAACTATTCATACTGTGGTGGCAAAATGAAGTCCCTGTCCTCACAGAGCTTACAAAAATTATTTAATGTCCGACCAGGAGGTGCTCTGAAAAGCACATACACACGGTTTAATTTAGGGTGGTACAGGTGAGGCCTGACCAAATTCTATTTTATGGAAATTCTACATTACTAAACGAGGAGCTATCATTGTTCCCGAAGTTTCTGAGATAAGCAGGTGTTCAAAACGGTGTTAGCTTGTTGTTTAGCGTTGCTACTACAGAAAAGAGAGTCTATCTGCTGAGCCTGCTTTACCTTGGAAGTTACGATTGCATCTCATGCTCGCCAGTCAGCTTTCTCAGAAAAAAGGTTACAAAAAAGGTCAAAATCCCTGCCCATTTGAATAAATCACCTGATTGCAACTAAAATTCCATGTCCTTCCTTCTCAAATGAGTGGGGAGATTTCAAATCATAAGCAAAAAGCTGAAATCACAGAAGCAGAGGGATAAAACGAGTATGGGTAACAGCTAAATGTTTAAATATTGTTTTGGGCAGAGAATAAGGGGACTGGTCTAAGTCTCTTGATAATCCAAAACTTCCACCTCATCGCTTATTTTAACAGAAACAAAATTAGGCCTGGACTAGAGAATAGGTTACTCCTGAATGTGTAGCATGTTTCTACTATATAAAATCACCAAACTTATTTTTAGTCTTAAAGTAACAATAAATCTTACCCCATACACTTTTATTATCTGAAGTCTCAGCTTACGTCATCTTCAGCTGAATACAGCTACTTCTCATATCAACGATAATGATGACCCAGAGAAAAGTAGGGTCGCCAAATTCACTCAGACACTCAGAAATTCTTTTTAAAACTGTAAAGTACTTTTTAAAGTTGGGTTTTATGGCAAGCTTTCCCAAAGTACTAGTGCAGAACCCTTTGGATTTAGGCATCGGGCTGGATTAAGTATTTCAAAGTTCTAAAAAGTATTAGTAGCACAGGACATAATGTCATACAAAACCAAACTGTCCACAAATATTACTGGGCACTAAAGAGGAAAGCAACTTTACTTCTGGACAGAAATTCAGATGTAAATCTCAGTTTCCAAAGGACTGACTATGGACTAAGTAAAAGTAATAGTTCATATTCTTTTTTTTTTTTTTTGGGACGGAGTTTCGCTCCTTACCCAGGCTGGAGTGCAATGGCGCAATCTCGGCTCACCGCAACCTCCACCTCCTGGGTTCAGGCAATTCTCCTGCCTCAGCCTCCTGAGTAGCTGGGATTACAGGCACGCGCCACCATGCCCAGCTAATTTTTTGTATTTTTAGTAGAGACGGGGTTTCACCATGTTGACCAGGATGGTCTCGATCTCTTGACCTCGTGATCCACCCGCCTCGGCCTCCCAAAGTGCTGGGATTACAGGCGTGAGCCACCGCGCCCAGCCAATAGTTCATAATTCTAAGCAACTCTAACAATAAAGCATTCTTTAAACACTTTCTACATCTTAAGATACCTACAGAGTATGTAAAGAATTAAACCTTTTATTGAATACTTCCTATCTATTAGACACGTGCTCAATGCTTTACTTGGAAAGTTTGAATTAAATACCTTTCCATCACAACAGAAACACTTTTTTCCACAACAACCACAACAGAGCTATTTTCACTTCCATTTTCCAGATGAAGAAACTGAGGCAGAAAATAAACTGACTTGCCTGAGATCCCAATATTTAAAATGGCAGAGCCAACACTCAAACCCAGTTCTAACCAACACCAAAGTCACGGCCCTGCACTGGCCCTCCCTCAGGAGTAATGCATAAATGGTCCAAAAAATACAGGGAGAGCAAAGAGACCCTGGCTAGAACCATAGTTCAGAATATAAACACTGGGCATATGATGGATGCAACTTATCGGTTTCAAAAGGGGTGGGGGCCTAGAAACGAAGACATTTTTCTTCCTTGAATGGTCTTGGCTGCCTGTCCCTTTGTCTTCAGTGTTAGTTCCTTTCACTATTCTGCTCCCAAACGGGCCAGGTCTCACGTCAGTTCCAAGAGGAAAGGGCTCTCTCAGGTTATCTGAGGGTCATGCTGCGGGTCATCTTTGGGCAGCAGCAGGAAGGGGAAGGCGGCGACCCTCGGAATACCTCCTTTGGACTCGCCATCTGGATGTAAAGGGTTCGCCTGCTCCATCTCAGATTCCCAAGGGCCTTCTCAAGAAGTTGTCCAGCAAAGGGTGATAGGGACCTCAACGTCCTTGTTGGTTTAAAAAAAAAAAAAAAAGCAACAGTCATATCATCTCTATTCCGATTCAAAATCAGACGGCAGGACACACATCACTCAGGCACAACCCCTGGGCCGCAGATGACACAAATGTCACCGCTAGTACTCCCCCCACTGCCCGCTCTCAGCGTCGGAGCCAGCGTCCACGCCCACCCCCGCGCCCCCTACGCGCTGCCGAAGGCACGGCTCCTCTCGTCTAGCCGGCTTCCCAGCCACGAAAGGAGTTTTAAGAAGGCTGTTCAGCCCGCCACCCTGGCCACTATACCGTCCGACACTGGGTCTTTTCCCTACTTTTTTTTCCTTCTGGCTTACCCAGCCCAGGGTCGAGAATTCCCGCCAACCACGTCTTCAAAACCAACTCAACCAGTCCCGGCGTACTTTGCGATTCTGCCGTACAAAAACATGGCGGCGCTCAGGGCCCCGCCCTGATCCCAGCATGCTCCGGGGAGTAGGTCCGGTTTTTCGGGTGGTCAGGAAGATGGCGGCCTCAGGGGCGGAGCCGCAGGTACTGGTACAATACTTGGTGTTACGAAAGGATCTATCACAAGCTCCGTTCTCCTGGCCGGCGGGCGCATTGGTAGCGCAGGCTTGTCACGCGGCCACCGCGGCCTTGCATACTCACCGCGACCACCCGCACACAGCAGCTTACCTCCAAGAGCTGGGGCGCATGCGCAAAGTGGTCCTTGAGGTGAGGCACTCGGGCGGAGGGAGAGGTGCTGAGACGTCGAGGGCTCGCTCCGTGGGGTCAGTGCAAAGTGAAGTTAAACTGAGTATTTACCTGGGTAGGACGCCAAATTATTTAAAAATAATATTAAAAACCTTAGTATTAATTGAACCTAGCTTCAGATAGACCAGGCACCAGGGGTGTAAATCGGTACACCTTTTAAAATAGCAGTTAGGTTCTTTTTGCAGATGACCAAGCAAATCTCACCCTTACCCTTCGACTCCGTCTCTCCTGCTGCTTTGAGATATAGCCTAAGAAAATAATCAGATGCACCCAAAGAGCTTTGCACAAGGATAATCATGGAAGCCCTTACGTTTCTGAAGCATATTTGGTGGCCTGGAAGAGTGCTCATGATGCGAAGCTAACTCGACTATATGTACAGAGTGATTCAGGCTTCGAAAGGAAAAACTAAGGAAATATATCTAAACATTAAGTAGTACATGATGAGATTTTGGTTGTTTCCTAATGCTTCTCTATATTTTTAAATTTTTCTACCTTAAGCACATATTTTATACTAAGGTAAAACGTCTTTAAAATAAGCCAAAACTCAGGTGGAGGGGTAGAGTAATCCCTTCATGGGTAACTGGCAAAGACAGATTATCTTTCAAGAAAATTGCTGCTGGGTAGTGAGACATCAAGCGGTAACCTGTAGGAAAATGTCTGGAGAATCTGAGTAGGCAGAACAGAAGCCGCTGGCTTTTCACTTAGATTTCTTCCTAGGAAGAGGCCTCAGGAAATCAGGTTCAGACTCCTCTTGTCACAGATGAAACTATCTGAAGCCCACAGAGATTAAGTGACTCCCGGAGTTTAAAAGACTGCTGATTCTTAGTCATGACTCAAGAAAGGGACTTAGGAGTTGCTACTGGTTAAATTGAGGTGCTGCTGTAGTCAGAAAGACCAACAAAATATAAGACGATACCAGGATTAATGACATTTATTGGGTGCTTAGTATGTGCCAGGCACAGGTCTGAGCCTAATTTCATTAATCCTCCTATTTTATAAAGGGACCAAGAGAGGCTGGGCTCAGTGGCTCATGCCTTTAATCCCAGCACTTTGGGAGGCTGAGCCGGGTGGATCACCTGAGGTCAGGATTTGGAGATCAGCCTGGCCAACATGGTGAAACCGCATCTCTACTAAAAATACAAAAATTAGCCAGGCATGGTGGTGGGTGCCTATAATCCCATCTACTCCGGAGGCTGAAGCAGGAGAATCGCTGGAACCCGGGAGGCAGAGGTTGCAGTGAGCCGAGATGGCACCACTGCACTCTAGCCCAGGCGACAGAGCAAGACTCGGTCCCCAAAAAATAAATAAGTAAAACAAAATAACCAGGCGTGGTGGCAGGCACCTGTAATCCCAGCTACTTGGGAGACTGAGGCAGGAGAATCACTTGAATCCAGAAGGGAGAAGCTGCAGGGAGCTGAGATCGCACCCCTGCACTCCAGCCTGGGTGACAGTGCAAGACACCATTTCAAAAAAAAGAAATCCTTTCACTAGGCAGTTGTTAAAGTCAGAGGCACTTAAAATTATGGGCATAGCCATAAAAGAACTAGAAAATGTGTAGAGCAGAATTACACATTACATGTGTATGTTGGGCATACAGCATCTCACAAGGGAAGATACAAATCTCCATTTTCTAAACAGGAATATGAAGCTTCTCTACCCTCCCCAGTGCAGCAAGGAATGACATTGCTGCTCTGCAGCCCCTTCTTCGGTAAAGCTGTTACTCCACTTTCAGTTAAGAGGACTCCTGAAACCTTTTTTGGCCTTCTGACCCTTGCTAAATGGGCTATTCAGTTTGTGTTCTGTGTTCTCCTTTAGGCCCCAGATGAGACCACCCTAAAGGAGCTGGCTGAGACCCTGCAACAGAAGAACATTGACCACATGGTATGGCTCGAACAACCAGAGAATATTGCCACGTGCATTGCTCTCCGGCCCTACCCCAAGGAAGAAGTGGGCCAGTATTTGAAGAAGTTCCGACTGTTCAAATGACTGCTGCTTTGATATGCTTGAATATCAGCTGGATCCAGAAACAGCAGGCCACCCATTCCTAAGCATCGTGTGCTCCCTGCAGTGTCAGCTTGCTCCCCTCTTTCAGTTGTAACAAAGTCTTGAGGGTTAAGCACGTCGTGTTCATATTAAAGTTGTCACTAATAACTACTTCCTCTTATTATTATTAATAAGTTCAAGTGGGGAAGGTGGGTGAGCAGTATTGTCTGGGGATCATTACTCAAAGAAAAGATTTGGTTATACTCTCCTATGGGGATCAAGGAAACGCCCTTCTAATCATCCAGGTTTTGGCTGGGCGCAGTGGCTCACGCCTGTAATCCCAGCACTTTGGGAGGCCAAGGCAGGCAGATCACCTGAGGTCAGGAGTTTGAGACCAGCCTGACCAATATGGAGAAACACTGTCTCTACTAAAAATACAAAATTAGCTGGGCATGGTGGCACATGCCACCACATGCTACTCGGGAGGCTGAGGCAGGAGAATGGCTTGGACCCAGGAGGCGGAGGCTGCGGTGAGCCCAGATCACACCACTGCACTTGAGCCTGGGCAACAAGAGAGAAAAACAAAGCAAAACAAAAATCACCCAGGTTTGAAACTTTGCTTTTGAATTCCTTATTTCTTTCTCACAGCCAGGTATCGTATTTCATTGACTCTAAGACAACATGAACTTTATGATGCAGTAATATTTTATGTATTGTTAAAAAAAAATGCTGGCAACTAAAACTGCAATTGATTGTATTTCAATAACAAAGATGTTAAATTTGTCTCTAAAATAATAAAAAGTTAAAATGTGTGTGTCTATATATATGTACATAGATACAGATTTATTTGATTCGATGAAATCTGCCAAGTACTACAGCTATTTTCTTGTCATTTCAGTGCCACTGCCCTGTGTCAGCCTCTCATTTTGCTCACTGGAGTGCCCCACGGTCTGTTCACCTCCAGTGTGGCGCTCCAATCCAGAAGATAGGACGGCTGAGCACCTGTGTAGTCTAGCCTCCTCCCTGCCTACAGAGTAATCCCAGCACTCCTTAGCTTAGCCTTCAGGCGGTCCTCATGTTTATTTCCTTTTTCTTTTTCCCAAGACAGAGTCTCTCTCTGTCACCCAGGCTGGAGTGCAGTGGCGAGATCTCTGCTCACTGCTATCTGGGTTCAACTGATTCTCCTGCTTCAGCCTCCCGAGTAGCAGGGTGTGTGTCACCATGCTGGCTAATTTTTGTATTTTTAGTAGAGACGGGTTTCATCATGTTGGCCAGGCTGGTCTCGAAATCCTGACCTCAGGTGATCTGCCAGCCTCGGCCTCCCAAAGTGTTGAGATTACAGGCGTGAGCCACCACACCCAGACTCCTACCTATATTTTTAGTTGCATCTTGTCTTCCATTATTCAAACTTGATGTTTCCGCAGAGTCACTCAGTTGCTGTTCTCATCTCTGGCGTGGGAGTTTAATGTTATTACTCCTCCTTCCCTTTTCTGCCCCTGGACTTAACTGAAACTATTTCCAGCTCAAGTGCTATCACTGCCAAAAATTCTTACCCAGCCAAAAATGATAGTTCCCTTTGAACATCTGTAACACTCTGTACACTGTGTACAATATTTCTGTAAACATTTGGACACATCTACAGAAATTGCTTAGGTATCTGTGAAGCAAAGTTTATAAGGGGTAATTTGCTCAACAGATATCTATTGTTTGCATATTGTGGCAGGCTGCACATAAAATAGTTTTTACCCTCAGGCAGTAAGAATCTATATGAGTGTTACCCTTCCCCCCTTTTTTTTGTACCAAGATCCCAGATAAGATTTCCCTTTATGGGCCCAGTGTGGGGGCTCACACCTGTAATCCCAGCACTTTGGGAAGCACCTGAGGTCAGGCGTTTGGGACTAGCCTGACCAACATGATGAAACCCTGTCTCCACTAAAAAAACAAAACAAAAAACTCAGGCACAGTGGCTCACACCTGTAATCCTAGCATTTTGGGAGGCCAAGGATGGTGGATCTCCTAAGGTCAGGAGTTTGAGACCAGCCTGGCCAACATGGCAAAACTCCATCTCTACTAAAAGTACAAAAATTAGCTGGGCATGGTGGTGGGTGCCTGTAATCCTAGCTACTCAGGAGGCTGAGGCACGAGAACCACTTGAACCCGGGAGGTAGAGGTTGCAGTGAACTGAGGTTGCCCCATTGCACTCCAGCCTGCACAACAAGAGTGAAACTTGGTCTCAGAAAAAAAAAAAATTTACCTTTATGACAGGTGGTCACCTGAATCGAGGAGAGCGGATGGGGTCTCACCGGGAAAATCGGTAGAGTGCTGAGGGGAGAGCCAACCCCAGGAAGCTGAGTAAATGAAAAGTTCAAGGGGTAGAGAGCAATCGTGCAGCATAGAATTCAGTAAATAAAACATGGAAACATTTACCAATTGGGAATGTACTGGTGAGCGTGGTGAAGTTTAAATAGCATAGTGAGGGTGGAAATCAGATTGTAGTCTGTTGAGACAAGAATGTGGGGGAGGTAAGAGGTGAGAAGTGTCCCTTCCGAAGCTGGAAAGGGAGGAGAGAGAGGATAATGGTTGATTAGGGGCAGGAAAGAGCAATGCTGGGTCCCCTAGTCGGGATTCTTAGCTCTTGAGCAAGTTGACAGGTGAAGAGGAGAAAGAGTGAGGAGAGGAGAGATTAAAGTTACCAAATAGAATAATTGATGAAGCCCAGAGAAAACAGGAAGAGGTGGGGTCAAAGGCATCAGAAAAAATCGGCCTTGAGCTGAGAGAGGGGAAACTTCTTATCTGACTGGAGGAAAGGCAGATGGTGAAGATACAGACGTACACACATTTATAGATTGGAGGAGAAAGAACGTTGAAGTTGACCATATCTGCTTTTTTTCTATTAAGTAGGAGGCATATACATTATCCTCAGCAAACTATGCGGGAACAGAAAACCAATTACTGCATGTTCTCACTTCAAAGTGGGAGCTAAATGATGAGAACACATGGACACACAGAGGGGAACAACACACTCGGGGAGCAATTTGGAGGGTGGAGGGTGGAGGGTGGGAGGAGGGAGTGGACCGGCAAAAATAACTAACGGGTTCTAGGCTTGATATCTGGGTGATCAAATCTGTACCACAAACTCCCATGACACAAGTTTACCTATATAACAAAGCTGTACATCCTGCACATGTACCCCTAAACTTAAAAGTTTAAAAAAGTAAGATGCATGGCCAGGCATGGTGGCTCACATCTGTAATCCCAGCACTTTGGGAGACCAAGGTGGGCGGATTACCTGAGGTCGGGAGTTGGAGACCGGTGAAACGCTGTCTCTACTAAAAATATAAAAATTAGCTGGGTGTGGTGGTAGGCGCCTGTAATCCCAGCTACCATGGAGACTGAGGCAGGAGGATTGCTTGAGCCCGGGAGATGGAGGTTGCAGTGAGCTGAGATCATGCCATTGCACTCCAGCCTGGCCAACAGAGCGAGACTCTGTCTCAAAAAAAAAAAAAAAAAAAAGTAGGAGGCATCCACTCTTTCAGAACACTGAATAAACTTCCTGAGCACTGTACTGGATAGCAAACTGGGTAGGAGCCTAGGCTTTGGTGTCAAACTGCTTGAGACCAAATCTGGATCTCAGACTTTCAAGCTCTGTGCACTTGGGCAGTCACTTAATTTCCCTGAGACCCAGTTCTTTTATTGGTAAAGCAGGGATTTGCAGTGTGCTGCATGGATTAACTGTGTTTGGATGTACACACCCCTTTGAGCAGTGCCTGGGATTTGGAGCTAAAACCTAAATTTAGGAAGATGCAGACGGCACAGCCTTCAGAGCTGCCCCTAAGGGTTCTCCGTCAAGTAGGCCATTATCTACCCCTTTCTGTTAGGAAGCGATGCCATCCAAGATTCATCAAATACCTCCTGATATTTCCATTCAAGCCAATTAGGAAAGGGTTTTTAAGTGACACTGCATCTTTAAAAAAAATTAAGTTCTGAATTCTTCAGTAAGACATAGTATAAAACTAGACAGAAATGAGACGCCGCTGGGAGATGGCAGATTTAGGCAAATCCCTAAAGCAGAGATCTCAGCACAAACAACAGAAACGTCTACCCAGGCGGGAAAGGAGCAGGTACTCATGCACCAACGCTGAGTGACAGCAAGGCAGTAAGTCGCAGGGAAGCAACAGATATTCTTATTGGTATCAGCTTAAGACCATTGCCATTTGAACTAGATCAGTGGCTTTCAAAGCGGTGTTCTGGTCCCTAGATCAGTACCACTTGGGTACTTATTAGAAATGCAGATTATCAGACCCCACCCCAGACCCACTGAAGTGGAGGCTCTAGTGCTACCTAGAAACAACCTGGGCCCTGGAGACAGCCAGCCTAAAAGGGGAGCAATAAATGTGTGTGGTTTAGAATCAACATATTGTAAGAGGGTATAAGTGCTCACAGGAAGAAGTCAAATAGCTGAAATCTGGCACCAAGTACACTATACTTGGCCACGCATAGCCTTAGTACAACACATAGCCTTAGTACAACACATAGCCTTAGTACAACGCATAGCCTTAGTACAATGCATAGCCTTAGTACAACGGATGGCCTTAGTACAACGCATAGCCTTAGTACAACACATGGCCTTAGTACAATGCATGGCCTTAGTACAATGCATGGCCTTTGTACAACACATAACCTTAATACAATGCATGGCCTTAGGACAACGCATGGCCTTAGTACAACTCATGGCCTTAGTACAACGCATGGCCTTAGTACAACGCATGGCCTTAGTACAACGCATGGCCTTAGGACAACGCATGGCCTTAGTACAACGCATAGCCTTAGTACAACGCATGGCCTTAGGACAACGCATGGCCTTAGTACAACACATGGCCTTAGTACAATGCATGGCCTTAGTACAATGCATAACCTTAGTACAACGGATGGCCTTAGTACAACATATGGCCTTAGTACAACGCATGGCCTTAGTACAACGCATGGCCTTAGTACAATGGAAGGCCTTAGTACAACGCATGGCCTTAGTACAACGCATGGCCTTAGTACAACGCATAACCTTAGTACAACGGATGGCCTTAGTACAACACATAGCCTTAGTACAACGCATAACCTTAGTACAACGGATGGCCTTAGTACAACACATAGCCTTAGTACAACGCATGGCCTTAGTACAATGCATAACCTTAGTACAACGGATGGCCTTAGTACAACGGATGGCCTTAGTACAACATATGGCCTTAGTACAACGCATGGCCTTAGTACAACGCATGGCCTTAGTACAACGGAAGGCCTTAGTACAACGCATGGCCTTAGTACAACGCATGGCCTTAGTACAACGCATAGCCTTAGTACAAGGCATGGCCTTAGGACAGCGCATGGCCTTAGGACAACGCATGGCCTTAGGACAACGCATGGCCTTAGTACAACACATAGCCTTAGTACAACGCATGGCCTTAGGACAACGCATGGCCTTATTACAACGCATAGCCTTAATACAACGCATGGCCTTAGTACAACGCATAACCTTAGTACAACGCATGGCCTTAGTACAACACATGGCCTTAGTACAACGCATGGCCTTAGTACAACACATGGCCTTAGTACAACACATAGCCTTAGTACAACGCATGGCCTTAGGACAACGCATGGCCTTAGGACAACGCATGGCCTTATTACAACGCATAGCCTTAATACAACGCATGGCCTTAGTACAATGCATAACCTTAGTACAACGCATGGCCTTAGTACAACACATGGCCTTAGTACAACGCATAGCCTTAGTACAACGCATGGCCTTAGTACAACGCATGGCCATATATAGTGTACTTGGTGCCAGACTTCAAAATCAAAATTATGATTTCTTCAACACAGCAAGATTGTGCTGCAAGCCCTAGAATGGACACTACATCCTTGAAAAAATCCCCTTTGCTTTGGTAGGATTTTTTTGTTTCTTTTGAGGTTGAGTCTCACTCTGTCGCTCAGGCTGGAGTGATCTCAGCTCACTACAACCACCACCTGCCGAGTACAAGCCATTCTCCTGCCTTAGCCTTCCAAGTAACTGGGACTCGTACCACCACACCTGGCTAATTTTTTGTATTTTTAGTAAGACAGGATTTCACCAGGTTAGCCAGGATGGTCTCAATCTCCTGACCTCATGATCCGCCCACTTAAGCCTCCCAAAGTGCTGGGTTTACAGGTATGAACCACTGCACCCAGCTGGTAGGTTTCTTATATGTGAAAACATTTTATAATTAACAAAGCACTCCCGTATGAATCATTCCTGACAATTTTTGTGGTGCAGGCTGTCTAGTCTCAGAGTTTACAGATTCAGAAAGGCTTTGACTTGCCAAGATCAAAGACAATGGCAGGATTGATATTGAAAACCGGGTCTTTTGTTAGTTCAGTTTTTCTTTTTTTTTAGACAGTCTCTCTCTGTCACCCAGGCTGGAGTGCAGTGGCACAATCTCGGCTCATGCAACCTCCACCTCCCGGGTTCAATGAGTTCTCCTGCCTCAGCCTCCCTAGTAGCTGGGATTACAGGTGTGCACCACCACACCTGGCTAATTTTTGTATTTTTAGTAGAGACAGGGTTTCGCCATGTTGGCCAGGCTGGTCTCAGACTCCTGACCTCAAGTGATCTGCCCACCTTGGCCTCCCAAAGTGCTGGGATTACAGGTGTGAGCCACCACGCCCAGCCTCAGTTTTTCTAATCTCTCACAGTTGGTTACCAATTTGATTTTCCAGCCATCTAGATACTGGAGGGTAGTTTGAAAAGGGGTCACGAATAGTTCAAGTGCTGAAAAGTTGTATCTTCCCTTTTAAATTGGTTGACATTCTGGATTATAAAGCAGCCTCCTGTGACTATAAATTTTGTGACTCAATACCCTAGAGCCCAATTATCATTGGATGAGCTGACAAAGTTGAGTTTTGAACTTGGAAAGCTGAGGGTCAAAGCCCGGGTCACCACCTCTAATGGCGCTGGCAGAGCAGGGAGGGCTTCCCTCCAGGGGCGGGTTAAGAATTGCCTGTTTTATTGTTTAATCAACACAGAACTTTCCCACAGATTCTGAGATTCTGTCCTAAGGGCGTGAATTCCTTCTTGCTTCCTGGTTGAGAATCTTGGCAGTAGTGAGCCATCGTAACTCATGGGAAGGCGTTAGTGTGGAAAGATGGTTGAGAACCACTGTCCTCAGCTATGACTGCCTGACAGGTTTTATCTATCCTCTGAAGTCAGGCTTAGCACAGCACCAGTGTGTCCTTCTTTAAGATCCAGATATGGTGTGTTTTGACTGCTGGCTTAAGGCTGGATTTCAGCTGAGGGTTTTTTTTTTTTTTTGAGATAAGAGTCTTGCTCTGTCGCCCAGGCCGGAGTGCAGTGGTGCGATCTCAGCTCACTACAGCTTCCACCTCCTGTGTTCAAGCAATTCTCCTGCCTTAGCCTCCTGAGTAGCCGGGACTACAGGCACGTGCTGCGGCACGTGCTGCCACACCTGGCCAATTTTTGTATTTTTAGTAAAGATGGCCAGTCTTAAACTTCTGACCTCAGGTGATCCGCCTGCCTCAGCCTCCCAAAGTGCTGGATTACAGCCCTGAGCCACTGTGCCTGGCCAACTGAGGGGATTTTTAAGGTTCTAATAAGTGGCACCCAAGTTCTGAATCTAGGTTCTTGAGAAATGAGACAAAAAGCAGATTTTAAAAATATCACTTTTATTATCAATTGGTTAGAAGATACAGCTTTATGCGATGGCCTAAATAGAATTGCTAGTTCCTTGTCTTAAGGAAAAGTGTGAATATACAGAGCAGATACTTCACCAAAGTTGATGCTTCCTACTGGTCATGTGGAGAAGTAGGGATAAAGGGGACAAATTCCCCACGTTCGATCAAACTTTGATAGATTGGTTCCACTCAGTTGAGAGACGTGGACCAAAGGCAATCACCCACCTAGTTGGTCCACGTCTCTTAATTGAGTAGAACCAATCTATCAAAGTTTGATCGAATGTGGGGAATTTGTCCCCTTTAGCCTTACTTCTCCACATGACCAACTAGGTGGGTGATTGCCTCCATTAGGAGGAAGAGTAAGGTAGAACGACAGAGTAGGAGCATCACATCAGTTAAGAAGGAAGAAAACACTGAGTGCGGATGAAGCATTCTACCTCTGCCCCCACACTGGAGGTAAGGAATAAGAAATGCTCATGGTAAAAGTGGAAGATGAATAGAGCATCAGGTGAAAGATGTTATTTGCTGGGAATGAGAAGAAAAGCTGGGACATCAGTGGGGAGGCTGTCTGAAATAATAAGACACAAGACTGTGATGAGGTAGCCGCAGGAATAGAAATTGAACCATGGGAAATATGCTATTACTTCTTTGTGATACGAATGGAAAGAGCAAGGCAGGTGACAGTCCCAGGAGACTTGATATTAAGGCTCAACACTTCAACTTAATGGCTATGCAATTTAGCTTCAGTTTCCTCACCTGTGAATAAGTTTTAGCAGGATCGTGAGGACCGATTTAAAAAATCCTCCAGGAAAGCACTATGTAACAATCACCACAGTTTAGTCTCTTTTAGTGCAATCTGCATACTTATTTCTTTTTCTCATCTTATTGCGTTGGCCAGAACTTCTAGTGCAATAACGGCAGTTTTGGCAGATATCTTTGACTCACTATTGACTTTCGTGAGAATGCTCTGTGACCTTCACTGTTAGGTGTGTTATTTGTTAAGAGTTTTGACAAATACTCTATTAGATTAAGGGTTTATCTTCTGCCACTGGTTGGCTAAAACATTTTTCAATTCAGAAATGGATGTCTTAAAGACCTTTTCTGCATCTACTGAAATGGTCACATGGTTGTTCTCTGTCGTTACTGTGGTGAATTGTACTCCTAGACTTCAAATATTGAACCATCTTCGTTCCTGTGACAAACCCTGCTCGGCATGATTATTTAATGTGAGAGAGATCGTTAAAAGACCTGGATTCCAGTCATCTTTTAGTCTTTAAAAACCATGACCTTAAAACGAACTATATACTGATGTCTTCCAAGTTTATATCTTCAACTCCAATCACTCCCATACATTTCAGGTCCCATGTATATCCAACTGCTGATTTAAGATCACTTAAATGTGATCTTAATCACATTTGTCTAATAGGATGTCTAATAGGAATCTGAAACTTACCATGATAGAAAATGAACTAAACCTGCTTTTCATTCCCATCTCTGTTAATGGCAACTCCATCCTCTGGTTGATCAGGCCAAAAACCTGAGAGTCTTTCTCTTTTTCTTCAAGATGGAGTTTTTCTATGTCACACAGGCTGGAATGTAATGGCATAATATCTGCTCAATGCAACCTCCGCTTCCCAGACTCAAGCGATTCTCCTGCCTTAGCCTCTCAAGTAGCTAGGACTACAGGCATGTGCCACCATGCCTGGCTAATTTTTTGTATTTTTAGTAGAGACAGGGTTTTACCATGTTGGCAAGGCTTGTTTTGAATGCCTGACCTCAAATGATCCACCCACCTCAGCCTCCCAAAGTGCTGGGATTACAGGTGTGAGCCACCACACCTGGGCGAGTCATTCTTGATTCTTTTACACACACCCCATATCTGGTATGTCAGCAAATGTGGTTGTCTCTACCCTTTTTTTTTTTTTGAGATGGAGTCTCACTCTGCCGCCCATTCTGGAGTGCAGTGGTTTCATCTCTGCTCACAGCAACCTCTGCCTCCTGGGTTCAAGCATTTCTCTACCTCAGCCTCCCGACTGGCTGAAATTACAGGTGCCCACCACCATGCCCAGCTAATCTTTGTACTTTAGTAGAGACGGGGTTTCTCCATGTTGGCCAGGCTGGTCTTGAACTCCTGACTTCAGGTGATCTGCCCACCTTGGCCTCCCAAAGTGCTGGGATTACAGGCGTGAGCCACTGAATCTGGCCCTATTGTTGCTACCTTTTTAAAAAAAATTTTTTTTTCTTGATTTATTAATTATAATTCAAGATGACTCTCTACATTTAACATAGATCCAGAATCTGACCACTTCTTCTGATTTCCGCTGCTACCCTCCTAGTCCCAATCACCGTCTCTTGCCCGGATGACTGCAGTAGCTTCCTAACAAGTTTCCTTGCTTCTGCATCTGCCTTCTTCATAACAGCTCTTCACACAAAGCCCAGAATAGCCCTACTGAAACCCAGGCAAGAGCATGCCACTTTCCTGCTTAAAATCTGGCAGCGCCTTGCAATCTCAGTAAAAGCCAAAGAATTGATTTGGGTGCAAGGCCCCACACCATCCTGTCCCTCGTTACCTCTTTGACTCCTACAGTTCTCAGTCGCTCTGCTCCAGCCTCAAGGCCTTTGCACCCTTGCTTAGGAAGGTCTTTCTCCATGTTGCCATGGCTCACTATCTCACCTCCTTTTGGTTGTCACTCAGATGTTACCTTCTCTGAAGGCGTGTTCTGACTTTCCTGTTGTAAACTGTGACCGCTCCACTCCACTACTTCCTATCCTGCTTCCCTACTTAACTGCTTTCCACAGCACTTGTCATCTGACACACCATATATTTTGCTCATTAGCCAACCTTCATTAGAATGCAAGCTCCATGAGGGCAGGGATTTGTATTTTCTTCATTGAGGTAGCCTCAGTGCCTGAAATAGTACCTGGTAAATAGTAGGTATTCAATTAACATCTGTTGGTTGAAAAAATATATATCCTGTCATTACTCTTAAATTACTTGTGATATAGTCATTCTTTAAAACAGCTATTGTGCAATTTTTAAGACAAATTCTTAGGTCTAAAGATTCCCAAGATGACGAACCACAACTTCCTTTTGAGCTGGAAATGAATAAAGTGACTGAAGTCATCTCTTTATTTGGGGTTATAAAAATCACATACCAAAGACTGATTAAAAACCTAGAACTGGTTCATTATACTATCGTTTCTACTTTCATAGACACTTAAAAACGTTCTTAATAAAAACCTTTTTAGAAGCTTTTTACTGAAGGTAGGATGAAAATTTAAAGCCTAAGCTTAGAGTCGCACGAGTCTTTAAATAGGGTGTGCTCTATAGGGAGCTTTTTCCCAAGTTGGTTTTACTTGAACTTTAAAGTCTAGCTTGCTAAGTAATTATTATTTGAAGTATAATTGCTAACATTAGAAGAATGTTAAAATGGAAAGCTAATTTTTAAAATTTATGCCTTTTTTTTTGAGACAGAGTCTCTGTGGCCCAAGCTGGAGTGCAGTGGCGTGATCTCGGCTCACTGCAACCTTCACCTCTGGAGCTCAAGCGATTGTCCTGCCGCAGTCTCCCAAGTAGCTGGGACTACAGATGTGCACCACCACACTTGGTGAATTTTTTTGTATTTTTCATAAAGACGGGGTTTCACCATGTTGCTGTAGGTGGTCTTGAACTCCTGAGCTCAGGCGATCCACCTGTCCGGCCTCCCAAAGTGCTGGGATTACAGGCATGAGCCACTGTACCTGGCCAACTTATGCTTTTTAAAAAAATAAAAGGTTGCAAGTCAAAAAGGAAAATGATCAGAAAATATGTAGCCTAAAGTTAAGTATAGGCAGGTACGTGATAAATTACTTTGGACTTGAAAAAGAAGCAGAAGTGAGCAGGGCTGGACTGTGTCAGGAGGAATGAGGAAAGAAACCCCAGGAAGACCTTAGTTCCTGTGAGAGGAAGCTCAGCCTGTTTGCTGACATCCGCTTCTGTCCACTTTCTGAGATAAGTCACTCAGCTTTCAGAGACATTGGTTTTAAAGGCAAAACTGATAGAAATTTCACAAGGAATCACCTTATTCTTGTTTAATTTCAACATGAATTGCTTCTCAGCAGCATTTTATTGCAGGTAAAAGAGAGAGTAGGACATATTATTTTGAAAAAAAAAAAAGAAAATCTTGGGCCCCCCAAACGCACTGTGCCAAAGGGAAAGTTAAGCTTGGGAACTGAAGGACACAAAAACTTCCTTTTGTTCCTAGATAGATGTGATTTCACATGCTGACTTTCTTTCATGTGTAAAATGAATGGCTGGGCACAATGGCTCACATCTGTAATCCCAGCACACTGGGAGACCAAGGCAAACAGATCACTTGAGGCCACAAGTTTGAGACCAGCCTGGCCAACATAGCAAAACCCCATCGCTACTAATGTAGGAAATTAAATAAAAGGTTCCTCTTCAAAGCTTTCCTCTTAGTTTATTACATATAAATAATAGTTCCTTCCAGGTTAATTTACTTTAAAGCTTTTGCTAATAATCTTAAAGTCGCTGTTAGTCATAATAAAGAAGTAAGTGCCTCACGCGTTCTTAGTTCTTACACTTTAACCTAGATATTTGCCCTGACAGGCCTGGAAAAGCCCAGGCAAGTCTTCGGTCAAAGCTTATTCTCCTTCCTTATTTGAAAATATCATTGCTTCTCTAAGCATTCCTCAAGTTACTTCCTCTTTCCTTTTGTTCTCCTCTGCCTTTACTTCTTTAGAACATTTCCATGTTTTTAGCCAATTGGGTCAGGCAAAGATGAGGTCCTGTTTCCGCCAATGGAAAATGGACACAGCAGTAGGGCGACTGTGTCAGGTTATGAAAGTTATAAATGTCCCTGTCTCCTTGTTCACAAGTGCTCTCATGGCAAGATTGCCAGCGGGCTGAACCTTCCTGCAGGAAGTAAACTAGCTTTGCTGAGACATCCACTGTCTCCATGTGGATTTTTCCCGACGTTATAAACCCATTTTCAACAACTGAAAACACAAAAACTTAGCCACGCATGATGGCACATGCCTGTAATCCCAGTTACTTGGTAGGCTGAGGCCCAAGAATTGCTTGAACCCAGGAGGTGGAGGTTGTAGTGAGCTGAGATAGTGCTACTGCACTGCAGCCTGGGTGACAGAGGAAGATCCTATCTAAAAAAAAGACTTAACTGAGTACAGGAAAAATGCTTGATTGACTTTCCCCACTCCTGTCTTTTTAAATGTAGAATGTGGATTCAGTGAGTGCTAATCAAAGCCTCACAAGAATGTAACCATTTGCCCTATCACCTAACCTCCCCCTTTCTCTGTCCTCCAACTCCTCCTGTGCACTCTTTGCCCTTTAAATACTAAAGTCCTCAAAACAATCTTTGAAAAAATCACAGGCCACAGATCCTATTGTAACTTGTATTTCTTTTTCCCCATGCACAACCTCAACTGTGGCAAAATAAACCTCTAAATCAGTTGAGATCTGTCTCAGGCACTTTTTGGTTTATGCTCTATATTCATTTTTGTAGGGAAGACTGCAAGTTTTTCTCCCTGATCTGGCTTTTCTACTTTCTTGGTTTAAGACGGTCATCAACTCAGTCAGGTGATTTTCAGTGAGAGGGTAATTTGGGAGAAGTGTAAAGGGTTTAACTGAAGCATGTATCATCTATAAAGCTGAGGGCCTGATGAAGTATTGCAGATAACTGCAAATGTTCTGCAAATTCTTCAACGATGTGGAGACTCCTAGAGTGTGAGAATTTTGAAACTTTTAGTGAAAAGGACCTGTCTTCACTCACCTTTCATGAAACAAGAAAACAGTTGATACAGGAGCTAGAAAGAAATTATTTAGGCAGATAGTGAGAGTCCTTGATGGATTTTCCCTTTTAACAAAAAGCAGGCCCCAAATAAATTCTTTTCTAACAAAGAGCAGCCTGAAAAATCAAACTGCAGTCATAGACAAGTGAGCTGGAAGCTTGCATGGGTGAATGCTGCCAGCTGTGCCAATAGAAAAGGGCTACCTGAGGGCCAGGCATGTTCAACAGGGAGGCTCCAGCTTCTCTTTGTCACAACGGGTAAAGAACCAGGCAACATGGCACCACCAGGTAGAGAACTATCTGCATAATAAAAGATTAGTGTGGGGCCACCACCTTCTTTGCATGGTATGCAAATGGCACACCTAGTTTTAAGCAGCTTTTCGTGCACTATGTAAATGGTACACTTGGTCCAACCAATCTTGTGCACCCTATGTAAATCAGACACCGCTTCCTCAAGCTTATCTATAAAACCTTCTGCATTTCACTGTGGAAGTGGCAACCCATTTCCCATTTTCTCCAAGACCCCTCTTCTCTCTGCAGCAGAGAGAGCCTTTCTCTTTCTTTTGCCTATTAAGCTTCTGCTCTGAACCTCACTCTTTGTGTGTTCACATCCTAGTTTTCCGTGGCTATGAAACAACGAATCTTGGTTATTTACCCCAGACAATGATGCCATTTCACAGTCATCAAGATAAAAATCAAAATCCTGTCTTAAGCTTGTAGACAAGTTTGCAATCTTCCCTCAGCTCAGCAATCCGGACTCTAGGAAGACAACTTCAGTGTCGGTCTGCCCACAGCCACTTTCCCTTACTTGAAATATAGGCTTTGAGTCTATTTCTTCAATCAGCATTTAAGATCCTACTATGTAGAAGGCTCGGCGGGAGGGTGCGGGTGGTAGGAGTGTGTGTGCATCTCTTCTTTAAGAGGCTTACAATTTAGTGAAGAAAAGAAACAGATGTGCATATAACTGCATGCCAGTGGAGGCCCAAGCACTGCAGCAAGGCAGAGCAAAGGAAGGGCTACTCAATGTGGGGACGAGGGAGGGCTTCACAGCAAGCGGATCTCAACTGCAGTCTTGAAGGATGAGTAGAAGGGAAGAGCATGCAGGCTGAGGGTCTGAGGATGGCAATGAAAGTGAGAACATGGTCAATTTGAGAATGAAGACTGGATCATTTTTGTGGCTTGACCTTTTTGTTTAGAGAGCGTGTAGAGGGCAATGAAGCTCAAATGTTCACTTAATTTCAGATCAACTCTAGGCAGAAGCAGTCACTAAGATTCTGGAGATCGTGTTTAGATTTCTCTGATGATTGTGTGAAGGATGAATATAAAAGGCATGAAGGTGGTTAATGGAATCATCCAAAAAAAGATAATGACGTCCACGATTTGGTCAGTAACAGGCTAGAAAGGAGACGGCTACGAGGCACTACAAAGTGGGACTTCTTGCAATTTAGTGAAATGAGTGGGAAAAAGTTGTTGAAAATGACCAGTAGCAGGACGATGATGCAATGAATTTGGATGGGGACACAGGAACATATTCGTGGGGAATAAGTTACTTGGTTTGGGACTTCAGTTTGAGTGCTGGATGTGGGAGGGTAGGATCTATGTGGTAATGCTCACCAGTTGAAAAATTTAAAACTGGACTATGAGAGAGACGTTGAAGAGTGGATTAGTGTAAGTGCTACTGAGTTCAAGGGAAAAGGTGGAGTTGCTCAGCGAGAGTACAGGGCCCTGCCTGAGAAATGTTACCCTCACATACATTTAAAACATGTATACTTTGACAAACTCAAAATTAGAGCTCTGTTGGCCAGGTTGGTCTCAAACTCCTGGCCTCAGGCTATCCCCCTGCCTTGGCCTCCCTAAGTGCTAGGATTATATAGGTGTGAACCACTGTGCCCGACCTAGTTTTGTTTTCAAAGTGGAAACCCCTATAAGCTTGTAAGGAATTTGAATTCCAGAGAATAATTAACTCATCAGAATTCCCACAGCCATTGTGTCATTATCTAATGATTTTTTTTTGAGATGGAGTCTCCCTCTGCCACCCAGGCTGGAGTGTAGTGGTGTGATCTCAGCTCACTACAACCTCTGCCTCTCGGGTTCAAGCAATTCTCCTGCCTCAGTCTCCTGAATAACTGGGATTACAGGCATGTGCCACGCCCAGCTAATTTTTATATTTTTAGTAGAGATGAGTTTTCACCATGTTGGCCAGGTTGGTCTGGAACTCCTGACCTCAGATATCTGCCTGCCTCAGCCTCCCAAAGTGCTGGGATTATAGGTGTGAACCACTGTGCCCGGCCAGGTGCTTTTATCTCTAGTACTTGTATTGTGCAGTGGAAACACTGGCAGGTTTCATTCCAAAATCCAAGGATTGAGGCTTGGGCCAAGCACTTGTCACCTGACTATGAATCTGAGCTTCAGTTTCACCATCTGTAAAATGGCCTACTGTAATTGCTTTATAGGATTTTGCAGATCAAATATGTAAAAGTGCTATAAAATGTAAGAAATTATTCACACAGCCGGGCGCGGTGGCTCAAGCCTGTAATCCCAGCACTTTGGGAGGCCGAGGCGGGTGGATCACGAGGTCAAGAGATCAAGACCATCCTGGTCGACATGGTGAAACCCCGTCTCTACTAAAAATACAAAAATTTAGCTGGGCATGGTGGCGCGTGCCTGTAATCCCAGCTACTTGGGAGGCTGAGGCAGGAGAATTGCCTGAACCCAGGAGGTGGAGGTTGCGGTGAGCCGAGATCGCACCATTGCACTCCAGCCTGGGTAACAATAGTGAAACTCTGTCTCAAAAAAAAAAAAAAAAAAAAAAAAAAGGAAAAGAAAAGAAATTATTCACACAAAAGTGGGTTACCAGCCTAGTACATTGCCTGGCAGAGTAACTGATTAATTGATGTAGACTCTCCACTGCTAGGAAAGCAGCAGCTTCAGAGCAGTGTCTCTGTACTTCCCATACTGCTGTACCATGCCAGTACAGCAATAGATCATCAAAAATGGAATAAAGGCTGGGCGCAGTGGCTCACACCTGTAATCCCTGCACTTGGGAGGTCAAGACAGGAGGATGAAGAGGAGTTCATCCTGACACCAGGAGTTGAAGATCAGCTTGGGCAATAGAGCGACACCCAGCCTCTACCAAAAAAAAAAAAAAAAAAAAAAAATTAGCTGAGTGTGATGGCAGGCACTTGTAGTCCCAGCTAGAGGTGGGAATATGGTTTGGGTACAAGAGTTTGAGGCTTCAGTGAGCCATGATTGTGCCATTGCACTCCAGCCTGGGAGAAATCTTGACTCTAATAAGAAAAAAGGAGAAAATACCACACCATGGTCTTGGGGTTTTGCTTTACCTGAGGGCTCCTGGGCACTGGAATTGGAAAACCTGATGGAACAGAAGGTTTTTTGTTTTTGTTTTTGGGACAGAGTCTCACTCTGTCACTCAGGCTGGAGTGCAATGGCATGATCTCGGCTTACTGCAACCTCTGCCTCCCAGGTTCAAGCAATTCTCTTGCCTCAACATTCTGAGTAGCTGGGATTACAGGCACGTGCCACTGCGCCCAGCTAATTTTTGTGTTTTTAGTAGAGATGGGGTTTCAACATCTTGGCCAGGCTGGTCTTGCACTCCTGACCTCATGATCCACCCGCCTCAGCCTCCCAAAGTGCTGGGATTACAGGCGTGAGCCACCGCGCTTGGTGGAACAGAAGTTATTCCTTTCAGAAGTTATTTCTTCTTTTCTCAAGCTAATGTCTCAAGTTTGTTATGGACACCTGTGGGCACTGCTTGCTTCTGCTGGTTGTACAAACTACCAAAGTTCAGAGACAAGCACAAACAATTAGACCAGAGCCAGACTCCACAGCATAAGACAACGATTCTTTGTCCGCAGTAGGATCAAGAGCCAGGGAAAGCCAAGTGCTTCCAAGGTCTGATCCAAGAAACCTGCTATCCTAGGATGAACTGCAGGGTCCTGTAATTCCTCTGCCTCGCAAAAAGGATCCTCTGTCAGTCATTCTTATACCTGCCCCACAAGGAACCCATATTTTTCAGGATTCTTTTAAGCTAAGGGAATGACACTATGTTTCATAGAGCTCCTTTTTCATTCCTTGTTTAGATATACAGGGACAGAATGCTTCTCCCAAATGGTAGTGGGACACCCTGCTGACCGTATGCCAGATAATCCCCATTTAGTTGAGGCCTCTGTAGGGTAGGCTCTGACTGCCTCCAGAGGAGCCAGTTCCTCTCTTCTCAACCCAGGAGTTCTTGCCCCTCTTTTCAAAGCTGTTGTAGTTATTGCACATATGAAAGCACTGACTAAGGTCACACAATGAGATTAAAGTCCACAGACTCAGAATCCATCCTAGGTCATATAGTCTAGGACAGTGAATCCAGAATTTGGAATTAGACTTGGTTCCGACTCCCAATTTCCACTGATAAATGGTAGTGTTTGTGTCATAACCCTCCGGAGCTTTTTCTTTTTTCTGAGACAAGAGTCTCGCTCTGTTGCCAGGCTGAAGTGCAGTGGCGTAATCTTGGCTCACTGCAACCTTTGTCCCCCAGGTTCAAGTGATTCTCCTACCTTAGCCTCCCCAGTAGGGTGGACTACAGGTGGGTGTCACCATGCCCAGCTAATTTTTGTATTTTTAGTAGAGATGGGGTTTCACCATGTTGGCCAGGATGGTCTTGATCTCTTGACCTCGTGATCCACCGCCTTGGTGTCCCAAAGTGCTGGGATTACAGCTATGAGCCACTGAGCCTGGACTTTATTTTTGAGATGGAGTTTCACTCTTGTTGCCCAGGCTGGCGTGCAATGGCATGATCTCGGCTCACTGCAACTTCTACCTCCTGGGTTCAAGTGATTCTCCTGCTTCAGCCTCCCGAGCAGCTGGGATTACAGGTGGCTGCCACCACGCTTGGCTAATTTTTCGTAGTTTTAGTAGAGACAGGGTATCAGCATGTTGGCCAGGCTGGTCTCAAACTCCTGACTTCAGGTGATCCACCTGTCTCAGCCTCCCAAAGTGCTGGGATTACAGGCGTGAGCCCCATGCCTGACCCAGAGCTTGTTTTCTAACAACTCTTTCCAAGGACAGCAGAGGATTAAATGAGATAATGGGCAGGGAAGTATTTTAGAAATTGTTACAGTACCAATTTATTCTCTCTAAATACTTTTAATATTGTCACTAGCTACAAAACACTGTGAAGATATGGAAACCTGTACTTCTGGTGGGACAGGGGTAGCTGTGGAAGAGACTTGAGCTATGAGCTGAAACAATTTCCAAGTGAGGACCCCAATGCCTAGTGCTGCTCCTCCTGAAGCCATGGGCTGACATGATTCTAATGTAGATGACAGCTCAGGAGAGCGCTAGTTAACAACTGAACAAGCAGCTCTCGGGCTCCTCCCTGTCTCCAGGCCTTCCCACGTGCTGCTTCTCACAACTGTGTTCACTTGGCTCTCCGCTGAGCAAACCTCACTTCAGACGCCACTGCCTCCTCACGGGAACCAGCCGTCACCCTCTAGAGGAGGCCCTGCTTGCAAAACTACTTGGAATTCTCCTGTGTGCCAGTGAATCCAGTTGTGATTATCTTGATCTAAATTGCGACGTGAATATAAGCTCCACTAGGGCAGGGCGCAGGCCTGTTGGGAGCCTTTCATATCCCTACTTCCTCAGATAGAGCCAATACAATGTGTTGAATGGGGGAATGAGGCCTGAACTTTGTGTTTCTTCAATCTTGTTAAGAGTTCTGGGGGAAATGAGAAATATAGAAAGAAAACTAATTTAGTGCTGGCAGAAAGGGTTCTGGACAGAGGCATGCTTCCTTTGGCAGTTTTCTCCAATAAAAAGAATTAATGGCCTAATTAAATCATCAAGATCTTCAGGGGCACAGAATGGTCAAGGCTCAGGCTTGCTCTGAATTATTCACTTTATTCAAGTAGATGTGCCCTTCTGGGAAGAGCAGTTACTGTCAAATATGAAATCAGTACAACTGCCTTTGTAAGGTCTTTGGAGGCCATTACTGAGGTCTCCTTTAGGAATGGAACCTTCCTTAGGTGAAACCACAAGGTGAAACTTCCTTCTAACAATCACTTTTTCTTCAATTTTGTTTCCTCACCCCTACACTTAGGGATAACTTTAAATCATGTTCAGCCTCATCTAAGGAAAGTTTTATTTTTACATTTATCTCAACTATGGGAAAAAAAGGTTTTGTCCCCCATAAATAGGACTTCAGAAAACAGTTACTAAATCTGTGTACATTTAGGTCTAGGAATGTGTGTGGGAAGAACACCCTCCTTGAGCCCTCTGGAATCACATTTACCCTGTGACAGAGCAGGAGCATCACCATCTTGGACAAGCCCCTCATTCTAAAATTCACCTTAACCAAAATCTGCCTAAATCCAAAGGGCATCAGCCTAATGGCTAAGATCAGCATGACCATAAACCACAAATAACATCTCCGAGCAGAAACATTCCAAACTCCTCTCCAACCAAAGACATACTAGCTCAAGATAATCCCCCTCTGGCTGGAAAGATGTCAGGCCCAAGATAACCTCCCCTCCACCCAGAGACATTCCAACCATGCCATAAAACTTCTCTCACAGAAAAATTCCAAGCTTGTGATAAGCTTCCTCACCCTAAAACCAATGTATACTCTTAGTCTGTAAGAGAAAGCACTCCTGATGGAAATCAGCCAGAAGCCCCTCTCAGGTTTATTTTCTCTAAAATAAATCTGTCTCCAACTGTTGAGCCTCATTTCGTGTTTCTTTCCTCTTTTTTTTTTAACTCTTACACCCTAGCCCTACTTAGCCAAGTTGGTGGATTTAGGATGCTTTGAAAACATACAAGCAACAGGGCCTAAATCCTATAAAATGCATTGTCACATTGAAGGAGCCTCCTCAAGTTAAGACTCAATACCTATTATTGATAAATGTTGATATATTTTACAAAAATAATTGAGAGAGACAGGGCATCTATGGCCATGAAGTGCTGCCTAAACCAGATCTTCCAGGTCAAACAGTAGGCCTAGAAATCTTTAATCATCAGACAACGACACAGTTAAAACCCCACAAGGCCTACCATCATGACTTCAGTTTGACCTCAAGTTTCAACGATCTGTCGCAAATTAGGATGACTTTAAGGATCTTTGGCTTCAGGGATGCTTTCTTTTATTATCCTTTTATAATACTTGTTAATTTGGGCTTTGGCAATTTCTGCAGAATGTACGTTTCATTTCTACACTTGAACTTAGCTGAAAGGCTGAGAAGCAATGTACATTTCATTTTGTCTTGTAAATGAAGAGGCAACCCATGAGGTTGTTAAACAAATTCTATTCAGTAGCTGGAAAAGTGAATTTCCTGTGGAATGACAGGAATTACATAGAAGCAAGCAATTTTATTTTCCTCAAAGGTAGCAATAATTTTAATCTGTACATACATAAAACAAACAGTGCAATTATAAAACCTTGAAGGTGACATGCATATTTTAAGGTGCAGTTGGGATGGGGGAGGATGTTAGCATCTCCAATTTTCCTTACCACTTTTTTTTTCTAGTTCCTTATGCAAAAGCACTGAGTCAGGAAACTTCATCTGGAATGCTGAAGTTAAAGGTGAACTTCCTGAAGTCTGCGCGACTAAATATCACAAACAAAATGGTAATGACCTTCTAGAGCAGTTTGATAGGGACTAGAGTAATATGGCTGGCTTTCAAGTTGGAAATGAATGAAATCAGGGATGCATTTTCTGAAAAACTAAAGGAGATAATGTTTGTAACTGAGTGTCCTATTTCTGTTTCATAGTTGCTAACCACATGAGCCCTTCCACCCATCTTTTTATTCGGTATAGTTTCTGAATAGATGCTGTTCAGTGGAGTTATCTGTAACTAGGGGTGGTGAGATGCAGGAAGGAAGGACCTGGGGAAATGGCTTCTTCCTTGAAGTCTGAGTCCATGCTCCTCTTCCACTGTTCTTATGGCCTTTTCTCTGCCATGGAGGCAGAGGTAGCTGGTGCAGAATGTCAGATGCTGTCATCATTCACAGGCCCAGGTACGCAGACAAAGGTGAGTGATGGGGGTCTACCTTTGCTTCTTCCACAATACCTTTCTCAAGCTTTCCTGGCCTTGCGGCGGAACTTCTAGAACTAGAAAGTCAGTTCACTGGGTTCTTGACTCAGAGGCCAGGATGAGATGGGATGTGGCAGAGTGACAAGACACAAAGGGAAAATATGGTACCCATTAGCCTCAGAGCAGGATAGAGAAATTTATATTTGCACTGATGAAAATTCAAATTCCCAAAGTCAATCTAAAAAATGAAGATTTCCTTTGAGTATTAATTTTTTCTCTGTACAAGTAGCCTGTGCACGTCTGTTCAGAGGATCCCGGGGCACTCTAGGGCAGTACGCTCTAGATCAGCTGGAACAGCTCTTTCTGGCAGTGGCATTTTGAATTGAACCCCAAAGTAAATCCATACATGGCATCACAGTTATGAAAACAATGAAATATTACTAGCCAAATGTAACTGCAATTCAATCAATGTTATATTTCACACACAAATTTAGAAAAATCAAGAGTATAATAAAAGGATAAAATTAAACAGAAGGAAATCAGTTTCTACAAGAAATCAAATATATTTACAATGATATTTAAAGGGAAAAATAAGCTACTTGGATCATAAATTTAATTTTATTTTAAATAACTTTAGCTACCTCAGCTGTTAATACAATAAAAGCAGAAAGAACAGGCTGCCTTTTATTTTTCCAGATTTAATCAGAAAACTGTATCTACAATAACTGACAGAATTCACTTCTTGTCCTTCACCCATCTCATCAAAAATTATTGCATTTTCTCCCAAACTGTATTTTTTGGATTCCTCTGTGAATATACTCATTTCGTCCTCTTTCCTGGAGGCATCTTGGTTTAAATCCATCTTTAAAAAAAGGAGAAGGGGTACATATGTGGAGGCAAAATATTCTCTTGAAGCCAACAGATACAGAGTTGCTAGAGAAGCTGATTGTACACACAAGCTGCCTGGGATTGGGATGGGGAGGGCTGCTGATTTCGAGACACGTGAGAGCCTTTGGTGGACGGGCACAGGCAAAGCCCCATGGGCCCTTCTTCCTGGGCAGGGTTGGGACTGAGTGGCGGAGGCGGAGCTTCATCTTCCTCTTGGAACTTGTCATTTTGGTTCTCCTCCAAAAGCCTTTATCCAGATAAGAAGCCAATAACTGATTACAAAAATAAGAATAATTAAATTTGGCTCAAGAAATAGATTGTCCAACTGTTCTGCCTTGGTATTTTTTCAATATTCAAGGCCTTTACAACGAAAGAAACAAAGCATCTTTCAATCTCCCGACAAAAGCGAACTCCTTTTTTTTTTTTTTTTTGCTCCAAATGCTACGACCTGAAGAATGGCTGCAGATTGAGATATCAAAAATCTCAGAAAAATATATAATATATTTGTATATCTTTGTATGTCTATTATTTAAATTTCACATTCCTTTAAAAGTGGTTATTCAGTCAGTAGCTGCTGAAGGAGGCTCTTCTGCTGGGCCTGGGGGGTCTGTGGTCCTGACGTGGGCTTTTGAGTTCCCAGTGGACCAGGCTGGTTCAGGTAAGGGTCCCCGCCTACCAGATTCACTGTACACTGGACGTCAGCAAACACCTGAACCTGTTGCACCTGCTGGAACACAAATAAAAGATGTGTTTAGACAGAAGGGTCTGCCCCCCCGGCTTATGAGTGGGTACTACTTGAAGTGGAAACTCACTAGAGCATTCCTCTAGTCTGTAGTCACCACAGAGAAGAACTCTTCTGTCTTCTTGTCCTACAAAAAGAAAATCGCTGCACTCATTTTGCTCAGGGTTCTGGAAAGTTCACACTTTAAAAATAAAATCAAAATTGGAATGGTCACGCCTCCTACAGGGTTGCCATCAATATTGAAAGTGAGTATCATTGCTAACGTTGCCAAGATTGGAGAAGCCCAGTTTCAGGGTCTGGGTATCCAGTGGTAGGTTTTAAAAAATACATGGTATTTAGAAAACTGGTTTAAAACCATTCTATGGATGATTTCAGTAGGATAAAAAAATATTTATGATGTCAATGAAAAATTAAGGGCTTTCAACCAGTATTAGCAAAACAAAACCACAGCTCAATAATGGGACATCAGTATCTAAGATTAATGTCCAAAAGATTTTTGTAGTATTTAAATGTATTATTACATAGCTCTTTCACATATTGGCTTTAGCATTACAGCAAATTATCATTAGAACAATTTTATATTTGACTTTTTTTCCCCTGATAGACAAGCCATTTAAACACATAAGCTAAAAATAACAGTAAGTCTACTAGCCTTGAGAACAGTGTGAATTTTCCCTTCACTACTTTTAGTAATAATACACTTACTCCTTAAAAATGTCTAAAGTTGTACAGTTCTAGCATATTCTATTGGGAAAACAAAGCCAGAAGTTAGTCTTTACCAACCAGCTTTATTAAAACCTTGTTCGTAGAACAGATTAAGGCAAATACTGCACTTGTAAATGTTCGAGACCAGGAATGGAGATGCCTTATAAGGCATCTAAGTGCATCTAACGGTCTCAAACTTTTTGACAAGCTTGTGTCTCCTGTTTAATAGAACATAAAGTATTTTAGATTAGTGGTGTATTTTTTTGGTCATTTATCACTAATTCATACCAATTACACTCAGCTTTTCTGAAAACTTTTCTATCCTAATGGAATAAAAGTTGTTTTCCATCCACTTTCATTAGCCAAATGTCAAAGGTCCTATGCATCAAATTTGGACATCAGGCTGGCCCCTGGTCTCCTCTTAATCCATTTACGTCTCCTCTTTCCTCCCTCTCAGATAAGGCAGACAGCCCCTGAGCTGAGCTTTCCTAGTGCCTAAGGAATAAATCTCTAGTTAGATTAGCACTCTTTTTCTCCTCCTCTTCCCTTTTCCCTAGTTTCCTGAATGTGGCTTCTAGCTCCTACTTGCTCCCATTTGTTACCGCCTCCTCTGGGCTCTTTCTCCTGTGTCTGTAACACACCAACGCGCCCAGTCTGCTCACCAGCTGCTTCTGTGCCCTCGCCCCGCCTTTGTGCTCTATAAAGTCGCATTCTGACTCTTTCCTTCTAGAGCTTCACCAGGCCTTCCTCTCTTCCTAGGAAGAGGAATGATCCCCCTGCCATCCCTCTTCCTGCTCCTCTGTTCTCTGTGTTCTCTTCCTGTTCTCTCCTCTCTTACCTCCTCCCCATCCCATCTCCATTCCCCAATACAGCTAGTCGCACTCCTCCCCCAGTCCTCTTCTCATCTTTTCCTCTCCCGTTCTGTACATCTGTCTTTATATTTCTGTCTAACTCACTCCCCAGCTGCTGTCTGGTTAAACACAAAAACACTGGAGCAAAAAGGGATTTCACAATTGGCCACGACAGAAAGAAGATTCTACCACTGAAACTTCACACAAGCACAAACTATAGTTTGCTTTTAGGCAATAATTTTAAAAAAGTTAACATATAAAATTTCATGTTTATGTTTCTACATATGAAACATTGGGGCAGAGCATAAAGTGCTTTTGTCCCCAAATTCTTAAAAAGTTCTTGGTAAAGCCATGATAAAACAAACTAGAAAGTTCTGCTTCTTTAAAACTTTTTAAAAGATAGTCTAGGGTGGGCATGGAGGCTCATGCCTCTAATTCTAGCACTCTAAGAGGCTGAGGCAGGAGGATCACTTGAGGCCAGAAGTTTGAGACCAGTCTGGACAATAGAGCGAGACCTGTCTCTACAAAAAACAAAAAAATAGCTGGGTATGGTGGTGTGTGCCTGTAGTCCCAGCTACTGAGTATGCTAGGTGGGAGGATCACTTGAGCCCGGGAGGTTGGGGCTGCAGTGAGCTGTGATGGTGACACTGCACTCCAGCCTGGGCAATAGATCAAGATCCTGTCTCAAATAAATTAAAAAAGAGACAATTGAGAAGACTAAACAAACTCTAAAACCCATTTCAGCCATTTTGAACTATCACTTAAAAGGGAGTGTCTTAGACCAGTCCACAAAGGACTTCATATATTACCACAACTTCTCAGATAGGCAAAGCGTGACACAAAAAAAGCTTCCAGGTGAGAGGACTGGTGTGACAGCTGAGTCACAATCTCTGGAGATTTTCTGGCATAGTTTTTACTTCAGTTCAAATACCGTTTCAGGGCAGAGCTCTAAAACTTTAAAACATGATTGTATGGGTTTAACTAATTTGTCGAGCTGCCCAGTAATGTTTCTGTGGGTTTGAGACTTTCAAAAACATCTGATGAATGAAGAGTCTTCATTTCCCCGATCTTAAAATGCCTTCTCTCTCTCTGTCTCTTTTTTTTTTGCGACAAAGTCTCCCTCTGTCGCCCAGGCTGGAGTGCAGTGGTGTGACCTTGGCTCACTGCAACCTCCACCTCCTGGGTTCAAGCAATTCTCCTGCCTCAACATCCTGAGTAGCTGGGACTACAGGTGCCTGCCACCAGGCCTGGCTAATTTTTGTATTTTTAGATAGGGTTTTTCCATGTTAGCCAGGCTGGTCTCAAACTCCTGACCTCAAGTGATCCACTTGCCTCAGCCTCCAAAAGTACTGGGATTACAGGTGTGAGCCACTACACCCAGCCAAAATGTCTTCTCTTTACCTTCAGAGGACTCAGATCCTATTTCCTAATGCTTAGACTGTGAACCCAGTCTTCCCACTAATTTTTGTCCTTCTCAACTGGCCAGTACATCTCCCTTCACTTTCTCCTTCCCAAGAGGAAGCCTAAACTAGCACTTCTATTGATGTGCCCTTTCACTCTTCTGTCCTTAGGGTTGAATCCAAATCCCTTAGTTTAGCATTCAAGGCCTCTGGAAATTTGCCCCACACCACTTTACCAATTTTAATTCCTATGAATACTACTTATAAACATTTCACCTTCAGTGGATTTGGTTTCCAGGACTATGCTAAGACACTACTATTTCCCTGCTTCTGTGGCCTCTACTTCCAGTTCTTTCTACTTCTGGATCTACCGCTGCACCAGCCTCCAACAACTACCATCCTCCTTTCCTTCCCTTTGCCTTGGTAACTATCCTTCAAGGCTCAGTTCAGTTCTATCTCTTGCAAAAATGCTCTTCTGACCATCTCAGCAATTTCTCTTTTCTTTGAATGCTTATGGTTCATTACTTGTAACATAAATTTAATAATTTCCCTTCTGTGATTATGTGCATATATTGATGTGTTTTATCTTTCAATAGTCCCTAACTGGTATGGCAGAAACAGTGTGGACTTTGGCAGTAGAAAGACCTGGGTTTGAACCTCAGCTCTTCCTCTTTCTAGTACTGTGAACGATACATGTAGTTAAACCTCTTCATGTTCAGTTTCTTCATCTGTGAAGAAAAGGAGTACTGCCTCCTTCATAGGGTTACAGTGAGGCTTAAATGAGGTAACGCATACAGTGCATAGCACAGTGCCTGGCAAACCACAGGCATTTCACAAGTGAAGCTTCCTTTTCTCACTTCTCCCCACAGTTCACCTGAAGGGGATGGAGCATACCTTATGTGTCTTCCTATTGCCATCTGTGGCATATTGCCTGTGTTAAAAATGTTTAAGAGATTAAACTGCAGCCAGGGGTGATGACTCACGCCTATCTCAGCACTTTGGGAGGCCAAGGCAGGTGGATCACCTTAGGTCAGGAGTTCGAGATCAGCCTGGCCAACACGGTGAAATCCTGTCTATACTAAAAACACAAAAAATTCACCAGGCATGGTGGTGGGCTCCTGTAATCCCAGCTACTCAGGCTGAGGCAAGAGAATTTCTTGAACCCAGGAGGTGGGTGGGGGTTGCAGTGAGCAGAGATCACACCACTTCACTCCAGCCTGGGCTAAAGTTCAACCAAAGTTACTAAAGTGAATTAAGCCCTTCTTCTAAAATTTCTAAATTAGGTTAATATAAGAAAGTGCTTGCTGTTTGTGCTGTTTTGAAATATACTTCTTAGGAGGTGAAGTATATAGCAGGCACTCTGTTTTGTCTGAAGTTCCTGAGATCTTCTGAGGTATTTTGATTACAGATGAGTTTTTAGCTCTGTACTTATTTACAGAATCACAATTAGTGGCCACCATTTGTGATCACTTGATCTTATCTAAGCACTGAGTTAAATCATCTGAACTTATCTCATTTAATCCTCTCAACAATCCTATAAGCAGGTATTATGTTAGTTCTGTGGTTATACAGCAGCTCAGGAAAGCACTATAACATGCCCAGGAAGACACAGCTAAGAAGAGCAGAGGCAGGACTCACGCCCAGGTCTGACTCCTAAGGTCAGGCTCTTAATGATGCTACACAATGACCTCTGTGTATCCAGAGTACGTCTGACAGCTCTGAGCTTAGAATTGCCTTACTGACCTGGGTTCCATCTGCTTCTGTTTTCAGAAGGTCAGTGGATGAGAGCTGGTTGCAGTAGAGGCCTGTGTGTCTCAGTGCGGGATCACTTATCTATTAAAGGTAAATACAAGATCAAATTACAAGCTAGTTGTTTAAGCTGAAAACCAAATTCTTCAATGGAAAATAAAAGTAATAGCAGCACAGCAAAAATGAAAAGCTTAGCAATTAACTGTGTTGTTACAAGCCAGGATGGTAGTTCCCCTTGTGGAGGTGGAGAGTGTATAAGGAACAAGGAGAACCTCTGGGGCACTGATGACACTCTGTTTCTGATCTGAGTGGTTTTCAGGTGTGTTCAGTGTGTGAAAATCCATTGATTTGTACACTTTTCTCTATATTCTTATATAAGATACTTTAATAAAAAGTTAATTCACACATACACGTTTATTAGTGATAGACTCATTTCGGTCAAGATTTAGTAATATGAATCAGACTTATCAGCCTGCCTCAATCGGCTAAAAAAAAAGACAACGACCCAGATGCAGTGGCTCATGCCTGTAATCCCAGCACTTTGGGAGGCAGAGGCGGGCGAATCACCTGAGGTCAGGAGTTCCAGACCAGTCTGGCCAACATGACGAAACCCCGTTTCTACTAAAAATACAAAAAAAAAAAAAAAAAAAAATTAGTGGGGCATGGGTGGCATGCACCTGTAATCCCAACTACTCAAGAGGCTGAGGCAGGAGAATCGTTTGAACCGGGAGGCAGAGGTTGCAGTGAGCCGAGATCACACCATTGCACTCCAGCCTGGGCAACAACAGCAAAACTTTGTCTCAAAACAAACAAACAAACAAACAAACAAACAAACAAACAAACAAACAAACAAACAACCCCCCCCCAAAAAAACCAGCAACCAGACATGAAACAAAGGCACTTAAGACATTAGACAAAGGTAATGAAGGACAGTGATCCCTAACAATTCAACAGTCCCTACTGTGGCAACTGTCCAGCCTACTGCTGGGAGTGTATTTCCAGTTACACCATGGAGAAAGGGAACCCAGGCAGCAGCTGGCAGGCTCCCTGAGTTAAGGAGATGCAGGTAGAACCCTCAGAGCAGAATATCAGAGAGAGTTTTGGAACAGATCTGCAGTGGCCCTCAAGTCTATAGCTCAGTACTCATCAGTTTATAGATGCAGGGGAAAGAATCACCTGAATAGATGAAATGGAACAATTCCCAAAGATCCCACAGGGCTGGGAATAGGTCCTGACTCCCATGCCCCCCGCCACCTACAGAGTGGAAAACATCATAATTCATGTAGTATCATGTAGCATAATAGAATGGTTTTACTTTGGTGATAAAGTTAAAATTAGCCCAAGAAAAAATACTGCTTTGGTCGCACTAAACAAAAAAGCAAGGATCAAACTTTCCAAGTAACCTAACCATTTCCTAGAACAAAGCTCAAGAATATTTGTAGGAACAAGGTAAAATTCATGTCTGGTATCCAATAAAAAATTACCAGGCATGCAAAGAGGCAAAAAAATATGATGCATAAGGAAAAGGAAAGTCAACTGAAATCAATTCAAAAATGATGCCGATAATAGAACTGATAGGTGAGAAATATTAGGACAATTATAATAATCATATTCCATTTGTTCAAGAAACGAGGAAAGACTGAAGAGATATGAAAGATAAGTTGGAGACATGGAAGATATAAAAAGGATCCAAATATGACTGCTGGATATGAAAACTTATATCTGAGATGAAAAATACACCGGATAAACAGATACTGCAAAAGAAAAAAATCAGTGTATCTGAGGCTACAGTAATATAAATGATCTAAAATCAAAGAAAAAATAATTGACCCATATCCCACTCCCCCAAAGTCCCCAAAACCCAGATAATCAGTGAATGTGAGACCATTTTAAGTGGCCTATCATATATGCAATTGAAGTCTCTGAAGGAGAGTGAGGATGATGACAAAAATTATTTAAAGAAATAATGGTCAATATTTACCAAAATTTGGCCAGGCGTGGTGACTCATGCCTGTAATCCGGAACTTTAGGAGGCTGAGGTGGGCAGATCACCTGAAGTCGGCAGTTCAAGACCAGCCTGACCAATATGGTCAAACCCCGTCTCTACTAAAAATCCAAAAATTAGCTGGGTATGAGGGTATACCCCTATAGTCCCAGCTACTCAGGAGGCTGAGGCAGGAGAATTGCTTGAACCCAGGAGGTGGAGGCTGCAGTGAGTGGAGATTGTGCCACTGCACTCCAGCCTGGGCAAGAGAGTGAGACTCTGTCTCAAAAAAAATTAAAAAAAAAAACCCACAAAAAAACAAAAAACAACAACAAAAGAATTTAATGAAGATTATATGGTCATGAATCAAGAAGCTCAATGAACCCCAAGAATAAGAAATATTAAGAAACCACACCAAAGAAATGAATAATCAAATTACTCAGAAGCAGTGGTGAAGAGAAAAATCTTAAAATCAGCCAGAGAGGGAAAAACATCAATCATACACGGCCAAACAAAGATAAAACGCAAGCAGATGTCTCATTAGAAATACTACAGTGGAGCAACATCTTTAAAGCACTGAAAGCTGAAACTGCTGAACTGGAGTTTAGGGGAAAGAACATTCAAAGATAAACGTGAAAGACTTTTTCAGACACAGAAAAGCTAAAAGAATCCTTAGCAGCAGGCCTGCACAATAAAAATGTTAAAGCAAGACCCTTGGGTAGAAGGAAAATAATACCAAATAGAAATTTAGAACTACAAAAAGGAACGCAGAAAATTGAAAGTGGCAACTATGTGGGTAAATATAAAACAGATATAAAAAAGCTTTTCTAAAAGTTTTCTTTAAATAGTAAAAAATTTACAAGTAGAATTTACAAATTTATAATTGACTAAAGAAAAAATAAATTACAGGGAATAGAACATATGTAGACATGATATGTATGACAACAGCAGCACAGGAGGGACAAAATATAAATAAATTGAATTGAGATTCTTATACATGAGGTGACATAATATCATTTGAAGATAGACTGTGATAAGCAAAATACATACACAACGAACTCTAAAGCAACCACTAAAATAGCAAAACAGTTTTATATAGCTAATATGGCAACAAAAACAAATATTCAATTAAACAAAAAAAGGCAAAAAATGGGACAGAAAACCCCAAATAAGATGGGATATTTAAATCCAATCATATCAATAACCACATTAAATGTAAATAGACAAATAACTCCAATTAAAAGATGAAGATTGTTGAGTTAAAAGAACTGAGTTAAAATAAAAAATTGCTGAGTTAAAATACAAAAGCAAGACTCAACTACATTAGAAACCCACTTAAAATATATTTACCTAATTTATTATACTTTAAAATTATTTTGTTTTAATATAATGGAGATAATAATTCTAATAACTGAATAACAAAAAGAAACAATCCTAGTTAGTTCTTTTATTTTGCTGTCAGACACAGATCACTAAGTTGTTGTTTTTTTTTCTTTTGCTGACTTCCTTAGGCCTTTCTAAGGTTTAAGCAAGAAATGCAGATTAAAAAAAAAAATCACCCCAAAAAGAAATTCTATAAAAAAGTATGCACAATTTTTTGACAGAAACATGTATGGCCCATCTTTTACATACTTCTTTTGTCCCGTGATTAAAATGATCCTTTGTTTATGTTGTGTCTTTCCCAACTTGTATATATGCATGTCCCACAAGGGACATATGTATAAACACTTTGTACACAGTGTTCATATATTTTTATGATTTGCTATAAATTGGTAATAGCCTTGTTACTATAGCACACTTTGTGGTTGCTGATACAAATAATTAGAATAGCAACTATTGGGAGTTACTTCAATAATCTTAAATACTGTTTTGAATTTAGTCATTCTCTTCTAAAAATCTGTAAGAGGCTCCAGGATAAATTCCAAACACTTAGATGGCATGCAATATATCCAAAAAGCTTACCACATAACTTCTTCTTTAAATATAATATAAATATCCCCTTAACATTAATTAGCCTTTCAACCTCTATCCTGCCTAGGTCATGCTGTAATAACCAATCTTGAATGTTCTTTTTCTATTCTGTTTAGGCAACTTTTTCATAATGACTTTTTTGATCAGGCCTTTTTTTTCCTTTTAAGCCCTAATCAATTATGCATACACCCTTCATCTGACAGAAACATGTATGGCCTATCTTTTACACATTTCTTTTGTCCTATGATTAAAATGGTCCTTTGTTCATATTGTCTTTCCCAACTTGTACACATGCATGTCCCACAAGGCTATCTTTGTACACAGATAGTACAAAGTAGTTACTGAATAAATGCTTATTGAATTAAAAGGTAGAAATGAAGAAAATGGGTTCAGAATATAAAGGAACATTCCAAGTCAATATATTACATACTTTTTTTTTTTTTTTGAGACAGAGTCTTGCTCTGTTGCCCAGGCTGGAGTGCAGTGGTGCGATCTTGGCTCATTGCAACCTCTGCCTCTGGGGTTCAAGCAATTCTCCTGCCTCAGCCTCCTGAGTAGCTGAGATTAAAGGTGCACACCACCATGCCCAGCTAATTTTTGTATCTTTTTTTTAGTAGAGACGGGTTTCACCATGTTGGCCAGACTGGTTTTGAACTCTTGACCTTGTGATCCACCTGCTTTGGGCTCCCAAAGTGGTGGGATTATAGGTGTGAGCCACCATGCCTGGCCATGTACTGTTTTATGATAAATCCAAAGCACTAAAATCTCATGAAATTAAAATCTTATTTGTAAAGTCCATCAAGGCCAGGAGTAGTGCTTCACACCTGTAATCCCAGCACTTTGGGAGGTTGGGACAGGAGGATCGCTTGAGTTTCGGAGATCAAGACCAGCCTGGGCAACATAGTACAAAATTATTTCTGCAAATAGTAAAAAAATTTGCTGGGGAAGGTGGCATGTGCCTGTAGTCCCAGCTACTTAGGAGTCTGAGGTGGGAACATCTCTTCAGCCTGGGCAGTCAAGGCTGCAGTGAGCTGTAATTGCACCACTGACCACTGCACTCCAGCTTGAGTGACAAAGTGAGACTCCATCTAAAAAAAAAAAAAGAGCTTGTCAAAATTTTTCATTGTATATCTTAAGGGCCAGTAATTATTAAAAGTTAATAGAAAAGAATAAAGAAGTGTGGCTATTTCTGATGAGTAATTGTCAACATACCTGATTTTCCTCAGCATAATGAACTGTGATGTGGTGTGGCATGTGTGTGGCAAGTGTGCCAGCTGTGCCACTTACCTGCTCAGGGCACACAGTGTTCATTCCTGGCATCTGCAAAGAGCTCATCTGCATCTGGCCCATCATTGGGTTCATGTTCTGAACATTCGTATTTCCACCTGCCATGGACACGGTGATGCTCATGTTGTTGTATACTCCTGGCTGTGCAGGCGTGGGCTGGTTCTGGACAGCTTGACTGAACACACTGTAAACTCAAAAACAATCCAGATTACATCCACTGATCATGAACAAGGGGATAATGTGACTAGATTCTGTTTCCAAATAGTGTTTTACTTCCTTAAATTGCATGCATGACTGTATCTTCTTAAAATATATAAAAACTGAACATAATTCAGACACATTCTGAACTCTACATAAGGGGTTAAATAACAGAAAAGAGCTAATTTTAAGTAACAATTATCTGGCACAATATCAGAGATGCTAGGATACATTTATCTAAATAATTAAGAAAGGAAGTTTTCCATGTAAGTAAAATCTTCTAGGTAACTGACATTTACCTATCTAACCAGAGAATGTCCTATTTAAGCAAATTGTCTGGCATACATATATCTTCAATAAATGTTCACTGAATGAATTAACACAGGAATGAATGACTCAAAGACAGCATATTTAAATTGTGTTTGCTTGTATAGCCTCTTAGACTTAATACTTCAGGGGAATGATGGTATCTTGTTCCATTTATTTCTATTAACATGTGACATATAGCAGGCACTCAGTAAATACTTGATGAATAAATGAATTATGATATGGGTTATTATTCAGTGCTGTCAAATGGTGCAGTTCAGATTGTTTTTTATTTTATTATTGGTTTTATTGTATCTACACCAGTGAAGTGGCATAGATTTTTGGAAGTGTAGTGCAGAGACCATCTACAAGAGGATACCCTGGGACTTGTTGATAATTGAGACTCCAGGTTTTACTCAAGCCCTGGTGAATCACATTTTGTAGGGAGGGGTATAGAAAGGTGCATCTTTAAATATTCATGCACACTAAAATCTGAAAGCCTTTATTCAATGTCCTATAGCTTGCTGTCACTTCTCAAGGTTTTAGCTTCTGGTCGCTTTCAATATGCTATAAATTAAGAGGAAACCAGATGTATATAACCAAATGTTTTTAGGTAGCAAATTTAATCCTTTTAAAGACTTCCAAGGTCTTCTCAGGCCTGAACATAGCTTCATGTATTTTCTAGGAAGCAAAATACATAAGCAATTGTTTTTCAGAGAGCCTGTTTTACTGACTTCCTTCTTCATAGCCAAGTTCTGGACTGTTGTTATGCCAAAGATCTCAAACGTCGAATCAGTCTCTATTAGTAAGAAGAACAGTAAGCAATAAACTCCAAGTAAATTCAACTTGACTCTTTTTATTTGAAACCTGAAAATTTTCAGTGATACAGATATACACATCTAAAGGATAATGATATGAATTCTGTCTTTCACAGGTTCTATAAACACCAAATATTTTATGACTATATATTAATTGTTAATAAACTGCTGGTAAAATTCCATCTATTTTAATGTTAATTCTATAAAATTTGATTCTAAAAATAATTTTCCCCATCAATAGCTATCTTTTCCTTGCTGGCTCTTAGTGTTAAAAAGAATATACTGCAGCACTTTGGGAGGCCTATGAGGGTGGATCACAAGGTCAAGAGATCAAGACCATCCTGGTCAACCTGGTGAAACCCCATCTCTACTAAAAATACAAAAATTAGCTGGGCATGGTGGCGTGCGCCTGTAGTCCCAGCTACTTGGGAGGCTGAGGCAGGAGAATTGCTTGAACCCAGGAGGCGAAGGTTGCAGTAAGCCGAGATCGTACCATTGCACTCCAGTCTGGGTAACAAGAGTGAAACTCCATCTCAAAAAAAAAAAAAATACTGACATTTACAGTTTCCAGTAGACTAAGGTAATCATACTGAATTGACAGGCCAAGAAACAGCCTATTTATCATGTCTGAAGAAAAGTACAAAAATTTCCCCCAATTAATTATAAAATACAAATGCCTACAGAAAATACAAATGCCTACACTGTGCCCCCACAAGCACAGTGTTTATGCTTGTGGGGCAGTGTTCCCACAACTAAAGGTGAGAGAAAAGCCTACTAATCTATGCCTATTTTCTTTTTCTTTTTTTTTTTTTTTGGAGATGGAGTTTTGCTCTTGTTGCCCAGGCTGAAGTATAATGGCATGATCTTGGCTCACTGCAACCTCCGCCTTCCAGGTTCAAGTGATTCTCTTCCCTTAATCTCCTTTACAGGCATGTGCTACCACGTCCAGCTAATTTTTTATTTTATTTTTTTTAGTAGAGATGGGTTTCCACCATGTTGGTCAGGCTGGTCTCAAACTCCTGACCTCAGGTGATCCACCCTGCCGGCCTCCCAAAGTGCTGGGATTAGAGGCATGAGCCACCGGGCCGGGACTCTATGCCCATTTTCTAATGAGAACATTTCTGCCTTAGACAGTGCTCGTTTGTCAATTGATAAATAAGTCACCACTGTGGAGGAGTAATGCTATGTAAGTTAATGCATGTAGAAGCTTCAAGGACTGCAATGAGGTCACACTTACTGAAAAAAATGTAGGGCTTAATTTCCTTTCAAATTAATATTTGGGACTATATATTAGTTTAAGTTCTTTCAAACTGATCCTGCCAATAGTTCCATTTTAGCATCTTCCATCGAAGGAAGACGAAGCTCTTCCACAGCTGCAATCACTCTCCTAGGTCCTAGAAAGACATCTGGGTTCACTGGCACCTAACATCCAACATTCACAGGCCCTCTTTCTCACTCTGTTTTCCTGCCTGCTTTGTGGCAGCTATCACAGTTTTCTCAGGGTAGCACTAGGTATTTGGTAGCCACTAAATGATGGAAAAAAAGAGAAGGATGAATACTCTGGCCCAGAGTGGGTTCCACAGATATTACAGGTATTAACAAGCAGGGAAGTCCCTGGTCAAATAAGTCTGAGAAAAAAAAGGTTAAACAACAGGACTTTTTTTTTTGAGACGGAGTTTTGCTCCTGTTCCCCAGGCTGGAGTGCAATGGCACAAACTCGGCTCAGCGCAACCTCCAACTCCTGGGTTCAAACGATTCTCCTGCCTTGGCCTCTCAAGTAGCTGGGATTACAAGCATGTGCCACCACAGGCCTGGCTAATTTTGTATTTTTTGTAGAGACGGGGTTTCTCCATGTTGGTCAGGCTGGTCTTGAACTCCTGATCTCAGTTGATCTGCCCACCTTGGCCTCCCAAAGTGCCGGGATTACAGGCGTGAGCCACGGCGCCCAGCAACAGGACTTCTTATCCTTTAAAATGCTAATAAGCAATGGGATTCTCCCATCAACAAGTCTTACACAGAAGCACTACCCAGTTCTAGGACACACAGGTTTGTTTAACCATTTCTTTCCCTTGCCACCAGAAAGATAATGACAACGAATCACATTACACTATCTCTGAACTCTATTATATCATTCTACTTAATGATTCATGTTTTAATTCTCTCTAACCTGCCCCCTCACCAACTAGACTCTTCATTATTTGGCAGCAGGAGTTGTTTTTCAGTGTTCCTCATGATATCTTCTGTTGTATGACAGAGATAGTGGGTGGTCACTGTCTTCAGGTGATATATGCTAATATACAATGCTTATGTTGACTAATAATCTTCTGCACGTGAACCAAATGAGCAAGTGTGAGTGTTTCAAGAGTTGGTGGTAACTGTTTTCTTTCTCAAACAATTTGGAATGCCAAAGTTCACAGAAACTACTAAAATACAACAAAAACCTGTATCCATATTTAAATCTGAATTCAAGATGTTGACTTAGGGAATATTTGCAGTCATTTGTTCAATAGATGTATATGAAGGGCCTCTGTGTTCCAGAGGATGGAGACAAAGAGGTAATAAAAAACAAAGTCCTTGCTTTTATGATGCTTATATTCTAGATGGAAGAGATAAATCACAAATAAATAGACTACCACACAATATGTCAAGTATTAATCACTATGAAGAAAAATAAAGAATGGAAAGGAGGCCCCAGGGATAGAAAGTGGTATTATTTCAGAAATGATGGTCAGGGAAGTGTAGTAAGATGACATTTAATGTCTGCATCTAATAAAGTGACATTTAAGGAAAGACTTAAAGTGTGAGACAAACCATGTGGCCACTGAGGGAAGAACACTCCAGCAGAGAGATTAAAAAAATGCCAACATCCTGAGTTTGCAGTGTACTTAGCACAACTGAGGAACAGACGGATAAAAGGAAGGCAGTGTGGCAGAGTGAGCGATGAGAATAGCAGATGGGATAAGAGAGGTATCCAGGAACAAGATGATGTGAGGTTTTATGGGACCTATTTTGTATTTTGAGTAAGGTGGGGAGCTACCCAATGAGTTGTGCATAGAGGACTGCCTCATGTTTTAAAAGCATGGCTCTGGCTACTATGGAGATTAAATGATGGTGGAGCAAGGGTAGAAACAGGAGAGGAACCTACTGCAATGGCCCAGGAAAAAGATGATGGTGGCTTGCGCTAAGGTGCGTAAGTGGAATAGGTAAGAAGAGAGAGGTGCTAAGAAGCTGACATGATTTGCTGATGTGCTGGATGTGGGATGTGAGAAAGAAGAAGATTTTTCTTCTGAAAAAGAAAGTGGAAAAGAGTTGTCATTGACTGAAAAGGGGAAAAGTAACCTAGAGGAGCAGGTCTGGTGAAATATTTTAGTTTTCATCATGTTAAGTTTGAGATGCCTATTAGACTTGTAAGTGGAGACATTGGTTGGGCAGCTGGATATACAGTATGGTGCCATCTGTGCTGGAGGTTTCAATCTGGGAGTCATAAGCACAGAAACAGACATTGACAATAGTAAGATGGGTAATGTAACCAAAAGATGGAGTGGGTATGGGGAAGAGGTCCTAGAATAAACTCTGGGCCCTCAAATGGAGGGCACGGAGATGAGGAAGACCCTCAAGGAGACTAAGTGATAGGAAGAGAGTCACTTTTCTCAAGAGAGAGAGTTGTTCTAGAAACCAAATGAAGAGTTTCAAGAAAGGATAAACACTTAAATATGTCAAATGCTACTGATGAGCATTGCTTTTGGCACTGAAGAGGACACTGAACCATCTTGACAAGGATTCTTTTTGTGAAATGATAGAAATGAAAGCCTGATTAGTTCAACAAGGAGTGGGAGTAGAGGAAGGAGATACAGTATAATCTTTTAAGGAATTTAACTGTAAAGGGGAGCAGAGAAGTAGGTTATTGAGACATGTCAGCATGACTGTTTTTTTTCCAAGTCATGTTTCAGTGCTTAGGTGGAGGTATGAAGTAAGAGTTTAGTTGGATTTCATTAGGGAGAAATTTGCCAGGCACAAGTGCAACAGAGGGAGAGCTGGGCAAAGAAGTTAAGAGTGCCCATAAGGGAGTGATTATAATCATGGGCCACAAAATCCAAAGTGAGTTTAGGAAGTTGGGATTAGAATACATTAGGAGACTAAATTCCTCTTGTAGACAGATATGGTTCCATTTCTATCTAATTTATACATGGTCCTCATTGAGAGTTTTACAGTTCTCTAACATGAAGATTTTCTCTCACCTTTCAATGAACTTTAAAAGAATACAGTCTTGTGTTTTCAACTTTAACTGCCTTACTTATTATGTTGTCAGATCAGACAGCTTCCCTGTCATTAGAACTAAGACACAACCAAATTAAAATTCTTATAAAACTCAGAGTGATGTGTGAAAAGTTCAGCAGCCAGGATTTGGGAAAAAAAAAAAAAAAAAGACTGTAGTGAGATAATTCTAAGTAAGTGGGTAAGTCAAGGTCACTAAAAATCTAGAGATCCAAAAGGAATAAGCCTTAACAACTTTTGGTTACTGTTATAAAGTCTTTAAATACACCAAGAAAAGTGAAACTTGTGTGCCCACTACTTAGCTCTATTGAATTATGACATCTTGCCATTCTTGGTTTTAGATTTATGAGATTTTAAAGTGTTCTTACAAAGAAAACTTTTTAAAAAATACCCATTTCTACATCTGTCCCAGGAAAGCTCTGCTACTGATGTGAGCTCATCATATTCTGCAGGTGTGCTCAGGTTAGACTGGAAAGGTTGGGGCCACCAGATCACTTTTCTGTACTGTCAGCACATAAATCTGCCTTAAAAGTGACTTGATACTTAGAAGATTTAATAATCATTTTTCTTTGCTGATAATATAAAATGTAGTTCTTTCCATAATGCAAATGGAAGTAGCCAATAATCTTCTACTTAGACTGTGAATACAATCTCATGAAAGCACAGCCGTTCTTATGTGCTGCTTTCTGTCTCCACAGATTTGTCTCTTTGGGGAAACGTCACATAAATGTAACTGGCCTTCTTTCACTTTGCATAATGTTTTTTATGTTCAACCACTGTAGCATTTATTAGTATTGGATTTATCACAGTTATCAAGGATGCTTGTATATAAAAACTGCCCCCTTACTTGTTGTTTCCTATTGCTCCTTGCTGCCAGGCCTTCATGTCTGGTGACTGATACCCGGAAGCAGGCGGAGTTTGCTGCAGCAGAGAGCTCTGAGGAGGAGGGATTGGCATCGGCACCATGGAGCTCCCAGGGCTTAGAGATGGAGCAAAGTTGGCCTCACCTTGGGGAACCATTCCTGCAAATTGACACAGATTAATTTACGTTGACATACTATAAATTTATTAACCCCATAAATGAAAAAACCCAAAAGGATTTATTACAATATATTTTACAAATAACTTTTTAATTTGCCTTGTCATGTGTCAGGCAATATATTTACAAATATTGTATTCGACAGAGCATGGAAAAAATTTAGTATCTTAAACGAGGGCAAGAAATCTCAGCAAAAACCAATAGATAAATAAATGTAAGCTTGGAATAATGCTTTCCATTCCCCAAGAAGTTGATTTAGGCAGCAGAATCGTGTATGATCTGTTTCTGTTCTTTTTTGCTAATATGAATTCCTAAGTGTAAAAATATGTATGAATATACATGATAAATTACTTGTGTAGTAAATTAAACTTTTTCTTTTTCTTTTTCAAGATGGAGTATTGCTCTGTCACCCAGGCTGGAGTGCAGTGGCTCAATCTCAGCTCACTGCAACCTCTGTTTCCTGGGTTTAAGCAATTCTCCTGCGTCAGCCTCCCAAGTAGCTGGGACTACAGGAACCTGCCACTGCACCCGGCTAATTTTTGTATTTTTAGTAGAGATGGGGTTTCACCATGTTGGCCAGGCTGGTCTTGAACTCTTGACCTCGTGATCCGCCTGCTGTGGCCTCCTGGCCATAAATTAAATTCGAATAGGGAAAAAAATAGTTAAGAAAATGCCATGTGTGTCTGGGTGCAATGGCTCATGCCTGTAATCCCACCACTTTGGGAGGTTGAGATGGGTGGATCACCTGCGGTCAGGAGCTCGAGACCAGCCTGGTCAACATGAGAAATCCCACCTCTACTAAAAATACAAAAAAGCCTATAATCCCAGCTACTTGGGAGGCTGAGGCATGAGAACGGCTTGAACCTGGGAGGCAGAGGTTGCAGTGAGATGACATTGCGTCACTGCATCCCAGCCTGGGTGAAAGAGCCTTGCTGTGTCTTAAAAAAAAAAAAAAAAAAAAGCCAAGTGTGAAATAAAAAATAATGAGAAAGTTTTGTGGGCTACTCTTCCCCTCTTCTTTCCCCCTTTTAAGCTTTGTTCAGACATAATCTACACAACACGAAACTGACCCACTGTAACTGCATAACGCAATGATTTTTAGCAAATTTATAGAGTTGTGCAGCAATTGCCACAATCCAGTTTAGACAGCTAATCATTCCCCCAATTCCCTTGTACCTATTTGTAGTCAATCCTTGCTCCCACCTTTGTCCCAGGTAACCTCTGATCTGCTTTCTGTCTCTAAAATATGTGCTTTTTTGGGGAAACTTCATGTAAATGTAGCCATACATGGTCTTCTGTGTCTGGCCTTCATCACTAGCATGTTTTGGAGGGTCTGCCATTTTGGAGCACTTGCAGTAGGCTGTTCCTTTTTATTTAGGATGATGCTTATTAGCAGCCATCTGACCTAAATGTCAAAACTCAACTGATCATAAAAGTAAGCGTTTATTTCTGAAGTTTTTATTCTGTTTCAGTGATCTCTATGTTGACACTTGTACCAGTACCACATTGTCTTGATTGCTGTGACTTTACGGTAATTTTTGAAATTAGGTAGATATCTAACTTTGTTCTTCTTTTTAAAAATTGTTTTGGCTATTCTAAATCCTTTGCATTTCCATATACATTTTAGGATAAGTTTGTTAATTTCTCCAAAAAGCATGCTGAAATTCTGATGGCAACTGCACTGAATTATGAGATCAATTTCCAGCAAATTACCAGTTTTTGTTCAGTCTTTTTTCTCTGATTTCATTTTGGAGAGTTTTCATTGTTATATCTTTAAGTTTACTAATTTTTTCTTCTGTAATTTCTAATCTGCTATTTATCCCATCTAGCATTTTTATTTTATTTTTTTAAAATCTCAGACACTGTAGTTTTCATCTATAGAAGTTTGACTTGGGTTTTAGCTATATCTTCCAAGGCTCTACTTAACATGTTCAAGCCTCCTCTTGCTTCTTTTTTTTTTTTTTTTTCTTTTGAGACAGAGTTTCGCTCTTGTTACCCAGGCTGGAGTGCAATGGCGTGATCTCAGCTCACTGCAGCCTCAGCCTCCTGGGTTCAGGCAATTCTCCTGCCTCAGCCTCCTGAGTAGCTGGGATTACAGGCACGCGCCACCGTGCCCAGCTAATTTTTTTGTATTTTTAATAGAGACGGGGTTTCACCATGTTGACCAGGATGGTCTCGATCTCTTGACCTCGTGATCCACCCGCCTTGGCCTCCCAAAGTGCTGGGATTACAGGCTTGAGCCACCGCGCCCAGCCTGCTTCTTGAAAATACAGAATTTATAATTTATAATTGCTTTAATGTCTCTCTCTACTAATTCTATCATCGGTGTAATTTCTGAATTTTTGATTGACTGATTTTTCTCCTCATTACAGGTTGTATTTTCCTACTTCTTTGTACATCTGGTAGTTTTAAAAATCAGATTCCAGACCTTGTGAATTTTACCTTGTTAGGCATTGGATTTTCTTCTGTTCTTTTAAATATTTTTGACCTTTGTCTGGGCTATGGTTAGGTTACACAGAAACAGTTTAATTCTTTTAGGTCTTGTGCCTAATCAGACAAGAGCAGAGTTTAGTTTATTTTGTCCCACTACTGAGGTAAACCATCTCTGAATATTCTACTTGATACTCTGTGAATTATGAGGTTTTCTACTCTGGCTGGTAGGAACAGGAACTGGTCCCATGTGAACTTTGAAGACTGTTCCCTCTTATCTTTTTAGGTGGTTTTCTCTGGCCTTGATTTGTACACATGTACATGCATGCCTGTGTGCACACAGCAGCTCTCAGCTGAAGACTTGAAAGGGACCCTCTGCATATCTCACAATTTGCTGTGTAGTGCTGTCCCCTCTGGTATTGTGTCCTGCTACCTCTAGATGTCAGGGATTTCCCAGACTCCCAGTTCCACCTCCTCAGCTCAGGGACACGGCCTGGCTCCTCCTGGATTCCCCCTCCTTGCAGTGGGGTCTGGACAAGCTCAAGAACTACTGTTGAATGTACTTTGTCTGTTTTTTGTTTATTTGTTTCAGATGGAAAAGTAAGTCTGGTCCCTGTTACTCTATTGGCCAAAAGTAGAAATTTGTAAGAATTTAAAAGAGTAAAAATGTTTTTTAAAAAATATGTCTTATGCTAGCACTCTGTTCATTTTCCTTTTTTTTTTCCGGACAAAATACATCCACAGTCAAATACTTTTAAGGCAGATAAAGTTATAAAGGTGCAGAAAAAGGATGCTATTGTATGATTGCCCATAATTTAGTATAATTCATTTATATCTTTATAAAATCCTGTCTAATTCTGTGACCTGCTTCTTTCCCTCAACATTACATCACAAACATGTTCCTATGTTCTTTACGTCTCTGAACACATACATATATGCCTGTGTATCTACTGTGTTCTGTCACTATTAATATAATGATTTTTTGTTCTCTTTTTACTTGGTTTATTTGGTTAAATAAAAAGAGAAAATAATTATATTTACCAGAGATGTGGTTAATTTACTCATTTTTTATTATAGGCTACAATTTTAAAATATTATAAATTTTCTGTGAAAGTTGATCTAACTTTAGAGTTTATAGTTTTTTCTTTCACTAGAGGTTTATTTATTTTTGGTAAATATTATATAAATAAAGTTACATATTTTCTGCTTGCTGCTTCCTCTAAATGTAATTTAATATCTGGTAAGTAATTTTGATTTAGACTATATGGGTCTCCATTTTTTTTTTTTTAGACAGAGTTTCGCTCTAGTTGCCCAGGCTGGAGTGCAATAGTGTGATCTCAGCTCACTACAACCTCTGCCTCCTAGGTTCAAGTGATTCCCTTACCTCAGGCTCCCAAGCAGCTGGGATTACAGGCATGTGCCACCAAACCCAGCTAATTTTGTATTTTTTAGTAGAGACGGGGTTTTTCCATATTGTTCAGGCTGGTCTCGAACTCCTGACCTCAGGCAATTCGCCTGCCTCGGCCTCCCAAGGGCTGGGATTACAGGCATGAGCCACCATGCCCAACTTCTATTTTTTTCATTTATGACTCTAGAGGGTGGTTTTTTTTGTTTTTCTTTTGCCACCATCTTCAGTTCTAATGTCTTTGCACTAACTCTCCATTTTAAATTTTAACTATTTTTGTTGTCATCCTTAAAAAAAAACACTTGCTTGTATTAATGTGTTTTTAACCTCATTTATGCTAATATTATTTTTTTCAGAAAAACACAGCTTTGGTTTGGTGACTCACGCCTGTAATCCCAGTGCTTTGAAAGGCTAAGGTGGGAGGATGGCTTGAGGCCAGGAGTTTGAGACCAGCCTGGGCAATGTAATGAGAACTGTCTGTATAAAAAATAAAAAAGTTAGCTGGGCACAGTGGTACACGCCTGTAGTTCTAGCTACTCAGGAGGCTGAAGTTGGAGGATCACTTGAGACCAGGAGTTAGACACTGCTATGAGCCATGATTATGCCACTCGTGGGCAACAGAGCAAGACCCTGAAGAGAGAGAGAGAAAGAAAAATATGTATGTGAGGGGAAAAAAATGCTTATCATATTCTAAATATTATTTTGTGGGTCAACAGTAAACAATAAATCAGAGACTCCAAGTACAAGAGCAAGCTTTTTGAGATTTCCTTCTGGCCGCATCTCACATTCTAACTGCCCTACTGGAATGAACAGTTTCCTTTATAAGATGACTTTTTTGTTGTTTATTTTGTTGTTGTTGCTGCTGCTGTTTTTAGTATTGGTCTTTTAATTTTATTATTTTAAAAAGGACTATTTTTTAGAGAAGTTTTAGGTTCGAAGCAAAATTGAGTGGATAGTACAGAGATTTCCTATATACCCCTTCCGCCACTCACTCACATGCACAGCTGTCCTCATTATCAACATCCCCCAGGTTCTAGAGGGTACATTAGGGTTCACTCTTGGTATTGTACATTCTGTGGGTTTGGACCAACATGTAATGATATGTACTCACCCTTACAGTACGATAGAGAGTGGTTTCATTTCTCTAAAAATCCTCTGTGAAATGACCCAGTTTTAGTAGAAAGAACTAGCCTGTGGATAATGAATTAGTCCATCTTGTCCCAGTTCTGCTACTATACTGGGCCTTGGATAACTTGCATCAATAGGATAATCTAGTTCTTCTAGATGAAAAATTCTACAGTTCTGTCATTCCCTAGAGTATCATTTTTTTTTTTTTTTTTTTAAGACAGAGTCTTGCTCTATTTCCCAGACTAGAGTACAGTAGTGTGATCTCAGCTCACTGCAACCTCTCCTACCCAGGTTCAAGTGATTGTCCTGCCTCAGCCTCCTGAGTAGCTGGGACTACAGGTGCATGCCATTACACCCTGCTATTTTTTTTATTTTTAGTAGAGACAGGGTTTTGCCATGTTGCCAGGCTGGTCTCAAACTCCTGACCTCAGATGATCCATCCACCTGCCTCAGCCTCCCAAAGTGTTGGGATTACAGGTGTGGGCCACTGTGCCCGGCTGGCCTAGCCTATGTTAAGTCTCCCTGCTGGAATGACCATAACTAGCACTGCAGCCATGTGACAGTGGTAACTAGAATTAGAATTCATACTTTCATTCATTTATTTCTTCAAAGATTAATTAAGCATTTATTCACTGTGAGACCACTGTCCTAAGCACTGGAGAAACAATGGTTAAAAAGGTCATGCTTTGCTTGTGCAAGGAACCTGCTATTTAAAAAAGAAAAGCAGCTAGAGATTAACAAGTGGTTTTAAGACAGGATGGTGAGTGCTTTATGATTGGGGGTATCCAGGAAGACTCTCCAGAGGAGATTTATCTGAGAGGAGGGAAGAAAAGGAATGAGAAGTAAAGGAAGAATACTTTAGATAGAGTATAGAGAACGTACAAAGACCCTGGAAGTAAAAGACAATATTTGTGCTGCTTCTTGGAACTCAGAAAGTTTATTGTAGCTGTAACACTGAACTATAAAAGGGGACGTGGAGTTGATGAGTCTAGGTTTGGATAAATTAAGTTTGGGGTGTTGGTGGAAAATACAAGTATGTGTATCCAGTAGGCCGCAGTACATATGAGCTGAGAGATATCATTTAGAGATAGAGAATAAACTCACTAGCATGTAAAGGTCCCTGAAGCCCCAAAAGGAGATGAGATCCTGAGGAGGAGTAGGTGGAAGAGAATTTTATTGTAGTTCACAGAAAAGAGGTCTCTAAATGGGCTTCAAGGAAACCATGAAGTGGCAGATACACTAACCAATTTCTCATATTTACTTTGAATACTGCCTTCATAGAAAACAATTTTTAAATGTCTGTTCTGTTCTTGTGCACTCATCATCATAGCATGAGAGTCTGGAAAAGTTTCTTGTTTTCAGAAATATAAGAAAAGTTACTCTGCTATGAGTAGCTTTCCTTCATTTACTTTGGGCCTATATTAAGCTGAAAGAGGCTAAAGCAAAGGTTATAAAGCAAAGCTAATGCAGTTATCCTTTGGTTTTACTGTCATCACGTAACACAGAAATCAGCAAGCTTTTTCTGCAAAACGCCAGATAATATATATTTTCAGTTTTGCAGGCCATAAAGTTTCTTTAACAACTCAACTCTGCTATGTGAAACCAGCCACAGATAATATAATATAGTAAGTATGGCTGAGTGCCAGTAAAACTTTACTTACCAAAACAGGTGGCTGGATCATGGACCTTAATTGGTCAAACCTGGAAACATCCTGGGACACATATATTTTGGTTCTTTTGTGCGGCTGATTTATTAGGAATAGAAGCATAAAGCAAAGGCCAAAGAGCCCTTCTATCTGGATTTCCTAAAGCCACAAAAAACTGTTTTTGAAAAGGCTAGAACTTTTCCAGAACATGATTTTGTGCCAACACAAAACCTGGTCCTTTACCAGATTGCGGATCAATTTAGAGCAAGTTTATAATTAAGAGTGGTGACAAAAATTAAAAACATTGCACCTTTAAATGTTCTTTTTTCCAGAAAAGCTAAAAGTTTTTCCAGTATTACTCTGAAGCAGTTCACGGAAGAACTGATAGCCCTGCCATTTCATTTCAGTTTGCAAGTGGATGAGACCACTGTTCTCTTTACTGCACACAGCTTCTGGGTTTTGTTTGTAGTATGAATGCTGACTTCATAAAAAACAAATTCTTAGGGCCTGGCGCGGTGGCTCACGCCTGTAATCCCAGCACTTTGGGAGGCCGAGGCGGGTGCATCACAGATAGGGACCACCCTGTGAAACCCCGTCTCTACTAAAAATACAAAAAATTAGCTGGGCATGGTGGCGCGTGCCTGTAATCCCAGCTACTCAGGAGGCTGAGGCAGGAGAATTGCCTGAACCCAGGAGGCGGAGGTTGCGGTGAGCCAAGATCGCGCCATTGCACTCCAACCTGGGTAACAAGAGTGAAACTTTGTCTCGGAAAAAAAAAAAAACAATTCTTATTTTGTGAAAATATTTTTGTCAATCAGAGGTTGGTCTGGAAGAAAAATCCAGGCACCAGATAGAATACTTATGATAGGGGCAATACATCTTTCCCATCATGCTACCTGGGAAAGAGGAAGCTCCACTCACTCCACTATTTCAGCTCACTGTCTTCTACGCTCACACAGATGAAAGACGAGACCCACAACTATGAAATAAATTTGTCAATTTCATGAGAACTGGGGCATTGAAGCACCACCTTTCCAGGTGGCTTTGTTAAGGAATGAAAGCAGGATATAAAGTTCTCCTTTCCTGACTTTCCAGAGGAAATTTTAAAGTGCATACCTGAAAATTGACAGAAGTACTATTTCTATTTTTTTAATAGAAAAAAATCCTTAGAATAATTAGATGAGGAATTTATTAATTTTGGCTTTTTCCCCTAATGCATGAGATAAATCTTTTGTTAGCTTTTATGTTTTGTTAGATAAATCTTTTGATTTAAAGATATGCAATCAATATACTGAATACTGTTAAAAACCCATTTGCTGGCCAGGTGTGGTGGCTCACGCCTATAATTCCAGCAGTTTCAGAGGCCAAGGTGGGTGGACCACATAAGGTCAGGAGTTTGAGACTAGCCTGGCAAAACCCCGTCTCTACTAAAGATACAAAAATTAGCCAGACGTGGTAGTGCACACCTGTAATCCCAGCTGCTTGGGAGGCTGAAGCATGAGAATTGCTTGAACCTGGGAGGTGGAGGTTGCAGTGAGCCGAGATAGTGCCACTGCAATCCAGCCCGGGCAACAGAGCAAGACTCTGTCTCAAAAACAAACAAACAACAATTAAAAAACCATTTGCTGTTTTAGCCAGATTGTCATTTTGGAAGAGGAATGGGGATGCAGATAACCACACAAGTCTTTTAATGTTGAGGAAGTATCTCCCCAGGCTAAAATGAAAAAGCCTCCTCAAATTCTTTGCATAAAGAAATTATAAGACAAATGGAAACAAAACTCTTTTGAAGGCCACTCCTGTTCAGACAACCATATCATTAAAATATGGATTTATAATCCTTTTCTTGCCCAAGCAGTTAGTGTCAGTGATATACACTAGCCAAAGATGACTTCATTGTCTTGACAACAAAGAAACTGATGTGGCATAATTTTGATTAAAATGTCTTTGAGAGTTATGGTGCTCTCTGGAATGAGTCTTTAGATGCTTAATTTGATAGTCAAAAGATTTTAGTACTTGCTACCATCAGAATGGAAACTCTACACTGATTTGGCTGTCAGAACGGATAAGCATACTGCCATGTCAAAATCTCTGTATAACTTCGACATTTTATTCAAGTCAAACAGCAGCCTTCTCATTGAAATTCATTTTTTAGCAGACTTAACATTTACCTCTTTTCTTTCATTTCTATAATCAAGGGATTTACTCCCATTTTTTTTTTCAGGAATTGGCAATTTTGCATAAAAGTTTGATTAAACATAGTAGACTAATCAGATATCCATCACTGCCACTACCTATTAGAATCTCAAAGTGACAGAAAAGAAATAAGATATTATCACCCAGGACAGTAAGAATGGAAGACAGTGCCAAAGGAAAAATTAAAAAAGAAAAAAGCTTTCGGAAGCCAGAAAGTTGACTGATACTGGAGAGGAAGCTGCAACTGCAGCAGCTGAGAGTGATGACACCAATGAGTAGTCTGAGATACTTTGTGGAGATTAGTTATTCTATGCAAACTGGGAAAAACAAAATCTCCCACACAATGAAAGAACTACATGCAAATTTTGAATTAATGTACTAAAACCCATTGTGTGGGGAATATTTTCATGGAGATCCAGGAGAGAAATTAAAAAATAAGATAATGGGCTGGGTGTGGTGGCTCATGCCTGTAATCCCAGTATTTTGGGAGGCCAAGGAGGGTGGATCACCTGAGGTCAGGAGTTCAAGACCAGCCTGGGCAACATGGTGAAACCCCATCTCTACTAAAAACACAAAAATTAGCTGGGCATGGTGGCATGTGCCTGTAATCCCAGTTGCTTGGGAGACTGAGGCAGGAGAATGGCTTGAGCCCGGGAGGCAGATATTGCACTCCAGCCTGGGTGACAGAGCAACACTCCACCTCAAAAAAAAAAAAAAAAAAAAAAAAAAAAGAATGTACTTTGCATACAAAATGCTCAAAATTTTAGTCAGACAGCTCCTTACGAATCCTCTAATTCATCATCTCAGCTATAAAAGGGAGGTAAGCCCGAAACCATTTAGTGTCAAAAGCTGTGTCTGAATCCTGGGTCTCCCAACTTCCATGTCTTTCCTCTTTCACACTGTCTCAATGTCTGCATATGGATATGAAGATGGAGAGAGACCTAAATCTGTAAGGATTACTTAGAACAACATAAAGTTGTGACCCTCCTACCTGCTCCTGGATACTGGAAGACATTCTGCTGCATCTGAGGATTGATTCCAGTGCCAAATTGTCCTCCCATGTTTCCTGTCATGCCTCTGCTCACCATGCTGCTGCGGTTGGCCAAGGATGCTTCAGGATTTGCTGCTAATTGTGAAAATGGGCTGGTAGAAGCAGGTGGGGTTCCTGGATTTGTACCATAGTTTGGTGGATAGGGGAATTGCTGTGGAGCACCCTGAGGAAGACGGGGGTTCCCCATTTGAACTGGTAGTCCAGATGAGGGAGTGAGGTTGTTTCCAAAGCTTTGTTGCCTCATAAGCATAGCTCTTTGCTGCTGTATTAGCTGCCTCTGTCGGTGCTGTTGACTGTACAATTCCCGCTGACGCTGTGCCAACATTTGAGCATTCAGGGGTGGCTGAAAAGAAGGAAAAAACTCACTTATTAAAATAATTATAATCACTATCTATCTTAAAAAGTTTATTGGATAAAGCCTAGTTGCTTGGGGTTATAAAATACATAGCAATTATCACTGAACAAGAGAAACTAAAACAGAAAAGGAACAAAAACCTCTTAATAATCACAGGAGAAAAAAATGAATTAAGTACATTTTACAGATTAAAAGTAGTCAAGAAATGCTAAAACAATATCTGACAATTATAAACGAGAATATAATTCTCAATTAAAGGTCACACAGAACTGAGAAAGTTCAAAGAAAGTATATATTGATTAGTATTATAATATTGGCCATGAAAATTGTTAAGAGAAACATGAAGACCATAAAGAAGTAAAAGAAAATGTGCTTGATGACTTTTATCCTATCCTTCATTAAATTATTAGAAGACTTTTTCAATTCCAAAAATTTTACCATGTTTCTGGTAAGGAGAAACTCGGTTTTCCTCTTTTCTCACTGAGATCATTATCCCACTTTATTTAAATGAATAAAATGTGAGTATAGGTGATTTTAATTTTCTTTTATTTATTTTTTATTGCATTTTAGGTTTTGGGGTACATGTGCAGAACATGCAAGATAGTTGCATAGGTACACACGTGGCAGTGTGATTTGCTGCCTTCCTCCCCTTCACCCATATCTGGCATTTCTCCCCATGCTCTCTCTCCCCAACTCCCCCCCGCCGCTGTCCCTCCCTTATTCCCCCCAATAGACCCCAGTGTGTAGTGCTCCCCTCCCTGTGTCCATGTGTTTTCATTGTTCATCACCCACCTATGAGTGAGAACATGCGGTATTTCATTTTCTGTTCTTGTGTCAGTTTGCTGAGAATGATGTTCTCCAGATTCATCCATGTCCCTACAAAGGGCACAAACTCATCATTTTTGATGGCTGCATAATATTCCATGGTGTATATGTGCCACATTTTCCCTGTCCAGTCTATCATCGATGGGCATTTGGGTTGGTTCCAGGTCTTTGCTATTGTAAACAGTGCTGCAATGAACATTCGTGTGCATATGTCCTTATAGAACGATTTATAATCCTTTGGATATATACCCAGTAATGGGATTGCTGGGTCAAATGGAATTTCTATTTCTAGGTCCTTGAGGAATCGCCACACTGTCTTCCACAATGGTTGAACTACTTTACACTCCCACCAGGAGTGTAAAAGTGTTCCTATTTCTCCACATCCTCTCCAGCATCTGTTGTCTCCAGATTTTTTAATGATCGCCATTCTAACTGGCGTGAGATGCTATCTCAATGTGGTTTTGATTTGCATTTCTCTAATGACCAGCGATGATGAGCAGTTTTTCATATGCTTGTTGGCCCCATGTATGTCTTCTTTTGTAAAGTGTCTGTTCATATCCTTTGCCGAGTTTTGAATGGGCTTGTTTGTTTTTTTCTTGTAAATCTGTTTGAGTTCTTTGTAAATTCTGGATATCAGCCCTTTGTCAGATGGGTAAACTGCAAAAATTTTTTCCCATTCTGTTGGTTGCCGATCCACTCTAATGACTGTTTCTTTTGCAGTGCAGAAGCTGTGGAGTTTGATTAGGTCCCATTTGTCTATTTTGGCTTTTGTTGCCAATGCTTTTGGTGTTTTGGTCATGAAGTCCTTTGCCTATTCCTATGTCCTGAATGGTTTTGCCTAGATTTTCTTCTAGGGTTTTTGTGGCGTTAGGTCTTATGTTTAAGTCTTTAATCCATCTGGAGTTAATTTTAGTGTGAGGTGTCAGGAAGGGGTCCAGTTTCTGCTTTCTGCACATGGCTAGCCAGTTTTCCCAACACCATTTATTAAACAGGGAATCCTTTCCCCATTGCTGGTTTTTGTCAGGTTTGTCAAAGATCAGATGGTTGTAGATATGCTGTGTTGCCTCCGATGCCTCTGTTCTGTTCCATTGGTCTATATCTCTGTTTTGGTACCAGTACCATGCTGTTTTGATTACTGTAGCCTTGTAGTATAGTTTGAAGTCTGGTAGTGTGATGCCTCCCGCTGTGTTCTTTTTGCTTAGAATTGACTTGGCTATGCGAGCTCTCTTTTGGTTCCATATGAAGTTTAAGGTGTTTTTTTCCAGTTCTGTGAAGAAGGTCATTGGTAGCTTGATGGGGAATAGCGTTGAATCGGTAAATTACTTTGGGCAGTATGGCCATTTTCATGATATTGATTCTTCCTAACCATGAACATGGAATGTTTCTCTATCTGTTTGTGTCCTCTCTTATTTCGTTGAGCAGTGATTTGTAGTTCTCCTTGAAGAGGTCCTTTACGTTTCTTGTTAGTTGTATTCCTAGATATTTTATTCTCTTTGTAGCAATTGTGAATGGCAGTTCATTCATGATTTGGCTCTCTTTAAGTCTGTTATTGGTGTATAGGAATGCTTGTGATTTTTACACATTGATTTTGTATCCTGAGACTTTGCTGAAGTTGCTTATCAGTTTCAGGAGTTATTGGGCTGAGATGATGGGGTCTTCTAAATACACTATCACGTCATCTGCAAATAGAGACAATTTGGCTTCCTCCTTTCCTATTTGGATACCCTTTATTTCTTTTTCTTGCCTGATTGCTCTGGCTAGAACTTCCAGTATTATACTGAATAGGAGTGGTGAGAGAGGGCATTCCTTGTCTAGTGCCAGATTTCAAAGGGAATGCTTCCAGTTTTTGCCCATTAAGTATGATATTGGCTGTTGGTTTGTCATAAATAGCTTTTATTATTTTGAGATACGTTCCATCAATACCTAGCTTATTAAGGGTTTTTAGCATAAAGGGCTGTTGAATTTTGTCAAAGGCCTTCTCTGCATCATTGAGATAATCATGTGGTTTTTGTTTTTGGTTCTGTTTATCTGGTGAATTATATTTATAGACTTGCGTATGTTGAACCAGCCTTGCATCCCCGGGATGAATCCTACTTGATCATGGTGGATAAGCTTTTTGAAGTGCTGTTGCAATCGGCTTACCAGTATTTTATTGAAGATTTTTGCGTCTATGTTCATCATGGATATTGGCCTGAAGTTTTCTTTTCTTGCTGAGTCTCTGCCGGGTTTTGGTATCAGGATGATGTTGGTCTCATAAAATGATCTGGGAAGGATTCCCTCTTTTTGGATTATTTGTAATAGTTTTAGAAGGAATGGTAACAGTTCCTCTTTGTGTGCCTGGTAGAATTTGGCTGTGAACCCATCTGGACCTGGGCTTTTTTTGGGTGGTAGGCTCTTAATTGCTGCCTCAACTTCAGATCTTGTTATTGGTCTATTCGTAGTTTCGACTTCTTCCTGGTTTAGGCTTGGGAGGACACAAGTGTCCAGGAATTTATCCATTTCTCCCAGGTTTACTAGTTTATGTGCATAGAGCTGTTTGTAATATTCTCTGATGATGGTTTGAATTTCTGTGGAATCTGTGGTGATTTCCTCTTTATCGTTTTTTATTGCATCTATTTGGTTATTCTCTCTTTTCTTTTTCATCAGTCTGGCTAGTGGTCTATTTTGTTGATCTTTTCAAAAAACCAGCTCTTGGATTTATTGATTTTTGAAGGGTTTTTTGTGTTTCTATCTCCTTCAGTTCTGCTCTGATCTTAGTTATTTCTTGTCTTCTGCTAGGTTTTGAGTTTTTTTTTATCTTGCTCCTCTAGCTCTTTCAATTTTGATGATAGGGTGTCAATTTTGGATCTATCCTTGCTTCTCATGTGGGCATTTATTGCTATATAGTTTCCTCTAGAGACTGCTTTAAATGTGTCCCAGAGATTATGGTATGTTGTGTCTTCATTCTTGTTGGTTTTGAAGAACCTCTTTATATCTGCCTTCATTTCATTGTTTATCCAATCAACATTCAAGAGCCAGTTGTTCAGTTTCCATGAAGCTGTGCGGTTCTGAGTTAGTTTCTGAATTCTGAGTTCTAGCTTGATTGCACTGTGGTCTGAGAGATTATTTGTTATGATTTCAGTTCTTTTGCATTTGCTGAGGAGTAATTTACTTCCAATTATGTGGTCAGTTTTCGAGTACGTATGATGTGGTGCTGAGAAGAATGTATATTCTGTGGATCTGGGGTGGAGAGTTCTGTAAATATCTATCAGGTTTGCTTGTTCCATGTCTGAGTTCAAGTCCTGGATATCCTTGTTAATTTTCTGTCTCATTGATCCATCTAATATTGACAGTGGAGTGTTAAAGTCTCCCACTATTATTGTGTGGGAGTCTAAGTCTCTTTGTAAGTCATTAAGAACTTGCCTTATATATCTGGGTGCTCCTGTATTGGGTCCATATATATTTAGGATGGTTAGCTCTTCTTGTATCAATCCTTTTACCATTATGTAATGTCCTTCTTTGTCTCTTTTGATCTTTGTTGCTTTAAAGTCTATTTTATCAGAGACGAGAACTGCAACTCCTGCTTTTTTTTGTTCTCCATTTGCTTCGTAAATCTTCCTCCATCCCTTTATTTTGAGCCTTTGTGTATCCTTGCATGTGAGATGGGTTTCCTGGATACAGCACACCGATGGGTTTTGGCTGCTTAGCCAATTTGCCAGTCTGTGTCTTTTGATTGGTGCATTTAGCCCATTTATATTTAGGGTTAATATTATTATGTGTGAATTTGATCCTGCCATTTTGATTCTACCTGGCTGTTTTGCTTGTTAGTTGATGCAGATTCTTCATTTTGTTGATGCTCTTTACCATTTGGTATGTTTTTGGAGTGGCTGGTACTTTCTATGTGTAGTGCCTCTTGCAGGATCTCTTGTAAAGCAGGCCTGGTGGTGACAAAATCTCTGAGTACTTGCTTGTTCGCAAAGGATTTTATTTTTCCTTCACTTATGAAGCTTAGTTTGGCTGGATATGAAATTCTGGATTGAAAGTTATTTTCTTTAAGGATGTTGAATATTGGCCCCCACTCTCTTCTGGCTTGTAGGGTTTCTGTGGAGAGATCTGCTGTGAGTCTGATGGGCTTTCCTTTGTGGGTAACCCAACCTTTCTCTCTGGCTGCCCATAGCATTTTCTCCTTCATTTCAACCCTGGTGAATCTCACGATTACGTGCCTTGGGGTTGCTCTTCTTGCGGAATATCTTTGTGGTGTTCTCTGTATTTCCTGGGCTTGAATACTGGCCTGCCTTACTAGGTTGGGGAAGTTTTCCTGGATAATATCCTGAACAGTATTTTCCAGCTTGGATTCATTCTCTTCGTCACATTCAGGTACACCTATCAAACGTAGATTAGGTCTCTTCACATAGTCCCACATTTCTTGGAGACTTTGTTCATTCCTTTTTGTGCTTTTTTCTCTAATCTTGCCTTCTCATTTTATTTTATTGAGTTGATCTTCAACTTCTGATATCCTTTCTTCTGCTTTGTCAATTCGGCTGTTGAAACTTGTGCATGCTTCGTGAAGTTCTCATGTTGTGTTTTTCAGCTCCATCAATTCTCATATTCCTCTCTAAGTTGTCCATTCTTGTTATCATTTCATCAAATCTTTTTTCAAGGTTCTTAGTTTCTTTGCATTGAGTTAGAACATGTTCTTTTAGCTCACAGAAGTTTCTCATTACCCATCTTCTGAAGTCTGATTCTGTCATTTCATCACACTCATTCTCCATCCAGCTTTGTTCCCTTGCTGGTGAGGAGTTGTGATCCCTTGTAGGAGGTGAGGTGTTCTGGTTTAGGGTGTTTTCTTCCTTTTTGCGCTGGTTTCTTCCCATCTTTGTGGATTTATCCACCTGTCATCTGTGTAGTTGCTGATTTTCAGATTGGGTCTCTGAGTGGACGTCCAGATTGTTGATGATGAAGTTATTTCTGTTTCTTAATTTTCCTTCTAACAGTCTGGCCCCTCTGCCCTAGGACTGCTGAGGTCCACTCCAGGCCCTGCTTGCCTGGGGGTCACCTGTAGCAGCTGCAGAACAGTAAGGGTTGCTACCAGTTTCTTCTTCTGCTATCTTTGTCCCAGAATGATGCCCACCAAATGTCAGTCTGATCAGTCCTTTATGAGGTGACTCTTTGGATATATTGGGGTCAGGGAGCTGCTTGAGGAGACTGTCTGTTCTTTATAGGAGCTCAAGTGCTGAACTGTGAGCTCTGTGGTTCATTCAGAGCTGCTAGGCAGGTACGTTTAAGTCTGCTGCAGCGGAACTCATAAACCCCCTTTTTCCCTAGGTGCTCTGTCCTGGGGAGTTAGGGCTTTATTTATGAGTATCCAATGCATTGCTGCCTTTTTTTTTTTTTTCAGGGCTGTCCTGCACAGCAAGGAGGCAGCCTAGTCACTGTCTGCAGAGGCTTTGCTGAGCTGCTGTGGGGTCCGCCCTGCTGCTGGCTCTGCCCTGCTGCCGTGTGTATTTCCCTGCAGTCCTGTGTATATGGGTGTGGTTAGAAGTGCCTCGGCAATGTTGGCCCACCTCTCTAATGGTGGACTCTCTGTGTTATGGCGGGTTGCCTTGGCAATGGCCAGTTGCCTCAGCAATGGCAGGCTACGTCAGCAATGACAGACTACCTCCGTAGGGGTAGAGTGCCTCGGTAATGGCGGACGCCCCTCCCCTACAGAGCTGGTCCGTCCCGGGTTTAGCTGTGCTTGCCGTGAAACTCTCAACCCCAAGCATTTCCAATTGCTGTTCTTTTTTGTTTGTTTGTTTTTGTGGGTGTGGGACCTGCCAAGCCTAATCACCTGGCTCCCTGCCTCAGAGCCCTTTTTTTTTAAGTTGAACGGTTGACTCTCTCCCAGGTGTTCCAGTTGCCTGCTTAAAGGGTGCCGGGATCTGTGTGATTTCCCGTGCGGCGACCCACTGCACCGGCTGAGACAACGTCACTGCCCGGAAATCTCCTGGCCTGGCTTTATGTTTCAGTCCCATTTAATCAGATGAATGGGCTAATCTGCCTTCCCGGATCTCCAATTGCCAGTTTAACAGGGTAACCAGACCAGTGTATTTTGTACGGAGAGCCACTGCGCTGTGGTGCTGGCCAAAACAGCCGCGCCAGCCAAAACAGCTGCGCTGGTGACCTGTGCGGCTCCTCCACCTGGGAATCTCCTGGTCTATGGGCAATAAAGATTCGTCTGGAAATGCGGTGTCCACTTACCCTCTGTGCTTTCACTGTGAGCTGCAATCCTGAGCTGCTCCTACAGTGCCATCTTGAATCTTTTCCCCTTAATTTTCTTCCTTATACTTTTCTGTATTTACCAAACTATCTATAATAAACATGTATTAGCTTTACAATTAGAAAAAACCTACAAATACCATTAAAAAAGGAAGACTCCGAAATCTAGGATCCAATGCCTATGAAATTATCAGTTAAAAAGAAAATAAGTAGAAATAAAATAGTAAAAATAAATAAATGGAAACAGCTATTTTATATCATTACTGAAGTTTAAGACTATTCCAGGCATTAGTGTAAGTGGTTTAATAGTTAGAATATTATGGATGAGGAAAGAAGTGGTAAAATTAGGTTACAATCACTTTTTCAGTATCACATGGCATATCAAGAAAACCTTCTTCAGAAAATATCAATTCAGATTGAGAATCTGGTTAAAGCATACAGCTCTTGCCAACTAGATACAGTCTAATCTAGAAGAAACTATGAAATAAGACTTTCTGATAGGAATTACCTTTATGTGAATCCAAAAGTGGGGTCTTGTTTCTTTACAACTTAATTACCCCTGAATTAGCTAGCACAAAGATTTATAATTTGTAAGACAGACAAACTAAAATCTGGATCCATGAAGATGTCAGTATTTGCTGCTTATCAACAGCTTCTGTCAATAGAGTCATGTGTTGCACAAAGACATTTCAGCAGTAAGACATTTCAGTTGCATATGATGAACCACATTCAGTGCTCCCATAAGATTATAGTACTACAATATTTTACTGTACCTCTTCCATGTTTTGATATACAAATATCAGAGCAATTGCCTACAGTATTCAGTAAAGTGACATGCTGTACAGGTTTGTAGCCTAGGAGCAATAGGTTACACCATATAGCCAGGATGTATAGTAGGCTATACCATCTAGGTTTGTGTAAATACACTCTATGACCTTTGCACAATTATGAAGTTGCCTAATGACATATTTTTCAGAATATATCCCTGTCTTTAAGCAATGCATGGCTGTATTGATCCCTTTAATAATATAGGTGCAGACTTCCTGTATTTGTCCCCAATCCATCTAGTTCCATATTATGGATAGGAACAGAGTTTTGTTTGAATCCTCTCTAAAATTCCTTATCTCCCGGATTTTCACATCAACTTTGTTATGAAACATAAGTAAGTAGTTGAAACAAAAATATTTTAAGTATGTGTGAGGTAAAGTAGGGAGTAACTAGATAACATTTAGAAGTCCAGCTAGTTCTTTTTATGTTTAAAGTTCTAATGGCTCTGGGTTTCTTTAAAAAAAGGGATTTTAAAAATAAATAAAAGCTAGAAAATGCTTAGGTTCATATTGAGCACAGTACACAAGACAGTTAAAACAGCTTAGCAATGTGACTGGGTTTTGATCAGGTTTCAGGTACCATTCACAGTTTCATATCAGAGGCTTCCTGTTACTGGTGCTATTCACTAGAGCAATAAAAGTTTTGTCTAGTTAGTCATCTGGTATCCAATGACAATGACAATAATAACAATAAAACAAAACAAAGCACCTTTTGCTTTAGATCAAATATCAGTAAAAGGTATCACAAGTAGATTATTAATTCATCCTAGAAGAAAACTACACTACAAACATCATTAAAAGTTCAGCTTACAGACCATTTCAAAGACACTCAAGTCAACACTTTAAGAAACACTGCGCGGGTTAAAGAAGTACTAATGATGTCTGGTTTTCTCACATTACCTGAGGTGTAATTTGCTGTTGCATGCCTGATCTCATATTGATGCCAACAGGAGCAGTTGCTGCAAACTGGTTTAAGATAGCTTGCCGATTTTGGTGTATCAACTAGAGAAAATTGGAAACAATAAGACATCATATTTCTACACACCAGCATAACACTGGCCTTATAAAGTAACACAAACTTTCTACTGATTACTAAAAAGTTTTAGTGTTGCAGGTTTGGTAAGATTATTTCCTATGTTTATTTTCCAAAAGGCTGGCAATTCCCAACATTTATAAAACACTTATTGCCTCCAAAACACTATGGCAAAGCATTTAAAAGTAGGATACACACACATGTATGTACATGTGTATATACCTGTTTATAGTACTTTTAAAAACATGTTAGTAGTTATTTTAGGTAAGTGCTGTAATGGAGAAGAAGAAATACCAGTCCTAGGTCTTGAATGTTATAAATGTAAAAGCAGGTATACAATAAGGGCACATTTTACAAAGGTCTGGAAGATGAAGGGAAAGTTGAGCAAGCTGGAGGGTATTCTCACTTGGGGGTACTATGTCTGGTGGATACATACTTGGGAAAAATCCAATATGATTTCATCAGCTAGAGAGTATTATGTAAGAAACAAATGGTTTGAAAAAATGGATTATTTATTTAACTAGAAAAAGTAATTACTTTAGACCAGCATTTTCCAAATTGGTATGCTAAAGAACATTGTTCAGCAGGATATTAATAGATGTGCCGGGAAAACAGCATGCTGTTCCGTATTAAGTATTGGAAATGATGGGTTACACAAGGTAAAACAGATTTATTTACTGCAGTAATTTTATGAGCCTTTAATTGGCCAAAAGCACATTGTGGATCTCTAAGAGGGGGATAAACTATGCAATTTATTTATCATTAGGTTAAATGACAAATAAATTCTGACATATAACCATTAACATTCATCTCCCAGAACAATTTTGTGTGAACACTGGTTTGGAAAATCAGTCTTGACCAGGATTAGGGTTCCAGGTCACAGGCATGCCAGGCATACCTTAACTTTATCTAGTAACAAAAGAAGTGTTCTTGGAAATTAGATTTTCTTATAAATAGTCTATAGCTTAAAAAATTTCTTCCTCAATAATTTGATATAAATAAAGCATTCAGAAAGATAATAATAATACTAATACTATTTTATGTTTACATGGTACTTTATAACACAAATTATATATTTATACATCATACATTAATATATTTTAATATATTATACATACACTAGCAAGCCTATAAAAGTTTTATACAAGAATCCAAAGAGCTACAAACAGTGATTAAATATCTTGCCACCAAATAGCTCAACTCTTAATTCTAGCTTCAGTCATTTTCTGACTCCCATTAGATCAGAGAACAAACCAATTCTCGAGAAAAGTCAACATAAGATAAATGTTAAAATGACAACTTAAGGCATTGTGGAATAAGTTAAAACATTCTAAGTCACTTCAAAAAGAAAGATACTAACATTATAGTTTTAAAAGTCAAAGAGACTCTTAAATATCAAAACTGATATACTTCTTAAACTTGAAAGACCATGAACATAAATTTAAATAAATCAAGTTAATTTTTATAAGGATTTATTTAAAAACTCAATACATTCAACATATTGTACAAAATTTGGAGGTTACAAAGGTGAGCAAATTCCTGTCCTGGGAGTTCCCTATTGAATGGCAGAAGCCAAAACACAACAGTGCAATGCACAGGTACTCCCCATCTGCATAGACAGACACATTTACGGCAGCACAGAGGGAGCAGCTAATGTAGCCCAGGGATGAAGACAGGGACCAAGAAGCATGAGTGAACTCAGCAGAGCCTTGACAGATGAGAATGTGAGGTGGCAAGGAGGAGGACAGAGTTAACTTGAGGCAAGTATAAAAAGAGGAGAGGAGGCAATAAGGACAGGAAAAAATACATTCCGAACATTTAGCTTTATATATCTTTTGAATTGTGAGATACTGTGCGAATAAAACGGGTAGGGATGGAGGAAAGATGCCTGAGAAGTAGTAATAGGCCCTTCTTTAGAAGTAGAAGGAATCACTCTAAATAGCATAAATCTAAGGTACTTTCTGTTATAGGAAGCCTGGTCTATTTCTGCCCTTGAATTAACCCTTGTTCATTTTTTCCTCTCCTTGACCGTGTGTGCAACCTGACTAGTGCTGTGTATATTTGTCCTACTTTGACCTGCCTCTTCTCTCCAATTATTAAAATGCTGTTTTTCAACAAGCAGGTCAAGTTCCACTTCTTTCAACAAAGCCTTCCTAAAAGAATCACTACATTCCCTAGCTCTTGGAAATCTGAACTTTCAGAGAGGTGGCGAGTGGGAGGATATTAGTTGTTAGTCCTTAGTTGTCAGTGCTTAGACACAAACACAAGAGCCTATAAAGGACAGGTTAAAAGCCTTGTTGTAGAACAAAATGAAATGTGGGGCTGTGGCCAGTGGAAGAGTACAAACCCATTCCTAAGTACAAAACAAACATACGCAGTTCAGGCTGGCTGTCACTTTGTCTGCCGGAATGGATTTTCTTTCCAATGTTTTACCAAGATGTCCTTCTATACGAAACCTAAAAGATGACTGTCTAGCCTAGAGGTTCTCAGCTAGGGGTGGTTCTGCCAAACAAGAGACATTTGGCAGTATATGAAGACCTTTTTGCTGTTACAACTTGGGGAGGAGTACTGCTGATGTCTAGTGGGCAGAAGCCAGGAGTGCTACTAAACATTCTTAATGCACACAACATCTCCCCCATAATAAGAATTATCCAGCCCCAAATGTTAAAGTGCCAAGGCTGAGAAACTCTGATCTAACTACTGCATGAATTCTTGCCAAGAAAAAAAATTCTTTAAAGAAGATTATTGTCTTATCAGGCATTTTTCACTGTCAGAAACCTGGAAGTAAAAGATTTCTCTTTTTTCCTGTCCTTTGATCCTAATTCTGTTTTCCGGTCACTTCCATTCTCTATAATATATAAAAGATTACCAACGGTGGTTCTTTTAATGTCAGACACATACATTTCTTCAATACCCTAATACATACATATCTAGACTTGACTTGTTTTAAGATTACCAAGTATATGATATTTGTTTATGTGTCTCACTGTCATTCTCTATATTATTCTGTCTATATATTCTATATACCATTTTCTTTCTTTCTTTTTTTGAGACGGAGTTTCGCCCTTGTTGCCCAGGCTAGAGTGCAATGCTGTGATCTCAGCTCGCCGCAACCTCCGCCTCCTGGGTTCAAGTGATTCTCCTGCCTCAGCCTTCCAAGTAGCTGGGATTACAAGCATGCGTCCCCACACCTGGCTAATTTTGTATTTTTAGTAGAGACAGGGCTTCTCCATGTTGGTCAGGCTTGTCTCCAACTACAACCCCAGGTGATCTGCCTACCTCGGCCTCCCAAAGTGCTAGGATTACAGGTGCTCAGCCACTGCATCCAGCCTATGATATCGTTTTCTAAAACTAACAGGTCTACCCATCTTTGGTGGTGTTATTTTTTCCAAAAATATATTGATATTGTAGATATATTTCTTGGGTCTTTGCTTATTTGAGGAGTAAGCCAGTATTACACATAAAGGTTTGTAACTTTGTATTACTTTTTGATTACCAGCTCCTTCCTTTTTGCTGTTTCTGAAAGTCTCAACCAGTACAGATATACTAGTTTCTTAGGATGTTTTTCATCTCTCTCCTCCCAACTAGAGATTTATTCATAACTGTATAATTGAATTTAAAATGTTAGAATCTTTTTACTCCTTTACACAAGGAGTAAAAAGTATATACCAGCCAGTGAGATATACTTAGGGCCAAGAAATGATATCTATTTATATATTTTACTTTTTTCAACATCTATTTTTAAACTGATCTTAAAATTCATTAAAAAGAAGCAAACTTTAATGTATATCTGAGTACACTCCTGTTTTCTTTTCTCAAATCATTAGGCATGGTGCTAAATTCTTGTTAACAGTCTCCTGTATTTGAGAAGAGGGAAGGAGAGGATAAGACTAGTAACTGAACAGATGGGTATCAATGCAATGAGGTAAATATATTAGGAATACCAGATTATGAACTAGGTATATTCAGAATACTAGTCCTTTGCTAGTCATATGAGGTTGCAAATATCTTCTGAGTCTTCGTTTTGCCTTTTAACCTTGCAGATGGTGTCTTTTGTCTTACAAGTTTTAAATTTTAATGTAAACATTTACTTTTTCCTTTATGTCATTTTAAAGAGGCTATAGAGATGTTTTTGTATTCACATTTAGGTCATCAAACACCTAGAGTTTATTTTTGTGTATTGTATGAGATGAGGATCTAATTTAATTTATTGCTCCTCATGGATAGCCAAATGTACCAGCATCTATGATGCATGCCATTCTTTCTCTATTGGCACCTCTGCCTCTTATTAAGTCTCTCAATATGTCTGGGTGTGTTTCTGGGCTCTCTATTATGTAGAACTCTATTACGGTAGAACTGTTTATCCTCATGCTAGTTGCACACTGTTTTGAATTTTTTTATTTTTTTTTTAGAGACAAGGTCTTGCTCTAAAACCCAGTTCCACACTGTTTTAATTTTTTTTTTTTTTTTTTAGAGATAAGGTCTCGCTCTGTCACCCAGGCTGGAGTGAGTGGTACAATCATAGTTCACTGCAGCCTTGAATTCCTGCCTCAAGGGATCCTCCCAACTTAGCTTCCTGAGTAGTTGGGACTACAGTTGCACATCACCACACCTGGCTTTTTTTTTTTTTGGGGTAGAAACTCTTGCTATGTTGCCCAGGCTGGTCTCAAACTTCTGGCCTCAAGCAATCTTCCTTCCTAAGCCTCTCAAAATGGAGGGATTATAGGTGTAAGCTATCACATCCAGCCTGTTTTAATTTTTAAAGCTTTGTTTTAAATCTTGATATCGGTAGAGCAAGTACACCCTCATTTTATTAATACTTCGAGATTGTATTGATGCTTCTAAAACAAACTTAGCATCTATTTGTCAAATTCCATGTTATGATTTTGTTGGAATTCCACTGAATTTACTGTTTAAATCTGGAACAACTGTCATCTTTTTACTAGCAACAACCAATTAGAAGATATAATTTCTTTCATGAGTATTTTTAATTTGGATATTCTTTTTGCTTTTCAATTATGATTTTAAATCTTCTAAGTTTTGAACAGTGTGAATGTATTTTTGTTTTCTTTTTGAGACAGAGTCTTGCTCTTGTTGCCCAGGCTAGAGTGCAGAGGCATGATCTTGGCTCACTGCAACCTCTGCCTCCTGGGTTCAAAGGATTCTTCTGCCTTAGCCTCCGGAGTCGCTGGGATTACAGTCGTCCACCACAATGCCTGGCTAATTTTTGTACTTTTAGTGGAGATAGGTTTTGCTATGTTGGCCAGGCTGGTCTCGAACTCCTGACCTCAGGTGATCCACCTGCCTTGGCCTCCCTAACTGCTGGAATTTTCTAATTTAATTTTTTAGTAAAAAGAATTACCATTCTTTTTTTTTCTTGTTCTTTTATCTCAAATCCTTGCTGAACTACTCTCTTTGTTCTAAGTTCCCTATAGATTCTTTTGGATTTTGTATATAAACAGTTGTATTATTTACATATGATAATTTTGTTTCTCATGTTTGCTTTTTATACTTCAAAATGACTTAATTTTTAGTGGGCTAATGGTATTTTTTTGTTTGTTTGTTTACAGTGACATGAATTTAGTCACTAAAAAAAAAATACAACCTGTCATTTAATAGGATTTAAGGCAGGACAAAGGGGAGATATATTAATACTACCTCAGTTTACTATTTGATCCCAACTGTGAATTTAATAATATAACTTGAGACAATACATTTAAACCTCAATTTACTGATTTTATCAGGCATTGTTATTGCCAACCCACAGTCATTTACTCTCCCCTTCTTCCCTGAAGATAGAACAGAATTTTTTCAGCTGACCATCCCAAATCACACGACTCCAGGGGTAATCCAGGAGTACTCCGATTCAGTCTTTGTGAGTTATTGGTTAAGGGTGTACATGTGACTCAGTTCTGACTAGTTAGATACATGAAGTATTTTTTCCCTCCTTTTCTTTTTTGGTCCTTTTTTCTTTTTGAGGGGGTGGGTGGGGTGGGAAAAGAGCCTTCAGGAAAAAGTTTCCTGGCTTTTGGAAAGAGATACAAAGGAAAGTCCCTTTTTTTCTGCTAGTTATAGTTTTGTTTGGCTGTGATATCTGTAATCATGGCATGCCAAGGACTGCAGAGCAAAAAGAGAAAGAACCTGGGTCCTTGATGACATCCCTGAATCTCTGAGGTAACCACACCTCAGCCTGCCTCCATTTTGGATTGTCAATATTTGGGTTAAAATGTTTTCTTTATTGTTTTACTATGCTGAGTTTATCTTGTTTTCTTTCCTTGTGGCTGAAAGCATCTTAACTAAGACACTGACTGAGAGTCTTGGCCAGACCTGCTCACAGAAAGCCCTTAAATGGACACATGGAAAACGCCTAGTACTTGCAGTGTAATTAAAGCTGAGTGACCTACTGCTGAAACAGGAAGAAGTTGTGGCTTAGGATACAAAGAGCAGACCTGCCTATGTGGCTCATTAGGTAGCAGAGTTACTGTCTTAGGTGGTAGTAGAAGTTGATTTTCTGTATAGACATATCTGAGGCTTATAACATAGTGAGCCCCAAATTCTGTGTTTTTTCAGCTTGGTGGGTACTTTACTGGGCTACCAAGACCATCGAATTTGGGATAGGCATCCATGAGATTTAAAGGAAGCAAAGAGCAGCAACTTTCACCTATTTGCATCTTATTCTCATACCTTTGCAGGGCTTCTCTGCTTATCAGCTATTTTAGGAGCAAATGGAAGCCAAAACAACCTTTTTTCTGACCCAAGCATGAATCATCATTCTGTTCATTCATGAACCTAACACAGACCCTTGGTCTAGCCTTGCTCACTTACCCTTTAATATTAGGCAGTATTTACAGAACTTTACGTTGTAAAATGAGAAACCAGAACATCTACACTTTCCAATTACTTTTTTGGTTTAGCCCTTAATCACATACTGCTTGGAGTGTCATTTAACTTTTCAGTTATGTAGTCAAAATAGCCAAGCAGTTGCCTGTTTTTTTAATTCCTTGTATTGCTTATAGTAGCTAGTATAGCCCCTTAAATAATGTTCTGTGAAAAATTAAACACGGGGGAAATATTAAGCATTTTTTATTCTGGTGCCCTCTATCTAAAGATGAATGAAAAGCTACAAGAAGTAGCTGATCTTCAATTAATGTCTCAGAACATTTATGATTCCTTCTTTTTGTTTCTCTTTTCCTCTCTCTTCCTTTAATTCTTCTTTGAATCCTTGATTCCATCCTAACATTTAAAAAATTATTCCTTTTATTTTTATTCTATCATTTAAAAATATTTCCCTTTCTCAGCCCTCCCTTTCTCTTCCTCTCTTTCATTATCTTTCTTTTTTAAAGCAGAATGGAAGCACATTTTATATCACATATTATGTTTATTAAATTTAACTTTATAACAATAGCTAGTATTTATCAACTGCTACAATATGCCAGGCATTGTGCGACAAACTTTACATGTTTTATCTCATTTATTCCACACAATCACCAGTGAGGGAAAGGAATTCTTCATTAGACTCTTTTTATAGATGAGGAATTAGAAGCTTTAAAAGGGAAACCATTTGATTAAGGCAATCCACAAGTTTAGAACTGGGACTTGAAACTGGAACTAATTCTTAAAACCATTATATCACACTGCCTTTCCAGTATAATTTATCTCCTTCTTTCTCTTCCTTCCTGAATTAGTCTTCAGGGAACTTCTTTAAATACTTTTATAAAAATTAAAAGCAATATACAAATATGGGTTTAGAAACTACAAGATTCATAACAAGAAGCAATAATCTAGAGCACTGGTCCCCCTTCCTACAGCAGACTTTTTTTTTTTTTTTTTTTTTTTGAGATAGAGTCTCACTTTGTCACCCACGCTGGATTGCAATGGGAGCGATTGTGGCTTGCTGCAACCTCCACCTTCTGGGTTCAAACAATTCTCCTGCCTCGGCCTCTCAAGTAGCTGAGATTACAGACACGTGCCATCATGCCCAGGTAATTTTTTTGTTTATTTGTACTTTTAGTAGAAGCGGGGTTTCATCATGTTGGCCAGGCTGGTCTCAAACTCCTGTCCTCAAGTGATCCACCCACCTTGGCCTCCCAAAGGGCTGGGATTACAGGTGTGAGCTACCACATCTGGACCACAGCAGACATTTTTAACTGTTTGTGCTTGTGGTCCCTAATGATTATCTCCATATCTGTTGCTTATACAATCTTAAATATTTATGCCACTATGCCTACTCATTTCCTGTCATGAGAAATAAGATTTAACTCACTCACAACTCCCAGACCCCAAACTATCCTTTTCTTCAAATAACATCACTAGGCATCAATACCTCCAACCTCAAACAACACTTTATTTTCTGTTCCAACAATCATAAGCAGTATCTCTTGATGCTCTACTCTGTAAATTAAACTATGTTTCTCTTGATTAATTTAAAACTTGTATGAGGTTCCCCTTAAACAGTTTGTATCTCAAAAAATAAAAATTAAGTTGTCTTTAAGTTGTAGGTCTCAGAGTGCTTTATTAGGCACCTACTGTCTTTTTAGTTTTTTGAGACGCAGTTTCACTCATGTTGCCCAGGCTGGAGTGCAATGGCGTGATCTTGGCTCACTGAAACCTCCACCTCCCAGGTTCGAGTGATTCTCCTGCCTCAGCCTCCTGAGTAGCTGGGATTACAGGCATGTACCACCACGCCCAGCGAATTTTGTATTTTTAGTAGAGACGGGGTTTCTCCATGTTGGTCAGTCTGGTCTTGAACTCCCAATCTCAGGTGATCTGCCTACCTCGGCCTCCCAAAGTGCTGGGATTACAGGTGTGAGCCACCACACCTGGCCTAAGAGCCTACTGTCTTTAATTGAATGAAAGGTCCCTTATCCCTTTCCTAAGAGATCAAGGATGGCTCTTTAAGTCTTTCATGAAGGTTCTAGGAGTGGACTTGACACTTTTATAGCAATGGGGCTGTCGTGCAGAGAAATTTGGTACATACCTTTAAAAAGTATCCATTGCTAAACAAGAGTGCTCACCTGTTGCTGTCCCTGTAATCGTTGTTGTAGTTGAAGTCGAAGCTGGTTAGGTGCAGCCGGAGGTCTGTTTAGAGTTTGCCTGGGTTGCATGCCCATGCCAGGTGAAAAAGCACCTCGGGGAGGTGTTACTTGAACAGGCATAGTCCCCAGTGAAGGTTTTTGCCTGACCATGCCTTGGAAAGGGCTAGGGAGATTGGCAGTAGGAGAAGGAGAAGAGTAAGGCTGGGAATAAAGGCTGGGTCTTTCTTCCATCATTAAAGGTGGTGTTGCTTGTTGTGGTGGAAATCTCTCTGATAATACATCTAATCCACCCCCCTGTTAGAAAAGAAGCCAGAATATTTTACAAATACATTTTTGACAATAAGTGACATGCTTCTGTATTTCTAGCAAGTATCATCATATATTCATTCTGAATTCATGCTCTCCAGAAGTTTACTACCTAAAGAAATCATTTATAAAAGCTACTTTTGAAATGGAGTAATAGATTAGCTGAGCTACGACAATATGGTTAAAATAAAGGCTCCAAATCAATGAAATAAAACTAAAAGGTTTGAAAAAAACTTCATTGCAAAGCCTAAGAATCAATAAACTTTACATTTAATAGCTTACTATAAGAAATAGATTCTTAAAAGAGGGATCAAGCAGGCATTTTTCTATCTCAGATATAAAATTCATGCCTTTATTTAAAAAAAACCACAGCTGATATAACAGAAAGCTGTAGAGTTATGGTTTCCAAATGTTTTCACTATTACCCACTGTAAGAAATATAAATTGTGACCTATTCGTGTGTGTGTGTGTGTGTGTGTGTATGGAGCTGAAAGGAGTTTCATAAAACATGACTCCTTTTAATGGGCTATGCACTCTTATACTTAGTATTCTACACTATTCTACTCCATTTAAAAATGCTGGTGACAATGGACTAAAATTATTTTATCATCCTATAGTCTAAAAAAGGCTAACTTGGAAGTTGGGATATCATGGAATATACAGGCAGAAGACAAGTGTGAATGAAGGATAAACTAAGCTTTAAAATGAGAAGTGATGCTATAAATCTGGAGTTTATTCTAGCTGGAACTTGCAGTATTCTGTTTCATGGTGAAAAGCTAATAAGACTTATTTCTAATTCTAATTATTGTAATATTTTTTCTTTAAAAAACGCTACTACATATTTTGATGTTTCAAAAGGGGTAAATTATAAAACAGCTAAAGCACAGTGGGCAGAGTATTTTAAAATCTTGCTTAAAATAATTTTCTAGTTTCCTAGGGCAGTTAAATTATGTTGACTTTAATAAATACCTGAACAAGTTTGTCAATTCCCAGAGCTCTGTCTAGTTCAGCTAGCTCAGTTTCATCTTTGCCACTAAGGAAGGATACCAGCTGTTCAAGAAGAGCCTTCTCATCATTTCTCCCTTCTACTGTTGTGGGTGGACAGAGAAGCTCATCTAATTGTGAGCTAATACATTGGCTGCAGGATTAAAAAACAGGAAAGTTTCAGACTGATATAGCAAATAATTTATTTAATCTTTCTATACATATATATGTGCAAATTTGGTTTTAGAAAATTCTCTGTTGAGATGCTTGGCAATTCTAATGCAATGGAATGTTCTATGTTTAATGCGCAGAAATTAAATGAGTATTTAGTATATAGCTTGAATATATTTTTCATTCTTTTGTCAATCACTGAACCTTGTTTCCATATTCTTCATGTTATAGAAATGCCTGAAAAATTAACCAAACATTGTTAAGAAAGGGGAAATAACTTATAATAAAAGTAAACAAAAAAAAAAAAAGAAAATCAGCCAAAACTCAGAAAGAATCATTTAGCTCATACTCAGATTTATTCTACTTATTCTAATTATTTATCTATTTTATGAATGCCATTGTTGATAACTGATCCACAATCAAAACAGTACATATTATATTACTTAACTTTCAAAGATGATCAAATCATCTTGATTGTTAACCTGACACGATTACCATTTACAAAAGAAATAAAACTGGAAAAATGAAATATGGCAGGTGTTAAGCTATAAAACAAATTATTCATTGATTACATGTAGGAAACATATAGCCTAATCCAAACTGATACTAACTAATAGATAAAACAGAAATATATACAAAATAATACTAATCCTAATAACACTAATGTAATAATACAATTATAAGCACTTTTCCTCTGGGAAGGTAAGTGGGACACAGTTCATATTTAAGGCGCTAAACCACAGTCAACACTTTCTAGACATCCTGTGGTTGACAGGTATGAGACGTGCTCTGTGTTATGGAATATGGTTGCCTGCGGGGAGTAAGAAATTCAATTCTAATCAAGACATGACACTGAGTAGATGTAAAAAGTATACTTTCCTTTCGTATAACTTCTTGCACCAAACAAAGAGAAATGCTGGACAAAATAATGATACAAGGACAAGTTCAAGAGCAATATAATTATTGCACTGAGGCCAATTCATCCACAGGTCCCAGATACATTATGGTAATCAATTAAAATAATACATGAAATATAAAACAATAGCTACATATTATATCAATCTCTTGGTGATTACAAAGTATCCTTGTGGTCATGCAGTCAATAAATCTGTTTAATTCAGTGTCTTTCCCTCCCCCAACTTTTTTTTTTTTGAGATGGAGTTTCTCTCTTGTTGCCCAGGCTGGAATGCAATGGAGCAATCTTGGCTCACTGCAACATTCGCCTCTGGGGTTCAAGCAATTCTCCTGCCTCAGCTTCCTGAGTAGCTGGGATTACAGGTGTGCAACAGCACACCTGACAATTTTTTGTATTTTTAGTAGAGATGGAGTTTCACCACATTTGCCAGGCTAGTCTCAAACTCCTGACCTCAGGTGATCCACTTGCATTGGCCTCCCAAAGTGCTAGGATTACAGGCCTGAGCCGCCTCGCCAGGCCCACTTTTTAATTAAACATTTACATTTATTAATATCTCACATAATGCCATTGTAGACTGAAATCTAGTTTGGAAAAAATAGTTTTCTATTTAGATGTTGGTATCTGATACCTTATAAAATAAAAAATGTATTACTTACTCTTCTGATTTATTCTGATTTATAGCTGTCACTGTATTATTTGTCCATGGAATCTGATCGCCTGTTCCTGGTTGTCCAAATTGGTTATCAATTGCTTCCAATTCCAGCTCAGGTAATCCTGAATGAAGAAGAAAAGGTAAGAAGTCATTATCTCAGTGATAATGACAGTATTTTTCAAAAATAATATGTTGTAGAGTGAGTGAGATTTCCCCTTTAAAATATTACTTCAATGATACAAAGTTCACTTATTCAGCAATTTAAACCATCTAGTGTGATCACATAATAAAATATAAATGAGAAAGTGAAAAAAGATCCCTGAATCAAGGAAAATCTGATATTAAAGTTTGTACATAGGTTAATGTTATCCAGAATCACTCAGGACATTGTCAGAAATTATTTGTTTTAAAGATAAATTTAACAATTTTGGTTAACTGTTTTTCAGTCAGTGTATTAGAATATGCTATAAGTAGTGTAGTGTCATCACCATGAAATGAGAGTGGTGAGCAAAAGATAAAATACATTCTATAAGAGGCAGGAACAGAAACTAGAATTTGAGGCCATGTAGCAAATGAACACAGCTCTATAGTTGCTATCTTAGAATATAGGTGTACAATAACAGTATAAGAACTGAGACTTATAATGATGGCTCAATGATAAAAGTTGACTTATGTTTTGTAATTGAAGAAAATAGTATATGCATTTTAGAAAGTTTTTTTGTAAGGCTTTTTTGGAAAGCTTTATGATCATCTCTATACTATTTATACTAGAAATAATTTATAAATAACCTGAATTCCAGAAATTTAGGGACTGATTAATGAATTATGGCATAGATCTTGACAATGTGCTGTTAAATGAAAAATAGAAAGCATGTTCCAAACATTATTTTCATGATGACTCTGTTTTTAGAAACCATTTCATATATTAATACAAAAAATTCTGGGAGGATATATACATACACACACATACACACACTTTAGGTGCACTTTAGGTAGTGAGACTAAAGGCCGCATTTCTTTCTATGATGGCTATTTGTAATTTCTAAAATGAATATATATTAATTCGTCATTGTTATGGGCTGAACTGTACCCATCCCCACCAAATTAATATGCTGAAGCCCTAACCCCTGGTATCTCAGAATGTGACTATATTTGGAGACAGGGCCTTTAAAAAGGTAACTAAGTCAAATGGGTCTTTACAGTGGGCCCTAATCCACTATGACTAGTGTCTTTACACTAAGAGGAGATTAGGAGAAAGATAATACAGACAGAGGGATAACCTGACAGAGAGAAGAGGACCATCTCCAAGAGAAGAAAAGACACCTCAGAAGAAACCAAAACTACTTCAGGCCTCCAGAATTGTGAGAAAATAAATTTCTATTGTTTAAGCCACCTAGTCTGTGGTATTTTGTTAGAATAGCCCAAATAAAATCTTTTTTTAAAAAACTAAAATAGGTTTGGAGTTTAAAGGGAAAGCTTATTGAGGTAGAATTCCTCATTCGAATGAATGAAGAATAAGTAGATCTAAGGATGCCTCCCAAAATGTACTTAATGCTAGTTACTGAACATTATTAACTACATAATCCATGCAAGGCTCACTTTTAAGTGCAATATATTCAATATTTAGTATAAGGAGAAATAGAAGTTATATAAACATGTTTACTTTTAAATGTATATAATTACAGCTTTCAATTAACCTCATCTCTATCATGACAAATGATAGAGAATTAAAATTCTGTAGGATTCTGAAAAACACAACAAACAAAAACCACCAAACTAAAATAGCAACAACAAAATGGGAAATAATCACTTAGTTCCTGTCATTATTTAAATCAGAAAGTTGGTCAAAGATTATCTAAAGCTGTCGTATTGCTCTGCTCTACATGATAATTCCTCAACCTTATTTCCTTTAAGAAATCTAGTCTTTATTATTATAACCAAAATTAATTATATTTAAAAGTCTAAGAAAAGTTACATGGCTGTCCACTATCAATATTAAGTTTCACAAGATAGACTATTTGACTCAATAATAGGACCAGTATTTCATTTTACTGGTCTTGATGAAAAAATGTTAAGAAAATAAGTGGATAAAATATTTTCAAAATAAGATTCAGCATATGCTGAGTTTGGTGACTAAGTAAACAAAAATAAACAAAAAAAACCTATACAAAAATAAAATGTTGATTCAATAAAAAGTTTTGTTTGGATAGATGGTATGCTTAAAAGAAGATGGTTTTTATTCTGAAAGTTATTTCAGCCTTTTGTGACTTCCTTTAGAAACTGCCTTCTGTAAAAAATGTGAAGGTTTGCTTCACGTTATTTCTTTTAGGAAATACACAGGCTCTCTATCTTTGGCCAAAGAATAAATGTAATATTTTTGGTTATGTTTGTGTAAGTATACATGTAATACAAGACAATATAGTCATTTCTGCTGGAAATAGGCAGCTGAAGTAGGGGTAGAAAACAATCCCTAGGGATCCCCTGATCAAGCTATTAATATTTGTTATCATCTTTGCAAAGGGTTCAACATCATACTTTCTCCATTTAAAATATGGCTAAAAGGGACACTAAACCCAACACCCCCCTGCCCCCCAAAAAACCCCCTTACATTATGAAATAATTAAAAACTTTCTGCCACTTCCAAGATTAGGCTATAGAAAAAAAAAATTCTGTACACCAAGTAGAGAGCATTTTGTTAAACATGAGGGTGGCTTTTGTACATTTTACTTTTCTAACAGTTGATTTAGTATCTACTGATTCTGATATTCACAGTTAATTTTCTTCAGCTGGTGCTAAGGAAGTTTCTGGTTTAGTTTTATGTTACATTTGGCAGTAAGTGCACAGCAGTTACAGTGCTTTAGTTTTTTCAAAACATGATATAGGCCGGCCACGGTGGCTCACGCCTGTAATCCCAGCACTTTGGGAGGCCGAGGCGGGTGGATCACGAGGTCAAGAGATTGAGACCATCCTGGTCAACATGGTGAAACCCCATCTCTACTAAAAATACCAAAAATTAGCCGGGCATGGTGGCGCGTGCCTGTAATCCCAGCTACTCAGGAGGCTGAGGCAGGAGAATTGCCTGAACCCAGGAGGCGGAGGTTGCGGTGAGCCAAGATCGCGCCATTGCACTCCAGCCTGGGTAACAAGAGCGAAACTCCATCTCAAAAACAAAAAAACATGATATAGACAAAGAACTGATTTTTCTATATAAAAAATTCTATAATTCAACAGGATAAAAACCCAGCAAAATAATAGGTAGAGAATATGAACATAAATGAATATATAAAATCATTAAAACATGATCTAATCCACAATAAAAGAAATATAGATTAAAATGACATTGAGATACCTAAAAAAATAAAACCATCAGATTGGCAAAAAGAGAAAGTACATAATTCATGTATTGCCAAGGGTATGCAGAAATGGAAACATCATCAGTTAGGGTGTAAGCTGATATAATTGCTGGAAAGGACGCCTCGACAATATCTATCTTTTGACCCACTAATTCTATTCAGAACTTGTATTTCAGATATACTCTCACATGTGGTAAATTATCTCTATATAAGATTATTCATTACAGCTTTGTTGATTCTGCCACAACTGTAAAAAGCTGTACAGCTATAAAAAGGAATAAAGACGCTCTATATGCACTGATATAGAATGACATCCATAGAACATTAAGTGAAAAAAGGACTAAGACACTGAATAGTTAATGTGGATAGTATGACACTATTTGTATTTTAAAAAAGGAAGTCTATATATGTAATTTTTGAAGGTACAGAAAAAACAATACTGCTAGGAAAGAGATTTTTCATTATATATTTAAAAACATTTTTGAATGTTGAATCATGTGAATATCTTAATTACTAAGAAAAAAAAAAAAGAAAGCAAAAAACCATGATATGTAATCTCAAATAATTTTTTTTTTGAGACAGGGTCTCACTGTCACCCAGGCTGCAGTACAGTGCATGATCTTGGCTCACTGTAACCTCTACCTCCTGGGGCTCAAGGGATCCTCCTACCTCAGCTCCCCAAGTAGCTGGGACTACAGTCGCATACCACCATGCCTGGCCAATTTTTGTATTTTTTCTAGAGAAGGGGTTTCACCATGTTGGCAGGTTAAAAAGTGGATCTTTTTAAGTACTGAAAATGTTGAATGTGAAAATCATGATTTTTATAATTACACAATATTTTTTATGTACTACAAATAAATAAGATTAAAAAAAATCCCGGAATGTATATGTTCACAGAACACAAAAACGACTGCCTCACACGGTCATTCACTTATTCCAGTGATGTTGATGCTTAAATGTTTTTGGAATTCTTCAGGATCTATCTTGACCAGTTCACATGTCCTTCAAGAAATTAAATTTCCTCATAGATACACTTAATTTTAGTTTTTGATTTAAGAAAAGAGCATTATTCTTTTTAGATCAACATATTTGGTTACAAGTAACTCTGGAAATTTTCAAAAGCGAAATCCACTTTTAAATAATAGGGATTTGAAGACAGTCAAAAGAATACAGCTGTCTCCATTGAAAAAGCAGTATTTACCTGGATGTGCTCTGGTAGAACATTTCTAACAAAATTATTTAAATCACTTGGCCTCACTGCATGGGTGTGGATATGTGCATATAAATAGCATGTTTTGAAACCAGGTGGATTGATATGTAAATCCTGGTTATTCTGCAAATATTAGCAATATTAATTTGGGCAAGTTTTTGTGTGTGTTTATGTTATATGAGTTTCCCTTTTCTCTGGACCTTTGTTTTCTCATTTGTAAACAGCCCTAAGGAGATTTATGATTCAATGTGGGACATTTATCATTTATGTTTTATTCTCTCTTCAAAAACATCACTGAAATAACTGAAGAAAGAAAAGAGGGGAACACAAATTCTTCTGCCTTCTGAAGGAAAGGCAGAAGAAATTTTCATGGCAGTATAGACTAAAACGACAAAGAATTTCCGAAAGATAAAACACAGATGGAAACAAACCGATTGTGAAACTTCAACTAAACTAAAACACTTGCAACAGAAGAAAGAGATTTTCTAAGAGGGGAATATTCCCAGAAGATCACCAGAACAACTCCAGGCTCAGTGGTCATTTGAGCAAATAAAGGAACAGTCCATGGGCAATTGCTAGGATAATTATGGATGACTGAACAGCTACTGCCAGGCCATTGCTCTGAGTGCAGCTGACTCTGGCATGTGTCCATGGTATTACAAATGTGAACATATGACTCAAAATGGGAGTTCTGCCCAGGGAATCTCCCAAAGGGGGTGCTAGGGCTGCCACAAGGGGTTTCCCCACCTCCAAGGCCTATTCCCTCACAAGAACTGTAAAGTAGGACTCCTACAATCAGAACGTACATACACTGCCAGGGGAAAAGGGCTTCTCATTTTAGCCAAAGAAATACACTAGCTATCAATATTTTTAAGTTCTAGATGTTTTTCAATATATATGGAGAGACAGTCAAAATTCACCAAACATTCAAGAAAAGTCAACAGTAGGAAGAAAGTAACTTTGATGAAGAAAGCAATGTGGAAGAAAAAAGGATTAGCACAGAAAATGAGTACAATAAATATCATCATACAGATTAAAAAGTCTATTGAATCCATAAAAAAGTAATAGACTCATAAGAAAAAGAATGTTTAAAAATCAGAAAATTATAGCTATGATGAAATGATTTCAATAGATGGACTGAAGAGCACAGTGAACATAGTTGAAGATTTAGTTTTGATCTGGATAACTGAGCTCAGAGATCCTCTCCGAATACAGTGCAAAATGGCAAGGAAAAGAAAAGTATAACAGAAAAGATAAGTATCATGGGGGATAGAGCCATTAGTTCTAACTGTGTATCTCAGGTGGTGAAGGAGCAGGATAATTAAACTATCCTATGCAAGTTATTTGTACTTGACACAGTTCAGCTAAGATTGAAGACTAAAGTAAGGAAAGGTGCTCGATTTTCCTGGGTGGGCACAAGCTTAAGATGTGGGCCAATCAATAATAGACTCTGGTTCTCTAGTAAGAAATAGCGATAGACAATTTAGAGGTAAAAGTGAGGTAGAGAATTAGAAGCGATTCTTCTTCTCTTTATATGCTATCATATTTTTGTTCCCATCTTCTTTTTCTTTCTTTTTCTTCTGCAATTCTTAATTTTTTCCTTTCTCATACCCAACTTGTTTCCTTAGCCTTATGGCCTCTGACTTCTCTTATCTTTCCTGTCTATAACTACACATTGTAGACTGGTTGTCTGCATCTATTGACCTCCCCCATATCTACCTTGGCATCTTCCCCTCCATGCTCTTGGCCTTTGCAAATGTATCAGCACAAGGTGAAACAAAGTCTGGCCTATTTACATACTTTTACTTATGGAGCTGTACTCAAGGGAGAAAAAAGCTATTCGCCTCAATACAGACTATGAAGGAAAACACCCCACTTTCACAACTTGCAATGCTAGCTGATACTTTCTATCAACTCAAGTTCTTATCAAGTTAACACGCGTACATAATTTTATAAGTCAGAACCAAAGGGCCCATAATGAATAATAGCAGTTTCTTGCCTCACCCTTTCCAGTTATTTATTTCTCTCCTTCTCAATAGAGGCAACCATTTGCAACTCTTAAAACTGTTTTCTTTGGCATCTGCCTATTTGTTTCTAAATACGCATATACTGCTATTTCTTGATATCTCAATTTTAGATTTACTGACTTCCCATTATTATAGATGAGGTCTTAACTCTTCCATATGTACCTCTCTTACTACCATCCCAGCTCCCAATTCCCTAACAGGTCATAGTTTTTATAAAATCAAAAATTAATATTTTGATTTTTATGATTATGCAAATATTACTCACTGCTAAGTCAAATTGTGTACTTTATTCAAACCTCCTTTCTTGTGGCCATTCTTTTTTCTGGAGTTAATAATTTTCTTATTTTTTCATTTGTCTGCTGTTCAAGTAGAATTTATCGCGTTTCAACATTTTGAAGTAAATCTATCAATAATATTTTCTATAAATTCAAGGAGATCAATTCATTTCTTCCCTGAAGGTCTCTTTTCTAGAGGACTCGCCAGGCCCCTGGTTCAATATGCATTAGTTGTTCCCTAATCTTGTTGATCAGCTGTCATTCCTAGGCTTCCTTTCAGATACTTTGCGTCCTCTGTCTCTTGGTTTTGCCTCTTTTGGTTTTCTCCTGTTTGTTTAAGTACACCCTCCAGGACTTCTGCTAGAACAGGTGAATATATCAAGCAAATATTTGAGGCCTTTTATATCTGAAAATGCCTTTATTCTATCTTTACAACTACTGGAAATGTGAAACCTAATTATTGGCCACAAATCATTCTAATCTAAGGTATTTCTAAACTAAACTGTATTAATGTATAATTTACACACAATAAAATGCACCCAGTTTAAGGTCAACAAATTTTAAGAATGGTATAAACCCAGGACCTTCCATTCAAATCAAGAAAACAGAATATTTCTATCACCTCTAAAATTTCCTTCCTGTTCCTTGGCTGTCAATCTTCCCTAACTCAGGCAAACAACGATCAGACTTCTATTACTACAGATTAATTTGCCTATTTGAGAGCTAAAAAAAAATCTGAATATACATGGCTGTTTTCACTTAGCATGTTTCCAAGAATAATTCATCCCATGTAATAGCATTATAGTTCCTTCCTTTTCATTGCTGAGCAGTGTTTCATTTTATGAATATACCATTTACTTGTTAATGGACATTTAGTTTGTTCCAGTTTGGGGCTATTTTTTTTTGACAGAGTCTCACTTTGTAGTCCAGGGTTGAGTGCAATGGCACGATCTTGGCTCACTGCAACCTCCACCTCCCGGGTTCAAGTGATTTTCGTGCCTCGGCTTCCCTAGAAGCTGTGATTACAGGTGCCCACCACCATACCCAGCTATTGTTAAATATGTGAAAGTTGGATTGCCGGGTCATATAGTAAATGTATGATTAATTTTTTAAAATTTTGGGCATTCTAATGGGTGTTCAGTGGTACTGCACTGCAGTTTTAATTTGCATTTCCTTGATGATTAAAGATGTTAATTATCTTGGCCACGAGTGCTGGCTCAACCCTGTAATCCCAGCACTTTGGGAGGCTGAGGTGGGTGAAATCACTTGAGGCCAGGAGTTTTAGACCAGTCTGGCCAACATGGAGAAACCCCGTCTTTACTGAAAATGCAAAAAAATTATCTGGGCATGGCGGCACACACCTATAATCCCAGCTACTCAGGAAGTTGAGGCACAAGAATTGCTTGAACTCAAGAGGTGGAGGTGGAGGTTGCAGTGAGTGGAAATTGTGCCACTGCACTCAAGCCTGGGCAACAGAAGACTCAAAAAAAAAAAAAAAGATATTAACCATCTTCTCATGTGCTGATTTGCCATTTTCACATCTTCCTTTGTGAAATGTCATTTAAAATCCTTTCCCACTGTTTAGATTGGACAGTTTTTCCTACTATTGCATTAGTGTGGTACATTGGTTAGAACTGATAAGCCGATATGAACACATCATTATTAATGACTTTGTGTTGTTCATTCTGTGGCTTTTGATATTTTGACCAATATACAATGACAGAATAAATACATGTCATTGCATATACATGATTTATATATATAAATTTACATGTCTATATACATTTATTTATATATACATGATATGAACAC